>NW_024870696.1:13625000-14825000 GCF_019054845.1 Dipodomys spectabilis
GGGCGGGGGGCGGGGGTTCTCCAAGCTTCCTGTCTGGGGACAGCCCACATGCTCCTCCCTTCTTGATCAGCACTGAGCCCTACTCCCCATCTTAATAAAGAGTGGGTGTTTTACTTGCTAGGGTTCGCCAACCAGAGTGCTGCATAGAGACAGATGAAAGGGACAGTACTCCCCCTCCTTCCATCCCATCCACCACCTCCACCCACCGGCCAAGTGAGCAACTTAGCTGATGCCTGCAAATTGTACTGCGCTTCTCTGCTGTATCTCCTTCCTCTCAGCACCTTGAGACAATACAGATGCTAACAAGTGGTACTGGAGGCGGTGAGAGAGAGACCAGTGCATTAATTATTCAAATTTATTCTTGTTTAACTTGAGAAATAAATGAGGAATTCAATATTTTTGGAAAGACTGTCTAGGTAGAAAACCTTAAAGGCTCTGTGACAGGGCTGGCAAATACTGCATTCGTCTCTCTTATTTACTTGATCTGGTCCCTAAGTTTTAAAACCTAGTAATAAAGAAAACTGGAAGAGAAGTCAGCAAAGGAAACTCTCCTCTTCCCCCACCCCAGCTCCTCACTCCCCTCAACAATTCTCATTGCTCTGAGTGGGCCCCTAACTGCTTGTCAGGAGGCTCTTACCAAAAGGCCCAGGGATCCTATTCTCCCAAACCTTCATACCTCTTTCCCCTCCTGCAAAATAACAGGACTAATGAATGACAGAATGTTATGAACAACTCCGATCTCAGAGACACCAACATGACCAATGTAGTTGTGTGCACCATGCACCAGGCCTAGTTGTGATCACTACTCAAAAGTGACAAATTCCGATCACCCAGACTTCCCTCTAGGCATTCCAATACATCCAATACATTCCAGTACATTCCAATACATCCAATACATTCCAATACATTCCAATACATCCAATACATTCCAGTACATTCCAATACATCCAATACATTCCAATACATTCCAATACATTCCAATACATCCAATACATCCAATACATTCCAAAACATTCCAGTACATTCCAATACATTCCAGTACATTCCAATACATTCCAATACATCCCAGTACATTCCAATACATCCAATACATTCCAATACATCCAATACATTCCAATACATCCAATACATTCCAATACATCCAATACATTCCAATACATTCCAATACATTCCAATACATCCAATACATTCCAAAACATTCCAGTACATTCCAATACATCCAATACATTCCAATACATCCAATACATTCCAGTACATTCCAATACATTCCAGTACATCTCTGCTACTTTGAACTCTGCTTCTCTGGCCTCATCCTCTGCTCTAAACTTACGTGCTTTCTCTTACAGAATCCTTTTATTTTCCTTTTATTCATTTTCTTTGTTTGGCAGTACTGGGGTTTGAACTCTGGGCTTCACACTTGTGAAGCACGTGTTCCTCCGCTAAAGCTATGCTTTCTCCTTTTGTTATTTTTCAGCTTGGACCTTGCTTCTTCCCCTCAATTGGCCTGGACTGTCATCCTCCTATTTATATTTCCTCCATAGGTGGAATGACAGGCTCGAGCCTGTCAAACTCTAATCTGGCTTCAAATCGCCATCCTCCCTTATCTCAGTCTCTCCCGTAGCTGGGATCACAGGTGGGAGCCCTTGCACCTGGCTCTAAAGACCCTTTCCTAATGCAATGGCAAAGCAAGCTCCCTCCAGCTTTTCTCTGCATGTTTCTATTTGTTTTCTTCGTCTCACATGCGCCTGTCGTCAAACACCACCACCATTTACGATCAATTTACAACTTTGCTTGTTGACTTGTTTCATTCCTGTCATTTGTTTCAGGGCACGTGTGAATCTTGTTCACCCTGTATCCTCAGTAGCAGCACGGCACCCGGCAAATCACAAATACTTGTCCAATTAACCAAATGAATGCCTTGACCGGGTAGACTATGGTTGGAAAAAAAATAAAAGGAGAGGCGACAGTATCGGGCAAAGGATATGTTACCGTCATGAGGGCATAGATCTGTTGAGCTAGGAGCTGAGCAGGAAAGCCTCTTGGAAGGGGTTGCGCTAAGAGCTCTGACCCCCAGAGGCAGGGGTGGGGTACGCACAGGAGGACCCACTGAATCTCAGCATTGTCTCAGGCCTAGGCCAGCAGAGGTCTATGAGTCTTTGTGAGGTTTCACCAGAAACAGGGAGCCAGGGCACACACCCAAGTCACCCCATCCTGGGTTATAAAGGGAGCGAAAAGGGAAGAAGAAAAGGCTGAAGAGGCCAGGAATTAAAAAGGAGGGGTGTTCAAAGCCCTGAGGAGTGAAGCTCCCCTCTGTTTCTTCTCTCTGTAGGACTCCCTGTTCTGGGGAGCAGCCTGGAACCACCCGCTCTCCTGGTGAGGGAGGCTCCCGGGCACCAGCAGCCATCGCTTATGTCCTCCACGAGGGCTCCAGAGAGTGTTTTCCGCCTGACTGATGACAGATCAAGGGAAGAAAAATACCACATGTACCATGTACGAGTTTCCCAAAATGAAAACGGAGAATGATGCCTGGGGAAAGGCTGCCTGGATAATTAAAGCATTAATTCATGCTCTGGTTTGCCTGTAAGTCATAGGCTCTTGAGAACCCCACTGAATGTCCCCCAGTAGACACTAGTGATTCGAAGGCAGTCTCCTGGCCAGGACCTCTCTTTCTTTGCAGTACCTCAGACACCACAGTCAGGCAGGTGTTCAGCAGCCCAAGTTCTTCCATTGAAAATTCTCCCTCAGAGAGAAAGGGCAGGGTTACGTTCTGAATGATCCAGAACACACCAAGAAGCTGAGAGATCACACTGATACTAAGACTTCCCAACTTTATCCCATCATACATTTCTTGTAGCCTCATGCATAGTTACTCCAATATACACGCACCACCACCCCTGGCACACCTACCCAAGCAGGCACATGCCACGTCTGCCCTTCCACACAGACTTGTATCCTCACTGTCCCTTTCCACCCCTACCATTGCTGGTAGCAATGCTGCCAGCCACCCTCATGCCAACACTCATGTCCTTCCTTGGGCCTTTGCTCAAAGTCTGTCTTCTCTTGAACTCCTCTGGCATGTGGAATTTTCCTATCAGCCTTGGATTCTACCATCTTCCATGGCACAGGGCTGCTTCCGCTAATCTTGCCAACCCTTCTGCAGCTGCACAGGACGCCTCTCAGAAGCCCACTTCCCAAGCCAGACACACAGTGGCGTGGCTGGCTGTTTCATGGCAGCCGAGGATCCCAACCGAGCTGAAGCTGACTCTTAAGCCCTACAGTGACCCACTATCTCGGTCTCCACCCACACAATGGCCATATCCTCCACCAAGGGCCAATTTCATTTCACGGTGATGCTTCTCTGGACCTTCTCTCCATCCCATAGCAGCAGCCTCACCAAGCCTACTCACTCCCTAAGACCACACTCACGTGAGCTATTCTACTGTCCATGTCCAGGAGGAGCAGGGTGGCTAGTGATAGGAAGTTCTTGGATCCTGTTTTCCAGTCCTGCCCACACTACTACCTAGTGCTCACTGTCACTTCCCTGTCTGCTCTTTGTTGGTTACACGAGGACACTGATTCTCAGTGCCACTGCCCTGGGCTTTCTAATGTCTTAAGCAGACATCCATTTTTCTATGCAGAGATGCCAAGAAGAGCAGCTGGCAGCAGGCTGTGGCCTCTGAGTCTGGGGCATGTGAGAAGAGAAAGAAGGGAATTTGTTTCTTCCTGGAGATCAAGTTTGAAAGATGACAGTGCACAGTAAACACTGGAAGAAACAACGAAGACACACATTCACCCAACTTACACGTCGATTCAGACATATAGAGAGGCACACAAATCACACACAATCACTACCAGCACAGTCTCCCAGGAGTCTAGCAATGCTTAATTCTCTCTGGGGGTGGAGAGACTGGAATCAAGAGTCATAAAATAAGATAACAAGTGGAACTGCCACTAAGGACCTTGCTTATCACCCCCTTGGCTCACACGTCTTCTTCCACTGGGGAATGAGAAATGACCTGGCTATGGGAAGGTGGTGGATGAGGATAGGTAGGACCCAGCCTCGTGTCCTCTCCACGCTTGATTCAGGCCCTCTGTTCCATTTTGGTCCCATGTCTGGGACTAAAGGACCCTTCATCTCCATCTTGTCCACCCATAGCCTGACTAAGCTCCAAGGATGGCTCAGCGTGGGCAAAGCCACTGGCTTTCACTCTCACATCTCTCCTTGGCTGGGACAAATGACCTCATGGAAGCACTCACTTTAGGAACCAGACCTATGGGAGGTAGGGGAATGGCATCGGGAGAGAGAGACTCTATCTACCTTCCTCTCTCAAGGCAACTCCTCCGAACTGAATGACCAGGTGGTGCTAGTCGAAGATCTGGCCTGGCAGAAAGCAGGATTGTCTCCACAGTAGCCACTGTCAGGTGTGGGTCACTGGTGCTGGTGACATCCTCTTTGTTGGCCCAGCTGGCTCTGACTGGCAAACCCTGAGGGTTTCCTTTGTGTTCCTAGATATAAGGTAGGCAGTACCTCGGGAGGAGAGCTGGTGTGCAGCCTCAATAATTAATGCCACGCAAAGTGCCTTTTATGCCTTCAAATGGGATGCTGTCATTTCCTGATAAGGAGAAATATTTACCTTTTTAAAGTACTTACTTCCAACTAGAAATGTGACCATAGACAATGCCCAGAAAAGCTCTTGGTAGTGAAAGGGCTGGTTCCCATCCTACCCAGGATGCTGAGGCCTGGTTGCTGTAACCAGCTCCATCACCCTAGGCAGCTGGTAGTCATTGAGTTTAGATCACCACAAGTCCCATCATGACTAGTAAAGGCCACAGTAATGATGGTCTGAGACACAACAGACCTACAATCACTGATGGAGGAGAAGGCAGCTCAGGTTCCTCTAACTATTGAAGTAAGGAGGCCAGATCTGGCTAGCGCCATATTGGCCACATGGTGGATGGTAGAGTCTGGCATCTTGTCTTCATGCGGGGGGAAGGAAACCGCCCCCCTCCCATCACCTGCCTCCCAGGCCTGCCTGATATGGGAAAGCAGGGCAAGGTCCCCAGACTGTATGGGTACCAACCCTATGGAGCCAACTTTTAACTGCTGGAGACTCCATAAATTACAGGAGTAAACAGCCTAGGCAAAAATTCAGTCCTTTTACAGAAAAATCAATGATTTGATCTCATGTACATAAGAGAAAAAGGAGGGAATAAAATAAGGAGGCCAGGTCTGGCCGGCGCCATATTGGCCACATGGTGGATGGTAGGGTCTAGCATCTTGTATTCATGCTGGGGGAAGGAAACCCCCTCCCAAAATCAACTGCCTCCCAGGTAATGGGCGTGCCCAGGCCCCTGGAGGCAGGGGCAGGCACTTGGCTGATAAGTTACTGAATCTGTCAGTCTAGTGCCTGGAACTGGGAACTTCCTGAGTATCTGCTCCCTGTGCTAACCTATTTAGGCCCGGGCCAGCCTAGCCACCAGGACTCTATGCCACGTGTGTCTCTGTGATTGTGTTCTGTGTGATTGTGTCTCTGTGATTGTGTCCTGTCTCCTGGCTCGTCTCCAGTCATCATGGAGTCCCAATTTAGCTCTCCATTGGAGCTGAGTTGGCTTGTTGGTATTGTTTTTGTTATTTCTTTCCTCTTTAGCATGTTTCCTGGTTGTGTTATGTGTATTTTCATGCTGCAGGCCTTTGTAACAACTGGCGGCCTGTAGTCTGTTAACTATATAATAAAGACTCCAATATTCTATATTTTAAAATGTGGTTTCTGGGATGATTTACCTTACAACACTATTACGTCCTGGAAAAGGAGGATCTTCAGTTTGGACTTATAGGTAGACATATACCTCTTTTGGTACTATAGGTGCTGTCTTGAGGAAGAATTCTATCCACCTTACCCTGAAAAATCAAGGTGCACATTGATTCATTTCTGAGAGCACCGAGCTATCATGTGAGGATACATGAAAAGAAAAAGGACATGGAAGAGGAGA
Organism: Dipodomys spectabilis; assembly: GCF_019054845.1. Lineage (NCBI taxonomy): Eukaryota > Metazoa > Chordata > Mammalia > Rodentia > Heteromyidae > Dipodomys > Dipodomys spectabilis. Next base: position 13,630,992 of record NW_024870696.1, read on the forward strand.
ATACTTGGACACATTTCTATTCTTATATTTCTCATTTTTTAATCTTCAGCTTGAAAAGAATAACTGTCATACTTTGCAGAACATTAAAAAAGCCTTAAGAGGTAATTTAGGCCTTGGTTAGGGCCAAAGTAAACAGTGCAAAGACCTAGCCTGTAGGTATTTAATTTCTGTGATTCTAATGAACATGTAGAAAGCTGGTGGCTATTTTTCAAACTTCAAGTAGAAGCTGGGTGTGGAGGCTCACTTGTAATCCTAGATACTCAGTAGGCAGAGATCAGGAGGGTAGTATCTCAAGACTGACAGCAGTTAGCAAGATCTCATCTTAACCAGTAAACAAGGTACAGTATCACCCATACCTACAATCCCAGATACATAAGAAGCCATAATTAAGATCAAGGCAAGATCATAATTAAGATCAAGGCAACCCAAGGCTAACCTGGTCAAATAAACATGAGACCCTATCTGAAAAGTAACCAAAGCATCTGCTTTCCAAGAGACAGATGCTCTTCTGGGTGGTAGAGCACCTGCCTAGCAACCCTGAGGCTCTAAGTTCAAATTCCAGTACCATCAAAAAAAGTAAAGCAGAGGAATCTCAGTATAGTAATCTGGGAGAGAATTATTTCCTGGTTTCTCACTATAAAGCAATGTTAGGATGCTTCCATGAAAAGCTGAGGTCCTTCATGGTTAGCATCATATAACTTCTAGGTGTCTGGTTCTGTTCTGAGAAGCATTATAAAGGACTCTGTGCCTCCTGGGAAAGGCAACCTTTCCTCAGAAACTTCCAGGGTTGGCCCATCGACTGCCTAAGCAATGGCCCACAGCAGGAAGAGTCATCTGCACTTCTAGTATCTAAGAGGCAAGCAGTGGAGACCTGGCACCAGGTACCACCCTGTGCCTGACTCCGAACACCCAGAGACCCAGCCCTTCACATGAATAAAATGAGATTCCAAAAGATTTGAGTTCAAAGATGTGAAAATATTAGCCCACACCTCAGGTTGGTTGTCAGCTCTTAGGAAAGGTTCTTGAAGGAATGAGGCCTGTCTCAGAGAGTTGCAAGGAGGGACTCAGGACAAGATAAGAGTAACTGCACTAGCCAGGGAGAACAGGGACCTCCAGCAGCCATGCACAAGGGGCATTGCCAGGCTCTCAAAACAAAACCAGGCTCATTCCTTTGGTGACTCTCTCTTCTTTCAGTGGGATTGCCTGGCAGTCTTGGCTTACAACAGGTCACAAACCAAACCTCTTCAAGCCTGTGGTCCTAGCTACTTGGGAGACAGAGATCAGGGAGCTGCAGTTCAGGGACAACTCAGTCAAAAAGTTCATGAGACTCCATCTCAACTGAGGACTGGGTGCCAAGGTAATGTGAACCTATTATTCCAGTTCCAGAGAAGTGCAATAGGTGGACATAGTGACACACAACTCATTCCCAGTGACACAGGGAAACACAAGTAGAAGGACAGTAGCCTAGGCTGGCCTAAGAATAAAGCAAGACCACAACTGTAGAATAATCAGTGTAAAAAGAGGCTGGAGGTAGCACTCAAGTGGTAGAGTACCTACCTTGCAAGCATGAGGTCCATACTGAAAAAACAAAAACCTGACTGTTTATAGCCTATTTCTATGGTGGAAGCAGACCTTATAGAAGAGCTGTTAAAATGGCATTTACAGATGATGATGGAGCTAAGGAGATATTGATGCGAAGCAGTGGGATGTGTTGGCCAAAAGTTTTGGGGAAAAGGTGATTAGGAACAGCTTCCAGAGAAAATGACTTCAGAGCAGATGTGAAAGGAGCAGAGAGCACTCAACTATGGAGCTGCCGGAAGAAGGTCATGGCAGGCCAAGAAGAGCCAGGCCAGGTGTTGAGAGGCCATCAGTATCCTCATGTCATTATTGCTCCCCTTCAACCATCCAGGAGTCTCCACCACACGCCCAACCCAGAACATGTTCATCTTGGGTGAGGTCCCAGGCTTGGTCTTTTCATGTCCAACCCATCTAAAATGTCAGGTGGGCTTCCCTCAGGAACACCTGGGAAAGGTAGAGGGGGCATCTAACCTTGGACTCGGTTATGAGGGCCTATAGTCCTGTCCAGTAACACCCAGTGGGCTCAGAAGCCACGTCTCCCTCTCCATCAGAAAGTCCTTGACTAGCAGGTAGAGCTAAGTTCAAGCCCTCGCTGGCTACTCAAGCAGGGAAACCTACGCACCTCATCCAATCTTCCTACGCCTCCATTTGTCCTTCTGTAAAAAGTGTCGGTAGCTCCTTCCTCCTCAGCCCTCAGTGAGCCTGCTCTCTACCAATGAGCCCATTCTTACAGACATGTGGGTGTGTGCTCCCCACTTCCAAGCTGGCATCCACACAGGGACGCTGGCAGGCCCATGGCCACATGCTCATGTGAGCAAACCCTAGAGACTTGTCTTAAGCTCGGACTCAGTGTGTGGCCATGTGAATGAAGTAAAGCCACCCTGCATGGCTGCCCTGCTCAGCCACTGTTTCCTATCACAGAGACCAACACCGACTATGACAGCAGCTCTGATGATAAGACTCCACCAGCATAGCAGGTGACAACTCCCCCCGGCCTCCCTGAGCCTCTCTGGCTCTACTCTCCACTGAGCATGCGCAGGGTGGCTGAAGGGTGCATACACCACCAGAGGCTGAGGGCTTCCTGTGTAGCACACCCACCTCATTGAGGAAAGCAACAGATAGCTGGTCAACACTTAGGGGTCTATGCCAGCCCCCATGCACGTCAAGTGGTTTGGCTTATCTTTTTCTGTCAGGCACAGAACTCAGTTTATCAGATCAGGCTAACTGTGGATGGTGAGCAAGGAGAAGGACACAGTAAAGGGATAGAATGGCGTCAGATCTGGCCAGCATGAACCACACACAAAGGGTTAGAGGGACAGGGGGTCCTTTAAGGAAAAGCTCTCAAGTTCCCAGCAGTCAACAAGAATCTTCACTATGGTCAACACACAGACAGCTCTGCTGTACCTGTGTAGCATCGTCTCTATCCAAGTGTCGCTAGAATTCATGCCTTCACAGTGAGGTCGCAGTAGGGAAGATAGCCATAATGTAATTCTTCTAGCTTTGCCAGGTGTGTCCCTGCAACAACCTGGCTTTCTCCAAGGCCAATATCGGGTCATTTCATCTGGCAAGGTAGCTGCTCTGATATCATGTCTGATTCTTGTTTGGTGACTCTCCAAGATCCTCAGGTGGAAAAACTTGGGTACTCTCAAGAGACCTCAGGAAAGAGCAGCAAACTTCTCATGTCCACTTTTTTTCTTTTGGTTGGTCGTGGGGCCTGAACTCTGGGCCTGGGTGCTGTCCCTCAGCTTTTCAGCTCAAGGCTAACACTCTACAATTTGAGCCACAGTGCTACTTCCAGCTTTCTCTGTTTATGTGGTGGTGAGAAATCGAACCCAGGGCCTTCAAGCATGCAAGGCAAGCACTCTACCACTGAGCCACCTTCCAAGGCATGTCAACCCTTTTGAGGGTCAGCCCTTAGACCTCAGCTCTTGGACTTAAGACAGGGTATTTATGATGTAGCAACCTAAATGCGGCCTTGAATCTACCTCAGGCCCTTTACACTTGCTCTTTCATCTCCCCCCAATACTGCCTTCAGATCTTGGAATAATCAGAGAGAGAGAGAGAGAGAGTGTGTGTATGTGCGTATACTTGAACTCAGGGCCTTACACTCTCCCTTAGTTATTGCACTCAGGCTATCACTGTACCACTTGGACCACAGATCCACTTCTGGCTTTTGGCTGGTTAATTGGAGATAAAAGTCTCTTTACTACTCATGCTAGCTTTGAACCATGATCCTCAGATCTCAGCCTCCTAAGATGACAGGCATTGAGCCAACAATGCCCTTCACATTCATTACCTCCTCAGACAACTCCCTGGGCCACTGAGTTTGGAAGAGAACCTCAAATCTCCCTCTCTCATTACCCCTTCTTTTCTTCATGGCACACTGCACTATTGGAGGCCATCCTCTGTACTTGTCCAGTTCTCTGCTTTCTGTTTTCTCCTCCCACTTCTCTGAGCTCTATACACTCAGCCCCATGTCTGGAGCCACAGACTCTGGAACCTTGTCTGATATCAAGTGAATGTCCAGTAACAGCTTTCTAAATGAGTGAATGAATGATTGAACGTATCTTCAGGCAAGGAGGGAAGCAGAGTAGAGGGGTGAATACTTTTGAGAAAGGTACAGTATACATTATATGCATGTGCTGAAATTCCATACTATACCCACTAAATAGTCACAATTATAACATCTTAATTTTTAAATTAATGAATAAATAACTGAAAGGAAGATAGGTATCATGTGACACTGGTTCAAAGTCTCTGTTCTGCGCCACTGATGAGGGTATCACTTTTGACTTTGCAGGACTTCTCTCTGGTATGCTAGAAAGCTGTGCACCCCTCATGCGCTGGCTGAGGCTAGAGCCTCGGAAAAGGTTACCTGTGAGGCAGGGAACACTGAATCTGCAGAGTACAAGCCAACACCTGTTAAAGTAGGAGAGCGAGACTGCCTTCAATCCTTGTCTAGACAAGGGAGAGTGGGCGGAGTCTCATCTTCTCTGAGAAATCAAGGCAGCAGTATGAAACAATTTGGGTTGTCAAGCTGTCAATGCAAATGTTGAGAACGACAAACTTTCCCAAGTCCTGCCTCAGTAAACAGCCAGAAAACAGCAGAAGCCAGCACCAGATCACTACGTTTGTCTCCCAGGGTCACCGAGGTACATTCCAAGGTGAGAGCAGTAAGTCTGGGACTATGGGGAGGGAAGACTGGAATGGAGAGAAGCCTAAAAGGCCAGAAAGGGCAGTGCAACAGGCATGTAGGCCACCATGATGATGGAAGTCACTGTAAGAACTCACACTGGACCATGGGAAGGCTGAGTTCTGTGCCAGTCCGTCCCCACCTGGGTCATCTCAAGTGAGGGTCGTAATCTCCCAAGTATCCACTACTTCCTCTTCAAATAGATACAAATAAAGATGCTCTTTGTCAGCATCCCAAGATTATGTTAAGGATCAAATGAAATCGTGTAAGTGTAAGATTTTGGTAGACAAATGTAAGATGTCAATAAAGAACCTCAAACAGGCTCATTGCTCAGAAAGTGACAGCAGTGAGTAAATCACTGTTCACCTTCGGAATAAGTGGCAGTGTTTGAGGGACTTATCCTTTAGGGACTCTTATAGCCTTTCAGGTCAGAAAGGTGCTACACACTGAAAAGCAACCACAGTGACCACATTTCCACAAGCACAGTAAGTTCTCTAAGTAGTTAAGAATGTGGTTCTTAGCTGGGCACTGGTAGCTCATGTTTGTAATCCTAGCTACTCACGAGGCTGAGATCTGAGTATGGAGATTTAAAGGCCACTCTGACTGACAAATTTGAGAGACTCTTAACTCCAATAAACCAGCAAAAAGCTGAAAGTGGAGCTGTGGCTCAAGTGGAAGAGGGCCAGACTTTTAACCTTGAGTGAAAACCTAAGGGAGAGTGTGAGACTCTGAGTTCAAACCCCAGGACAAAAAAAAATGAAGAAGATGATAAAAGAATGTGGTTCCTTACCATACTAGACAAAAGCAAAACAAACCCATGGGAATGAATTCAATAAGGAGCACAAGATGCATGAAGAAATATTTAATCCAAAAATGATGGGAAGACACAAAAGAAGTAGTTGAACAAATGGAAGATCATACTATGTTCACAGATAAAGACATTTAACATCATAAAGGTGTGAATTCTCCCTAACGCTGATTAGAAGATGAGCATATTCTCAATAAAACTGTCAATTAATTTTGAGGGAGGGATAAAGTCATTTAATCTAAGTTTCATATGGAACAATAAATATGCAATTCTGAACAAGAACTGTGCAAAAGATGAATAGCCATATCACATATCAGGCATTCTACAAAGTTGCATTGATTACAGCATACATTCAGGCTCATGAATGGACAACTAATCAACAAAATGGAATGAAATAGACCTATACCACCTATGAGAAATGTGGATTTTAGATGACTAAGTAATAGAGGAATTGTTCAATAATGCTACAGCACAACTATGAAGATATATGGAAAAAATAAGATTCTTCTCTCATTCTTATACCAAAATAAATTATCAATAAATAAAAGTTCTAAATATGAGGAATAAAACTGCAGAAGTGATAGATACATAAAGAAAAATTTTGTAGTTGTGCAGGCCTTTGTAAGCATTATGTAAATCCAAGACAGTAATAAAAAGGCTGACACATTTAACTGTAAAAAACAAAAACAAAACATAAAAACTGTCATAAAAACATAAACAACTTCAATAGGCAAACTACAAATTGAGAAAATATCTATGCATTCATACCACAAAGGACTACTTTTTAAAATGCAATGAATGTCTTCAAATTAATAAGAAAGCATGCAGAAGATATTGACAATCAAGTCGCAGTAAAGGAAATAGAAATAGTTCTTACTGTTTGAAAAGATGCTCAGTCTTAAAATAAAATAAGTCTATTTAAACTAGGAGAATGAGGGGTGATGGTGCATGCCAGTAATACTCAAAAGGCTGAAGTAAGAAAAATGCAAGTTCTAGACCTCTAGGGCTATGAAGCAAGATCCTCTCTCTACACATAAAATTTTTTTCACAAGAAATATCATTTTTCATCTCTTATTCAAAAGCTAAAGCAATTGACCATACGATATTTATTGTTATGGGATGCAAAGAATCTGGCCCTATACTAATACATACAATTCCATGGAAGATAGTTTGGGAAGAGAAAGACCTATAATTCTACTTACTTCAAATATTTTCTTTCATAAATATTTGCACCTGTGACAACTATATTTATATACTTATCACAAAAATATTTAACATAATAGCAAAATATTTTTCTAAAAACATTAAGCAGTAGGTCACACAGGCTACTCAGGAGGCTAAGATATGAAGATCTTGGTTCAAAGCTAGTCCAAGCAGACACCTCTAAGAGACTCTTTATCTCTAACCAGCAAAAAGCCAGAAGTAGAGATATGGCTCAAATGGCAGAGGGCTAACTTTGAGTGAAAACGCTAAGTTAGATTTAAAGGCCCTAAATTCAAGACATAGTACCAGCACACGTACAAAAAAATATTATATGGTCATCAAGAGAGGATCAACTAAATCAACTATGGAATGTATACAGCCCTTTAAAAAACCAGGGGCAGATCTCAGCATACTGATGTAGACGAATTTTCAAGATCAATTCTTAAGTGGGGAACTAGGTAGAAAATAATAAATTATGTATGTATGTTCTTTTTGAAAATTTTTATATCATAATTTTACCTACATATATGGAAATGGAAGGTTTCATGAGAAAATGTAACAGTCTCATTTTTAGTGACACCAACGGGGGAACTACACAGCAAGAGGGAAGTTTTTTAAAGAAACAGACAACAAAATCCACAAAATGTCAATGAAGAAATTAAAGAAGACAATAAATGAAAGTTATCTATTATGCATTGATGGAAAGACTTAATATTGTTAAGAAATCTATCAATTTAGGTAATCCATCAATTTGTGGAATCCCTATCAAAATTCATATGGCATTTTTAATAAAATCAGTCTTAATATTTATACAAAACCTAGGAGACCCAAACTAACAAAAATAATATTGAAAAAGAGCAAAACTGAGGTCTTATATCTCCTGATTTCAAAATGTATTATAAATCGACAATCATTAATGAAACACTGTAGTATTGTCATGCAGACAAACACAGACCAATGGAATAGACTAGAAAACACACAAATTAGTCCTTGGGTTTATGGTCAAATTATTTTTATGATGGTAAAAGAACAATCATTTTAACAAATAATGTTGGGAAACTAGATTTCACAAGCACAAAAAAGTAGCTTCAACTCTTACGTTATACCTCTATATAGAAGTTCAAAGTGGACGAAAGACAGAAAGAAACAAAGAAAAACCTTTATAATCATGAACTTGGCCATAATTTCTTAGCTATGACACCAAAAGTTCAGGAAACAAAAGAAAAATAAATGAATTGAACTTCATCAAAATAAAAAACTGTTGTGCCTCAAAGATATTGTTACACTGTTAACAAAATTAAAAAAAAAAACCCACAGAATGGGATAAAATATTTGTAAACCATATCTCTGATAAGAGATTTATGTCCAGCTACTTGGGAGGTAGAAATATAGAGGATTGTAGTTTGAGGCTATACTGAACAAAATGTTAGCAAGACCTCATCTTAGTAAGTAAGTTTGGCATGGTAGCATTTGCTTAGAGCCCAGCCAAACAGGAGGTGTAAATAGGTCTGAGGGCTGGCCCAGCTAAAATAAAAGACCCTAGATGAACAAAATTAACTATAGTAATAAGGACCGGGGATATGGCTAAAGTGATAACACATCTGTTTATCAAATACCAGGTCCTAAGTTCAAACTCCAGCATTGCAAAATAAATAAATAAGCACACATATATGTAAGAATAAATGTAATCATATGCCTAAATACATTTAAACATATATTTAGGAATGAATTTAATCAAGAAGTATAAACTGAAAACTAAAATATTAATGAAACAAAATTAAAAAAGGCATAAATAGAAAGATATCCCATGTTTATAGATTAGAAGAACCAATATTATTAAAATATCCTTCCTATCCAAAACACTCCCTATCAAAGTTCCAATGACATTTTAGCACAAAGAAAACATACTAAATTTGTATGGAACCATATAAGACCCTATATTGCCAAAGCAATTTTGAAAAAGGCAGAATTGATGGCCTTGAGCTTCCTGGTTTCAAATTATATGAAAAATTTATAGCCATCAAAACAGGATAATACTGGCATAGAAATGGACACAGAGAGCATGAGACTAGACAGAGCTCTGGAAATTAACCAACCACATGCAGTCAACTAATGGTTGACAAGGCCACCAAAAACACTGGGTAGGGAAAGAGCAATCTCTTCCATGGAAGGTGCAAAGATGAACATGGGGGACATAGCAAACTAAAAGCCAATAAATGAAAAAGCATTCTCTTCATCAGGACTGGAAAAAGCATTTATGAATCATGTATCTGATAAGAGGTTAATTGAACCCATCAATATTTGGATTGTATAAAGAACTGAAACAATTCAGCAGAAAAAAAGAGTAAGGGAAGTTAATTAGCAATTTTCCAAAGAAGATATGCAAAGAGCCAATAAGTATAAAAAAGTATTCTAATATCTCTGTCAGAGTAAGGAAAACCAAACCCACAAAGGGTGATCATCTCACATCATTGTCAAAAGACAAGAAAGTAGTGTTCTAAGAATGTGGGGGAAAGGGAACTCTCATCCACTGCAGATGGGAATGTAAATTGGAATTTGTCATCATATAAAACAGAAAGAAACTAAAAGCAAAAGGACTAGGGTGTGACTCAAGTGGTAGAGCACCTGCCTAGTAAGGGCCAGGCTATGAGGTCAAATCCCAATACCACCAGGACAAAAGTGAAACAAAACCTAGATGTCCCTCAGTAGATGAATGGATCAAGAATGGAATTCTATCCTTCCATCAGAAATGACATTGCTCCATTTATTAGGAAATGGAAAGACTTGGAAAAAATTATATTAAGTGAAGTAAACCAGGTCCAAAGAAACATAGGTTCCATGGTTTCCCTTATTTGCAATAACTGGTATATGTCTGAGACAAGCAGAAAAGGTCAGATAAGATGATATTAAGTGAAATGAGCCCCAAGATAAGGACACAAGTGTTCTTTTTTTCTTTCTTGCTATTGTTTCTAACATTTTTATAAGGTACCATGTGATTTTTTTTAATGCTTTGTATGTCCTTCCCCATGGTATAACCCCTGTTTTCACTGTCTTTGATGTTGGTATAATTTGGGGAGGGGAAGGGACAAAACAAATTGTTTAAATAGAGATACAGATTGATCCAGTGCAACAATGAGATGTACAAGACGCTATGTAGAAAAACGAACTTTACAATTCAAGCAGGGGCAGGGGGGGAGGGGGGTTGGGGGGGGAGGGTAAGTGTAGTTGTGGAGATGGGAGGGAAGGGATGGTAAGGGAAAAACAAAGGAGGAGGCTACAATGCTTGATAAGAAATGTACTCATTACCTTGCTCATGTAACTGTAAGCCCCCTATACAGTATTTTCACAATAAAAAAACTTATTTAAAAAAAAGTAAAACAAAAACAAAAAAAGGAAACCCAGATAGATGAAAGGTCTCATGTGAGTCTAGTGACCGGATCTGTCTGAAAATAGCTGTGGATTCATCTGGATAATGACCCACCAGACACGAAGAAGAAAAATCTCAGAGGGTTAGACTCGTGATCAAAAATGGCCCCATATGGAGCAGCCAGTCTGTGGCACTGCAGGTCGGGGGCTAAGTGGGGAAGGCCATGAGCAGCTTGGCTGGTGGAGGACTCCAGGGTGGCACCCTTGCAGACATCTCTGCTTCATGATATCATCCACTTTCCCCCAGCAGGGACCCAAAGTGCCCATATGTCAAGTGTAGATTCTAATTCAAAACGACAGACACGATTTCTCATAGATGAATGGAGAGGAGCCAAGACATAGTCATCCATGGATAGGCCAAAGAAAAAGCTACTACCACCTTTTTCCAGACCAGTGCAAGTCCAAGGCTCCAGGCCTTGGACTAAAACACGGAAGCAGGATGTTAGGTTAAGACTTGGAAGAAAGCACTCCCAGGCCAGCTGTGAATCCAAAGAGAACATTCTCATCCCAAATCCCAGCTTCAAGATACCACAGCTAGACTACTAACCCAGGAGAGTCTGAGAATTTATTTTTGAAGGAAAACCTTCTTGGGCGGGGTGGGGCCGGGAGGGGCGGGGTGGGGGGTGGGCTTTGGGGCCTTGCACAGAGATAGAGGAAAAAATAAATTTCATCTACAGTCAAGACTTACTGCAGTGAGGGGCTGGAAAGGTGGCTCAGTGGTAGAGTGCTTGCCTTGCATGCCTGAGGCCCTGGGTTCGATTCCTCAGCACCACATAAGCAAAAAGAAAAAAGCCGGAAGTGGCGCTGTGGCTCAAGTGGTAGAGCACTAGCCTTGAGCTGAAGAGCTGAGGGACAGCGCCCAGGCCCAGAGTTCAGGCCCACAACTGGACCCCCCCGCCCCCCCAAAAAAAAGTGGCCAGTAGAGTGAAGAATGGCAAGGAGCCTTCCCTATGTGGTCTACAACCAGACAACCTCGCTCAGATTCTGAGCAGAGCCAAGTTTCTCTTTGCTGGAGTATCTCAACTGTCTTTCCTAAGGAGCAGGGATCAGAAAACAGCCACATGGTAAGGGAAGGCCTCCTCTGCCCAATAGAGTGACTTGTGAGCAAAGACCTTCCCAGACAGAAGAAAGAACAAGCCCAGGGAGAAAAAGACAAGGTATATGTCATAGGGCTGAGCCCAGGTGACCTGAGGGGTGGGACAGGTGTCAGATCCTGCAAAGCTGGACCAGTTTAAGGATTCTGACTTCTCATCAGAGCAGTAGAATAAGATAACCTGATTTAAGGGTTTTTAAAGAGTCATCTGGGTTAAGAACCCAATCCAAGTCAAACAGCATGAGCTGCTTCCGTCAGAAGTAGGCTGTTGGCACAATCCGGGAGAGAGGTGACAATAGCTTAAACACAGTTGGTAGCAGTGAAGGTAGCGAGAAGGGGGTATAATTGGAAGAAAGAGACAACAGGATTTGCTAACACGTGGAATATGGCAAGTCAAAGAAGTTTCAGATACTAAGACTTTTTTACCTGAGATATTAGAGAGATGAGGTTGTGGTTAACTGAGAAAGAAAAGAATGAAGAAGGAACTGGCCTTATAGGGAACAGCAAGAATTTACAATTGGACATGTAAAAGTTGACATGCCTCTCAGGCACCCATGTGGAAATATCTCATGAGCAACTAGACAGACACAGAGAGTGTTCAGAGAGAGAGCCAGGTGAGAGTTCTAGAATTAGCAGTCATCTCTCCACAGACAGTAGTTAGGGTACTGGATAAGAAATTGTAGACAAAGAAGAGAAGAAAAAAGGGCTGAGCTATGGGGTATCCAAGGCTTCTGTTACTTTTTCTTCATCTATCTGCCCAGGATAATTTCTTCTCTGAAGAAATTACCAAAAAAGTAGGAAAACTTCAGGAAGGGAGTAGGGATGTTCTGAAAGGGGTTAGTCCTGACAACTCTTCAAGAGTCTCAAGATGAGAACTGAAAGCTGACCACTAGTTGAGCAACTATTTCAGAAAATGAGTTTTGGTGAAGGGAGAGAGGCGAGGACTCAGAAAAAATGAAAGTAGCACAGCAATGCATGGGAGTTTCTCTATATAAATGTATCTGAAATAAGAAATAAAGAAGAGATGATAAGATCACAGCATCCAAGGACACAGGTTGACCCATCACAACAATGATACTCACAAGACACTGTGTTGGAAACTTGCAACTCCTTGGGGGTTGGGGGGTGGGGGAGGTAGGGGAGGAAAGGGATATTAGGAGAAAAAGGAGGGGTTATATTTGACAAGAAATGTATTCCATTACCTTACTGTAACTCCTCTGTACAGCATCTTTACAATAAAAAAAAAAAGATCACAGTGTCAACATTTTACCAGCCCATAAGGAGACCATCTAGGCAAAGGTCAGCACTAGGCCTTTCCATTTCATTGGCACTTACTTTCAGAGATAAAGTTTTATTAGGGGCTATCATATTCATTTGCATATTGGTGGTGGCCACTTCCTGGCAATGATGCCAGACTGAGTACTTGAGATCATGTGGCCCATAGGAAAAAATATTTACTGTGTTGCTCTTTATAGAAAAATGTTGCCAGCCCTAATATAGGTGATGATTCTCAGTGGTTGCTAATGACCCAAGAAGGAGAAACAACCAGACTTTTATGTGCCTATGACAGAGTAGATACTGTCCCCTAGAAAGTCATCTCTCAAAACAATTTTTAAAACAAACGTGAATCAGATAGACTGAAGTATCGATTCATAGGAAATATGGGAAACAGAAATGTTAAACTGCACAATGGAGAATTTCAGGAATTCAGAATGTAGGGAAGATCTACAGGAAAAAAAAGACAAAGTTTCCTAAGCAAACCATAAGACAAAATAAAATGGGAGATCTACAGGTTCAGACGTAATAAACCAACCTTTCAACCAAATATACAAGATAACTTTTATTTGGGTTCTGATTCTAACAAACCAATCATAACACCATCTAGAGACTTGAAGATACTAAGAAATCATGGCAAATTTGGGGATTAAAATAATGATATAATTTTTTAATCTATTATTTCTAGAGACTAGTACTTAAATATTTATAGATCAAAAAATATGCTGGTTAGGATTTGTTTCAAAATAATCCAGTGGGGAGAGAAAAAGTAGGAGATATGAAAAATATTGTCCACGCATTGATCACTATTAAAGCCAGATAGTAGAAACTTGGGGTTCATTTTTTCTAGTCTCTCTACTTTGGTATATGATTGAAATTTTCCATAATGTTAATGCAAAATATTAACAAAAAGAGATGAGACAGCGTAGGAAATGGCACATGGAGGACATGAAGATCCTAGGTGGCACTTTCTGAGAAGCAGAATGTAGGTGCAATCAGGATTGGAGAGATGCCATGTACTTCCTGGAGTCAGTGGGACTTTGGAGGATGGGCAGAGAGGAGACACAATACACTGTCTTGCTGTGGTTGCTTCCTGTGGGCCTTTTTTTTTTTTTGTATGCCAGTCCTGGGGCTTGAACTCAAGACTTGAGCCCTGTTTCTAAGCTTTTTGGCTCCAGGTTAGCACGCTACCACTTGAGCTACCACTTCCAGCTTTTTTTGGTGCCTCATAGACTTTCCTGCTTATACTGGCTTTGAATTGCAATCCCCAGATCTTGGCCTCCTGAGTAGCAAGGATTACAGGCGTGAGCCACCAGTGCCCAGTGTGGTCCTTCTCAATAGCATTAGCTGAGCAAGGGAGCCCTCTCCCCCAAGGCACAGGGGGCATTCCCAGAGGGGACCAGTCTGTGCATTGAGGATGGAGCATCCTGCCTGTCTGACTCCTGCACTATACTACCAAGCATTACTCTATGGCCTGCCTGTCCACCTCCATCTGTCTTCTCATGCTGACTCATGGGGCACATTCTCCACCCAGCAACCAAGGAAGACTAATGTAATGAAGTTTAGGAACCTATGATGTCGACAAGGATTTGGGGGTATGTAAATGGAATCCATAGTTTTCATCAGGTTTTCAAAGAATCTCTGACTATAAAGCTCAAGAATCACTCTACTTGAAGTTTAATCATTTTCTATATACTCGATTTAGAAGTAGGGCTGGGGTATAATTCTAGTTATTAGATCCTTTTCAAATATCAGTCTGAGTGCTCCCTACTCCTGAAAATAGAACATGCTTTTTAGATCAATGAAAATAAGAATTCTAATTCTTCATTGGCAGGTTGATAGCTGGGCAAATCTCAAACAACTTCAGTCTTTAAAAGCCCAATAAGACAGCATACCTATTAGGATCCAATTCCTTGCTAATAGCTGACATTATACATTTTTTTTATAATCCCTAGCAACACAAAGCAAATGACAGCACCGGCACTTTGAGAAGACTTAGAAAAAGAAATGAAAACAAGAAAATGGGGTGTGATTTTTTTTTAATGTCTGTGTGCAATTCTCTTGATGGTTTGAATGGCCTCCACACATTAGCTCTCACACTTCATCCCCAGCACAGCCACACCCAAAGTGATGTGATAAACAAGGCAATCTACATCATTCACCTTCCACAACTAACTCATGTGCTCACATGATCAACTTTTCCTGAAATGCCAGAGGACAGTGGATTAAGAGGATGTGCTGTGGACATCACAGTGATGTTCAGCCAGACTTTCACCAGTCACTCTGCCCTCTCCCTTTCCAGCACCAATGCCCATCTTCAGTTATCTGTGCTTCCTGTTTCTTCCCATCATTCGATCTATGCACCTGTTCAAAGAAATAAACACTATCTCTACCTAGGCAGAGAAAGCAGACTGTGAAAATCAGTCTGAGCTGATCACTATGGCTGTCCTTTTGGATGCATGAGTTTTTCATGTGGAGGTATCCCCAGTGAGGGGAATACCAAGGAGAATGAAGAGAGGAAGAGTGTAGAATACTGCCACAATTATCCTCACAGGAGCTCACATTCTCAGAGGAGAATCAATAAATTCCTCCTAAGCCAAGGACCGGGAGGGGTGAATCCCACCCTGCCAGACCCAGACTTCTCTACTCCTCTTCACTCCTTTGGACTTGCTTTCATTCATCCCACTGTGATTCAGCTACTGCTATAAGCCAGGCCCGCTGTTAAGCTCCAAGCTCAGCCATTAAAAATACCAGCATGGTCCCAACTGCCAGGAAAGTTTGTCTAGGAGGTGCGGACATTCAAGGAACAAGTAAACAAACCTTGAATGAGTGCTGTGAACATGTATGGTGCCCCCCAGGAATGGGCAATAGGAGAAACTAGATTAGATGGAATGATGGCTATTGTCCATGATATATAAGATCTCACCAGAGAAATAAGATTCAAGTAGAGAACTGAACAATACATTGTGATTTACCAGGAGAATGGAGAGTTCGAGGTTGTAAGTTACAGAGATGGGAGAATAACATAGCAAGAGAAAACTTGGCATATTCTCAGAGCCCGGAGGAGCTGGCAGGTGGTGGATGATGGAGAGTGATTCAAGTTGAAGCTGAGGGGAGAAGAATAGAGTACACAGGGCACACAGACCAGAGGTCAGGGCTGCGATTCCAGGTTGAGGAGTATCATGATCATATTTACACTTCAAGATCATACAGGTTAGGCAAGCACTGCTGGCTCACACTTGTAATCCTAGGTACTCAGGATGCTGAGATCTGAGGACTATGGTTCAAAGCTAGCCTGGGAAGGTAAGACTATGAGATTCTTATCTCCAATTAAACACCAAAAGAGCCAGAAGTAGAGCTATGGCTCAAGTGGCAGAGCACTAGCCTCAAGCACAAAAGCTTAGGGACAGCACCCAGTTCAAGTCCTAGGGGACGGACACACACACTACTCTGCAGAACACAGAGCTGTGAAGGGGGGAAGTGGAAAGATCAGTTAGCATCAGTTGGGATGCTGCAGTGGTCATCCAAGGAAACAGATGATGGTGACTTAGACTAGGCAGTGACAGCAGAGATAGAATGCTAGAGAAAAATAGGGACTTGTAAGACTGCAGGCTTTCATAATGGATGGCCTAAAACTATATGGAAGGACAAGTATCAGCCACGATTCCTGGACTTCAATGTAGAAAAAAGTCCCACTTTGCCAAAACTGGGGATCTGGGGATGCAATCAAGAATTCAACTTGGAGTGGGGCTGGGAATGTGGCTTAGTGGTAGAGTGCTTGCTTAGCATACATGAAGCTCTGGGTTCGATTCCTCAGTACCACAGAAAAGGCTAGAGTTGGCTCCCTGGCTCAAGTGCTAGCCTTAAGCAAAAGCAGCTCAGGGACAGTTCCCAGGCCCTGAGTTCAAGCCCCAGCACTGGCCAAAATAAAAAGAGAATTCAACAACTTGGGTATGTTCAATCTGAGATCTGAGATGCCAAGTAGGAACTTCAGAAAGCCATGGGATATGGATGAATGAAGTTTAGGAGAGAGATAGGAGCTAGAAGTAGGAATTTGGGAGTTGTGAAAAATTGAATAATGACCTGGTAATAACCATGAGAATGTGCCTAGAGCCCCAGATGTTGGGCTCTAAGATCCTCTAACACATTTGCAATGAAAGCAAGGAAGGATTCCCAAGGCAGGATCACTCCTGGGAGGCAACAGACTGCTCTGGCTCAAGGGAAGATTGAGGACCTCCTGACAGTCTTGCTGACATCCTTGAGCTGCACCACAGGCTGGAACCCTTGCACCCAACCTACCTTTGCTGGAGTTGTCACTGAGGATCAGACTTGCATGGTTGACTGATGGCTATCCCAGCCTTTCTAGCTCCTTCTCCATTCCTCTCATTGGTGTCTCCCCTAAACAAATCTCTGCATTTCATTACATCTTAGTAGCTACTACTCAGAGGATGTCGGCCTCCAGGACAGAATTTGTTCACATCTCCCTGTGTCTACACTTTTGTCAGTCCCTCCCCACACTCAGTCTGACCTTGGCCATGTAACTGGCACTGACTGAAAAAGGTTTGCACTTGCCCTGTCTATGAATTGTGTGTGTGTGTGTGTGTGTGTGTGTGTGTGTGTGTGTGTGTGTGAAAAATTCTCACATTGAAGCTTAAAGCATAGTATTAATTGGTAGAGCCATAGAGAAGCAATTAACTCACAAGGATGAAACCCTCTGAATGGGATTAGTGCCCTTTATTTAAAATAATTTTTATAAAAACAGACCTGACTTGTCTCTTCTGCCATGTGAGCATGCGCCACAAAAGTATAATCTGTGAACCAGACCTTTGACACTGGACACCCTATCCCCCAGAACTGTGAAAAAGAAATTTCTATTATTCATAAACCACTCAGACTATGATATTGTATTCTAGAAGCTCAAGCTGACTAAGACACTGTTCTACAATTCTGTGAGGCAGTGCAGGAACGCTTTTCTGAAGATACAAAACCACAGACAACCTTCTAGCCATTCCAGCTGATGGCCCATAAATTAAGTAATGCCAAACTAAGACTGTCTAATCTTAGCCATGTTATCCCAAGACACAGATAATCCACAGAATTGTAGAATGCTTAATATCCATTATTTTACACCTCTGAGTTGGGGAAAGTTTGCTATGCAGTGCAAGTTATCTGATACAGAACTCTGGGGCATAAAGACATGGAAATAAAGTGGTATTTTTTTTTTGGTCAGTTGTGGGGCCTGAACTCGGCCTGGGCTCTGTCCCTCAGCTCTTCAGCTCAAGGTTAGTGTTCTTGAGCTATAGCACCACTTCCAGCTTTTTCCGCTCATATGGTACTGAGGAATTGAACCCAGGGCCTCATGCATGCAAGGCAAGTACTCTACCAATAAGCCACTTTCCCAGCCCATGAAGTGGTTTTAATTGTGGTTTTGAAGGTCCTGTCCTTCAGTCTCCCAATCCAAAGCCCTTCCTAAGGTTTTTACCATTAGCCAGAACCTTTTCCAAATCTTTCCTTAGCATTTACTATGTCTCAGACAACACCTTGAGGAGCCATAGATAAATAATGATAATTGGAAACATTGTTTTTTCCTAAAGGAAAAAAAATAGAAGGGTTGGGGAAGAAAACTCACCTTCAACTTTCTATAAATTGTAAATTGGTGGTCTCTGAAAAAATAAACCTCCTTGCCATCACTTTATGGACAATAAGTGATAAAGATCTTGTCATAGTCATAGTGCGAGCAACGTCCTAGCCACAGGAATGATGGCGTCACAGCAAGGAAAGGAAAATTAGAATTTACCACAGGTTCCACAGCGGCTTCTTTCCTTAACTAAAAAGTCAATGGGTGCTCAATCACCCATTAAGAACAAAGCATTGAAGAAACACTGGCAAGAGGCAGGATGGATCCTTGCTGCAGTGGCAGAGGTGAGCACAAGATGCTAAGGGAGCATAAAGAGAAAGGATGGATGAGGCTTGCAGGGAATCTGGGGATCTTGCTGGGAGACATAACCATATTTAGTCAGGTCTTCACAGAAAAGTTGGAACAGGTCAAACTGAACAACTGTGGGTGAAAAGCAGAGCAAATGGGGGGGAGAGAAGTCATACTCCTGAGATTTCTAGCTTGGAAAATGGATAGTAATTCCATTTGCTCCAATGAGGCTATATGACAGGAGGACACGATTTGGTAAATGATGATGAGTTCTGTTCAAGACAAGGCAACTGAAGTAGAAACATCCACTGTTCAATTAGGATAGAAATACTGTCACTCAAAAGAGAATCCTGGACTAGACAGCAAATTTAGAAGTCATCAGCATATGGGTGATGGCTAAAGAGGAAAAATGTGCATCATATGTGAAAAGGCCAGGATTGGGACCAAAAAGCATCTCCATTTAAGGATCACTTACTCACTTCCCTTCTGGAGGAGGAATCCAGCCAACACACTAACCACAGGAAAGGTTGCCAGGCCCATGAACACACCCATGAGTTACCACCAAGATATCCTGGTATCCCAATCTCGCTGCTCAGCTCTCTTGTCAGCATTGTAAAAAGCCAAGGAATAATTAGCTCTAAGATGAGAGAGATTAGTAACAGATGTCTCCAGAAATACTTGCATTTTAATTAGGAGGAGTCGAAACTTCACAACAATTCAGGCTTTGAAACCAAGAGTTGGGTTGAACCCATATCCTACCATCTAATGTGTCTTGATTCTAGAAGCCTTTGGGTTCGCCTATAAAATGGGAGTAAGAATTCAATACCCCAAAATATAAGAGATACTAGGCTTCTGGTCCGTGGTATATAAGCTCTTGATCTGTGTTTCTAACAGTGGTTCTCAAATGTTGATGTACATCAGGCCCACAAGGTAGTCTGGGTTTCTAATTTAGAACTTCAAAATGGGGTAAAAAATGTTCTTTGTAGTGCTGATGTTTCTGGTCCAGGAACCACATTTTGGAATAGGATGTTCTTCTTGAGAGTATAAAAAAATATTTTATGTATATGTAATATATATATATGTATGTATTTATGTATATGTACCATGTGCCCTGAGATAAGAACTGTGGAGTTGACTCTATATTCTATGAAAGCCATGAATAATAAGAGGGCAAGGAAACCATGGTCAAGGACAGTAGACAGTCTCTGGCTCATCTGTCAGCCAAGCATATCAAGAGGTAGAAGTTAAATGATTCACACCTCCATCTTTGAAAAGCTGTGACTCATGACACTGGATGAAGCAGGTGGGTTGCATTGACTCAACCATCAGGGAAGGGGGCAGGAGAGGTAGCACATCTGCAGAGTCATGTCCAATTGTCAACCGAGTTGACTAAGGTCTCCTCCATTCCCATATGAGTCTAGCTCTGGCTGGAAAAGAGAGGGAAGTACAGCTGGAGGAATCAAGAGACAAGACTGGACTCTGAGCAGCAAGGAAAGAATAGCCTTCCACCCAGGTGTATAGGTAGACAAGAGGTCTGTAGGATCTCTCCCCAGTTTCAGATAAGGTAACTTCTACCCTGAGTTAAGACAACCCCAGACTACAAGAAGAGCAATCTAGAATCCTTGTGAATTCCTCCATATTGCTGTTCTTCCCCATCTCTCTGTGCCTCGGTGATGGCCAGGGAATTCTGCATGCAGACATGACTAGGCAAGCCCATGAGCAGCAAGAGCAGGAGAAAGTACCTTCTGATAAAAGCCTGGCATAAGCGTCAACTGAGTTTATATCTTAAAAAATTCCCTCTGAACTCCCAATTTACATTTGTAATTTAATTCAACCCACATTTAATACTATGCCAGGTAGTAAAATGGCAAATACTAATTAATCATAATTCTTGCACTTAAAGAATTTTGAAATATATCACATTTATTTTATAATCTACAAAATACTTCCATATCCAATCTAACCTATATCTTCATGAAGTATAAAAATGAGTAATATGAATCCTACTTCCTTTTGCCATTTTGATCCCTGCCTATCACCTCCAAAGATCTGAAAGTTACCTAGTCACTGCACGCCGCCCCTGAAGAATTCCCTGAATGACATTCATCATGAGCTGATATTTTACAAATTTGCATCTCCACTTACTATTTTTCCTTCCCTGCAATAGAATATGAATTTCATGTAAGCATGATATTCAGCTGTCTTACTCATCCCTGTATTCCCAGTGCCCAAATCAGCATCCATCCTAGAATAAGCACTCAAAATATACTTCTGAAAGGCAGGAAGAAAGCAGGAAAAGGGGAAGGGAGAAGAGGAAGGATGAGGGAGAGGGAGAGAGGAGGGAAGACAGAAAAGGAGAGAAGAGAACATAAGTGATGTTTCTACAGACAGAAATAAGGTACATACTTAGGGCTTTACTACCAAGTCCAGAAAGGATTCTCTGCATACCACCCGCCTAGGGCCCACTCTGAGCCAGTGCTCAGATTTGGAACATAGCAGGTTGACTTTACTCACCTAGAAGACTCAGATTTCTTACCTAAACAGCCCACAAATGCAGATTCTGAGAAGCAGGAAGCTGGTTATGCATTCATTTGTCATTATGAATCCCTTCACTAATGAAAGGGTGGAACTCTTGCTGTATTTAGGATCATTATATTCAAGAAAACATCAATCAAGAACTAAATAAGTCAAGAGTAACTCAATTTACTTGTCTTTTAAGAAGCAGACATGTAAAAATGTTCCTTATCAGCTTTAAAACTCTGAACAAAGAATAAAATTTCTACTCAGTAAATATAGCAAACAAAAAAAATTCTATTGTATGACTAGTCAAGGATAAGGGAAGGAGATGAAGAAGAAAAGAGAAGGAAGACAAACACGTAGAACAATCACTGATCTTAAAATTGAGAGGAGTTTATAAAGAAAACACAATGAAAAACCATGCTGAGATCCCATCTCACACCAACCCAAATGGTCCGGAATCACCATCATCAAGCAAACCAGCGTTGGTAAGGACGGGGCAGAGGGAGCAGCCTTAGACAGTGTTGGCGAGGATGTAAATTAGCAAACTATTATGGTACTCAGTATGAAGGTTCCTCAAACAACTGAAAATAGAACTACCATATAATCCTGCTATACACTTCTGGGCATCTATCAGAAGGAATTTAAGCCAGCATGCCACAGAGATAGTTGTACACCCATGTTTATAGCTTACAGAATCATTATTCAGAATAACCACTCTATGCAATCAGCCTAGGTGCTCATCAACTGAAGAACACACACACAGGCACATATATACAGTGGAGTATTATTTAACCATAAAGAAGAATGAAATTATGACACTTGCAAGGCAATGAATGGAACTATAGGTCATCTGTTAAGTAAAATGTCAGATGGAGAAAGATAAATATCACATGTTGTCTACCAAGAGCATCCGATCTTCCCTTGACAGCCCCAGCTGCTACGCCCTCCCGCACTAGCCCAATATGAGAAACCTCAAGCATTCTCTCTTCACCTCAGTCCTAGACTATAGTTTATGGGAGAAATATTTTTCTCAAATGTGATCAATGTGGTTACAAAGGCAAAGAGTGAATCTTTCAAAACCATACCATATTAACATAAATGGGAAGATGTTTCCTTGGTAAACTTTATTCTATTCTATTCTCATTGCAATTCCAAGTCTGTGCATAGACCCCATGACTTGTCACTGATAAAGATTGCATCCTTAACCCTGGCTTTCCCAGTTACATTTTTGCTTCTGCAAAAACACAGCAAATAAGATTTTTTTTGTTCCAGATGTCCTTACAATTTATAACATATTTGGTCCAGTGACCTAGATTCTGGCTCCTTACCCTACTGTACATGCCATGAGTTCAAAGTCCTTGTTCCACTGTCTTGACTCCACCCCCAGCCCTTTCCTCTAAGGCTGAGTTCAGTAATCATTCATTGTCATGGTTGTTAACATACTCTTGCATTTCTTTCTTTTTCCAGTTCTCCCTCACTCATTGAGAGGTACCAAGTGGCACATACTGGCAGGAAGAAAGGCTCTCTCCTAGCCATATAAACTACCCCACTTTTCCAGACCATAACTGGATGAAAGTTTGCCTATCAGTTACCAAGGATAGTTGCTGCTCCTCTTAAGATGCCTCTTCCACGCCTGTTCTACCACACCCTTTGCTGAGAGAGGACAAAACAAAATGTATAGCTCTGCCTAGCATTTACAAAGTCATCCTGAATTGTGAGATCTCAGGCTGCAGGAGGTGGGAAAAACCTGGAAAGTGTCTGTCTAATCTTCGTGTGAGGACAGGTTAAATGAGATCCAGGTAAGTGAATGGCTTGCCAAAGGTTCTATGGCTACTTATGGGGTTGAGTAGGGGTAGAAACAAAGTCTTCAAGGCCAAGCTTTTATTATCAACCTCACCTTGACCACTCAGTCACTTGTCTCCTCCTCCCCACTGCCACCTAACCATTCCCTTTTGATCTGGAAAATTATAGTGCTATAAGGAAAAGGAAGAAATGAATAGCTGGAAACAAGGACCAGGATTGTCTACTTAAAGCTCTATTTCTGCCTTAGTGATGGAGAGCAGGTCAGAGGGGCCTATCCATGACATTATTGCTAGAGATGGTTAAGTGTCCACACTGGTCCATAGAATATCTTCTATAGCTAAAGGTGGGAGGCCATTTCCTAACAAAATCAAGGTCAGTCACTGGAGTGACCCGTGACCGATCAACGGAGTCACCTGTGACCTTGAGAAGGGAAGACTTCAATGTCTACGTACACAGAGACCCTGAAGAGAGGAACAGGAAATAGCATACACTTTGCCTTTCCATAAAATAATACAGTCACTCTGGCTAGGATTTGTGAGCACATTGAACTGAGGTCCAAAAGAAAGATCACTTCAGATGATAGCCCAGGTGCCAAGTATAGGATGAGGGATGAGGAGCAGCAAAGATACTGCTAACTGAAAAGACAGTATGAATCAAGAACCAAGGGGAAGGGACAGGAAACTACCTAGTCTGCCTCACTATGAAATCAGCCCAGAGCCCCTGAGCAGCTAGGACTAAATTTGTAAGCCAAATGATGACTCCCATCAGCCTCTGCTCACAGAGGCAGCCTTGTATGCAAGTAGTCCGCCAGCCCTGACTTTGGATCCTAGCTCTGCCTCCAAGTAGATGGGTAAACTTGATCAAGTCATTGAACATTTTTTCTAAGCTTTGGTTTCTTCACCTATAAAATGGAGATGCTTCATGAGGGTATCTTGATGGGATTGGGTAAGAATTCCTTATGGTAGCTGGGCACAGTGGCTTGTACCTGTTAAATCCAGCTGCTCAGGAGGCAAATGTCCAGAAGCTTATGAGTTGTCCTTTGAGGTCAGCCTAAGCAAAAATTTAGTGAGATTCAAATCTCAATATACAGAGCATGGTGGTATTCACCTGGGGTCCAGTCACAAGGGAGAAACATATAGAAGGATTGTGGTCAAGGATAGCTGTGAGCTTGAGCAAAACATGAGACTCTACTTAAAAAAAAAAAAAAAAAGCTAAAGCAGAAAGGTCTGAGGGTGTGGTTCAAGTTATAGAGTACTTAAGCAAGTCCTGGAGTTCAAATCCTAGTACTACCAAAAATGAAAGAAAGAGCCAGGCACTGGTACTCACACCTGTAATCCTAGTTACTCAGGAGGCTGAGATCTGAGGACTGTGGTTCAAAGCCAGCCCAGACAGGAAAGTCCATGAAACTCTTATCTCTAATAAGCCACCAGAAAACTAGAAGTGGCACTGTGGCTCTAGTAGCTCAGAGACAGCGTAAAGCCCAGAGTTCAAGCCAAAAGAAAAAGAAAGAAAGAAAGAAAGAAAGAAAGAAAGAAAGAAAGAAAGAAAGAAAGAAAGAAAGAAAGAAAGAAAGAAAGAAAGAAAGAAAGAAAGAAAGAAGGAAAGAAGGAAAGAAGGAAAGAAGGAAAGAAGGAAAGAAGGAAAGAAAGAAAGAAAGAAAGAAAGAAAGAAAGAAAGAAAGAAAGAAAGAAAGAAAGAAAGAAAGAAAGAGAAAAGAAGGAAGGAAGAGAGGGAGAGAGGAAGGAAGGAGACAGAAAGAGAGAAGGAAGGAGGGAGGGAGGATGGATGGATAGAATGGAAGGAAGGAAGAGAGGGAGGGAGGGAGGAAGGAAGGAGACAGAAAGAGAGAGAGAAGGAAGGAAGGAGGGAGGATGGATGGATAGAATGGAAAGAAGGAAGGAAGGAAGAAAGGAAAGACACATTATGATAATGTCTAGAAACTGCATGAAACAGTAGCCAGGAAACAATAAGTACTCAATAAGTGGTAGCTAAACTTTTTGAAGCCCTGTAGGGATTTAGCTGTCTAGCAGACCCACAGGTTCCCAGAGGGATGGAGGG
The DNA here is from genome assembly GCF_019054845.1 of Dipodomys spectabilis. Classification (NCBI taxonomy): domain Eukaryota; kingdom Metazoa; phylum Chordata; class Mammalia; order Rodentia; family Heteromyidae; genus Dipodomys; species Dipodomys spectabilis. The sequence continues at coordinate 13,655,875 of NW_024870696.1, forward strand.
TGTGACTACCTTATCTCTAAGGAACTTTATCACTCCCTCATACAGCAACAAAGTAAATGCAGGCATTTTCCTGCCAAAGGATGCTTCTTAAGCATGAACTTCTCCACTGAGATCCAGAAAACATGTAGTATTTTTTTCCTCCCCCTTCTCTCTCAAGCCCAACATACAACCTCAGTGTCAGAGGAGCTCAGGAGCTATGACAGCAGGGGCCCACTATCTCAACTCCTGAGCTACACATCATCCTGCCATCAACAAATACAACTTCTGGCATAAGGACAGCCTCTTGGTAGCCCCATTTCATAAATTCCAGAAGGAAGCAGGAAGAGTGATAGGACTATCACCATGAAAACCACCCTTAATTTTAACTCCTAGTTTCATGGTATAAATGGGAATAGATAATTCAGAGGGACCGGGAGAGTTGGGTAAGGAGTTCAAAAAAAAAAACAAAGAATCTGTATTTTGAAGCTAGGTTTTCAGAGGAAGCCAAAATAAAGTCCTATTGAAGTCTGAATTGAGAAAGAAGGTATACGTCTCAAATGACACAGATCATGCAGTCAGTCTCGGGGAAATCACTCAGCTCTACTCCACTGTCCATAGATAGGTAATTTGAAAATATTTCCGATCTTGAAAGGGTCCAGGATTAAGCAATAAATACTATGATTGCCCTATACTCCAAAGTGATGAAGTGTCTCAGCTGGCCAGAGTTGACACAGGAGAGAATGCTGTTCCCTCCTGTCAATCAAACAAGACACCATCATCTTCTAAACTACAGAGGAAGCTGCACCCACACACACTAGACCTACACATGGGCACAAGGGAGCACTATATTTTCCACCAGTGATTCCTCTTGGAACTCCCCAACTGGAAGGTTTGCCCCACCTCCCTACCCCACAGAAGAAGCTCCTTTTTCTCTGGCTTCTGCTGTCCATTGAAATAAGTCGATGCTCTTATTCAAGCATCAGAAATACAAGTTCCTTTTATGACAACGCTTCTCTGGGCTCATGTCTTGCAGGCTCTTCTCCTGAATAAGTCATCCAGGTTCCCAACCTTTTCCATGAAGATGATGCCTCTATGCAATTGGATGTCCACAAGATTCTGGGGCCTCCAGAGGGAAGATTATGAATACTCTGAGGTCTGGAGCATACAGCAGCCTGAACAACCTGCTCTGAGTAGTCACAGACCTGATGGGCAGGAGGACACTCACACGTGTGCATACACATGCATGCGAACACACACACACACACACACACCCCTAGAGCTTGTGACCAAACTACCACCTCACCCCACCCCACCCCTCCTGTTGTGAGGATGACGCATCCTAGATCTCAGGGTGGGTTGGGGGCTAGCTTCTGCTGACATTTTTTTCTTGGGGGACCAACACAAACAAAAAGAGGCATGGAGGACGGGGAAATCTAGCCAGTCCTTGCTTTGCGATCCAACCATGATCAAAAAGCAAGTCATTCTAAGTAGCCAGGCTTCCTCCCTCGAAATTCCCCTCCCCCAGCGAAGCCCACATTCCCAGCAAAGGATCCACCCGCTGGTTCCAACCAGCAGCTCCAAGATCGCTCCCGGGGGCTACCCCAGTCCCAAGTCGCCTCCAAAAGCACCTGCAGCTTTCTTCCCAGAAACTTCCGCGGCAGCTTGGCCCGTGCTCCCCAACAAAACTTCGGAAGTCACCCAAGAGGCCCAACGGCTAAAGGGATTAAAAAAAAAAAAAATCAAACTGAAACCCCTCCCAGGCCAGCACCACTTAGAGGCTCGCTGGATGCGGGGTGGGAAGCGCACACGCTATAGCGCAGAGCCGGGGCCAGGGGCTCGCCGCGCTCAGGGGAAGGGCAGGGGCGCTCTCCCGGCCCCAGCAACTGCCCGCAGAAGTTGCCCGGAAAAGGGCCGCGCGTGCGGAGCGAGGGCCGGCTACGGCGATGCCAGGAAGGCGTGGGCCAACTCCGGACCTCGGAGGTCCACGCACCCCAACAGGTAGCCTGCGGGAGCGGGTCCAGCTGCCATTCCTGCCATCCCGGAGCGCGGGGCAGCCTGGCTCGCAGGCAGCCTAGCCAGGTCCCCGGCTTACCTGGAATTCACGCAGAGTCCCGCGCCGCGCCGAAGGAGGAGGAGGGTAAGCTAGTATTCCCCAGGCATCACTGGATTATTTCAAAAGAGCAAAAACGTGGAGGGACAGGGACAGGGGCGGGGGCGGGGGGGAGGGGGTGAAGGTGAAGGAGGAGGGGATGGGATTGACAGAAAAGAGGGAAAGAAGGTGAGTGGCGCGCCAGCGAGAGAAACAGAAAACTAAATAAATAAATAAAGGAGAACGGAGACAGTTCGGGGTGGCGGGAGGGAGGGGAGTGGGAATCTGCCTCCTGCCCACACAGTGGGAAAGAAATTTCTGGCAAACGGAAAGAGGACTCGCACACGTGCCACCACCACCCCCCCCCCCCCCCCGCCAAGAGGGGGCAGCTGGGAGGACTAACAAAAAGAGAAGGGAAGAGGGGAGCTGGATCCAAACAGAAGAAATCGCTGTCCAGGCACCGGCTGACAGCGCCTGCGAGAGGCGAGCAGGAGGGAAGGAGGGAGGGAGGCAGGGAGGGAGGGAGGGAGGGAGGGAGGGAGGGAGACAGGGAGGAAGGGAGGGAGGGAGGGAGACGGAACCCAGGCTGGGGACTAGGAGGCTGGGCTTGCCCTGGGGGATCCAGGTAACAAGCAGTCTGGCTTTATGGTATTTAGGTCAGGGTTCCTGTGAAAAAAGTTCAATGACCTTAAACTTCCTCACGCGATTTCCACTGGCCACCCGACGTGAGTGCCATGGTCCCTTCCTCGTGGCCCTAAGCTGGGTTCCAGCTGCTGGCTTCACTGGGCAGGTAAAACCGTGATCAAAAGAGGACAATTATATCCAAGGGAGAAGCAAAGCATCTTGGAGTTGCTAGGGTCAGAAGGGAAGGGGTGGTGAACAGAAGGGGTCAATAGAGAGACAGATCCTTGCGATCAGATGCTGCCCAAGGAAAGGAGACCCCAGGGCCTGGAACAGCCTCTGAACAGAGAGGCTCTCTAACGATTTCCAACCGCACAAAACCAAAGAGCCCTCAAAACAAGACTTCATCCAAGGTCTCCTGGGCCAGAATCCCTCCAGGTTTTCCCCTCCTCTGTTTCTCCTCGAGAAACAGAGAAAATGGTGGCAGTGGGACTGGAAAAGAAGACAGCAGGGAAGAAGAAGAGTTCAGGAAACATTCTTCCCGCTCCACTGTTACCTCTTAAGCTTGACCTGGCTCCAGATGCAGCAGGGCCTTTGAAACTCCCATGGAGTTGAACAAGGACAGTTGGCTTTTCCTACTTAGCTATGAGTTTCCAATAGCTGAGGACTTACTATTCTCTTTGGTCATCCCAAATCCTCTACATCCTACTCACCTGGACCTTCATGTGTCAGAGAGGTAGAAGGAGGCTTTAAGGAAAACAGAACAGCCAGGAGGCCAACAACAGCTCCCCTTTCCTCTTAGTTACCTGAGAAAAGGAAGTCAAGCTCAAGGCCTGTGCAGCCAGCTTGCCTCGTTTCCCTACTGTTCTCTAAAATGGTCTCACTGGGAGATTGACCCTGTGAGGAACTAGGACCATCCCTCTCCCTCCAAGTAAGTCCTACCCTTCTCAACAAATATAAAGAGTAGATCGTCTAGACTTTGAGTGACAGACACAGCCCTGACATTAAACATACACATAACTAAAGCTCCAGGTGGGCATTAAGACAAAAAGACAGGGCAGCACATCAATGTTTCAAAAGCTGGTAGGTTTATGGAAACTATCTTTAGAAAAAAGAGAGAAAGAAAGAGAGAGAGCATAAGAGTGAGAGATTCCCCTCTTGCGGATGAAAGCTTGGGATCCTACAAGAGTAGACTTCCAGTTCCAGATCCCAGAGAGAAACATTACAAAGTCAAGCAGGAGACACCATTCCTCTTTAGGAAACTAACCTTAGAATCTTTAAAACCCAATGGGGAAGAAAGTGACTCCATTAACCCCAAAATGTACTCTTCATGCCCCACAACCACCCCAACACACGTATATACAGACACAATCCTTGTTTCCCCACAGCCCATGCGCAGTAGCTTTTTCACTACCCTATTTGGTCTGCCTTTGGTTTTTTGTTTCTGTGTTTTGTTTTTTAATGAAACTTTAAAGAACAAGAATAGCAGAAGGCGGGTGGTTTTGCTGGCTTAGAATCTCCTTCAGAGAAGAGCATCCATACTCACCCCCTCCACCATGAAAACAAACAACAATTGTGCCCACAAACAAGACTCTTCCTGATAGCCCCTTCATAGTCTTGAGGGTGACTTGAAAGACTCCATCTACCATTCCCAGAGGGAGCACAATGCTACCCATAGCCATGTACAGAGCCCTTAGACACACCTGTTTTATTTCTTGCCTCTCTGGCTACAAGTAATTGAATAATTTGAACAATATGGTGTCCTTTCAGACATAATAGAAACACTGGTTTTTGATTCTTGTCCCATTTGAATGAATTGTGACAATGGCTCTAGATAGAGGAGGTACGGAAACAGCCTGGGAGGAAGAGATTCATCTCAGCAGCCCAGCAGATAGTACACACACACACACACACACACACACTCACACACACTCACACACACAGCCTCTAGGACCCAAAACAGAGAAAAGGGCCAAAGATCAAGAGATAAGACCATTCCTCCATTTCCAGTCTTCAGTCAGTGCTGAAGCACCTTGCAGCCTGGCCCAAACCTATGCCCTGTATCGTACCCCCTCACAGGGGCACCCCCTAACAGGATTTTGCTTCCTTCCAGGGCTGTGGCTTCAAAGAAAAGACCCTGGTTTAATAATTCAGCCTGCTTGAATGCCATTTAGTAGCCATGGCAACCAGTTCTCTGACATCTAGTTGTAGGCAGGATGTGGCTGGAAAGGGAAAAAAGAAAAGGAGAGAAAGAGGAAAAAACAGAGGGGATAGGCAAAGAAAGAAATCCCGCTCGATTTCATCAAAACTTTCCCTGCTTTTACTCCACATCATAATCCTGACAATGCTCAGCGTAGGAATCGGACTCTGTGCCTTTCCTTTGCTCTGCCCCTCCATCTCTGACTGGGATCCCTCCTCACCTTCTCTCTAGCTCTCTTCCTGGCCCTTTTACTGGAAACTGACAGTTCCAAGTTCCTGGCTCAGCAATCCAAGCCAACACCTAAGAGCTTCTGGCATATGCCTTTGCTTTTCTTACCTCAGTTTCCTTATCTGTAAAATGAGGGGGTTGCATGTGTTTGCTGTTTCCTGACAGCCCAGCAGTATATGGTTTTATGGTGCGCAATGTTTCTCTACCTTTAAGCTTTATATCCCTGACCAGCTGTTTCTGACTCTCCCTCTCTCTGCCTGCCCACCCCCCAACACACAAATACACACACACACACACACACACACACACACACATACACACACACACATGAGTTTCTGCCGCCAGGTTTCACCTGTGAAGCAGTTATTTTTTTAAATAAATATCACCCTTTTATCCAGCTAATTTCTCCTCTTCTGCAGACTGCTCCTCTGAAAACACTGTCGCCTCAAGGCAAGGTCAGTACCCTTCTTCTAGGCACCCACAGTCCTAGGTTACCCCCCATTACATGTTACCTCGTTGTATTGCAACTTCCTGTTCATTTGTTGTACCTCCACTGGCCTGTGAGTTCAGTGCCTTGTTTAATATTGTTTCCAACACCTGCCATTTAGGAAGATATTTAGAATCAATAGTTTAACAAAAGGGTCAATAACATAAAACCACAGGCTTGTTAAAGAAGCAAGCCATCCTCAGAAAGTGTATAGGGCAGGAATGGTGAGGAAGAGAAGATATCCTCCCAAACTGCTCTGAGGGAAATGGAGAGCCAAGATCAAGTGGCCCTTCCTGACATCTTGGTATGGACAATCCAAAATGGAAAATGAGATGAGGAGAAGGAGGGGCTCCTACAGGAAGGAGGAATGTGTGTAATTCCACCCTGTGACTATCTCTGGTGCTCCTCTGGAACCATTTGGGTAAACTCCGAAGGTAGTATGCATGCAGCAATGGGGGTTCCTTCTAAGCTGCCAGCAACCACCTGGCACCACTCTCTCCCAGCCTTTTTGCCTGATCCCTTTCTCCTTGGGATCAGAGCCCATAGGAAAGCAGACGGAGGCTGGGATGGTACTGCCAGAGACCCATGGGCCATGTGGGCAGTGCTTCAGGCCCTGCTGGGAGAGACCAGTATGAATTTCTCTCCTCCAAGACGCAGCTACTTTGAAAGAGTAAAGATAATACTCTCCTGCTAGTCATTTTCAATAGACAAACAAGACCAGTACATTTAAGAATGTTTAGCTGCAAGTGATTGAAAAGCAAGAAATTCAGAAGATGCGAACTTCTTCCCCAGAGCCTTCTAATGAGTATTGCTTTATCCATGCATCACATAAAGTGGGGAGAGGTAGAGCCCATCAACACATACACACAAGCACAGGAGCTTGTGTGCACCAAGCTCCCATTAAATTGAGACAGACTCTAACGCAGGGCCAGATTTTGCACAGTGCATAGCCCCCGTTCGTAACCCAGAAACCCAGGCACTCCTGGCTTGGAGCCCCAGTCTTCATACAGTGTTTTCCTCAAATAATCCCTAATCCAGACGGAGCTGCCTACCCTCAAATATCTGCCAAGTGACACCCAATCTTCTTGATCTCAAGCACATACTGAGTGACACATTTCATTAGCAGACTTCCATGCGTTGTTCCTGCCACCCCCACTGCATGTGCAAATAACAGATCTTTAGAGTTAAATTAATCTCAAGCTTCAGGGGGAAAAAAGGGATGGGGTTTAAAACAGAAAGCTAGACAAATACAAATAAACAAAAAACAAGTACAGACTTCGAAAAAGAGACACAGATTTATAACAATGAAACTCCCAGAGCTGAGTTTATATCCATACTACATTGAGTTTAATATGGTTCTGAGATGAGATTATTCCCATCCCAGGGGAATATTCCCTCCCAACTGGTAAAAAAAAAAAAAATCTAACACCTGCTCACTTTTGTGCAACAGAACTTGATACAGAAAAAAAAAATCAAGTTAAAACCTTTCCTATATGCTCAAACCATGCCGGCACACCACCTTCCACTAAATTGAAAATGTCTGTCCTCTCCCACATACTCAAACCGTCTCTGAGTGCAACACACAAACATTAGGATAAGCCTACGCTCTTACCACCCTGAAAGCAGAACCGGAAAGCATGTGGCATCAAACGCCCATACCAACTCCATCTGATACACACACACACACACACACACACACACACACACACACACACACACACACACACACACACACACACACACACACACACACTGCCAAGACGTTGCACAAATATACCCCACATGCATCATCACTGTCATATGGGCATGTGCACATGCATGCATGCACACACACACACACCACACTTACTACCCTTTGGGGGATGTGTGTGTGTGTGTTTAGCTTAGAGACTGATGATGCTTTGGATTGTGAGGTTTCTATGGTTACCTTTTGTGGAGGAAACTAGGGTAATTGAACTCTTGGGGTTCACCATTCAACAGATGCTGCTTGCTCACTCCTGCTCCCTCACTCACTCTCTTGTGCGTTCTGACTGCCTTTCCTCACCATCAGTTTTCAGAAACAGTTTCACGTCAAGTACATTGTATTAGAGACAATTCTTCCCAGGGCTCTGGCTGTGCCTTGGAAAGAGGTACATTCTAAAATCAAAAACTAACTTCAGTATACAAATTGCCATGAAAGACTAATTAGGACTGAGGAGATCATATGGGCCCAACCCCTCACTCCAACGCCAGAAAGACAACTACTCCAAAATGGGGGGAAGAAAAAGGTCATTTCATAAAAAGCTCAAAGAGAACAAAACCAAGACTAGGATCAATGTAAACTCACCAGAATGGGGACAGAACACCTATGTTTCTTTTCTTCTCCACACCCCTTCCTAGCCTTCTCAGTGGTATTGCCTTACAAGTTCAGGATTCTACAAAGTGCCATAGATTAGGCAGCTTATCGACAACAGGAATTTATTCCTTACTGTAACAGAAGCAGTAAGTTTGAGATTAGGTTGTCATTAAGGTCAGGAAGGTCAGGTTCTGGTAAGCGTTCTCTCCTGGAATGCAGACTACTAACTTGCTATTGCAAGTATTCTCATAGGCACACAAAGATAAACCTTCTTCCCCTCCTTATAACCCAAATCCCATCATAAGGGCTCCACCTTATGACTTAATCAATAACCTCTCCCAATAACCCCATCTCTTGACACTAGCCTATAGGGTTAGGGCTTCAACATGAATGAGAGGGGAGCAAGGAGGAGACAAACATGCACTATATTTAGTTTTATCCATTTGGCGAGGAAGTAATTTTCAGGATGGGCTATCTCCAGACAGGGTCCCAGGTATAGAAAACTGCACAAATTGGCTTGTCAAACCACTGACTTCAATGTATTTCACATGGCTAGAGTCTCATTGCCTCCAATGAGTCTAAGAAGACAAACACACCAAGAACCCATTAAGCAATTGCCAGACCCTTCTTCAGACTTTAATGTTTAAATGAATAAAAAATTTCCTGCAGAGCAATGGCACAATGCAGTAGGGCTCAGCTATAAAGAGGAGCACAAAAACTCATTGCATTGGGTGGGAAATAAATGAACCTTCAGGCAACCTCATTTCAGATTTTCATCAGCCTCGGGGCTATAGCCAAGGTTCAAGCATCTCTGAGCCACAGAATCCTACATATCCATCCATGATCCTTGGCTTTAGGGGGTTCCAAGTGGCTTTCCATATACAGGAAAAAGTCCTATTGCCTGATGAGTCAACACATGGTATAAGGCCCAAAGGTGGGAGGCACTGAATAGTAAGTTAAAATCGAAATCAGAATTCTTCTCCAACTTAATGGCGAAAAGCTAACACCAAACAAATCGTTTAAATAGGGATACAGGTGGACCCATTGCAAAAATGAGATATACAAGGCGTTATGTTGAAAAACGAACTTTACAACTTTGGCGGGGGGGGGGGGGGGGGGGGGGGGGGAGGGGAGGGGGATGGGAGGGCAGGGATGATAAGGGGAAACAAAGTAGGAGGCAACAATGCTTGATAAGAAATGTACTCACTACCTTACTCATGTAATTATAACCCCACTGTACAGTATTTTCACAATTAAAAAACTTAATAATTAAAAAAAAAAGCTAAAGTCATTTCCTCTAAACTCAGGAACAAGGCAAGGATGTCCACTCTCTCCACTCCTCTTCAATTTAGCACTAGAATGCCTAGATAGAGCAATAAGCAAACATAAAGGGGATCCAAATAGGGAAAGATGAAGTAAAACTCTCCCTCTTTGCAGATGACATGATCTTGTATTTAAAGAACCCTGTGAACTCCACTCCCAAGTTACTTGAGCTGAATTGAAAATTTGGCAAAGTAGCAGGTTATAAAATTAACCCTCAAAAATCAATGGCTTTCCTGTATCCCAATCACAAAAAGAACGTAAGTGAAATAAGGAAAGCAACTCCTTTTGTAATAGCCCCACAAAAAATAAAATACCTAGAAGTTAACTAAAGAAGTGAAGGACCTCTATGATGAAAACTTTAAAAACCTGAAAAAGGAAATTAAAGCAGAACTAAGGAAGTGGAAAAACCTCCCGTGTTCCTGGATTGGAAGGATTTACATAGTGAAAATGGCAATACTGCCAAAGACTATCTACAGATTCAATGCAATACCCATCAATATTTCAACCTCATTTTTCAATGAAATTGAAGAAGCAATCCAAAAATTCATATGAAACAATTAAAGACCCCAAATAGCAAAAACAATCCTTAGCAAAAAGAACAGTGCTGGAGGAATATCAATACCAAATTTCAAACTTTAGTACCAAGCCATAGTAATCAAAACAGCTTGGTAGTAGCACAAGAACAGACTTGAGGACCAGAGGAATAGAACTGAAGACCCAGAAATGAACCCGCAGACCTATAGCCACCCAATTCTTGATAAGGGAGCAAAAAAATAGAATGGAAGAAAGACAGCCTACGTCTTCAGTAAATGGTGGTGGCAAAATTGGTTAAATATCTGTAGAAAACTAAAATTAGATCCTTCTATTCACCCTGCACCAGAATCAACTCTAAATGGACCAAAGACCTCAGAGTCAAAGCAGACACTCTGAAAACATTACAGGAAGGAATAGGAGAAGCTCTAGGGCTTCTTGGCACAAGCCGAAATTTTCTTAATAAAGATCCAGAAACACAACAAATCAAAGAAAGGTCAGACAAATGAAGCTGCAGAGCTTCTGCATGGCAAAGGACATAGCTAGCAAGATCAATAGAAAGCCCACAGACTGGGAGAAAATCTTCACTAGCCATACAACAGACAAGGGCCTCAAATCCAAAATATACATAGAACTCAAAAAATTAAATCTTCCAAAAACAATCCTCAAAGAAACAACCACCTGATTAATAAGTAAGCCAAAGACTTAAAGGGAGACTTATCTGAAGAAGAAATAAGAATGGCAATAGATACGTGACAAAATGCTCAATTTCCCTAGTGATAAAAGAAAAGCAAATCAAAACAACCTTGAGATTCTACCTCACCCCAGTTAAAATGGCTATAATCAAGAAATCTAATAACAGATGCTGGAGGGGATGTGGCCAAAAGGTAACTCTACTGCACTGTTGGTAGGAATGTAAACTTGTTCAATCACTCTGAAAAGCAGTATGGAGGTTCCTCAAAAGACTCCACATAGAGCTTCCCTATGACCCAGCAATCCCATTTCTGGGCATTTACCCAAATGATCACAAACAAGACCATACTAAAGCTACCAACACAACTTGTTTATTGCAGCATTATTTACCATAGCTAAGATATGGAACTAACCCAGATGTCCCTCAGTAGATGAATGGATCAAGAAAATGTGATATATATATATATATATATATATATATATATATACATATATATATATATATATATATATGGAATTCTATGCCTTCATCAGAAAGAATGACACAACCCCATTTGTTAGGAAATGGAAAGACTTGGAAAAAATCATAGTAAGTTAAGTAAGCTAGACCCAAAGAAATATAGGTCCCATGGTTTCCCTCATTTGCAATAATTAGTATACACCTAGGATAATTTTATCAGATGAGCAGAAAAGCTCAAAAGCTATGTATATATGGCCATATAAGATGATGCTAAGTGAAATAAACCCAAGACATGGACACAAGAGGTCTTTTTTTGCTGTTGTTGTTTTAAATGTACTATGTGATTTTTTTTTTGTTTTCTTTGTATGTTCACCTCCCTATGGCATATCTCCTGTTGTCACTGTACTTGATTTTGGTCCTCTGCATCTTGTATATACATTTATCTAATTTGGAAAGTGGAAGGGGAATAACAAAACACTGAAACCAGGACACAGGACGACCCATTGCAACAATGATACCCACAAGACAGTGTATTGGAAATAACTTTACAACCTTGGGGGTAGGAGAGGAAAAGTAAGGGAGGCGGGGGAGGGAAGAGATAGTGGGAGAACAAGGGAGGGGGTAACAATGCTTGACAAGAAATGTACTCATTGCCTTACTCATGTAACTGTAACCCATCTGTACAGCATCTTTACAATAAAAAAAAGAATTCTTCTCCAGATATCCATATTTTTATTTTTTAATCCATTCCATCTCTGCTCATATTTTTCTCACCAACCCATAATGGGTACTACTGATACATCAATACTAATAAAGAGGGAAAATTAGATACAGATGGACATAATGCTTTCAGTATGGAAATACCTACTCAAATAGGACCTAAAATCAAGCATGGTCAAGGTAAGCAATGGAGAAGAAAAGAGTGTCAATACTTAATCAACTGGAAAAGAATTGCTGGGTAGAACCTGGCAGATAGACTATTCTTATTCAAAGAAGAAGAAAAAGAAAACTAATTGGTACGGGCTTTGATGGGACCCAAGTTCCTTCCGTTATAGGCTGAATTGTGCACCCATTCACCCCTTTAAAAAAAATTATATGGGCTGGGAAGGTGGCTCAGTGGTAGTGTGCTTGTCTTGCATGCATGAAGCCCTGCGTTCGATTCCTCAGCACCACATAAGCAGAAAAAGCCGGAAGTGGCACTGTGGCTCAAGTGGTAGAGTGCTAGCCTTGAGCTGAAGAGCTGAGGGACAGTGCCCAGGCCCAGAGTTCAGGCTCCATGACCAACCAAAAAAAAATCACATTAGGCAGGGGGAAGGGGCAGGGGCGTGGGGGGAACGTAGTTGTGGAGATGGGAGGAAAGGGATGGTAGGGGAAAAACAGAGGAGGAGGCAACAATGCTTGATAGGAAATGTACTCATTACTTTGCTCATGTACCTGTAACCCCTCTATACAATATTTTTACAATACAAAACTTATTTTTTAAAATCACATACTAAAGTTCTAACCCTCAGGACCTCAGAATGTGAGTGTATCTGGAGACACAATCTTTAAAGAGTCAATTAAGGTTTGAGGTCATTGGAATGGACATTCACCTGACTGCCATCCTTATTTTAAAAAGGAAGTTGGATACAGAGACATAGAAAAGGCAGCCTAATAAAGACAGGAAGATGACTGTTTACAAGCCAAGGAGAGAGGTTCACAAGGACTCAGCTTTGCTAACACCTCGATCTTGGACTTCTAGTCTCCAGAATTAGGAGAAAGTAAGTTATCTGTTGTCAAAGCCATTGACTCTATGTCTAAGCTATCAAATCTATGGTAAGGAATTATGGCACTTAGAGAGTAAACCATGGACAGAGACAGTGATAAGCCACTCTGAGCAGTGCTGAGGGAGGGAGGGAGTTCTGGAATCAGGCCTCCTGGGCCCATTACTCGCTCCCACACTAAACCATGCATGAGTTTGGCCAAATGATTTAACCTCTCTGAACCACAGTTTCCTCATCTATAAAATATGGATACCAGGGTTACCTTAAAAGGACTAAAAAGGATAATACCTCCAAGGACAATGCCTAGAATATAGAAAATACTTAACAAATATCGCAGAGGAAGAAGTATGGGGTTTTTAACAGCTAGAAGTTAGTCATGTTCTGGAATAGTCCTGCCTGCAGACAAGGAAATAGGTAGGATAACTTCCTGTGCACCCACCTCCTAGCTCTGAAATCACACAGGAGCCTGCGTTTCTACCACCTTGCTACCTTCCAGGGCTGCAAATTCAGGTCCTTAAAATCCATACATAGTGATCAGAAGATGTGAAAATAAACCAGGGGTACAGGTGCCTTCATGTGTCCCCTGTTGACCACTTGAGGCTTTCCAATTTTCTTTTTCCCATCCCTATTAACACACCATGCCTGCCAGGCTTATAAAGGCAGTTACCTCCAGGGCCTCTTCACTGCAAGGACAATAGAGATGAATCGCTCTTCATTCTGTCCCCTTGGAATGCTTAGAGAATAAGGAGGAAGGAGAATGAAGGACAAATGGCACCAGAATAGAAGCACTGATCAGTAAAGGAGGTGGCTTCAGATTCCTAGAAACACAGGTGGTACTCCCAGGTGTGTCTGCCTGAGCCTTGTAGTGCTCTGATGACAAGTGACCCGATGTCCCTTCCTTCTCCATTACCTGGACTACATGTAGCCCATCATTTATGCCTTTGATTTGGCAACTTCAGCAAGTGCTCAGCTCTGTAATATTTCTATTGTTCTATAAATCTGTTCAGCTTGTGCTGCCCGCACGAACCTTGGCAATACACCTAGACCTATAGTGCTAAGGACTCTAGTCATTCCTAGACTTGCACAGACCTGTATTTGCTCAAGTAAAGCCAAAGCAGCATCATTTAGTTCCACATCTCCAGCAAGGGTAGAACATTGTGGTCTGTTCATCCAGAGAGACTGCTCCCAACTTGCCAAGGCCCATAATTCTTGAGCAAAGAGTAAATAAGTGATCAGGGAAAGAATTAAAATATTCTCATCTTGAATCCAGAAGATGCTTTATCCTAGAGCCAGGTCTAATGGAGGCACAACTGAGCAATGGTATCTTCCTAAGACTGTGCCAGCTGTGTCCTTCTAGATGGACACTCTTACAGTATGGCTATGTGGAAAGATGGCAAGATGACAATTTAGAACCTGTCTTCCCAAGTCCATGGTGCTGGAGGACAAGAGAGACAGAGGGAGAAGAAAAAAAGCAATGATACAGGCACGGAACATTGGTGCAAAGGAAGCCCTTTTCCATTTTCTGTGCCAAATACAAATGCATACAGCACTGAGTCACCAGATTATTTCCAAAGAACATGTTGGGGAAGGAAAGAAATGACAAGTATTTCAATCAATGAAGCTATTTCTTCTTGTATTAATATCAATCAGCTGCACAAAGGGGTTATATTTTGATGTGTCCATACGTGTATTGTGTAACTCAATTAGACTCACCTTCTCACTTTCTCTCATTCCCTTTCCACAAACCCGAGTCAAATAGTTTCAGTGTTTTCATTTTCACACATGGACATAAAGTAATTTGACCACATTCACCCTTCTAGGTAAAGCTATTTCTTGTCCAATCAATTAGTAATTCTTAAGGTACCTGCTAGCTTTTGTTCCCCCAGAAAATGATCATAAACAATAATACATTGGTGGGCCAATCATTGTAATGGGCAGATTAAAACATCTTTACCACCAAAAGCTTGCACCCCCTCTCCTTCCCCAGCCCCCAAGTTCTGAGTCTTTTGTTAAGCACTAGCTCAGGCTCTAGTGTCAGTTCACTGTTTTTGTTGGACTCACCATCCTCTCACACATGCATCTTTACATGATTCATGTAACAGAAGGTAAGAAAAGACACCAAACTCTCATCAGGCCCCCACAAAACTGACTAGGGGCAAAATTATATAACACATTGGTCACAAATCCTTCTATTTCCCAGGAGTATATATACAAGATTGTGTCCGCCTCTACAAAGTGAGCAAACTCCTAGCCTTGCCAAGGGAACTTAATTCTGTGAATACTGTTTCACAAGGATATTTAATCTACATATTCCAGACTTGCACTTCTTTCTTATCTCCCCAGTGACAGGACTTGCACCTCACCTCTTTACCTCAGATGCATTTCTCTCTCTTTCCCTTTCTTCCCTCTCTCCCCCATCTCTTATTGTGGTAAAACAAATTCATGACATAGATTTTGCCTTTTAGCCACTTTTAGATGAACATTTTGGTGGCCTTACCTGCATCCACAATGCTGTGGAATCATCCTCATTGGACATTTTCAACACTTTCCCCCTTTCCCAACTGAAAGTCTGTACTCTCCTCCAGCCCCAGTAACCTCCCTCCTACTTCCTGTCTCTATGAGTTCAAAGAATCTAAGTACCTAATATAAGTGGATTCACAGAGTATTTACTATCTCAAATATATCCTTTGTGACTGGTTTATTCCTCTTACCATAATGTTTTCAAGGGTCATCTATGTTATAGTTTGTGTCTGAATTTATTTCCTTTTTAAGACTGAATTTTGCTTATACACCCATCTATATTTGGCTTGGTTCCACTTTTTTTTATTGTGAGAATATCGTACAGAGGAGTTACAATGACATGAGTAAGATAATGAGTACATTTCTTATCAAGCATTGTTGCCTCCTCTTTGTTTCCCCTTCCTCTCCCTTCCCATACTCCCCCAACCTCCCCAAAGTTGTGAAGTTTGTTTTTTGACATAAGGACTTCTACATCTCATTGTTGCAATGGGTCCACCTGTATCCCTAGTTAAACGATTTGTTTTTGCCCTTCCCCTCCAACATCAAATACAGTGAAAGCAGGGGTTATACCATGGGGGAGGAACATACAAAGCAACATAGAAATCATCTTATAAATATGTTAGAAACAATTGCATGAAAGAAAAAAACACTTGAATACTTATCTTGGAGTTCATTCCCCTAACATTAACTTATCTGCCACTTTGAGGCTATTGTTATGAACATTAGAATGCAGGAATCTGAGTCCTAGCCTTCAGTTACTTGGGGTATATATCCAGGAATAGAAATGCTCATATGTAAGTCTATGTTTAAATTGTGTGTGTTTGTGTGTGTGTGTGTGTGTGTTAGTACTGAGACTTGAATTCAGGGCTAGAGAGCTATCTCATAGCCTTTTTCATTC
Organism: Dipodomys spectabilis; assembly: GCF_019054845.1. Lineage (NCBI taxonomy): Eukaryota > Metazoa > Chordata > Mammalia > Rodentia > Heteromyidae > Dipodomys > Dipodomys spectabilis. Next base: position 13,672,002 of record NW_024870696.1, read on the forward strand.
AGTCCTAGTGGCTCTACCAATTGAACTACAGTTTGGCTTCTGGCTTTCTGGTGGTTAATTGGACATAAGAGCCTCATGGACTTTCCTGCCTGAGCTGGCTTCAAACTGCAATCCTCAGATTTTAGCTTCCTGTGGTTAGAGAATATGAGCCACCAGCATCCAGATTTTTCTTTAAACTTCTTGAGGAAACACCAAATAGTTACCACATTCTCTTGTTTAAAATAAAAGACCTCATCTGTACAGAACTCTTTTCCAAGGCCTATATAATCAATATCCTGTTTCCAAGAATTGCCAATAGCCAATTGGATCTAGAGTTTGATTGCTTAATGACCTCATCCCTTTACCCCTCCCTATATCCATACCCTGTGCTGGATATCTTTTTTTTGAGGGGGGAGCACGGGGGCGGGGGGCGGTTGTGAGGCCTGAACTCTGGGCCTGGGCGCTGTCGCTCAGCTTTTCAGCTCAAGGCTAGCACTCTACCACTTGAGCCATAGCACCACTTGTGGCTTTTTCTGCTTATGTGGTGCTGAGGAATGGAACCCAGGGCCTCATACATGCAAGGCAAGCACTCTACCACTGAGCCACCTTCCCAGCCCTTTGTGCTGTATATCTTAGCGCCACCTCCCACAGTCCGTCAGGGGCACTTCCCTGGTCTGGGAAGTTGAGTTCTGCTATTGTCTTGCCTTGGCCCTATGGGATGCCAACAACAGGACACATGCCGAGGCTGGAAGTGTGCTCACGTTAGGCTGTTCCTTTTGCCCTTTGATTAACCTCATAAAAAGGACATGGCCTGTTTGTCCAGCTGGTCTCAGGAGAGCAGGAAGGACATCTGGAACTATCCTGGCCACAGCAACAGGAAGGAAAGCCACCACAGCTCACCTGCTGGTCTTTGAGCGTAAATGAGTGTTTTTAAGCCTCTGAGATTTGAATACTGGCAAAGTATTATTATGGTATCCATCAATGGGACGGCCCACTTACTATTCGTCCTCAATGTAGATAAGAATAAGATTTCTGGAGAATTGATTTTTAGAAAAAATAATATAAAGAGCTCACTGGCTTCAGAATTTTTTCTTTTTGTAATTGCAAACCACCCTAACCTGAATTACACTCAGGAATTCCTTCGGCTCACAAGTCTCCTAGCCTCTCCTAGCCTGTTCTCAGTCTGATACTGGAATCAGGATTTATTACGATCAACCCAGATTGCAAAGGTATTAGCTAGGCAGTAAAGGGGGATGTGCCAAGCAGAACCATAGATGAAGAGGTTCCTGGGCAGTCTGTGGTCAGTGGGAACCAGGCTCATTGAGGATCTGACTGAGTTTAGGCAGCTCAGAAACTTATTTCTGCTGGTTGCCTCCAAATTAACTAGTCTCTGGAGATCAGTCACATAAGCCAAACCGACCAAAAACTGAAAAATAAAAAACTGCAATGTTGGCCTATTACTTGATCCTTTCCACAGCCTGAAGCAAAAATGTACTCTCTCTGGCCAGCTTACCTCCTTACTAACATTGTGTCTGGCACCAAATTAGTCCTCAAAAGACTGCTTGGTGAGCACAGAATCATAACAAAGGAAGGAAGAGTGTGTTGGCATATTTTACCCAGGCCATGGAAAATCCTAATAAATATTCCCATCTCAAAATAGAGCTCATGAGTTAGTCATTCTACAAGACATACATATATCAGGACAGCATGTTGTATACTATAAATACACTTTTTTAATGTTTAAATAAGGCTCAGTTCTAGAGGCCAAATATTGGTATGGTGTCTACCCACCTTAGAAGCTTGTCTTCTCACTCAATCAGTTCTGTCTTGATAAATGAAGTTTTAAGAAATAAAATGAATTCTGCAGAAGTGTCACACTGTTGTATCATTTTATCATCATTGCTCTAGCTGTCATCAGACGTTTATAACCCTAAGTGTGGGAAGCACCACATAAGTAGAAGCATACAGAACACTCAGTAAAGATACAGATCTAATTGGTTTGCTATCCAATTACTATCTGACCTTAAGAAACTGACTATGAACCCTGGCCTTGGTTTTCTCATATGGAATAAGATTGAGTTGAACTAAGTGGGCAGCGAAGACCAGACTTCATGACATGATGAGCTCAGGGCAGAGTGGACAAAAAGCACTGAAGTTCCAGCACAGGGAGGAAACGAAACAAGGAGAACTTTTCACATGATGATCAGAGGAAAACAATATAAAGGGAAGCCAACAATACTCCCTGCAAAAAAAAACATTTTAAAGAGGACTTTGCTTTGGGTCAAGAAGCAAATTGATGGACACAGACTGTCCAAAAACCACTTGTGTCTAGAATAACAATAATGAAACTACAGTGGCTGATCTGGTGGCATCCCGCTGAGAAAATTCCTTGGACTCACAGAACCTTCTGGGAGAAGTCAGGCTGACATTTCATGCACAAGATGAGAAGAAAGTGCTCCTCCTATTCAGTACCATTTCTTCATTCCTTTGATGTTAAATTTTCATTTCAATTGAAGTGTCAGGATCATGCCCCAGGAATTAATTCAGTTAAATCTCTAAGCTATTGAAATAGCCATGTTTACTCTTTTGATAATTCTCATTTTGGCTTTCAGCTCATTTTGGCTTTCAGCTCCTCTACTTAAGTTGAAGTGATCAGATATGTAGGCCCATTATTTACTTATTTCTTTTAAAGCTTATTCCTAATATCTCACATTATAAGCTCAGAGCCCTTAACTAACAAATTGCCTTGCTTTTCCTGGTGTGTTCTTGGCATGGTTTTTAAGACCACCTGCTATGAAATTTCCAGACATACATTCATTAGCGTTATTTTCTGCTGCAAACCAAGCGCTTTGAGCTGTTAAAAATGGATTCCCATTCTCATTCAATCCTGCCCTCTCTTATGGGAACAGGGTACATTAGGGATGGAAGAGGAGCGATTGCTAGGAACTGGGAGAGTCTGGAAGACTAGAAGGTAAAATAAGGAAAGGGATTGTAAAGTGATGCAGTAGTGTTGCTGCCTGTCAGTAATCTTTCATCTGAACTCTGGGGTCTGATCCCTGCGCCACCCTGGTTATGAGAGTTCTGCAGCACAACAAAGAAGTGTCTAGAGAAGTGTCCTCAGGATCACTAAGTGACTACAATTGTGTGATGGAAGTCATGGTCTTAACCAGTACAGCTGTGAATGCATCTAGATAGAGCTGATCCTGTTCTGATCCCCAGGAAGACTGGGCTGGATGGGGGAGGGGCTGCAGAAGCAGCTCTCACTGTGGCCCCACCCATTCTGCTTGAGTCACAATGCTTTGGCCATGCCCGCTTTACTGCCATGTTTCTCTCTGACCAATGGGATACAATAATTGAGGCCACACCCACAACACCCCCCCCCCCCCAGTACCACTGGCATCCTCCTCTGTTGGATCCTCAATTACCAGCAGTTGAGAGAAGTAGAGATGCTAGGTGGTGATTAAGAGAATCAAAGTGATTCTGGAGATACAGTAGGAAGTAGACATAATTGTGAGAATACAGGTGATTTTGGAGAGCATGGAAATGTGGTACCCCTACCTTTCCCATCCCAACCCTGGGATGTATTAGCAAACAAGTCAAAAAAAAAAGAAAAGAAAAATCACAGAAATGATGAGACTAAGGACAAAGGGTGAGCCAATACAACAGTGATACAAGACACAATGCTGGAAATGAGCTTTACAACCTGGGGGGAGGAGAATGGGGGGAAAGTGGGAGAAAATGAGGGAGAGGGTAACACTTCAAAAGAACTATACTCCTTACCTTATGTAACTGTAACTCCTCGGTATATTACCTTTACAATAAATTTTTTAAAATAAAAAATAGCTTCAGGAAACAAACTCCTGCAAGAATTTCAGCAGAGAAATCATCCTGGCAGACCCACCAAAGCCAACAAAAAGAAGAACATTAACAAGGGAGGTAGTCCCAAGACCAACACCCCTGGGAACTGTGTATCAACCAAGGGTACAACCAGAGAACACAGAGATCCTGAACATTGCAGACGTGACGATGGAGAGCTCGGCATAGCAGGACAATATCCAACTTAGAGCAGTTGAGCCAACTGACAGAGCAGAAATAGCAAGGGGTAAGGCAGACTTCTGAACTAGAGACCAACCTGGCGGAACTGCGAAAGCAGCACGCAGGACTGCTGCCCCCGCAGCCACCTGCAGGGACATCTCAGGCCAACTGTAGGCTGAGGCCTACCAGTTGCAGGAGAAGCTTCCGAACTTGGAGGAGCAACTTTACATCCAAAAGCCCTTTGCTTCCCATTCTTCTATAGGACAGATGCAAATGACAAATTGGAGCTCATTATTACCTAAAGACCTGGGAGCTTCCACCTGGAGAAATGAGCTCCTGTCTTCTAAAAAGTATTTTGGGGCATGACAGCTGGGTAGCATTCTCTCAGAGCTTTTTATACTAGGATGAGGAGATGGGGAAGGGGTAACTAGGCCAGACAGAGCAGAAGCTGCACATTGAACAGTCCATTGGTTGCCAGCGAAATAGCTCAGGTACTCTTTACCAAGAAAGTTAGGGAGCAATGGCATCATTTTATATCACTCTTTTATAGAAGTGATTGTAATTACTTTATGATATAGTTTAATAATACTCCATTTTCTTAATTCCAAAGTATTCTATTATCTTAATGTTTGTATAATGCTTTTATATTACTGCATTGAATAAGTTATATTAATCATTTCAGGTTATATGTACAGTCATAGTACAGTCACTTCCATTTCTTAAAATGTATTGAACTCTTTACCAGCCATAGCGAGTTTTCTTGTTTGTATGTTAAAATGCCACAATGGGGATACTGAGTTGAGAAAGTTAAAAAAAAAAAAAAATTGAAAAAAAATGTGAGCAGAACTAGAGGTGTACTGCAATTGAAAAACATGCATCCAATGGAATATAGAAATCTCACCTTAAATAAGAGTACAGAATTGTCAAATATTTATAGACATCACATGTCTCAATAATTTTTCAGTGAAACACACTGCAGTGTTATCTGTTGGATATTATGTTTTAAATATTTTTATTTTTAAAAACTGGTTTATTATTTAAGTAAGTAGTTGTACAAAGGGGTTTTAATTCAACATGTCAGGTCAAATAAAATATAATTTTTAAAACATTGAATTCCTAGTTTCCACCATCACCCAACTCAACCTTGACAGCATGTCCTGTGCGAGCACTGCTGGGTAAATTATTCAGAAAGTAGAATCCATTCCTCAAAATTACTACAGACTGGGAGAGAAAACAGAATGTGTGTCATATGCACACATATGAAGTTATTAAAGGACAACTGAGGATAACACAGCCTACAGACACTCAGTTCTTGGAAATACTTTTAAATAATGACAATAGGAAGAATCAGAATAGGCTTCATGAAAGAGGTAGAATTCTCAGAAGTTTAAAATTTAGACGGAAAGTAGAAAATATGTGCTGGATCTGGTGATTACATTTCCTAAGATTTTGGAAATAAAATTCAATCTTTCCTCATTTTCCCTGTGCTTTTGTAGACATGCTAGTCCCCAGATAGAGATGATCAGAATCACTATTGAAGCTGGGTATTGGTGCCAGATACTTGTAATCCTAGCTGCTCAGGAGACTGAAAAAATGAGAATCCCAGTTCACAGCCAGCCAGAGTAGACAAATCCATGAGATTCTAATCTCCAATTAACCACAAAAAGTCAGAAGTGGAGGTATGGCTCAAATGGTAGAGTACCCAACCTTGAGCAAAAAAAAACTAAGAAAAGTGCCCTGTCCTGAGTTCAAGCTTCCATTATTGGCACCAAAAAAAAATTACTACTGAAAAAAAATCACTATTGAAAGAATCAAATAAAAAATAATTCCTTTGGGATTGCCCCAGAGACTAGATTTCTTTCTTCCTGAATGTGAAACTTTCAAAGCCTTCTAAAATACAAAAGAAACTCTGTTGCTAGCATGGAGGAGTAAATTCTTAACAAACCAAGAAAAATACAAAGAGAGAGAGACAGAGAAAGAGAATCTGAAGACTGAATAAAGGCTAATATGGTTTGGAAGAGAGCAGTATTTGAAGCAAGCAAATGGTATGGAATAAGATCCTATCTGTTGTGGCTTTGCCCTAAGAAAGATCATAGTTTCAGCAATGCTGGTACAGGCTCAATCAAATACTGGTGGAAACTTTGCCATCTTTCTAGCCATAGGAGCTTTGGAACAACCAGGATAGCCAAAGCTTCCAAATAAAAAGGAGAAACCACAGAAACAAAGCAGCAAAAAAAAAAAGAGAGAGAACCTCAAAAACTGATACTAAAATCATTTGGCACTGATGGCTCACACCTATAATCCTAGCTACTCAGGAGGCTGATATCTGAGGATTTGGGTTCAAAAACCAGTCTAGGCAAGAAAGTCAGTGAGATTCTTATCTCCAGAAAAAGCCAGAAGAGGAGCTGTGGCTCAAGTGGTAGAGCACTAGCCTTGAGCAAAAGAAACTCAGGGATAGTACCCAGGCCCTGAGTTCTGCCTCCAGGATCAGCAAAAACAAAACACAAGAAAACCCTATATAAAAACCTGTATATAGGGCTGGGAAGGTGGCTCAGTGATACAGTGTTTGCCCTGCATGCATGAAGTCTGGGTTCAATTCCTCAGCACCACATAAGCAGAAAAAGCCAGAAGTGGCACTGTGGCTCAAGTGGTAGAGTGCTAACCTTGAGCTGAAGAGCTGAGGGACAGTGCCCAGGCCCAGAGTTCAAGCCCCACAACCGGACCAAAAAAAAAAAAAAAGCCTCCAAAACCTATATATAAACCAAAGGGAAAAAAAACAACTTCACAAACAACTTCACAAAATGCATTAAATACAACAACAACAAAGAAAAATCTCTTGTTTCCATATCTTGGAGTTCATTTCAATTAGCATCATCTTATGGTCATATATACATAGCTATTGGGCTATTGTGAGCCTCTGCTAAGACTATCCTAGACATATACTAAGTTTTACAAATGAGGGAAACAATGGAATCTATGTTTCTTTGGGTTTGGTTTACTTCACTTAATATGATTTTTTTTCAAGTCCTGTTTCCTTACAAATGGGGCAATGTCATTCTTTCCGATAGAAGCATAGAATTCCTGTGTGTGTGTGTGTGTGTGTGTGTGTGTGTGTGTGTGTGTGTGTGTGTGTGTGTGTGTGTGTGTGTGTGTGTGTGTGTGTGTGTGTGTGTGTGTGTGTGTGTGTGTGTGTGTGTGTGTGTGTGTGTGTGTGTGTGTGTGTGTGTGTGTGTGTGTGTGTGTGTGTGTGTGTGTGTGTGTGTATCACATTTTCTTGATCCATTCATCTACTGAGGGGCATATTGTCACTTTATTTTAGTACCCTGTGTCTTGTACATACATTTATCTGATTTGTGAAAGGGAATGGGAACAACAAAATGGTGAGACAAAGGACAAATGGTGAACCAATGCAACAGTGATAATCATAAGACACTACGTTGGAAATGAACTTTATAGCTTAGGGAAGGGGGCTGGGGAGAGGGAAAGTGGGAGAAAAACAAGGGAGGGGGTAACAATGTTCAACAAGAAATGTACTCACTACCTTATTTATGTATGTAATTTTAACTTGACAATAAAATTAAATTTAATAAAAACTACATATAAACCTAACCCAAGTCTCCTACTGACCACACATGTGTGAAACAGAGCAGCTGACAGCAATGGCTTAATGCACTGATCAAAGATCTGGGCCTCTACCCAACCCAGGCATGATAGTTGGCAATCTGAGTTTAAATCAAGTTAATTGCATACTAAAACAAAATGTCAGCACTTCTTGGAGAAATATAACAGAATGCAGTCTTTACCACATAACAATCACAATGTTCAGGATATGATCCAATAATATTCAACAAAGACTACTCAGGAAGATTTGAGCCATTCTCAAGGGAAAAAATAATATATGCCAACCTTGAGATAACCCAGATGTTAAACTTCTCAAGCAAAGACTTGAGGGCAGCTATAAAACTGTGCTCAGTGAAGGAAAGGAAAACATGCTTGTATCAAAAGCAAGTTAATAGCAATATAATGAGCATGATTGTTTATATATAAGGTCCTCAAGAAACTATAAAATGTCTGCTAGAACTAATAATCTAGCTAGGTAACAGGATACAAGGTTAATATATAAAAATAAACTTTCATACACAATAGTAATTAGAAAGTGATACTTTAGAAGTATTACATGCATATTATTCAATCTCTGTTACCAGGGAGAGTATGTAGAAATGTGTGATCTAGCTAGGTAACAGGATACAAGGTTAATATATAAAAATAAACTTTCATACACAATAGTAATTAGAGAGTGATACTTTAGAAGTATTACATGCATATTATTCAATCTTTGTTACCAGGTAGAGTATGTAGAAATGTGTGAAGTCGAATATTGAAGCTAAGCAATTTTCTTCAGTGCATTTTAACAACTAAAAAACAGGTTGCATATGGGCACCAGTGTCTCACACCTGGAATCCAAGCTACTCAGGGGACAGAGATCTGAGGATCATGGTTCAAAGTCAACTCAGGCAAGAAAGTCCATGAGATTTTTTTTTTTTTGGCTGGGTCATGGGGCCTGAACTCTGAGCCTGGGCACTGTCCCTCAGTTCTTCAGCTCAAGGTTAGCGCTCTACCACTTAAGCCACAGCACCATTTCCAGCTTTTTCTGCTTATATGATGCTGAGGAATCAAACCCAAAGCCTCATGCATGTAAGGCAAGCACTCTGCCACTGAGCCACCTTCCCAGCCTCACCATATGACTCTTATCTCCAATTAACCACCAAAATGACAGAAATGGAGCTGTTGCTCAAAGAGTAGAGCACTAGCCTTGAGCAAAAAACCTCAGGAACAGCACCCAGGCCTGGAGTTCAAGCCCCAGAACAGGCACCAAAAAAAAAAAAAAACTAGAAAGGTTATAAATGGTATATGAAAATTAAGTAAGGTTGTATATTGCCTTATGGGAATTAACTGGAAATAAAAGGATATATTAAAATAGATTAAACAAAAGGAGGGAAAGAGACTATTAGTCATTTGAATGTTGAGCCAATGAACCAAAATATGAGCCCACTGACAAAAATTCAAATCCAGAATCTTATCAAATAGGGAAAGACCAACGACTTTTCTGGAAAAAAATCTAGAACAAGACAAAACACTTTCTCTTCCTCTATTTTATATATTTTTGTAACATATTGCATTAGAAAGAGAATCTAGAGAAATAAGAATTGGAATTAAAGAAGAAAATCTAAATTTGCATATAATATCTCAAAAAGAATATTTGTAAGAATTTTTCCAACTGCCAGTAACAGAAAAGTGAGCAAAGTAGCAGGCATGAAAATCGTCATTATACAAAGAAATCCAAACGAAACCCATTATTCTAAATGGAAACTAAATCTCACTAACCGCAGAAAAAAGTCATTAACCTAAAAGACATTTCTAAAACTTGAAAACAATAAAACAATTTCAAAGAGTAAAAGTAGATTTGAAAAAAAAGAAAATTAAGTACTATGTTTTTTTGGGGGGGTGTTTTTCTTGGGGGGGGGTGGATAGGAAGATTTTGTATCCCAAAGATGTAAGAGAGGTTTTTTTTTGGGGGGGGGGTGAGTCTTTTTCTTTATTGAGGGGAATTGGAACAAATTTCTCTCATCTGTGGCTAAAGAAAGTGTTTAACAGTTATGGATTTTCTTGCATGCATATTAAATCAGATAATTGAACTGTATCCCATATGTTTAACACTGTGCAAGGAAAGAGACAACTCAGCAACAGGATTATCCACAAGGCCCAAATAATAGAAACAAATACTAGAATGTCCCTGAAGTAGTATCATTTGGAAGAAATCCTTAATAGGTCAAAGTTACCTCACAATAAGAATTCATTCAACCAATAAGCTAGCACCACATACACATGGAATGCAGCTAACTGTAAAATAATACAACTTCATAGAAAAATCTAACCTGGACACAGCTCAGATGTTTCCCTTGGGATACTTAATGTCTATAGTGGCAGGCTTTTAGAACTTTACTGAAGAGTAGAGATGGTGTGCAAAGAAAAAAAAAACAGGACAAAAATCTAAGTTATGGGGCTGGGAAGGTGGCTCAGTGGTAGAGCGCTTGCCTTGCATGCATGAGGCCCTGGGTTCGATTCCTCAGCACCAGATAAGCAAAAAGAAAAAAGCCGGAAGTGGTGCTGTGGCTCAAGTGGTAGAGCAATAGCCTTGAGCTGAAGAGCTGAGGGACAGCGTCCAGGCCCAGAGTTCAGGCCCCACTACTGGACCCCAAAAAAAAAAATCTAAGCTATAGCCATGATGGAATGTCCCCAGGGATTCAACCAGCTTCCTTTAAGGTCACAAGAGGAAATGACTTGCTCTTGTTTTGCAGGTATACTCTTCATATTACCTATATACACTACAGAAAAAAAGTCCGTCTCTGATGCAACCACAATACTAAACACAAATTCCTCAAGTCCTCAGTAAATTCCTCAGTAAAGGAATATTAATTTTTTTTTAATGACCGAAACGAGAGGATAAAAGCAAACCAAATACCCTGTGAAGGGAGGTGATGATGAGAAAAGAGATCTGAAAGAAAGATGTGTGTACTTTTTCCTCCCAACTATGCGCTATCTAAAAAGACTAAATAAGCAAGGAAAGCCACAAGTGCTGAAAAGACAATGATCAGGTCAAAGATTGTACAACTGACATCTTAACATTAAAGTATTTTAGTAATAAACATCCCATTAATTGCTAAGGCAAAGAGATGCCCAGCTTGGCATGTACCCTCAAATTCAAAGAATTGTGCAAATCATCATTGTGCTGTAATTGTGTTGCCACTAAGGACTGATCACATGTAGATGTTAACATATAAATGATTCATCCTTTAAACCCCTTAACGATGATCACACCTGCAATCCTAGGTATAAGGGGAGATTCAGAAGATTGTAGTTCAAGGCCAACCTAGGTAAAAAGTAAGATTCTATCTGAAACATTACCTAGAAAAGCAAAAGGGTCTAGAGGTGTGGTTCAAGCAGTTCAGTGATTGTCTAGCAAACACAAGGCCCTGAGCTCAAATCCATCACTGTGTATCAAATATATATATCATGTATACAAAGAGAAATAGATTTCATTAGACAATCATAATATTAGAAAATAGAATCATAACAGAATCATGACATTAGAAAATAGAGAAAAATTGGCTACCATCTACAGTTGGGAAGTATTGTAACCATAACTTTATAAATGTAATGCCATCGCAATGAAAGATACCATCAGGTAATTTTTTAGAATAAAGTTCATTTTGAAGAAATCTTAAAGGCAGGTAACAAGGTTAGTCTTGTCGGAATCCTATTCCATGATAAGCCTCAACAATTAAAATTTACTGTTGTCATATTAACACAAAATGGAATCTGGAAAATGGTCTCATGGTATGTGGCCGGGGACCACTGATCTCCCTAAGCAAGGCTGAAGGCACCCTGGGCTGTGTGCAAAGACACCTGCCAGGGATGCCTGAGTGATAAGGGGTACTTAGGCAGGATGTAAAGGCATGCACAGGACAACAGTGGCTCTGGCCCCTATCTCTGACCCTTCTCCCAAACCGAGAGAAGAAGATACCTAGTTTGCTCAAGAGTTTTAGCTCAAGAATTTCCACTCAGCTTGGCTCCCTGACCCTTCTCCAAGGCCAAGTCAAGAATGTAGCTAGTTTACTCAATGATGCCAGCTTATTAAGAGTTTGTTCAGCCCAGGATTACTTTTCTACCAGGATGATGCCTGCTTTGTGTTAGAGAAGAAAAGTTACTTACTCATCACTCGTATGTATACAGTTTACTGCCTTTCTTACTGCATCATGCTGGGTAATAGCTACATGAGAGATGCAGTAGGGGCCTTCGTCCTCTGAAAGGAGTGTCCCTCTGGTCTTCCCCACCTTAATTCCTAGGATTATTTTTGTGGCTTTCTCATACTACACCATCCCCATTCTAGGTACCTGTTCACCTTGCAGCACTGGATGTGTTATACGTAAACATTTAATTTATGATAAAGACAGCCTCTCAGACCAGTGGAGAAAAACGGGGGGGGGGGGGCTACAATACAGTATAATGATGTTGTCACCTAGAAAAAGATGAGGCTCATTCCATATATTCAAGTGTGCTCTAGATCTACTTGGAATTTTCCAAGTAGATCAGAGAATTAAAAAACCAAACAGGTATAGAAAACATGAATAAATTATTCTTTTGCTTGGAGTAGGGATAATCTTTCTCTGACTTAAAAACCTTAAAAACGTAAAACATTTGTATAGCAAGCAAAGAAGACAAATGACAAAGTAGGAAAAACAATTTGCAATTTTGGTAAACAAAAGGTTAATATAGTCTTAACATATATATAGTACTTATAAAGTTTTAAAAGAAGCCTGTGATACTTGTTTTAATGTAATGTATTATAAAGATATGAACTGAAATCTCAGGAAATGGAAATATAGCTTGTAATTGTTTTTTTTTCTTTTTTTAATATATATTTTTATTGTAAAGATACTGTACAGAGGGGTTACAGTTACATTAGCAAGGTAATCAGTCCATTTCCTATCCAGCATTGTTATCTCCTTCTTTGTTTTCCCTTACCATCCCTTTTCTTTTTTTTTTTTTTAATTTAATTTAATTTTATTTGAGAACATACTGTACGGAGGGGTTACAATTACATGGGCAGGATAATGCATACATTTCTTACCAAGCATTGCAGCCTCCTCCTTTGTTTACCCTTCACCTCCCTTCCCAGCCTCCCCCCTCCCCCCCCACCCAATCCTTCCCCCCTCCCGCCCCCCCACACCGACATTGTAAAGCTCATTTTTGACATGACATTTTGTACTTCTCATTGTTGCAACAGGTCCACCTGAATCCTTAAACGACTTGTTTGTCCCCGTCTCCTCCATATGGCTTGTAATTGTTAATGGTGCTGATGCTGGTGATGTTTGTTTTTCTTTCTTTTTCTTTTAGGGGGCAAAATGGGGGTACAGAAAAGGAGAAAGAAAGGGTGAACAAATCCAATCATGCTATTCATTATACGCTATGTGGAAAATGACCTATGTAACTTGTGGGCAAGGATGGGAGGGAGAACTGGGGGAAAGTCAAGGAAGGCATGACATTGTCCAAAAAAAAAAAAGGAAATATGCCCATTACCTGATTTATGAAATGGTAACCCCTCTGTACACCTTAATAATAACAATTAAATTATGTTTTCAAAAAGATATCATCTGAAAGCTCATAGAAAAAATACAAATGTGAAAGGATTAAAACTGCACTGAGATATTAATCTCTCAGCAATGAGAAAAAAGGCTAACATCCCCCACCACAGCTGACATTCTGCCACTTGAGCTACACCTCCAATTCTGCTTTTCCCTGATTAACTGGAGATAAATGTAACAGGACTTGTCTACTCAGGCTAGCTTTCATCACAGGGTTCTGACATTATAAGCAAGCGTCACCAGCACCTAGCCAAAAGTCTAAAATTTAACATCATATCCTGTTGGCAAAGCTTGTGAGAAAGCAAAACAATATCACCTGTTTGGACACGAATTTAATAGTATCTAGTAAAGTATCCAGAGATCAAGATTCCTGGAGTCGTGTTAAATGGATTCAGGAGCCAACTTGAATAGTTTTCTTCTAGCTAAAGATGGCAAGGCTTGAGCACCAATAAGGAAAACAACAGTTGAGTGAGACACATTAAATTATCTCTGAATTTTTTATGCTAATTTAAAAAATTTTAGTGATCTCTGCTGGAAATCAGCTCACTCTTTTTATTTTTTTTCTTTTAAGATTTTTATTCTCTTCAACTAGTTGTACACAGAAAGTGCCATTTAACAATGCAGTTTATGAATATAATGCATCCTGATCAGTGTCACCTCCTGAAACATTTCACTCCCATTATCCTGCCCCTTTCCTTTTCTTTTTTTTTTTGGTCCGGTCGTGGGGGCTGAACTCTGGGCCTGGGCGCTGTCCCTCAGCTCTTCAGCTCAAGGCTAGCGCTCTACCACTTGAGCCACAGCGCCACTTCCGGTTTTTTTCTTTTTGCTTATGTGGTGCTGAGGAATCGAACCCAGGGCCTCAGGCATGCAAGGCAAGCGCTCTACCACTGAGCTACCTTCCCAGCCCTTCTTTTTAAAGCTACTGATAAATGGTGAAAACACAAACATTGAGTACACTTTTCTGATACAAAGGGATGAAGGAAGTCAATGAGGGGAAAGTTTCTTTTTAGTACAGTGTCAGTTAATAAAGACAGAAACAATGGAACTAGGATTACCCCATTTGCATTAAATGAAATTAATGAATTTAATATAAAGAATATTGATGAATTAAAGATTCATGAATGAATTCTGAATTAAATATAAGGAATGATCATCAAGGACTAATACCATCAGCAAGAAGACAACTGTATACTCATCCCCTCTGGTGGGAGGACATAGCTCCACCTATGAAGTAAGGCGGCCTGACCTTCCCAAAATCCAGCCTGAACCTAATCAAGCCTCTGGACAGAACTTCCAGCCTACAGAGAAAAACAGAACATGTTGAAGATTGTCACACAGATGCAATCTACCAAATACCAGGGGAAGCCCTATTGAACAAACCACTGGTTTCTTCCAAAACAAAACACTACCAGAGACAAAAGGACAGTGGAAATCTAGGGACTTAAAAAGAATTTCTAGGAGCTAAAAAAGAACTTAACTATATTAACCAGTTGCCAGGCATGTACCTTGTTTGAATCCTGATTCAGTGTGTGAACCTGTAATTCGATCTGCCCAGGAGGATGAGATCTAAGGATTGCTGTTTGAAGCCAGCTGCGGGAAGAAAAGTCCTTGTGAGACTCCAATTAACCACTCAAAAACCAGGAGTGGAGCTGTGGCTCAGAGTGGTAGGTCACTAGCCTTGAGCAAAAGAACTCAGGTAGAGTGCCCAGGCCCTGAGTTCAAGCCCCATGACCAACAAATAAAAGGGAAGAAAGAAAGAAAGAAACAGGGGGAAGGCTATTTATACTAGGGAAATGTGGGCACTGACTAGACAATATTAGGGATTCCTATTGATAACCATGTTCAGGGATAGCACTGTGTATTTAAAGTAGGGGGTCTGGCTTTTAGAAATACATACTATAATACTTAAAAATTAAGTGATATGATGTTTGGTGTTTTTTTAATCTGGGAAAGGAAAGAACAGTATAAAGTGGAATACATTAGCCCTGATTTGATAATCAACTCAACTGAGTGACAGATACACTAGGATTCATTAGGCCATAATAATTTGCTATAATTTTCTCAAAAGACATATGTAAAGCACCACTAGCCCTCTTAGATATCTGTATATTCAAGATTATAAAGCACTTCAATGTGACGGTCAATGTCAGAGAGGAATGTGTGAATGAGGACCTGAATAATGAAAAGAAAGTAAAATAATAATATAAGAGAACAACTTTGCAAAGAGGGATGTTAATTATATTCCAGGGGGATAGTTCATGCTATTCTCTAAATCCAAAACCCCCTCCATAAATTAAAGAAGTACATGAATAAAATAGAAGATCATGATTATTCATTCAAAAAGGAATTTGAGAGACTATACGTAATATAGTCACAAGTATCATAACTGGAATTGGTTTATCTGGGAGTATTGTTATCATCTCTCAGACAGTGGAGTGGGTAAGGTCTCTCTGTCTGCCAAAACCTCTTTATACTGGTACTGTTTCCTCATTAGTCTGAGGCTTTAGCTTCCACATGTGGATTAGCAAATATCTGAAAGTGTGTTCATTTTAGGAAGCCACCTCATCTCTAGCAAACCAGGCCCACAAGCAAAATTTTCCTGAAGATGACAATTCATAAACAGTCTATACTCTGGGGCTATTCTCTGAATGTTACAAAGATCTGGGAGATGGGAGAGAAACTCTACTTCCTCCTAAGAGAAGAGAATGCATGTCTTCCTGGAATTAAAAAAATTGAGTCAGGTATTGTGGTTCATATCTGTGTTCCTTACTAGATGGAAGACAGCGATCAGGGATTGCAGTTCAGCGCTAGCAAGGGACAGGCCGGAGGGGGGGGGGGGGGGAGGGCAGTTCATGAGACTCCATTCCAACCAATAGCTCAAAATAATGATGCACACCTGTTTTCTTGGCAAGGGGAACATAATGCCTAAGGGCAATGGTGTGCAGCAGCAATCCCCAAGCAGAAGTAACACAGCCCAAGCTGACCAGATATAAAGTGAGATCCTACTTCAAAAATAACCAAGTCAAGAAGGCTGGCTGGAAGTATGACTCGAGTGGTAGAGTGCCTTTCTAGCAAGAGGGAGGCCAAGAGTTCAGTTCTCACTGCCACCAAGAAACTCAGGGAACTATAAGCGAAGGTCAAGCATTAGAGGGAAAAAGGCAGAAGAAAAGGAAGGGGGAAGGAAGAAATAAACTAAGAGGTAGCAAAGCTTAAAGAAAGAGCTCCTTTCACTACACTCAGATTAAGGATAAAGTAATTATCTGAATTTGAATACATTCTCCTCATCTTCTCTTTATCTCATCTTCTGACACCCCATCCTCATCAACAGAACCTTCAGGAAACACCTGAGGGATGCCTGGGTCTAGACATCATCTAGTCATAGGCGATGCTTGGAGAAGCATCACTAGCACACCTCTGTGTCTTAAGAATGGGAGATGTTCTTACAATGCTAACTGATGCACTATGAATGCTTGGGACTGGGTAGACTGGGAGGGGCTGAAGCCATCCTTGGATTCACAATGATTCCTTGTAAAGAGCCATTGCAGAGCATGACAAGAGCCACCAATTACACAGATCAATTACACTGTGTAACATGCAACATCTACATGTTTTTTCCATTCCTAGCCTCCTCTTGGAAACTAATCAAGTTTTCATCATAATAAGCTCCTACATGCCTTGAGCTTCCCCTCTAGATAATTCTACACTCAGCCCCACTCCATCCAGGCAAGCCTGCGGGACAACAAAACTGTGCAATCATGGATGAAACAAAAAAACTATATTTTGTTATCTCTAACATAGCTCATGATTTTTCTAGCAGATATCTTTGCAAGTCCCATGTTATTTGGCCTCTTATGAAGTTAAACATGGTTCATGTGAGATATCCACTCTACCTTGTCTTCTTACTAAGGATTCTGTCAATTTCTAGTTGGGGAGATGTTCTACTGGTTTGGGGGGGGGGGCGGTATCTGATCTTTGAGCAGTCCTCTGTCCTGGCCTGCTCCACTAAGAGATACCTCATCTTCTTTGCTCCTCCTCCTTCCTCATCCTACTATAGCTTCTCTCCAGGAGATAGAGTATCCTGCGCCTTCCTTGTTGAATCTAGCCTCCAAGTTCCTTAGGGTCTAACAGCTTGTTCTCAATCATATCTGTAGCCATTGTGGGTACCATTGTGGGAAATTTTTGAATACTCTTCTTCTCCATCTTGGAGAACAAAGAACTTACAAGATACTATGAGTCTATTGTAAGAACTGCCAACTCCACTCTCCCCAGCAATTGCTACTCTTCATGCCAGGCGCTACATCAGAAGCAGGTCTACTGGATTGGGCCATAGTCCAGGGAGAGAGGCCCAGCACTGCTCTTAGGGATCCTTTTAATCCATTTACAGAATAAATCCACCCCACCCCACCCCTCTCCTATAACTCAGCCTGAAGCAATGGGAAGAACGAGCTCCTTCACAGAAACTTAAGAGCACCCAAGTCCTAGCAATATCTATTCTATTTTCCCCTCCTTCTCCCAGCTGGTCACATTTTTATCTCCTTTAGAGAAGAAAATAAATTATGTCATCCTGCCTTCTAAAATCTCAGCTCTCTAGACTTTGTTGGCTCTTGATATTTAAATGCAAGCTTTTTAGAATTTAAAAAAAAAACGTAAAAGCCTCAGCTTTTAAGATTATTGTTTATGCGAGGCAAGGAAGAAGATTCAATCAGAAATATAATTCTTAGTTCTGAATCCATCCATCTGCACCCAGGGTGTAGTGCACTAAGAAGCTATGCAGGTACTGAAGGAAAAATGAAAATGTGTGCAATAGGAGGTCACATTCAAAACACCTGAGCCATCAAAGCCATGGGAACCCGTTTGCTCCCTCCCTTCTCAGGCTCAATCCCGTCCTCTCCAAGATTCTGATTCTGTCCTTTTGTCCCTCCAAGCCAAGATCCTCCTGCCTTCAGAACAGGGCTGACAGCTCATCTGCCCCAGGTGTCTTCCCTAACAACAACGCTATCATCCTAGTCATCTGGATTGCTGTAGCAGCCCTCCTATAGCTCAGGCCACCTGCCTACGACAGAGCTTTCTGCAAGACCATCACTCTGCCTCTGGACTGTATATGCTGTAAGATGACCTTTTTGCATGAAGGTCCCTACAGGCTAGCAGAGAGAAATAGAAAACAAGACTTTGGGACTGCCAGGCCCTTGGTTTGTATCTATTTTAAGAAGACTTAAACATAAAGAAAATGCCAGGCCACTCCTGGCTGCAGTGGAGACAAGCCCTTGGGAAGGAAGACAGGTATCTGGTTTGTTGCTCAGACCCAAGTACTCCGGCCCAAAGGTTCACTCCGGTGCTCAAAGGTTTTCTCTTTTGTTCTATTTAAAAATTATTTTTTAACTATTGTTGTAAATAGAATAGTATTTTTGTGCTCTGGGTTTTTATAGCTCTTTTCACGTACTTTTGACATCAATAATTCCAACAATAACAATTTTTTCCCTTGGGGGAAATTGAAAATCCCCTGGTCAGGAAGCCATGTGTGGCTTGCTCTGTACCTCTTCATACGCTCTCCACAGAGGTAGGTTGTGCTCCGAGATATCAGCTTGCTAAATGTCACAAGAGATATCCGAGTTTGTCAAACTGAAAAAAGTTGGCTCAGAATTACAACAAATTACAGAATTATTCCTTAGAAATCTTCAAAAAAGAAGGATGTCTTCTCCTCATAAAAGAACACTCAAGCCAGGCATGCTGTCTCATACCTATAATCCCAGCTACACAGGAGGTAAAAATTGAAAGGACCGAAGCCAGCCCAGGCAAAAAGATTCCATCTCTAGCGATAGCTGGATTTGGTGATGTGCGTCTGGCATCCCAGCTGCATGGGGAATGTAAATAGAAGGATCATGGTTCGTGCTGGTGCAGGCTTAAATGTAAAACCCTGTCCCGCCCAAATAACTAAAATCAAAAGGACCGGGGGCATGTCTCAAAAGGTAAGAGTGCCTGTTTGCCAACTGAGAGGCTTTGAATTCAAACCCCAAGTATAGTCAAGAATATCAAAGAAGCAGCAGCAGCAGGGGAGAAGAGGATGACAACTCACCATCCTCCTTCTCCTCCACTGGCTGCTCTTTCCCTTAAGCCTAAGATTGCAGAGGGCATGAATTAATGCTGTTAAATTTCCCTTAGAGCCCAAGAAAAGAGGCCCTGCTGCTAGATGCTCTTTTGCCATTTCCAATAATCCTGTAATAGCAGCACTACGAGAAACTAGCTGTGCAGCCTAGGAAGCATTCAACTGCTCTCTAGGGCCCCATAAATTAGACCCTGAATTAGCCACACAGTGCTCAGTAGCCACCCACGGATGCTTTCCAGGTGAATACAGCCATGATTAGGAAAAAGACCAGTGTAGGTCCCTACAGAATGGCCCATGGCCCTGGCATCCACAAGCAAAAGCTAACATTCCAGCAAAAGGGATTCTGGGAAGAGTGTCAAGGGGAGAATGGTGTGGTGAGACTGACCATTGTAAAAGATTCAGCCACAGTATGGTGTTCCTTCTGTCTTTGGGGAATACTGTTATGTGTGCAGGTGTGTATTGTGCATGTGTGCTTGTATGTATGTGTGCATACACACCTCCCATTTCCCTCTAAAGGGTAGGTTTTATCTCCATTAAGAATCTAACTTTTGCCAAGTGCCAGTGGATCATGCCTATAATCCTAGCTACTCAGGTGAGATCTGAGGATAACAGTTCAAAACCAGCCCGCACAGGAAAATCCATGAGACTCTTCTCTTCAATAAACCACTCAGAAAACTGGGAGTGGTGCCATGGCTCAAGTGGTAGAGTGCTAGCCTTGAGCTGAAGAGCTGAGGAACAGTGCCTAGGCCCAGAATTCAAGCCCCACCACCAATAAAAAAGAAAAAAGAAAAAGAATCTAACTTTTAGATACTATGTTGAAAATGAACTAGACAACTTGGAGAGAGGAGAGAGGGAGGGAGAAAACTGGAGAAAATGAGGTAAGTGGTGACACGCTTCAAAAAGAAATGTACTCAATACCTGACTTACGTAACTGTAACCCCACTGCACATCGCTTTTACAATTAATGTGTTTTTTTAAAAAACTAACTTCTGAGGGTCCTGACCACTTTATGTGGGTGTCCCCAACCCCACCCACCCTACTTTAATCGAAGATGGCTTTGACTGAGTCGGTTTCTTGTCCATTTTACCTGAACCTCAAGCTCTCTATCACCAGGGTTGTACAGAGGCCTCCAGGCCCACACTGACCTGGAGGATGTTCATTTCTCCTGTCATGTTTCGTGTCATCTCTGGCTTCTCGGGGTGTTCCTGACACCTGCATATCAGTTATACATGGGCCTAGATGACCTCTCGCTTTAATTTCACCAACATTTTGGGGAATGAACAAAGGAGATCCAGAAAGGACAAATTAAGGTTGAACCTTATGAGACCTGGGCCCAGCCAGCGCTCCCCTTAGGTAGCCCTGGACACTTGAGCGTAAACAGTAACCTTGGTTGGGGCAATACAATGTGCCCGCTCTTTTTCTTCTCTAACTCTTGTAATTGTTTATGTGGTGCATAGGTAGACAAACATGTGCGCACACGAAGATAATGTTCAAACACTCCCACAGCCATGAAAATCCCTCTGTGAAAGCCTGCTTCATCTTTTTTTTAATTAATACCAAAAGCAATGAACTCACGGTGTGCTCCCATTACCTGCCAAGTTTTTGTTACTTAAAAATATATATATAAGAACAGGGGTTCCGATTTTACTTTTTGGTCTACAGGCAGTCTCTGAAAAGGTGGTTTCCTTGGTTTCCCCTTATATGATCTTTTAGCCAGTCTGTTAAAAAAAATCTGCTTTGAAAATGACCCGCTTTTGTGCTTAATGAGGCTTTTTAAAGGAAAAGCAAACTGTCTGCCTTTAGCCTCAGGCCCCCCTCCGAGGAGGCAAGAAAAGGGTCTAGGAGGGGTCATGTGGGGTCACCATGGACTGAAAAGCACACAGAAGCCTGAACTTGATAATGGCCCAGCTCTTCCTCTCTTGTGGACATTTAGGAGCCTCATAGCAATGTGTGACTTCTTAGGAAAAGTTCTATAGGAGAAGTGGCAGCCCAAATCAAAGAGTAAGGGATGTGTATTATTAATGTTCAGCAGACTCATTTCCTTATCAGCAGAAACCCAAAATATGCCTTGTTAACACAAATAGACTTCCTCAAAGGAGGAGGTGACCCCCCCAAATGCTGGAGCAAGACTTTAAAATATTCAATAGCTACTCCAGCTGTAAGAATGTTCAAGGGACATAAGCCAGTTTAAAACGCCTACAGCCCTAGCTACTCAAGAGCCTGGGATCTGAGGGTCATGGTTCAAAGCCAGCCTGGGCAGACAAAAACTGCAAACTCTTATCTCCAATTAACCAGCACAAAGGAGAAGAAAAGAAAAGCCAAACGTGGAATTGTGACTTAAGTGACAGAGCCTCAGTTGTGAGTGAAAAGGCTGCGGCTAGGGAGCACAAGACCCTGAGTTCAAGTGCCAGTACTGCCCCCACTGAAAAGAGAATTCAAATGGGGGGAAGGGGGAAGGGGGAAGAAAGGAAGGAAGGAAGGAAGGAAGGAAGGAAGGAAGGGAGGGAGGGAGGGAGGGAGGGAGGGA
This sequence comes from Dipodomys spectabilis, assembly GCF_019054845.1. Lineage (NCBI taxonomy): Eukaryota > Metazoa > Chordata > Mammalia > Rodentia > Heteromyidae > Dipodomys > Dipodomys spectabilis. The sequence continues at coordinate 13,693,852 of NW_024870696.1, forward strand.
GGGAGGGAGGGAGGGAGGGAGGGAGAGAGGTTCTAGTATTCAATAAGGTGATCATAATGAAGAGTCCATAACTTTAATAGGTAAAAATCCACCAATATCATCATCTCATCTCCTTTAAGCAGAAAGATCTACTTTGACAAGTTGGCATATATTATGACAACTTGAATAAGCACTTTCATTTTACAAAAGTACTGGGATATGCGCTATGTGGGATACACAACAGTATAAACCAATCTTCATCTCAAGAATGTCACAATGTATTGGACATACAAAAAGAGAAGCACTAAAAACAATGAATGAGAATGAATTAATCTCCAGTGAGGGAAGCCATCAGCAAATTCCAGAATACTCAATGGGCTTGTGATAAATAAGGCCCATCCATGCCACAGACCTAGAAAGGCCTTACATGCCAAAGGGAAATGTCAGATAGAACTACTGAAATCATAGAAGCTCTGCCTTCTGATACTGTAGAGAGACCTCTACTCACTTCTCCCATACTCTGGGGTCTACTGGCCTCCCAGAGATGGAGGGGAGGCCTGCCCAAGATCAGCTTTCTACTTGGAAGGAACAGGAAAATGGAGAGGCCAATGCACCAAGCACCATCGTACCCCTTGTAGGACTGTTAGACTGAGTGTCATATTTTAAATATTTGTAAAAAGCAACAAAAGGTATTTCCCTTTTAGAATATCTTCTTCCTCCTCTCTCTACCCTGCCTCCAGAAGTGACTCAAATGATGCAGAATTCTCTAGAAATCACTCTCTTCATACATTCTTCCAAGATCCCCTAGGTCCCTACTAGCCCTACTCCTCTCACTTGGAGATATTGAGGTGTCATGGGATAAGATCTACAGAATCAAACAATCCCTGGACCATTCCGATATGCAAATTCTTCCACAACATTTCCCCCAGATGTTCATCAAATCTATGTAATGATGGGCAGCTTATCACCTCAGTGAACTATTCCATCTTTCTTTCCTTCCTTCTTTTGTTCCTTTTCTTTTCCCTTCTTTCATTTTCTTTGAAGGGGCTTGCTAGGCAAGTACTCTACCACTTGAGTTATTCTGATCCATTCTAAGCAGTTCTGATTGCTGGAAAGTTCCTGCTTGCTTGAATTACCGTGATACTTACTTGATACTTCTTCCAGTTCTTAAGTCTAGCGTTAGGAGACAAAGCTCAAGTCCTTTTAAATCCTCTCTTCTGCAAGACTATCATGTAGATGTTGGTTATTACATATATCATTTTATTTCAAATATTTCATAGTCTAATCATAAACACCTTTGAATGGTTAAGATATCAATTTGGATCCCCAAGATAGGGACACAAGAGGTTTTTCTTTGTCACTATTGTTTTTAATGTACTATGGTTTTTTGTCTCCTTTGTATGTTCTTCCCCTATGGTATAACTTGTCCCTGTATTTGATTCTGGTGTCCTACATCTTGTATTTACATTTTTCTAATTTGGGGAGGGGAAGGAAATAACAAAACGCTGAAACAAGGCTAAAGGTTGACCCATTGTAACAATGAGACATACAGAACTTTACAACTTGGGGGGATGGGGAAGTTGGGGAGGTGGGGAGGGAAGGGACAGTAGGGGAAAAACAAAGGAGGGGGTAACAATGCTCAATAGGAAGTGTACTCATTACCTTACTAATGTAACTATAACCCCTCTGTACAGTATCTTCACAATAAAGAAATTGAAAAAGTACCAATTTGCCCATATCTCTCTTAAAATTTGTTTCTTAAAGATGACTAAAACACCCTAGACTTTAACTGGCTAATGTAGCGCAGAACAGAAACTCTTCACTTGAGATATTTACACAGTCTACTTTTATTAATATAGTCTAAAACCGCATTCAACTCTGGATTGCAGCCAGAGTAGCCACATGTGTGCCATGTGCTTACTGTACACTAAAAACCTCCAGATGTTAGTGCTTCCCAACTTGCTCATGAATTCATGTAACATACTTCTTTCTCATGGCTGAACATCATTCCAGAAACTACGTAAGAAAGTAGAACCTCTCATGCTTCCCCATCCTTTCTACGTGCGCCCTATTGTAGATTCAAATGACTATTTTAACAATCTGGGAAAAGAAACCCTTCCAGACCAAGAAATCTCCAAGGAAAGATGTCTAAGACACCAATATAAAATGTTGTGATATGAGAATATCACAGAAGTCCCAACGGACCCTGATTTCCATTCTGTTCCCTTTCTATGGCTCTAAGATAATCAGAAAGGCTCATGGAAAGCACTGAGAGGCAAACAAACCTCTCCAGTAGTTGAGGAGAAAAAATAAATGGCTACTCTAAACCGTCATTTATTTCCATCCCGGATGATCACTGTCTGTGTGACACTGAAGGCCCTGAGCATGTCCTATTCAGCATGCCATGGTGAGTGAGTGGATGAACAAGCTCTAAAGTTTTGTAATGCTCTCAATGTCTGAGATCATGTCTGGGGGAGAAAAGCTGTTCAATTTCTAGTTCAACACATTAATTCAGTAGTTATGGTCCTAAACTTTTATTACAGACTTTTATGGCATGGATCAATTTTCCAGCTTTTTTTCCAGACAAATAAAATGTAAGCATAAGGCTGATTGTTTCTTAAAAAAAAAAAAACCTCTTATTTGTTATTGTCAGAAATAAGCTCACATGAAAGTTCAAGAAGAATATGGACTTAGGAAACACGGTAAAAGCCTTCATCTGGTTATTACATAAAAAATCTCCTACTCTAACTATTGCATCAAATCCACATGTCTGAGCCTAAACTTACATCTTTTTATTATTAGGGATTTTCCCTTCATCTAATCACAATCCTAAAGTCCAACTTCCACAAGGTTTGATGACCCTAAACATTTACGATGTTGCTACATGACATTCTTGTCATCCCAAGGATTTGCCCTTCTTCTCGACTGATTCTACTTTACATATCTTTCAAGACAATATCCAGAAAACTGAAAACTCCTTGAAAAGTCTTCTGTCACCACCACAACAACACTTTTGGGGACTTGAACTCAGGACCTGTATGCTGTACCTAAGCATTTTTTATCAAGACTATCATTCCACCACTTGGACCACAGCTCCACTTGCAGGTTTTTGGTGGCTACTTGGGGATAAGTGTCTCCTGGACTTTCCTGCCTGGGCTGGCTTATAGCATTGATCCCCAGATCTCAGCCTGAGTAGCTAGGATTACTGGCATGAGCCCCTGCACCCAGCTCATACAACAACTCTTATTCCTTCCCTGGTAATCTAGAAGAATATGCTGATCATCTTTCTTCCTATGGGGGGTAGGGAGGAAGAAGCTGCAAACATTAATTTTTATGTTGGTTACCAAAGCAATGAATTCTTACTTTGAAACTCATGTTTGTCTTACTTTCCCCACATCAGCATCAGCTCTCTGAAGACAAAGCAGTACTTCTTACTTACCTGTGTTTCTTTAAAATCCCAACTACAACAGTTAAGTAAAAGAGATTTGAATGAATAAATGAAAAAAATAATGCATTTTGGACCACGGATCACTGTTGGAGCTGTCCAAGGTTCTGATGCTAATGGTAAGATAAGATTGGGCACAACCAGCTTGCTTAGCTATTTCTATAACTATGACTATTTCATATTTTAATAGTCAACCTTAACAGAACTTTCTGGTTGGTTACTAAAATGGTCATCAAATAACCTTCTATCCCAGTCACCTTTCGAAACTTAGTCCTCCAAAATTGTGAATTGGAACCCTAATGCCTAACACTATGACCAAACGGAGATGGAGCTTTTACGAGGTACAATTTCAAGTTACTCAGTGAATCTGATAGGGTAGGCCTCCTATGTCTCAGGAACTGCAAATGGGACTGGCCTAGAACCACCTAATGCACTGCCAAAGGGATAGAAAGTCTTTTACAAGCAGTTCTGGAACTCTCCACATGGACTTCCAATCCTTGTCATGCTGCAAGCTGGCCAGCTTCTGTGGCATGCTGCTCTTACTTCCAGTGTTTGTACTAAGACACTGTCATATTTGCCCCACCTGAAAGCAAGGTAGCCCCCCACACCCACCTTTCTTCAATGAGAAGCCCTGAAAAATCAATTGCCCAACTCTGTCCCTCTGCCTGCAGTGCTGCCTTTTACAGCAGGAGAACAAGCAAGTTAGCATGGAGTTTGGTTTAACTGCTGATTGGTTAAGGGGCATGTAACATTTTCAAGTGCCGTATAAACAGAGTAAGAGTGAGAGCAAACTAGAAGCATCAACAAGAAGAATGCATACTTCCTTGCTTCTTAACTCACTCCCCACACAAGCAGTCTTCTTCCATCTGCTTACCAGCACACCCAAGATCTGTAGGAATGGCCCCCAAGAAGCTCCAGACTCTAGGCCAGCCTGGGCATATACAAGACCCCTTCTCAATCAATGGCTGAGTGAAGTGTGTTCATCTGTCATCCCACCTAGATGAGAGGCTAAGATTGGATAGAATACAATTCTAGGCCAGGCATTAGAGTCTCCATCTCAACAGTAAAAAGCTGGATGTAGTGGTACACATCCATAATCCCAGCTAAAGTCTAAACTAAGATCATGGTTCAGGAATGCACCTGGTAAAAGTTGAGACCCTATCTCAAAAATAATCAGTACAGCCAGACATTGGTAGCTCATGCCTGTAATCCTAGCTACTCGGGAGGCTGAGAACTGATGATCATGGTTCAAAGCCAGCTCAGGCAGGAAAATCCATGAGATTTTATCTGAATTAATTAAGAAGAAAATCCAGAGATGTCTCTGTGATTCAAATTGGTAGAGCACTAGCATTGAGCACAAAAGCTCAGGTACAAAAGAAATGCAAACCAAAACAACATTGTGACTCTACCTCACCCCAGTTAGAGTGGCTATAATCAAGAACTCTAATAACAACAGATATTGGAGGGGATGTGGCCAAAAGGGAACCCTACTGCATTGTTGGTGGGAGTGAAAACTTGTTCAACCACTTTGGAAAGCAGTATGTAGGTTCCTCAAAAGACTCCACATAGAGCTCCTCTATGATCCAACAATCCCACTTTTGGGCATTTACCCAAATGATCACAAACAAGACCATACTAAAGCTACCAGCACAACTATATTTATTGCAGCATTATTTACCATAGCTAAGATATGGAACCAACCCAGATGCCCCTCAGTGGATGAATGGATCAAGAAAATGTGATACACACACACACACAATGGAATTCTATGCCTCCATCAGAAAGAATGATATTGCCCCATTCGTTAGGAAATGGAAAGGCTTGGAAAAAAATTATATTAGGTGAATTAAGCCAGGTCCAAGAAACATAGGTCCATGATTTCCCTTATTTGCAATAACTAGTATGTGTCTGGGACAAGTAGAAAAGGTCAAAAGCTATGTACATATGAGCAGATAAGTTGATGTTAAGCAAAATGAACCCCAAGATAGCGACACAAGTGGTTTTTTTTTCTTTCTTGCTATTGTTTCTAAAATATTTATGATGTACCATGGATTTTTTTTGTTTCTTTGTATGTTCCTCCCCCAGGGAATAACCCCTGTTTTCACTGCATTTGATGTCAGTCTAATTTGGGGAGGGGAAGCAAAAAAACTAGATGTTTAAATAAGGATACAAGTTGACCCATTGTAACAATGAGATGTACAAGACACTATGTTGAAAAATGAACTTTACAATTTGGGGGGGGGGGGAATGTAGTTGTGGAGGTGGGAGGGAAGGGATGGTAGGGGGAAAACAAAGGAGGCAACAATGCTTGATAGGAAATGTACTCACTATCTTGCTCATGTAACTGTAACCCCTCTATACAGTATTTTTACAATAAAAATGTATTTTAAAAAATAAAATAGAACAATTACCTCTAGGGTTAACGGTGATGTTCTGTTAAGAAAATTTCTCTGGCAATATGTGATTTCAGAATGCTAGCCTCCTGACATCTTTCATCCATCTAGATAAAAGTTAACAAATGAACAAGGCTCACTATGTTTCCTATGCTCAATAAAATAATCATTTAAATTTTTTAAAGTCCAGGTACAGTGCCATGCCTTCAGTTCAAACCTCAGGACCAGCACTAAAAAAAAAAAAAAAAAAAAAAAAAACAGTGTAAAAATGGCTGAAAGTATGGCTTAGTGATAGAATACCTGCCTACAAGTGCAAGGTCCTGAATTCAGACTCAGTACCTTCAAAAATACATACACACACAAACACACACACACACACACACACACACACACACACTCACATACACATGTATATGACAGAACAAAATACCATTAAGGCAGTGAAGAGTAGGTCAGTATTAAGCTATCAAATATACATACTTGGAGTTCCAGATAGAGAAGAGAGGACAAATGCAAATTTGACATTTTTCCAAATTTCAAAAATAAACCTACAGGTCAAAGATACCAAACAAGGATTGTAAGCATATAATCTAAGCTGTTTAAGTGCACAGAAAGCTCTGCCAGAATACCTCATAGTCAAATGTCAGAAAACCAGCGACCACAGGGATAGCTTTTAAAAGAGTTAGTCCAAAAGAAAGAAAGAAAGATACAAAGGAACAAAAGTACTGATAACACTGATTTCTTACCAGAAGCAATAAGAGATTTTCAAACACGGAAGGGACTAGGCGCCAGTGTCACAGGGTTACAGTTTGAAACTAGCCTGGCAAAAAAATGCTCCAAACCCATCTTAACCAATAGCAGGGCCATGGTGTAACACTTCCACCACATCACTTTCTAGCAGAAAATGTAAACATGAGAACTTTATTCCAGTATGACCCAGGTAAAATCAAGAACTTGTCTTAAAAATAAACAAAGCAACATAGGTGTGCTAGGTCACCTGTTTAGCAGGTATGAAGCCCTGAGTTCAAAGTCCAATACACACACACACACACACACACACACACACACACACACACACACACACACACACACACACACACACACACACACACACACACACACACACACACACCATTAAAGCTGAAATGGGAATAAAGTTTTCAACACAGATTTTTCTTTGTGGTACTAGAATTTGAATTCAGGGCTTAGCACTTAATAGGCAAATGCTCTGCCATTTGAGTCAAACCTCCAACTTCAATTAGTAAAAATGTTTTCCAAGGGAAGGTTGAGAAGACCTTCATTCTAAGAAATATAAACTTATTCACAAGGAAGGACAATAATACCAGATGGAAACTTAGAACTATACAGATTAGAAACATTTTTTAAGCTTTAGCAAAGATTTACTTTAATGTAAAAGGGTTAAAACAGGAAGAAATGGGAGAGAGAGAAAATCATTTCCTGCTTCCCATGCAGGAAATAAGTGTTAAAAGACTCCAAGATTAGGAACATTTTAAATAGCAAAACAAAGATAAATATAAATACAATTGTTCTCGAATTTTAACTCTTTTCAAAGAGACTATTTTAAAATTCACAAAGTTAGGTTTATAACATTTGGGGGAAAACATATGGCAGCATAAAAGAGAGAAGAAACATAAAAGGCAGAAGTATATTGTTTTAAAGTTTTTATATTGCATGGGAAATGGTACAATATCCTTCAGAGGTAGACTGTGTTAAAGATTGATATTGTATACTCTATAACAAATATCCTTGCCTTTGTATGTGTGCACGCACATGCACACATGTGCATGCACACACACACACACACACACACGCCCAAGTGGTATAGCTATTGAGTTAAGAATACAGGTTGAATAGGTCCCATGGTTTCCCTTATCTGCAATAACTAGTATATGTCTAGGACAAGAAGAAAAGGTCAAAAGCTATGTACATAAGACCATATAAAATGATGCTAAGCGAAATGAACCCCAAGATAGGGACATAAGAGGTTTTATCTTTCTTGCTGTTGTTTTAAATGTACTTAAAATGTAGTATGTGATTTTTTGGTTTCTTTTGTATGTTCTTCCACCATGGTATAAGCCCTGGTTTCACTGTATTTGATTCCAGTGCCCTGCATCCATATATATGTTTTTCTAATTTGGGAAGGGGAAGAGAAATAACAAAATACTGAAGGATACAGGTTGACCCATTGTCACAATGAGATATACAAGACACTATGTTGAAAACAAACTTTACAACTTTGGTGGAGGGAGGGAGGAATTGGGAAGGTAAGGAAGGAAGGGATGGTAGGGGAAAAACAAAGGAGGGGATAACAATGCTCAATAGGAAATGTACTCATTGCCTTACTCATGTAACTGTAAGCCCTTTGTACAGTATCGTTACAATAAAAATAAAAGAATACAGGTTGAATATCATTTACCTAAAATATTTGAATGTGTCTTGCTATTTTCAGATACAATTAAGATAATGAAGACTCTCACTTAATTTCATAATCTATTGATGAATTAAAATCTGAATAAAATCTGGGAGGTGGAACTATAGGAAGTGGGTTTGGTTGGAGGAAGTGGTTGCTGTGGGTGGGACATGCCTTCAATCTTGGCCCTAACGCCTTTTTCCAGGTATATCTTTCTACTTTCTGGCTGTTCTGCCCTCTGCCACTACGTATACACTAAAATAGTAAATTTTAAAAGACTGATCATATTAGGTGTAAGACCATGGAAAAGTAGAATTTTCATACATGGCTGAGGTTAAGAGAAAGTGCCTTCATTACTTTGAAACTAGTCTGAAAATTCCTATAAAAGTTGTACATGTTCTTACCAGTAACACATACTTCCATTCCCAGATGCTTGTCCAAGAACAATGAAAAAAGGTTTCCAGAGAAAGAGTCAGATGCAAATGGACATAGCACTTTGATTTAAAATATTCAAAAACTAGATGTAACCTAAAATTCACCCATAAGTGAAAGGATAGTGATTTCTGATATATAAACTCAAATGAATCCTTATGGAGAATCTTTTGAACTACATACTTACTACATATAAAATAGATAAGTCTCAAAACCATTATGCTAAAGTAGCAGCATACAAAATCAACAGTCAGTAGCTTTTCTATTTAACATGAACATTCTGAGAAATAAATCAGAGTAACAATCCTATCCACAATAGTCTAAAAAAAGAGACCTAAGAACAAATCTAACCAATGTAGGGGAATGAAATGAAAACTACAAAACAGTGAAGAAAGAAAATGAAATGCTTCCAAGACCCCCAGGTTCATGGATCAGTAAAATTAACACTGTAAAATGGCTATTTTTTAAACAAAAGTCATCTATAAATTTAATACTGTTCCCATCAAACTCCCAATAATATTCTGCAGAGAAATAGAAGAGACAATCTTAATATTCATATGGAAGTACAAAATATCCTGAATAGTCAAAACAGTCTTGAGCAAAACAAGCAATACAGGAGGTCTCACGATTTTTTATTTCAAATTATGCAGTAGAATCATAGTAACAGAAGCAGCATGGTGCATGAAACAGAGCTGTGGTACATAAAACAGGCACCTAGATTGATAAAATAGAGTCCAGAAATAAACCCACATGGCCGCAGCCAACTGAGTCTCAACAAATGTGCCAAAACATGTATTAAAGAACACATAGCCTCTTTAGAGAAAGGCATCTGTTTTCTCTCATCTATAGAAGTTATAGCTAAAATATAAACATATTTGAAAACACATATAGGGTCATATATATCTAAAATATATATCTAAATATATTGTATTTATAATATATTGACATAACATATATTGTATTAGTATATTAATATTATATATTAATATATGCTATATATAATATAATATATCACATGTTAATATATTATATTAATATAATATTCTACATGTTATTATATTATATATAATCATATAATTACTATATCATTCTATTAATATAATATATTAATATGAAATATATTAATATATAATTATGTTATATAATATATAATCATAATATATAATATTGTGTTAATAATATATTAATACATAATTACATATTAATATAATTATATATAATTATTAATACATAATATATTAACATATATAATATATTAATTATATATTATATTAATTATATTACATTATATGCTAATTATATATTATACTAACATATTAATATGTTATATAGTATTATATTATTATATATTAATATAATACAAAGTATATGTTATAATAATACAAATATAAATTAACATAATACAAATTATTGTATTATATATTAATTACATATTATTATAATACAAATATAATATCTATGTAAAATATAAACATATTAGAAAACAATACAGGGCCATATATATATATATTTATAAAATCCAACTGACTAAAGTTTGGCATATGAATAAGTGATCTTCCAAGGTGTGACCCCTTCAAACAACTACCAGGCAGCTCAACAACATGAATACCAGGAAGCTGAAGAGGAGTAGACAAATGAACAGAGGAATGCATAATACTCAATGTACATATCTACAAACTAAGCTAGAAACAGGTGCAGTTGACAGAGAGTGAGGAAAAGGGGTGACTCTGATCAAGATGCATTACACATAAATGCACATGTTAAATTGAAACTCCTTTGTGCAACTACCTGAAGAAAATGGTTTTAAAAAATGATCACCTCTTGAACAGATGGTGCTTGGGAGACTGGTTATCTAAACGCAGAAGACTGAAACAAGGCCCTTATCTCTCACCATGTACATAAATGAATTCAAAATAGATCAAAGACCTTAATGTTAGACCTCAAACTTTGAAACTATTAGAGGAAAACACTTCAAAATATAGGTCATCCCCTAGGCAATAGCTTTTTGAACATGACTCCCAGTACTCAGGAAACAATAGCATGAATTGACAAAAGAGGTTCCATCAAATATAAAGCCTTCTGTAAAGCAAGGGAAATAATTACCAAAGGCATCCTACAGAATGGGAAAATAAATTTACATATACTCATCTTACAAGAGATTATTATCTAGAATATATAAAGAACTCAAACAACAAAAGAATAATCCAGTTGATAAACAGCCAAATGAATTCAAAAGACAATTCTCAAAAGTAGTACAAACGGTCACTAAATACATACAAAGTGGTGCACACTGGAGCCATCAGGAAACTGCAAGTCAGAACTGCATTAAAATTCCATCTCACCCCAGTCAAAATGACTATTTCAAAAGTATGCTGATGAGGATGTGGAAAGAACTGCTGGTGAGAATGTAAATTATTGCAGCCATTATGACAGTCAGTATGGAGAGAGACTCCTCAAAAAAACTAAAAACAGAACTATCCTATGATCTACATATATATGTGTGTGTGTGTGTATATATATATGTATATATGTAGTCCTGAGTATTTACCCAAAGGAATTAAAGTCCATGTACAATAGAAATATATGCAAACCATGCTGACTACAGCACAATTCACAATAACCAAGTTATGAAATCAGCCTAAGTGGACAAATGGACACACAGTGGACAAGTGGACACACATATAAAGGAGTATTATCTCAACATAAAGAATGAAATTACATAATTTCCAGGAACATAAATGAACTGAAGATCATCATGTTAAGCTCAATAAGCCAGGCTCAGAAAGACAAGTATAGAATGTTTTCTCTCATATGTAAAATCCTAGATTTTTTTAAGGACATGAAACTAGAAAGAGGACTATTTGAGATAGGAGCCAGTGGGAGGGTATAGGAGAGATAAGAAGGGTAATGAGGAGGGTGAATATGATCCAAAAAAGTGTATAATACAGGTGTGTGTATGAAAATGCCATAATAAAACTTATTATTTTGTACAATTAGTGCCTGCTTATAAAAAAGAAAATTATGCTGAGCAAAAGAAGCCAGTCTTACAAGAATGCTCAGTATTTGATTCCATTTATATGCAATCCTACAAAAGGAAAATTCATGCTGTTTTTGTACTGGGATCATGAGTGGTGTGAAACACTGTGGAACATTTTGTGGTCACAGAACTGTTTTTCTATCTTGATTGTGTTACTGTTTATCTGGGTGACGACATTGTCAAAATTCAAACTGCAGAATTAATGTGAGTTCATCTTAATTTATAAAAACTAAAGTTTATACCTAAATAAAATTGGCTTAACAAAACACTGCTGGTATAAAGAACAAGCCCAGGTCCTCTCAGAGTTGCATTCAGGACACTCTATAACTTAACCCACATTCTCCCACTCTTGTTCCCCCTATGCCCCAGATTCAAAATAACCCTCAGATGTGAACAAATTAACTTACAATCTGTCTTCCTGAAACAAATAATTCCATTCCTACTCTTTGCTTCTTGGGCCTACACAAATCCCAAATCTATGACTATGAGTATGACTATGACTATAACTTTCATCAATCCTTCCTCTAGTCACCCTGATTTTTCTCATCTTTGATATTTGTGCCATTTTTACTGAGTTATTCTTGTTTGGGGCAGTATAGGACCTGAACGGGTTTTCACATACTCCACTTACTTGCCCAGATGGTCCTCTATGACTTGAGCCACAATTCTAACCTGGCTTTTTGCTAGTTAACTTGAGAGATAGAGTCTCCAAAGAGCCTTTCTACTCAACTTGCCTCTAAGCAAAATCCTCTAGATCTCAGCCCCCTAAGTAGCTAGGGCTACAGGCATGAGCCATCAACAACCAGATGCTTACAGAATTCTTTATTTGTAATTATGTCCCCATCTCCCAAGGAAGACTGATACTCGGATATGCAGATTAATTTTGTTGTTTCCAAAAGTTATGGACTGTTAAGTTGCTATGAGCCCTGAATTAGTAAACACTGAACTGTTACTTCTGGGAAATACAGGATTGGATACCTGTGAGCCTCTGGCCCCAACATTTTCATCATCTAATCAGTACTTAACCTTGTATCATGCTTATCTGAATCATGTTCATTTCACTTTGAAGACACAAAATGTTGTGGATACATGGAATAAGAACCAATAGCACTGTGACTCAGGCCCCAACAAAGACTAACTTATACATGTGTCTTCACTGTAAGACACAGCCTAGCTCTCTGTACTTGGAACCTTCATATCACAGCACCATTATAGCACTATAATGCTATACCCTAGATATAGTATAGCACTGTGGTAGAGACTATTTCAAACACAACACAGGACAATAAGGACAAAAATACAGAAAGCGTAGCATTAAATATACCATTGAAAGGACATTTAGAGTACCAGAGATGAAACGTTCCCGAGTGTTGCCGTGGGCAACCTCAGCTGGGACTGTATTTAGGGACATCAAGTTTTTTGCTAGTCTATATATGTCTACACAGAATAAACGTGCCATTAGTATTGATTTGTGGGTTACAAACTAATTTTAATAGGTTGGAAAATTCATGAAAAGGACTGTATGAATAATAAGGATCACCTGTATTTGACAACATCCAGTACAATTTGAGACACTTAATACCATCGAATTGCTCCTGATAATGAAAAGGGAACCCACTCATGCTGTCTCATAAACTCCTATCGAGACCTTTATTTAAAATTCAATCTAGGAGGCATGTTCAGGCTAGAAGACCAACTCTCTGGAAGATTTTGAGATCCTTGCAGATAAATTAAAGGCCACTGCTCAAGAGAAACCAAGGCGGGGAATAATAAAAGGAGTGACATTGCTCCAAATACATTGTACTCATAAACTGACAGGCTAAATTGAAACCCCTTTGTGCAACTACTTCAAGATAATTTAAAAAACTATACATTAAAAACAAGAAACGAAGGAAGGGAATCTCATGTAATCTGTATTTGCAACATACATTAAAGAAGAGGGGTTTCTTGTTCTTTATTAGCAACCTAAAAATTACTTAATTCTGATTGAGGAGAAGGGATAAAAGAGAAAAAAGTGATTGTCATGTTTCTAAAGCAAAGAGATATTTGCAATTTTACTACTTGGAGAAAAAATAGACTAGAGAGACAATACATGATTTAATTTGCCCCACTAGAAATTTCTAAAGATAAATGAGAAAGAGAGCAATCAAAGAAAATGCAAAATGAATGCCAAGAAATATTTTAAGCTATAATGCCCAGCATTGGTAGACATATGAGGAAATGAGCACTCTTGTACATTTGCCAAAGGAAATATAAATTGATACATATTTCTAAGGGTGGGGATTAGTAATATATATCAAGAGCCTTAAAAATGCCCATATCCGCGGGCACTGGTAGCTCATACCTGTGATCCTAGCTACTCAGGAGGCTGAGATGTGAGGATCATGGTTCAAAACTAGCCCAGGCAGAAAAGTCCCCATGAAATTCTTATCTCCAATTAACCACTCAAAAACTGGAAGTAGCACTGTGGCTCAAGTGGTAGAGCACTAGCTTTGAGTGCAAAGAGGCTCAGGAACTGTTCCCAGACCGAGTTCAAGCTCAACAACCAACAACAACAACAAAAAAAGCATATCATTTAATCATTGGACTCCTAGATTTGTCTTCAAGAAACAACTCAAGATGAAGGCTAGTATGGATGTGTGATAATGTTCCTTAGTGGCAGTATTAGATGAAATTGAAAGATAGTCCATGTGTCGCTCAGGGGTCAACTCTCTCCTGTCTCTCCATCCTTCCTCGACTCTTTCTGTTCAAGATCACCTTCCTCCATTATATGATGAAAGAGAATGTATTATCTTCAAGGTTCTCCCTGGGCCATTTCCAGCTCCTTTATAGCCCATCGTTCACTTCACAGGTGATCTCCACATAGAGTTGCTGGATGCAACCACCTGCACACACTGCAGAGGCTGGGTTGGAATTTGGCCACACTTCCCTTCACTGAGCCTTCAGTTTATTCTTGACCCATTAGGCTATGAAGGGTTGCGAAGGGTTTAAAGAAAGTATAAATAGGAATAGAAACTTTAATGTTGTATGCCATCTAAATTTTCTCCAGTCTTCATGGAATTAAAGAGCATTTCTTTCCAGTCTCTGCCTCTCCATCTTCTTGTCTGCCATCTTTTCTCTCCCCTCCACTGACTCTCCACACAAGTTTTGGGAAGCCCTCTTGCAATCTGTGGGAGTTGGTCTCTTCATCCCTGGTGTTCATGCTCCCCATTTTGAATTACCCATTTTAAAAATAAAGTCCTAGGTTCATTCAAAAGAGGTATGGTTGTGGGGAGTAAAAACTAGGAGAAGGCAAGGGAAGGAGTAACAATGTTCAAAAAGAAATGTAGCCAGATGATCCAAGCTACTCAGGAGGCTGAGGATCATGGTTCAAAGCCAGCCCAGGCAGGAAAGAAATGTACACAATACCTGACATATATAACTACAATCCCTCTGTACCTCACCTTTTCAATAACAACAAAAAATGAAATAAAGCCAGGCGCCCGTGGCTCACGCCCATAATCCTAACTGCTGAAGAGGCTGAGATCTAAGGATCATGGTTCAAAGCCAGTCCAGACAGGAAAGTCTGTGAGACTCTTATCTCCAATTAACCACCAGAAAACCAAAAATGGCACTGTGGCTCAAGTGGTAGAGCACTCACCTTGAGCTGAAGAGCTCAGGGCCAGCCCCTAGACCCCAGAGTTCAAGCCCCAGGACCAACAACAAAACAACAACAACAAAGAAGGAAATGGCATAACACTCCATGCATTTGAAAAAGAGTGGGGACAAAGCAGGATGGAGGGGGAGACTTCAGCAAACTGCTCAGTGATGGTTTTACAATGCAGTCTGGAGGAGGTGGATACAGAAAAGGGGTTGGTAATGTGAAATCCCAGGGCAGAACAGGGGGAAGTAGTGACACGTCTCATCTGATCTGTCCCTTTTGTAATTTCCTGTTCAGCAAGGGCAAGTGTGCTCCTTTGTTTTCTGGATTTTCTGGCAAGAAGCTGTTGAGCTAAGTGTGGACGTCTCAAGAATGGCAGCCATTCTGTGAAATAGTAGTCTCAATCAATGGCTCTCACTCTGATTGCCCATTAGAATCACCTGAGGTAATTTGCAAACACTTCTAAATCTCGAGTCCCACCTCAAAAAGATTCAGATTTAATTAGTCTGGTGCAAATATTCAAGTCAGGCGCCGAAAATCATGCTGAAGTTATTGAAAACATTATTGACTAATGCTTTTAGGACCTGTTCTCCTAACAAAAGGCTTAGTCTGGAATCTAGACAGCTTCTCTGAAAGACACCTCAAGGAGCATTAGTTCAGCAAGATTTTTAGCAGGTATTATACTGCCAAAAGAAATAAAACTTAGATGTTCTATGCTCAAATAGGTTTAAGAGAGTAGCTAAAGTCTAATAGATGGAGTGTTATAAGCCCAGCTACTCATGCACAGCCACAGACACTCAATTCACATGGTATTCTTCTTATTAAGTAATTTTAAAATATTTTAAAGGAAATTTTGACAAAAACCAAATTATATGCACTATGCTAACCATGCTATTGAACTTCATCTTTAAGATTTACATCTCACCGGGCACTGGTGGCTCATCCCTATAATGCAAGCTATTCAGGAGGCTGAGATCTGAGTGTCATGGTTCAAAGCTAGCCAAGGCACAACAAACTAGGAGACTTAGCTCTAATGAACCAGTGGAATGATGGCTCAAAGTGGTCCAGCACTAACCTTGAGTGAAAAAAAAGCTTAGGGACAGCACCAAGGCCCTGAGTTCAAGTCCTACGACTAAAAAAATCAACATTTCTATATAGTGAACAAATGGCTTCAGTGCTGGGTAACCACATGAACTCTTTATATTCTTCCTGTTGAAAAGTAGAGTCTACATTATTCTTCCTTGAATTGAATATGGGTGAACTTCTTCAATCTAGAATATTATGGGATCATTTGCCATTTTTCCTGATTGCCAGGACACTTGCACGTGAACTCTGAACTACCATCTATAGAAGTTTGACTCACCTGGAATCCAGGCCCAGAGATGAAGAAGAGGCCAAATGTATACAGGCCCTCAAGTCTACCAGAGCTCAACCTTCCAGCTCAGCTCCCCATGGCATCTGACACACAGGTGAAGAAGCTCCCAGATAACTCTAAACCACCACCTTCCCAGTTACTCCCAGTTGTTTAAACCTCTAAGTGAGGCCCCATGCATTCTGAGAGAGGAACAAGTCCCCCTATACCTTGTTGAATCGCTACAGTCTGCAAGCATGGTAAGTTTTGGGCCAGCTTATTATGCGGCAGGCAGGAACAAGAGCACAGTCTAAAATTAGTGGTTTGGGAGGAAATGGGCTGGGCATTGAAGATCTTTGGTTTCTGACATGCCAAACAGTCCCTCCCATCAAAACCCTGTGTTGAGCCGCAGTGTCCAGTGGCCAAGACTAGGGTCTTATGTCCTCCAGCTTGCTTTTCTCTGAGTCTTGACTCCTCAGCCTGGCATAGACAGCTACCTGAAGCATTCCTATCAGGACTCTACCTCCTTCTACCCCCCAGCAGGGCTCAGCCTAAGGAAGATTGGTGGCTTGATGGTTAATCTATAAAGGAAGAGCTAGGTAAAAGGTCACAAACATGATAGAGCATGAGATCACTTGGGGAAGCTCTAGAGCTTGTTTCTTTATGAAGGAGTTCATGATTTTTATTCGTATAGCTAGTCATGGCTATGAATTTCACCTGGGCCCAAGGTGATGATGTTCTGAAACATCTGCATGTTTATAATTTGATCTGCATTCCTACTTAGTGTACTTGCATCTTCTGCAAAAAAAAAAAAAAAAAAACACTTTAGCCTCATAGATATATCCAGGAAAGGCAGAAAGGGACTAACTACAAGGTCTAACCATTCCAGTTTGTCCAAGATGAAAAAGGTCCCCAAGATGTGGAATTCACCCTGCCTGAGTGGACACAGCCGGCCACCTTCTCCACTAACTTGTGCCTGTTGATATCTCACCACCACTCAAACCGCCTTACCCTCTTCCTTCCTCTGAAATCCTCTCTCTCTCCCTCTCTTTCCCTCTCTCTCTCCCTCTCTCTCTCTTTCTCTCTCTCTCTCTCTCTCTCTCTCTCTCTCTCTCTCTCACACACACACACACACACACACACACACACACACACACACCTTAAGTTTGTTGGGATTTTTTTTTATTGTCACTTTTTAAAAACTCTACCAAGTGGACTGGGGGTGGGGAAGTCAAATAGTTACTATATTTATACAGTGAATGGATTTAGGTGATAATAAAGGCAGATGTTGCTATAGTAACTAACATTCTAGGATCCCATACACATCATATTTTTTTTTTTTTTGCCTGTGTGCAAAGTGCACTAGATTGTAGCAAACACCTTCCCGGAAGGCGAATACGGAGCCGTGCACACTGACCACAATGGATTCTCAGCCACCAAAGCAGCTCCCTGATCCAGGCAGACCGGAAGGTGAACGCAGCCTCAAGCAGAGTCAGCCAGAGGCTGTCTCCCTCCTGCTTGAGCACTCACCCTGCTCGCCTTTTCTTCCCTTCTTTGTCATGCTGGTTCTAAATTATGCTAACTGATTAATGACAACCTGGGTTATTTTCTGAATACCACCTGGCAGTGCCAGGGTAGGGTATTTATTCTGACAATAGCCAGTGTGGATGAGAGGGAGGCCCACACTGCATGCTGTCCAGAAGGAAGGGCCCAGGCTCATGCACTGGGAACCTTTCCTACTATGTGAGATGCTCCTACCCAGGGTTTCCCATCTGTGTCCTGCCCCTGGCATCATGCTCTCTCTCACTGGCCCAATAGCTGGCCCTTTGTGCATCAGACACAGGTACAGCTGGTGGCTAAAGGGAGATAGTCTAACCCAGTCCTGACAATCTGTTTGCTGAATGAGCTTCCTGTGAGAGGGGGTCGCACCTCTGGAGAGAGGACTGAGCAAGATTCACTCACAAGCAAGTAAAAATAATCACATGAAGCAAACGCACTTTCCGAGGACATTGCCTCTTTCACAACACGGGAAATAAACGGATAATAAATCCCGAGAGAGCTCAACCTGGAGAACTCTGGGCTAAGTTAGCCAGACACAGTAGGACAAATGCTACATGATTCGATTTACATGTGGAATCTAAGAAAGCCCAACTCACAGAAGCAGAGAGTAAAAGAGTCAAACAGTGGGGGATGTTGAACAAAACACACCAACTTTCACTTCTGGGATGAACAAATCCCAGGAATCCAATTATAACATGAGAGAAGTGGTTGTGTTCATTAACTTGATTATGTTACTGTAACTATAATACAACAATATGAATACCAAATCACTGCGTGGTAATCTTGATTATATATAATCGTTATCAAGTAAGTATTTTTTTTGTCAATTGGGCAACTTGAACTGTGAGCCTGGGCACTGTCCTTCAGTTCTTCAGATCAAGGCTAATGCTCTACCACTTCAGCCACAGCACCACTCCTAGCTTTTTCTGTTTTTATGTAGTAGTGAGGAATTGAACCCAGGGCCTCAAACATGTGAGGCAAGCACTCTACCACTGAGCCACCTTCCATGCCCTCAATTAAGTATTTTTAATTGTAAAAAGTCTAATAAAACTTTATATACATTTTGGGGAAAAAATATTTTTTCCAAAAATAAATACCTTCCAAATGACAGAAATTTAGACATTAGCTTCCAGATGAGAAATAAGTTTTTATACTGGAGTGTTCCTACAGTGACTACTGACACACAGGTCACCTCCAATATGATTTTGTTAAGGTAGTCAAGCAGGCAAGTGACTGCAAACACATGTGACAAATGCTATGGTGGGTGTGTGCTTCAAGGTCACCCAAGGCTGAGGGAGATTGCAGCTGTGTGGAAAAGTTGGGCAAGCCACCCTAACTCTGAACCTAGACTCCCACCTTGGTGAATTGGAAACCATGTCTTTTTCATGGGGGTTGTGTTACTCAGCTCTCAATGACTATAACCAATACCTGAAATCATTAGTTTACAACAAGGGAAAGGTTTATTTTGGTTCAGAGTGTTAGAGAGAGGAATTGCTCCATGAATGGTTAGCCCCCATTGCTTTGGGCCTGTGGTGAAGTTGCACATCAGGACAGGAACATACTACAGAGCAAAGTGGCTTATTTCATGGCCAGAAGGCAAAGGCATGGCCTCCAAGGACCTAAAACCCTCCCACAAGGCTCAGACTCTCAAAGCTTCCACCCTCTCCCAACAGACCCATGCTGGAGACCAAACCTGTAACACACGGGCTCTGCTGGGACATCCCATATTCAGACTACAGCAGAGTTGTTTCAGTACCCTCCCCACTCCCTGCTTATACTATTTTCTGCTTCTGCTGATCCAAGATGTCTAGTAGCCCAATACTCAGACTAGACTTCTTCCCTGGGTCCTACATCCATATGTCAAGGTAAGAGTTGGCAGCTGTATATCCCTCAGACCCTCAATAGTTCCATGCAACAATGGTCTCATAAGAGGGATCTTATAGGTTTCTTGAGTTGTGAAAGTAAACTCTATGATGCTCACGAGGACAAAAATGGCCTAATGGCACATTTCCTAGAACATGTTCCATGGTTAATGGCACATTTCTTGAACATGTTCCATGGCTAAATGACATATCTTCGATGAACTAACTGTAAGTCTCTCCCTGCCCCGTGTTCTCATTCTAAGCTAGCCGCACCATCTCCTTTTACACACAAGACCAACCATCCAACTCTGTGGACTTCACCTCCTCCAAATATTTCTGGATCCTTTCCCCTGATGCTTAAATCATTTCCCTAGTCCTGTCTCTGGGGTTTTACAGGATTTGCTCTCCTGGAACTTATTCCCAATTCATTCCATCATCTCACATGCCAGAGAGCTCTTCTAATATGCAGAGGCAACTGTATAACTCCCATCTCCTACAAGTGCACACAAGCCTGTCCGGGATGCAGCCCTGCTACCTCCCAGCCTTATTAATCCCCCACCTCATGTTCCTCACTTCAGGCTCACACACCTGCTTACCCCCCTACAAAGCTAGGATAACCCTCACCTATATGTCTGCTTAGCTGTGTGTCTCCACTGCTTAGAACATCTTCTCTTTCCCTCCATCCACATCTCCTTTCTCTTCTTTTCCTATCCATTCACATCCAGGCACCCCCTTACAGGGCTGGGCACCTAGAATACCATGGGCATCCCCTCTTGTGGCATGTACCTCATTGTCTCAGTCTCCATGCTTATTTCACCCACCAGACTCTATGGCGCAGACTTACTCCAGCTTCTTCGTACAGGGGCCTCAAGTTCCTAACAATACTCGGGCCCAGCCAGTGTTCCAACTTAGGCTGGTAGAAATATAGAAGGATAAAACATTTGAAGGAAACTTTTCCTTAAAGTTGAACTGAACACAGTAGATTTTTAGAGCATCCTTTTCTAGCCAACTGAACTAAGAAAAAAAAAAGTGCTAAATTGATGTCAACCTTAAGGTTGGAGCTATGATAGTTTTATTATCAACTAGGCCATAGTACCAGATAAACACTAATGTAGGTATTACTGAGAAGGCATTTTGTAGACATAGATACTGTCTCTGATCAGTTAACTTGAAAGTAAAGGAGATTATCCTTCATAAGGTAGGTGGGCCTGATCCAGTCGGTAGAAGGCAGAGAACTGACCAAAACTGAGGCTTCCCCAAGAATCAAGAAGTTATGCCTGTGAAGGAGCTTCAGCTACTACCTAGGAGTTTCTAATCTGTCCTTTCTGACAGCCTTCCTTGTGAATTTTACTTGCAAAGCCAACCTCATGTCTGTCTGAGCCAATTCCCTACAATACATCTTACTAATACTGTTTCAGCCCCCTGGACCCAAGCTCTTCTATAGGAGAACATACTGTGGACATTTCAATATCCTTAAGAAGTGGGTGGCTGGCAAAAAAATCACACCCCCTTTGCTCGGGCAGATTTTCAGAACAGGCGGTACTATGTTTTACCAAGATGGCACAGTAGGCCCAGTCGCCAAAGGTCCTATCTTGTGGGTCACAGCTCCCCAGCAGAGCAAGTCTGAGGCATCAGTAATTTATATTGATGGGAAGAAAAGACTGCTGGAGATTATTGAACTTGGCTAATTAGCAAGTAAACAAACAATTGAAAGCCAGAGTGCTGGCTAACCCAATGTGCTCTGCTCATTTAATTTGACATGAGTCGTTTAGTTTTAATTAGGACAATGCTTCGCAGCCTATTAGTAGGAGTCCTGTAGTATATGTTGTGGAAATAATGAAGGCTTAGCAAGGAGACCTGTTTCGGTGCTCTGCTATTAAACCTTCACTGAGAAGGGAGGTGAGGCTGCCAGACTCTTTGTAGAAATGATCGGGTTTGGAAATTAGCACTGTGAGAAAGAGCTAGGTGAGACAGAGTCTGGCAAAGGCCCCAGATTTGAGCAAACCAAAGAACACTCAGCTCATGGGTCTGAGGACCAAGCTGACTGCTGAGCATCATTCCACCACCACCTTTGTAGAACTCAAGAAGGCCTGGGTCCAACCTAGCCTCCCTGCCAATGGCCAAAGTACAGATGGGGACTACCCAGGAAGACACTGAGAGAACATCCCCACTGGCACCTACATGCTCACACTCAAACTCCACGAGCCTACACCTTCCTCGGAAGATGACTCCTCCCCTAATAGCAGCCAAATAAAGATTCACGCCTCACTCACTCATTGGCTATGTGAGCCTCTGCTCCTGTCCTCTGCTCTTCCAAGTGTGCTCAGTCAGGCCACACATCATGAAATGGTTTTACACATACTAGAAGTTGCATTAGACCAGGCACTATTATTGCATAGTTAGGCACACACCTGCAATCCTAGCTACTCAGGAGGCTGAGATCCGATGTGGGACAGGAGAGTTCAGGACAGTCTTTTTTTTTTTTTTGGGTCCGGTTGTGGGGCCTGAACTCTGGGCCTGGGCACTATCCCTCAGCTCTTCAGCTCAAGGCCAGCGCTCTACCACTTGAGCCACAGCGCCACTTCCGGCTTTTTTCTTTTTGCTTATGTGGTACTGAGGAATCGAACCCAGGGCCTCAGGCATGCAAGGCAAGCGCTCTACCACTGAGCTACCTTCCCAGCCCCCAGGAGAGTCTTATCTCCCATTAATCCCCCAAAAAAACAGAAGGGGTCTCAAGTGACATAGCATTAACCTTGAGCAAAAATTCTCAGGGACAGTGCCCAGGCCCTGAGTTCAAGCTCCAGGACTGGCAAAAAAAAAAAAAAAAAAAGGTTATATGTGCTTCCCACTTACCCACCCAATTTCTGCTTGAACCCCAGCCCTCTAGTCTCTCTTTTTGCTAAGCTAGCTCCCTCTGCTCTGCCCCTCCAAGAAGGAATTCCCATCATTTGTCTTTTTGTAGAGGAACAGCCCCTCCCCCTGTGGTCTATCATTTCTAGTTTTCATTTGTCTTCTCTTATTTGTGGAAGAAGGCTTTCACAGCAGTTCCAGTCATCATTGAATAAGGAAAAGGTCCTTGTCTGCTGAAGGATTCAACTTTTCCTGTCCCTAAGGTCATCATCGTGATATGGAGAGGACGCCAAATTGGGAGACACAAGGAAAATGGTGTGGGCTTAGTCTGCTATACAGTCTGAAAGACTGGCTAAGTCACTCCCTTCTCTGGGCCCTCGTTTGCCTTTTATAGAAGGAAGGGGATAAATCAAACCATTCCTCTTAATGTTCTGAGTTCCCAGGAAAGAAAATACTCATTTTACTCAGGCCTTATCTTTAAATATTGTGATGCTGCTTCTGACCTGGGTCCCTGTCCCTGTCCCTCTCCCTCTCTCTCTCATTATGATTGTAAGGTCCACCCAGGGAAAGCGGAGCAGACTCCTCCCTCTTCTTGGTTAAGCCTCCGCCCAGTACCTGTGTCACACTTGGAGGCAGTCACCTCCCCCCTCCCTGAGGTCACATCGCATCCAGTGTGGCTACACGTTCTTTCGCCGCCTGGCCTTGATAAGTCGTGGCCCGGCTGTGGTCCAACCTTTTTTTATTCCTGCTGCGTGCGCTTCCAACTCGACCGGAGGCAGCCTGCAAATAAACCTTTCCTCTGTCTGGATTCCATGTGCTGCTCTCTTTCCTGGGCTGCCAATTTAATTTACCTAACAATGTTGGCCTCTCCCTTCTCTGTCTCATCCCCAGTTCTATTTCGCTCCCTCAGAATACATGGCATCGACTACCATGGCAGACAATGTATAAATCCATGAATCTGCAACCCCATCTCATGGTACTCAGGTTGCATGGCCAATAGAGTTGTCCCAGAAGCCGTTGGCTTGGCAGATAAATGGAGGAATGTTGGTGGGGCATCAGCTACTAAATGAGAATGCTTTAATAAGAGTCCACAAAGAGTGAAACATGGTAGCCCAAGCCTATAATCCTAGCTACTGGAGAGGCAGAGATTTGGGGATTGCAGTTCAAGGCCAGCTTAGGCATAAAAAGTGTGTATCAACCAATGGCTTAGCTTGGTTAAGCACAAGATAGAAAATCACAGCCAAGGCCAGACAAGACATAAAGCAAGGCCTTACCTCAAAACTAATCCCCACCAAGAATACATTGAGCTGGGTTCTGGTGGCTCATCCCTGTAATCCTAGCTACTCAGGAAGCTGAGATCTAAGGATTATGGTTCAAAGCCAGCCTGGGCAGGAAAGTCCACGGGCAGTTATTTCCAACTAACTGGCAAAAATCCAGAAGTAGAGCTGTGCCTTAAGGGGTAGAGTGCTAGTCTTGAGCAAAGAAGCTCAGAGACCACGCCCAGATAAGACCCTGACTTCAAGCCCCAGAACTGGCACCAAAAAAACAAAAAAACAATGGAAGGAATTATATTGATTAAGATGCATTGTACTCATAAACTGACATATTGAAATGCAACTTTTTTTTCAGAACTAAAGATAATAAAACATGTTTTAAAACAAAATAACTCCTATCAACAGGGGCATGGCTCAAGTGGTAGAGCAACAGCCTAGCAAGTCCTTGAGTTCAATCACTAGCACTTTGTGAGCTAAATTAATTCAACGCTATTATTTGCATGACACAATCTCAAAGAACTCAGTATGGAGGCCATTTGTGTGACAAAAGATAATTACAACAGAGAATGAGCAGGGATATGGTAGAGAAAAATTACTATATCTGCACTGTCTGGAAAAACATGGAAGAGAAGATTGCTTGAGCAACTCATATCCTGATTATGCTCTTCCTTGAAACAAAGTTCCTTCCATTCAGCCTTTCTTCCAAATCTCCTTAGCTTCCAAGTAATCCTCAGACCTCTTCTCTCTGCTGTGTGTACTCCCTAGGAGGTCTCATCCATGTCTTGGTTTCCAAGACTACCTCCCACTGGAAGCCAGCAGAGTTTTATTTCCAACTAGATCAACAACCCCTTCTTGAAGGTTTAAGGGCATCTGAAACTGAAAACCTGATTTCCACCCTCCTCACCTCCTTAAAACAGTGTAATCCCCTCAATTCTCCCATCTCAGGCAAAACCTGGAGTCATTCTTAAGTCAACTTTTTCCTCTCATAAAGCCTGAGTTATTCCCGCCTTTTCTAAAATACAACTGAAGCTTGACCACTTTCCCTCTTCTCTCCATTGTTCTTCCATTGGCCCAATTTACCACCTCCTCAGAGACTCCTGCAATATCCTCCTAACTGATCTCCTCACCCCTCCCAGGTCCTCCAAATGACCCTCTGAATGAGAGACAGAGCTAAACACCAATAGCTCATACATATGATCTTAAATACTAAAGAGACCAAGATCTGAAAATCGCTGTGTGAAGCCAACCCAGACAAAAAAAAAAAAAGTACATGAGACTCTTAAATTAGCCATAAAAAAATAACAGAAGTAGAAGTATGGCTCAAGCAGCAGCCTTGAGCAAAAAAGCCAATTAAAAATGAGTTGGCTTGTCTGAGCCAACAGAAAGTTTAGGAAAGACAGCTAACAAATGATTATTATGCTTTACCTTAAAAGATGGAATTGAAAAAAGTTTTCCTTCTATGCCTATATACCATCTGATTTAATGCAGCATGTATTACTTTTGCTATTATGAAAACATTCAAAATGTAATACAAAATACTATATAGCTGTTAAAATTAACAAACAAGATCTATATTATATCCACAAGGGGAAAATTCAAATTATAATTTTGACTATACTGTTTATGGTTACATAAATACATAGCAAAAGTGTAAGAGAACATGAATGAGTATAATAAATCTAAACTCATATTAATGGTTACTTCTGGAGAAAGAAGCAATGAGCCAAATGACTGGACATATTCTGTAGTAGGTTAACACTGCATTTGTGTGTGTGTGTATTTTCATATGAAGCAAGTGTGTCAAATGTTAAAATTTGATCATGTTAGTGATAGGCATGCAGATGCTCATTATACAATTTCTCATATGCATGTATTTGAAGTATTCCATAATAAAAAAAAAAACCTACCTTAATTTTTACATTTAGAAAAGTGCACTCACTAAAATGAGTTCAAATCATAAGATATAGAAAATGTGCTCATTAGGCATGCCTACATTAAAGTAACAGTCTTATTGCATTGTTACTATATTGGTGGGAGTTCATTAGATTGTTGCTTCCTTGAGGGCTGAGACCATGACTCTCGGTCTGTGAATCTCAAATGCCTCTCCTGATCTTGGACAATAGTTCTTGAGCCCCTGTTATATACCAGATATTCTACTAGATACAAGACCGTTGTTCAGATTCAGGCTATATTTTTAAGAACCTTACAACAACTTACTGAGGGTTTGATCCTTGGCACTAAAAGAAATAAAAGGAACGTTGCATCTAGCAGGAGAAGCATAATGAACTAATTATAAGTCACTAGATTTACTCTGTGATAGACACAGAGCCTAGGCAGTGTCCCTTCTTCTAATAGAAATATGGCACACAGCTGCAGAGAGGCAGCATATCAGGTTGGAGTATAGGAAAGGAACACCTCCCAGCTCTACCTCACAGACTCTGAACTTGAATACATTAATTCTTCTAAATATTATTCCTCATCCATTGCAAGATACTTGTTATTGGTAAGATAATCTACTCAATAATACAAGAACTTCTCCAGGAGACCCTTTCAGAGTAACACTTAGAAAACCCAGGGACACTGAGGGCCGAGAATGCTGAATGATTTATCCATAGTAAAATTATCACAGATGACAAAACCAGAATTCCAAGGCAGGCATATGCTCCCAAAGTGCTTTGAACATAGTAAGAATCCTGAGTTTTCTGAGTGCTTAATGAGTGTTGGCTTGAGACCTAGCTTCCAATTTAAAGTCAATTCCCCTTAGTTATAGAACACTATCATTTTAAAACTAAAAAAAAAAATTAAAGAACAAATTGCTTAATATTTAGTAATAACAATATTTAGTAATATAAAAAATAATATTTTGCTAATAACTTAATATTTAGTAATAATTAAAGAACAAATTGCTTACTATTTAGTAATAGTAAGAAGCCCAAGTCAGGGTGGTCAGTGGCCTTCTCCAAAGTCCCATGGCAGGCTGGGTCCTGACTCCAGGTCCTCCTCCAGAGAGCTCACATTGCAGCTCCTAGGTTCAAAGGCCCTTCTTCCCTCCCCTGGATAGCTCTTCTCCCCTCTCAAGCTTGCGACATGGCTGGTCACTCTTCTTTCATGTCAATCTCGCTTCTCTGGCTCTGAAAAAACACTTGTCCCTGGTTTTCCTCCCACGTTACTAGCTCACTCAAGTCATCTGCATAGACAGTTCCACTTTTACTCATGTGTTGTTTTAGAGACCCTTGTGACTTCCTTGGGCCCCTGCAAAATTAAGTCAGGCCAGGAGTGAAGAGCAAGAATGTGAACAACAGCCGGCATAGGAAAGACTCCAATAAGAATAGAACATCTACTGTATATCAAACAGCACTCTTTGCTTGTGTCATGGGACACTTGAAGTCTCAAGCTAAGCCCATCACATCCCCAATGATACGAGTAAAGGTACAATATAATATAAATAGAGCACAAAGTCAGATGTTAGATGGTGGCAGATACTTGAAAGAAGCTGTCCAGGAATGGGAGGATTGTAGCATATCTCCTTATTCTAGGCTGATCAAGTGTATCTGACCGCACATCCCCAAGGAAGGAGTCACTAACTCTTGCAACCCTGCCTCCAGGCACCCCAACAGAATGCCTCCTACCTTCCTGCCTCTGACTGTGCCCATCATTCTCTTGGAGAGCACCAGTTTCACCAGGTACAAGTCTTGGATGCATCGATTCGCCACTGTAAGGCCTTTGGACTTCTGTCATGTCACCAAAGACCTTCCCCCTACCCCATTCCTGGTTCAATGGCCAAGGCCTTTCACATAGACCTTCTTACCTCCTACCCTTCGGTTTGGTTTCTCCTGTTTGCAAAGTAGCTCACCCTTATCAAACAATTTACTCACTGCATCTCATCTGATCTTTACAACTACATTGTGACATCATTAACACATTGCATTTTGAAAAAAAACAGAGGTTAAGAGGTTAACTTTATTAAAGCCCTGTGCTAATAAGAAGTCCATCTACTATTTGAATCCAAGAATATAACACACAGAACCCCATTTTCCTCACTTATTTTCTCTCTTCCTCATAACTCAAAAGGAAAGGACATAAATAAATGAAAACTGAGTTCTTGTATCTTATTCCCAGACAGCTAAGAAGAAAAATTGCTCTGCTCACAAACACCTTCTTCATAAATCTCCAAATCATGGGCTGGGAAGGTGTCTCAGTGGTAGAGCGCTTGCCTTGCATGCCTGAGGCCCTGGGTTCGATTCCTCAGCACCACATAAGCAAAAAGAAAAAAGCTGGAAGTGGTGCTGTGGCTCAAGTGGTAGAGTGCTAGCCTTGAGCTGAAGAGCTGAGGGACAGCGCCCAGGCCCAGAGTTCAGGCCCCACGACCAGACCCAAAATAAATAAATAAATAAATCTCCAAATCAAAAAGGCATCCAAGCAATAAACCCCAACTAGATAGGCCACATAACATTTGGTACCCTTCAGACTTCCACTTGTCCAAGGAACAAGTGACAAAGAAGATGTCCTCTGCTGATTATCTCCATTTATTCTCTCTCTCCCCCTCCTTCTCTCTGTCTCTCTGTCTCTCTGTCTCTCTCTCTCTCTCTCTCTCTTTCCTCTTTGATCAGCCTCCTCAACTGCTGCTACTCTGGGCAGCTCTTGCTCTCCAGTTTCTAGTCATGCTAACATTAAGACACCAGTAGGAGACCAGGAGGCAGCAATAGAGGGAGACTTGGTTTTTGTCCCTCTGCTCCTTCCATGTCTTGGCACAGTTTGGGAAGTGTTTGATTACCTCTACGATTACAATCTTTGAGGGGTTACCTTCTTCCAAGCTCCAGGTAGCCACAGACTCCCGTAATACTGCCCTCTTCCTTTGGCCTTAAAGGCCTTCAGGGGCAACAATTTCCAGTTCTTGCTTATCCTGGTGCATCACTGTTGTATGTGGGCATCCTAAACTCTACCCACACATAGACCCTCCCTTAAACTTTCTTCAGATAACTATGTGCTTCCCACAGGAAACAACTGGTGAAAAACCAGTGGAGAGGAAGAAGGGGAAATGGAAGGGAGCCCGAGGTTTCCTGACCACAAGCTGGGATGGAAACTGTAGAGGAGGTTTTTCTGTCGCCTGCTTTCACACATACCATTGGATATTGGCATCTCACTCTCCCTGAACATATATGTTTCCTGAAATTATGTAGATCCGGAAAATATTTTTAGAGGAGGTAGACTGCTTCTTAAAGGAAGAAACACTTACATGTCTGCAGGCCATGCATGCACCTGTTTGCTTTTAAATCCATTCTGTGCCCTCCCCCTGCTCTGTTCTTGCCATACAAGACTCTCAGACTCCTTTTCCCCTTGGAAGATTGAACTGATGAGGTCACTGGTGAAATTTTGGAGGATGCATGGAAGAGTGCAATCACTGAGATATTTCTCTTCACCTCTCAGTTTTGACTGGCATCTCCCACCCTTAGTTCTGTCTTCCATTCCAACTCTTCCTTGTCATCCTCCGTCCCAATAGAACCTGTGAGACATATTAGAGGACCTAACATCTCCTAATGACATGCGGTTATTAGTTCATCATTATTAAATGTTGTAAGGAATGTTCATTTCTTAGGTCTTTAAGGAAGTGCCCTTTGACATTTTTAGTGAGAAAAAAAGCTGTTGAGAATGGGTCAGTCAGTTGCTTTACTGACAGCTGACACAACCCTTTCTTTGTGCCCAGCTGCCTTAAGCAGGGAGCTCTCAAGCAAGAAGCTCCTTCTTTGATAACCAGCTAGACTGTCATTATGGCAGCCAGGCTGCTTTGAACACCTCATAGTCAGTCTGAAGAAAGTCTACTCTAGCTGCAAGCAACACTACAACTATGTCTGATGATAAAGCCACAACGTCATGCTTTAGTCATGACTGCTCCAGACAGCCTGCACTGACTACAAGCCTTAGTGAACTTAAGATGATCCCACCCACCCTAGAGCTATTCTCATTTAGGACAGGTAAGGGAGTACCTCTTCAGTGGCCAAGCAAAAAGCTTGTAATTGGTGCCTTGGAAGGTTTGTGATTGGTGGAATTACAATCCATGCACAATTCTGGCATGCCTCCTCCTCTAGCTATTATAAACAGGTTGTTTTCTGTATTTTTCAGGTTAGTCTGGGAGGCTTCCTCCTGTGTACTCCTCTACCCCTGATGTTATAAGTTAGAGTCAATAACAGTTTCTTCCAGCAGTCTGTCTATTTGTTGTCTTTATCATAGGTAAAGCAGACTGGTCTGGTTGCACACAAAATAGACAAGACTCCAGAGCATCTAGCTCCCTCAACAGCAGCAGCAACAACAAAAGCAACATCAGCAAAGGAGGTGAGGAAAGAGTTCCTGGGAGTAGCCTTGGTGGAGGGAGTAGAGAGTAGATACTGTGGAATGTGAAAGACAGGAGAGCTGAGGCTAAATCCCAATAGAGCTGCCAATACCTAAGAACTGGGTGTTCTTATTCCTGAAGCTAAAGAGCTACAATACTAGCAGATATGTACAGGGCTACTGGCCCTCAAAACTAAGAGCAATACGCCTGACATGGCTTTCACAGCTTATAGCCACGTACCTGTAATTCCCAGGACCTAGTAGAATGAATTTCTAGCTTTAAAGGCTGGAGTTTGCTCAAATTGGAGCAAAACCTCTGGCTTTTATAGTTATGTCCATAGTTCTCAGGGCCTAGAGTTATAGGTCTCAAGGTTTCTAGGGCTAGCCTGGCTTTCTGTTCTCAACTTCCATTCAAATAGAGGGAATAAAACAATGCTCAGTCATTGTGACACCAGCAGCTCCCATTAAACAGTCTACCACTAGATCCCTGCCTTCCCACCTCTCCCCTGGACCAATTCAGCTGCAGGAGTGGGTAGCAGCTGCTTGCTAGGTTGGGCCTTCCACTGTCTTTATGGCTGCCCAGCTGTTCCATTGTTCATGTAATTAAATACTCTCTGCTGAATGACCTAGGGTCTGTTTCTATTTTCCTGACTGCATGCTGACACAGTGACTTGTTTAGCCCATAGATGGACAGAAGCAGCTCAGACAAAATCATTCTTATAACCAGTAAGGTAAAAGGCTTTAATCACCATAGCTTCTGGAGATTTAGGCCTGCACTTCCAAAGGACTGGGATTCAGCTGGTTCCACATTGCCAACAGAACCTTAAGTTCATGAGCTACCTAAGGTAGCCTTGAAACTGGGACCTTATGGGGCATCTCTTAGCCTAGAGATGGTATAAGCAGTCACCCTTGAAGGACAGGGTGCCACACAATGATACTACTGTTGGGCAGTGTACTGTTGTATCATGGGATGTTGATGTTGTTACTGCTAGTGATGAATCTATAGGCAGAGAGCTTTAAATACTTGAGCTCTATCTTCACCTTACCTAGCCCAAATCACAGGAGCTATGAAGCCAAAACAAAGGTGCTGAAAAGCCCCTGTAATACGTGATCTCACCCTTGCTCTCCCAAATGGTAGCATTAGTACCACATGGCCACATTAGTAAGCTCCAGAGAATTCCTTGACTTGGGGTCTCACCAAAGTCCCTGTTTCCCACTGGAACTCTCTACCTGGAAGTCATGGCATGAGCAGAGCTCAATCAGGACCTTAAACATAGCAAGCTTTGCTTTTGTTCATTTGCTTTTCTTGCCGGTGTTTAGGAAAATCTCAGTTCTATTTCACAACTCTTCCCCATCCACCCATATGCTAATTCGCTTCAAAATCTTCTAGAATCAAAAGAGAACTCACCTAAGTCTTGTCAAATGAGGCAAACATGGCATCCTGGCCCGTACATCCTCAGAGACACCAAGACCCTTTCCACTCCACTGTCTGTCTCCAGGACTGTTACGTAACAGCCCAACGGGCTCCACCATCATTGGTTTGGGTGTAGCCATTTTCGTCAATTCTCTTGCTGGGCGGAAATGAGAAACAGCACATTCCCCGCCTCTCTCACACAGCTCAATGCGGACCCAGGCCTGATGTGCACAGCATCGTGGAATAATGAGTTTTCATCAACCAGAGAGAAAGTTATATAACTGGAAATCAGCCATGTGCAATAACAAAGCAGAGAGGCAGAGAATTCCTCTCTCAGCTCTCTCTGCTCAGGTGGAGGAAGAGAAGCAGCAGAGCTCACAGAAGATGTAATTCCAAGTTATTCAACTAGACTGTCCGCTAGCAGCATGGGAAGGCTGGAAGACTCTTGGGAAGAGGTGCTCTGCCTTCACTTCTCAAGAGCTCGCCCACTTTTTCACACTAGCCAGCCCTGCCTCTCTTCCTCCTCTCTGACTTCCTAACATGGGCACTTGCAGTATGGCTGGCTCTCAAATACCTCTACCTGACTCAGAAACAGGTGTCAGAAATGATACATCACTGCTGTATTCTTAAGTGTCTACTGCATAGAGAGAGAAAAAGAAGACACAAACAGGTAACCTCTCTACATCCTGAGTGACACAGAAACAAACAACAGCTTTATTCACCAGACTGACAATGGTACAAAGAACCCACACCCAGTCCAGTTGTTACAACAGCCCTGCAAGAACAGATTGATGACAAAGGATGACCCCCCATACATACGCACACTCACCCCACAGACTAACATTAAGTTTTTTTTTAATCAAAGGCAAGTAGAAAAGGCAATCAGTATCAATGGGTTTTGTGGCTATAGATGAAAAATCTCTTGGGGACCTCATAGGAACTCATTTCCAGGCCCTGGACCCAGAAGGTGGGGTGCGATGGTCAGTTCAGTGGTCTAGGATAGAACCTGAGGTTACGTGCAGGCTGGCCACGTGGCCTGACTCTGGGACTAGCTCAAGACAATTGCTGATAAACTGCCACGGGGTCCTATGAGGATCCTTCCCACTGTCATTCATACAAAATGTGTGACCCAAACACCTTGGCCCCACAATTCCAGTCCCACCCACTATAAAAACCATTCCCAGAACTGAGGAAGAGCTCCATGGGATGAAGAGATCACACTTAAGAGTTCAAGCTTTACCGAAACGATCACAAACAAGACCACACTAAAGCTACCAGCACAACTATGTTTACTGCAGCATTATTTACCATAGCTAAGATATGGAACCAACCCAGATGCCCTCAGTAGATGAATGGATCAAGAAAATGTGGTATATATACACAATGCAATTCTATGCCTCCATCAGAAAGAATGACATTGCCCCATTTCTTAGGAAAAGGAAAGACTTGGAAAAAATTATATTAAGTGAAGTAAGCCAGGCCCAAAGAAACATAGGTTTCATAGATGCCCTTATTTGCAATATTTAGTATATGTCTGAGAAAGCAGAAAAGGTCAGATAAGATGATGTTAAGTGAAATGAACCCCAAGATAAAGACACAAGTGGTTTTTTCTTTCTAGTTATTGTTTCTAATGATTTTTTTTGTTTTTGTTTTTGTTTTGTTGTTTTTGTTCTTTTTGTCAGTTGTGGGGCTTGAACTTTAGGCCTAGGCACTGTCCCTGAGCCTCTTCAGATCAAGGATAGCACTCTAACACTTGAGCCACCGTACCACTTCCAGCCTTTTCTGTGTATGTGGTGCTGAGGAATCGAACCCAGGGCCTCATGCGTGCAAAGTAAGCACTCTACCACTGAGCCACCTTCCCAGCCCCTCTAATGTTTTTATAAGGTACCATGTGATTTTTTTTGTTGCTTTGTATGTCCCTCTTCCAGTGTATAACCCCTATTTTCACTGTATTTGATGTTGGTATAATTTGGGGAGGGGAAGTGAAAAAACAAATTGTTTAAGTAGGGATACAGGTGGACCCATTGCAATAATGAGATGTACAAGACACTATGTAGAAAAACAAACTTTACAATTTAGGCTGGGGGGCGGAGGGGAGTGTAGTTGTGGAGATGAGAGGGAAGGGATTGTAGGGGAAAAACAAAGGAGGAGGCAACAATGCTGGATAAGAAATGTACTCATTACCTTGCTCATGAAACTGTAACCCCTCTGTACAGTATTTTCACAATAAAAAAACTTATTTAAAAAAAGAATTCAAGCTTTACATTATTATACATCCAACACCTGTACAATACCCCTATGTGCTAGGCCCCAACTAATTGCTCTAGAACTAGGAGTTCCTGCCATCAGTGAAGCCCTGCTACCAATTTTCTGAGGTAGGTATGGTTATCATCACCTCATTTACAAAGAAGAAACTGGGGCACCGAAGAGTTCCATGGCCTGCATGAAGTCAGGTCAATTAAGCATTAGAGGGGACCACAGCCCAGTCGGCTCTAGAGTATATGCAGGCACACATGCACACCTATTTTTGGTTTTTTCCATATATGTGCTTTTTACAACTTGGGTTCAGGGTCTGGGAAGGTGGCTCAGTGGTAGAGTGCTTGCCTTGCATGTATGAGGCCCTGGGTTCAATTCCTCAGGACCACATAAACAGGAAAAAAAAAAAAAAAGCCGGAAGTGGCACTGTGGCTAAAATGGTAGAGCGCTAGCCTTGAGCTGAAAAGCTGAGGGACAGCGCCCAGGCCCAGAGTTCAGGCCCCATGACCAACAAAAGAACAAAAAACAAAACAACTTGGGTTCAACAAAACTGTGTTGTTCTTTTTTGGTGGTAGTAGTACCAGGGATTGCACTATATACAAGGGCTATATACTTGAGCCACATCTGGGGTTCCAAGATATCAACTCTGGATTTGGGTAGCCTGACTTAATCAAGCAATCTCTTAAAAGCATTAGAGGTGAGTGGCAGAGGAAGTCAGAGAGAGAGCTTCTAAGCTTCTGTAGTGAGGCCTGAAACAGATTTCCCCTAAGGGGCCAGGAAACAAGAGGCCTCTGGGAGCCAAGAACTACTCCAACTTGATATGATCCTTGACAGGAGGAAAGGAGGCGTCAGCAAACAGAGAACCTCTGTCCTACAACTGCAAGGAATTCAACCCTTCCAGTAACCAATAGGCCTGGAAAGAGATTGCAAAACCTAACTAAACTGACAACTTGCTTTCAGCCTACAAGACCCTGAACCAGATGATCGAATGAAAACATGCCAACCACCTGATCCCTAAAAATAATGTTATGCTGGGAGAGCGTGGTTCAAAGCAAACCTGAGCAAATAAATGATAAAGCGCTATCTCCAAAAAAAGTAAATAAAGAACAAGCTGGAAATAGTGGTGGCCTCCTGTGATTCCAGCTAGACAAGAGATGGAGGTAAGAGGATAGTAGTTGGAGGCCAGTTCTACAATGAGACCCTATCAGAAAAATAAACCAAAGCAAAAAAACAAAACAAAACCAAAAAACAGGGGTGCTAGGGAGTGTAGCTCAATGGTAGAGCATTTGCATTAAGTGCAGGGCCCTGAGTTCAAACCCTAGCACTGCCAAAGAAAGCCAAAGGACAGAACTCAGCGACGTCGTTCATGGAATATAAATGATCCCCAATTTAAGACAGTTTGAATGAGACTTTCCAACTTCATACTAATGTGATCAAATTTTGATCTTTTTCCGAGCTAATAATCCAAGATTACAACAAGTAGATGCTCTGCGCTCCTGGGGCTCCTCCATGCCTGCCTAACTGGGCTGAAATCCTGACTCTCCCTGCCCACATGTAATTACTGCACCCCCAGTGAGAAAGAGATGAAAAGGAAATGAGACAAGGGGGACTCCTAAGGCAGGAGAATTATTGACAAGCACACTAATTCATGAAACCCAGTGTGTTCTTTCCAGGAAATGAGACTGTCTCAGATCCCTTAATATATATGCCAGAATTGACCCCACCCCCAGCCCTCTCCCAGTCTACACACACACACACACATACACACACAAATGGGGATGTGGACTCATGCCTGACAAGCTGTCATGAGTGGCCCCTCCCCTCATCTGTGGGAGAACAGACATTTGAGGGATGAAGCTACTGGCACAGGAAGACAGGAGCCAGTGGTTCTGGCCATGCTCTGTATACAAGGATAGTTTCTCAGCCTTCAACGACAAGGCAAAGTTTGCAGAGTAATCCAGCTGCCTAAATAGACCTAAGGCTGTGTCACAGTCTTCTGGGAATAGTCCAATTTGGCATCCCAAAGCTCAAAAGTGACCTCGGTGGTCTGGCAACAATTGGCTTCAGTTAAGAGCCGTAAGAGGTGGAGGAATCACCTTGGAGGGTCAAGCTCCAGCTTTTACACTATTTACTCAGCCTGGAGCCCTGGAGGAACATATGGAGAAAGGCCAAGGCCCAGAAGAGTAGTGGGCAAAGAGCATAACAGTGATGCACACCCCACCCTTGACCTTCACCCACGTGCTCGGAGCCCACCAGCCCACTCTCCCCATATGAAGGCAGCAGGTTTACAGGCAGAGGCCTGAAAAGGCTCGGGACTGGAAAACTGGAGTCTGTTCTCAAACAGCTATGTGGTTTGGAACAAGCCACATCCACCTCCCCAGGATTTAAGATTCTTCCTCAGCTGTGGTCTGGGCTATTGCTATAAAAGTCAGTACAGTTATCTACTTCAGTCCTTGTGTCCAGCAAGAAAAAAATTCAGGCAAGATGAGAAACATAGTGTAAGTAATAAGAAAGTTTATTAGGAAAGAAATAGGACCAAAAAAGGAGATTTCCTGGCATGATGCCACCAGTCCATCTTAAGTCATCTTCGTGGTGCAGATATGAGCATTAGGCTTAAGTAGAGAAAGACTTGGACAAAGGATAAAGGCATGTGTAGTGCCAGAATCCTAGTTTCAGGTTGTGGCCTGGTGGTTGTCTAGCTCAGTTCCAGTTCTCTCAGGCTCCAGAGAAGTTAACACTGGCAGAACAAGATGAGATGCTCCTCATGAGATGATTTCTACAGCTCCAGGGTACAGCCTGATAATATTAGTAATTAGCCCCACTTGGGGGTGGGGGATCTGGCCTTAGGTATATAGTATCATTCTCTAGTAATAAAGATATTATACAGCCAGGCTCTGGTGGTTCACACCTATAATCCTAGCTACTCAGGAGGCTGAGATCTGAGGATTGTGGTTCAAATCCTAGGATGCTAGGAAGGAAATTCAATGAGACTCTTATCACCAATAAACTACTCAGAAAAAGCCAGAAGTGGTACTGTTGCTCAAGTGATAGAGCACTAGCCTTGAGCACAAACAGGCCCAGGGACAGTGCCCAGACCTTGAGTTCAGGCCCCAGGAATGACACGAGAGAGAGAGAGAGAGAGAGAGAGAGAGAGAGAGAGAGAGAGAGAGAGAGAGAGAGAATTATAGATCAGTCCTGTTTTTTCTGGAATCCAAAGTGTTTACAAAGTGATTGTGGAAAACACAGCTTTAGAACAATGGAGGCACAGATATTGGGCTTTTCTCTCCTGCTTTGAGGCAATTGGTGGCAGAGTGAGTTGTATCTAGTGTTAGAGCAACAGCCTCTGGAGTTTGAGTACTTATTGAGATTGCCCATGAGAAATTCCTATCACTAGATCTATTCTTCAGAGCTGAGTTCACCTGTAAATCAACAAGTCTTAATTGTTATATTTTTCTCCCAGAGACTTTGTAATCTCACCCTCCATTTTAAGTTTCCTCTGAATTTCCTCATTGCTCATGGACAACTAGCTCTCTTACTTTTTCCTTTCTACATACTGTATTTCAGTTTTTAGCTTTCTGGTACATTACTGATTCCTAGTACATCTGAATCTGTTGTTATCCCATGGCTTATAAATTTTAAACAACTATGGTGTGTGTGTAAGTAGCTGGTTAAATAATGCGTGCGTGCGTGCGTGCGTGCGTGCGTGCGTGCGTGCGTGCGTGTGTGTGTGTGTGTGTGTGTGTGTAGCTGGTGGTGGCTGAGCCCCAGTCTGGCATATGTAGACCTGAGACCTGGGGATCTAGTATCTGGAATAGATACTTAGCTGGGCAGCTCTGTTTCATATATTCTGTCAGCCTTCCCCTCTTATCATGTAGCAGGCTAACCCAGGCAAGTTTATCCCATCCAGAGGCCAGTCAGAAAAACACAAGACCCCTTGAGGACCAAGTTGGAAACTATATCCTGCTCTGTTGGCCAAAGCAAGCAACAAGACCAATTTCAGATTGAGAAATAATAAAAATCTATCAAGTTCCATGGTAAAGGAAATGGATCCAGAGAAAGGGATAACTGGAGGATGGCAGTGCTATCACAGCCCCTCTGAAATGAGCATATCAGGTCTATCGTTCCTGGACTAAGGGAAAGTTCAGTAGAGTCCATTATATCCTGTGACATACAGGCTCTCTTTCCCCTTGATGGTACATCCTGAGAGCCCTAGGCTCTTACTGCACCCCAAATGTCATAGACTTGGGCCTCCTGCAGAAGGCTGGGCCCTGGGTGAAAGAGTCTCCTCATGGGCAATCCAAAAATTCATATGGAACAATAAAAGACCCCGAATAGCAAAAACGCTCCTCAACGGAAAGAACACTGCTGGAGGAATATCAATACCAAATTTCAAACTCTACTATAAAGCCATAGTAATCAAAACAGCTTGGTATTGGCATAAGAACAGACCTCAGGACCAATGGAATAGAATTGAAAACCCAGAAATGAACCTACAGACCTATAGCCATCTAATCTTCGATAAGGGAGCTAAAACAATAGAATGGAAGAAAGACAGCCTCTTCAGTAAATGGTGCTGGCAAAATTGGTTAACTACATGTAGAAAACTAAAGCTAGATCCTTATATATCACCCTGCACCAGAATCAACTCCAAATG
The DNA here is from genome assembly GCF_019054845.1 of Dipodomys spectabilis. Classification (NCBI taxonomy): domain Eukaryota; kingdom Metazoa; phylum Chordata; class Mammalia; order Rodentia; family Heteromyidae; genus Dipodomys; species Dipodomys spectabilis. The sequence continues at coordinate 13,732,757 of NW_024870696.1, forward strand.
GATCAAAGACCTTGAACTCAAAGCAGACACTCTGAAAACATTACAGGATGGAATAGGAGAAACCCTAGGTCTCCTTGGCTCAGGCCGAAATTTTCTGAATAGAGACCCGGAAACACAACAAATCAAAGAAAGGTTGGACAAATGGGATTGCATAAGGTTGCAGAGCTTCTGCAGGGCAAATGACATAGCTAGCAAGATCAATAGAAAGCCCATGGATTGGGAGAAGATCTTTACTAGCCATACAATGGACAAGGGTCTCATATCTAAAATATACTTGGAACTCAAAAAATTAAACCACCCAACAACAAATCCTCAAAGAAACAACTGCCCAATAAATAAGTGGGCGAAAGACTTAAAGAGAAGCTTCTCTGAAGAAGAAAGAAGGATGGCCAATAGACACATGAAGAAATGCTCAACATCCCTAGCCATAAAAGAAATGCAAATCAAAACAACATTGAGATATCACCTCACTCCAGTTAGAACAGCAAAAATCAAGAACTCTAACGACAACAGATGCTGGAGGGGATGTGGACAGAAAGGAACCTTACTTCATTGTTGGTGGGAATGTAAACTTGTTCAACCACTTTGGAAAGCAGTATGGAGGTTCCTCAAAAGACTTCACATAGAACTCCCCTATGACCCAGCAATCCCACTTTTGGGCATTTACCCTAATGTTTACAAAAAAGACCACACTAAAGCTACCAGCACAACTATGTTTATTGCAGCATTATTTACCATAGCTAAGATATGGAACCAACCCAGATGCCCCTTAGTAGATGAATGGATCAAGAAAATGTGGTATATATACACAATGGAATTCTATGCCTCCATCAGAAAGAATGACATTGCCCCATTTGTTAGGAAATGGAAAGGCTTGGAAAAAATTATATTAAGTGAAGTAAGCCAGGCCCAAAGAAACATAGGTCCCATGGTTTCCCTTATTTGCAATATCTAGTATAGGTATGAGTCAAGCGGAAAAGGTCAGATAATGTGATGTTAGGAAAACGAACCCTTAAATATGTATTTTAATGTTTTTGTTTCTTTCATGCATGTGTTTCTAACACATTTATAAGATTATTTCTTTGTTGCTTTGTATGTCCCTCCCCCACAGTGTAACCCCCGCTTTCACTATATTTGATGTCAGTATAACATGTGGAGGAGATGGGGACAAACAAGTCGTTTAAGGATTCAGGTGGACCTGTTGCAACAATGAGAAGTACAAAATGTCATGTCAAAACCAGCTTTACAATGTCGATGGGGGGGGGGGAGGTGGAGGCTGGGAAGGGAGGTGAAGGGTAAACAAAGGAGGAGGCTGCAATGCTTGGTAAGAAATGTATGCATTATCCTGCCCATGTAATTGTAACCCCTCTGTACAGTATGTTCTCAAATAAAATAAAAGAAAATTAAAAAAAAAAAAAAAGATAATTACTGCACTTTTTGGAGAAGTTTAGATTTTAGGATTTATATGTTTCCAGAAGTATTGAAGTTCTTGAGAGTTGGTTGTTATTCCTTTCACTTCATTCTTTTTGAACAAAACCAGAGATATGGAAGACTGGAGGCTGAATGGGAACTAGAGATTGTCTTTTAGAGAAAGAAGTGAAAGAAAAGTTTTGAAATTTAAGTATGACTTTTATTTCAAAACTTGATATACTAGATATGCTTTTAATTTCATTTAGTGCCCATGACTTTCATTTTGTGAATCACTTTATTGTACTCTGGAAGAAAAAAATAAAAACTGAGTCCAGTAAACCTAATTAAAAAAAAAAAAAAAGAGTCTCCTCATGACTTTATAAAGCAAGGAACAGAACGGACTGTAAAGCCTGGGCCTTTGGGCAGCTCTCAGATCCAGAAGTTGAATTGACAACAGAGACTATAAAAAGGAACAGGAGAATGGCTGAGAGGAATAGAGAAGTGGAGCAGTAGGGAAGCAATCTAGTCTCCAGAGAGCTACAAAGCTGACCATGGTTTACTGGGAAGGATCAAGACCTGACCTCAGTATCAGAAGCCTGACTGCAAGTCCTGGCTCTGCCACTATCTAGTCAGGAGCTTCAGGACCTAACCTAGTAGCCAGCCAAAACTCCTTACCTAGAAAGTGAAGAAATCAGTCTTTTTCTTGGGGCTGGAATTAAGCTATTTGCATAAAATGGATTTCATTCAGTACCACTAAATGTCCCTTGAAGATGGTGACACCCACCACCCTCTAGCCTTAAGCATTTTTGCTCATGGGGGAGAAGAGGACACTTCCCATTTCCCATCCCCCTCCTCAGCACTGCTAGTTCTGCAGGAGATTGAGCGCCATCCTCTTGGTTTTCCTAGGCACTGTCCTGCTGGCTTTCAGGCCTGAATGTGAGAATTAAACTCATGGTCTGTTTCAAACACTAGATCACCATCTTGGATATGCTATTCCTTGGCTGAGCTGCCTGCCAAAATGGGGTTCCTGGCTGTTCTACCCTCTTCCAGCTGCAATTTGTCATCCATGTCTCCTGGCTTGATTCTTCTGGTCTGTCCCAACAAGTTGGCCCCACTTGCCCACCTGAAAGGTCAATTCTTGGACAGCATTATGGCTGAGCAGCTGGAAAAAGCCTCAGAAGCTCATTTCCTTTGTCTAGCTACTGGATAATTCTTTTATTCACTGACTTCCAGGTGAGAATGTGGGCCCCCAAATGTGCTGTTCCCTGTTACCTCAGACAATGGCTTTTTGTAATTCAATCTCATCCAGATTCACCTCCCTGAGAAGATAAACCACTAAAACTCACTTGGAAGAAAAGGTGGGCCATGAAGAGCAGCAGGGGCTCCCCAAACTGTATTTTCAGGGTGAAGGGGGGAGGAAGCAAGGCTTTGTGACTCCATGAATAACTAGCTATAAGAACTATTTAAACTACATTTGCTGAGAAACATGGTCACCTTACTTGGGCTCACAAATTACCTAGAAGCAGGATAAAGGCTAGATAGCTTAGACTCCTCCATTTTGTTTGTCTTTTGCCCTGAGCCATTCTCTCTTGCACTCACTTTGCAGCCATCATGGAAGCCAAGGAAGGAACTGACAGGAGACCAGACCATCCTCCAGGAATCAAAAACTTTTATTGTTAACAAGCCTCCACTTGACCAATCCTGAGACAATGGGCTATCAGACTATCTCTGACATCATCCCTGGCTGCCCCTCCCCCAACTACCCCTGACCACCTCTGAGCACACCTAGGACTTGGGACTGTTAGAACCATGCATACCTTCTCACCCCAGCCTCCAATTCTCCCTGATTAACCTAAGACAAGTGTCTCTATACAAAGAGATGGGCTTAAGTGCTGTCTTCTTGTGGCTGCCCATGCCATGTAGTAAATCTCCTTCCTCTGCTCTTTACCATGTCTCTTCATTGGTCTATAAGTGTGAGTAACCCGGCTTGAAAAGTGGAACTCCACGAGATTAGGTCTGGGGTCTAAAACTCTTGTTTCAAAACAGCAAAGGACAAACCGAGAGAGGAGACCACTGTCTTGTCAGCCAGTTGAGCTGATGATTTGATAAGGGAAGGGCATCTGTCTCCGGCCTGACAGAGCCTCTTCTGACCAGACTGCTAGGAAGAGGTCCTAAAAACCCTTTATCTCCAGACCAACAGATAAAGGACTTCTGCCCTCCACTTAAACATGAATTGTACTTCTGCCATGTGACAGTCAGGGTGAGGCTGCAGGTAGTACAACAGAGAATAAAACAGACTCCCTGCCTCATCTAACTCACATCCATGGAGAAGGCAGATGACAAACAGCTAAAAGCTATTGATCCTTACAATGAAACCATCTGACCAAGAAATAGATATTATTGCTATAATAAAGTCTGGCAGAGAATGGAAACATCACCACAGAAACAACCAAGATTCAGAACATTATAAGGGAATACTTCTCAAAACTTTATGCTAATAAGTTTGAGAACTTGGCAGAAATGGACCTTTTCCTAGCAAATATTGACATGCTGAAACTAAACCAAGATGAGTTAAACCATCTTAACAGGCCCATATCAAGCATTGAAATAGAAACAGCAATAAGAGACCTCCCAGCTAAGAAAAGCCCAGGACCAGATGGCTTTACAGCAGAATTCTACAAGGCCTTCAAAGCAGAGCTCACACCAACACTCCTCCAACTCTTCAATGAAATTGAAAGAGAAAGTTCACTACCGAACTCATTCTATGAAGCCATCATAACCCTCATCCCAAAACCAGGCAGGGACTCATCAAAGAAAGAGAACTATAGACCCATTTCTTTGATGAACATTGATATAAAACTTCTCAACAAAATTCTGGCCAATCAACTTCAACAATTCATCCAAAAAAATCATACATCACGATCAAACAGGATTCATTTCAGGGATGCAAAGCTGGTTCAATATATGCAAATCAATTAACATAATTCATCACATCAACAGGAGCAAGAATAAGAACCACATGGTTATCTCAATAGATGCAGAAAAAGCATTTGACAAGATCCAACACCCCTTTACGATGAAGGTTCTGGAAAAATTAGGAATCCATGGAACATTCCTCAATATAATAAAGGCTGTATATGACAAACCTACAGCTAGCATTATACTTAATGGTGAAAAACTAAAGCCATTTCCTCTTAACTCAGGAACAAGACAAAGATGTCCACTCTCTCCACTTTTCTTCAATCTAGTATTAGAATGCCTAGCTACAGCAATAAGACAAGATGCAAACATAAAGGGGATCCAAAAAGGGAAAGAAGAAGTAAAACTCTTCCTCTTTGCAGATGACATGATCTTGTATTTAAAGAATCCTATAGACTCCACTCCCAAATTACTCAAGCCAATTCAAAACTTTGTCAAAGTAGCAGGGTATAAAATTAACCCTCAAAAATCAATGGCTTTTTTGTATACCAACAATGAGGAAAGTGTGGCTGAAATTAGGAAAGCAACTCCATTCATAATAGCCCCACAAAAAATAAAATACCTAGGAATTAACTTAACCAAAGAAGTGAAGGACCTCTATGACGAAAACTTTAAAAACTTGAAAAAGGAAATCAAAACAGAACTTAGAAAGTGGCAAAAAAAAAAAAAAAACCATGCTCCTGGATTGGAAAGATCAACATCGTGAAAATGGCAATACTTCCCAAGGCTATCTACAAATTCAATGTATCAATGTATCAAATTCAATGTATCAATATTCCAACTTCATTCTTCAAAGAAATAGAAGATGCAATCCAAAAATTCATATGGAACAATAAAAGACCCCAAATAGCAAAAACGATCCTTAACAGAAAGAACAGTGCTGGAGGAATATCAATACCAAATTTCAAACTCTTCTATAAACCCATAGTAATCAAAACAGCTTGGTACTGGCACAAGACCAGACCTCAGGACCATTGGAATAGAATTGAAAACCCAGAAATGAACCTACAGACCTATAGCCATCTAATCTTCAATAAGTGAGCTAAAAAAAATAGAATGGAAGAAAGACAGCCTCTTCAGTAAAAATTGGTTAAAATTGGCAAAATTGGTTAACTACTTGTAGAAAACTAAAGCTAGATCCTTATATATCACCCTGCACCAGAATCAACTCCAAATGGATCAAAGACCTTGGAGTCAAAGCAGACACTCTGAAAACATTACAGGATGGAATAGGAGAAACCCTAGGTTTTCTTGGCACAGGCCGAAATTTTCTTAATAGAGACCCGGAAACACAACAGATCAAAGAAAGGTTGGACAAATGGGATTGCATGAAATTGCAGAGCTTCTGCATGGCAAAGGACATAGCTAGCAAGATCAATAGAAGGCCCACGGATTGGGAGAAGATCTTCACTAGCCATACAATGGACAAGGGTCTCATATCTAAAATATGCTTAGAACTCAAAAAATTAAATCCCCCAACAACAAATCTTCAAAGAAACAACTGCCGATAAATAAGTGGGCTAAAGACTTAAAGAGAAACTTCTCTGAAGAGGAAAGAAGGATGGCCAATAGACACATGAAGAAATGCTCAACCTCTCTAGCAATAAAAGAAATGCAAATCAAAACAACATTGAGATACCATCTCACCACAGTTAGAATGGCTATAATCTAGAACTCTAATAACAACAGATGCTGGAGGGGATGTGGCCAGAAGGGAACCCTACTGCATTGTTGGTACGAGTGTAAACTTGTTCAACCACTTTGGAAAATAGTATGGAGGTTCCTCAAAAGACTCCACATAGAGCTCCCCTATGACCCAGCAATCCCACTTTTGGGCATTTACCCAAATGTTCACAAACAAGACTACATTAAAGCTAACAGTACGACTATGTTTATTGCAGCCTTATTTACCATAGCTAAGATATGGAACCAGCCCAGATGCCCCTCAGTAGATGAATGGATCAAGAAAATGTGTTATATAACACAATGGAATTCTATGCTTCCATCAGAAAGAATGACATTGCCCCATTTGTTAGGAAATGGAAAGACTTGGAAAAAATTATATTAAGTGAATTAAGCCAGGCCCAAAGAAACATAGGTCCCATGGTTTCCCTTATTTGCAATAACTAGTATATGTCTGAGTCAACCAGAAAAGGTCAGATAAGTTGATGTTAGGGAAATGAACCCTAAGATATGTATTCCAATGTTTTTTTTTCTTTCATGTGATTGTTTCTAACACATTTATAAGATGATTTCTTTGTTGCTTTGTATGTCCTTCCTCCACAGTATAACCCCTGCTTTCACTGTATTTGATGTTGTTATAATTTGTGGAGGGAAAGGGGAAAAATAAATTGTTTAAATAGGGATACAGGTGGACCCATTGCAACAATGAGATGTGCAAGTTGTTATGTCGAAAATCGAACTTTACAACTTTGGTAGGGTGGGGGAGGAGGGTTGGGTGGGGGGGAGGATGGGATGGGAAGGAGAAACAAAGGAGGAGGAGCTACAATGCTTGATAAGAAATGTACTCATTATCTTGCCCATGTAATTGTAACCCCTCTGTACAGTATTTTCACAATAAAAAAATAAAATTAAAAAAAATAAAGATCAGGGACCACTTTATGAAAAGTTGGTCAAAAGGCCCTTGATAGAGCTGATGCCTGGCCCAAGAAGTAGAGTCCCAGCCCAGCAAGTCCAAATCCCCTTACCAGCAAGAAAAGATAAAAGAAAGAGACTTTTGAAAGCTAGACACAGTGGCTGACATCTGTAATTCTAGCTACTCAGGAGACTGAGAATGAGAGAATTAAGGCTTGTTCTGAAGATCCCATCTCAACCAATAAAAAGCTGGGCACTGTGGCACACACCTGTCATTCTAGCTATACGGGGATCAAAATAAGGGGATCAAAATTCATGACTGCCAGGCAAAAAAAGCAAGAGCCTATTCAAAAAAGTCATAAAAGCAAACTGAGCTGGGGACATAGCTGAAGTAATAGGGCACTGCCTACCTCTTGTGTTTAAAAGTCCAATATGAATCATCTCCAGCCACCAGGAATACCTTCCCCAGGCCATGGTACAGGTCACCGGGAAATGGCACTGCCCTCAGTCCCCTCATATATCGCTGTTCCCATACAATGCAGACCTCCACCCCAACCCTTACCTATTAGCCTCTACACCCTAATGCCCAGCAAGACCCCTCTTGGTGATTCCATCCACAGCACATACTTAGTACAGAAACCCACTAAGGTTATCCCCAAGGCCACAGCATTGACCTCCAAAAACACAGCAACTGGCCCCCCAGCACCACCACTGTCTCTTCAGGAGACAGGGAGTATAGGCCTATAGCTCTCCCTGCTGCCCCTCTCCCCCAGCCAATCCCTCTCTCTGCCCTGGATTCCCTCTCTTCGCCTCCAGTACCATCTTACCAACAAAGAACCCCCAACTTAACACAGCGAGTTCTACCTATGACTTTTTCCCTCTGGATCTCAAAGGTTATTAATGATCTCCTAAAGCAAGGAGGCCACAATTCCAGATGGGAAAGTTTGATTACTTTTTTGAGGTAATTATGCCTGTAATCCTAGCTACTCAGGAGGCTGAGATCTGAGGATAGTGGTTCAAAGCCAGCCTGTGTAGGAAAGTCCATGAGACTCTTAGCTCCAATTAACCTCCAGAAAACCAGAAGTGGAACTGTGGCTTAAAGTGGTAGAGCACCAGCCTTGAGCAGAAAAGCTCAGGGACAGTGCCCAGGCCCTGAGTTCAAGTCCCATAACTGACAAAAAAAGAAAAGAAAAACAAAAAGAATAGATGAGCTTCATCAATTAATTAATTAATTAATTAAGTCAGGCTTTATTGAGTTCCCCGTCCTCTATTTCACTCATACAAGCTTGTTTTATGGATGATAGAACTGAAGTTGTTTGTCCAAAGACAATCAGGCCTTGATGCAAGCACGAGAACTGTCTTCAGCAGTAACAACATCTGTCACCTGACATCAGCTCCAATACATCCATCAGAAGCCCCACCCCCTTCCATGGGTACCTGAAATCTCGGAGGAGCAAAGAAAGCAGCAGCCCCTCCTCAGCAGCCACCACCTTCACCCCCTAGAGGACTGGATGCCTGTCAGGGAGGGGTTCTCATCTGCCTGGGATCTGAGCCCTTTAACTCTGGTGCTGTAGAACACTTGAAGAAGATTGAGGCCTCAGAGGAACATGGTCAGGAAAGCACCAGGCTCACCTGGGAGATGCCAGACTGAAAGGTATTCAAGACACTCCAGGAGTCTGCCAAGCGGAACCCCCCCCTTCTATAAACTGTCAAGAGTGTGCCAGTGGTGGGGGGAGGGGCTGAGAGACATTCACTTAAGATGAAACATAGCTCCTGGAGAATGGGAGGGAACCTGTGTCAAGAGACCTATCAACCAAAAGTTGGCAGGAGCTGTGGTAACTGAAAATCACTGGTGGAATGCCTGGAACGCTTAATGCAGATTTAGGAAGTCTGAAGTTGTCTGGTTAGTGGGTGTGAATTTAAAAGAATATATATATAACATACATAAAATTTATATAGAATATACAGGTATATAGAATTATATAGAATGTATATTATGTTGATATATAAAATAATAATGTATAATAATATATTGTTTTTGAGAAAACTGAATCATGAGGAAGGTCATTAGAACAGTCTAGGAAATGCTACAGTAAAAAAAATAAAAGATCAATATATTAAACTGAAAGGCTCAACCTAACAATCATTCCTTTCTTATTCACAACAAATGAATAAATGAATAAAGCCTGTTGCTATGTCCACATGGCCATCAAATTGGGAGAAGGGAGAGATGAAAAGGAACCCCACTTGGATCTCTGCACAAAAATAGCTCCCATTGCTTTTATCCATGGTTTCCCGTCCACTGGAGAAAAACAAGGCGTAGGGCTCTTCCACGGTGATGGTGTTACACATCCCAGTCAACCTATCATAAATTGAAAATGTCGTATGCCAAAATGCATTTAGGACACTTCACCTACTAAACATCAAAGCCTAGCAATGCGTACATCATGAAGCACCTGTTGCTTGCTCTTTTTGATCAGATGGCTGACAAGGAACCATGCATGGCTGGCTGCTACGGCCCAGAAATACAAAACAATATCATATCGCTCCTATCACTAGCCCAGGAGATGAAAACACAACCTTTCAGGTAACATTTCTACTTAATGCATTTGGCTTCCATATCATCCTAAAGTCAAAAAGAGTAAGCTATTTCTTTTAAGTCAGGGGGCATCTGCAATTCTAAGAGCCAACAGGGTAGCGAGCCCACAGATATTGAATGAGTACTACCTCACCTCTTTGCCAAAATATCTGATCTTTTTTCTGGGTACTGAGATCTCTGCTGGCAAGGATTCTATTCATTTCTCTTTTGTCTAGAGCTACTGTCAAAGCATAAGGTCCTATGGCTTCTCCTCTTCTTTTTTGCTAGTGTTGTTAAAGTACTGACAAGAGGTCTATTAAAGCATGACGTTTGGTTTGGGAGCCCCAATGCAAACAACATATCCATAAATGCAAGGAAGAACTGAATTGCAATCATGTGTTCATCCAGCAACTGCTATGCTGCTCTCATATTCCCCAGGCATTGCACTCCCTGCTCTCAGAAAACTCTGTCTAGTGGGGAGACAGGGACTAATCAAATTACTTCACAAGCTAATTGGGTGTTTCGAGGAAGAAGAAAGAGGTTTTAACAGAATGCGAAAGTGGAAAGTTTTTCAACTGAGCTAAGAAGGTGAATAAGAACACAGACAAAAGGATACAGGTCAAGGGATAGTGCTATAAGAGCAAGGCTCAGTCTATGAAAAGGTCCTGAGGGCACACCAAATAAGAAACTTCAAGGTGGCCACTATAGCTAAAGCCTAGAAGACAAGAGTAACACTGGTGCCCCAAATGACAAATCATATGCTTTATTATAAAGCTCTTGTTTTAAGACAGTTTAAGTACAGAGTGGTTATATTTTTTGTGACATTAATTGTTGAGTGATAGCTTAGTGAATAAATTATTAATCATGCTCTAAATATATGCTTTTTTGACTAAGCACAATACTTTAATAAGAAGTTTTCAGCTGGGCACCAGTAGCTCATGTCTGTAATCCTAGCTACTCAGGAGGCTGAGATCTGAGGATAGCAGTTTGAAGCCAGCCAGGCAAGACAGTCTGTGAGACTCTTCAGTTAATCATAGAAAATGCCAGATGTGGCACTGTGGCTCAAATGGTAGAATAAAAGGAGCCCAGGGACAGCACCCAGGCCCAGAGTTCAATCCCCAGGACTAGCAAAAAAAAAATGTTTTCAAAGTGACAAATTCTTTAATTCTTGAATCTGGAATAGTTTGCAAAAGCAGACTGCTCATTGCTGCTGGAAGTCAGTTAATTGGGCTTATTAATGAAATGAGTACTATGCCATAAGAAAGGTGGTATTCAGTCCAGCTAATGGCATGAGGAAAAGGGAGTCATTTTCTCCACTGAAGAATTAGTACAGTTGACATGGTATTATGATATTTTATGACTGTAATTCTCTGCCTCTGATGTCTTACAAATATTGATTACTTCAAAGTAGAGTGAGATAAGCCAGAGAATAATAAAAAGGAGGCCAAGAAGACAACTAAAACTCCAAGCGGCCAGAGGACACAATTCAGCTGAGAAAGAAGTAAGCTGTCTTTGGTTATATTTTGATACTGACTTTTTCTTCATAGTTTGAGGAAATGTTTGTGGGTTCTTATAGGTGTTGAACATGAGATAGTTGATAATCCATACCCTGACCCCGCTTTCTCACGACCTTCCCTCCAAAGTTAAGAACCAGCCAAGCCTTTAATGAGGCATCCAAAGAAAATGTACAGAAAGAGATTTAAGATGGCTGAAAAGAGGTGCCCAGTACTTGCCAACTCTTCCATAGCAGGTGATACGGAAGAACTCTGGAAATCATCAGAAGAGAGACTAGAATCTTAGAACTCAGGGACCTGGGATCACAGCGTAGTAAGAGAAACAAAATACTAATATTTGCCTCCCTGGGAGCCAGAGACTATACTTAGAAGTCAGAGATCAGGGAATTAGTTCCAAGCCAGCCCAGAGGGAAAAAGTTAATGAGATTCCATATTAACCAATGTCTGGGTGCTGTGGTATATACCTGTCATCCCAGTAATGGAGAAGCACAAATAGGAATATCATAGTCCATGCCAGCATTGATATAAAGTAAGACTCTATCTCAAAAAAAATCACACAAGAAAGGATAGTGAAATGACTCAACTGGTAAAGCACATGCCTTGCAAGTACAAAGCCCTTAATTCAAACCACAATAGTGAAGAAAAAGTGTATGGAGACATTAAATCAAATACCAGAGGAATGCAAATGATGATTTGAGATGGTTATGAAAAACTATATGGTGGAGCTGGGAATGTGGCTTAGTGGTAGAGTGCTTGCCTAGCATGCATGAAGCCCTGGGTTTGATTTCTCAGTACCATATAAACAGAAAAAGCCAAAATGGTGCTGTGGCTCAAGTGGTAGAGTGCTAGCCTGAGCAAAAAGAAGCTCATGGACAGTGCTCAGGACCTGAGCTCAAGCCCAGGACAGGGAAAGAAAAAGGAAGAAAGAAAGAAAGGAAGAAAGGAAGAAAGGAAGAAAGAAAGAAAGAAAGAAAGAAAGAAAGAAAGAAAGAAAGAAAGAAAGAAAGAAAGAAAGAAAGAAAGAAAGAAAGAAAGAAAGAAAGAAAGAAGGAAAGAAGGAAAGAAAGGAAGAAAGGAAGGAAGGAAGGAAGGAAGGAAGGGAGGAAGGAAGGAAGAAAGAAAGAAAGGAAGGAAGAGAGAAAGAAGGAAAGAAGGAAGGAAGAAAGAAGGAGGGATGGAGGGAGGGAAAGAGGGAAGGAAGGAAGGAAGGGAGGGAGGGAGGGAGGGAGGGAGGAAGGGAGGAAGGGAGGGAGGGAGGGGAAGGGGAAGGGAAGGGAAGGGAAGAGAGGGAGGGAGGGAGGAAGGAAGGAAGGAAGGAAGGAAGGGAGGAAGGGAGGGAGGGAGGGATGGAGGGAGGGAGGGAGGGAGGGAGGAGATAGAGAGGGGGGAGGGAGGGAGAAAGAAAGAAAGAAAGAAAGAAAGAAAGAGAGAGAGAGAGAGAGAGAGAGAGAAAGAAAGAAAGAAAGAAAGAAAGAAAGAAAGAAAGAAAGAAAGAAAGAAAGAAAGAAAGAAAGAAAGAAAGAAAGAAAGAAGGAAAGAAAGAAAGAAAGGAAAGAAAGACAGACTATATGGCAACTATAAAAACAAATGGACAGTTGGGCACTAGTGGCTCACGCCTGTAATCCTAACCTCAGAAGGCTGAGATCTGAGGGTCATGGTTCAAAGCCATCCCAGGCAGGAAAGTCCGTGAGATTCTTATTTCCAAATAACCACCAGAAAACTGGCAGTAGCACTGTGGCTCAAGTGGTAGAGTGCTTGCTGAAGAGCTCAGGGATGGCGCCCAGGCCCAGTGTTCAAGCCTCACAACCAACAAAAACAAAAACAAACAAATGGACAACTTTCTGGGCACATATTACTTACCCAAATTGGATTCTGAGGATATTTTTTTAAAACCTAGATAGACCAATAACACCCAATTTTAAAAGAACTAATGTCAAATCATCTCAAGCTAGTCCAAAGATTCAGCATGGTGGTATACTTATATAGTCCCAGCTACTTGGTAAGCGGATCACTCGAGCCCAGGATTTTAAGACCAATGTGACAAATAAAGAAAAAAAAAAAAGAAAACTATGTGAAGAAATTGAAAAGGATAGAATTTCAAACTCATTTGAAAAGCCCAACATTTCTCAAGTAACAAAACCAGCCAAGGATACAACAAAAGAAGAAAACTACAAACCCAATATCCTTGATGAACACAGGCAAAAACAAAATTCTCAACAAATACTAGCAAATCAAATTCAAACCTGTATCCAAAAAATCAAAACATGATCAAATTGGTTTCATCTCAGGGATGCAAGGATGCTTCAATATATATGAACCAATAAACATAAACATCATATCAACAGAATAAATAATTAAAATGATATGACCATTTCAGGGATCAAGAAAAGTCACTTGACAAAATTTCATCATCGTAAAATCTCTGACCATTCCTAATGATAATAAGAACTATGCATGATAAGCCCACAGTCAGTATCTTACTGAAAATGAGGAGAAAGGCTGAAAATATTTTCTCCAAGGTCAGAAACAAGACAAAGGTGTTCACTCTTACCACTCTTACTCAACATAGTACTAGTTTAACCAGAGACAAGAAAAAGAAATGAAAGGCATACAAACATATTCCTGTTTGCAGATGACACTATAACACTTAAGACTCCATCAAAAAACTAGAAACAAGACCTCATGAAATCAATCCTATTCACAATATCTATGAATAAAATACCTAAAAATAAACTCCATCAAGGAAGTGAAATTTCTTCATAATGAAAATTACAAAACATTGATGAAAACAATGAAACAAGACACAAGAAAATGGAAAGACCTTTATGTGCATGAACTGAAAGAATTAAATATTGTTACTACCCAAAGCAATCCCCATCAAAATACTAGTGATAATTCTTCACAAAAAGTAGTGGAAGAAAAGTCCTAAAATTTGCATGGAAAGCCAGACACTGATGGTTCATGCCTGTAATCCTAGCTACTCAGGAGGCTGAGATCTGAGGATCACAATTTGAAGCCAGCCTGGGCAGTGCCCAGGCCCAGAGCCCAAGGCTCAATAGGAAAAGTACTCATCACCTTACTCATGTAACTGTAACCCCTCTGTACAGTATCTTTACAATAAAAAATATTTGTTAAAAAGTTGACCTGAGAATAGAATAACAATTACTATAGCTTAGAAAGGAAGGGTGGTTGAGTCGGTGCAAGTGTATGTATGGAAATATCATGCTGAGTCTCATTAATATGTAAAATTAATGCATGTTTCTAATTTTTTTCTTAAATTTAGAGGAAAAAGACATCAACTTACTGAAAAAAAGATTGTTGACTAAATGCCAGTAGCTCACACCTGTAATCCTAGCTATATAGGAGGCTGAGATCTGTGGATTATGGCTCAAAGCCATGCTGGACAGAAAGTTTCGTAAGTGTCCAGTTAACCAGCAAAAAGAGTGGAGCTGTGGCTCAAATGGTAGAGCACCAGCCTTGAGCTAAAAGACAGAACCGAGGCTCTGAGTTCAAGCCCCAGAACTGAGAAGGAGGAGAAGTAGAAGAACAAGAAGACAAAAGGGACTAGAAAGGAAGAAAGTGGCAGAAGGAGAAGAGGAAGGAGGAAGAAGAAAAAGGAGGAGGTGGTGGAGGCTGAGATCTGAGGATCACAGTTCAAAGCTAGCCTGGGCAGGAAAGTCCATGAGACTCTTACCTCCAATAAACCAATAAAAAGCTGAAGTGTAGCTGTGGCTCTAGTGGTAGAGTTTGGCAAAAAAAAAAAAAAAGCTCAGAAACAGAACCTGGGCTGAGTTCAAACCCCAGGACTGGCACTAAACAAAGGAAAAGATGATGACAAAGAAAACAACTATAAAGACTGTAAAGTTATAAAAGGCAGTCAAATACCTTTGATTCCCTCAAACCCCATAAATATCTCTTCAGGAAAAGGAATGGTTAAAAGAAATTAGGGTTGCACAGTAGCTTACCATGGGAGTAAAAGGAGTTCTGCTGGCCCAGCAGGCACAGAGGCTTGAGTATAAACCAAAGGAAAAAATTGTGAACCTTCTTGACCAAGTCTGCCACAGGTACCTCTCTCTAAGGGCTCCTCAAGCCCATGTGTCTAGCATCCAGTCCACACCTCTGCCTCCATCTTCACCTGCTCCTGCTCCCCCTTCCTTGCCCC
Organism: Dipodomys spectabilis; assembly: GCF_019054845.1. Lineage (NCBI taxonomy): Eukaryota > Metazoa > Chordata > Mammalia > Rodentia > Heteromyidae > Dipodomys > Dipodomys spectabilis. The sequence continues at coordinate 13,747,995 of NW_024870696.1, forward strand.
ACTCTCCCAGTTTCAGCCTCCTCAAAATGTTTCCATCTATTTAATGTATTAAATATATATAATGTGTGTAAATATATGTATAATTATATGTATTATATATAGCAAATTTGTTGCAAGGAAAGGTACATAGAAAGGGGCGTTGGAGTTAGAAGTTCCTCAGCTGCACTATCTCTTAGTCTCTTCCAGGATGAGAGCATCTCCCATTCACTGTGTCCACCTTTCTCTCCCTCAGCTCAGCCTTCCCCTCTCAGGTAGACCTTGCCTGCCTGCCTGCCTCTCCTTCTACCTCCCTTGCACTTTGCCTATCTTAATACAAGAAGGACCCCTTCTTGCTCTTCCTCTTTCCCTCTCAAGTCGCCAGCTTCTCAGAAGGAGGAACTTGCTGCCTCTCTGGTGTCCAGAACAGTGCCTGACAGCGAGCTAAGACAGTAGTCTTAGCCACGACTTTGTAAGTGGATGAACATACACCAGCTACAAAGCAAAAGTTTTGGGGTGTCAAGGCTAGAAGTCTATGTCTGATTTGGTCATCCCCAAGACCTAGAACAGATATCATCAAGTAATGAATGATCGTTTCCATCAGAAAGGGCAACGTAGAGGTTATTTTATCTAATGCCCTCATTTTCTAATGACGAAACTGAAGCCCAGAGAAACCAGAGCCTGGCTGGACTGCTAGAGTCAACAATGACGTTGTCTATATCATCTCTTCTCCCTCCCCATGGGGGAACACAGGCGGGTATTGGTCTTTTCCAGGATCAACTGCTCAAAACAGTTAGGCATATAATAAAGTATATATTTCCTGCTCTGCTCTAAAAAAAAACTGGAGGCAGTTTGCCCACTGGTAGCTGATGTCACTGCTGTATTTTCCAAACTCAAGAACAAAACATGAAGTTTAAAAAAAAAAACTGTTCAGGAGGAGGGAAGATGACACCTCACCCTGCTTCCTTACCCACAGCAGAAAAGCTCCAATAGCGAGGATTCTCTCTGCAATCCAATTACCAAAATTAGTGACTAAGAGATACCGAGCAGATGTGGATGATTTCAGTCTTGCTGAAGGGTTTGGCACGATGTTTCAAGGAACTGCATTTGCAAAATTCTTGTGTAAGGACAATGTCACGTGTAATCAAAAACCCATCTTCAAGACTACAGAGATGGGCAGTGCCAATAACCAGGCCCACAACATGATGTCACAGTCACTGGCATGAATCTGATCATCAGCATCCTCATCTCAAACGGGCAGCAGATGGCTCCCAGAGGGACCTGCAGCCACGGTGAGGACAATAAACAACTTATATTTTTATATAGCAGTTAACTTTCTAAAGCCCTCTCAGGCAAACTATGTTATCTAGTCTCACAGAGACATGATCTCTCCGGTTCATGAGACACATGAAAAGCTGAGACACCAGCTCTGAAATTCCTTGCTTTCTACCCATGAGCAAAAATACCAGCTATCCCACATCAGGGAGTAGCTCACCTTAGGAAGGACATTTAATTCTTTTAGAACACAGGGGCACTATACTTTATAATGCCTGCATGCCCTTAACTGCTACCCTGCAAGAAAATGCATAGCTTTAATCTGTTTGTTGTTTATTTATTGTAGTACTGGGGTTTAAACTCAAGATCTTGTGCTTGCTAGGCAAGTGTTCTGCCATTTGAACCATGTTTCCAGCCCCAAATGAATATTTCTTAAGGAATGGGCATGCAGTGAGAATGACTTCCCAGCTCTGGGTGCTGGGAAGGTGGCTCAGTGGTAGAGCGCTTGCCTTGCATGCCTGAGGCCCTGGGTTCGATTCCTCAGCACCACATAACACAAAAAGAAAAAAGCCGGAAGTGGCGCTATGGCTCAAGTGGTGGAGCGCTAGCCTGGAGCTGAAGAGCTGAAGGACAGCTCCCAGGCCCAGAGTTCAGACCCCATGACCGGACCCAAAAAAAAAATAAAAAGAAAATCTAAGCTCTGAATATTCTTGTCTAAAGAGCCCCACATTTTGCATGGCAAGCATCTGTCATGGTTTGAATACGAAACGTCACCCACGATGTGTTGAATGGGTGGTCCCCAGCTGGGTGTTGCTGTTTTGGAAGATGGGCAGCACTTTGGGATATGGAACCTAACTAGAGGAAGTAAATTACTGTGAGCCTGGCTTTGATGGGGGCTTATCTTAACCTGCCCCCCATCAATCTCTTCTTCCTGTCCACCATAAGGTGAATAACTTCCTCTTCCACATACCCTCCACTACCATAATATTCTGCCCAAGTGTGGAGATGAAGCAACAGGGAGCTGAGATTCTGAAACTGTGAGCTAAACAATTCCTCCCAGCTATATTTCTGGGGTACTTATTACAGTAATTTGAAAGTAACTAACACAGTACTCTCAACCACAGTCCCGGGAAATAGTTGCAGTCATATTCCAAACAAGTCTTTCAAAACCCAGCTCCTCTCTATTGCTCTGCACCAGACAAGTGCTTCTCATAAACCAGAAACCTCCAATCTCCCTTGGCAATTTTCCTCAGAAGGAAGAAATCCACACTTCCATATGAAACCTTTGACTCATGTATGTGTGTCAGCCATGGGGCTTGAACTCAGGGCCTGAGCACTGTTGCTAAGTATTTTTGTTCAAGGTTAGCACTCTACCACTTGAGCCACAGCTCCAAAATCCTGACTTCTAATTTACATCTGTTATTGAGTTCACTTTCTTTTTCTTTCAATTAGTGTAAGCCAGACCAACTCAGAGCAAGTTTTCCATATACCAGATGGAGAAAGTGAACCCCACAAGGCAATGTAATTTAGGACTCCTAACTTCATGTTTTTAAGACAGGGTCTTGCTAGGTAGCCCAAGTCAGAACTCTCCATCCTGCCTCAGTGCTGGTACTGTAAGCATGGACCACCACACCTAGCCTCTATGTTTCCTAACTCTTAAGTTAGCATTAAGACTGAACCCTACCCTCTACCCATGTCATCTGCCATAACTCTCATCCTCACTGAAAATCAGCCAGCCCTGTACACCCTCTGATGAAAGCGGCTCACTCGAGCTTAAATCAAAAATCAGGAGGCCCTAGATGTCAAATGCTTCCTGCCAGGCTGGGGACATTGGTCACTACAGAAGAATCTTTAGCCAGAGAAAAGGTTGATCAGGGACTGAAGAGGCCTGGGCATGGGGAAGGATACATTCCAAGGCTTCCCTTGGAAGGGCCTCACCTGGCAGTGTTTTGAATCCTCAGTTCTTTCCCACCAGGTTGTACAGGCAGCTAAGCAGGGAGGGCCTGTTCTCAGCAGGAGAGGACCCATCCCAAGCAGTCTCCACTCAGTGACAGAAGAGGAAGAGTATAGCAGAACAGAAAGAGCATGGTGGCAGGAAGGCAATGCTAAACGGATGCCAGGGAGGGCAGGCCTGGACACCATCACAGATGCTTATGGCTTTCCCCAGAGCAGCCTTCCAGATAGGTCTTCACCTGCCTATATACACATGTGCTATAAGAACATGGAAATAGGGTGCAGAGCCTGTGCAAATCCATTTGATAGTGCCTGGTATGGCACCAAAGACCACACATCCCTGTGATGCTCCTCTAGGAGCACTGAGATGGCACACCAATGCCAAAATCCCATCACCAGCCAAGCGCCATCTCTGACTGTGACAGGGAAGAGGAGAGGAATAAAATGTAAATGCTTCATGTCTTTATCTCTTAAAGACATGCAAGAATACCTTTGCTAAGGTTCTTCCTGGAGGCCGGAAATGGTACTCACAGTAGGCCTTGGGATCTAATGAGCTTATCATACCATGCAGTTCCAGAGACCATCTCCCACTTGAACTAGTGTCTGTGGAGGAGCTCAGAGGGGCTGGCACAAGACAGAGGTGGCCAGAACCTGTGAGCAGGGGGAGATCTGGGATTGCTGCCAGCAATACTGGCTAGTTGAAATGCTCTCATGCAAAACTGGCTTGGTGAGATTCCCCCCCCCACCCCCCCGTCCAAACACACATACACACACCACACATTCATACACACACCACACCGCTGCCCACCCAGCAGCTCATGAAGATGAAAAACAGAGCAGGCCCCAGAGGACAGCAGCTCCTACATGAAAACATGCCCGAAATGTAGGCACATGCCTCTCTGCTAAGCTCCAGTCCCCTTGGCATCTGTGCCCTGCTATTTGCATAAGTAAATGGCAGCTCATTAGGAACACATTAGCACTTCTGTAACCATGTAAGGAAAGCAACCTGGTGAACTCTAAACCACTGGAGATTTCTCTGAGTAGTTTTACAGCCTTGGAGGCATAGCTCAGGCATATCATCTATTGTCTGCCTGTCCAGTTACAAGGGAAAGAATACACCTTTATGGAAACCCAAAAAAAGATTCAATAAATATTTGTTGAAGAATGAATGATAGTAGGCCAGGTTCACAAAGGGAAAATCTTGCTATAAATAGAAGAATGTTTGGAGCAGACTGGATTGGGGACACATTTTTCCCAGTGGCTAGCTTGTTGACAGTCATTGCAAATCAAAGTTGTGCAACTAATCACCTGGTAGCTTCTTAGATAGATAATCATACCATTACTCTGAGATTCAGGACATCCCAGATAGGCCTCTGGAATCAAGTTTAAAATACTTCCCAGCAATCCTACTTCTAGGCATCTATCCAATTGACCACAAACCAGGTTATATTAAAGCCACCAGCATGTCCGTGTTTGTTGAAGTATTGTTTACCATAGCCAAGATATGGAATTAACCCAGATACCCCTCGGTGGATCAAGAGAATGTGGTATATATACACAATGGAATTCTATGCTTCCATCAAAAAGAATGACATTACCCCATTCATAAGGAAATGGAAAGACTTGGAAAAAACTTTACTAAGCGAAGGAAGCCAGACTCAAAGAAACATAGGCTGCATGGTTTCCCTTGTTTGTAATGTGCCTATAAATCTACAAGTAAACCCAATGGATAGCAAAACCTGGACATGATTAAAAAGCAGTCTAAACATTCACACAGTGAAAACAAAAGATGATATTCTTTTTTCTTTTGTCAGTTGTGGGGCTTAAACTCTGGGCCTGGGCACTGTCCCTCAGCTCTTCAGCCAAAGTGCCACTTCCAGTTTTCTGGTGGTTAATTGGAGATAAGAGTCTCATGGACTTTCCTGCCCAGGCTGGCTTTGAACTGTGATCCTCAGATCTCAGCTTCCTGAGGAGCTAGGATTATAAGCATGAGCCACCAGCGCCTAGCTAAGGAAGATATTCTTAGGAAATGATTGCAAGGGCTCAATAGCTATGTGCACAAGATCATATAAAATGAGGCTTACTGAAATTAACTCCAAGAAATGGAAACAAGAGGTTTCTGGATTTTTTTTTTAATTGTACTGTTTATGGTTCTTTTTTTCTCCTTTTTTCTTTTTTTTTTTTTTTTTTGGGGGGGGGGGTCCGGTCCTGGGGCCTGAACTCTGGGCCTGGGCGCTCTGCCTCAGCTCTTCGGAGGGGGCGGGGGCCTGAACTCGGGGCCTGGGCGCTGTGCCTCAGCTCTTCAGCTCAAGGCTAGCACTCTACCAATTGAGCCACAGTGCCACTTCCGGCTTTTTTCTTTTTGCTTATGTGGTGCTGAGGAATCGAACCCAGGGCCTCAGGCATGCAAGGCAAGCGCTCTACCACTGAGCCACCTTCCCAGCCCTTTGTCTTGTATATATGTTTATCTGATTTGAGGAGGGGAAAGGGAAGCACAGAAATGGTAGGACAAAGGGTGAACCAATTCAGCAGTGACACTCACTAGACACCATGTTGGAAATAAACTATATAACTTGGGAGGAAGGGAAGTTGGGAAGGGAAAAACTGGTAGATAATGAGGGAGGGGGTAACACTGTTCAAAAGAAATTGTACTTGGGCTGGAAGGTAGCTCAGTGGTAGAGTGCTTGCCTTGCACGCAAGAAGCCCTGGGTTCAATTCCTCCTCACCACATAAGCAGAAAAAGCCAGAAGTGGCACTGTGGCTCAAGTGGTAGAGCACTAGCCTTGAGCTGATGAGCTGAGGGACAGCGCCCATGCCCAGAGTTCAGGCACCATGACTGACAAAAAAACACAAAAAAAGGAATTGTACTCATCACCTAACTTATTTGACTGGAACCCCTCTGTACATCAACTTCACAATAAAATAAAATAAAAGCCAGGTGCCGTGGCTCATGCCTATAATCCTAGCTACTCAGGAGGTTGAGATCTGAGGATCGTGATTCAAAGCCAGCCCAGGCAGGAAAGTCCATGAGACTCTTATTTCCAATAAACCATCAGAAAAAAAAATCAGAAGTGGTGCTGTGGCTCAAGTAGTAGAGTGCTAGCCTTGAGCTGAAGAGCTCAAGCCCTATGACAAATATATATATATATATATATATATATATGTATATATATATATATATATATCCTAACAGTGGGAAGGCTCCTGCTTGTGATTTTAGCTACTGAGGAGGCAGTAATCAGGAGAATCACAGTACAAGACCAGCTGAAGCCAAAAATTAGCAAGACCCCATCTCAACCAATACAAAAGTACCCTCTGTCAATTCAATCAAGGCCAGTCAGACATAAATACAAAGCTTTATCTCAAGAATAACTAAAGCCAAAAGGGCTGGGTGTGTGGCTCAAGTGATTCGGTACCTGCTAAGTAAAAGACCCTGAGTTCAATATCTAGTACTATCGCTCTCTCTCGCTCTCTCTCTCTCTCTCTCTCTCAGAAAGTCTTATTCACTATCCTGTTTGAGAATCACTCCACCTTCTTAGTCTTGAGCTCTACCCTGCCAAGACAGAAACTTGTACCTTAACAAGTACCTAGGTAGTTCTTCAGCACATAAGGTTTTAGTAGTACAGGAAAGAGCCTGTCACAATTGATCGTGGATGGAGCAGGCCCTCTGAAAGACAAACAGCCACCTGTCTGAGCCCAGAATGAACTATCAGTAGAAGTGTGGTCCTTGCCTCACAGAGATTGTGCTCAGTGGCCTAGGAGCTCCTTGTCAGGCTGAGAACCCCCGGTTCCATAACCCAGCACACCATAAAGCCCACAGTATTATGGAGTGAATCGGAGGTACGACATCTGAACTATAGTCAGCAAAATAGTTTTTTTGTTTTTGTTGTTTTCCACTGGGGCTTGAACTCAGGGCCTGATGCTGTCTCTTAGTTTTTTTGCTCAAGGCTGGCACTCTAACATTTGAAGCAAAGCTCCACTTCCACCTTTTTGAAGGTTAGTGAAATACAAGAGTCTTTCACTGACTAAGAGTCAGGCTTCTAACTGTGATCCTCAGATCTCAGCCTCCTGAGTAGTTAGGAGTTCAGGTGTTAGCCACTGGCACTAGGCCTTAGCTTCTTTTGTTACTTAAATATATAGTTTTTATTGTTACTGTAAAGGTGATATACAGAGAGGTTAAAGTTACATAAGTCAGATGAAAGAGTACATTTCTTTTTGAAGAGTGTCACCCCTTCCCTTTCTCTCTCTCCCAGTTTTTCCCTCCCACTCCCACCCACAGGTTGCATATTTTCAACATAGTATCCAGTGAGTGTCACTGCCACATTTGATCACTGTTAGCCTTCCATTTCTGTGACCCCCCCCCTTATATTCCCAAAGACAGATAAATGAACAAACAAGACAAAAAGTACAGAAAACAAAAACAGTAACAAAGAAAAGAAAACCTGGTTTCCATTTCTTGGAGTTCATTTCGATACATATTGTTTTGTTTGCACATATGCACATTGAGCCTTTAGATCCTCTCCTAAGAATATCTTCCTTTGGTCTCACTGTGTGAATGTATAGAGACCTATGTAATTTACCAGGTACCAGTGTGTGTATATATATACACACATATATATGTGTGTATATATATACATATGTGCACACACACACACACACACACACACACACACACACACACACACACACACGGAGCTCCTTCTCTGTTCCAATGCACATCCTGCAGGGAAGGGAGCAAAGGGGAAAGAAAACTCAGGGTTGGTCCACAAATACCAGATCAGCTCTTAGGCCAGCAAGCTTGAGGCCATCCTATGCCTGCCTCCAGCACCCAGGGTCTGTCCCTGGCTTCCTGATTCTAAGCAGGCTGCCTAGGAGTCACCGAGCCAAGGGCTCTGGTGAGTGTCCTGTATCAACCAGATCAGCTGCCCCCTAATCCCAGAAGCCCCAACTAACTCAGGCCTCTGCACACATCTCAGCCAGTGAGGGAACCACTGGTCTGCTGTAATGCCAGCACTCCTCACCCCCTGGTGGTGCCGAGCCCGGCTCAGCAGGCTCAGAACACTACCAGAGAGCAGTTTCCAAGGGTGCCAAGACACAAGGCAGAGAGCCTCTTGAAACCATGCAAGTGCCAATTGTGGAGTATTTTTAGCCCCATCCCTATGGAAAGACAGCTCATGAAATCCTACTGTCAGCATCCCTCCTCCCCTGTCCCAGGAGGGTTGCCTTGGTAACCCGACATTGTGGCTCCACTGCTTGGGGGGGGGGGGGGGGACACCTGTAACACGCCCACAAGTATTGGGTAGAGGCTGCCAGGTGTAGCCTCACCTGCAGGCACTGGCCAAGCCCCCCAGGGAATGCACCCTTAAAGGCCCAGGAATCCAGGAAGCCTGGGCAGATGTCACAGCGCCCCCAAGGGAGACCTGGAGACTTTGGTTTCCAGTGTCTAAGCCACCAGGAAAATAATATGCAGTGCTTGCCTCGGCTCAGGTCTTTAAATTTTCATGGAATCTCTGCTTGTGAAGATCAACTCCTCAGCTTTCTGGTACATGAATAATTCAAGCAATGTGACCACAGGGAACCAGGGTCACACAGATGTAAGTCCTGCCAACCTCTTCCTCCTCCACACCGGTTGTTTTTTGTGGGTTTGTTATTTTTTTTTAAGACCTTTCTACTTGCTCTTTGAAGGAGCTGAAGCCAGGGGCTCATGCCTGTAACCCTCACTGAGCTGTTTGGGAGGCTAAGAATGGGAGGATCACAGTTGGAGGCCAGCCAAAAAAGCTCACCAGATCCCTTTTCAACTCCAGGCTGAGGGCAGTTGTGCAAGCCTCTCATCCCATGACACATGGGAGGCTCAGATTGAGAGGACTGTGGTAACAGACCAGATGGAGCAGAGAAAAAAAAAAAAATCAGAGAGGAAGGAAACTGGATGCAGCGGCACACGCCTAGGATCCCAGCAGTGACTCAAAGCCTGGGAAAGCAGGCAGATGTTTGCTTAGAAGCACCATCAGGCAGAAAGCAAGACCCTGGTCTGAAAGGAAGCAGTGACAAGCAGAGCTGGGGGTATAACTCAGCAGTATCACACCAGCCTACCAGCGCAAAGTCCTCAGCTTAAACCTGAGAGCTACTCAGGGAAACGAGAGAATAGGCGCCAAAGATATCACTTGGAGTATAACTCCAAGACCAGTGCCTCTCATTCCTCCCTTTATGCTGTGTTCACGTTTGTCAAGTAAGATCCAGCCCTAAAGCATACTTCCCAGCAGTAATGATGGGCTGAGGCCCAGGAGAACTGAAAGGCAATGCCAGCTACACGTTCCCCAACTGCCCACACCAAACAACTTCAGGTTCAGATGAGAACTGAGCTGCTTGGCCCTCCTTTGCTGGTTCCATCCTGGCTTTGGGATTGGCTGCACAAAGACCTTAGAAAGACACATTTATTAACAGCACAAGACATATCAGTTCTCTTACTCCTCCACAAATGAAAATAGCTCTATTGGATTTTTCCCCTCAGTTCTATAAATAATATCTGCTTGGTGTAAAAATGTGTTTAAAGTAAACAGTGTCGAGAATTGTATTCAGGGAAAAGTCAGGTTCTCCTGAATCCTGCTACCCAGAAGTAACCACAGCCTGATTTTTAATGACCATCTCCATACCTTTGGGTTTTCAGACCTATATGTACAAATGGCACAAGGTCGCAGCCTCTTCTCTTTTTGGTAAACAAGATACCTTTTTTTAAATTTAGTCTTATTGTAAAGGTTATGTACAGAAGGGTTACAGTTATGTAAGTCGGGTAATGAGTACATTTCTTGTGGAATATTGTTGCCCCCTCCCTCATTTTCCTCCCCCTTTCCTTCCCCATCCCACCCCCAAAAGATGTAAAGTTCATTTGCAACATAGTGTCTTGTACAAGGTCCTTGAGAGGCTGCCTTGTCATCCTCCACCCTGCTCCTCCCCAGGAACTTGCTGTTAGGAGTCTGGCTTGCTGCCTTCCTCACATTTCTCCATACACAGATCAGCTGGAGCACAAACTGTCTGACAGCCGGACCTCCCTCCTTACAGCGCCATCTCCCCTCACCCCTGCAGCTGGAGGACAATACTATTTGTCTCTCTCCAACATACCAGCTCAAGTGATCTTGTGAAACTCGAAGCTATTCTCTGCTAGGAACGGGCCAACTTCAAAGGCCAAAAGCCCCAAGGTCCTGAGTGACCTTGTATCATCTCCTAACAGACTCCCTTTGTATCTTCTGATCTTCCCTTGTTTCCACAGGACCTTTGCATCTACCATCGTCTCTATTCTCTCTCTAGAGAGTCATAAGATTCATTCCGTCCTTCAGATAATTGTCACCTTCTTTGAGGCTTCATTGCCATCCCTTTTCTAAGGAAGGTGCTAGTGGTTCATCCCGGTGGTCCTAGCTACACAAGAGATCAAGATCTGAAGATCATAGTTCAAAGCCAGCCCAGGCAGGAAAGTCTGTGAGGCTCATATCTCCAATTTAGCTATCAAAAAACCAGAGGTGGAGCTATGGCTCAAGTAGTAGAGTGCTAGTCTTAAGAAAAAAAAAAAAAAAAAAACTCATGAACAGCACCCAAGCCTTGAGTTCAAACCCCAGTACCGGAAAATCAAAGCTACAGCACCTTTCCCCCAGCATTCCTTTCCTGTCCTTTACTCCTGCTGTCTTTCTCAATGCCCACTGCCCATCGAAGGCACAAGCCTGTCCCTGGTGCAAAATTCCTTTGCTGTGTTGAGTTGGGTGAATCTTGAGAACTTCCGTGCTGGGGAGGAGGCCAGGACAGTTAGAAAGTTCAGTAAGGGCAAGTTTGCATAAGAGCTGCACCTTCACCATGGGAGGCCGGGACAGTGGAGCCTCCCTCCACGGGAGCAGCTCAGTGGCAGCGCATGCGTGCTGCTGCTCAGGTGCTGGAGAAGTGGGTCCCTCCACTCCCGCTGAGTCTAGAGATTTCCCAACATGGCTGCCACTCAGAATCTGGGGTCTCCTGCTTCTAAGTGTTTGAAAGGGCCTTGACTGAGCTCCCATGTCCATTTGCCTATGTTAAGACCCCTCTTCTTACCCAGTGCCCTAGGGACAAGCCTCTCAAACCTGTAGCTGGGCTGCTGGGCAGAACCCCGGTGGCAAGCAGCCCAGCCTTCCAGCAGCCCTGTCGCTCACCATGGGCCCTCCTGCTCCATGACTGAGGGACAGTGGTTCATAACGGTCTGCCTCTGTCCTGGACCACTGTGGGGGGAGGGGAGTGGATCAGGCAGAGCCCAGCCTCAGCTGAATTATCTATATTGAACTTGCCACTGGTCGTTGGCACATAATATAGGCTTTTAAGTTTATTTTTCTGGAATCATAGATGTAAGGCAATAAAAGTCTGAAATGCTAATTGCCTGTGGGGCAGGGGAGTGGCTGGGGAGAGACATGAAGAAGGACGGCCCTGTCCCTGCTTTGTGACTCTTCACCTCCAGCTAAGAGGAAGTCTGTCTGTGAACACACACAGACACACACAAACACAGGGACATGTGTATGATACACAAAGACACACCTAGAGGCCCATGCACAGATACACAAACACACGAGACACACAGCGACATACCACACAGAGACAAAGACAAACATATACACACAAACATCTAGACATGCATAGGGACACACAACACATTGACACACGGACATGCAATAGAGAGCATTCACCAGATGGCAGGAGGATGAATGCCAAACTCTCTCTGGCCAAAAGCTGACTGCCTCCACCCCCTACCATGTCCAGGATCAGAAGCACAGGGGACAAGACATTTCCAAACGCTGGCCTTAGCTTTGCTGTTGGAATTCTACTGATTCCCAGCTGCTTCCATGGTCAGGCAGTCCAACCCATTCCCCACCCCTAACGCTCCCCCCACCCGGCCCCAAGCCCTCCTCCAGAAGAAGTTAGGACCAGCCCACTTCCAAGACAGCCAGTTTTCCAAAGAGAAGCAGCCCAGACTTGTTAACTGCAAGGTCAGGAAGGGGCTACCCCCCCCCACCATGCTGACTCCCTGCCATCCATCAGGCAGATGGCTTACCTATCACAGGAAGCTGGGTAGCCAGGGTGGACACTGCATCTGTAGGCAATCTCTCCCACAGATTGAAAGTGAACCGTCACTGATTTAGGACAAATGTGGAGCATCCCTGAAATCTTTTCTTCTACTACTTGCAGAATTTTTTAAGTGTAATCCGATTTCTTTCAATAGCATAGTCACTGATGAACTTGACGGGAGATACTGCACCATGAAGAGGGCTCATCTCAAAATTCATAAGCAATCTGAAAAGTACTAGGATGCTGTCTTAGACTGGTACTGAATTGACATTCCCAGAGATTGGAAGCTAAATGCTGGTAAGTGCTATCTCTAACTTTACACTGCATTGGTCTTTTATGGATGGACAGATGGATGGAGAGAGGAACAGATGATGGACGGATGGATGGATGGATGGATGGATGGAAGAATAGAATGGATGAGTAGGTGGATGAGCAACTGGACCACATAGCCTCTCAGTTGGCTAAACTAATGAGATAGCAGGGCTATTTAAAGGAATGCTTAGAGTGATTGGTAATTAACGTCTCAGCAGTGAAGAAAGAAGAAGCAGGAAGAAAAGGAATTACTATTATTAGAACCTGCACTCCAGGGCTGATCTGCCTTGGTTCAAACCTTCCATCTACCATGTCCTAGTTGAGTATCTTTGGTCATTGTCTTGTCTCTTTGTTCCTCTTTTCTCCTCCACAAAATAAGGCAGCCTGAGAAATAAGTGAGGTATATGAAATACTGCCTGGTACCACCAAAAACACCATTGCCAGTGAAGACACATTCGATTCAACGCAAGCCAAATGATCTTCGACTATGTTGAGAACGGAGATGTTCAGAAGGATTTTTTCCAACTGTTGCTTTTTTTTTTCTTTTAGGCAAACATGTGACCACTTAAAGCCACCCCACGTTTCGTATAGGATTTCATGTTTTTGTCTGGACCAGTGTTGAACCACAATTCTTCTCCTACCTCAGCCTAATAAGTACATGGGTTTACAATAATCCACCATACCTGGCTTGATTTTGTTATTGCTTCTTCATTTTCTTTTGCTGTCTTCACTTGGGGTTAATGTACATTATATAAAGTGGTTTTAATGTGATATTTCCATACATACATATTAGTGTACTTGGATCAAATTCTCCCCATCCATTACTCTTTGCCAACTTCCCCCCCCCATTTTTAAACAATTTTTAAGGGTTTCATTATTCTATTTTCTTATACTGTACAAAGTACTTCCATTCATTTTTTTAGGTTGAGATTCTACAAATGACCTTAAGGCCTTATCTTTCTCAGTCAAGCTTATTGAACTTAACAAGACAACCTCCTTGTGCCTGAAAAATGACATAATTTCATTCTCTACTCATCTACTGATGGCTAACTAGGCTGATTCCATAGTTTTGCTGCTATGCATAGAGCTGGTTTGTTTCTCAGAAAGGGTCTTCTTAATTGTTCCCATTCTCACCTTGAACCTCAATCCTCTTATCTGTCCCAAACAAGTAAACTTCTTCTATTGCTTTCTATATGACTTTTCAAAAGCAATTAAAAAGCCAGCCAAAATGACTGATGCCTGTAATCCTAGCTACTTGGGAAGTAGAGAGCACTAGACAAAAGTTAGAGGGACCCCTATTTCAACCCATAAAAACCAGGACATGGTGGGTCCCAACATGTCATCCCAGCTCTGGAGGAAGTATAAATAGGAGGATTGCCATCCAGGCCAGTCAAGGTGAAAAGTAAAAGATCCTCTTTGTAAAACAGCAAAAGCCACAGGGTTAGGGCATGCTTCAGGTTGTATGGTGCCTGCCAAGCAAGCATGAGACCCTGAGTTCAAACACCAGTACCACAAACAAAAAGAAAAGAAAAAGTGGTACAACAAAAAGGCTTACCCACTTAAACTATTTGCTATCCTAAGTGTACAGGGAAATTCCATGGTGACTAGAAAAGGAGAGCTCCATGTTATTTTTAAACTGCTATAAATATTTCTCAGGTAGAGAAATGTCATTAACATAATAGTCAAGACTCCTTATTCAAAGACCAAGATAAATCCCTCACAGAACTCAAGCAGGTTTTCTTCTGAAGAATTTCCTATCAAGAACACAGAGCCAAAAGCATCTCAGGACTTAGGATGTCCACATTTTAGAGCAAAACAAGAGCATGTATACGATGCAAGCTCACCCCCCCCCCCTACCCATCACCTTGTGATGAAAACACCCTGTACATTCTGCAGAAAAGTGAATAAATATTCACCTAAGTGGGGTAGAAACTCACAACCAGCCAGCATCAACTCGGGTCATGGCTACAAACAAATGAACAGGACACTTTGGAACTTTTTTAGACTTTGGAACAACAGATAGGCAGTGTGGACTGTAGTAAATCATTCATGTCTTCTCTCAGCCAGGCTGTTCTGATGGGTCTGGTGTTAGGTCTCACCCCTGGATCTCCAGCACTGACCACCTATGCACTGCTCCAAGTTTGTTCACTTAAACTGGCTCGATTGGGTCTCAGATAACTATGAATGGGTTACAATACTGTCCAGATAGGATTTGTCAGCAGCCCAAGGCCCATCTTTCGTGAGGCGGGAGCTGTGTTTTCCCTAAGTGTCTGACCTCAGCTAATGACAGTGTCTCACCAGCAGTGTGTTTCTGCCATTGTATCCTTCCTCCCCAACTTTTTGGAGTGTTTCTGCCTGCTAGCAATGAATTATAATATTATTTTCTCTGCTTTTTTATCTTAACTAGTCTATAGGGGATCTGTCACAACATCTTTATAAACTGTGAGTGTTCATCCTCGGCTTTCTTCACAAGGACTCTAAATCCTTTGGGAGATTTGGGGGATGTGGCAGAGTTGACTTCTAACAACAACAGCACACTTACATGGAACTCTTCAAGATAAATCCTTTTTATCCCACATTGTACTGGGCATTCAATGATCAGGGACTCATACTTGCCAGCAAGCATTCTATCACTTGAGCCTCCTACCACTTTTAGTTTGTTTTTTTCAGATAGGGTCTCGTGCTTTTGCCCAGCTAGCCTTGAACCATGACCGTCCTACCTCCACCTCCCAACTACTTCGGATTATATGTGTACACTAATGACAATACCCAGCCCCTACCAAGGTAACTTCTGAGTGAATAAACAGAATCCTAGTTTAAAAAAAAAATAGTTCAGCTGAGTGCCAGTGGCTCACACCTGTAATCCTAGCTACTCAGGAGGCTGAGATCAGAGGATCACAGTTCAAAGCTAGCCTGAGCAAGAAAGTCCATGAGACTCTTATCTCCAATAAACCACCAGAAAACCAGAAGTGGCGTTGTAGCTCAAGTGGTAGAGTGCTCGCCTTGAGCTGGAAGAGCTGAGGGACAGCACCCAGGCCCAGAGTTCAAGCCCTACAACAGACAAAACAAAAAACCCTTAGACAAAGGGGTTTGGAGGGGTTAAATTTGGAGGCTCTGAGCTCAGTTCTGCAAACACAGGCCCCATTTGGGTTTTCATAGCCATTCCATCAGTCCCATTGGACTTCAATACTTATTGAGGGAGCGCCACACATGGGAAAGGCACAGCGTAGGTAGGGCCATGAAGCTGCTGCAGACGGCAGCGGAGGGCATTCATCCTGTGCCACACAGTACATGGTGTGGACAAAGAAAGTCAAAGGATGCACCCGATGCTCAGCTCACAGGAGGGAGACGAAAAAGGAACTCTAAACAGTCTGAAGTCGATACTGGCCTGCTCCAAATGCATCCTGAAGGACAGGCACCTTTCTCCTGGCCCTGGCAACCCCTTGGAACTGACAGTACAGAAGCTGGCCTAGGGACACGAAACTTTTTCTGTTCACAGCCATCTCCCTCTGGTTCTGGGTCCCTGAACAGCACGGGGCACATTCGCTGAAGCAAGGAAGGAACTTGTGAGCAGCTGCACTGGAGAACATCTCAATAAAGAAGGACAAGAGACTGAAAGCCCTGTCTGGAATTCACAGCAATAGCCCACATGACACGGGGCAGCAGCCAGGGTGGGCCTGGAGGAACTCACACAGGCAAGGCAAGCACAGGTAGAGACAGAGAAGTCCACACAGCCTCCTGCAGAGGTCGGGCAGCCTTCCTGCAGCTCTCGGCCCTGCACACCAGGCCATCCAACCCGACACTGCAGGAATGCACCCTGAGCGGGTGACAGGAACAGGAAGGGAGGCAGGGGAGTGAGGGAGCTGCCCGTCACAGGTGGCAGCGTGCAGTGCCAGGTGGGGGCTGCTGGCGGCAGCAGCGGAGGTGTCAGGGAACATGGGAGGGGTGAGGAGGGTCCACTTCACATCACACCAGCGGATGCCCACAGGGAGGTTTTCCAGCTGCCTCACGGCTAAGGTTGGCAGGACCAATGATGGATTCCATGCTTCACGGGGAGAAGGCCGGAGCGGCTCCGTTTCCCATGTATAGGCATGGTGTTTCAGGTTTGGTAGTGGCAACGTCATTATCTTGGCATTCCTTCTGCCTCGTTCCTGAGTGTTTGAGAGAGTTGGAGGGCAGCCAGGGAATCTGCTGAAAAGAGCTCTTTGTCTCCAGAACCCAGCCTCCAGCCCACCCCCACCAGCCTCTACACAAACGCTGTCTCCGAGCACCAGGTGGGCTAAGGGATAGAGCCTCAACCTTTTCAAAACTGGCACACGGATTGGCAGCACTCTGAAAAGATGAAATGTGACCCAGCAAGCCAGGCACCAATGGCTCACGCCTATAATCCTAGCTACTCAGGAGGCTGAGATCTGAGGATCAGAGTCTGAAGGCAGCCTGTGCGGGAAAGTCTATGAGACTTTTGTCTCCCGTTAACATGGGACAATGCCCATGCCCTGAGTTCAAGCCCCAGTACAAGCCCAAAAATACGCAAATATGAAACAGCAATGCTGCCCCCCCGCCCCCAGAAAGAGCCACATGGGGTCAGCCTGTCAACTTTCCCCATGCTCAGAGAAAACCAGGCTCGAGAGTGGGTAACTCATTCATGAGTCACAAAAAGAATCCAAGAACTCAGAGGTGGATCCAAGGGGAGAACCCTCTGTAAGAGTAATGGTTAGTCATGGGACTCCCACAGTATGATTGGCTCTCATCCCTCTCAATGTGAAAGAGATGTGTTTACTGAAGACCTACTATGTACCGGTTCTATACTGGACACCGGAGATACAAAGGTGAATGTGAAGTAGTTGCTGCTTCCAAGGAGTTCCTAGTTCATTAGGAAAGCAGACAGGACATCAAATCATTAGAACAAGCAAGGTAGGCTGGGAATAGTGACATACCACTTTAATCCCAGAAGACAAAGACAGGAGGACCCAGTATTTGAGGCCTGGTAAAGTATGACTCTCAAGTGGTAGAGTGCTTACCTAGCAAGGACAAGGCCCTGGGTTAAATCCCTAGTGCCACAAAAGGAGGAGGAGAAACAGGAGGAAGAGGAGGAAGGGGGGGGGGAGGAGGTCGGGGGAAGAGGAAGTGGGGGAGGAGGAGGCAGCAGTCTAAGGATTAAATGAGATGGATAGGAACAGCATCAAGTCATCTCAGCGCACATCACACCTCGAGGGAAGTGCTAGCCCATTGTATTGGTGAGGACGCTGAGATGATGGAAGTTAGATCACTCTCCTGCATCCTACAAGTAGTGAGAGAAGTTCCGGGCGCCTGCTGGACCCTCACACAGCCGCCTGAGAGTCCGTTCTGCTCACGGCCTCTCCTTCAGTGCCATCTCATTGGTAGCCTGGACTCCACCAAAATCTGGGCCCCAGAAACCAAAGCAAAGCAAGGGATAGCCTAGATTCAAACTCAAAAAGTCTGAACCCAAAGACCCTCGCTGGTGTCCCCCAGAGTCTGTGGGGTGAAGCATTCCCCTCTATAGGGCTGCCTCCCCCAGGAGTCACACCAGCCCTCCTGGATAAGAGGTCAGACAGTGTATGTGGCCTGCCCCATGTCCCCAGGGTCTGTGCCTAGAGTAGTTGCTTCGCTCTCAGCTACCATCTTGAGAGGCACATCTGGGGCCAGAGATGCCCTACAGGCCTGGGATGAATGGGTATAGGATGGAGCCAGGAGGGGTAAGGAGAGCAAGCTTCTTCTCTACAACATTCATCTTAAATGTTCCCATTGGTGTATGCATTCGTGTGGTTATTTGATTCATCTCCATCTTTCCCACTGGTGCCATAAGACAGGCCCGGGACAATGGATGATTTCACTGACCACAGTAACCAAGTGCCAAGTACCCTTCCTGAGCAGCAAGAAGCCCTACATCCACTTTTGTTGGATGAATGAATAGATGAAGCAGAAAGACATCAAAGCTGTAACTACAGACACATGAGCCAAGCCCAGCCAGGCCTGCCTCACCAGAATGTTCTACCCATCCTAAAGGAAGGAGGAGAACTGACACTGTCCCCGGCCCTAAGAGGACACTACAGGAAAGCCACATTGCCTTCAGTAGAACCCAGGTCCGGCCACTTCCTAACTGTGGCCTGTGCCTCAGTGTCCCCAGCTGTTAGACAAGGTCTTTGGGGTTTGCTGGAGACTTAAAGTAGTTAGCTGGGCACCCATGGCTCACGCCTGTAATCCTAGCTACTCAGGAGGCTGAGATCTGAGGATTGCAATTCAAAGTCAGCCGGGGCATGAAAATCCATGAGACTCTCATCTCCAATTAACCACCAGAAAACCAGAAGTGGCGCTGTGGCTCAAGTGATAGAGCTCTCCCCTTGAGCTGAAGAGCTGAAGGAGAGCGCCCAGGCCCAGAGTTCAAGCCCCACGACCAACAAAAAAAAAGATTTGTGAAGTACCTGGCACTAGAGTTAAATAAATTAGTCTTTCCCCTCCCCAAATCACTCTGCATGCAGAGTCCCCCCCACACCCCGCTGCTCTTGAATGCAATTGTCTGGTCCACTGCACACACCTGTGAGAAAAGAGCTATTGCTCTGTCAGAGTTTCAAGTCCTTTCTCTGCCCTAGTCCACCTCCACCATCTTGCCCCATCCACTTCCATCTCTCTAGCCTCAGAAGGCGGCCTTAGAAGCCAGGCTGCAGGCTGGGGGTCCAGGTCTGGGACCCAAGAGGCAGACTGAAACTCCCCCCCTGCCCTCCGCACAGAGTGGGATGCGGCCTGGGCCTGCAGGTGCAGGCGACCCTGCCACCTAGTGGCAGTGTGAAGAGCTTGCAGGGTCTGCGACTTCCCCGGCCATCATAGCGTGTAGGAATCCAAAGGAGGAGATTCAGTAGAAGCTCTGATGGACTCTAGCTCAAAGGGAGTAAGCTATTTGCTCAGTTTGGAAATCAGTGGCCTGTGGACAGGACTGTAGAGGTCCTTTTTCCCCTTTCCCAGGTTACCTATGCCACCTGACCTGGGGCTGAGGTTGCTTGAGATCCTTGGCTTCCCCAGACCAAGCATGTACACCAGCAGCCAGGTCCTGATGAGGTGGCAAAGCCGGGACTCTACACCCCCAGATGCCCTGAAGCACCTGTAAGGTGTAACATCCAGGCAGCTTGAGGGTCTAGGTTCTAATCCAGCTCTGTCATAAAACCTACTCAACCACTTTGAGGAAGGGAAGGTTGGGCCTCAAATGAGGTAATTCTGAGAAAATAATCTGAAAGATCAAAAACTATCATTATTTAAATCTTCTGATCCATAATAAACTTAGCAGTCCTGTTGTTATAGTTTGGACCTTAAATGTCCCCAGAAGGCCATGTGTTAAAGTCTTTTTTTTTTTTTTTTTTTGGTCAGTTCTGGGGCTTGAACTCAGGCCTGGGCACTGTCCCTGAGCTTTTCCACTCAAAGCTAGAATTCTAGCGCTTTGATCCACAGCACAACCTCTGGTTTTCTGAGTCTCATAGAGACTTTGTGATCCTCAGATCTCAGCCTCCTGAGTAGCTAGGATAACAGGCATGAGCCACCTGCACCAGGCTCTGTGTTAAAGCATTGGTTGTCAGTCTGTGGCCCTATTGAGAGGTGTCAGAACACTCAGGAGGGGCCTGAAGTTAAGACTTTGCAGGTATGTCCTTGAAGGGGATATGTCTTTCTCTTTTTGCTTCCTGATCACTGTGAGGTGAGCAGCTTTTCCCAATCATATTCTCTCCACGGTACTGCTCTGTCATGCCACAGGCTCCAAGTGACCATGGACTGAAACTTCCTTATAATCTGAACTATCAATCTTTTCTCCTTGTCAGGTATTTTGTGATGGTGACAAATCTCACTAGCATATCTGTGAATACAGGCAAATACCAATGCACTCAAAGACTAGGACCCTCAAGTTCTGACTTAAAAACTCACACTACAAGTAGCACTGTGGTGCAAAGTGGTAGAGCACTAGCCTTGAGCAAAAGAGCTCAGGGGCAGCTCCCAGGCCCTGAGTTCAAGCCCCATAACTGGGAAAAAAAAACTCAAACTAGAAATTTTTTTATTTGGAGGGGAGGAAAGGGAACACACAGCAAAGACCTAAAAATACAAAGTTCCGTATGGGATATTTAAATGATCTTAAGATTTTTTTACTATATAGAATTACAGGACAACTCACTCTAGGAAAACAGTTCCCCAAAACACTTGGTGGGTAAAGTACAAATCAGGCACTACTTGAAAAAAAAAAGCACAGAATCACAAACATCTGCAGTTATCTACAACACCCCTGACAGCTACCAGTACCTAGTCTAGGTGAACATGTATACTCATCCACCCATGCTACAATGTTCCTTATATAAGAGTGTCTTCCTTCTGTACCTGAGGGTGGAAGCCAGGCCTCTGGTGCTAGCCCAGTATCAGGAGAACAAAGCTGCTCCCACTTCAGAGTCCAGGACCTAAAACCTTAAGACTGGAGAAGAGCCACACTAGAGTAACAAACAGAAGTGAGAGCAGTACTGGCCCCAAATACAACCCAAGTCAGAGAAGTGAGATGCCAAGACAGGCCCAAAGACTATTTAGGAGACAGGACTGGGCAAAATGGTTGATCAGTTCCTTGGATTAACACATCTCCTAAAAGTCCCCTCTGATATGCAGACCTTAAAGGTCTCATCTTCCTCCTACCCCCTCTTCTACTCCATCTCTACCTCTAGCATCACATTTACTGTCTTAGCCTTGGTATCTGCTTCAGAGAGGTGTGTCTCATTTGTTTCTGCTCGGGTTTTTCTTCTCTTGAATCCCATGTTGCCGTGCAATCTCTGTCTCCTCTGTGATGGTTTCCAAAGACAACCAGAACCTCTGGCATAGTTGCACAGAGGCAAGAGATGGGGGAGATTCGAGTAGCCAAATGGACATCGCATTGACGCCAGTTTTCATCCTGTTGATGTTCCAAGCTCTGGACTCTGTATGTAGTAAGAAGCAACCTCCGTCTCAGCCTGGCACGGTTGGTTTCAAATGAATTCCACAGATTTCAGGGGTTCTGAGTCTGTCTGAAGGCTAGTGCTGGGAATTTGAGGACTTCAAAGGTAAATTTAGAAGTTCTCAAACTTCCTTCCCTGGGCACTTCACCTCTGACCTTTTGTCTTCAGAAAGGTGAATACTCTGATTGACAAAGAACACGCATGGCTTGTATTTGCAAGTGTTTGTGGCCACTGTGTGTGAAGGGAGCTAGGTGTGTCTAGCTGGTTCCTATGACCCACACATACTATTGATGCAGTTTCTGGCCGGGCTCAGGCACTGTCCGTCCCTTGTCCACCCACCAGGCTGATAGGCCATAGTTAAAGCCAAGGTTTACGGAAAACAAGGACCCTGGGCTGAGCCCCACAGACCCCAGTTCACTGTGAAGAGACTGTATCTGGAAGTGGTGCTGTAGCTCAAGCGGTAGAGTGCTCGCCTTGAGCTGAAGAGCTCAGAGACAGCGCCCAAGCCCAGAGTTCAAGCCCCACAACCGACCACAAAAAAAAAAAAAGAGAGAGAGAGACTGGATCTATGCTTCCCCTAAATAATTGGCCCTTCATTTCCCCCTGATTATTTCCCTAGAAGGTTTGCTTTTCTATTAGGTTTCTGGTTTGCTTTGCTTATGTATAACACTTTTGTTCGGTTTAATTCACACCCTAAGTGGTCTTAGCCTATATAAGCTTTGTGCTAGCTGCATCCGGGCTGCTGGTCTTTGAGGCAAGAACATCCACTAGCAGTCCTTCGGCTCTGTAATAAAGATTCATAATTTGGCCTCAAGTGGTGACTTCTCTATTTCTCACAAACAGTTTCCTTGCTACACATTCATGGGATTTGGTGCCTGTGCCCTGCTCTTCTCTATATCTCCCTTGAATACCTGTGGGTAGTGGGTGCTAGGTCCACACATGTAGATCAGCCCTAGATGACAGTCCGCTGACCTCCAGAAGTAGTTTGGCAGGAAGGTTAGAATGTGCTGCAATCTGAGGTAGGAGCAACAGTAATAACCTGTGAAGGAGCTGGGAAAGTCATCACAGAGAGCGAAGTTTCAACCTGGCTTTGAAAGGCTTACAGAGATGTAAAGTTCACATAGATGCTTGGATAATAGAATCCAGGATTTGCTGGCTATGTAAATGCGGACAATGGAAGAACAGTCTAGAAAATTAAATCAAACCTACAGGTTGGAGTCCTGAATGAAATACTGGGTTAATATTTTCTCACCTAATCAAGTAGACACTTGGGAAAAATTGAAGGCTGTTGAGCTATATGGCTGTGGTCAGGAACAGAGAAAGTACGCTCCAGAAAGAAGACCCAAGCACATTGGTACCAAGTGAGACAAGATTCAGAGGACCAATGAGAGGGCCAGATCAGCAACCCAAGCAAGTAGAACTTGCAGATGGTGCTGTGGAAGTAGAACAGAGGTACCTCCATACTGCTTTCCAGAGTGGTTGAACAAGTTTACACTCCCACCAACAATGCAGTAGGGTTCCCTTTTGGCCACATCCCCTCCAGCACCTGTTGTTACTAGATTTCTTGATTATAGCCATTCTAGCTGGGGTGAGGTAGAATCTCAGCATTGTCTTGATTTGCATGTCTTTTATGGCCAGAGAGATGGAGCACCCAAGGTGTTCTCCAGGAGAACAGCAAATCAGGGTCCTTGGGGACAACAGAGCTGGTCTGCAGAAAGATGAGCTGATCCTCCTGCTCCCTGCCTCTCCACCGCACCACTGCATCCAGAATGTTCCATCACCCAGTTCTAGTGTCCCTTCCTGCAGGTCTCAGCCCCAGCATCCAGAAGCAAGAGGCCCTGAGGCCTGCCCCAGTTCAGATCACTGCTCTCTGTCCCCAGTGGGCTCTCCCACCCAACTGTACCCTGATGTAACTTATGATGGGTTGTAGCCCCAATGTCTGTTTCACCTCTCTGAGTCCTAGTCACCTTGAAGGCTTCTGCAAAATGCTGTTTTGTTTCTCCAGTGTGGATGCAAGTAAGTTTGTTGTGCATCTAGTGTGCTCATTACATCTAACAGAACTCTATGGAGCCAATGCCATCCCTGATGCCAGGGAATGAAGGCTGCAAGGGGGAAGGGCAGCCAGTCAACAGACTGCCCACACTTCTCTCACTCCTCCCCACCCCTAGCAAGGCCAGGCCCAGAAGACTCTAAATGCCAACGCAGTGAAGGAAGGAATGCGAGGCTTTGAATGTGTAGCATGACCTCCAAAAAAGCAGAGACCCGGAGCTCAGGACAGACAGCTTTTTGGCATCAAAAAGTTCAAATGAGTGGCATTAAACTGTGGAGTGAAATGTTGATGGTGGTCCCAGAGTTCAAAGGGAGGAAGCACAGGATGAAAAGGATCACGTCAGGCATAGCTTCTGGCTTCGGACAGGGCTGAGCACGGGGATGCTGCTCCCACTCTGAACCCATCCTGAATTAAGGCCTCTGGTCACTGAATCGCACTGTGTTCTGCAGCCAGACATTGCTTGAGCAGCACATGCTGATACTAGGGGATGCTATCCAAAGGCAGCCAATCATAGCTCAGCCTCCAAACCCATCAAAGGCAGCCAATCATAGCTCAGCCTCCAAACCCACCAATGGCAGCCAATCATAGCTCAGCCTCCAAACCCACCAATGGCAGCCAATCATAGCTCAGCCTCCAAACCTCCCCAAAGGCAGCCAATCATAGCTCAGCCTCCAAACCCATCAAAGGCAGCCAATCATAGCTCAGCCTCCAAACCCACCAATGGCAGCCAATCATAGCTCAGCCTCCAAACCCACCAATGGCAGCCAATCATAGCTCAGCCTCCAAACCTCCCCAAAGGCAGCCAATCATAGCTCAGCCTCCAAACCCACCAATGGGATTTTTTTTTCCCTGATTCAACACAGGATTTCACTTCCATCTGAATGATGGTGAACATGTCAAACACAGATCTCAAAGCGACACTGAAGAGGAAGAAGCCTGCTCTCAGCACAGCCTCTGCTGGTTCTGAGAACTGGCCACACTTCCACTCACAGCCCCAACTCCCTAAAGGAAGCCCAACTTGACCAGGGGAGGCTTCCTTTATTCTCCCTTGCCCAGTCAGAGTTCCTCAGGCAAATTACTGCTACAAACAGCTTCTAGTAGTCAGAAAACACTTCGCTTGTAAGCCCAAGCTGGGTGCCAGTGACTCACCCCTGTAATCCTAGGTAATCTTGAGGGTGAAGTCTAGATGACCTCAATGCAAAATCAGTCCAAGAAGAAGTCTAGAGACTTCATCTCCAAAACAAATGGCAAAAAAGCCAGGCTAGTGTGGCATGGTTCAGGTGGTAGAACACCAGCTAAGCCAGCAAGCTTAGTAGAAGACCCTAAGTTTAAACCCTAGCACCAGAAAAAAAAGGCCTTCCCCTTGATTGGGGGGGGGGGGGTGTTCTGGACTCTCTTCCTCATGACCCTGCGGTGTCTGTGGCCTCCAGCTCGTTTCCACTGACTCTGGCATCAGAGAACTCTGGCCGGGAACCTTGCCGGCTCCGTGAAGATGGGGATCGTTTTGTTTTACTCACTGTTGCATCCCAGCATCTCCTGCAGCACACAGCTAGCACTTAATCAGCGTGTGTTATGTGGCTTCAGCCCACTTTGGTTGGGCCCTTCTTCTGATACTACAGTGCAGAGGGATGGAGATGCACTTCCCACCGTCCCTCGCAGCCCCATGTCTTAGGATAATATTCAACAAGACTTACAGGAGGTGCCAGACTCCGAGGAGCACGCGTCTGGCAGTGCCTCCTTCACGCTGAGCATGAAACCACACAGAATCTTCCGCAAAACATGCAGTGGAGCTGGGCATGGTGATATGAGCCTGTAATCCCAGCATTCAATGCGGCTGAAGCAGGAGGATCATGAGTTCCAGGCCAGCCTGACTACATAGCTAGTCACTACCAAAACAACAGGAGGGAAGAGAGGGAGAGAGAGGGAGGGGGGAGAGAAGGGGAGAGGGAGAGAGGAAGACAGGGAGGGAGATAGGAAGGGAGGGAGGGAGGAAGGAAGATAAGGACAGAGGGAGGGAAGGAGGGAGGGAAGAAGAGAAGAAGGAAAGAAGGAAGGGAGGGAGGGAGGGAGGGAAGGAGGAAGGGAGGGAGGGAGGGAGGGAGGGAGGGAGGGAGGGAACTACAGTGAATGAATGCAAGCTGGTCTTTTTCTCAACGCTCATCCTATAACCTAGCATCACCCCGGAACTTCCTGCTCCCTCTGGGAGATTTCTAGGGGCACTGGTACCATTTCAAAGACCAAAGATTCTGGCTTCTCTAGCAATGGAAACTTACCCTACCCAAATGCCATTGCTACGTCCCTTGTTTCAATCAGGGGTGACAAAGAATTGCTTTTTCAAAAGGTACTCGTGTGCCTTTTGTGCAGTAGACCGTGATTAAGAGGCAGGCTAGGTAGTTCAACTCTATCCTGTCTCTGCCACTCTCTGATGAGATTAGGGAAGGTTCTTCTTGTCTTTTGGCCTGCTTCTTCATGTAGAACAGGAGGATTAATCATTTCTATTCATTGGGATTTATGGGAATTAAATGAGACAATCCCTTACAGCATTTAACAGAGTGTGACATAAAAATCATCCTTGGTTATTATTATCTCTAACAGTTCATCTAAGCATGGCAGTGTACATCTGTAATCCTGGCACTTGGGAAGCAGAGACGGAAGAATCTTGAGTTTGAATCCAACCTGGACTACATAGTGTCTCAAAACAAACAACAACAAAAAAATAGTTTTAACATATGTATCTTCTCTAATCTCTCTCCCTCCCCAATTTAAGGTAGCATACTTCACCTTGATCCTATCACCAATAGACTCCTCTCTAGATCTTCAAGGAAACATCCCTGCCAAATCCCACCATCTTGCCACATAGCCCAAAACCAATCATCACCATACCTTCATCTACATTCTGTATTAATCACAATACCCTATTATAATCAGGCCCTAAAATGCAGTGGCTCAACGCAAGACACACAAGGTTTTCACTCATAATCCCAAACGAGTCACAAAGTCTGCTCCACAAAGTCATTCAGGGCCTCGGGTTCCATCCCGGTAACCACAGCATCTTTTAGGGCCTGAGTCCTCTGCATCCAGCTAGCAAAAAGGAAGGAGGGAGGGAGAATACTATCAAAGTACCTTACATGCTTGTATGAAAATGTCATGATGAAGCCCCTTGCTCTGAACAATTGGAATATGAGTGTGAGGGTTTGGGGGTGGGGGGGGGGGGGTTGCGCACATACACATGCCAGTGTCAGGGCCTGGGAATTGTCCCTTAGCTTTTTTTCCACTCAAGCAAGGCACTCTACCCCCTGAGCCACAGCTCCACTTCCAGGTATTGTTTTTTGTTTTGTTTTGTTGATGGAGAATAGGAGATAATCACAGACTTTCATGTTCAGGCTGGCTTCAAACCTCAGTCTTCCAATCTCAGCCTCCTGCCCAGCTTCTGAACAGTTTAATATATATCAATTAGAAAGGAAAAAAAAGGAAGGAGGGAAGGGAAGGGGAGAGGAGGGGAGGGGAAAGATTACCATGGCCCACCTTCCAATGCCTGGCAATTTATTCCCACAGTCCCATCTTCCCATAATCTCTGATTACAGTCTTTCCGGGTGACCAAGAGGGAAATAAAATCTGTTTAATGAACATGTCTTCATTTTTTTCTACTACCCACCCTGAAACAGAGGCTTCTCTGGAACAGAACTTGAATTTGAGGCCCTTCTAGTCATTCCCTTCATCAGCCCAAAGGGACCCTCCACATGGTTCACCTCAAATCCTGAGAATGTCTGCCTCAAATAATGTGCAGCCCTACGAGGCTGGCAGACACAGGCAACCCGGCCTCTCGACGGTAACTCAGATAACATGTAGAAAGAATGGAATTTTCTTTGTCCTCCTCCTCTTGTTCTCTGTCTCCCAACCATGCCGCACCATCTGTCCTTCCAAGCCCACAGGCAAGGTCGGAGTCATGGCTGCCAGGAAGAGGAGACCATTCTTCTGGCTCCCGTGGGTTGGTCTGCTTTGGTTTTCAGCGCCAACCTTGGCTGAGAGTCAGCTCTGACAATGGAGGAGGAAGGTCAAGATCGTCTGCGAACACATAATGCAGCCAGCGAAAAATCTAGAAACTCTCCATCCCAACCAATGCCCAATTGCTGGGATCTACCCCCAGTCCTCCTCCCCTAGACTCCCTCCTCAGCTAAGCCAGATGGTCTCTGGATGCTGGGAGCCAAACAATATGGAGACACGGGTTGCTTCAGAAGCTCTTGCAGACTCAGTCCCTAATGACAAACCCATTTGGGGACATGTTCTGAAACAAGAGGCTTTGCACCAAGCACCTGGGTCCTAAACAAAACAACAAAGAGCAAGCAGGGCTGAGGCTTTCTCCCCCCTCCTCCTCCTTCACCTGTCTCCTCCCCCCTGACTTTGCCGGGAAACAATGTCTGGAGAAACAAAAGGCAACGCCCACCTGTGGCACCCCTGGTACTGCCACCAGCCACCTCAGTGGGCTGAAAGCAGGAGTCATTGTTCCCAGCTGCACGTATCTAGAGCTCGGATACCACTTGCCAGCAGCCAGAGCCGGGGGTGTACCTGTTGCTAGGAGAGCCTGACCTTGAGAGTTTAAATGTGCAGCTTTCTCTCTGCTACAGCTTTCCCTCCACTGTGCCGACCGCACACCCAGTAGCAGCAGCCACAGTGCTGAGCCCAAGCAGGAAGTCCCCAGCTTCGGATGAGATTGGGGGGCCAGGCTTCTCTTCTTCTTCTTTCCTTCCTCCCCTCCCTGCCTATGATCTCTTCCATGTCAAGAGATTTGGGTCATTTTTGTAGCAATCACTACAAAAATAAGCAAGAATGATGAAGAACTGTTCAGTGAGCTAGGGCTGAGCCCTTAATTCTTGCCACACACTGTCCTAGGCACTTCAGAGGGAGCTGCAAGCACTTGGCCCTATCCAGGGCTTGTATCTGGAAAAGGGAGGGTGATGAGATTCACAGATTTCCCATCAGGAGTTATCCAGACTGGAACCATCAGGAAGGAGAGACCTTAGATATAGAAATAGATATATCAATATGTAAAGCTCTATGTGGGTATGTGCATATGTCTTACACACAGAGTAAGATTTCTTTCAAGGAATTGCTCACACAAGTATAGAAGCTGGCAAGTCCAAATCTATGCTGCAGTCTAGCAAGCTGGAAACTCAAGAAGAAATTGAGGCTACAGTCTTGGGACTAAATTTCCTCCTCTATAGAGAAACCAACTTGGCTTTTTAAGCCTCCCAATAGATATAGTGAGATTCACTCAAGCTACCAAGGGTAATCTCCTTTAATAAGTCAACTGATTATAGATGATTGCCACATTTATTTTTTTAAAAAAATACCTATACAGTAACACTGTTGAATTAAATAACTGTGTCTTCTAGCATAGCCAAGTTGGTATATAAATTTAATCACGGCAAATACATATAGCTGTGTTAAGTAGTGATAAGTGCAATGAGGGAATAGGAAAAGGAAGCAGAGAGGGCTGGAGCTATGGTTTGAATGTTGTCACCATTTAAATTCAATCACCATTGTGAGTAATAACAAGGGTATTTACCTGACTCTGCTATTTGGAGGTGGGAACTTTGGGGGCAATCGATGTCATATGAGGCTGTAAGACTGGAGCGCATAGATGTGTGGCTCTTCAGGAGGTGAAGGAGAGAGACCTGAGCTAGAACATGACTGGCCATATAATGCCCTATTACCTTCAATTGCCTAGTCAAATAGAAATGGGTGGAATCACTCTTCTAGTGTTGGCAGACCTGCGCTCTTGAATGTCAACTGCTTATGGGTTGAATTTGATGCAGGGAACTAGGACTTGAAGCACAGGGGTGAGCACAGAGCTGGGGCACACAGAAAGGTGTGAGGTGAGTGATCCAGGAACCTATTTCTGGGGTCATCTGCATCCTGCATATAAGGGAAGGGAAGATAACTGGTTCCAACTGATCTCCAAGAAGATTCAGTCCTGCCCCCTTGTGGCCACAAGTACCCTGGTGGTATTTTTCCCCTACTTAATTGTTCATGACTATTACTTGCATGTCATGCATCTGAGAAGGAGTATTCAGCACGTGCACAGTATAGCTTGAGTTTTATAACCCAGACCTGGCACTCAAAACCTCTAATTAACCTTATCATTCTCATTAGGGGGATGTCCTAAACCCTACCATGAAAGAATAAAAAGAGGGACGATCCAAAAAGCAACGTACTCATTACCTGTCTTTGTATATCACCTTTATAACAATAAAAAATTGTTCAAAGCAGGACTAATCCAAACCACAGAGCTCTTGAGTGCTTTACTCAAGCCTTCTGCCTCCCTCGATGGAATAAACTCTGCTGCTTTGAAACTTATTGCCTCTAGGATCATGGGGCTTGAACTCGTGGCCTGGGCGCTGTCCCTGTGCTCTTTTGCTCAAGGCTAGCACTCTACCACTCTGAGCCTCAGGACCAGTCTTTTCTGGTGGTTTATTGGAGATAAGAGTCTCACGGACTTTACTGGTTGAACTGGCTTTGAACTGTGATCCTCAGATCTCATCCTCCTGAGTAGCTAGGATTACAGACGTGAGCTACCAACACCTGGCTTTAGATGAATTCTTTGAAAAGCCAGACCAGATCTCTGCCACTAGTAAGAGACTAATAGTCTCAGAGGCATTCAGAGCTCCAAGTCCTGAGAACTATGCACTGACAGGTCCTAGAGGCCAGAGACTTGTGGCTCCAGGCACTCTGGTTAGAGACGTATTGCTCCGGGCTTTGAGTGGAGCAGCTAGTGTCATCCTTGGCTCTGAGCAGCAGGCAGCATTTCAGAGTTAGAACCAGCTAGCGTCACAGCTCTCAAGTTTCAGGGGCCAGGACTCCCAGCCCTTAGGACTTGACCGCTTTCTCAAACTCTTTAGCTGAATGTCACTACTACTGCTATTGCTGCTGCCAGCCATGCCATTGCTTGTGACCATTCATGTTACCAGTTCATCACACTCTACCCAAGACAAAGGTCCCAGGTAGTTAAGATAAGACTTTCTGAGAGAAGCCCAATGGTGTGACGGACAGGGCAGCACAGAAGGGTATCTCATCGCTGACTTAAAGAGTGGGCAGCAGCCTGGTTTCACATCTAGAAGTGGGCGTGGCATAGGTGCAGCCTGCAAATTCATTACTATACGTTAGACCACTCACAGAACCGCTTTCAGTTGCACCAATTACAGGCTCCATAGGAACCAATCACAAATTCCACACTGTGCCAATCATTGACTTCTTGCTCAGTTGCTAAGGAGGTGTTCTCACTCCCGCCTTCAGCCAGAATGGCTGCAGGAGGCAGGCGCCAGTGGCTCATGCCTGTAATCCTAGCTACTCAGGAGGCTGAGATCTGAGGATCACAGCTCAAAGCCAGCCTGGGCAGGAAAGTCCATGAGACTCCTATCTCCAATGAACCACCAGAAAACTGGAAGTGGCGCTGTGGGTCAAGTAGTAGAACACTAGCCTTGAGAGAAAAAGCTCAGGTACAGCACCTGAGCCCTGAGTTCAAGCCCCACAACCATCAAAAAAAAAGCAGACGGACAGGCCTGTTGGGAAAGAGCAAAGGAAGGGGTCACATTGTCCAAAAAGAAATGTACTCATTACCTGGTTTACTGTAACTGTAACCCCTCTGTACATAACCTTTATAATTTTTTAGAAAATAAAAATTTTGTAAAAGACCTGTTTTCTGTGTGCCTATAATTCTAGCTACTGAGGAGGCTGAGATCTAAGGATTGTGGGTCGAACACAGCATCTAAAGGTAGGGGAGATTGCTACTTTGACTTTTCAGTTTTTATCCTTTTTTTTCTTTTTTTTACCTTTTTTTCTTAGCTTTTTTATGTGCTTTAATTTCCGTGTTTGGCCCTTTTAATACTTGCTATATTTAATTTCCTGTCATCTATCTGTCCTGCTTCATTCCAATAAAACTTTATTTACAAAAAAATAGGTGGTGGGCCAGATTAAGCTTGCAGCCTATAGTCTATGAAGCTGTAGGTTAAGAGACAATTTTTAAAACCAAGAATTAAGAGTTTATGTTGGGCACCAGTGTCTCACACCTATAAGCCTAGCTACTCAAGACTCAGATATAATGATTACAGTTTGAAGCCAGCCCAGGCAAGAAAGTATGAGACTCAGCACTTCAGCTCAAGGCTAGTGCTCTACCACTTGAGCCACAGCACCACTTCCAGCTTTTTCTGCTTATGTGGTGCTGAGAATCGAACTGAGGGCCTCATACATGCAAAGCAAGAACTTTCCCACTGAGCCACCTTCCCAGCCCCGTGTGAGACTCTTCTCTCCAAATAATCACCAGAATGTCAGAAGCAGAGCTGTGGCTCAAGTGATAGAATGCCTGCCTTGAGTGAAAACAAAGGACAGAGCCCATGTCCTGAGTTCAAGCCCTAGTATCAACACACCACACACACACACATATACATACACACACACACACACACACACACACACACACACACACACACACACACACACACACACACACACACACACACACACACACACACACACACACACACACACACACACACACACACACACACACACACACACACACTTTGCAGTCTTTCTGGGAAAGGGGACCCAAGTAAGGAAATAAAAATCTGTAACAAAAGCTGAGTCTCTGGAAACACTATGATGGAATCAAAGAAGTCCTTGCACTCAAGGACATGGACTCAAAATGAGATAAAGAAACATAGTCCCTGGCCAGGCGCTGGTGGCTCACACCTGTAATCTTATCTACTCAGGAGGCTGAGATCTGAGGATCATGGTTCAAAGCCAGCCCAGGCAGGAAAGTCTAAGACTCTTATCTCCAATTGACCACCAGAAAACCAGAAGAGGCACTATGGCTCAAAGTGGTAGAGTGATGTCCTTGAGCAAAAGAGCTCAGGGACAGCAACCAGGCCCCAAGTTCAAGCCTCATGACTGACAGGAAAAAAAGGAAGAAAGAAAGGAAGAAAGGAAGAAAGAAAGAAAGAAAGAAAGGAAGGAAGGAAGGAAGGAAGAAAGAGAGTCCCTAGAAGAACCATGCATAACACAGATTGCTTGCCCCAGGACTTGAGTGCAAATCTACCGTGAAAAAACTAAGGCATAGAAAAACAAGCCAGGTGCCAGTGGCTCACACTTGTAATCCTAGCTACTCAGGAGGCTGAGATCTGAGGATCACAGTTCAAAGCCAATCCGGCAGGAAAGTCTATGAGACTCTTATCTCCAATAAACCACCAGAAAACCAGAAGTGACACTACGGCTCAAGTGGTAGAGTGCTCACCTTGAACTGAAGAGCTGAGGGACAGCACCCAGGCCTAGAGTACAAGTCCCAAGACCAACAAAAAAAAAAAAGGAAAAGAAAAAAGAAAAACAAGTCACACACAGCCGGAAGAGTCAAAATTCAAACCCAAGAACTAACCCCAGAGGAACTATGACCCTTCTACAGTTACTTCAGGAGACAGAGAACAAGGCTCCGGGGATGTGGTATCTAGAGAGGAGTGTTAGGGGATGCAGGGCTTGAATGAGGTAATGGGGAAGAAATGGTGAGCCATTAGAACCCATGCACTTCAGACCCACCACCTGATCTGTACTACATCTCCCTAAAATCTAGACCTCAGGCCCAAACGCCAGGAGTCCCACATTTCAGATGCAGCCTCTGGCCCCAATACACCAAATACAAAAGACATGGAAAGGGGCAGAGAAAGGAGATTTATCACTTGACATGAACATGTCAGGGGAAAACAGCATTTGAGCACCTCTTCTGTCATTTTTGGGATATGGATACGAGCTTTAAGTTTTATAGACAAAGAACTGAGGGCAGGAAGAAAGAACTTTGCATAGTGATTAAACAGTGTCAGGAGCCAGGCACTGGTGGCTCACCTCTAATAGCTAATTCTAGCTCTTCAGGAGGTTGAGGGCTGAGAATCACAGTTCAAAGCAGCCAAGGCAAGCAAGTCCATGAGGCTCTTATCTCCAATTAACCACCAGAAAACCACAAGTGAAGCTGTGGCTCAAAGTGGGAGAGCACTAGCCTTGAGCAGAAAAGCTCAGGGACAGCACCCAGGCCCTGAGTTCAAGCCCCACAACCAACTAAAAAAAACAAAAACAAAAACAGTGTCAGTTACAGATGTGGCCTGGTTGGTCATCTGTTTCTGGAGATGCTAACACTTGAGGGGAGCAAGAACAAGTCAGTCACTGTTATTTAGTTAGCTGGTAGCCTGACCAGAACTTTGGCTATTATTTTTCTGTAGGGCAGTTTTGCCTTTTGCCACAAGATAATCAGTAAAAGGCATTGTCTGTCTAAGGGGGCACTAGCCTTATATCACACCCTGTGCTTCCCACAGCCCAAGATGACTGCCAAGTGGCTACAGATCAAAGGACACAGATGCAAAATAAGGGCTGGGCACCCAGCTTTCATCCTGCTTTTAGTTCATGCCTAGGTCCAAGGAAGGAGTTCATGTTTTTCAGCAAACCCAGATTTCAGCACGTTTTGCCTATCTCCCCACTACTAGAAGCTATGTGAACACCTGTCCCACAAAAAGAGATGGGACAATCCTTACTGAGTCAACAAAGTTTTATTAGTTGCATTAAACAGAAATTAATCAGTAGTATCCAGGGAATCAGTACACCAGGATTATAAAGAAATTTAAAAAGAGAGACAAAGTCAGGGTACTAATGGCAAGATGCTAATTGTGCTCTGTCATAGAACTTCACCCTACTTGGCCTGTCATCTTCACACTTCATTGAAAATCCATTAAAACAATTGCAGGGCCATTAACCCTGACTTTCAGGCAGAAGCTTCCCTGGGGCACAGTTTTGTGACTAGGCCCCTTTTATTAACACTTAGCGTAATTGCTTGTGAGCTGAATAATTGTGATCACATACCACTACTTAAATACAGAGGAAGACCGGGAAGATGGTATATTTGCATCTTCTTTTTTTATTTCTCATTTGTGTGGGCGTAGCCCCTTCAGGCAAGATAATGTATTAAACTTGGATTTTTTTTTTTTTTTTAAACGGGGCTGCTTACTCAATCTAGGAAAGAATTCTCCATAGGATTCTCTAAGTTGTCGGCTCCCAGAGCAATCAAAATTATTTGATTTACAAATTTCCATCTGCTAACATCTTTCTCATAGTATGACTCTAGCTAAAAGTCATACAGTATTTGAAAAAGAAACACAATGGTTAATTAGTGCCCTGGTGACAGCAGAGAACAGAGCTAGAGGCCTGAATTCATAAGTAGCTTGGTCAGAGGCATTTTATAAGGACACCTTGAAGTTAAGCCCCAAGGCCTAGAATAAGAGTATTACTAGGAGGACAAGCAGAGCAGAGAGAGACCAATTAGAGATGAAGGCAACTTTAGATCAGACTGCAATACAAAAGCATGGAAAGCAGCTGCTCCTTACCCAAAGAGGAAAACTGTCTTGGTGTTTGCGACTCACACCTATAATCCTAACGACTCAAGAGGCTGAGATCTAATGATCATGGTTCAGAACTAGCCTAAGCCAGAAAGTCTGTGAGGCCTTTACCTCCAATTAACTACCAAAAACTCAAAAGTGAAGCTGTGGCTCAAGTGCTAGCCTTGAGCAAAAATAAAGCTCAAGGACAGGACCAAAGCTCTGAGTTCAAGCCCCATTACTGGCACTAAATAAATGAGAGGTAAACTGCTCCCCAAATGGGTTTTTCCTTCACAACCCAGCCCTGTGCAGTGACACATAGCCCAGAGACAATCTTGCTAGAAAGGTCAGACGTTATTAAATAGTAGTCCCCCTAAATTTGGAGCTTTTCTCTTTTCATTTTATCTGCTTCCCTTGTTCTGCATTTAAAGACAGGTACGTGTCATGGAGGACCATCCTCTTGGTGTACTACAACAAAGGCTGGGTACACATGCATGGCGATTTCTTCTTTCTTATCGCTAAAAACTGGATCACACAAATGCCTTAGTCTTGATTGTTTTGATGATAAATTCCAGGTTACCTCTATAGTCACATCATGCTCACTCACTTGTATCGTCACTGGTACTTCACAGTGCTTTAGCTGAAAAGCACGGACTCCTTTCTTGGACAGATGAATGAATGAAAAGCTGGAGGAAAACTTGTCATCACTTTTGTATCTTGCTGTAAGCCATTCTCTCTGCAGTCATTTTTCAGTGGCCTGGGAATCCAGGAAGGATGGGGCTTATCGATAATATCTTTATGAGGAGGGATGGGGGGAGGTGGCGGGAACTCTTCCCAAGAACAGAAACAGCACAGAACAGCGTACTTATCAGACAAAAATGACTTTCTTACTGTGAGCAGGAATGACTCTGATGACTTCTCTGGAACCCCTTCCAAAGTAAAGACTGAAAAAATAATCATCCAGGCCATACTTTGACCCAGCATTGTTTACTAATGATGCATACCCCTCTCCCCCTGCTCTCAGTTTTTTGTCCATTTAAACCTACAGCTCACATCTAGACCTCGAAGATGGCTAAAGATGGGTTGAAGGGCTTACTTTGCCTGCCTCTTTCCATGGCAAGTCCTAGGCCTTGTAATCATCTTTTTTGGCCCTTCACCATTACCAATCTTTTTATTTGGTGCACAAGGGCTAGACCAGACAATGTGGAACCCCAGGACTTTGAGCCTAGGCCCTAAACTCTCATCTTGGTACCTAAAACTCCAAGAGTTTCTAGGTGAAAGGGGTCCCAAAAAAATACTTTCTTATGCTTTTAGAAGACTGGGAATGGTACAGTTGACATGCTGAGAACTGTCCAATAGCCCTGACTCCTAATTGTAGGTTCCAATTGTGAGCAGCAATTGTTCAACCAGAAGAGCAGGGACTTAGCAAGGTGGCTCCCAGGTTTTAGTACATTGCACTCCCATTGAATGTCTTTATAAAAGCATGGGGTCCTAAAGAGGATTGAAAGTGTGTTGCTTCCAAAATAAAAGTACTTCCTTATGTGGAAAATGAAGTATGCAACTTGTAGGGACAGAAAGGGGAAACTTGGGGAAAGCAAAGGAAGGGGTGACATTGTCCAAGAAGAAATGTATTCCTTACCTGACATATGAAATGGTAACCCCTCTGTACAACATATTCATAATGATAATAAAATTATATTTTTAAAAAGATACTTCATTAATAAAGCTATCATCTACTAGGATATTACTTCATAGAAAGATGGAATTCTAACACAAACAAAATCAGAAGGACACTCCTCAAACATTCTCTTAAAAAAGACAGACAAGTTGGGCACAGGTGGCTCACGCCTGTGATCCTAGTTACTCAGGAGGCTGAGATCTAAGAATCTCAGTTCAAAGCCAGCCCTGGCAGGAAAGTCCATGAGACTCTTAAAAAAAAAAAGTCCATGAGCCAGAAGTGGCTCAAAGTGTTAGTAAAGCACTAGCCTTGAACAAAAGAGCTCAGGGACAGTGCCAAGACCCTGAGCTCAAGCTCCATGGCCAAAGAAAACAAAAAAGACAGCCATTAATCTTACACTGACTTTATATATTTTAAACATATTTCTCTTATCTTGATGTGGATGGGCGACAATTTTCCTCATGGATCATCAATCCATGGATCCTCATCAATGCAATTACAAGGACAGAGTTTGGGAACCACTGCCCTTCACCTGGGCTAACCAATGCAGTCACCTGCATGCAGGACCTGCATGGCTGGTGAGCCTTTGGAATGTACAGACAGAAGTGAGATATCCTATGAGTATTTATATTCTATTGTTCTTCATATATATGTGTATATGGATGTATATGGCATTGACATAGCAAATACGGTTCTAGCGTTTGTCTTCATGCAGGGCAGGCAGTTCTCACTATGAGAACCTCACTGGTCTTAACTATTCCAAATTGTAACTGCTAGTGCTCCATTTGGCCACTGGAGGGCAGTAGCGTATATGAAATGCATATTCACACACCCACTACCACCAGCAGAGCCTCTATAAGGTAGGTACTAATCGTTAAAGTCCATTCTTTCCCCTTTCCTCTTTTGTGCCACATACCTGGGGAAAAGAACAACCAAAGGGGATGAGGAGAGCAAGAGCTGGCCTCAACCTGCGAGGCTCAGAATCACAAAGCATGAAGACCACACTGTGAAATAAATCACATGTTCAAAGGCAGGTGTTCAGAGACCAGGCTATGAGTTCATTTTGCCTTCCTGACTCTGCTATTAACAAAATACATGGCCCAGAGCAAATGGCTGGGCTTTAGCTCCCTCCATAGAGTAACACCAGCATTTCATAATTTCAAGAGTACAGCCCTGGGGCCTGATGTTGTAAGTTTGATGGGGCATCCAAATGAGTTCTAATTATATGACTTCCAAATGCCATAGTACAATAAGACTTTAAGAGACCCCTTGGCTCTAAACACTTAAAAGTAATAAATATATAAAAAATAAAAAATGTTTAAAGTCAAAGCCTTGCACGAAAAGATCGACATCCCTAGGGGCCAGAGAAACACAGCACTATAGACAGGAATGATGCTGAGGGTTTCCACATTGCAGGTCAGATGGTAAGCAGCAGTAGACAGGAGCTAAGGGAGAAGGGCCCCCAAATCAGGGAATGTGTGGGGCTCCCACACCCAAGGACCAGGGATAGAAAAACGCAGCGTCTAAAGCTTATGGAAATGTTACCCCCAATCAGGAGGAGCCTGTCCCCAGGTCCCCTAACCTAGTCGCAGGATCCACAGTATTCTCAAATCATGGTAGCATGGACACCTGAGCAGGCAATAGAAAATCAGCCCCTGAGAATGGATCTGTGGGGACCAAGAAGTCCCAGTTCAGGACCACTTGGCTGGGAAAGGATGGGTATAGATAGAGACGAAATCTACTAGTAACACCCCTGAGAGAGACTAAGAAGTGCAGTCAAAAGCTGCAGTTAAAAAAATAGTTGAGGTTGGGGGTTTAGCTCAGTGGAAGAATATTTGCCTGACAAGCGCAAGGCTCTGGGTTCAATCCTCAACTTTCGAGGAAAAAGCCAGGCAGGGCCCCAGGTGCGGATGGTTCAATCTGGTCATCGCCACTTCAGAGGTGAAGATCAGGAGGATTGCAATTCTAGGACAGCCTGGGAAAAAATAGTTCTTGAAACTTCACCACAACAGAAAAAGCAGGGCTTGGTAACGTGTACCTGTCATTCCAGCTATGGTGGAAAGCATAAATGGGAGAGCTGCAGTTCAGGTTGGCTCAGGGAAAAGCAAGACCCTATCCCAAAAAGAACCAGAGCAAAAAGGGCTAGAGGCATGGCTCAAGTAGTAGAGTGTTTGCCTAGCAAAGACAAAGCCCTGAGTTCAAACTCTAACACTGAAAAAAAAAATAGTGGAAATTGATTTCATTTCAGATGAAGAAAACATTGTAGAGTACTGTGAAATTGACACTAAATTCCTCACTGCTCTAGATACTGTTTTAGGTGCTAAAAATACAATGATAAACAAAGCAAAGTGACTACCCTCTGACTTACATTCTAGTGGAAGAGACCATTTTTTGAATTATACAATATGCAACACTTGATAAGAGTTGTGAAGAAATATTTCCAATCCTCAAAGATATACGTGGATAACCAATAATCATTTATTAAAACTTAATTTTTTTAAGTCTAAGGCAAAAGTATGTTATAAAAAAGAACTAAGGAAGCCAGGCACCAAAGGCTTACACCTGTAATCCTAGCTACTCAGGAAGCTGAGATCTGAGGATTATAGTTCAAAGCCAGTCTGGGCAGGAAAGTCCGTGTGAGACTCTTATCTCTAATTAACCACTCAAAAACCCAGAAGTGGTGCTGTGGCTCACTAGTCTCGAGCAAAAAGAGCTCAGGGACATTGCCCAGACCCTGGGTTCAAGCTTCATGACCAACCAAAAAAAAACTCTAAGGAAATAAAAATATAAGAACATACATAAATTCAGTAGTATTGCATAATTCCTAGGAAGTCATGATGAAAGAAAGAACTGGAAGGCAATAAATACTGAAGAAATTATCCATGATGCATCACAAATCGAAAAATGGTTTTTTGGTTTTTGTTATTTGTTGGTTGGTTTGTTTGTTGTTGGTCACAGGGCTTGAACTCTGCGACTGGGCTCTGTCTGAATAAAATTTTTAAAAATACATATGGAAGATAGACAGAGAGACATCAAGATACAGCTAATAAAAAAATCTCATAAAAACAGAACAAAAAAAATAGAAGACAAGCTGAAATCAGCAATACATGTATTTCCATGTGCTGTACTTAGAATTCACTAAAACTCTAGACATGGATAAACAGGAACTTGAACTTTCACTTTGCTGTATCTAAGTGTCTACACATAATAGTGAAACTGTGAAGCATATACACAAAAAAATAGTATCAGAGAAAATAAGGCAAATTATTCTTTTTTCGGGGGGGGCATCCGGTGGTGGGGCCTGAACTCTGGGCCTAGGCACTGTCCCTCAGCTCCTCAGCTCTTCAGCTCAAGACTAGTGCTCTATCACTTGAGCCACAGCGCCACTTCCAGCTTTTTTCTTTTTGCTTATGTGGTGCTGAGGAATCGAACCCAGGGCCTCATGCATGCAAGGCAAGTGCTCTACCACTGAGCCACCCTCCCAGCCCAAGGCAAATTATTCTAAGAAAGAAAGAAAACAGGTGGTAGCAACATCACCAGATATCAGAAACATGAGAAGAACTTAATAAGTCCTGAAAGTTACTATCAGTATGGAGTTCTATACCTAGCTAAACAATCATTCACTCAAGGTTGAGAGGAGCACACACTTTCTCTTTTTCATGCATATAACAATTAAAAGAAATTATAAGCCAGGCCCTGGAGGCTCATACTTGTAGTCCTAGCTATTCAGGAGTCTGAGATCCTGAGAACTGGGATTCAAAGCCAGTCTTGGCAGAAAAACCTATGAGACTATCTCCAAAATAACCAGCAAAAAAAGCATGAAAATGAGTCCTTATCTTGAGAGAGAGCCAATTTGAAGACTGAATTACTCTAGGGGCTGAAAATAAGGAGAAATCGTTGCTTAATGACCATAGAATTTGGATATCAATCTATCTTTGCTTCTTTCTATCTGCAGATAATGGAGCAGGAGTGGTGACTAGTCTTCATTAGCAACTACCACAAACACAAGGTTGTGGTTTATCAGTTACAACAGCTTTTGTAACCAATTTCCCAGGGTGCTTTCCAATCACCCCCCTTCCCCTTGGATCATATGCAATGGATCTTGGTAGATGTCTAGTTAATGAAATTTAAAACTCCCTAGGTGATTGTATTATTAGCCATAGTTGAGGACTTTGAGCTTTGAACTAAGACAAAGGAAAACATCCTTACTGCACGAACAGGCTGAACCTGGGGACAGGGGCCTTGTGGGTCCCTCTGGACAGCCAGGCAGGGGTTTTGGACCTCAGAGGACAGATGCTTGTTCTGACAACTTTGGGAACTGGTTCTCCTTTCCTTAGAGGAAAAGTATCACTCTATCAGAAAAGCGCATTTTTCAGTAAAACTAACCGTTCTCCCGGAGCAGAGAAATCCAACTCTTGCTTCTTTTTTGTTTTGTTTTTTTTTGTCCAAGACTGGGTACCTAATACTTTTGCTCACTGACTAGTGCTCTGCCAACTGAGCCACAACTCCAACCCCCTCTTTTCTTCTCTTGACACTGACCAAATTAAAGGCCGCCTGGCCTGCGTGGCCTCACATGAAAGTATCCTGGCACTGACGAGGTGGGGTGCTTACTCCCCCAGATCCAAAGCACACCTCACTCCCCTCCTCCACTCTCCCCTGCCCTGGCCCCCACCTCTCCATTCCCAGGGTCCCCACATCCTGGCCACCTCTTCCCCACTCCTCATCTTCCCACCCTAACTGCCCACCCTAGCAACTTGCTGGTGCACCTGCCTCACGAAAGGTCCATCATCCACCTCACATCTGCCACCACCAAGCTACCTGAGTCTGTGCCCTGCCTGGTGGCACCTCTCCCCAGCCCTCCTTGTGGTAGATGCAATTCTCCTGAAATGCCATGTGTCCGCTGAATCATCTTCCTGTGTTCGTGACTCCCGGTTGCCTGTTACATAAGACCCAACCTCCTTAGCAGAAGCTTCCAGTGCCTTGTCCCCTTACTTCACCCCATGCCTCCATTGCTATGGTCTCCAGACATGGTCTCTGTCTTCTCTGACAAGTAACCTCGCACACACAACTCTGACCGCAGTCCACTTCCTTGTGCCCTCCTTTGTTGAGTAGGGGGTGTCCTTATCTTCTCTCACAGGTTAAGCCATCAGAGCTCCCGAAGAGCTGAACTCCAGAGGCCTGCGGCTTGCACCCCACACATGATACCATGCACCTAACAGCTAAGGAGGAAGACAATGCAGCTTCCCCAGAGCCCCCAGGACAGTGGGTTGGGCAGACAGGTAAACAGCACCCACCATGGAAGGAGGAGGCATGTTGAGGAGAAAGATGACCTCTGCAGGTACCAGATAGTACAGTCTGCTCCAATCCCATCTTTCTCACTGGCCATCAGTCCCTCCCAGGCAGGGACTATGCCAACCAGCCCTTGCACAGTTTTCAGAAGACCCAAGGCTTGGTTGCCTTAGCTACCAGTACAGATGTGGTGGTGTGATCACACGTGTGCACTGTGGCTGCTGGGGCAGAGGCTAGACCCCCGTGGTGGTCTCTGAACATACCAGCTCACCACACAGGCGAACAAAGAGACTGGGCAGGGAAAGGAGATGGTCTCTAGAGAGCACACAAAGGGAGAGCAGCACCCCTGTTTCCTGGTCACCCACCTTCTCCTAGCTCCCTGTGTAGGCAGCTGCTCCAGCAGCTGCAGTAAAATCCCAAGTGCTTTAAAACCCTGCACCTCCCCACAGCACCGCCTCCACTTCCAGAACACTGGCCTGTACAGAAACCCACAAATCTGCACCTCCATACACAGCCCCAGCCCATCGCACGTCCTGAGGGACCCCACAACAGACAAAAAGGAAAAGGAAAAAAATATCAGCATTTTTCCTGGCTTGGTTATTATTCTTTTGTTAGTTCTTTCCATACATAACCTGTAATGTAATAGAAGTCATCTTTTTTTCTTTAGAGCTTCTGTATATTGTGACATAGTTCAGGAGTTCTCTATTCCCACATGCTCGTAAGACCACTTGCAAGTCTCCTATGATTTCCTTTAGCTTTTTTTTTGCTTTGAACTTTACATACTTTATTAAATGATGGGTATTGCTAACTTGCAGTATCTAATAATCAATACTTAAACTATGTTTGCCTAGATAAACTTTCCCTCACAAAGAATAAAGTGAAAAACTTAAAAAAAAAAAACTTGAACCTTCAGTAGGAGAACCTGAACTTCTCAGTACAGTGAACCTCTAATTATATACATATCTACCCCACCTTCAAATATAAAATACATAAACAAAAGCACTTAAATGATAACTTGAGGTAGACACATAAACATAGTTTATACACACACACACACACACACACACACACACACAGCTATCAATCCTGTGGGACAGGATACAGATTATAGATCTATAAAACCACAAATTCATCCTAGGACCTAAAGGATGGAGCTGTGCTCTTCCATGTAGCTTGTATCCTTCTATAGAAGACTGATGGTTTGTAGCAGAACCCTGGAGTGCTGAGCCTTCAGAGTTTTTTAAACTGTAAGTCATCCTCATGGCATGTATTCTGATAAGAGAAGTGAGGTATGAATCCAAATTCTTTTTTTCCCAGATGGCCATCCATTTATTGAATGGACTCAACACCATTTATTGAATAATGCATCTTTTGCCCCAATGATTTGAAATGCCATCCTTACCATAAGCTAAATTCCCAATAAATGTTGATCTATTTCTGGACTTCCTATTTTGTTCCAACTCACAGTACATTATTATTTCAGTTATTGTCACGTTAAAGCATACATAACATTGTATAAAGCTAGTCTTTCTACTTTTCTCCTTTATTCTCTACATGAACTGCCTTTTTTTTTTTTTTTTTTGCCAGTCCTGGGGTTTAAACTCAGGGCCTAGGCACTGTCCCTGAGCCTCTCTGTGCTCAAGGCTAGCACTCTACCAACTTGAGCCACAGCGCCACTTCCAGCTTTTTCTGCTTATGTGGTGCTGAGGAATCAAACCCAGGGCCTTATGCATGCAAGGCAAGCGCTCTACCTCTGAGCCACCTTCCCAGTCCATGAACTGCTATTTTTTCCCTTAGTATTTCTTTCTATTTCTA
Source organism: Dipodomys spectabilis (assembly GCF_019054845.1). Taxonomy (NCBI): domain Eukaryota; kingdom Metazoa; phylum Chordata; class Mammalia; order Rodentia; family Heteromyidae; genus Dipodomys; species Dipodomys spectabilis. The sequence goes on from NW_024870696.1 coordinate 13,791,786, forward strand.
GGTTAACTAGGTCAGAAGTGATACTGAATATGAGTATGATGCAGAGATGGGTTTTGGTACATTAATTTCCCCAGAAAAGCATCCATTTACAAAGTTAAGTAGTTCCCAAAATTAGATCATTTTCAAAAAGGGTTCACTGGAAGTCACTGTTGATTGTGGTCATGATGTCAGTAAGAGGATACAGACTAAACTCATCCAAGGAAGAGACACAGGAGGCAGACGCCAGCAAACTTTTAGACACTGGGCCTTGGTGTCCAAAGTTTTTACTGGGGCTCATGACTGTTTACTCATGTAGCTGGTCTTTAGTCTTCATAATCACCAGAGGTGAAGTGGACATTGTAAGGCCCACACACACTGTCATCACAAACCACATTGTTGGACTGACCAGCATGACCTGAGAATCTCAGATAAACACACTCTTACCAGAAAGGAGTCTAAACATGACCTCCCTGGAGACAGATAAAGGGCTGAGAATGAGGCTTAGTGGTAGAGTGTTTGCCTAGCGTATAAGAAGCCCTGGGTTTGATTCCTCCATACCACATAAACAGAAAAAAATCCAGAAGTAGTACTGTGGCTCAAGTGGTAGAGTGCTAGCCTTGAGCAAAAAGAAGCTCAGAGACAGTCCCCGGACCCAGAGTTCAAGCCCCAGGATTAGCAAAAACAAAGCAAAACAAAAAAGAGGCAGACCTCTTTGTAAGTTAAATTCTTTTTTATACAACTTCTAAATATTTTTTTATGTACTTTTAAATTGTCTTGATAAGGAGTTGAGCAAAACAATCTGAAGGAGCCATTCATTCACTTCTATCTTATTTTCTCCCTTATATTTCTTATTTGTACTTTCTTCACTTCTCTGAATAACATTAGCTGACAGCTTATAAACGTTACTGTTTCTCCAAAAGAGCAATACTTATTTATTTAATTATTTATCATTAAAACAATTGTAATTGCATATAATTATGACAATTATTTTCTGGTTTTTAATTATTTTCTTCTTTAACATTTATTTCCTACTACTTTCCAAAGATTATTGACGCTTTTCTTTTTTTGTTTTTTGGTTGTTTTTATTAGTGCAAATATTTTCATTGGTGCACAAATGGGATTTGTTTGATTGCTGCTGCCTTGTTTTTTTTTCTAACTACTTCAGCCGGATGACTGTTTCCCTTTTTATTTTCCATCTTATTCCATCTTTCACTCATTGAAAGTCTCTATTAGTCAAGGTAAACAGAACCAGTAGAATATCTATTTTTACTACAAATTGACTCACATAATTATGGAGGCTAAGGTTTCTTGAGAGTGCTTTCGACAAGCTACAGGCTGGGTGGTACAGTTCTAGTTAGTCTAAAGCCCTGAGAAGCAAGAAAGCCAAGGGCCTGACTCTGAATCCAAAGACAAGGAAAAAGCGGGTGTTCCAACTCGAAGACAGGCAATGAGGGAATCAATGTACGTGATGCAGTCTCAGTTTTCAAATCTTAATCTCATTCAGAAACAGATTTTCCCACAATGTTTAACTGAATATCTAGGCACCTTCTGGTCCAATCAAGTTGACACATAAAATTAACCATCTCCCCATGCATTTTCCTCTGGGCACTGTTTTAACTGTCCCTCATAAGTTCTTAAGTAATGTTTTCATTATTGTTATTTGATAATCACTCTATCTTGAAAGAGCCCTATGGGTTATAGTAGGGATATTTTGCTACTAATTTTTGACCAAGTAATAAATATAAGGTCTTAGCTTTCATACAAGGTTGATCTTCCCATGAGGAAAATGCAAAGGTAAACCAGAACATTCTCGACGCTGGAGTTGCTTCCAAAGAATTCTCTCAGAACTTGAAAAACTCATTAAAAATACCAATGGAAGCAGAGACCTACTTCCCTAGATGGGTTTTTGTTTTATTTAACTATTAAGAATTCTTCAACCAGGGGCTGGGAAGTTGGCTCAATGGTAGAGCACTCGCCTTGCATGCCTGAGGCCCTGGGTTCGATTCCTCAGCACACATAAGCAAAAAAAGCCGGAAGTGGTGCTGTGGCTCAAGTGGTAGAGAGCTAGCCTTGAGCTGAGGAGCTGAGGGACAGCGCCCAGGCCCAGAGTTCAGGCCCCACAACCGGACCCAAAAAAAAAAAGAATTCTTCAACCAAATCTTTAATTTTAAAAGGAAAAAAAAGGCCACTACTTTGAACCATCCAAATAGCCATAGATAATATTACTAACAATAATTATAATAGCAGCATAACTCCGTGTGTGTGTGTGTGTGTGTGTGTGTGTGTGTGTGTGTGTGTGTGTGTGTGTGTGTGTGTGTGTGTGTGTGTGTACACACACTAGGTAGGGCTTGAACTGAGGGCCTGGGCACTGTCCTTTACCTTTTCATTAAAGGCTCACACTTTACCACTTGAGCCACAGTGCTAATTCTGGCGTTTTCATGGTTAATTGGTGATAAAAAGTCTCACAGACTTTCCTACCCAGGCTGGCTTGGAACTGCAATCCTCTGATCTCAGCCTCCTGAGTAGCTAAGATTACAGGCGAGAGCCTCTGGAGCCCTTCTCATTTTAATTTTTACATAAGCTCTAAGATAGAAATATTCCATTCTGCATTATACATTTCAAAGGTCTTACATAACTTGCTTAAGATCACATTTCCTCTTCAGTGAAGGAGCTAGGATTTCACACAGGTTCTGTCTGATTTTAAAACCTGGGCAGTTTTTCAGGATACTACCCTGTGTCTCTCATCTCTCCTCTGCCCCAGTGTTCAGCAATAAGATGATTCTGCCTCCATTGGAAAAACATCTTTTCCAGACAAAGTAAGTTCATCTGCTACAGTCCACTCTCAATGAGGTCGAGGTTCGGCCTGGAATTCTGAAACTGAGACACAACAGACGACCAGCCATGTAAAGTCTTTGCCTGTAGAAGCCATATGGGTAAAAAGGACTCTGAGCCAAAAGCTAATGAAGAGAAAGGGAAGGGAAGTGGGACTGGATGAACAGGCACAGGGGATTTCTGCAGAAGAGGGACATCGGATTGTGATGGTCCCTCAGTACTGACCGCAGAGCCTGCATGTGCAGGATACACTTGTCACCTATGCCAAGTGCATTACGTTCATCTCAGCTATCTGGCATCTGTCCTGTCATGAAACAAGCAAACAACTTCCTATAGTTGAGGTTTCAGTTAGTGGCATTGGCCAAGTTTCAATGGGAGCCAGAGAAGACACCTCATGGGAGCTGGGAGCCCGGACAGCAGTAGCCAGAGCAGATCTCAGAGCCTGTGCCAACAGGGCAGATTATCAGAGTCCTGCTGCAAAGAGATAAGAGGCGTTGTGATCCAGCCCTGAGAAGGGCAGGCTTTATATAGCAGCCTGAGTAGGCTGCAAGGGAATGTCCTGGCTGAAGGCCTCTCTCCAACCAAGCGGAGAGGGGAGTAGGGAAGAAGAAGGGAGTTTATAAATAACCCCATGTGTGCTGGTCTGTTTCAATGCTTTGTCTTAGTCAAGCCTGAGATCTGAGGGAAGAGAGGGGCATTTATAGAATAGTTATTTTTCTTTATAGATCTCAAGTTTTCTACAATAAACTTGAACTCCTATAGTCAGCAGATAGTAACACTTTTTTATGTTAAAGAGAGAGGTGCATACAAAGAATTCCTTTCGTTGAGGATTTTCGTGACCACTTGACTCTTTATAGGTGCCCAAATATGTGCCTGTCTTCCTCTCCTTTACCTGGTGTCTTGCAGAGAAGCCCTCTGGGTGCTTGTCCTGACCTGGGCTGCAAGGAGCTGAGCTTTCTCCACTCCTCCAGGATTCCTGGCAGCCCCGCACCTTCCCCACCCCCATCCATACAAAGGCCTTTGTTCTTGGCCTTCCTGCCTTCCAATAAGGCATTTGCACCCCTTATCTCTTCAAGGGTTAAGCGGGGAGAGGGGTCCATCTTGCCTTCTGCACAAGGTCAACAGTGAGAACAAACACTGGAATCTGTACAATGTATTTCACATGCTGCGGAATCGAGGTAATTTTAGAACCTGCCTCAAACTGAGGATGTGGAGACTAAGACAGTAAATGCAAAGTACTGGTACCAGAGATGCTCAATTAGTGTTCTTTGTTATTGTTTTTGTCATTCCTGGGGCTTGAACTCAGGGCCTGGGCACTGTCCCCTAGAGCTTCTTTTGCTCAAGGCTAGCAATCTACCACTTGAGTCACAGCACCACTTCCAGCTTGTTCTGTTTATGTGGTATGAGGAATCAAACCCAGGGCTCCATGCATGCGAGGCAAGCACTCTACCACTAAGCCACATTCCCCCCCCCCCCCACTCCAGATGCTCAACTGTATACCGACTGATGGTCAGTGTACTGCATGTCCCTCAACATACTCAGTCCCTGCCACAAACGACCACACCAGCCGAACTCGGCCAAGAGGAGTTGACTGCTTCCAAAAATAACTCCTCCTAAGAGGTGTGAAGATCCGCTGCCTCAACCAGTGCTGATCTAATCAGAGTTCCAAAAACGCTCTGAGAGGTGACAGGCTTCTTGGAATCTCCAGCCTTCACTGAGCCTCCTTATAAAGCAGCAATCCTCATCTGGATGTGTGAGTCATAGCAGGGCCGCTAGATAAACATAAATGAATAAACACACTGTTACTACGAAGTAGTAGTAACCTCGTGAAGGCTCATGATCATGGGGCAATTTTTAGGACACAAAGGTAGGCAAAATAGCAATTAATCATCCCTGGTTCTTGAACAAGTGTTATGTGCAGAAAAGACACTGTACTGTTCAAGAAATACATAAGTAAAAAAAAAAAAATCAAAATCTTTTTCTGAAAGACTACAGTTTATTTGAGAAGGTATATTGAAAATACAAGTATAAATGTACTCAGCAATACAAGATATGACCTATGCAGAGAAGAGGCACAAAGCAAAGAAGAAAGTTCCCACTGTGTTCTGGAGGTCAGTGTAGCCTCCTAGAGGACATTAGAGCATCATCACCAAAACCTCATAGAACCCTAACACAACCAGGATAAAGTCTAAGAAAGAGTCTCACAAGTCAGTGTCAATGAGATTGGGTACTACGTATACTCATCTTGAATTTGAGATTCTCCTGCCACTGCTTCCTGAGTACTGAGATTACAGGCTTATGTCACCAGGGCCTCCATACCTAGCTATAGCACGCTTTGTGATCCTGAAAACATGTTTTCTCAATAAGGAAACAGTGGTCCAGAGAGGCTCAGAAAGATTCAGTGATATGCCCACAGTGACAGAGCAAAGACAGGATTCAAACCAGTTTCTACCTGGATCCACAGTTCATGCTTTGGCTACTATAACCTACTCCCACCAAGACCTCCCTCAAATATGGTTTCTAAAGCACGAGGACTATCTCTGACCAATAACTAGGCTCTCATTCCACACCTACAGCCTTCCAATGTATCCAGTTCTTTGAAGAGTACTGACCTGCAGTTGGCTGCCAGTATCATAAGGGACCACAATGTCTAAAGCCCAGATCAAAGTGATAATTACTACAAAAGTTTCTTTAATTTTATAGATTTAGGCTTCTCCTTTGACTTTGTGGTATTTCCATAGTTCAGCAACTCACCCCTCTCCCATGCTTTTATTTCTGGTGCTGGATACTGAATGCATGCTAAACACATGCTCTACCACTGAGCTACACCCAACTGCCAACTCATTCTTCATTTCCCAGTGATCTATAGTAGATAAAGCCCAATGGACTTTGTAGGAAAGGCCTAGGAATAAGAGGCAGGCACTAGTGGCTCACACCTATAATCTTAGCTATTCAGGAGACTGAGATCTGCAGGTCACAGTTTGAAACCAGCCCAGGCAGGAAAGTTCATAAGACTCTTATTTCCAGTAAATTACCAGAAAGCCAGAAGTGGAGATGTAGATTAAGTAGTAGAGCACTAGTCTTTAGCAACAGCAGCTCAGGGAGTGACTTTAAACCTTGAGTTTAAACCCTGGGACTGGCAAAAAATAAAAATAAAAAAATGCCGGGTGCTGGTGGCTCACGCCTGAAATCCTAGCTACTCAGGAGGCTGAGATCTGAGGATCACGGTTCAAAACCAGCCCAGGCAGGAAAGACTGTGAGACTCTTATTCCAATAAACTACTGGAAAACCGGAAGTGGCACTGTGGCTCAAGCACAGTGCTCGCCTTGAGCTGAAGAGCGCAGGGACAGCGCCCAAGCCCAGAGTTCAAGCCCCACAACCAATAAAATAAAAATAAATTTAAAAATTAAAAAATAAGACAGAAGTAATTTTCAAAGGTAACTTTCATCCTCAATCTAAAGTCACCTGAACAATGAGGATGTTTGTGACCTAACAAATAGCAAGTACTGGTTACCATATAGAAAGAAACTCAAAGAATGGAATTCTAGCTGCAAGAGAGTCAAAAATTCACTACTCATGGGGTGAGGGCTGAGTAAGTCAAACCATAGCAAGCTGCTTATAGACCTTACCTATCCAACTGTGAGCTCAGTATTGGCGGGTGATGGAAATAAAGAGCATCACTCATTCATGAATGTATTAACAATAAGAGCTATTTAGGAAATGTGACTTAAGTACACCATAATAGGAAGCATGCAAACACTGGACACCCAGGAGGAAGCAGACTCACCCGCCCAGGCAGGGCCCACCTAACTAATGCAGAACTCTCATCCTGAAGCTGCCTGAAAGCTGAGCACTTGACTAAAAACTGGTGATAACATACTCGATGTACAGGCAGGCAGATCCAAAGAGCAAGTCAAGAAGGGACGCAACCAGGTACTCCCCAATCCCTTTCCCAATCTAAGCAAGTGACTCAAATACGTGAATTGTAAAAGACATAGAGAAGCCAGAGAATGATACCCTAACTCAACTCCCACATATGGAAATGCTCCAATCCTTTCCTAAGTCCACACAAATCACTTCTCCAATAAAGAATTATATGTCTACTTTTTAAGTGAACAATTCACAGCTTACGTAGAACTTCCCTCTAACATACAACTCCACATTCAGTGTGTGTGTGTGTGTGTGTGTGTGTGTGTGTGTGTGTGTGTGTGTGTGTGTGTGTGTGTGTGTGTGTGTGTGTGTGTGTGTGTGTGTGTGTGTGTGTGTGTGTGTGTGTGTGTGTGTGTGTGTGTGTGTGTGTGTGTGTGTGTGTGTGTGTGTGTGTGTGTGTGTGTGTGTGCGCGCGCGCGCCCTGGTACTAGGGCTTGAGCTCAGGGCCTGGGTGCTGTCCCTTAACTTTTTTTTGCTCAATATTGGTGCTCTACCACTTGAACCACAGCTCTACTTCCAGCTTTTTGGTAGTTAACTGGAAATAAGAGCCCCATGAGAAGAAAAGAATAGCTGGGTGCTGGTGGCTAGCTACTCAGGAGGCTGAGATCTGAGGATTGCCCAGGCAGGAAAATCCATGAGACTCTTATCTCCAATAAACCACTCAGCAGTGGCTCAAGTGGTAGAGCACTTGCCTTGAGCTGAAGAGCTGAGGGACAACACCCAGGCCCAGAGTTCAAGCCCCATGAATGACAAAAGAAAAAGGAAAAAGGGGAAAAAAAGGAAAAGACAGGAAAGAAAAGAGAATCTCATGGACTTCCTGCCAGGGCTGGCTTCAAACCACAATCCTCAGATCACAGTTTCCTGAGTAGCTAGAATTATAGGCATGAGCCACCAGTGCCCAGTCATTCATTCCTAGTAGTCCTAGGAAATCTCCTCTATGGATGAGAAAACATCCAGTTGCTAAAGATGGGCAAACTCATCTGTGAACCTGTTTTACAAGTAGACAAACATTTTGAGCCTGGCCTGTTATCTTTCAGAAGTCTAGAGCAACTCACTGCTACTTCTGCTGGAAGACCAGTCTATTCTTTCATTCCTCATCCAACAGGTATTTACTACTACATGCCAAGCATTATACTAGGATGACTGATCCGGAAACGGACAGGCCAGAGATCTTGGCTAACATCACTCAAGTCAACTATTTGCCCAGGCCTAATATCCTCCCATCATCCTTAACTCCTTCCCTCCCTCAACCCCTTCACCCAAAAGTCAACTACTATATTCTGACCTTGTATTCTTGATGAGGATGAAATCTTTCAATTGCTTCTACTCCCTCTACTATTCCTCAGTCTAAGCTTCCATGTTCTCTTCCTTGGATATCTGCTGCAATCACCTAATTGTTTTCCCTACTTCTAGGTTTGCTCTCATCCATTTTCATTATCAAGTCATGAGTGTGGCAAGGAATTTGAGAAGTGACTTGTTATCCTAGAGATAACCTCTAATCCCTGGCAACTTCCTGAGTTGCAAGGTGCTGACCATGAAGTCCAATCCTATGATCGAAGGGTTGGGGAATTGGGCCAGCTGTATCAGCCTGATTTTTAAGAGTGGGAAGGAACCTGTAGATTTAACTAAACTAGGTGGACAAAAATTCCATCAATTACCCGAGTGCTGGTGACTCATACTTGTAATCCTAGTTGCTCAGGAGGCTGAGATGTGAGGATAATGGTTCAAAGCTATCCTAGGCAGAAGAGTCCATGAAACTCATATCTCCAGTTAACCATACAAAAAAGCCAAAGTAGAAATGTGGATCAAGTAGCAGAGCTTTGAGTTCCAGCTCCAGTCCAACTCCCCTCCCTTACATACATACACACATACACACACACACACACACACATACTCACTCCTCAAATCAGTCATGAATGAAACCTCAATAAAAGGTCTAAACACTAAAGTTTAGGTGAATTCCCCTCGCATGTCTCTGCACCGAGAGGACAATGTACTGTACATGCATGTCTTTGACTTTCCAAATATCTGTGAGTTCTTGCAAATTACTGAAACTGAAGGCATGATAGCCATCTTTTCTGAAAAGACAGTGGCCCTGGACACCTCTAAACATGAGGCTAGTGTCGGGAGAGAGGGCAGTCTTCTGGAGACTGTGTCCTTAGCCTCAAATGTGGCTAATTTGCTGTACCCAGTCAGGGAGGATTTTCTAAAATGGGATTCTGATCATATTACACATCTGTCTAACACACTTCAGGGATATCTCACTCTCCCTAGGATGAAGTCCAAATGCCTAAATATGGCTTTCCAGACTGCTGATGATCCAGGCTCTGTTTTGCGGGCCAATCTCATATCCCCCAATTCCTCTCAGACTTGACATTTCAGCTGCATGGAGCTTCCCGGTGCTCCATAGTCTCTCACCTTCCCAGATTCTGGAACACGTGGCCATCCATCCTATAATATTCTCTAACCTCCCTCCTCTTGGCTAACTCCCATAGTCCTCCAGGTCTCATCCCATACACCTTTCCTCAAGTCAGAGCTGGATGCTCACCTAAATGTGCTGAAATGGCCTACTTTCTGGTCTATCGTCCCCACAGACTATGAACTTTCTGATTATGAGGACAGTATCTTCTCCCCTGTTCTATTCTCTGTTGCTTCACAGATTGACCCACCATCCTAATACAGAAATGGTTAACAGAGCCGGGCGTGGTAGCTCATGCCTGTAATCCTAGCTACTCAGGAGGCTGAGATCTGAGGATCACGGTTCAAAGGCAGCCTGGGCAGGGAAAGGCCATCAGACTCTTATCTCCAATAAACCTTTCAGAAAACCGAAGTGGCACTGAGGCTAACCTGGTAGAGTGCTAGCCTTGAGCTGAAGAGCTGAGGGACAGTGCCCAGGCCCGGAGTTCAAGCCCCATGACTGACAAAAAAGAAAAAGAAAAAGAGAGAGAGACAGAGAGAGAAAGAGAAAAAAGAAGAGAAGAGAAAAGAAAAGGTTAACAGTTCATAGCAGACATCAACGTGAGTCATGTTAAAAGAATGAGTGACTATAGAGAAAGACTGAGGAAGGCTCTCCAAGCCCCTTCATGGGCTTACTTACAAGTTGTCTTTCAGGATGGCTCTATCCACAAGTGGCTTCTCTCATTTACTAGAGGCTGATTTTTGTTAGCTTCAACTTCAGAGGATCAACTGTTTTCAACTTTGTCCTCAAAATGTTGAGAAGTGTCCTAAGGCCTAAACTCAACTTTGGATTATCCTTTGGTCGTCTCTTTGACTCTGTTATCACAAGGTATTATGGCATTTGTGAATAGAGCGACACTTGCAATATTTTATACATAACTACATAATGTATTAAATCAATATCCATTACCAGTTTTATACATGCATGTGCGTCTATCTATACTTTATTATTTGAACCTATTGATACAGGTGAGGTGATATCTCCTTCTTCCTCTTAGCTTCCAGTGAAATGAACCCCTTCTTTTTTACTTTCTTTCCCATAGACAGTCAATACGGAGCCCCCATGGGTAACTGACAGGAGGAGGGGAGGCCATGCAGATGTACAATGATGGTGTGTCTGCTTGTACACAAGGAAGCAGAGTACTGCAGTCAGGCATGGAGTAAAAGGCACAGTTGATGTGATAGGAAGATTGGGTACTAGCTGAGGAAATAAGTACACATGGAGAATAAAATCCAGGATTTGGACTGTTCAGAAAGAGAGTTAACAAATAGGAAGGAGAAAACTATAAAGCTGAAAGCAACTGAAAATATTAATATCAACTTATTTTGTTTCGTTTTGCTTTGCAATACCAGGGCTTGAACCCAAGTCCTTCTACAATCACTCAGTTTTATTTGCTCACAGCTAGTGCTCTACCACTTGGGCCACACATCCAGCCAACAGTTTTGCTGGTGAATTGGAGATGAAGTCTCATGGACTTTTCTGTTCCTGGCTGGCTTTGAACCACAATCCTTCTCCAGGTCTCAGCTTTTTACATACCTAGCATTATAGGCATGAGCTACCAGCACCCAGCTCAACCTATTTTTTAGAATACAAATCAAAGTAGATCTAGAAATATATATATATATGTATATATATATATGCTTATACCTAGGTATGCATACAAATGTGTATATATCCTATTGTTCACCAAGAGGACCATAAAGAGCCTAGATCTTGGTTTCTAAATACTAACCTCCACTGAAAAGAAGTGGGGCTCCTTGAAAAAGGCATAATTCTAGGCTGGTATAGGAAGTGTTTAAGATGAACTTGGGTCATAATATTGTGCCAAAAAGTAAGAAAGTGCTGAAACATGGACACATGTCTGCAGAATACAGAACTACCCCGCAAAGGACCTCCACCCGCCAATCTGGAACAATTCATACATCAAAATAAACAAGACTGGCAGTAAAATAGAATCTATGGAATACAATATGCTTCTGGTACAAACATATAAACAAACAGAAAATGGGAAAATGCCTTATTCCAGTAGGCTGCCAACTAATAAGAGGAGAAGGAATGATAGGAATAGGAAATTGTCGTTTGGCAACTGTCACAGTGGTTGTTGATTCTGGCAGGAGATATCAATAGAGACTAAGATTAGTGGGTGGAAGATCGGTAGAGAAGAGGAATCTGTCCCCTACAAAACTGTATCTATATAAGAGGGAAATGTGGCTGGAGGTATGACCTAAGTGGTAGAGTGCCTATGTAGCAAGCCAAGAGGCTCTGAGTGCAAATCTAAGAAACACCAAAATATGTAGGGCGGTGAGGAGAGACACCAAAAAATGGTGGCGGGGGAGGGGGGGAACCTGCAACACACAAAAGAGGGGAAAAAATGACACTGATAATGGAGATAAACAGCAACAGTCATGGAGTGGGTTAACATGATTTGTTTTCCCCATCCCACCCCTATGCAATTAACTCTGTTATTTCTGTTGTGTAGGATCCAAGACTGGGAATGTGGCTTAGTGGTAGAGTGCTTGACTCACATGCATGAGGCCCTGAGTTTGATTCCTCAGTACCACATAAACAGAAAAGGCTGAAAGTGGTGCTGTGGCTCAAGTGGTAGGGTGCTAGCCTTGAGCAAAAGAAGCTCACAGGTAGTGCCCAGGCCCTGAGTTCAAGCTCTGGGACTGGACTGCACTGGAAGGAGAGAAGAGAGAAAAGAGAAGGAAGGAAGGGAGAAGAAGGGAGGGAGGAAAGAGAGAGAAGGAAAGAGAAAGAGAGAGAGAGAGGAAAAAATGGGATCCAAGCCTAGTCATAAGAAGGCAGTAGAGAGATTCAAGGGCATCTTTCAAAATGAAGAGCTTGAACTCTTTAAAAAAGAGTTGAGGGTATGAAAAACACGGCAGAGCTAGAGGACTGTTCATACTGCAGAAAACTAACAAGACATGAGAGATATGAAACATATATTCATGAATATGATTTGGGTCCAGAAAGGAAAAAGAGATATTGTTAGGACAGCTTGAAAATTTGCATGGAGTCTTGGGATTGGATGACAGTGACGTAACTTGTTCATTCCCTAACTTGGAGGGTTGTATGGTGAGTAGATTATACAGGTCAAAAGTAATTAACACTCTGATGAGGTCCAAGGACCCAGATTGCTGACTTCATACAACAGAATATGTAATTATATAATTACATGCAGATGCCTTTAACTTATGATAGGGTTAGATCTTGGTAAACCTAGCATAACTTGAAAAAACATGATGGAATTTTACTTAATACACCTAACCGACCAAACACTATCACCTAACAACATATTCGAGTCAGTGATCTCCTCTTGTGATCAAATGGCTGTCCAGGAGCTACAGCTTGCTGCTCTGCTGCCCAGCATAGAGAGAATTATTATACCATATATCACTAGTCCAGGAAAAGATCAAAATACAAAGCATGGATTCTACTGAATGCATATTGCTTTGTGAATCATTGTAGCATTAATGATTCACAAATCAAGCCATCCGCAGTTGGCAGCTACCTCTATATGAAACCTCTTCTGTTTATTTTCAATGTCAGGACTCCAGCATCCTCATTCTCCTTTTGTCTTGCAGCCTAACACAAAGAATGTATGGTTTCCCTGACCTACTATATCTGTTTTCCTAACTTCAGGGCTTTTTGCCCGTTGGGAATTCAGGTTCTGTTCTGTCTTGAAGCACTCTTCCCATTAACTAGAAAAAAAAAATTCGACAAGAAAGGTGTATCTGAGCCCATTCTCTATAAAACCTGCCACTGCTTAAGTGGTACCTTGCCACTTGAGTCCTCATTTGTCTCCATGGCAATGTTCGGAACTAGTCTGCTCGTTCAAGACCCATCAAATTACTTATCCTAACAGAGCTGGCGTATCCCACCAGGGCACATACACATTCCGTTCACCATAGCAACACTCAAAACCACAGCCACCGTTTGTATTTATTTCAAGAGCAATGCATCCTTTGAAATGGAGATCCCACTCATCAGCTGACGTTGTTTACATTAATTTTGTGTGTGTGTGTTCAATCACTCATTCCTCCAAGTATCCAGACTTAGTAGGGGCCACAGAAACACAAAACCTTACCTCCACCTTGTGGGGGTTCATGTGGAAATTGGGCTTCTGAGGAAAGAAGGGTTAGCTGACAAGGAGGAGAGCTTTCCTGACAAGAAAACAAAGTATGGAGCTGCGAAGGCAAATGTGTCATGAAATAAGGCTGGTGTACAAATGCAACAGTGATACTCACTAGACACTATGTTGGAAATGAACTTTACAACTTGAGGGGGAGGGGAGTGGGAGAAAATGAGGGAGGGGTAACACTGTTCAAAAAGAAACGCACTCATTACCTTACTTATATAACTGTAACCCCTCTGTATATTACCTGTACAATATTTTTTTAAAAAAGAAAGAAATTGTGGGGGGGAGGGGGTGGAGGAAGGTAATGGAGACTCAGGAGAAGGACAGTAACAAGACCTTGGCATAAAATATGCAGGAACCTTTGCTTTTAATTTTTGAATTAGCATACATTAATAATACGAAGGAGTTTCATTGTGATAATGCCACAGATATATACAGTGTACTTTGTGCCCACACACACACAAGCCATGTGGGGGCGGGGATTGAACTCAGGGCCTAGAACTCTCACTTGCTTTTTTGCTTAAGGCTAGAGCTCTACCACTTAAGTCACAGCTCCACTACCAGCTTTTTTGGTGGTTAATTAGAAGCAAGCATCTCACAGACTTTCTTGCTCCAGCTGGCTTTGAACTGCACTCCTAAAATCTCAGGCTCCTGAGTAGCTAGGATTGTAGGAAGGAGCCACTAGCGTCTGGTATATACAGTGTACTTTAAACAAACTCAACTCCCTCTATTTTATTTGGATATCATTTCCCTCCTCTCTCCTTTTCAAATAGGGCTTGGTTGGGTTTCATTATGCTGTCTTCATATACAAATGTAATATACTTCCATTTTCCTCACCCTTCAGTATCCTTTCTTTTTCCATTTCCCCTTTCTGTTTAAAGCAATAAGGACTTTAAGAGAAAATGTGCTTTGTCCTATTTGTGCTTTAGAAAGCTCTCTTTGAGCCTGGCGCTGGTGGCTCACGCCTGTAATCCTAGCTACTCAGGAGGCTGAGATCTGAGGATCGCGGTTCAAAGCTAGCCCGGGCAGGAGAGACAGTGAGACTCCTATCTCCAATAAACCACCAGAAAACCGGAAGTGGCACTGTAGCTCAAGTGGTAGAGCGCTCGCCTTAAGCTAAAGAGCTGAGGGACAGCGCCCAGGCCCAGAGTTCAAGCCCCATGACCGACAAAAAAAAAAAGAAAGCTCTCTTTGGCTGCTGTACTGAGGTTTGATTAAATGGTGAAGTCCCAGAGCCACGAGTTACTTGAAGAGAGAGCATCCAGAAGAGAGACACGGAGTGGAGGCTTCATTTGGGGGAAACTCAGTTGCCACTTCAGAGGGCAGGCTAGGTGGAAGCTATGGCCAGGTAGGTGGAAGCATGTGGACCACTTAAAGAAAGGTAGAATGAACATGTAAAGGCATGAGGTTCACCCTTTAGAAACTGTATTTTCATTCCACATTAAGACTGTCACTTTGAGCTAGCTGCTGGTGGCTCACAGCTGTAATCCTGGCTACTGGAAGCTGAGAGCTGAGAACTGAGGTTAGAAACCATGTTGGACAGGAAAGTCGAAGTTCCTAAGATTCTTCTCTCCAATTAATGATCAAAGAGATGGAAGTAAAGTGGCTTTTCATGTGCTAATCTTGAGTGAAAATAAAAAGGGCCAGTGCCCAGAGTTCAGTCCCCGGTACTGCCATTAAGGAATGACTCTCCTACTGTAAATATCCCAACAATGTTATAAAGCAAGTTGAGAAGATCTCCCCAGCACCTCTTGAATCATACCACAGAGTGATTCCACAGATAAAAACTTGGGAGAATGTCCCCTTGAAAATACTTCCATTCACAATCATCTAGTCTCCACAACAGATAAAGGGACCTTCCTACTGCTCAGGATTTTGAACTCTTAGCAAGGTATAAAAGGAACGATGAATGTCAGGAACACTCCCAGAGTTCAAGCCCTGGCTCTGTCATTTTCTCCTTGTGTAATCTTAGCAGTTATTTAACCTTTCTAAGACTGATCCCATCATCCACTGAACGGAGGAATTCAGAATAGCTGCCTCTTGAAACATTTTTGCTCCCCAAAATTATTCGAGACTTGAATCTCCATTCACTATTTTCCTTGCTTCTGCCATGTATATCAGTCTTCTTTGTTGCCCAAAAGAGAAGCCTCTTTTTTTCCAGTCCCAAGACTTGAACTCAAGGCCTGGGCACTGTCCCTGAACTTTTTCACTTAAGGTTAGCACTCTACCACTTGAGCCACAGCACTCACTGCCTTTGGCTTTTTCTATGATTTAACTGGATTCTCACAGACTTTGCTGCCCAGGCTGGCTTCAAACCGCCATCCTCAGATCTCAGCCTCCTGAGTCATTAGGATGACAGGTGTGAGCCACTGGTGCCGAGCTAGAAGCCTACTTCCTTCTGTTCAGGTGCTGTTGGCTGTTCTGACAACTTCAGGTGATAAAGAACCAAACATTTGGAAGCACAGACTGAAGGGTGCAAACTCAGAAGGGTGGAGAGCGAGCCACCTGCAGGGGGCAGCATCTGGCAGCGTAAGGCCATGTTGGGTCTCCCTTTAAACTGGGTCTGCCTGGAGCATGGCAAAAGAAACCTCTGAATTCAGTCTCCAGCTGACAAAGGACCCATTTTACTCTGTGTGGGTTTGACACGCAACCTCCCAAGGCGTCAGGTCTTTGGTGCACAGGGGAGCAGCAAGGCCTGGTTTTCTGAAGGCAACCCTGGCCTCAGGAAGTCCAGCTGGGTTTTTCCCAAAGCCCCACACCAGGACGATTATTACTACTGTACGATGAGAAGGAAAACAGCTCCTTCTTAACCACCCATGTGGCCCTAGTTACTGACGCTTCCCCCAGCCTTGAAGGGGTAGGAAAGAGCCCCTGACTCTGTCAAGGGGGAAGACTACATGTCCCCCACCCCCCTCAGCCCAAGGGGGGAGGGGAGAGGGAGGAATCTTGGAGACAAAAGAAATAAAGAGTCTTAGCCTTGCAGATGTGAAGCTGGAGAAAGACAAGGATGCGCCTTCCCACATGCTGGGCTTTTTGTTGTTGTTTTTGTTTTTTTAAGAAAGCCTAATGGCTGTCTGCATTCCCAAAGTCGCCCATCCCCAGCACAGGATAATTTGCTACCATTTGTGAATTTGTTTATATGCAAAAACAAAGAGGCAGAATGCTTAAGCTCATCAAGCCTGTCCTAGAAGTTCAGAATACAGAATTACCCTCGGGACAGAGGCTGAGCCCTGTGGGAATTTAAGGACCGTAGCTGTTAATGAAGGTGGCATTAAGGGGCCTGTACAACGGTGGACGACAGAAGGACTTTGTCACTCGCTCTTCTGTTGACTTTGGCTGGAAAGGGAACTGCTATGTCACCATGACATCACCACCTTCCAGGAACCACTGAGTCAGCCTTAACCACCAAGGCCCCAGGCTGGACCCACTCACTTCTCCCAACCAGAAATATGGGAGGGGTACCGGGCCAAGGCTGTGGGTCTGGTGCTATCCCTCACTTCATGCTCAACAGTCATAGCCTGGACCTAGAGCAGATGGCTTCTCACTCAGAAGTACCCACATTCTCCCACCATGGAAGAGAACCTACCCCTACGCGCACACACACCCCCAAGAGGGTCATGGATTACAGATGCAACAGAAGTAGCCAGGTGAGAGACAGCACTCCGCTCTGTTAGCCTTTCATTACTCCTTATGAACAAGGAGAAGGAAGTAGAAAGATATTCAGTCGGAGAGATGGGGAAGGGTATGTGCAGAAGGCTGATGTGGGGCAAGGTAAATGAACCTGTGTCCAGTTCATAACCAAAGCTGTTCCAAAGGTGTCACAGGGTAGGAAGATCTGTTCAGGTCCACTAACTACCTTCTCAAAATGGGTAAGTACCTCAGAAGTCCAGGGCCAGAGGGGTTTCTCTGTGCCCTCAAGGGTGACTTCTTATGTCTCTGTCCTCAACAGGATCATAGGTACCCTTCCCCTATGTCAGACTTTCCCTCTGTGTTAAGAAGATTCGAAACAATATGTCCCTATCACATCTGTCCCATCTTTTCATTAGACTTGACGTCCCCTTGCTTTGTAAGCTGATCTGACAAAGAAAAAAAATTAACCCAGCAGGCAGTAATACAATTTTATAGCATGATAAAGGTCCTATTCCCCTCTTTCCCTACTACGTACACACATTGTTGCACAATTTACCATGCTTTAACCTTCTATTATTATATTGATTTACCTATTGCCAACCTAACCCTCGGTAAACATCTCCCTCTTACAGGTGAGAACATAAGAGATTCCAAAGGTGAAGGAAGTTGTCCAGAGTGCGCAGCTGGTGAGGGACAGAACCCGTCTCAGAAGCCAACTCCAAGAAGCTGGGTCTTTCCACTTGGATACTCTGACTCAAGAGCCTCCTCTGCCTCTGAGTCAGAAATGATAAAATTAGATTTTCACGTCATTAAAAAAAAAACTCAGAAGTTAGGATAAGTTTTATACATTGTCCTGGTCTGTGACCTAGGCAGATACCACTGTGCAGTGCCCGCCCGCTCCCCCCCCCCCCCCTTGCCCTGCGTTCTGAGGAACTAAATCCAGAAAGTCTCCTTAACAGTTCCTCTGGGGTTGGGCAATGAAATCTCCCTTTCTAGAATATCCACATATTGAGTCTGCTCCTGGGGACACAGAGAACCTGAGGAGTATGTCACGCTGAATTCTCTTTCTCCAGGCTCCACATCCTCAATTCATTAGGATTTACTCTTCTGTGGTCCTTTCCCACCCGTCTCCTCTGTATGGAGCCTGTTCAATCTCAAAATGAGGTGTAATGAGTTCAGTATACTCAGTGACTGACCCACTTAGAGGAGGCAGGACCAGATCACACTAAGACTGTGGTCATTTGTTGATATGATCATAGTTCAGAATATTCTGGGGGGAGGGGCTTGTGTTGACCTTATCATGAATGGAAACATGTGCTGTCCCTAAGCCACATCCTCCCCTGCTCCTTGTCCAGCTGAGTTGGGGATGCATGTGACTTGTTCTTGGCATGTAGGCAATGTACTAGTCAGCCCGGACAGCCTCTTGCTAGCTGAATCACCTCTCCAGTGCTCCCGGCCATCACTGACCCACTAGGACTAAGCGCCCTTCTTCCCCTGTCCCCAATTCTGGTTGTCTGCTCTGGAGTTCTGCCAAGGAATCCCTTTGGCCCAGTTACCTCACAACAGAATTCTGGCTTTGAACTTCCAGCCTCCTCGTGTATCTCCAGGGAGGTTCTGAACAAAGCCTTGCTCAGCTCACATGAGACGGCTCTTTCTCTGCTGAAATAAAATTTGCCAGCATTTCAACCATGACAGGGCTTCCCTGTAGAGACCTACAAGGAATTTTCCTCCCAGGGACCCGGATGTGAAGTGGGGGCATTGGTCTCTTTTATAACAGGAAGCATTCTATTTCCTCTCAATCTATGTGTGCTGCGTTTGTCACCTTGCCACCCCTCCACTGAATTCTCACGTGGAGGATGGCATATATGGCACCTCAAACCTTCTGAACCTCCCTCCCGGTGCCAGCCAGCATCAATGGGCTTTTCTTCTTTCCTACAGGCCGAACTTCTTGTTGAACCTTCTTCCTACACTACTACTGATCACATTCCCTTATTCTTGTATTCCCAATCCCTGCTCTAAATAGACAAATGATCTTCTTGAAAAGTGAAAAGCCTTCTCATTCTCTACACCTGGGCTCTGAGAATACTAAGTGTTCACTAGCTATGGGGAAAAACAAAATCCTACTTTGAAATGCAAAATTGAGCAAGACTTCTCTGTCTTAGGATGCCTAGGGCTCTCCTGAAGCTGCAAACACAGAGAATCAGCCAAATAGGAGCCTCACGATCCCTAAGAGCCAAAACCTACCCTTTGCATACCTCAGAAATAATCTCATTTCTTTCTTGCAGCTCAACACAGACATCTAGAAGGACTTCCTGCTTTGTACCTACCACACACTCCACTACACTAGACCCTCAGTTCCATTCCTCCCAGAGGTCTATTTGGCTCTTGGTGATACACCCCTCAGTCATCTTTGGGGGTTTTGTTTCATTCTTAGTCATTCCATCTTGTGATGCTAAGGTCACACTCCAAAAGGTGCACTGTTCATGCCCCTGTGTGTTTTCAACCCAGGCATTCACATATTTAAAACCAATTAAACTGTGATTGTTTTCACCCCTGTCACTTTGCTGTCAATTCACTTAGTACAAACACCAGTTTGTTTCCATTCAGAGTCTAGCTGTGGCAAGCTGACCTGGAACTTGTGACCTGCCTCAGCCTCCTTAGTACCAGGATTATAGGCCTGCACCACAACACCCTGGCTTAAAAGTGGGACTTGTTGATCCAGCTGTTAGTACACAGCACTTGGGAGGTGGGAGCAAGGAGACAGAGTTCAAGGCTAGCCTTGAACATGTCAAGTCCCTGTCTGAATAAAACAAAAACTAGACAGAAGCTGGTAGTTTTCAGGTGTCTAAATATAATCCTAGCTACTCAGGAGTTTTAGCCCCAGTACTTAAAAAAAAAAAAAAAAAAAGGATGAAAAAAAGGGAAGGTCTTGTTGATGCTATTTAAACTACACATGAGACACTTAGATATAACAAGGGCTATAGCAGTGACTATACTTCCCTAGAACCTTCTTTTTTTTTTTTTGTCGGTCGTGGGGCTTGAACTCTGGGCCTGGGCGCTGTCCCTCAGCTCTTCAGCTCAAGGCGAGCGCTCTACCACTTGAGCTACAGCGCCACTTCCGGTTTTCTGGTGGTTTATTGGAGATAAGAGTCTCACAGTCTCTCCTGCCCGGGCTGGCTTTGAACCGTGATACTCAGATCTCAGCCTCCTGAGTAGCTAGGATTACAGGCGTGAGCCACCAGCGCCCGGCTCCCTAGAACCTTCTTTGAAGTATCAGATCTATACCACCCCATCCAGGATAGTAACCTTCATCTACCCTCACAAGCTCTTCAACCATTAAGACTCCACCCCCAGCTCTGCCTTGACCTCCAAGCCAGCCCTCTTTCTGCGGAGTTCTGTGAGGTTTACACAGCATCCGCCTTCCAAATCCCTGTGCCCTCCATCAGGTTTCCCTATCATGGGAGCTTTTCTATTTTTTTTTCATTTAATCTAATGATCTTTAGATTCATTCAGTCATTTAGCAAGCATCTGTGAACAGCTTTATTGTCAAATGCGGTACTAGGCTGAAACTATTAACAGCTGGACAAAGCCAGGCTTTCAAAATGACTTCTGGTTTAAAAAAAAAAAAGGCAGGCACAAAACCCAAGGACACACCTAAATAAACAAGAGCAATGCAGCTTATGACTACATTCTTTGAGGGAAATGCATAGGATCATGTAAAAAGAGAAGAAGGAAAGCACTTTAGAAAAGGAGGCCAGGGGCTGGGAAGGTGGCTCAGTGGTAGAGCGCTTGCCTTGCATGCCTGAGGCCCTGGGTTTGATTCCTCAGCACCACATAAGCAAAGAGAAAAAAGCCGGAAGTGGCGCTGAGGCTCAAGTGGTACAGTGCTAGCCTTGAGCTGAAGAGCTGAGGAGCTGAGGGACAGTGCCCAGGCCCAGAGCTCAAGCCCCACGAGGGAGGGAGGGAGGGAGGGAGGGGAGGGAAGGAAGGAGGGAGCAAGGAAGGAAGGGAGGGAGGGAGAGAGAAAGAGAGAGAGAGAAAGAAAGAGAAGGAGAAGAAGGGATGGAGGGAAGGAGGGAGAGAGAAAGAGAGAGAAAAGAAAACCTTGCTGGGCACTGGTGATTCACATTTATAATCCTAGCTACTCAGGAGACTGAGATCTGAGCATAAAAGTCCATGGGGGAGAGGATTGGGGGGGGGGGGGGAGGAGGGGGAGGGGAGGCTGGGAAGGGATGTGAAGAGTAAACAAAGGAGGAGGCTGCAATGCTTGATAAGAAATGTACTCATTATCTTGCCCATGTAATTGTAACCCCTCTGTACAGTATGTTCACAATAAAAAAATTTTTTAAAAGTCCATGAGACTTTTTTTTTTTTTGGTCAGTCATGGGGCCTGAACTGAGCCTGGGCACTGTACCTCAGCTCTTCAGCTTAAGGCCAGCGCTCTACCACTTGAGCCACAGCGCCACTTCCAGCTTTTTCTGCTTGTGCTGAGGAATCGAACCTCATGCATGCAAGGCAAGCACTCTACCACTGAGCCACCTTCCCAGCCCCCATGAGACTTCTAACCATCTAAAAGCTAGAAGTGTAGGAAATGGAAGCAAGACGGGGGCGGGGGGTGGGTTGGGTTGTTTTGGGGTTTGTTTGGGGCTTTTGGGCCATGGGGCTTGAACTCTGGGCCTGGACACTGTCCCTGAATTCTTCAGGTCAAGGCTAGCACTCTACCACTTGAGCCACAGCGCCACTTCCAGTTTTCAGAGTGGCTTATTTGACATAAGACTCTCATGGACTTTCCTGCCCAAGCTAGCTTTGAACAGTGATCCTCAAACCCCAGCCTCCTGAGTATTTAGGATTACAGGCATGAGCCCCCAGTGCCAGGTGAGTTTTCTTTGTTGCTGTTTTCTCTTGTCTTGTTTGTTCATTTATCTGTCTTTGGGAGGGTATGGGGGCACAGAAATAGAGATAAACGGTGAACAAATGCAGCAGTGGTACTCACTAGATGCTCTGTTGAAAATGAACTCCACAACTTGTGGGTAGAGATGGGAGGGAAAAACCCGGAGAGCGAGGGAAGGGATAACACTGTTCAAGAAGAAATATACTCATTACCTGACATCTGACTGTAACCCCTCTGTACATCACCTTGTTAATAACAAGAAAAAATGTTTTTAAAGCTAGAAGTAGAGATGTGGCTCTAGTGGAGGAGGACCAGCCTTGAGTGAAAAGCTAAGGGAGAATGTCCTGGCCCTGAATTCAAGTCCCAATATAGGATACAAGAAAGAAAAAAAGGAAAGAAAAGAAGGGCCGACCAAGGAGAACTTCTGTGGGGAAGACTGAGGCTTTGAATGAGCCGCCTCCCCCCCCCCCATGAAGCAGCACTGTAGGACAAAGGCAATTCAGATGCAGGGAGATGCCAGTGCAGGAGCCCAGAGGCAAGCAGGATATCTTCATACAACCAAAGGCCACGTGGGAGCTGAGAAAAGAGAGGAGGAGGAGAGATGCAGAGGAAAGCCTCAAGTGCAGTACCTGGAGCTAGAAGGCATCAGCAGCAGAGGGAGCATTTCAAAGTTCACTTTGGCTCCTGTGTGGAAGATGGAACTGCAAACTGGACAGAATGAGGAGTAAAGAAGCCAGTCAGCCTACCTCGCTCATGTCTGCAGAAGCAATGGTAGGTAGGTGTTGGTGACGAGGCAGAAGGCCACAGGAGGATGGAGACACAAGGTGAAGGCAGGGATAATCTGGAAGTGGGACTCACCACAGTCACAGGAATGTCTGGTTTTAGGAAAACACTGAAGGACCATCTCACATTGAGACTTAAGAGACTGACACCAGTGAGAAGAACTGGGAGCAGGGGCTGGGAAGGTGGCTTCGTGGTAGAGTGCTTGCCTAGCATGCATGAAGCCTTGGATTTGATTTCTCAGTACCACATACACAGAAAAAACTGGAAATGGAGCTGTGGCTCAAGTGGTAGAGTGCTAGCCTTGAGCAAAAGAAACTCAGGGACAGTGCCCAGGCCCTGAGTTCAAGCCCCAGACCTGGCACAAAAAAACGAGGAGGAGGAGGAGGAGGACGAGGAGGAGGACGAGGAGGAGGAGGAGGACGAGGACGAGGAGGACGAGGACGAGGAGGACGAGGAGGAGGACGAGGAGGAGGACGAGGAGGAGGACGAGGAGGAGGACGAGGAGGAGGACGAGGAGGAGGACGAGGAGGAGGATGAGGAAAGAAGAAGAAGAAGAAGAAGCAGCAACAGCAGCACTACCAGTATTGGCAGACACCCTGGAACAATGTAAGGTGTAATCCTGCTGTGGCTTTGTGTGGATCTGTTTCTCTGCATACCCACGGGATATGCATAGTATTTGGGGGACAGAGGAAAAGGAGAACAGGAAAACTTCCATCAAGATCCAGTAAGGGTGGGAAGGAAAGAGACAGAAAATTTGCCAGATATAAATCACCTGAAAATTAAAAGAAGCTATGCTGCTGGCCATGACTTCTACTGAAGTGTCCAGTGAGCTACTTCCTGAACACAACAAAGGAATGACAAAAATAGGCCAGAAGCCAGTGGTCATGCTTGTAATCCCAGCTACTTAGGAAACTGAGATCTGAAGCTAGCCTGAATAGGAAAGCCTATGAGATTCTTATCTCCAATGAACCACCCAAAAGCCAGAGATGGAGCTGAGGCTCCAATGATAGAGCACAAAAGCTCAAGGACAGTACCTACGCCCTAAGTTTCAGCCCAAGGACAGGCACACACGCGCGCGCACACACGCACACGCACACACACACACACACAAATTACGTGTCATATCAGAATTGCTTTCTCCTCATAAACATGAGGTTTTGAGCCACAAATAAGCATTTCCAGGATGGCTCTGTTTGCAATAGGAATTTTATAAGGGCAAGAGTACCAGTTCCTAACAAATGACCTATAAATAAATCCTTGGACACCACAAACACGTCATTCTGCACTGTCCTGCCTGCCTGAGGAGCAGGCCAGCTCTCCTTTTCCTCATAACACTGTTACAGATCAGGGTTTTTTTTTTTCCTTACAAATCAAGAGTTTTTGCTGCTTAGTCATGTACAGCTGTGGCCAATTATGACACTCCAGGATTTATTTTCCACTGTTCAGTCCAGAAGGGTTTCAGCTGTTAGTGTTTGTGCCAGCGCGTAGTAGAATGGTCCAGAGAAGCCATCACACGAAGCATTTTAAAGGAGTCTTGTAAAGAAAGCCATACTACTTATGAGCAAAGCCTTAAAAAATATTATCTTAGGGTCCAGAATGAAAAAAAATGGGACCTAAGGATTCTTAGACCCTGCCGTTCTGAGAGCTAGAGCAAGAACAATAGAAACCCACATCTGGCAGGTTCTGAGCCACCCCTCCCCCCTCCGCCTCATCTAGCATTTGCAGAGGTCTCCAGAGTGCTTTGAAAGCCATCAGAGAGGACAACCACCAGGACCTCAGCCAGATGCCAACTCCCAAGATGGCTAGTGGCATGAGCCTCAGCTTCTTCTGTCTCTGTGAAGTCTGAAAGATGGGGATGAGTCACACCTCATGGTACTGTTCTATGAATAAAATGACCTAATCATTATAAAGGACCTATGGGCAGTGCCAGGCTTCTAGTAAATGTTGGATAAATGTTTTCCACCACTGCTGTTGTGGTGGGCAATATTCATCCCTGCTCCCCAATAGATTCTCCCATCCCTTCTTTCCAGGCCTAGCTCACCTCCCCCAAGGCTCTGTTTTCAGTTTTCATCAAGTGCACTCCAGGCCAGCCTCCCACTAGACATGCCCAGGCATGTGGCCCTCACCCTGGTCCTCATACCAAAGGACATGCAGGCACACACAGGCTGAAACTCACCACTAGTAATCTTACTTTCTCTGTGCCTAGCTTACCTTCCTGCAGAGGAGGCCTACTCCAACCTCCCAAGCCACGAGCAGCAACCCTGGCAGGGAAGGCAATAGAAAGCATGTGCCTTTTAGAGTCTCTGAAATTGTCAGGGGGGGATGAGGAGAGGACCAGTGAAAGCCAAGACCCAAAGCCTGGGCTAAAAACCAGGCGAACTGGAGAAAAGAGTCAGGGACACAATAGGGAAAGCACTGTCGTCTCCCGAGTTTCCTACATATACACCATGAAAGACCCCCATGGTCAACACAAAACTAAAAAACATGAGAGCTTATTGAGTGACCTCTGACAAGTGTCTCATCTTCTAGGGAGCCACAGTTTCTTCCTTTCAACCAAGGACAGCATCCCAAATCCCACATCCCTCTGCAGTGAGGCACTTACTATACCTCCAGTTCAGCTACTCAAGAATTCCAAGACACCAGCAGTGTGCTTGAGACTAAGGGCCAGAGATTGACTCAGTCTCCCTTCATCACTCCCAGCATGTCTGTTGATACACAATGAGTGGCCCAAAGTGTCTAAGCACTAGTGAAGGGACTCGAATCAGAGCCTGTAGAAGTAGCAGGAACTTACCTGTGCTTTAAGGTCCTGCTGACTCCTCGTGGGGACAGGACCAGGTTGGCAGCAAGCAAAGGCCAGGTTGGGAGGCTACTGCTCCACTCTGCATCTTCTAACCTTGCTCTCTTGAAAACCAGTCCATAAATGGGCAAAACTCTGCAAACAAACCTGTGGTGAATTAGGGGTCCTCAGCCCTGGCTTGATATTATGATCAGCTGAGGAGCTTTTAAACCACCAGTGTCCAAGCCTTTCTCCAGATCCAGCAAATCAGAACCTCAGGGAGAGCCTGAGACCTACAAGGTCTTAAGGCTCCCAGGTGATTGCAATACACAGGCCATGTGAGACCCACTGGGCAGGTATTTTAGAATACCTGGATCTCTTCAAGATGGTGACCTTCAGGTACCCTGGTGCCCTCTCCCCCAGGTCCTTGCTGCTGCTGTTCCCAATAGCAGATTTCCCTTCCCCACCTTTCCTCCTGTCTTTATGGAAACATCATTTTTCTGGGAAGATGTCCCAAGTTCACAAATTGGAGGTACAGCCACCTCCTGTGACGCCATCTTTGCTTGTTTACCTCCCTGAATATCAAAGGTGGGGGAAATTTAGCCTAGTTGCCATACTTGTTGGAGGAAAAACAAAATGAACAAGTGAATCTTATTTCCATTAAAATGTGCTTCTTGCTAGATGCCAATGGGTCACACCTATAATAGCTACTCAGGAAGCTGAGATCTGAGGATCAGGGTTCAAAGCCAACCCAAGCAGCCAAATCTAAGAAAAACTTATTCCACTTAACCAGCAAAGTCCAGAAGTAGAGGTGTGGTTCAAGTGATAGACTAGTCTTGAGTGAAAAAGCCGAGCAAGAACATAAAATCCTGAGTTCAAGCCTCAGTACCAGCACCAAAAATAAAAATAAACTTGCTTGCTTCTCCCAGAGCTCTACTACTAAAAATCAGAATAAACCCAAATCCAAAATTTAGTCTACAGTTTGGGGGGGAGGGGTTGTTTTTGTTTTTCCTATGCAAGTGGAGTTGTTTTGAGAAGGATCTGAGAATTGAAAATGGAGGACCAGAATCACCACTGGCCAGGTGGTCTCCCTCCCTCCTCCCAGGCAGAGCTTTGCCACGACCTCTTTAATCACTTCCCCCGTGCTCTTGCATGGGGTCTAGGCAAAGCTACAAGAGACAGGTGAATCATCTCTGGGAAAGGTGGAGTAGGCCATAGGTCCATGAAGGATTGGCCCTCAAGAATACTCTCTAAGGAAATTCTGTATCTGCAATTCTGAGCTCTGAAGACCCACACGGGAGGCCTTAGTTAAGCCCTTGGCTTACAGGGACTGTATAGTTATCTCTGACCTCAGCACAACTGGTAACCAGCAGTTCTCATGGGCACTTAAGGCTCCGGTATCAACGGGAAGCACAGCATGGAAGGTCAAGAATCCCATCCATAAGCTCAGCTCCTTAGCGACAGTGAAGAGGCCAAACACATTCACAATGAGGAGTTAGGGTGGATGGCCAGGGAACCTCTGCAATTCATCCTTGCCTCCTGGATGTCCAGTCAACAAATGACCTTCATTGGGTTCAAAATAAAAATCCACTTCCCCTTATTCTTCCTGCCCCACCCCCACCCCAAAGCCCCACCTCGCCTCACTGCAACTTCCCCATTTCTGTAAATAACCCCACCACTCTCCCAGCCCACACCTCAGCCGCATTTGATTCCTCCCACTCTTGCCCACACAGTGCCCTCCCCCCAGTATCCCCTTTACATCTCTTCCCAGCGTCATCCCAGCTCACCACAGTGGCCTTCTCTTTTGGCCCTGCCATTCTCTTTTTCCTTTAATTCTCTCTAGCTCTAGGCCACTACTAGGAAAGCTGTGACCAAGTGCCTCATTAGACCCCACCTTACTGAGGAAGATACAACCTCCCACAGGGTCATTAAGACTACACCAGGAGCCCAATGTCAATGACTCATAATCCTAGCTACTCTGGAGGCTGAGATTTGAAGGATCACAGTTCCAAGTCAGCCTAGGTAGAAAAGGCCACTAGACTCCACCTCCAAAATAACCAGCAAAACTCAGGGCCAGAGGCATGGCTCAAGGGATAGAACACCAGCTAAATAAGCAAGCTGAGCAAGCTTGAGACCCTGAGGTTGTTTGTTTTTGCCATTTTTTTAATGGCTCCAACTTATTTCACTGGCCTGACATTCCAACATTGTTCCATATTGCGTTCTGCCCACATTCCCAAATGGGTGTTGTACTTTTATGTCTGCCACCTTTCAAAATGTCAAAGTCCTGCTCATACTTTGAGGCCTTCTCTAGCAGCCATTCCTGAGCTAATCCTGAGAGCATTAGGAAATCCAGACCCCTCCTTCCATTGCATTCCCATCAACCCTGGCTGGCAGTATGGCGGCTTGGCTCACTAGAAAACACTGGCCTTTGTGGTCTCCTGTTCACAGTTTCAACAGCAGCTTTGTTTTGTACTAGCTGTATAAAAATGGGAGGGTGCGTTTATCTCGCTGGACCATACTTTCTTCATTCATAGCTTTTCAGAGTTGCTGAGAAGACTAATTGTGATAACCTGTAGTACAATGCCCAGCACATTGTAAGTCCCCAATGAATAACAGTTGATTAAACTCTCCTACATCCTTACTTCAAGTGGCTCAGCTGAGCCAGCTGTGAGCCTGTCTGCAGACACACATGAACGGACATCTCCTGTCAAGTTCTGTTCATTTTCAGCTGTTCATTGGCTGCATCTGGTGACCTTGGGGATTTTCTGAGCCATGGCTTGACCTGGTTCAAGGTGAACAAGCTACTGTGACAGCATCCTATGGCCTTCCCTACCCCCATCTCTGCAGCCCCGCACTAAGCGCATTTGAGTCATGGTCCCCTCCACAGCCCAGCAGAGCTAGAGCTATGGCATGTCCATCCATTTGGGGGACAGGATGGGGTACCCACCACCACCACCAGGGCTGCAAAGTGCTTCTCAAAGCTGCCAACTCATGCTCTTCAAGTGACTTTAATAGTGGGAGGAAGAAAAATAATCATGACATTTGGCTGATGCTAAATACACTAAGTCAATCACACTTAGCTTGATCGCAGCCTAAATGTATTCTCCAGGTACCTCAGTCATGAATTCGTTTAGGGAAGATGTCCTGCTTCAAGGACAGTAATGGTGATTCATACCACTTTCCAAATGGGATAGGAAGATCGATGTTGATAAGGTTTTATGTCAAGGATAGGACACCTCTGGAGATACCAAGTGGATTCACCTCATCTCACCTCAGGGTAGATGTGGCAGAGAGACAGGATACAGCCTGGGAACCTAGGGAGGGAAGGAAGTTGAATCCTGAGCAGGCTTGGAGAAGAGTCTTGGAAGAAAGGATACTGCCAAGCAAGATCAGTCTGCCTGGTCCTCAGCCGGAAAACAGCTCATGTGCTGAATCCGTGTGACTTCACAGAATGCAGAACAGGAGCCCAGATCTGATGGCATCAGAAAAACCAGTGTGCACAGGCTTGTCCTTGTTATTTCTGTATCTGCTCCTCTGTGTCATCCTCGCCCAGCGCCCCCCAAACTCTCACTTTA
This sequence comes from Dipodomys spectabilis, assembly GCF_019054845.1. Lineage (NCBI taxonomy): Eukaryota > Metazoa > Chordata > Mammalia > Rodentia > Heteromyidae > Dipodomys > Dipodomys spectabilis. The sequence continues at coordinate 13,820,781 of NW_024870696.1, forward strand.
CTCCCCAGATGGGCCAAGGGGATGTCTGTCCCTGTGACTCCCCCCCCCCCAGCCCCAGGGACCATCAAATTCTTCCTAAAGGTCCGTCACTGGTGGCAGTTCTGACTGGGACCCTAGCCTTGGAGCCGTGATCAGGGAGCCAGCAGGACCCAGGGCTGTTGTTCAGGGAAGCCCCTGTAAGGTTTCAGCCACCCTCCTTTCCCCTCCGCCTGGCCAGGGAAGGGCCCCCCAACCACACACTCTCACTTCCCCTTTCCTAGAACAGGAGGAAAGCCACAGCACACATCGCCCTTGGAGACAGACGTGGCTTACACCTTTCCCTCCTCCTCCTCCACACTACATGCTGAGGACTTTGCATTCCGGCTGGGCACTGCACACTCTCCTCCCCACAGAGCTTTCTCTCCTCATCCCTTCTTTCCCCTTCCAGCTCCTACCCAGATCTCCAGAGAGCTCCCGGGCCTTTTAGGCCCCTCCCCCATTCTGCCCAGCCACCCCCCCCCCACTCCTTCTTCTTCCAGAGTCCTGAGTCTGGAGGGCCCCCCTCCTTCCCAGGCTCTGCTCCCCGCAGGCTCCTCCCTCCTCAATTTGGAAGAAAGCTGGCTGAGACATCCCGTGTCTCCTCCCCCACTCTTCTCGCTGCCTCTTCCTCCAGGCACACAAAAGCGGACAGAGGCACCAGATGGCCCGGTGCTAACAGAGGGCTCAGGGAGGCTGCTGCCTATAGAGGCCCCTGCTGGGCCTTCGAGCTGGTCCAAGCTGCTGCCGGCCCAGCTGGCAAAGGAGCTGGGCACAGGGCCAGCCCCTCAGCACAAGGCCAGCTCCCCTGCCCAGCCTGCCCCAGTCAACCTAGCAAGGGGGGAGGGGGCATAGCAAGGGGACATGCCAGCCAGCTGAAAAGCAGAGGATGTCATACTGCGCATAGGAGACTGCAGAGGCAGGGGCTAAAGGATGGATGGCCTGTAGGGACATTGAGAGCAGGGCTCTATTCTTTCAATGGAACAGGCTATGCCAGGGAAGGACCTCAGCAGGAGATGCTCAGCAAAGGGGCCACAAGAAAAGATGATTGAAGCCAGACACAGGTGGCTCATGCCTGTAGCAATCCAAGCTACTCAAGAGGCTGAGACTTTTCCTGCTGGGGCAGGAAAGGCTGTGAGATGTTTATCTCCAAATAGCCAGCCAAAAGCTGGAAGGAGAGCTGTGATTCAAGTGGTAGAGCACTGGCCTTGAGCAAAGATTCTAAGGGACAACACCCAGACCCTAAATTCAAGCCCTAGTACCAGTACCAAAAAAAAAAAAAAGACAGAAAGACAGAAAGGAAGGAAGGAAGGAAGGAAGGAAGGAAGGAAGGAAGGAAGGAAGGAAGGAAGGAAGGGAGGAGAAAGAAAGAAAAGAAAGAAAGGAAGAAAGAAAGAAAGAAAGAAATGAAGGAAGGAAGGAAGGAAGGAAAGGAAGGAAGGAAGGAAGGAGAAAGAAAGATAAGATGATTGAGTGATGCAGTGTACAATGTAGATAGTATCAGTTGTTGGGAATTATGCCACATTACTAGAATATACTTACTTCTGCAGACTGAGCATTTTGAACCTCTTTTTACAAAGCGACTGAGGCTCTGAGAAGTCAAACAACTCCCCTCTCCCCTGGTATTGTAGCTAGAAAGCCAGTCAAATAGTTTAAAGTGCTGGGCGCCAGTGGCTTACACCTATAATCCTAGCTACTCAGGAGGCTGAGATCTGAGGATCATGGTTCAAAGTCAACCCAGGCAGGAAAGTCCATGAGACTCTTCCCTCCAATAAACCACTAGAAAACCGGAAGTGGCACTGTGGCTTAAGCAGTAGAGCACTGGAGAGCTGAGGGACAGCGCCCAAGCCCAGAGTTCAAGCCCCACGACTGACAAAAGATATATCTAGTTTAAAGTTTCTTTTCAGTTAGGATTTCCTAAATCCTGCTAAAAGAAAAGGTGATCACCTGCACACTCCCACATCAGCCTTGGGGGAAGCTACTGGGCACACAGTGGAAGCCTCTGATCCTGGCCATGGCTCGCACATGTGCACATTGCATGTGTCCATGAAGCTTGTGAAGTACCACACTTCAGGCTCCTCCCTCCATGGAGCATCTCCAGTCAGAGAGAAAAGGTGCGTGCATCCCCTCAGAACCTCCATATCATAATATAAAAAATAGAGAGCAAGGCTTGTGGGTGCATGCCTATAATCCCAACACTTGGGAGGCTGATACAAGATGATCTGGAGTATGTCAGGGCCAGTTTGGACTGCAGAGCAAGACCCTGACTCAAAAAATATTAAAATTAAAATTAAAATAATGGAGACAATGTTTGTTTTACCAATAATCCTGGTTATATGGACACCTGGTATACAGCCAGACATGCCACAGCTGCTCTGTTCATGTCTGCCCCCCTCCTCCGCCCTCTGGACCTGAAGTTCCACAGTCTACACTTCAGAGAACAAAGGAGAATATTGCCCTGTTCCACTGACCTTTGCTTCACGCCTTAATAGAAGTCGGTGCACCCTGTCCCCCGGCCAGCCAACTCCCACAGGGCTGCAGGATACATTTGACAACAAGCCAGCATTAGACAGGGGATTTCCAGGGCTGGGACCTTTTGCTCTCAGAACTTTCATGGGAAAGGGCTGGAAACTGACCTACTTTGCCCACAAAGGTCAACATTCAGTCCTGCTTATCAGTCTTTCAAACTGTTCCCCGTCTTCCTTCCTTCATCAACCAGTGCGCATAGTCCAAAGCAATTGAGACCAGCTGTCTCTAGGATAGTCATGCTAAACCCCAGGAAGGGGGTCCTCCTGTCCTATCCACAATGATCTCTCAGTCTACTCTCTCCTGATAGTGAGCTGGCTTTCAATTCTCTTAAAGGTAGACTTACGTCCAATAGCCTGATGGAAATCTTTTCTTTCACTTTCCTAATAGAGAAAAGGCTCCAGAATTTCCTTTGAAGCTGAGCTACCTCTCCAGAGTAGACTCAACCCTGTATTCATTCTCACAGGCTATATGAGTGGATGCTGCCCCCAGGCAGGGCTTTCTTCTCCTTCATTATCTGATCCTCTTAAGAAATTGAGGCCAGGCACATTCACCCCATTGTATAGATGAAGAGACTGAAGTGTGGGGCCATTCACAGCCATAAGTGGTAGGCTCAGGACTCAATTCCAGGATTTCTGGGCCCAAGACTAAAGACTAAAGTGTGTGTGTGTGTGTGTGTGTGTGTGTGTGTGTGTGTGTGTGTGTGTGTGTGTGTGTGTGTGTGTGTGTGTTGGTTGTGGATCTTGAACTCTGGGCCTAGGTTCTTTGCTTTTTCGCTCAAGGCTGGCACTTGAGCTACAGCTCTACTTTTGGCTTTTTGTTGATTAATTGGAGAGAAGAGTCTCACAGACTTTCCTGCCCCAGCTGGCTTCAAACTGTGATCCTCAGATCTCAGCCTCCTGAGTAGTGAGGATTACAAGCATGAGCCACTGGCACCCAGCTAACCTGGAGCAGTTTGTACTCTACTGTGGCTGCCTTGTGATCTATTTCAAATCTGTTTCTTTTTCTTCCTCTTTCCTGTACCCACTCCAAAGGGGCACCATCCAAGCCACCACTGCCACTCATCTGGGGCACTATAATAGTTCCTGAACTGGTGGCCTTGTTCCCATTCTTAGTCCCTACCACCTGTTTTCACAGCAACCGGGGCCATCCTTCTCAAGAAGTGATGGCGTTATTCTCCTGAAGCACACAAGACAATGCCAAACTCCTTACTGTAAGACTTGTGTCATCTGGTGCCTGCTTCCTCCTCATCTGGTACCCAGCTTTCCCTCAGCAACCACACCCCATCCCACCCCACTGGCCTCCTTTCCAGCCTTCAAGCTTTTGCCTACCCAGGGACCATTTCACTCAACATTTCTCCTCATTCCTCTGTATATTATCCTGTTTTACTTTCTTCATTACACATCTATCTGAAAGTATATTATTCATTCAGCTCATGGGAGGTGTTTTTTTAGGGGGGGAGGGGTCAGTCGTGGGGCTTGAACTCTGGGCCTGGGCGCTGTCCCTGAGCTCTTCAGCTTAAGGCGAGCACACTACCACTTGAGCCACATGGCCACTTCTGGTTTTCTGGTAGTTAATTGGAGAGAAGAGTCTCAAGGACTTTCCTCCCAGGCTGGCTTTGAACTGTGATCCTCAGTTCTCAGCCTCCTGAGTAGCTAGAATTATAGGCATGAGCTACCAATGCCCAGCTCATGGGAGATTTTTGTTCATTTGTTTTGTCTGTCTTCAGTAATCAGTGTAAGCTTCACCAGATAATTTGGTCCATTTGAGGAGATGGGTGGTGGTAGGAGAGATGAGGAACGATGATGGAAGGGATGACATTGATCAAGATGCATTATACTCAAGCTAAATTAAAACCCCTTTGTACAACTACGTGAAGATAATAAATACAATATATTCATATATCAAATATTTTCATTATTGATTTTTTTAAAATTTTATTTATGTAGTACTGAGGAACTGAACCCAAGTCCTCATGCACGCTAGGCCAGCACTCCACCACTAAGCCACATTTCCCAGCCCCTGTTGATTTATTCTTTAAAAATAATTTGGTCTCAGGGGTGGGAGTAGGGGGGGGAGGAGAGGATGGGAAGGGATGGGAAGGGGAAGCAAATGAGGAGGCTACAATGCTTGATAAGAAATGTACTCATCTTGCCCATGTAATTGTAACCCCTCTGTACAGTATTTTCACAATAAAAAATAATAATAATTTGGTCTAAACAAATGCTGGCAGAGATGTGGGGGAAAATGAACCTTATTACACTACTGATGGGGATGTAAACTAGTACAACCACTGTGGAAGACGGTTTGGAAGTTCCTTAAAAAACTAAACATAGAACTTCCCTATAACCCAGCCATACCACTCTTGGGCATCTACCCAGAACATTACAAGTCAGGATACCATAAAGACACTTGCACATCCATGTTCATACACTATTTACAATAGCCAAATTATGGAAACAGCCCAGATGCCCTACAACAGATGAGCAGATCAATAAAATGTGGTGCATATATACAATGGAATATTACCCATCCGTTAGAAAGAATAAGATATGTCACTTGCAGGGAAATGAATGGATCTAGAAATAACTATGTTAAATAAGGTAAGCCAAGCTTAGAGAGACAAACCAATGATGCATGTTTCCTCTCATATGCAGAAGCTATATCTAAACTACACCGGGATATGATAACCTATACAGAACTCTAGATATTCACACACAGTCAGGCTAAAGGAAGATACCCTTAGGAGAGGAGCCCAAATGTGTAACTCCTCTGAACATTTGAAATACAATTATCAAAACAAACTCCAGGAAATGGAAACATGGATTTTCATTGTTGGTGGTAGTGGTAGTGGTAGTGTTTGGGTTTGCTTTGGGTTTTTTCTTTTTAAGAGGGCAAAGGAGGGATAGGTAAAGGGAGGGAGGGAGAGTGAACAAATGCAATCAAGCTATTTAGTATATACAATGTGGAAAATGAAATACGCAACTGTGTACAAGTACTAAACGGACGGGTGACATTGACCAAAAGAGAAACGTGCTTATTACCTGGCTTATGAAATGGTAACCCTTCTGAACAAAACCTTAATAAAATAATATTAAAATAATAATAATATGGTTCTATTCTCCATGGTACCTTCATACTTGAACAGACTGGCCAATAGCAGTTACTCACCACTGATACACTGTGTGATTAAAGGAACATTAAAGGAGACTCAGAGGAGAGGGTTGCTGGGCAGTTTCACCTGCAGTGGAGAGAAGCCCTGAGCTTCATGTGCAACCAAGAGGAAGGATACCTTAGACTCCAATATAAGAAAGACATAAGAGCCGGGCACTGGTGGCTCATGCCTGTAATCCTAGCTACTCAGGAGGCTGAGATCTGAGGATCACAGTTCAAAGCCAACCCAGGAAGGAAACTCTGTGAGACTCTTATCGCCAATAAACCACTCGAAAACTGGAAGTGGCTCTGTGGCTCAAGTGGTAGAGCTCTCACCTTGAGCTGAAGAGCTCAGGGTCAGCACCGAGGCCCAGAGTTCAAGTTCCATGACTGACAGAGAAAAAAAGAAAAGAAAGACTTAAGAGGCCTGATCAAGGAGAGGGAACTCTTTGGAAATCGGGAGTGCAAAGAGAGTAGAGATGTTTGGTTTGTGGTGATGGTTGTTATTTTTAGTACCATTTAAAGGACTCTCTACAGGGGCTTAACATCACCAAAATTTCTAGAAAGTAGAACTGGAAAAATGGAGGGAACTAAATGGCATGAGCTATTTTCTAAGGCTGCCAAATAACAACAGTTGTCAAGCAACAGACTTGGGCTTTGTTGGGTGGACAGCATCTGGATACACTAATACAGAGTGGGAGGCCTGGGCTACTCAGTATTTGGGAAGGGAGGCAAGTAGAAGTGAGAGACAACAATGGTAATCCATTGTTGAGAACAGCCAAAGCAAAACATGACTACAAAGCAGGGCGCTGGTGGCTCATGCCTACAATCCTAGCTACTCAGGAGGCTGAGATCTGAGGATCGTGGTTCAAAGCCAGCCCAGGCAGGAAAGGCCATGAAACTGTTATTGCCAATAAACCACTCAGAAAACCAGAGGTGGCAGTTAGCCTTAAGCTGAAGAACTGAGGGACAACACTCAGGCCCAGAGTTCAACCCCATGACCGACAAAACAAAAAAACCATGAGTACAGGGGCATGTAGTATTCTCAAAAACCACAGACAGGCCATGTGCTGGGGAACAAGAGGGTACCTGAAGATTTGAGAAGTGATCTAGCACTACAACTAATCTTGGTCCAGTCCAAATGTGCTTTTTTTTTCTTGAAAATGTTGGATTTTTCTTCATCTTGAAGCTCACAAGAAAGCCACTCTCCAGCAGATGGCTGGGAGAGAGAATACAGGGAAGGTGCCATGCAGGGAGACCAGTCTCCAAGCCATTGGGCTGACCACACTGAAAAGGATTAGATCCTGCATTAGGTCAGTAGCCCAGGAGTGGAAAAGAATAAGTGGATCAAGAGATGTTTGAGTAGTAAGAAAAGAAATACAGGAAGTGGAGGTGTATCTCAAGTGACAGAGGACCAGCTTTGAGTGGAAAAACGGGGCAAGAGTTCAAGGCCTAGAGTTCAAGCTCCACTATTGGCACACAAATAAGGAAGGAAGGAAGGAAGGGAGGGAGGGAGGGAGGGAGGGAGGGGAAAAAAGAGAGAGAATGTAGAAATCAGATAAAAGAAGGCATTCAGGAAAACCACTGCAGGCAGCTAACATGGATGGTTATTGACTAAAAGAGGGAACTCAGGACCAGTCAAGAATAGCAAAGCAAAGTCCAGCCTGGTAGTACACCCCTGTAATTCCAGCACTCAAAAGGTTGAGGGCAGGAAGATTGGACGGTTTGAGACACTGAAAATAAATTAATAAATTCAAGCTCGTTATAGAGAAAACAAGCTTGAAATAATTGAAGGACATCTAAGTGATTCCCAATAAAGTCTGTATGCAGGACTGGGCTCAGACTCCAGTTCTGACCTGAGGTCAGTGGCTCAGCACTGTGTACTCCAGCCTCCCAAGTTCTGTTTTGTCCCTGGAGTGAGGCTGGTACCTATTACAGGTGATCATGCTCACTGATGTGCCTTTCACTGTGGTGGCCAAGAGTGGGTGGATGGCTTGTTTTGTACATGGCTATCTCCCCAAGGTAGATCTGGCTGGGTGGAGGCCATGCTCAGGATTGCTGGGCAACCAGCTTCTGGGTATCATGGCCTTTGCATCCACCTCCTCAGCTCCCATGGAGGAGCCAAGTTCACCTCTTCCTGCTCCCCCACAGCCTGCCTGCCCCGGCAGGATTCCAAAGACTAGGAGGTGCTCACCAGCCTGACTCAAGCAATCTGAGTGCCCTCTTTCTGACAAGCAGAGGCCTCAAGCAAGTCTTGCTCTGGGAAGATAAACCGGTTTTTTATTACCTCCACCTTAGGCAAAGACTCAACCTCCAGCTGCTTGAGCAGCTCATTCCCAGGAAGAAAAATGACCCCTACTGTAGTTTGTAGTAATGCTCGTGATCTCGCTCTGGCTGGTCCTAGAGCTCCCTGAAAGCAGGAAGTGGGTCACATGGGTCCTCATTTTACTCCTAGCACCTGCCTATCTGAGGTAAAGGAGGATGAGATGGATTCTAACATTCTTGTCTTTGGTTTCTCTCCCAAGTGAATAGACTTGCATGCACTGCTCAGAACTCAATAGAGAACTATGCCAGGTCCTGTTAACAGAACCCAGACAAATAGTTACTGCTATTTTCCCTAACTCCACACCTGACCCAAGCTGTGACAAAGAGATTGAGTAGCTGTGTCAGCAGAAGATTCCCAAGTCAAGCCTGAGACAATGCAGTAAGCCCTTGAAAGGGGGAAAGGAGAGACAACCCCCCAAATTACATCACCTTCAACAAGATATCATAGCAGCTCCAAGAACTTCCCCCTCCCCCATGGCCAAAACAATGCACTGTGGAGTTTTGGAGCCGAGCAAAAGACCTCAGAGCCTGTCCCCTTTTACACACACACACACACACACAAACATATGCTTGACACCAGAAACAAGCCAGGAAAACCAACCCAACCTCCTCCCCTAAGCATACTGTCTTCTGCCTGATTGCCTTACTAGGAGCTACCCATTCATTCCATGGGGTCCTTCTCATGCCAACTCATGAAGTAGGCAGTAGGGACCACTGGCTCCAGAGACACAGCATGACATGTTCAGTGCCATGTCCTAACTGACAATTACGGAAATGTCAGTAAAACGGTAGGCTCCCTAACTAGCTTCGTCGCCTCCACTTCCTCTGGCTGACTGAGTGCCTTCACTTGTCACCAGCCCAGCCTTGTCTTTGCAGCTCTGGTCCTCTCAGGGGAGCAGTCAGTCATTCAAGGTCCTCACTTGGAGAACAATCCATTTAGACCTTAGAGATATGGGAGACCTGGGGAGATTTTCCTAAATGAGATTCCCCCCACTCCCTGCTTCCAGCACACTCCTGGTTGCCTAGCAACTGGAGGAAGTGACTCTAGAAATCTGGAGCTTAAGCCCCAGCCCCCTGTGCTCTGATGAGCTCCTGAGCTCCGTGTGGTCCACCTAGGGTGCTGTAGCTATAATTATCAGGGGTGACAGCCATAATCCCAGACCTGCTATTACTGTGTTTACGGAGAAGCAATTGCTACAGAAGCTCATGCCACTGGCCTTTCCCAGGCCCTCACCCTTCCCGCCCTGTGCTGACTAAGGGAGCAGAAATAGCTTCAGGCTGTTCCCAGGAGTAGAAGCCACAGCCTCATAAGAGCCTCAGGGTGCTCAGATACCGGTCAAGCCACTTAAGCTGCTCTACAAAGCTACGAGTGGCCCCCAACAAGGAAGGGGATGAGTGAGGATCAGGAAAAACACACCCTTGGCCTGGGTAGGAGCCAGGGAAGCCAATGTCCAGAACCAGAGAGGATGCGTGGGGAAGCAGGAGACTTGATCTGGTTAAAGGGAGGTTGAACTTTCTTCTTGAAGTCAGTGGTCTGCTCTCTGCCTTCCCTTCTGAGTCTTCTGCCCAAAGACAAGCTAACAGTTAGGGATAGATGCAGAGCTGAGAATATGGAGCAACTTCCTTATCTAGTCTTAATGTCTCCAGCTGTATCATCTATCAACTGTAGTGGGGAAGAGGATGGGGAGATTCAAATCTCTGGTGTCATAGACAAAAGTCCTTGGAGTCAGCCACTTGCTTCTATCTTCTAGGAACTTGTTTATAGACCTAAGTATCATGGGTAAAAGAATCACTCAGACTTTCAGCAATTGTCTGAGAATAGTGTTCCCTTTCAGCTCTGCTTCCACCATCTGTGTCCTGGGTCCTGAACCTTGTCTCCTCCTCTTTTCTTTGGTTTCTCTCCCTCTATAACACAAAGACCAGAATATCATCAAGATCAAGGACTCAAATCAAAGTAATCAGGGACTCAGACTGTTAAATCTTAGTGTGATGTTAGACGTGCTCTAATCCAAAGCACCCACTTTACAGAAGGAAGCTGAGGCCCCGAGGGGAAGGTTGGTTGACCCATGATCACATTTTTTTGTGTGCTAGTCTTCAAGTTTGAACTCAGGGACTGGGTGCTGTCCCTGAGCTTCTTTTGCCTAAGACTAATGCTTTACCACTTGAGCCACTGCTCCACTTCTGGCTTTTCTTGAGTAGTTTATTAGCGATAAGGGTCTCACAGACTTTCCTGCCAGGCTAGATTCTAACTGTGGTCTGTAGATCTCAGCCTCCTGAGTAGCTGGGATTACACACATGAGCCACTGGCACCCAGCTTTAAGCAAGGATTTTTTTTTTTCTCAGACTCTTGAACACACTGTAACATGTGACAAAGCCCTAGTCCTGAGAGATTCAGAATCTCATCGAGGGCATGATAAGCACAGATTGCTGAGCTGCATTCTGACAGTGTTAGATTTGGTAGGTCTGAGCTGGGCTGTGTCACAAGTGGTGTCCGTGCCATTGTGTTCCAGGCACCATACTTGGACAACCACAGTGAAAGAAGAAAAGAAAAGGACACAACTCACCCATTCTGCTGGAGCATAAAGAGGACCAGAAAGCTGGAAAGGAACATGGAGGTTGGGAAGGAATTTGATCAGCCACCTGCAAGGGTTTCCTCAGATGCAAACAGACCAGGCACATGTGGCTTTTTCCTTGCTTATGCCCAGAAGAGTGTAGCAAGCTAGGAGTTAAGAGTCTAGAGATGAGAGCCCCTAGCAACTTAGCAATTCCCTGTCTCTTCTTGTTTTTGATTTCTGCTCTCCACATTTAGCCACTTCCCAGTAGAGAAAGTTCACAGATCTTTGACTGCAGTGTCAGCAGCTGTCAAGGGGACAAAGAAGGAAGACCCCTGAGGACAGCAATGTGAGCCGGAACAGAGCTCAAGATCCCTAAGCTCACCTGACCACAAGTCATAGAGGCCTAAGGGCAGGTGCTGAAGAAGCTCAGGGAGGAGTCTTGTGACTCACTGGCCAGGTAAGAGAAGGATTCCTGCCTTTGAACCTCCAGTTGCAGGCAAAAAATAAAGGGAAGGGTAGGGTGGGGTCAGAGAGATGGACTGGCAGCAAACCCAAAAGTTTGGTCCCAGTTGAGGCTGCCATTTGCTGAAGCTTCCTTCAGAGGGCTGACACAGCCAGATGTTGCCTAGATCTCAGGAGGGTAGAAATCCAGTCCCTTGGGAGGTGGACGAGGATGGCTCCGGAAGAAAGAGCCAATATTTGGGGGGAGGGGGGCACCAGCCATGAACTCTGGCCCCAGCCATCTCGGGATGGTGAAGACTCCAATGGAGAGAGAGAGAATCTTCTGCAATCGGTAAAGATGGCTGTCTCTAGCTCGCTGTTACTCTTCTAGGGAGGGTGGGAAGAGGTCTTACTCCTCCATTAAATGCTGAGAAAACTGACCCAGCCCTTCTGAGTCACTTCTCAAAGAGCTTCCCAATAGCCATAACCCAGGACTCTACAACTTGAGGAGGGGCATAGTGTCTAAACTAAGGGGAAGCCCAGCAGAGCCCTCATACACATAGCTTTTTCCCATCCCCTATAGTATACTCTTTTCTTTGTTTGGGGGCTTAAACTACTTTGGATAAAGAAGCATGAGGAACTTGGAACGTCTCCCTGCAAAGAATGGGAGGGGCTGTGGGGTTGACAGGGAAAGCAATGGGGACAGAAAGAGATCTTGAGAACGCACCATCCCAGCACCTCTCCATGAAGATACCTTACACCAGTGTGCTGGAGGACCGTCTCAAACACGCCACGCTTGGCCCCTATGAGCAACATGTTTGGCCTCCTCCCTGCCTCCACATCCTCCACACCCTTGCTTCTTCCCGCCTCCCACCTGCCAGGCATGTTGCAAGACTCCATTGACCAATGTTTACAGAATGCTGCAAAGAATGATCCTGTTGCCAAATCCCTGAGTCATCTGGCCTAATCACTCCTTGCTCCTGGTCTGGCTTTCCCAGCAGAGTGGAGATCATATTCAACAACATTTGTTCACAAACCCTCACTAGCCAGGAGGCCAAGGAGGTGACCTAGATCTGCTTTCTCACCAAAAACATGGAGGAAGACAAGAACCTTTAGTAGTGCCTGGTGATGCGTGCAGGGACTGCATCCGACACATTACCAGACATTACAAAATGCTGGGGAGTGGGCACTGACACTCACTTTTCAGCTGAGGAAACAGAAACAGGTTAAGGGGCCGTATCTAAAGACAGAACTAGTAAGTAACAGAGCCAGGAGCAGAACATGGTTATCTTCACCTGACTTCTCCCAAATGCAGAGCCTAGAATAAAAGATCATATGCAAGTATAGTACTTTTGAGAATGTGGTCCCAGGAGGCAGAAACAGGGGTGAACATTAGAGAGAAGATAGAGGGATATTCTATGAAGCTGTGCCTTGCTAAGGGTTAAGCAGTCCACAGAAACATCCCGAGTAGATCTCAGGACCCTTATCCATTGGCCCTGGTTAACCACAAGGGATTGACGGCTCTGTACTTAGGATTTGCCCCCACACAAATCTGGGAATCCTGCACAGAACTTCAAATGAATAAGTGCTACGTAAGGGCTCTGCACTAGACACAAGTCCCACCATAAGTAAGCTGAGGAACTGACATGAGGTCAGTAGGTCAGCTGGGGGAAAAGACAATGTGAATCACAGCCCATGACTTCTAAGAATTCACTCAACAAATATTTACTGCAGGGTGTGCTGGATACACCAGGATTTTCACAGAGCACAGAAGAAGGTAAGATCCTTGCTCACATCAAGCTTACATTCTAGTGGGAGTAGAGGACATGGATAATTAGCAACTAAGCAAATAAACAAATGTAGATTCTAGGGTACCTGGCACTGAGCTAAGCACTGGGAAACCCCAACTAACTCAATTCACTTGTTAGGAGGATGAAGAAGCAAAGTATCACAATCAGAAGATGGTAACTGCTTTGGCTAAGATGTGTGCATGCTCCTCCTGGAGAACAGAGAAGGGGAGCATCAGGAAATGATGAGAAGGGTTCATAAAATGAGCCAGGCATCTCTGAATGCCTGGGAGGGATGTATTTTGGAGAAAGCAAACAGCATAAGCAAAGAAGAAGTAATGGCAGCACAGCACATTCTAGAAAACTACAAGTTTAATACTTCAAGGTTAATAGAGAATTCTCAGGGTGGGGGGAGAAGTAGGGAGCGGTAAATGAGGAAATAAAGGAGGGGGTAACTGTTTAAAAACAAATGTATTCATATTACCTTACTTTCATAACTGTAACCCTCTGTTCATCACGTTTATAATAAATAAATAAATAAGAAAGAAAAAAAGAGAAAGAATTCTGGACGGTATCAAAAGATGAGGCAGGGTCACAGACAGCAGTAGCTCACATCTGTAATCCCAGGTACTCAAGTGAATGAGATCTGAGGATCACAGTTTGAAGCCAGCCTGTCAGGGCAAGAAAGTCTGTGCAACTCTTATCTCTAATTAACCACCAAAAACTTGGAGTGGAGATGTGGCCAAAGTGGTAGGATGCCCACTTTGAGGGAAAAACCTTGAGTGCCCAGGCCCTGAGATCAAGCCCAGTACCAGCACCAAAAAAAAAAAAAGACAGGAAACTCAGGCAGAAACAGACACAAAGGCTTGAACACATCTGGGTGTGATCATACTGGAGGATCTGTAATTCTGAAGTACCAGTCAGGGAAGAAGTTCTTAGAGCTCATTAGGACTCCTCTTGCCAAACACCATCCAAGTACTAATGGGCTCAGAGCTGATCCCAAGTTGCCCAAGTGTTAGGAAAACCTCTTTCACAGAAGCTATGGCAATCCCCTACCTATTCTATCCCTACACTGCTACTAGATAGAAGTCAATATCCCAGCCACAGATGAAGACAAAGTCAAACAGGTTGACATAGATGTTAGTAGGTGGACATCGGAAATCAGGGAGGGTCACGGACAAATGAGCCTTGGAGTATCTCAGAATCTGTACCTGACTTGCCTGGGTTACATGTCAATGACTAGCTCTCAAAGCTGGATGAGGCCTCATTCTTGGTCACTCTGCCTAGAGTGACCAAGCATACAGGGCTGGGAAGGTGGCTCAGTGGAAGAGTGCTTGACTTGCATGCACAAGGCCATGGGTTCAATTCCTCAGCACCACATAAGCAGAAAAGGCCAGAAGTGGCACTATGGCTCAAGTGGTACAGTGCTAGCCTTGAGCTTAAGAGCTGAGGGACAGTGCCCAGGCCCTGAGTTCAAGCCCCACGACTGACCAACCAAAAAAAAAAAAAAAAAAGACCAGCATTGCTGGTGCTGTGAACTCCAGCCTCTACTCTATCTCTTCAGATTACAATTCAACCCTTCCCCAACACAATCTTGCCCCAGTGCTGGCAGAATTCCAAGTGTTGCCTCCCAGGTGTCTGTGGCCTTGAGTTCCCAGCACTCAGGAGAGGTGCCTCTGGCCCTCTTTTGGCTTGCATATAATACCTGCCATGGGCTTTTCCGCTGAACCCAACCAGCAAGAGCTAACACCAGAAAAGCAACCAGCAGCTGGCTGCCTCTCTCACAGAAGCCTGTCACATCCATCATCCAGGCAGGAGAAGGGCTTCCCGCAGCTCACAACTACATCCTGCAATTCCCCTGCAGAGCCCTTGTCAAACTGAGCCCTTGGCTTCGGCTCATTCTTCAAAGTAAAGAACTGTGAGATGATTTGAATGCAGACAAGAACAAAACTCCCAGAAGCAGCCTTCCCGGAATTCAAGGTAGAATGAAATCCCCTTCCAACACCTACCTACCTCAGACAGGTTCTCAGAGGACCCAAGCAGGCCACAGACACAGGTCTATGGCCCCTCCTCATTGGGAGGTAGGTAAGCACTTTTAGCCTATACCCAGGACAGAGTGGCAGCTTCAAAGTCCTTCATCCATGGATGAAGTGAGATTAGCAAAGGAAAGGCTTCTAACTCTTACCCTGATATTTGGATTGCCTGCCTTGATCTCTTCCCATTGCATCAAAATTCCCCAGTCCTAGATGGCATCCCTTCAGGCACCTGGCTAGTATCTGCTGTTCTGCTCCTTTAGTAGGCAAAGATCCTAATCATGCTGTGATCATACCCCAAAACAAGATCTCAAATGCTTCAAATCACATCCAGGTCTTTCTCCAGCTACTACAACAATCCTGAAGGACACTCTAGGCATAGGATTCTCAGTGTCCACAGCTGTGGTAGAAAGGGGCTACTGGAAGACACACAGAGACCTAAACCAATAATGAACAGTGTTCCAACTCCAAGCTTTGTCTGTTTTAACTCCAGAACAGATATGCCTATCTGAATCTTTAAAAGGAATTTCTCCATTCCCCAGATAATCCCCATACTGCTGTGGTCACCTCCAGTCATGTCCCACCACTCTTTCTCTGATTGGTGGGTCCTGAGAATCATTAAAGATACCCGAACTTTTCCTGAGGGGTCTCCTGATGGGACCGTGGTGGTTAAGTACCCATCAGGGAAGGAGTTCTTAGAGGTCATTACAACTCCTCTTGCAAAGACCATCAAAATGAGAAGGGGCTCTGAGTTGATTCCAAGCAGCCCACAGGTTAGGCTCTGGTCTTTTACAGCAGCCATGGAAAACTCCTACCTACCTATTCCATCCCTAGACTCCTCCTACTAGATAGAAGTCAACAAAACAGAACTGTGTTCCTAAGGCCAGGCCCTCTAACTCCTCTTTGAAAAGAACTAAAAGAGCTTAATCCTCCCTATCGCCTCTTGGACCTCAGTGACAGATTTTTCTGATTCACTTCATTACATTCTCCTACACGGCTCATTCATTTCCACCTCATTTTGCTACCAATTCCCATTGCGGATCCTATCCCAACACAGCCTGCCAGGCAGATCTATCCTCACTCAGTATTCAGCCTGCAAGTCTCTCGCCTCTTTTTCCCCCTACCCCTTCATTTCTTTTTTTTCTGCCCCTCCCCTAAAGATAAAAGCTAGACAGTCCCTGGAAATCTTTGAATCAAACTGTCAGGAAGAAACAAATCAACAATGGTGTAAGAGGATGCTGACCCTCTGAAGTTTGATTGAGTAAGTAATGGGGGATGGTACTACTTATTCTAGCCTGGAACTCTTCCTGCATCACTTTATACTAAGTGTTGGTGGCCTTTACAAGGACGTTAAGCCCCATTATTCCTATCTCTGAATCTCCCACTGTGTCTAGCAGAGGAGATACACAAAGTACACACTCAATATTAGATGAATGAAATTCATCATGAAACTGGAACTCCTCATTACACATTATTGGGTTTCAAAACTGCAGAATCTGGGGTTGGAGGCATGGCTCAGTTGGTGGAGTGCTAGCCAATGAGTGAAAGCCATGGCAGGTACCAGATTCAAGTCCTGATTTTGGACCTAAAAAAGAAAAGAATATTATGCAATCTGAATTAAGAAGGGGCAATCCATTCATGTTTAACCCACCATAGTACCATACACCCCAAACTGTCTGAGAGGCAGCCTTCTAGCCCCGGCTCCCTGATTATCTCCACAACTATAATGCTTAAGGAAGTTCAAACCTCTCATAACAGCTGTTTATGAGACAATCATTTCATCTGTTGACCAAAAATCTATTCTTTCCACGTCTGCGTCCTACACACAATGACCACAGAACTGTACACAGGGCTTGTATTTTCCAGGACAGTTTAAGTAACACCAACTCACTGACTTGAGTAAGCGCCCTGGACAAATTGGCTTGTGGGTTGGTTTACTAACTGAAAGTAAGGAGTTCCCTCTAGAACAACATGGTTCACTGGAAAAATAAGATGGTAGGAAGGGATGCCAAGCCTCACAGCTCTGTTCACGCCTCTCCCAAATCCACACAGCCCAGTGTCCACTCCTTCAGATCTTCTTCCTTCTGACTTAAGGGAGCAACTTTTTAAAAGCCACAGGATCCTAGAGGGGCTAGAGGGGCAATAACTCAGTGGTAGAGCATGTCTCTCATATGTGCAAGGACTGCCTTCCATCTCCAGCACCACACACACACAAGGATCCTAAATCACTGACTCCCTTCTGGATTCTACCCCCATCTTAGGATATGGAAATGTTGGTAATGCTCTCTCCCAAAGAACATGCTCACAGATGAGCTTTTGCATGGTCCCTCTGGCCTCAGTTCGTGTTCAGGACACTTAACTAATCCAGGAAATAGGAAAGCAAACATCAGGTTAACCTTGCTCTAGGTTTTAGACAAGATCTTCCAAAAACACTGGTAATTTTTTTTTAATCACCTTGGTGCTTTTAAGAAACAAGATGACACTAATGAAGCCAGAAACTTGGTTTCTTGTCCATTTGGTTTTCAAGTAAATGGAGACCCAGCTATTCTTTAAAAAAAAAAAAATCACCACAGTGCAAACTTCTATAAGCATTTTGGCTATCAGATCAGAGGTGTCCAGGACCAAAGCACTACCTTATCTGTGCTTCTGAGGCCTATACTTGGCCCAGGGCCTAGGGTGGAGTCATATTCAAGAATATTTATTTCCTGAAAGGCTGAGTTTTAGAATTGGTGAGTAGTAGGTGATGGTGTCGCTCCAGGGGTAGAGCACTGGCCTAACATGCCCAAGGCCCTAGGGTTTTGATCCCCAGTATGTAAAAAGTGAACTAAAAGAGTGGGGAAAAAAGTAGGATCATAACGGCTAAAACGAAGTATTGTTAAGTAGGAGAAACAACAGTGTCTCATGTTCACAGGTAGACTAGAAGTTCCTCAAGGGATGCTAATACACATTTCCTTCTGTGAGGCACAGGGCTACCTGTTGGACATAATAGAACCAGAAAGAAAGCCCACATTAAAATGTGTTCATAATTTGCAGCCTACATTGAACCACCTAAATGTCTGCATTTGCCAGTCTCCAACAAGGTGTTCTGCTAGGGAACTGCGACGAGAGATGGCAGAACCTTGGTTCTGGCGTGACCTTGGGCTTGACTTCCCAAAACTGTAAAGGAAAGAAGTTAAAACAATGAAAAGCCCTCCCACCGGATTCCACCTTCGGTTGGCCATTTCCTTCCTTCCCTCCTTTTTCCTTCCCTTCCTGCAGGAGCTGCTCTGCCCCACCTTCCTTCCTGAAGAAGACTGACCTGCCCTTTCCTCTTCTAGAGCTGGTGCCAAAGGGACAAACAATATGATCGCTGGGGGTGGGTGGGTGGTGAATGGAGACAGGCACCTGGCGTGTGATCCAAGGCAAGGGATGCGTGACAAGCGGAGACCGAGCAAAAGATGTTCAGGACTTGTATTTCAAGGGTCTCTGGCCAGTTCCCAGTAGTTTCTTTCACTTGAATTTCTGCCACAGCGGCAAAACCCCCACAGCCCCACCGATGGCTCCCGGATAATGAGCTTTCAGGGTGGCAGATACCACCAATGCGGGGGGGGGGGGGGATCCGAAGAGACACAAAGGAGATTTAACCGAAGAAGCCATTGGAGATCTAGTGTCCCACGGTCCTCTAAGAAAAGCAGTGGGGAGGAGAGGAAGGTGTCAAGACCATCCGCCAAGCCTTGCCAGGACTAAGGGCAGAAAAGTAGATCCTGGTAGGAGGAAGAGGACAAGAGGAGGAAGAGCGTGCGCCAGGAGCAGTCGCCCTCGCCCCAAATGTGCCAGGCTGCCCAAAGAGCGGGGGAGGGGGTCCGCTAAGTCTTGCTTTTGGGGAGAAGGCCAAACCTGAGGTGCAAGCACAAAAGACCGCACTCCAGGAGGCAGCCGAGCGGGGTGGGACGGAGGGAGAGGGACGGAGACGGAGAGGGGGAAGAAATCAAAGGCTTCGTCCCGGGAGGGGGGCAGGAAGCACGGCTGCGAAGGCCCCCCTTTGTCTGGCGAGGCGGCGGCGGGGACAGCACGTGCAGCCCGCAGTGCCCCGGGGCCGCGGGCTCCCCGCCGCGGAGCGCGCACTCGAGAAGGTTCGACGCGCGGGGGCGGCCCCGACAACCTCGCCCTCCCCGCCGTTGAACCAGCAGGAGGTTTCTTGCCCGAGGGATCCGCGCTGCAGAAGGGGCGCATTGTTACGTCCCCTGCCGCAGCAGATTGCCTCTGTCCTGCAATACCCTCGCACCCTGGCACCGCGCCACTGGCACGGCCCGGGGGTTGGAAATAACTGCGCCGTTCCCATGACGACCAGGCAGCGCCTCCCGCCCCCGCCCCGCCCGCTGCGCTCCGCCCGCCGGCTCCGGCCCCGCCGGCCTCCCCGCCCCCTCCGCCCCCCCCCCCCCGGTAACCCTGGCAACGGCGGCTGCGGCGCGCGGGAGGCGACTCCGGCCGCGGCCGGCCCCCTCCCCGCTCTCCCCGCCCTCCCCGCCCGCGGAGCGCGGGCTCCCGCCGCGGGCGCCGGCGCAGGAAGCCTCGGCTCCCCTCCGCCCGCCCGGCCCGGAAAGGCGGGAGCCGGAGGAAGAGCCCGCCCGTGCGCCGGGCTGCGGCCGCCCTCGTCCCGTTTTCTCTGCGGAGCCTCCCCGGGCTTGGTGTGACCTCCAGGCCCCACCGGGCCCTCCCAGGAGCACCCCGCCCTTCCTCCTGGGGTGGGAAAGAAACCTCGGGCGGGCGGGCGGGCGGGCGGGCGGGCGTCCCCAGCCGGCCCTGCACCTCCCGCCCCGGTGCAGTGCGCCCCGGGAATGCAGGTCTCTCTGATGGAGCCGACTGTCAGCATGGAGGTGTTTGCGGGGTCGCAAGGGGAAGGCACCGCACACCGTCCCCACCAAGGCACCGTCTACTGACATTTGACTTGTTTCTTTTGGGGGGTCTGCCGTGGAGCTTGAACTCTGGGCCTGGGCGCTGCCCCTCAGGGCCAGCGCTCTGCCACTCGAGCCCCAGCGCCGCTTGCGGTTTTCTGAGTGGTTTATTGGAGATCAGAGTCTCACGGATTTTTCCTGCCGGGCTGGCTTTGAACCGCGATCCTCGGATCTCAGCCTCCTGAGTAGCTAGGATTATGGGCGTGAGCCACCCGCACCTGGTTCTACTGACATTTGAAAGGGAGCACTTCCAAGCAGAGGCCCCAACACCAGGAAACCTCTAAACTTAATTACTATTGAGTAAATGAGGGTGATTCAAACTACAGAGAGCCTCCTTTGGTTGTCCTGGGTGAGTAGAACCTCCCGAAGAAATACACAAAGTGTGGAAAGTGTCTTGAAATTGGTCTCAACACAAACGAGTAGGTTAATACCTGGCATTTCTAAAGGTCCTTCCCCCACCTAACAAAATGACACCTTATTCCATCTGTATTTTCTATTTCCAACTCCATTAAAAGTTCAGAAAGGGGTAACTCGGCTGTGGTCAAAGCTGCGGGGCTGAAAGTGGAGTCTTACCAGACTTGCTTGGAGCTCTATATTTCGTTCGGTGTTGGTGTGGCCAGACTGGATAGCGGGAAGAGTTGAGTATGGTTAGAGAACAGAAGCATAAGACTCTACTAAGCTATTTAGGCCTCAGCCTATGTGAAATAGTGATTATGAATGAGATAAAACATTTTATGGACTATCTTTTCTCTGTGTGCTGGTACTGGGACTTAAACTCAAGGCCTGGGTGCTGTCCCTGGGGCTTTTGTTCATGGCTAGCATCCTACCTCTTGAGCCATAGCTCCACTTCTGGCTTTTTGCTGGTTAATTGGAGATAGTCTCATGGACTTTCTTGCCTGAGCTGGCTTTTAACTGTTATCCTCAGATCTCAACCTCCTAAGTAGCTAGGATTAGAGGCCACCAGGCACCCTGCTTATAGACTATTCTTCATAAGCCACAGGATATCATTCAAATTCTTTAATTACTGGGCCATCTATAATAATCTGTGCAAGTCATACATTATAGCAGCAAAATGGCAGGGGGTGGAGGGTGGCTAGATTTGCAGGCTGGGGAAGGGCCCAAGAGTTGTTGGGGTTTTTTAGGTCCCAGTCAGGGACTCAAACTCAGTACCTGATGCTCATTGGATAGCACTCTACCAACTGAGCCACACCTCCAATCCCAAAACCAAGGAGTTCTAAGTGTTAACGAATCCTTTAATGTGTCTAGGAACTGAATTATGCTCTCTACTATTCATTTGTTCAAGCCCTGAGCCTACATCTGGGTTTTCAGGAGATTGAATGAGGTCATAAGGGTGGAGCCCTAATCTACTTGGACTGTGGCCTTAGAAAAGAAAGATCTACCAAGAGGGAACACAGTTGAGAAGATAGCCATCTTCCAGCCAGTAAGAGTACTCTTAACCAGAATCCGACTTTGCTGGCACTCTTGATCTTAGAATACCAGCATCCAGAACTAGGATAAAATAAAATTTCTGTTGTTTAAACCACCAAGTCCGATGGTATTTCATTATGGCAGCTTGAGCAGACTGAAGCAAATATGTCTTTGCTTGGAGATAAGCGCCCCTCCTACCACCTCCACCACCTGGCATTTTGTTCAGCACTTCCACAGTTGTCTCATTTTTAATTCATAACTGTGTGAGGTGGAATTGGCAAGATTTATTTTTAAATGAAGAACCTAAGTCTCAGAAAGATGAAGTGATTTGCTGAAAGGCCTACAGTTTGAATGACTGACCCAGGACTTGAGTTGCCCCAGACATTGCTAGTCCTTAGCCAGTTCCAGATTCTGGGGATAGAAAGATGGATATGATTTGGAGGTAGGGAAGGCAGGGCCTGGTCAGAAAAACTTTTAAAAAGTAAATGAATAATTACAAACGTGTCTGCTGGGATTAATTGGCCCTGCAGGTATGAGGGAGAGCTGCCAGGAGGAGGAAGCAAGCGTGGGAAAACATGGCTTGGGGGAGCTACAAGTTCTGCTGCATTTAGGATACTGAGGGAGGGATGGAAAGGGCAGAGATGCCCCAGATGCCTTTGGAGATATGGCTCTTCATTCTCCTACCAAAGACTCAGATGGCATCTCTCCTGGGCCCTAGCCAAAGGGGAGCGATGGAACCTGGATTTCAAGGCTGGGTCCTAAAGGACCCCATGCCCCTGAGGAAAAGCAATAGTAAACACTTCATTTAGGTTCTTATGGACACTCCATAGTAAATTACCTTTGGTTGGTTGACCTGGAGTCTCCTACAAGTACCTTTATTACAGCCCTTACCCTGTGTAAGTGAGTGGTAATGTGCTTTAATTGGAAAGTGTGGATTGTAAACACCTTGCTTTTTCTCATGAGGTCCCTGCCCCAGGTCAATGTTTTCACACAGAATGATGGGTCTCCAGAGGGACAGAGTCTTTCTAAAATGAATACACGATCATTCTTCACAAAAGGAATGCAGACAACTACTTTAATTAATGAAGGGACTAATGAAGGGTCTGTCTCCTTCTGGGAGCTTTGATACAAGCTCTTAGCAGTTATAGGCAGATACAAGGATCTACTACTTACCTTGCACAGTCTTTTTTTTTTTGTAAGTGTGATCTGCATACTTGTGCTTATCACATTTTAATCCATTCTGGCTTTGGGGGATTTATTAAATCCCAGCACTCAAATAACCCTGTCTGGGGAAGAAATGGGCCTAGCAGGGCTTCATGCACTTAGAGAGCCTCTCCCTGAAGCCAGGTTCCAGAGGCCTGCCCACCTCCCAGGGGTCCTCATTCCGAGCACCAGGCCAACAGCCAATTTAAAGGCTGGCTCTGGGATTTCAACTCCTCTCGGCCTGGCACTGAATGAACACTATCACCTCTACCTCACTGGAGACCTCATTAGGACTTGAACTCCCGTCTTTGTTCCTTCCCAGAGGGTTCTATACAGGAGGAGAAGTGGAGGGAAAGAAAGGGTCAGGTAAACCCACAACTCCCAGAGCAGCAGGAGTCCAACAGCCTCAGAGAACTGGGAAGTGAGTAAACAAGCAATTACCAAAAAGAAAGGCAAGAAAGCCAGTAACCTGAGAGGCGGCTTAACTAATTTGATTCTCCTCCCTGCCTTCCCCTCCAGGTCTCCTCCCACCCAGCCTCCCCAGGCTAATTTCTCCACCCAGTGCCTAGTGAAATTTCATACCCCTTTGTTGCAAGGGCCAGGGGTGAGAGACAGTTATATTCTGGCCGAATTCCTCCATGGCTTGGCCATTGTCATCTCTGCTCTTTGTTTAAGGACAGTGCTGAAATCCTCCCTACTCCAATAGCCGACAGCCTTTCTGTCCCTCTCCCGGGGAGAGAGGAGGTTAAGAAGAAGGAGGTGACTCAGAACTGCTTCTCAGAAACTGCAGCAGGAACCCAGCTGGGCTGCAGGAAGTGTGGGGTGGAGTGGAAGAACCCTCACACTCCCCACTTTGGCTTGTGAACAAGCTGCCTCCTGCCTACAGCATCTAGGCTAGTCCGTTCTTTTCACTTCCTCTGGTTCTGCTGACATCAGATTCTGGCAGGTCCAGCACTTACCTTCAAAGGCTTTACACTTTGGTAGGGAATGAAGATGGAAGAACTTTCAGGAAGTTAGACATTGTGTATATAAAGAACACCGCTGTAGTGGCCCCAATAATTTCTCATCTGGATCTAGTTATCCTTATCCATCCATCTGTCCATCCATCCATCCATCCATCCATCCATCCATCCATCCATCCATCCATCCATCCACTAGGTTTTACTAGGCAACCCATGATCCTCTTGCCTCAGCCTCCCATGTGCTGATAATACAGGCATGAAACACTACACCTGGCTTTTCACCTGGAACATTGAACAGCTCTCTACCCTTCTTTTCTCTCCTCCAGTCTTTCTTCTCTCCAGTCCTATCTCCTTACCTCAGTGGCAAATCTAAATACATACCTGATTCCTACCTCTTCTTAAGTGCCTTCCTATTTCGTGCTAGGCAAGCACTTTAACTGTAGCTACTTCACATATTTTAAGATGAAACCAAATTCCCCAGCACAGCATGTATTATCTTTTATAGTCTAATCCTTTAAACCTTGGGGCCATGCACCACTCTTCACTCCTACCTGGACCAGAATGAAGCATTCGTAATGCCCAGCTCCTTTTCACTATCCTAGCATCAGTCTTCGTACAGGCAAAGATTGTTTTATCTGGAATGATTTCTTCCTTATTCCCAACTTAGTTAATTCCATCTGGAACTCGGTACAGAAATAACCTCCTCCTCCCCGGGAACCCTTCTAACTCTCTCTTCCACACTTCTCAACATTCCTGTATCAGCCTAATATTAAACATGATGGAAAACCAGTTTTTTATTCCTCTCCCTTCTAGACATTAAGTCTCTTACTCATCATCTTACCTAGCATGAGGCACAAGGAAGACAGTAGATGGTTGAATGAAAAGCTGACTGGCAGACAGAGGAGTTTGTGGAAGATACAGAAAGTCAGAGACTGATAACATCACTAAAACTAAACTGTAAGATGAGTAACCTATTACTTGTAAAACTCAGTTGGGGTAGGATGGCGGGGGACAGAGGGTTGACATAAGAGAAGAGACTGAAGTGATGATTGTTTAAAATTACGAGTGAAGACAGTTTTCAGTGGAAGCTGGAGAGCAGGAATGAAAATGAGCTACACTAGAGGTAATGCTGCGGGTTTAACCAGTATTTGGGCGCGTTGGCCAGAGGGATGGGGGAGGGGAGAAAAGGCCAGGATTTGCCACTCTGGTGATTAGAAGGGATGTAGACTTGGGTAAAGGGAACCCTGCTAAAGTCGAGAGAAGGTCTTGGGTGCAGATAGCAGTGAGGGGCGGGCAGGGGACAGGGCTTCAGGGAATGTGGGAGAGGAGATGATCTGTCTGTTTTTAGAAATAGCTTCAGCTAATTAAAACAGAAAGCAAACAGACTGGAGGAATTTTGAGCTCTGGGTTGAGTTTTGTCTCTGGGTGGTCTAAGCAGACAAAGACTAACAAGTTAGGGCTTTACCTTATCCTTTAGAAAATTGAGACAAAGGTCCAGTAATGATGTTGGTTTGTAAATCACTGTCACAGCTTTAACAAGAAAGGATCCCACTACCAAGGGCAGCTATTCCCCCTCCACCCCCCAATTTCTCACCATGTTCCAGAAGGCTTTCTTGGGGAATAATGCTATTTCTCCATTTGAATGGAGCTACATTTTACCAAGTACATTCATTGCCTGTCTCAGTCCACCTTTTCCTACTTCTCACTGTTCTCCTGTTTTCTGACTCTGAGTTTATTTTAGTCTTCTGTTTCTCTTTTAATCATCACAGACATCTGTCTCTCTTGCTGTCCCCATCCAGCCACCCCACTCTCTCCCACTCCTATTTTCATCTCCTTACCTCTCTGGTTGCCTTAACAGGCCTAAAAACTGCTTGGCTTCCCTCCCTCTTCTCTCCAGATCTGCAGTCTCTTTGTTGGACATGTCTCAACCTGTTTTCAGCCTCAAGACTAATCCTCCATAACACTGAAAAAGACAGATGAGGTCAGACTTGGTGGGGAGGGAAGAAAGAGAAAATTTCGTACCCAGGAAACCACACTCATTCATAACTGGCTTTTCAAATGAGAACAGACTACAAGTGTGTGTGTGTGTGTGTGTGTATACATGTGAACATGTGTGCAAATGTGTTTCCTCCTGGCAAGATCACCAATTCCTTCTTTGCTCATAGCACATGGCTATATTCCAGTAGGTTTTAAGCTCTTAATATATAAAGGGGAAGAAGCACCAGAAATCTCTATCTTTAGATTAGTAGCTGGCGGCACTAGGGTTTCAGGAGTCATCCTTTTATTCTCCAGGATCCTCTAGCAGTTTGTTACCTTGCCAACTGGTAGGCTGGAGTTAAAGCTGCAAGGGTCTTCCTAGGCTGGGAAAAAGGAAGAGAAAGCAGGCTGCTGAAACTAACAAGGTCCCTGGAGTAATTTAGTAGTGTCTCTGGTCTCCTTTTATTTGACAGAAGAATGAAAAGAAGGTGTTTATTCCTCCTGATAAGAGACATATTTAGGTTTTTATTCCAACCTTTTTGACCCTCGTTATGGCCCTTTTTGTACCCACCCAGCTCTGTCTTCAGACATGTTCAAGTCCTTCCAGCTGACCCAAAGTCTTCCCTGCTGTGACCCTGGTTTTCTCTTTTGTCCTTTATGCCAGGTTTTTCTTGGGGAAAGAGTTATAGCCAGAGGTGCCACATCCTTCTCTTTACTCTCCTTATAATCTGGTTCTGTCTAATCTTCTGCCAGAACCTCTGTTAAAATCACCCATGATAATCTCTAGCTCTTTTTTCTTCTTTCCCTGTTCTGCTGTCCTGTTCTTTGGCAGTGGCCTAGCTCTGCTCCTACCTCTTTACAGTACCCCACCATCACCCCCCCCCCCCCCCCACACACACACACATACACACAAGCTCGCACGAGTGCAGGCTTAAAGTTAGGGCTTCAGTTTTGTCCCTTAGTTTTTTTCAAAGCTGATGCTTGACCACTGGAGTCACAGCTCTACTTGCAGCTTTTTGGTGGTGAATTAGAACTAAGATTCTCACCGACCAGACTTTGTGCTTGAGCTGGCTTGGAATGATGATCCTCAGATCTTAGCTTCTTGAATAGTTAGGATTATAGACAGGAGCCACTGGTACTGCCCTGGCATCTTGCTCCTTTGGACAGATCTCTCTCTCCTCAAGACCCCAGCTCTATCTTAGCTTTCTGCCCTTCTTTCTTTCCCTAAAGAGTTTCTTTAGGATCAAAGGTCTCAATGTGACCATCCCTTCCCGTCCCTAAGCAATGGAGGAAAAGGCCCAGAAGCCTGCAGGAATGTTTCTCAAATTGCAAATTGTTTCATATGGCTGAAGGCAGCATGTGAGGGGAGGATTGACAAGAGGGAACTAGGCCTCCAAGGATCTAAAGCTGATTATTTCACACTTTACCTTGAGATCAGCAGAAATACCTGCTTTTTACATCTTTATGTGCACGTCAATCATCTGAGGGATCTTGTTAAACTGGAATCAGTAGGCCTGGAATGGGGCCTGAGATTCTGCATTTCTTGTAAGCTTCCCAAATAGTAAAGCATCTTATTTTGAGACTAAGGAACCGGACACACTTGATCTATTATCAGATTTTCTGGAGGTTTCTATGTTGTTTTTTCAACTCAGCTAGAATGTAATCACCCTAAGGGCCAAGATTCTGTTTTTTTTTTTTTACTATATCTTTGTATTCTCCATAAGTGAGCTCCCTGTGGGTGTTTGTATGTGTGTTTATTTTTGTCATCACTGGGGCTTCAACTCAGGGTCAGAGCTCACTCTTAGTTTTTTCTCAAGGTTGGTGTTTCACTACTTGAGTCATACTTCCACTTCCCCTTCTGGGTATCCTTGTAAGTACTTAAATGGGACCCAGTGCTGAGCCCTTTACAGGTGTTTTGTTGCACTAATTTATCTTCTAACTACAATTACAAGCAAGGGGGTAGTTAAAACAAAAACAAAAAACCAGCCTATATGAGCCGGGTGGCAGTGGCTCACACCTGAAATCCTAGCTACTCAGAAGGCTGAGATCTAAGGATTGTGATTCAAAGCCAGCCCAGGCAGGAAAGTCTGTGATACTCTTATCTCCAATAAACCATTAGAAAACCGGAAGTGGTTCTGTGGCTCTAGAGCTGAAGAGCTGAGGGATAGCGCCCAAGCCCAGAGTTCAAGCCCCACGACCGACAAAAAAAAAAAGCCTATAAACAAAAATGAAGAAAGATCAGTGACTTTCCAAGCAGAAAGTCCATAATCAGATTCAAGTTCGTAGTCCTCTGGTCAGAGGGGTCTTTAGGAAATAGAGGAGCAATGAACTTGAATACTGCTTTTATTTGGGTCCTCACTTGATCATGCAAGATGATCAACCACTCACCTTAAATCTCATTTATTCTCTCCTACTGGTAAGTAGGATTCTCCCCTCTTTCTTCTCTCTCATTCAGGAACCCTGAGTAAGCCCACTTAGGGGACTCATACCTGATGCTGAGGAGACTAGAAGGTTGGAAAGCAGACAGCTGGACCAGCCCACATGCCAGGACTGCCCACACGCCACACCCCAGCCTCTCTCAGCAGTGCCATTTGAACACAGTAAAGTGAGGGGAGAAAGCTACAGAAATTATAGAGCAACCACAGCCCTAGCTTAGTGTCCCATGTACCTCAGCTTCAGTTTCTGAGGTGGAATGTTGGCTTTTAGTGACTGCTCCCGTGATCATAAAAATAAAAGGCACTCTAGTCTCTAAAGTGGGTCATGTGGGGGGCAAGGGTGGAGAGCTGATAAATGCAGATGCCAAAGAACTTTCACCCTTTTCCAGACCAAAAATAAAACTTGGAAATTGTCTGAAGAAGACAGAGTTACAGCCTAAGAAAAGTCTGGGAGAAGAAGGTGGGTGGGGTGTTCCTGCCCTAAATTCACTTGGCCCACAGCAGACCTTGAGCAGAAGTTCCTCCGGATGCCTCCCCCTACCCCATCACTTCAAAGCCTTGAGCTCACTTCCTGCTGGTCATATCTGCTGCTTGATGCCAGATAACTGAACCCTTCTCCCACTTCTTGTAGTAACTCACTGTAAAGAGTCTCTATTAATTAAAGAGAGAGGGAAGACAAGGCAAAGAGGCCCTTTGTGATTTCTCCATCCTAGCAGTTTTGTGATTGTTTTAGAAAGTGACCTCTGCAGTTCCAGAAAAGGACCACATTCTACACAGATGTTGTAGAGTCCACGTTTGGGCTGTCCTTGGATTTTTTTTTCCCTGCATCTGGCTACCAGCCAAGCTGGCTTTTAGTTGCTGCTAGTAGGTAGACTCCTCTCCCATTCCTTCTATTATGATGGGACTGAGGAGTGTGATGAGGGACAGGGAGAGAGTAACTTCCAGCTCTCACAGCTGTGGCTTGATCTCTAAGTCCCAGAGTCTTTGCAAATCTTACAGTCAGGAAATCTGCGTCTTTGCTCTCTTAGTGGGCTGTTCCATTCCCGACCATAGCTATTCACTGAGCAGACTCATTCTCACTTTAATGATGACAATGAGTACCATCCAGTGAGAGAGTCGGGGAAATGAGACTTAGAAGACTCAGCCAGACAGAAATGGAAGATGAATAGCTACAGCCCTAGCGGAAATATCTATGCCAGATAGGCCAGGATGATGTAACTAGGGCGAAATAGCTAAGTAGGTGCAGATCAGCTTGGGAGAGAAATACTTGGTTGGATGGCATCCTAGATTCAAGAAGGCGACCAAGTATGGAGAGCAGCCACAGGAAGTCCCACATCCAGAAACAACTATCAGTGCTTTGAGAAAAGGAAACACAGGTTTACAAAGGGAACAGAATAGTTTGGTTTGGTTTTGCTTGTTTTTGGTTATTTCAGACCAAGCAAGTTCCCAACTACTTCTCTGCCCCAAGACTTAGGAGGTGAATGGGCAGAAGAATAAGCATGTGGGAACACACAGCTTTTAGCACATCCCTAGTTCTAGAAAAATGGAGAAGAGCCTTGCCTTGGCATCTGGTGAAATGACTGGGCAGGGAAACTTGGCAGAAGTCCAGTTTGTTGGGAGAAAGCAGAGATCTGGGATCAGGGCTGGCTTGGTGCTAAATGAGTGGGAAAAGAATAGCTAATTCTCATCTTCATCCTGGAAGTTAGGAATATGGCTTATCACACAGGCCTAAGGGCTGCTTGTCACCAGATCTCAGACCACTTTATTATACAAGACTCTTAATAAGTAGATTTACCAGCAGATACCACAGGCCTCCTCTAAGCCAGTCCCCTAAATGACCAGCTAGAGATGCACAGTAGAGTAACTGGGACCAGCTCTTCTTTCCTCCTTTCCAAAATGACCACCATTCATCTCTGCAGAAGTGGACAGCACGCGCTGCTGTGGGCTGCTGTTGGTCTGCAGAGCAGTGAAAGGGAGAGGCTCTTTCAGGAATGCAGTCCCTGGAGGTTTCCCCTTCCTTGCCCGGAGGATTCCAAAGGTCTGAGACAAACCCCACGATGTCATCCAACTGAGATGCTTTGGGCTATATTCTTCTGGGAGAGGGCAATCACTAGAGAAGGACTTTATTTTTTAAACCCTCATTCCCACTGGGGGAGGGGAGTAATACTGGCACACTTTAGGAAAAACTGTTTGGATAAGGAAAGGAAACATTCAACTAGATGTGTGTTCTCTATGTACCCCGAAGAACTGTTACTGCAAACTCCAAGGGCATGAGTTAGGATCTCTGATTCCTAACACCAACTCTGCTTCTACCATGGTTTTTCCTCCCGAGGCTTTCCACAGGGTAGATTTTTAAATGTGAACAATGGTTCAGAGGTTGAGAGACAAACTGCTCATTACTGGAAAGAGTGCCAGGAATCCTGGGAAGTCGACCTCACTCTCCACTGGAACACTGTGCCTCATGGTTACGCTTCTTTTATAGTCACTGGAAGGTTGGCTCAGCTTTTCTTTTCATTCCCATCTTCTTTCAGGAACTGCTGGGATAAAAGGGAGCCAAGGAGAATAAAAAATTCACAAATGGGACAGGAATAAAATATTTAGGGCAAAAGATCAGAAATTCTTTGCTTATCAGAACTGAACTAACTCTTCGTTGTAAAAAAAAAAAAAAGTAGTATAGGGAAATAAATGCCAGTTAAACTCCATGTAACAGTGATATTAGTCTATAGACTTATCACTGTCTCTAAGCAAGACAGTCATGCCTATTAAGTTGAAGACACTCAGATTAACCCAGTGATGAAAACAGAACATTTCTGCCATCATTAAAGTCAGTTCCAATAGGAAATACATCCTTATTCTGAGTATTCTCTCCCACTTCTCATTCCCATGGATGAATGGGAGGAATGGAAAAGTTATTAGATGCTACAAAGAAAACCTAGTCACTTTGGAGTAGCAATCCAATTTTCCCATCATTAGCTCTTTTCCCAAATGAAGATGGTTTCTGAAAGGGAGGACAATAAAAATATTAAAGCAAGCTGCGTGCTGGTGGCTCTCACCTGTAAATCTAGCTACTTGGGAGGGAGGCTAAGATTTGAGGATCTCGATTTGTAACCAGCCTGGGGAGAAAAATCTGTGAGACTCTTATTTCAAATTAACTCTTAAAAAGCCAGGTGTGGCTCAAGTGGCAGAGCACCAGCTTTGAGTGGAAAAAGCTGAGAAACATTGCCCCCAAGCCCTGAGTTCAAACCCCAGTACCAGCTCCAAAAAATTTATTAAAAAAAATTAAAGCAACGTGATTGATAAGTACTGTATTAAAAATCATTATCTCCTACTATCATCTTGGAGTGCTTGTCAAAAAGCACTTCAAATACTTGGCCTTTACATAGCAGTCAGAAAAACAAAACAAAATCAGGGAAGGAGTGCTTAGAGGTGAAGCTCAGAAGTAGAGCACTTGCCTAGCTAGTATGGTCTAGGGTCCCAAGTTCAATTCTCAGCATGAGGAGGCAAAAAAAAAAAAAAAAATCCAGACTACAGCTATAGTCTGGAGTTTCCCAAAGTGGTAAGAAATGGTTAGATACCAAAACCCTGGCTTTGTTTCTAGTCATCCTGCATCTGATTTAGCTATGTGATAATCCTGTCTTGGCATCATCTTGTTCAGGGTCTATCAATGGGCATGGCTTAAGGAGCATTCTGTGCCAAGAAATTCAGGCTAAAAATAACTCTGTGAACTATTTTTTTTCCCTTTACTCATCACAGAGAGCATTTGTATGTCAACAAGAACTTTGCTCCTTGTGAGTTTTCACTCCTGTTATTCCTTCCTGAAAATAGAGTCGTTTGATACAACCCAGGAAAGTCACAGTTTGGTGTGAGACATACACAGCAACAAATCTATGTTGGTAGAACAAAGCTTTATGATGGCTAAGCATCCAGGGGAAAAAAAAATAAAAGAACCCACACTCAGATAATTTAAAGATTTGTTCTTATTTCTTACAAACATGTACAATTCTTCACCAGAGAATGTACAATTCTTTCACAAGAGAATATTTGATTTATATACAGAATTTGCTTCTATTGTAGTAAAAACTATTAAGCACTTACTATGTATGAAGTATTTGGTTTGGTTTGGTTTTTTAAACAGTCTCACTATGTAGTCCAGGCTAGCTTGGTACTCTCAATCCCCTTGCCTTGGCCTCCTGAGGGCTGAGATTACTTTACAGGGACATACCACCATGCCCATTGGTTATGAGGTATTTTTCTAAGATCATTAACTCAATTTTCACAACTCTATGAGGTACAATTATACCAATTTCATATTTGAAAAGAAAATTGAAGTAGAGAGATGAAATAACTTATCCAAGGTCCAAGGTCCAAAGTAGCAGAATCTTAGCAGAGCTAAGATTCAAAAATCCAGGCAGCCTGGCTCCAGCCAGAGTCCATATTCAAACCTTTACACTATACAGTTATCTAACAATTCTGTAACTGCCCCCCCACACAAAGATTTTTAAAAAGTTTTCTATACAGCTTTCTCCTTTTCAAATATGTCAGTTTGCATTTTCTAAATTAAGCAGACACATGGTCCCATGGTTCATCTTCATGGGAAATGAGGAATCAACAGGAATTTCAGTCTCATCCAAAATATACAGCTTTTTTAATACACCAAGTGTCACTATCTTTCTAATATTAAAAAAAATGCATTGATAGCTGTTCAAGTGTAACTACTATCTAGCAACAGGAAATTTGTTCCAACATTAAGTCCTGGGCACTTTTAGTTTAAGCAGTCAGCCTTCAGTGGATCTTTGGTGATTATGGCAGACTTAAAGTAGCTCATCTTTTAATGAAAATCAAAACAACTTAGGGAATTGCCTAGTTGAATAATATACAGTTATATGTGTATTACAATGATGGAGCATAAAGTAAAAAATTCTGTATGCCTACTTATGTTAATAGTTCACTAACAGATTTGAAGAGATACCAAAGCAGTGGCTCACTCCCCTATGAAGGTTCATTTAATTGTAACTGTTAAGTAAGGCCAGGTACCATTCACAAGCTTTTTATTATAAAGGTCATAACCTTTTCTTAAAGCTTTGTCTGTTTTGTCAACTTCTCCCACCCCTTAAAACATTCTAGTACTCATAAACTGGAACCATCTTTTAAAATACTGGCATTTTAAAACAACTTTCTAGTTGCTTTGCTCCTGAAATACAGATTACCTAATACCTTTCAAATACTGAACATCTTGATTTAGACAAAAACAGAAAACCTCCTGGAATAGCAATAATTTTAGCAAAATGATATGGCTGTCATGTGTTTTATCAGAACCAAAACACTGATGTCATCACTTAGGTGGCAAAAGCCAATCTGGAAGTGTTGTGAAAATTAACTTAGCTCTCTTCCTTATCTGGTTTGACACAGGAATTTCACTTTCACATATGAAACTACTTTCTACAGCTATACTAGTAAAGAAAAATAAAAAATTTCAATCCTGACACCTAGTGGAATGTAGGGGTGGACCTGTCCACTTGGACAAGTCTCATCAGCTTTACCTATGTTCTAGTTCTAACAGGCAGCTAAAGTCAGCATTTTTTTTTCCAGTTCAAATCTGTAAAATAATCCATGATATATAAATTAACAGATGGTTTAGGTAGAAACATTTTTGTGGATAAGGGCTTCAGAAGTTGATGCTAATTGGTGTTAGTTATTGATGCTTATTAATGTTAGACACCATCAGATTAGGCTGGAGAAAACTGGCCTAAATTGTCTATAGAAAGGGCAGTTGTAGTCGTACCCATTTCAAGAAACTGCTGGTCACTGATATTAGTATCTAATAGCAGTCTTATGGTATGGGGATGGGGGGGGGGGGAACAGTACATGTGTCTCTCCTGATACTCAGTGAAACCAGTGAACAATGTCCTTGGTCTGTGAATGTCTGATATTAAGAACCACACCTTTAATTTTCTAGCGCAGACCTTGGCACCCCTCCCCCACTTTGCTGGAAAACCCAGGCAGGTGATTACAGACAAGGAGGCAGTGAAGTTGCTTCAAAATATTTAATACGTGTTAGACACGTAAAGTTACATTTTTATACAAAAATCAATACAAGGAAGGAGAAAATACTGTACAAAAACCTTATCAGCTCCCCCAACCTTTATACAACAAAGACTGGAGTCACCATATCTACAAACCCATAAGGTCTTTCCACATAGGGCTTGTCTGTAAACTCTGTTTCATTAAACACTTTTTTAAAAGCACTGTGTAGTTCTGAGCTAGAGCTTTTAAAAATATATCTTTTCTCTATAAACTCCGTATTTCCAAGCTTGAACTCTTGGGTGAAGTTCATCAAGCTTCCCCCCCCCCCCCCCCCCCCCCCCCCGCCGTGAGGAAATGAAGGTCCCTTAATATTCCCCTTTCCCCAGAGTAATCACAGGGTCAGAACGTTTCTTCTGTGCGAAGATGGTGGGGAGGAGAGAAGGAATGAGTCTCCGCTGCGGGCTGCTCCCCGCCAGTGGCAGGCAATCCGGGGAGGAGGCCCCTCCCGGCTCGGGGGCAGCTCAACTCGCACGACAAAGGTGTGTAAAGTCCCCTCCCTCCCCGAGATCAGCCGGGGAACTCCCGCGCCCCCGCCGACAGCCGCTTCCTTCTCCGGGCGGAGGGCGGAGGAAAGTCCCTGTCAGTCCCCAAAGTCTTAAGCCCCGGGGAAGGGGTGGTGCGTTCCAGGCGGACAACAACAACAACAACAAAAAAGTCTAAATTCAACAAGACGAACTTACAGACACACACGTACACAAAAGGTTAACGATCGATCGTCCTCTTCCTAGGATAAGCCTCCGACTCCAGGTCTCCGCACGAGCCTCGAGTCTCGACACAGCAGGGCTGCCAGGCCGGGGTCGGGGTGCTGCCCCGCAGCCACCAGTCTCCCCCGACGCGCTCGGCGCCTGCCGTCTCGGGGCGTCCTCGTCGCCGGGAGAGGCCCGGCCCTCACTTCGGGGACGCCCGCTGCTCAACCTCCACCCCGCCGCCCGGGAACTGGGGCTCAGAAGGCCACGATGGCTGTGCTCCAGGGGTTCATGTCTCTCAGCACCGGCTTATCGCAGCAGATCTGCCCCGGCTCGGCGGTTTCCGGACCGCCCTCCCCGGCCTCTTCCTCCTCCCGGCCGCCCCCGGGGCTTTTCCGTAAGAG
Source organism: Dipodomys spectabilis (assembly GCF_019054845.1). NCBI lineage: Eukaryota > Metazoa > Chordata > Mammalia > Rodentia > Heteromyidae > Dipodomys > Dipodomys spectabilis. The sequence goes on from NW_024870696.1 coordinate 13,855,729, forward strand.
TCCCGAGAAACTGGAACCGAAGATGCTGATGAGGTTAGCCACGTTGCCCGTCTCCATCTCCTCCTCGCCGCCGTCCTCTTCGCCGCCGCCGCCGGGCTGCTCCTCCGAGTGCCGGCGCGGCTTCTTCTGCGGGGTGGCGCCGGGCGCCGGGCAGCCCGCGTGGCCGCCGCCCACCCCCGCCGCGCCGCGCTTCCTGGGGCCCACGGCGGGCGGCGCGGGGGCTGCGTCCTCGGCGGGCCGAGGCGCGCAGCGGCAGTCAGCTCCGAGGGACGCGGCCAGCGCGCCCGGCGGGTCCTCCCCGGCGGGGGGGCAGCCGCACGGACGGCGCGCGGCCCCGGGCCCCTCCGAGGGCGGCGCAGCCGGGAAGCCGCCGGCCGCCGCCGCCGCCACGCTCGCCGCTTCCTCGCGGCTCCCGGCAGCTTCGGCCGCGTCCTCCGCGCTCCCCGCCCGCGGCGCGCGGGAGGTCTCGGGGCACCCCGGCTGCGGCTGCTCGGGCTCCGGCCAGGCGACGACGTGGGCCGCCGGGGGAGGCGGCTCGCCCCAGCCCGCGGGGGGCCCGGACGCCGGCTCCCCGGGCTGCGGCGGCGGCGCCAGCGGAGTCCCCGCGGGGCCGGCGAGGTAGAGGCCAGGGCAGGGGTCGCTCAGGTAGACCTGGCGTGCGCTGCGCAGCACCAGCGAGACCAGAAGGTTCTTGTGCAGCTTGATGCCGCCCCGCTGGACCCGCGAGTTGTAGATCTTGCCCAGGGAGATGCTGACGATGCGGTGAGCCTCCAGCTTGAACTCCATCCTGCCTCCTCTACCCAGGGCGAGCGTCGAGGTGACTGGACCCACCCCTGCCTCCGGTCCGGTGGCGACAGGGAGAGCGACGAGCGCAGACAAGTCCGCTCCGGGGGCGCGCCCTCGACAGCGCTCCGAAGAAAAACGACTCCGAGCCGCGCGCGCCAGCCGGCTTCAGCCCCCTGGCTCCGGACAACCGCTTCCTCCCACGTCCGGTCGCTCAACTGAGGTGAGCTGCGCCGCCCCGCGCTTTATATAAGCTGCTCGAACGCCAATCACGGCGCGCTGCCAACCGTTCGGGGCGGGCCGGAACGCTTTTGTGTGCTGCGTGCGGCCAATCAGAGGCTGAGGGAGGAGCTTCAGCGCTCGTTCGAACGTTAGTCCCGCGGAGCAAGGCCTTAAAGGGGTCGAAGATGAGTGGCCACCGGCTAGTGCTGACCGGGCTTGGGCTCGTGGGGGTTCGCGGGTGCGGGGCTTGCGGGGCTTGTTTGTTATGAAGGGTTCTGGCTCGTGCGCTGGCTTACTGGAACCAAAGTAAACGGGGCCATTCCAATTTTCAGTGGACTTTTGGTGGTCTCTGCTCCACCACGAAGTCCTGATCCTTCCTTGGCCAACCGCACATCCCTATTCCTCTCCCCCGCTTCCCACCCAGTCTAGTCCCCTACTCCTGGCCAGCCACCCCACCCCCCTTCCCACCCAGTCTAGGCCCCTACTCCTGGCCAGCCACCCCACCCCCCTTCCCACCCAGTCTAGGCCCCTACTCCTGGCCAGCCACCCCGGCCCCCTTCCCGCCCAGTCTAGGCCTCTACTCCTGGCCAGCCCCCCCCCCCTTCCCACCCAGTCTAGGTCCCTACTCCTGGCCAGCCACCCCGGCCCCCTTCCCACCCAGTCTAGGCCTCTACTCCTGGCCAGCCACCCCACCCCCCTTCCCACCCAGTCTAGGTCCCTACTCCTGGCCAGCCACCCCGGCCCCCTTCCCACCCAGTCTAGGCCTCTACTCCTGGCCAGCCCCCCCCTTCCCACCCAGTCTAGGCCTCTACTCCTGGCCAGCCCCCCCCCCCTTCCCACCCAGTCTAGGTCCCTACTCCTGGCCAGCCACCCTGGCCCCCTTCCCACCCAGTCTAGGCCTCTACTCCTGGCCAGCCTCCCCCCTTCCCACCCAGTCTAGGCCTCTACTCCTGGCCACCCCGGCCCCCTTCCCACCCAGTCTAGGCCTCTACTCCTGGCCAGCCCCCCCCTTCCCACCCAGTCTAGGCCTCTACTCCTGGCCAGCCCCCCCCCCCTTCCCACCCAGTCTAGGCCTCTACTCCTGGCCAGCCCCCCCCTTCCCACCCAGTCTAGGCCTCTACTCCTGGCCAGCCCCCCCCCTTCCCACCCAGTCTAGGCCTCTACTCCTGGTCAGCCCCCCCCCCCCTTCCCACCCAGTCTAGGCCCCTACTCCTGGCCAGCCACCCCGGCCCCCTTCCCACCCAGTCTAGGCCCCTACTCCTGGCCAGCCACCCCGCCCCCCTTCCCCACCCAGTCTAGGCCCCTACTCCTGGCCAGCCACGGCAGCACTGGAGGCAATGGCAGTACAAGGCCAGGGACGCCCCTGGGTAGAAAACAGTATTACTGCCGGGCACTTGGCAGTGTTACTTTGTGATAAACCCCTTTGCCTACTAGTCTTAGCACACTTACACACTCTTAGCATCTGACTAGTCGAATCCCGTTGTTTCTAAAGAGGTTCCAGAAATGTTGAGGTTTTTGTCCTTTTGAGGAATTGGGACTAGGTACAAGGTGGTTGGTTCTCACCTAAGGCCGGCATCTCTTTGTCTTCTAGGTTCTAGAACAAGCCCAGATGCTGCTACATGGTTTAAATGGAAGGTTTTTTTAACATGTTTCTCCACAATGATTTTATTTTGTTGTTTCTTTAGTGCCGGTCCTGTGGCTTGAACGCAGGGCCTGGGTGCCCACTCTGCTGCTCAAGCCGGGTGTTCTACCACTTGAGCAGCTCCACTTTTGACTTTGTGGTAGTTGGTTAATGAGGGACTTCCCTGCCTGGAAGTGGCTTTGAACGAGAATCTCAGATCTCAGCTTCTGACTAGCTAAGATAATAAGCATGAACCACAGGTTCCTGGCCCTTGGTAATACACTCCTTAACACAGTCACTGACTGGTAATTCTTGGGAAAACCTAACAAGTTCTGAAAATACAAATAGAGAAGTCATGAACTCCCATAATGATGGCATAATTTTATTTTGTGTCAAGGTAAAACTGTAGAAGTGTTCTAGAATTTTCTAATTGGTCAATAATGTAGTACATCCACTGATCCTTATAAATACAGGATCTTAGGGCAATAGGATTGTATAGGGTCCTGAACTAGGATGATAGTCATTCTAATTAGTACCACTACAGCTCCACCACAGACCTTCCTGATGACTCCCTATATAATATCAGGATCCAGGCAGGCAGATGGCTCAAGCCTGTACTACTTAGAAGGTAGAGATGTAGGATTGAGATTCAAGGCCTTCTCCAGCTCCAGAAAGCTTAGCTCAAGTAGAGTGCCAGCCTGGGAGCCACTGAGTTCAATATCAAGTACCACCCTGAAAATAAATGAATAACCTCAGGAACTTGTAGTTTCAACTCTAAAAGGGACAAGTCACCTAAACATCTACTTCATTATGCAGAAAAGAAATGAAAACTCCCAGCTTCAATCTGAATAGTAAAATGAAGCACAGCTTTCTTGGAGTCCATGGAGAACAGTTGGTTGATGATGCACCAGAGTTTGGTCAAGCTATGTATTTGTTTAGGAGGAATATTAGTGAAAAGTGGGCTTGATCCTGGCCAGTTCACAATCATGAAACCTTTGAAGATGTGATGGTTCAGTAACATTACCTTTGCCAACAGTTGTGGCTGGAAACTCAAACATCGTCTATGAGACTAGAATTTTTACCCTCTAGAAATTGTCAGCCCACATACAAAAGCAGATAAAATAATTACAGGAATAAACACAAAACAAATATAAGTTGAATAATGTTTTCTTCTATTTTCTCTTTCTTTGAGAGCTTTTAGCCACAGGAGTGTTTAAGCACACAGGATTCAGATCCCAGCTCCAGTTCTGGCTCTGTGCCCTTTGGAAAGATTTCATCTCCCTTGCCTTACCTGTGTCTTAGAGTTTTTCATAAGACAAAACAAGATAATACGTATAGAATTGTTAGTGCAGCACCTGGCATACAGTAAGTAACCTATATGTTAGTTATTAGAGCACATTGGCACACGCAAGAACTTTGTGCTAGAGGATAGAGAAGGTTTGAACAAAGACGATGCATTTGAGGAGGGTATTGAACATCCCTGAGGTAGAATCCCATAAGTTCTGAGCAACATAGCAAGAAAAAGAAATATGTAGGGTAAATAACTCTGTGTGTGTGTGTGTGTGTGTGTGTGTATGTGTGTGTGTGTGTGTGTGTGTGTGTGTGTGTGTGTGGTGGGGCTTGAACTCAGGGCCTGGTTACTGTCCTTGAGCTCTTTTTGCTCAAAGCTAGTGCTCTACCACTTTAAGCCATAGCAGGATCCCCGTCTTTCTGGCAATGAGTCACAGACTTTCCTACGTGGCTTTGAACCACGATCTTCGGATCTCAGCCTCCTGAGTAGCTAGGATTATAAGCATGAGCCATCAGCACCTTGTCTGAGTAACTAAGTACTTTGCAACTACATATGAAGATGGCATAGGGAATCTCACAACTGTTAATAAAAGGGGCTGGGGAGACATGGAAGGAAACAATGGAGGTGATTCTGATTAAATATATAATATCTGTATATCTGAAATGCCATGATGAAACCCTTTGGTAAAATTAATATATACATAAAAATAATGACTGGAAAGTTAAATGGAACTTAACTGCCAAAATAGTTGGCAGGGAGTAGGGAGCTGGTACCGGCAGGAGCAGGTGGGTAGGGCTAACAGAGAAAAGATGAATGAGAATGAATGTGGTCAAAGTAGTTTATTTCCATGTGGGAGAAGAGAGAAATGAAAACTTGTGGAACTCATTTTAAAAAGGGAAGAAAGTGGAGATAAAGAAGAGTTAGGAGAAGAGATGAGTTTGATTGGGATTTATTTTGCATACATATGTGGAAATGTCATGGTGACTGCTCCTTCCTTGTACAACTAATGTATGTATCTCTTAAAAGGCAAAATGTGGTGCAGGAATATCTCATTTGGTAGGTATTCTTGGCACATACCCAAAAGTTAAGTGGGAGAGCTTAGGAACCAAAGCTGGGGCTCCACTGGAAGGGCCATGGATGCTTCAATGAAAAGACAGGGCCACAGGAATCTACTTGCCCAGTAAGAAAACCAGAGTAGATTCAAGAGCAGGTAGTGCACAGAGATCCTTTAATTGTAAAACCCTTATGAGCAGTTAGGCTAAGGGTTATGTCATAAAGGCCTGAACTAGGTAGAGAGAACAAAAGTGAAAAAAGCCAGGAGACAAAAACCTCCAGCAATAATTGGGATGCTCCCACTTACTACCCACAAAGACTCGTTGTGTGTGTGTGCATGCGCATGCACGTGTGCACGTGCTTGAAACAGGGGTCTTGTGCACTTGCCTGTTTTTTGTTCAAGGCTGGTACCACTCGAACCATACAATCTGACAGATTTTTCTCAGATTTGTCTACCCTCGATGGCTTTGAGCTGCGGTAATCAGACCTCAGCCTCCAGGTTACTAAGATTATAAATGTGAGCCAATGGCCCCTAACCCAATGAACTTACATTTTGTTAAGTTTTTAAAATCTATGTTATTTAATTTCATTAGAAAACTATTACCTATATAAAATTTTTGGTCTACTTTAATTCTCTCAGATGAGAAATACTTCATGTCATTAAATTGAATTAGATATATTCTTTATTATGTTTCAGGAACAATACCTCATCATTTCTATAATAATGCACCTCTTCCTTACATTTATTTATCTGAATAACCGCGTAATGAGTGTCTTTTCTCCCACACTCTGTAATTACAGTTTATATAAGTATAATTTATAGCGTTAATAACTGGATTCATTATCTAATCTTTAATTTATTTCAAATCTCCCTATGATGTGATAGTTCCACGATAACTAGATGATGTAGTTTCAAAGCATTGACAAAGTCACTTTTGTTTTTCTGGTCCTGGATCTTGAACTCAGGGCCTGGGCACTATCCATGAGCCTCTTTGTGCTCAAGGCTAGAGCCCTATCATGTAAGCCACAGTGCCACTTCTGGCTTTCTCTGAGTAGTTTATTGGAGATAAGAATCTCACAGATTTCCCCACCTCAGCTGGCTTCAAACTGCAAACCTTAGATCTCAGCCTCCTGAGTAGCTAGGATTACAGGTGTGAGACACTGGTGCCTGGCTGAACGTACTTTTTCCTCAGCTCTTCAACTCAAGGCTAGTGCTCTACCACTTGAGCCATAGCTCCACTTCCAGCCTTATCTGCTTATGTGGTACTGAGGAATCAAACCCAGGTCCTCATGTATGTAGGGCAAGCACTCTACCACTGAGCTACCTTCCCAGCTCCCAAAGGCACTTTTTGATTATCATACATTATTTTGCATCTTTTTTTTCTCTTGGATGCTTGACTTCTACAGAATTCTTTATATTCATGTAGCTTTTGACTAGAAGTTGTCACCAAAACCTTTGCCCTTTTCCTCATTTCCCTTACTTAGAACAATATCACTCTCTTGTCCTAAATTTTGTATCTTTTTTTTTTCTTTTGTCAGTCATGGGGCTTGAACTCTGGGCCTGAGCACTGTTCCCTCAGCTCTTCAGCTCAAGGCAAGTGCTCTACCACTTTGAGCCACAGTGCCACTTCTGGTGGTTTGTTGGAGATCAGCCTCAGACTTTTCTGCCCGAGCTGGTTTAGAACTGTGATCCTCAGATCTCAGCCTCCTGGGTAGCTAGGATTATAGGTTTGAGCCACCGGCACCCTGCTTAAATTTTATATCTTAATGATTGCCTTTTTCATACTTTGTCTCCCTTAAGATTCTCAAGGAATCAAATTCCTTAGAAAGTTGAGCAAACTCATTAAAATGAGTCTAGCATCCTCCTAAATCCAAAATGGTAAAACACCACTGTATATAGCCCTAACCTGTGCTGTTCAGTATGGTGGCCACTAGCACATATGACTGCTGAGCACATGAATTGTGGCTAGGACATCCAAAGTCAATTTGAATTTAGGAATTAAAACAGAACCATTTTTTCCCCCTGAAATACAGTTGTGTTGTATATTTGAAGTTTGAAAACTTAGCATCCCAACTGATATGTGCCCTAAATATAAAATATTCAACACATTTATTTCCTTTTTTCTTCCTCCTCCTCCTCCTTCCTCCTCTCCTTTTTCTCCTCCTCCTCTTCCTCCTCCTCCTCCTTTTCCTTTCCTTTTCCTCCTCCTCCTCCTTCTTCTTGAGACACAGCTTTGTAGTTTAGCTGGCCCCAAATTAAAAATTCTCCTGTCTTAGCCTCCCGAAAGCTGGTTTTACAAGGGATACATCATTATACCTGGCTACACGACAAGTTTCAAAGATTTAGTATCAAAAAGAAAATGTAAAGTATCTCATTAATAATCTTATAGTGGTTACATGTTGAAATGGAATTTTAGATGAGTTAAATAAAATATATCACTGGAAGTAATTTAGCCAATTTCTAAAACAAGGTTTTTCCCCCTAGTACCAGGATTTGAACTTAGGGCCTCAAGCTTGCTCAGCTTGCTCTACCACTTGAGCCGTATCTCCAGCCCAGGCTGGATTCAAAACTCAGTCTTCCAGATCTGAGCTTCCTGAATAGCTAGGATTACAGGTATGAGCCATTGGTGGCAGCTCTTAATTGTATTTCAATTGGACAATACTACCTTGAGGACAAAAAGGAGCGGGCACTGGTGGCTCACCCTTGTACTCCTAGCTACTCAGGACACAGATCTGAGGATTACAGTTCAAAACCAGCCCAGGCAAGGAAAGTCCATGAGACTTTTATCTCCAGTTAACCCCCCAGAAAACTAGAAGTGACACTGTGGCTCAAAGTGGTAGAGTGCTAGCCTTGCGCAAAAAAGCTCAGGGATAGCACCCAGGCCTTGAGTTCAAGACCCAAGACTGACAAAAAAGGCAGGGATGGGAAGCTTCAATATACAAATATGTACAAACATCTTGTAACATCTTTGGTAACAAGTAACAAATAACATCTTTGGTTGGAGAAGAGGGAAAGGAAAAGGAAGAGAAAGGAAGCGAAACACAAGCCAGTAGTAGAGTCAGAGAGAAAAATCTAAGAGTGTAAAAATGTCCAATTGGTCTATTTTTTTTGTATGTTTGAAGTATTAGGTTTGAACTCAGGGCCTTGCACTGGTAGGCAGATGTTCTACCATTGAGCCACAACTCCAAGCCTGAAAGTTCTTTCTAAAACTGAGAAGCCACAGAGCTACAGAAGCAAAATTCTACTTATCTGGATACAATGATGAAGAAAGTTTTGCAATATCATATTTTAATTCAAAATACAAACATACAAATGGATTTCAACGAGAACACTTCCTTGGATAACACCATTCTCCTGGGGGTTTCTTCGGGTGAGTCTATTTTCTCTTCTAATGTTAGTTGGAAGTTGCAGGACCATTTATTTTAATGTGCTGTTTTCTTCCACACAAAAACTTTAGTGGCTTCCTGTGACCTTTACGGCAAAAATCCAATTTTCTGGCCTGGTCTCCAGAGTACCACACAATATATTGTCAAGATGAACTACCAGGAGCCATGAACAAAGCTGGAGCTCAGCTGGGTGCCTGGCAGTTCTCTGGAAAAATTGTGAGGTGATCCTTTCCTTATAAAATTGGAGACTAGTCCTCAACTATAGCTGCGCATTTAAATCACCTGGGAGCTTTTAAACATCCAGACACCCAGGCTTTACCAGATAACTTAAAATCAGAGTCTCTGAAAGGAGAGACAAGCATCAGGGATTTTTACAGTAGCCAGGTACCAGTGGCTTATGCCTAGATTAATCCCAGATACTCAGGAAGCTGAAAGCTAAGAAGTGAAGTTCACAGCCAGCCCAGGAAGAAAATTCCTCCAGACTCTTTATTTCCAAAGAAGCAGCAAAAACAAAACCACCGCCTCCCACCCCCCAAATGGAGATAGTAGAGTATCAGTCACAAGCAAAAAAGCTCAGTGAGAGCTTTGTGTACAAGCCCCACTACCTCTATAGTGATTATACTATGCTAACAGAATGAGTAGTCTAGCTTAAATGTTTCAGGATCAGATGTAAAATTCTGCTTCTCTAAATGCAGGCAAACTCTTCCAGTATTTTTACTAGCCTGAGGAACATAAATGCCCTAAGCTTTTTTTCAGCGAGGCAGAGCTAACGAAAAGTGTATCACTTACAGCCAGGTGCCTATGGCTCGCACCTGTAAACCTAGCTTTTTTTCTGCCAACCTGAAACTGCCAACCCTGGGCAGAAAAGTTCATGAGGCCACTTCTAACCAAGAGCTGGGCACGATGGTACTCGCCTGTTATCCTAGCTGTGACAGGAAGCCTAAATTAGATGGATCGTGGCCCAAACTTACACCAGGGCAGGAAATAAAATCTTATTTCAAAAAATAAGCATCAGGGGCTGGGAAGGTGGCTCAGTGGTAGAGCGCTTGCCTTGTATGCATGAGGCCCTGGGTTCGATTCCTCAGCACCACATAAGCAAAAAGAAAAAAGCAGGAAGTGGCGCTGTGGCTCAAGTGGTAGAGCGCTAGCCTTGAGCTGAAGAGCTGAGGGACAGCGCCCAGGCCCAGAGTTCAGGCCCCACGACCGGACACCTCCCCCCAAAAATAAGCATCACGAAAAGGAATGAAGTCATGGCTCAGAAGTCAAGCACCTGCTAGCAAAGCAAAGCCTGAGTTGAGTTCAAACCCCAGTACTTCCTCTGCTCAAAAACAGTCTATCTCTTAGGGCTCAGAGTGTTTCTTAATGTTAGAGCCATTCCCAAGTATATAAGAAGCCCAGTACACACACACACACACACACACACACACACACACACACACACACATCATCATCATCATCATCATCATCATCATCATCATCTCATTTCCTCAACAAAATACCTTTTAGCCTCCTGCCCTAATTCTGTACCTTACTTCTTCCAGAAAGCTTTTGATGCCCATTGGTGTATAGTTCATTCACATGTACTCTTTCATTCTCTTCCTCTCTCTCTCCCTCCTCATTCTCATAACCCAGTATTTGTTAGTTAGAACCATAATACAACTTACTATCTTGTGATAACCCTTATTTCTCTGCTTTGCATTTTATTTCCTCACATATTATTCATTGATCTTTTTATGGGTTTATTTATTTCCCAGTAACATTAAAAGGTGCTGGGAATTGTGACTTTGCATCTATTTGTGCCTGCCTCCCCGATACTACTCCTCTACCTTGACACTGCTATGTGTATGTCAATGAATAACTATTGAATATCTACTCAATAATTTTCAATTCTGAAATCAAAGCATTCAAATGCAGGCAAAAAGCAGAGGATAAAAAAAGAGTATGCCACCACCTAAATCACTCTATTAATGTATTAAGAAAATTATCCCCTTGAATACCTTCTCTTACCTCATCATAAGCATTCATGACCCTATGTTATATCATTTCCCTACAAAAGGTGTTTCCCACATAAAACGAGCTGATTTTAGATCAGTGGTTTGTTTCTTTGGCAATACTATTTACGAATATGTGATTTTTATTACTGAGAAAGTAGTGGCTTGCCTACTCTTCTTTATCACATTAACTGTGGGTTAGTGATAGCCCACTGGGTAGGAAGTAGCTCCTACCAGGAATACTCTAGTGAGGATACTTCATGAACAGGCAACCGATACATCTTTCAGCCAGAAGGAAAGGCTAGCCCCTCTCCTCTCTCCTATTCAAACTGCTGTGGCAATAGAACATTGTTTAGGTCCATTTTAGATCCACACAGCTGATCTCAATTCTTTTTTTCTTTCTGTCTTTTTTTTTCTTCTGTCAGTTATGGGGTTTGAACTCAGGGCCCAGGCGCTGTCCGTAAGCTTTTTCCACTCAAGGCTAGCACTCTACCACTTTGAGCCACAGCCCTACTTGGTCATTGGAGATAAGAGTCTCACCGAATTTCCTGCCCAGGCTGGTTTTGAACCATGATCCTCAGGTCTCAGCCTCCTGAGTAGCTAGGATTATAAGCATGAGCCACCCAGTGCCCAGCTAGCTTATCTCAATGAATGTTCCTTCAGCTCAAAAACCCCCAAATCATTAACCCATCTCATGTTCATTTTGACTAAGTAGAATGATTAATTACTTACACAAACACTCAACACCTGCCCCCCTCCAGTGTAAAAGGGAAGTTTCAGAACTGTTGTCTAACCAGCAGCAAGCATGTAGATTAGCAGACCTAGATTTGTAAGACAGTTTGTGAGCATTTCTGAGGACAAATGGTTGTAAAACAGGTAGACTTTCATATCCTTGCCTTACCACAAACACTAAAGAGGTTCTCTGAGTCCCACTCCTCTCTTCACCAGAAGCAAAAAACAAACAAACAAACAAACAAAAAACCAAAAGGAAATAAATTCCTCTGATGTTCCCAGAAAATACCTAAAAATATTGTTTTTAAAGTTGTAAGTTGGATGGGGCTGGGAAGGTGGCTCAGTGGTAGAGCGCTTGCCTTGCATGCCTGAGGCCCTGGGTTCAATTCCTCAGCACCACATAAGCAAAAAGAAAAAAGCCGGAAGTGGCGCTGTGGCTCAAGTGGTAGCGCGCTAGCCTTGAGCTGAAGAGCTGAGGGACAGCGCCCAGGCCCAGAGTTCAGGCCCCAGGACCGGACCCCCCAAAAAAAAAAAAAGTCAAGTTGGAGCGGGGGATACTGGACTACCAGACCCAAAAAAAAAAAAGTCAAGTTGGAGTGGGGGATACTGGTTCATTTCTCTAATTCCAATACTTGGGAGGTGGTGGCAGGAGGATCAGGAGGTGGAGGCTAAATGGACTACATATTGAGAAAAGACGAAAAAGAAAAAGTAGGAACTCCAATAGGGCAATTGGTTAGCACTCAGTGCTTACACAGAAAAAAAAATAGCACCGGAAGTCCTTCCATAGGAGAATTGGCAAGAAAGAATGAAATAACCCGTTATGATCAGTGTCATTGCTCTTTTAAGAAAAGTAAGATTTTGGTTCCCAGTTTCTGGCCTCCTCTCCACCCCACCACTTCTGTCACAAGCTGACCTAATGCTGAGAAAGTTTCAAAGTCATGAGGGGCCTCTGAGGTCAGACTCCCGAGGAGCTTTTCCTCAGTCTGGGTCACTTTCTGTTTGCTTTTGAGCTTGTCCGTGTCGCGTTGGAGTCTATGTCACCGTGAATGTTGAGTCAGTGTGCCTGGGTGGGATTGTTGTCAAGTGTGTCAGCGTGAGGGGTGGGGGGGCAGAGTCTTGGGTCTGCTTAGTCTGGCAGTGGTTTGAATAAATGCTGTTGTCGCAGTGGAAGGCTGAGCCCCTGTTGTCTCTTCTTAGTTATCATGGGGCATTCCTGTGATTATTTTTGCTTCTTTTGTTTTTGAGTCTTACGTGTGACATTTAAGCTATCTTGATTGGTGCCTGGACAACATTATGTTTGTTTTATGTGTTTCTAATTGTGGAAAATAATTAGATTTGTTATTAAAAAAATCAAGTATGTGTGTGTGTGTGTGTGTGTGTGTGTGTGTGTGTGTGTGCCTATACACCTGAAGAAGTAAGGGCGCCCTTGTCCTGAGACAGTAAAATAGAATGAAGCTATGGCTTGGGTCTTTTTTTCCTTTTCTTTTTTTCCATGAGATCTGACTAGACTAGAAGGGCTTGACAAACAATTAACAACCCTCCCTACTCAGCTGCTGTTTCCCAAAATAGCATCTCCTCTGCTGCCAGGGTAGATGGGGGCCTTCAGGGGAGGAAGATACAAAGGTGCCCTCTTTATGAAGCCTGAATGTCTGTGAGATCCTGAAGGCAGAGGGGAAACCCAGGGGATTAAATTAGCAGGCAGCCCAGGCTCCACCTGGAAGGGAGAGAGATAATAGGTTTTAAAGACAGGAAGCAGCTTGTGCTCCAAAATAATAATTTTCAAAAGCAACACCTGATGGATGCAGGGAGGGGTCCATCCCCCTATGGCACCCCCACCCCAATCTTCTTCATCATTTCCAAGTGAAATTGACCTTTGAAACTTGGCCTTGTGAATGAGCCAGGTTGTCTGGTATTCCTACAATCCTGCTCTACCTTGCCCCCATATTTGGATGTACTGTCACAGCCAGCCCTGTCATAAACCTGATTCCTGGTTACAGAAATTGCTCAACACCAGGTCTTGAAGAGAGTGATTAGGACAGATGTTGCTTTGTCTTCTGCATATTCTGCCTTGTCCTTGGTCTGTTTTCTTCCTCTCCATGCCTCCAAGAAAGAAAGGGAAGGAAAGGAAGGAAAGGAAGGAAGGAAGGAAGGAAGGAAGGAAGGAAGGAAGGAAGGAAGGAAGGAAGGAAGGAAGGAAGGAAGGAAGGAAGGAAGGAAGGAAGGAAAAGGAAAGGAAAGGAAAGGAAAGGGAAAAGAAAGCTCTTTTCTCTGAAAGACTGCCTCTCGCTCCCACATGTCAGTGGGTTCTGCCAGCCCAGGCTCTCTGGGGTCCTGAAATGTTGCTTGTTTGTGCATGGGAAGAGAAAGCACACAATAAGCTAAACAAAGGAAGTAGGCAGGCAGCTCACCTTTGAGAAGGTCAGGAGCCTGAAGAAAAAGGAAGGTACAGAAATACAAGGACTCAAATATGTCCCCAAAGGAATAAAAGATTATACATATCATATTGGATTCTGGATTTTTGTTGTTTTTAAATTTCCTTCAAGCTATACTCAAGGGGAATTAAAACAGCCCTCAAGAAAGGTCTGGCCCATGAATTAACTCGCCATGAGCCGTAGCTGCTGGAAACTATAGACTTGATTCCTTTGTTTTGTGTGCATGCTTTCACTGTGTCCCTCTGGATTGGGAATTTGAGGTCAGAGGGCTGGTCTCATTCTGTATATGCGTGTCCTCAGCGCCTAACATAATACTCGGTTCAAAGAAAGCACTCAAGTGTTCAAAGGATTCTTAAAGTTGGATGGATGCATGGATGAATGGGTGGATAGTGGGTAGATGTGCGAATGGATGCATGGACAGATAGTGGAAGAGATATTTGGAATACTCACAAATCACCTTTTTCTTCCAATAGTCTAGGAAAGGAATTACAAAGTTGGCAAATTTTCTTCTCACAAATAGGTAAAAATAGAGCAAGGACGTGATTAACATGAAGATTCCAACAAGACTCACTCCTCATTATATCCGCATCAGTGCCTGGTGCTATAGACGATAAGCACAGAGTTACACTCAGCATATGTTAGTTGAATTCATGATGCAGAAGATAAATAACTATTCTACTTTGAGGAAGAGGTTTCCAGAAAAGAGAATGAAAGAGTATATAGCAATGTCAGTATAAGGCACTTTGTGACACCCTTTCTTGCCTTATTATGTGAACCATCTTAAAGGAGAGTAAACCTAGTGAGTACAAGGGATATTTTGGCCACCCTGGAAGGGCTTTCTACATAAGGAGAGCGGAATGGAAATATTTATGGTGTGGTATCTCCAAAGGCTGCCCTGTATAGGCATCTGGGGCCCACTCAGGTGTTATGATATTTAGATCCAGAGAGGCCTCATTCTCTTTCGCCTTGGCAAGGACATGGCATGCTAGAGGGATAGTAATTAGGGAGGAAGGTCAGCTTCAGAACAGTCTGCAAAATAGAATCCTTGCAGCCCAGCGAGCAGAGCTTCTGCTCTGACCCAGGGGTGATAACAGATCTGCAAGGGGCAGAGGCAATGCTAAGCAAATACATGGTTGTGTATATTGGTGTATCACCAATTTGTAGTCTAACAAGATAGCTCATCCTGGGATTTATCGTTCTGCTAGCTTTAAGGCCTTTTTAAGTTCAATATTTCTTTGTTCCTCAGGCCCTGGGGTAGGGGAAGCACAAGAGAGCTAAGATTTGCCTAGATGAGTTGTGTTACCGAGTTTGGAACATAGAAAATGCCTAGAAGGTATTAGAAAGGGCAGTTAATTGGTTGGGTCCTGAATGTGTTCATCTTGAGCAGAGCTCTGTTAGTACCTCATTAGCACATTAATTCCACTGACTATTCTCTACAGTCCTATATCACTTAATATCCTGAACATTTCTGGAGGTAGTTGTTACAAAAAATCAAGTTGTATTGACTAGAATTGCAAACTAAGATACTTGGCTCAAAAGTCCTCCTTGCAAGCTGGGTGGGCGCCAGTGGCTCACGCCTGTAATCCTTAGCTACTCAGGAGGCTGAGATCTGAGGATTGCGGTTCAAAGCCAGCCCGGGGAAGGAAAAGTCCGTGAGACTCTTATCTCCAAAAAACCACTCAGAAAACCAGAAGTGGTGCTGTGGCTCAAGTGGTAGAGCGCTTGCCTTGAGCTGAAGAGCTGAGGGACAGTCCAAGCCAACAGTTCAAGCCCTGTGACCAACAATAACAACAAAAAATCCTCCCTGCTCAAATTAAAAGATAAAGTTGTAACTGTGTGCCTGAAATACTGACTTTGGTTCTTTCTGCTTAGAAAACAGAGGTTGGTCTGGGCATCTTCAGGGCTCTTTTGTAAGTACACAAGAAGTGAGCTGCCAGCATTCCACCTCAGTGTCTAGCTGTGCAAGAAGTGGTCTGTGGGGACTAGCTGGGAAGGCAGTGTCCCCATCCCCACACACCCACCCCTGCTCCCTGGTGGACATCAGAAGGCTCACTGTTATTCTGAAATCATCTGCCACTTCTTCCCATTGGAGCTCATTTCCTTACGGGTTTTTCCATATACCATCGTTTTCGACAAGTTCCCATGGCCACATCTTTCTTCCTTACAAGATTATTGTTATGACTGAAATATAAAATGTTCTCCACAGGCTCATATTGCGCGGGTTTGGCTGCAAGGCGATGGGCTTTTGGAAAAGTGATTGCAGTAGCTCTGCCCCGCTTCCAAACATGCTTAGTGTCCCATTTCCATCTGTGTTATTTGTTGAGGTGTCTCTGGCCACACCTGGGACAGTAGCCGGCACATAGTGAGGCTCAAAAATATTTGTGAAGTGAAAATCCTACACTGCCCTCACTACTTTTCTGACTGGCTCAGAATGCTATATAGGGGAGTCCAAGAAAGACATTCCAAGAAAGGACTTTCAGGGGCACTATGGCATTGACTGCAAAGAGGGACACGTGAAGTCACCCTCAGGAGGACCCTGGGAAGTTGGGAGTTTCTGGGTAACCTCCTTAGAGACAGCAGGCCACTAACAAACATTGAAGTGGTGACAGAAGTGTGCAGAGCACTGAAGAGCGGAGTGACGTGGACGTGAGGAGGTGGAGGCAGCTAGCTGAGGCTCGCTCTTGGAACTGTGGGAGTAAAGATAGGGAAAAATCTTGAGTAGAGAGAAAAACACAGGAATTTGAGAGCTCCCCTCTCCCGGGGTCCTGGGGCTTGAACTCAGGATCTGGGCGCTGTCCCTGAGCCTTTGTGCTCAAGGCTAGCATGCTACCACTTGAGCCACAGTTCCTCCTCCTCCTCCCCCCCTCCTCCCCCACTACTCCCCTCTTCCCCCTCCTCTCACCCCTCCTCCTCCTCCTCCTCCCCCTCACCCCCCCTCCTCAATTGGTGATAAGAGTCTCACAGACTTTCCTGCCCAGGCTGGCTTCCAAATGTGATCCTCTGATCTCAGCCTCCTTAGTAGCAGGCATGAATCACTGACGCCCAGCTTTGGGAGGAATTTTGAAAGCTGAGAAAGACGTATTAAAGGTCAAGACATTAATTGAGGCACCCAAGAAATAGAAGGCTAGCCTAATAAGCATGAGGGTCTGAGTTAAAGACCCATTATTGCCAGAAAAAAAAAAAAGAGATAAGGAAGAGGAGGAAGAGGGAGAGGAGAAGGAAGAGGAGGAGGAAGAAGAGGAGGAGGAGGAGAAGATGGAAGAGGAGGAGAAGGAAGAGGAAGAAGAAAAAGAGGAAGAAAGTAAAAAAGGAGGGAGGGAGGGAGGGAGACAGAGAGAGAGAGAGAGAGTGTGGGGGGGGGAGAGAACAGATGGGTGAGTCTTCATGCACAGGAAGACCATAAAGAATTCCACAGCAGTCCATCAACAGAGCAATGAAGGAACGTCTGAAAATCTCCATTGTCTGTGTGGTTCGAGGCAAGTGGTGTGAAATCGAGTTAGGGGTCTGGAAAGAAGTGAAGAGCTTTGGAATCCTTGTTATGGACCAAACAACTAGAGTAGATCTGTAAATATAAATAGATGCAAAGTAGTGTTCAAATCTGGGCAGCATGCTAACTAAATATGCGAATAAATTCCATGCGGAACTGCCCCTAAGGGAGTCTGTAGTTCACTGAAATTTGTTTATTGGGTTAACTGATGGTCCCTTTGGGAAGGAAGCATTAGTCATACTACGCAGCGGCTTAAGGTTCAAATTATTTTGAGCTACTCACCACCTAGTGGTGACAGTTTTCAATCACACAGGTAAAACAGTGGTGGCCACAATGATGGTGACATCACATTGTGACAGACAATAGCAAGATCCAGGCACTAAATACCGTGGGCTTTTTCTTCCTGCAATTTTAAACCAATAATAATGATTCCATATTCCCCCAAACAAATAACACTTAGTGTTATACTATAAGATTACCAACTTCTAATAGAACAAACTTTTCAGATTATGTGTTAATGGATTTCCTGCAGTATCTTAATTTCCAATCTTCTGACCATGAACCAAGTGGGATTAAAAGAAAAACAAAAACCCACATTTATTTTGGATAGATGGAACAATGGATATATATAACTATATATGTCATGCATATATAAATACATATATTGTCATACATAGATTTATGTGATGACCACAACAATCAAGAGATAACACTGTTCCACCACAGTGCAGGCCTATTTTCTGTTATCCCTCCCTCGACCATCCCTCATCCTGGCAACCACTGGTCACTTTTCTATCTCTATAATTTTGTCATGTTGAGAATATTATGCAAGTGGAATTATATACTAACCTTTTACGACTGGCTTTTTTTCACTCAGCATAATACCTTTTGGATTCATCCAAATCATTGCACCTCTCAGTGGTTTATTCTTATTGCTAAGTAAGGTTCCATAACAGGGTTTTCCATTGTTTAAGCATTCACTTATTAAGAGACATTTTCACTGTTTCCAGATTGGTTTATTACACCTAAAGGCTGCTGTAAATGCTCATGTACACATTCTAATGTGGGCAAAGTCTTCATTTCTCTAGAGTAATGTCCAGGGGTGACAGTGGTGGGTAAGTGTATATTATGGGATTGTTTGTTGTAGTGCTTGGGATCAAATCCAGGGCTTGGCACATATTAGACATGCACTGTACTATACCACTGAGTTTCATCTGTAGCTCATAAATTGAGGAGGTTCTTTTTTTTTTTTTTTTTTGCTTTTGGTGATACTGAGATTTGAACTCAGTGCCTTGTAACTTGCTAGGCAGGTGCTCTATCTTTTGAGCCTCCAGCCAGCCCTTCTTTCTTTACCTATTGCTTAGATGTGGTTTTTCTTTTTTGATTTTGTTGGCTTAGACTGTGTGGGTGACAGATGCTCACCATTCATCATTCCTAGCTTAATGGTTGAGTTGGGGATCTCACTTTTTGCCTGGGCTAGCCTTGAACACTGATTCTCCTGATCTCTGACTTCCAAGTTAACTGAGATTACAGGTATGAACAATTGTATTTAGCCTAAACTGAGTTTTTCTTGTTTTACATATGTTTTAATGATGATGGTGATGATGATGATGATGATGATGATGATGATAAAGCACTATTATTATAGTAGGCCTTTTTACTCTTTGGGTAGCACTCTACCAACTGAGCATAAACTAGCCAACCCCTCAACTGAGTTTTTAAAGAAACCTAATTGCATTTCCAGAGTGACTGGAAATGTATTTCCCATCATGTCTGAGCTCAAATTTCCCATGATCTTGTCAGAATTTGGCATTGTCACTAGCTTACTTTTTTATTTTAGTTGTTCTTGCTGATGTGTAGTGATATCTCATTTGGTCTTAATTTACATTTCTATAACAATTAATAATGTTAAATATATGTCACGATATGAAATTTATAATTAATTTAGAGTTTCTTTTGGAAAATCATTTTATTTTCTACTAAGTTCAATTATCTCATCTGTTAAATGAGGAAACTCACTTACATGACATCTAATGAGCTTTACATCTCCACAATTCTGCATGCCCCTTGTCACAGAATGAGTGTGTGTGTGTGTGTGTGTGTGTGTGTGTTGGTCATGGGGCTTGAACTGAGGGCCGAGGCGCAGTCCTTGAGCTCTTTTGCTCAAGCTAGTGCTCTACCACTTTGAGCCACAGTGCCACTTCCTGTTTTCTGGTGGTTAATTGGGGATAAGGCTCTCATGGACTTTCCTGCACAGGCTGGCTTTGAACCATGATCTCCAGATCTCAGCCTCCTGAGTAAGCTAGGATTACAGGCGTGAGCCACTAGTGCCCAGCAGAGTGAGGTTTTTGATGTTAATGTTAATGTTTTTGTTTTTGGCAAGGGGAAAAGCTTTGATCAGCTATTCCCATCTTCCAAGAATTGACAAGCAATATATCTTATCCATAAGCTTCATTGACATTTCCATGAATTGTAAGGCAACCTCATTTGACTCTCCAGGATTTACTTAGCACTTAAGTCACATCATTAAAGGCTGAGCAAACAGATTCAGACTTCCAGCAATGTATAAGAGACTTACATTCTCTGATTCATTGCATAGATGTTTGATTTTTGTTGCTGTTGTTGTTGCTCTCAAGATTCCAGTGTATGATAGCTCATAATTTTTGGTCAAACATCAATTGAGGGCCTATTGCATGAAAGGAAGATGGTGTACTGGAGAGAACATAGTTGTACACAGAGCAAAGGGTGGGCTTGATTCCTGCCCCTGCCACTTGTTAATTATGTACACTGGTCCGTTTCTCACTGTTACAAGGAAATACCAGAGGCAAGCTACTTTTGAAGTGTTTAATTTTTTTGTTTTGTTTTTAATAACAATTCTGTCCCTGACCTAACCAGGACCCCACCAGAAACACCTTAATTCCTTCTCTAGCCACACTCCTAGTTGACCTAAGAACTTCCCATGAGGCCCCAGTTCTTACAGGTTCCATAATGTCTCCCCCACCCACCATCCTGGCACCAAACTCCCAACACATGGGCTTTTTAGGAAGGGGCAACATCCACATCATAGCACTACATGGCCTTCTGGAGAACCACAACTAAACTCCAACCTTATGGGGACAACAGTTATCTGCTGACAAGGTGTCATGAGTAATAATGATGGCAGTTCATTGCAAGTGGTCTGTAGTCCTGTTTTTGTAACACTGAGACTGAGAGAACTGAAAGATGGAAAAATAAAAAAACCCAAAACTCCAAATCCATGAAACTAAGTGAAGGAGTTGACATTCAAACTGTATCCTTAAAGTACTTACAGTCTAGCCAGAGAGAAGCTGTGAAGACACATGAATGCAACAAAATAGCTAAGAGTAGGCCCAGAGCCAAAAATTACTGGGAATTAGCAGGGGAGTTCTTTCTCAGGATCGTGCTGTTGAGAAGCCAAAAAGAAAAAGAAAAGAAACTAGAGGATTAGAACTCACTATCATGCGAGTCTCAGAGCTCCTCACTGCCACCATCACAGCTGTCTCTGGTATGGGAAACTCAGCCCAGCTGCTGCAGGGAGGGAGGGGGCCTTGGGGTGTTCACAGCCCACTCTTCCTGTGTGAAGAGCTCACGGTAGATTTACATGCAGGCTCTCTAATTTCACTTAAATTTTACCAATCTGTGTTTCTCAGTGTTATTACAAAAGCTCATTGCCGGAGTTGGTGTGTGTGTGTGTGTGTGTGTGTGTGTGTGTGTGTGTGTGTGTGTGTGTGTGTGTGTGTGTGTGTGTGTGTGTGTGTGTGTGTGTGTGTATGCACATGTGTATATGTGTATGTGTGTGTAGTTTGGGGCTTAAACTTAGGTCCTGGGCACTGTCCTTTGGCTTTTTCCATTCAAGGCTGGCATGCTACCATTTGAGCCGCACACTGGCTTTTGAATAGTTAATTGGAGCTATGAGTCTGATGGCTTTCCTGCTTGGGCTGGCTTTGAACTGCAGTCCTCAGATGTCAGCCTCCTGAATAGCTAGGATTACAGATGTGAGCCACCAGTGCCCAGCTGGTGCTTAGCTGGTTTTGTTTCTGGAACAAGGTATCACTATTTAGCCCAAGTTGAACTTAAACTCTCAGATTCTCCTGCCTCAGCCTCCCAAGTGGTAGGATTAAATTTATGTCCCCATGCATGGCTTCAGAGTTGTATTTCTCTTATGAACACAAAATCCAGGGCTATCTTATAGAAGTACTTTCTAGATTGCTTTCTTTCTCTAAAATTACTTTTTTTTTTTTCTTCTGGTACCAGGGCTTGAACTGAAGACCTCTTGCTCTCTAGTTCAGCTTCTTTTGCTCACAGTTGGTGCTCTACCACTTGAACCACACTTTCAGTCCATCTTTTGGGCTGGTTAATTGGAAATCATTTCTTGGACTTTTCTGCTGGTCTGGTTTCAAACCCTGATTCTCAGATCTGGTTTCTGAGTAGCTAGGCGTAGAGCTATGTGGCACTTGTGGATGGCTAAAATTATTTTCTATGATGTGAGCTCAATTTGCTATCACTGTTTGGTTGAGTTTTGCACTTGCTAGTTTTCAAGACAACTTTGGGTCTCTTGTCTATATTGTCTGGTTCTTAGCAAGTATCATAGCAATTTATTTAGTCAATATTAAATGAATTCTAGTGCCTTCCCAGTCCAGATATTAGAGTCTCAGGTTTCATGGAAGCTATTCTGAGAATAACTGATTAATGAAGACTAACAGAAGTTAATTTGAATATCAGTAACTGTGGCAGGTTATGAATAATAAATTGGGACAAACACATTTTGTGGCTTTAATGAGAATAGAATACATATGATATCACACAGAAAAAAACTAATAGTTCTTTGTGACAGGCCCCAGCCTTTGAAATTTTCAACACTGGGCCTAGAAACAGGACTTCTTTTTGTTTTAAATTTAATTTTTTAATATTATCTTTAAGCAATTGTACAAAGGGGTTTCAACAAGTCAGTTTATGAGTACAAGGCATCTTGATCAATGTGATCCCTTCCACAGTCCTCCCCATCTTTCCCAACCCTATCTATACCTGTAAGTCACGTGGCTCCATTTTCACATATGTACATTGAATATAATGACTGTATTTGCCCACTCTTCCTCTCTCCATTCATCTATTCTGACTTCCCTTGACCTCCCCATCCAGACAAAACACAGTTTCCTTTCCTATTCATTTTGTTAAACTGTTGTTAGTTGTTCAGAGGAGTTTCCCCCATTGGAGTCTTAAAGCAAACAGGTCATCTTGTGGACTAATTTCAAGTTTAAAGAACTTGAGCTGGTTTACAAGTCTTTGAAATTTGATCTTGCAAAATCAAAATCAAATTACTGCAGCTTGCCCTTCCTCTTTAGAGATCCTCAGGGATCAATGACTAATTCCGTTTTCTAAGATTAAGGTGGAAGGAGGCCAGGGTACTCAGCCTGGGGCTGGGGTATGTCTAGTCCAACAACTTCCTGTTGTGTATAATACACAGACGACGTATTCGGAGCTGTCTTGTGAGTAATATGGAGAATGAGTGCTTAGGTAAAGTATGTGAGAGAGTATTTTGGCAGCTGATGCAACTCCAAATGTTTCCATTTTTATTATTCCAGCCTCTCAAATTTTCCCAGAAAATTAAAGCATGTTTCTTCTCAGAGTGTTCCTGGAATTTTCTATTTAGGCTACTGTCATTTACTCAGGGAAAAAAAAAATAGACCATTTACTCAGTTCAGGTAACTTTAGACTCTGCTCTAAAACCTCAGAAAGGAAACAAGGCAAAGACGACTTCAGGTTGGGGTTATGTGTGTCATTTTTCTGTTGGTTTCACTTCCTTTTCCCACAGGCAAGGTCCCCTCCCCCCTCCCACCCCCCCATCTTTCTTCTCCCTCTGCTCCTCTTCCTTCTTCCCCTCTCCCTCTTTTTATGTCAGTATTGGGGCTTGAACTCAGGGCCTATCCACTGTCCCTTAGCTCTTTTGTTCTAGGGTGACATTCTTAGCACTTGAGGCACAGCTCTACTGCCAGTTTTTGTTTTTGTTTTGTTTTTGCTGGTTAATTGGAGATAACAGTCTCATGGACTTTCCCATTCAGGCTAGCTTCAAACAGATCCTCAGATCTCAGCCTCCACCAGTTCAGAGGTCTTTGCAGCCCTGCTGCTTCTCCTCTTTTGCCCCCACTCTCTGGCCACTCACCGTCTTGCTTCTTGTTATATGGCTACAGATAAAACACTTGCCTCAGACCCAGAGTTACCTAGCAGGAGGCCCCAGGCTAACCCCGCCTCCCAGCCGCCACTCAGCTACTCAGCGCCAACAACTGGCCCCCAGCTTTCTCTCATCCCCAACACCTTCTAAGGAACAAGTGCAGAAGCCCCTGCTGGGTTTGATTCAGACTGAGTGGGAGGAAGGGGTGGAAGAAAAACCATCAATGCTCTTAAGAGGAAATTGTTTTCTATACGTCCCAGTTTAAAGGGCTTAACAAGAATGGATGAAATTTGTATTTTAAGAATCTGATTCAAATACTGGTAGAAAAGAAAATCCACATTATATTACAACTCTAAGCTTGGAGAATAAGAAATACAGAGATGATACCAGGTATTTGGGCACCCAAGATGTCTGAGAATTCATTTCTCAAGCACCTCTTACTGGAAACAGGTGTCGTCTGTGAGAAAGCTCTAAAGTTGTCCGTGTCTTTCATATGGAGGTGGCAGGAGCAGGGGTGGGAAGGTGTTAGAATCTCTAATCCCACAGACAAGGCAATGACATGATCAAGTTTATGAAATAAAGGATGTTAATGCTGCTGAAACTTTAGAAGAATTCAAATCAGTGCCTGGACTATTGACCCTTGGTATCCAGGATGATATAGGACCCGAGGGATATTTCCCCTCAATGACTCAGTTGTAAGATGACACTGTTCTTTCGCACTCGTACACGAAGGCTAGCTAGTTAAAATACTGTACTGGTTCATTCAAGAAGTATTTATTGAGTCTCTGCTACATACAAGGCATCATGCAAACACTGTGTACTGTTACATAAAGATTTTAAAAATAGATTGACATAAATAAACATCATGATTGGATTATGTAGTCATTCAGATGATGTTGACTATTTGGATAAATTACATAGAGCTGCTAGTTCTAACATTTTGGGTAAACTGACTTGGTTTTTTGGATTTTCTTCCATATAAATTCATTCATTGTCAATCTCTATTTTTGAATATGACTTGAGCTTGGAAGGATCTCCCCTGGAGAGGGCAAACAGGGTCAAAATCCAGTCTATTTCTGCCTTCCCAAGCCATATGACCTGGCCTAGGCCAGTGTGCACCCACAAATGGCCTTTGTGGGTTAGCTAGGACCCTGCTTGTGTCCTACATTGTTTCACAGACCAGAAACAGAATAAATAGGCTTAATCCCATATTTGAATCAACAAAATTGACAACAAGGACACATCTAATGGCATGTATAGATGCTTCTGATCTTTTTACATGGTAAATTTCTCATGTAATCATCATATTCATAAATCAATACTCACATATTTAGTGGGGGGGGGGGTTTCTTCTTCAGCCATGCCAGCCATGAGAAATGAAGAACAAGAAATGTTGAACAAGAAGGCTACAGTGAAAGTCCCAGGATGTTGCCTTGGAGACAATTGTTTGGGCTTCTTCCTGGGAAACACCCATCCCCAGTCTTTCCAGAAATATTATGTACAGGGTACCTGAGGGTTAGAGGGGCTGTATGAACTAAACCTCTGGAAGGCATCCGTATCTCCCCTTGGGTAGAACTTGGCCTTCCTGGTGGTCAAGACTCAAAGATGAATTCATCAGAAATCTCAGGCTGCAGAGGAGCTATTGGTTAGCTCCCATGTATATGCTCTTCTTACAATGTAATTTTTATAATCTATCCACTGAGTGTTGGGGTTTATGACACCTGTTCTTAAAACTGAGCAGGATTGTGTGACTTTCTTGCTTAAGAATATTACAAAAGTGATATACATCTATGGATTTCCAAGTCTAGGTAATAAAAACATGTACTTTTTGGTGTGTATATGTGTGTGCCAATACTAGGGCTTGAATTCGGCCTGGGCACAGTTCCTTAGTTTTTCCATTCAAGGCTGATGCTCTACCATTTGAATCAAAAAACCACTTCCATTTCCTTTTTTTTTTAGGAAGGTTAATTGGAGATATGAGTCTCATGGACTTTTCTTGCTTGGGCTGGCTCTGAACTATGGATCCTCAAAACTCTGCCTTCTGAGTTGCTAGGATCATAGACATGAATCACTGGTGTCAGGCTAATATTATGTACTGAGTTTAAGCTCCAGTACTAATGTGCACACACACACACACACACACAGAAAAGAAGAAAAAAAGAAGAGAAAAAAAAAAAAAACAGAGAAAACCCCTCAGAAATAAGGGGAGAATCAGAATGTGAAAATTGTGGGAAGGAAGACAGAGAAAAGGGAGGCCAGATTCCCAACAGCAAAGTTCAAGAAGCTTCTGATAGAAAAGTTGGCCTAGGAAAACCTGACTTCCATACTGTGCCTCAAATTGTTTCTCCTTCCTTGCTTGTTACATCTATGATTCTGGGCTGTGTGATTTTTTAAAAAAGCAAAGAAATTTATCAAGTGATATTATCCAAAATATTTTAAAAAGATAATTTGACATGTGACTGTAACCTCTCTGTACATCACCTTTGTAATAACTGTTTTAAAAAGGGAAAAAAGGTAGTTTGAGGCCAAACATAATTCAAAGCTCTTGAATAGTAAACATTTTCATGACAGAAGAAGAACAAGAAGAAAGGTTATTTTGGGATGTATTGAGATACCCCGCACATAAGGTCTAAGTTGAATGCTCAAATCTAAAGCATTGTAGAGGTGGGCACTGGTGGCTTACACCTGTAATCCTAGCAGCTCAGGAGACTGAAATCTGAGGATCATGGTTCAAAGACCTGAGATCATGTAACTCCAAGGAACTACCAGAAGTGGAGGTGTGGCTCAAGTGGTAGAGTACCAGATTTGAGCAAAAAAGCTAAGGGACAACACTAAGGCCCTGGGTTCAAGCCACAGAACCAGTGTGTGCATGCACACCCACACACCCACACACAGCATTGAAGAAGACATTTCCTGCCTAGATGACAAAGTTCCTTCCAAGTCTGAGATTTTCTAATCTCATAAATCATCACTGAGAAATGGGATGTAGGAAGTGTGTCATGAGACAAACCGTACTTAAGACCAAACATGATAAAGGAGTCTATCAAAAAGAGCCTTAAAGCTGACAGTTCTTTTGCAGCCAAAGAACAAGGAGAAATTTGTGTCTCATATCTTTTTGACATAAATGTTCAATCCTATAATACTCACGTGTTGTCAAAAGCTTCAAGCAATACACTTGAGAACATGTAGGACAGAGGAGATCTTGGTTACCAGAGGGTGAACTGCAATCTTCAATCTGGTGTAGGATGGTAGATGATTCCATTTTTCTTTGAAAGAAAAAAAAGAGTTTTCAGTCAGATGCATGTATGTTTCCTCACAGCTCAAAAATAAAATGTGCAGTGCTCAGCAAAATCTGCAAAGCAGATACTGACAATTTTAGCCTGCTTTGTCAAGATTCTCCTAGTACTTGACAAATTTTAGCACAAATTCACAAACTCCCCAAGATAAAAAGCAGGAACTCAGTTCTTGAAAGAGCTATAATTATTTTTCTTTTTCAGTAACTATCATTTATTGGATTGAGATTAGTGTTGTACTTTATTTATAAAGGAAACATTAATGACCCACTAACAGTCTAGAAAATAATTTCTAGTAAAGGAGTCAGGCTTACTAAAATATAATAATATGCTTTTGTTATTATTGTTGTTGGTGTTGGTCGTGAGGCTTGAATTTGGGACCTGGGCACTGTTACTGAGCTCTTTTGCTCAAGGCTAGCAATCTACCATGTTAAGCCATGGTTTTCTGGTGGTTAATTGGAAATAAAATTCTCATGGACCTTCCTGCCTGTGCTGGCTTTGAACTGTGATCCTCAGATCTCAGCCTCCTGAGTAGCTAGGATTACAGACGTGAGCCAGCAGAGCCCGACTTAATATACTTTTTATATAGCATTACGTACATTGAGTTTAACTCTATGACTATGAAGCACAACCAACATCTGCCTACCTGGGTTCCAAGTTATGCTCCAAGTCTCATCAATATTTGTTGTGATCAACTTGAAAAACTAGTAAAACCAGAGGCAAGAAATGACCTTATAGGACATAATGTGATCAGGGTGCTGGTGGCTCACACCTATAAGTCCAGCTTCTCAAGAGCCTGAGATATGAGGATCATGGTTCAAATTCAGTCTGGACAGGAAAGTCTGTGAGACTTATTTCCAATTAGCCAGGAAAATGCCAGATGTGGAGCTGTGGCCTAAGTGGTAGAGCACCAGCCTTGAGCATAAAAGCCAAGAGAAAGAAGCCTTGCATTCAAGCTCCAGTACCAGTGCATGTGCGCGTGAGCGCGCGCGTGCGCGCGCGCACACACACACACACACACACACACACACACAGAGGACCATACCATGATCTATGACAACAGAGACCAGGGATCATGTCTCTCTTCCCATTGCTATTTCCCAGCAACCAGTATGGTATCTTGAACGCAGTAGGTATTTCATACTGAAATAATTAATGAACTTATTTTCCTTCACAATACCAATAGCTTATCTATCTCCTGTTTCTCCTTGTCCATTTACTTATTGCAAATCCCATTTTTACAAAGATAACTATTCTTAAATACCTCATGTTTTAAAGAATGAATTTAGATGAAAAAGATCATAAGTCTGGGAAAGAAAAATGGTTGTCAAAATGGGAAACTGACTAGTCTTGATATGAAAGACAACATTCCCTCAAGTCAATAGTCATTAATAACAAGGATGGCCTGAAAAAGAGAAATCACAGTCACTGATACTTTTTGCCTCTCCTTGGAAACATTATCCAGGATATGTGCATATCCTACATGCTGGCAAGGTGTCCCCTGTTCTTTTATGATCCCAATACCATTTCTAAACGGAGCTCAGAGTGGCAGATGTCAAGTCAAACAGCTCAGGAGAACAGAATAGAAGGGACTATCTGCAGCTCTCTACAACTCTTCCACCTGCCTCTCACCTTGGGTCTTCTCCAGGCCAGAATACCAACTCCAGTCACAACAATGGTGAGAACATTGGCTCCAAAGACAGTTTTGGTTCTCGATTCTGCAAGCCAGCAAGCAAATGAGGAGAATCCACAAGTCCCCTTTTCTCTTCTAGGTTTCCTTTCTGGGACTTTTGTTCCTGTGATTACCAGAAACCTAACACCTCTCTCACTCATCAAACTGATGGGTAATGGAGTATGTGCTAGTGTTCGCTTGTGTTGAACTTAAGAAAAATTATTCTGCAACACAATAAATAGCAATAGGTATAATTCACATAAACAAAAACCTTTTGGGATTTCAGAAATTTTGAAGTGGGACCAAATGTGAGAATTGCTGATCTAGGAGACCCATGTTATAGCATGTTGGGTGATGCTGTGATGTCTCCTCCTCTCCCTGCAGGCAGCGTGGCTTCCTGATCAGGCTCTTTCCTCAGGTTCACTCCTCAGCCAGCCATGATCCCTGTTCTTACCCTGGATGTCATGAACAACACGGAGGTCAGAGTGCTCCATGTGACAGGAGTAGAGGTTGCTGCCCTGAGGGTCCAGCTCGTGTCTGGTAGGTTCCAACCCCACTGGGAAGAATATCTCCATACTCCACTTCTTCCCCATTTTTCATCCACATTATGGAAATCTGTGGAGGGTAAAAGACAGGAGCTCTGCAGAAGAGAGCTGCAATCCTTGGAAAAGTTTCTTTGTGATTCAGTCTGACCAGGGGAGGTTCTAGGAAGAAGAATATAATGTAAGTACAACTGTCCTGGGTACCTAAGCATCTAGCATTCAAATTTGGCAACTGGATTTCCCAATTCATTTTCTTCACTAAGTACCTAAAAATCAAGAATTTTCCAGAATCAAAGTTCATGATCATTACTGTGTGCTTCCTACTGGGCCAGAGGCTAGGCAATGAAGAATATGAAGGTGAGTCATACTATGTCCTCTAGGGGGTAAAAAGCCAGGTGGCACTCAGTGTTTTGGATGTGTGTTTGTGTGTTGTGACTGTTTACCTTTGAAATACCTTTTTTTTTTTTGTCATGGGGCTTGAACTCAGGGCCCGGGTGTTATCTCTGAGCTTTTTTTTCTCAAGGCGAGTGCTCTATCACTCTGAGCCACAGTGCAACTTCCAGTTTCTGGTGGTTAATTGGAGATAAGAGTCTCAGACTTTCCTGCCTGAGCTGGCTTTAAACTGTGATCCTCAGATCTCAGTCTCCTGAGTAGTTAGGATTACAGGTGTGAGCTACTGGTACACCACTGAAATATCTTTCTGTGTCAAAGAAAAGTACACAAAATGTGTGACTATTCATGGGAGGTGATTTACCAGGAGACTGGGTATTAGAACTCAGTATTCCTCAATCTCAATTTTTGGTTTAGTAACCATCAGCAACATAGCCCCTTTAGCCCAGCTTTGATTCTGAATTGCCTTGGGTGTTCAGGTTGGCATTTGATGGCTGTCACCAGATGCACACAACAGTTAACATTAAATTATGTCCTCAAAGAAGCTACAAAAATTTTCATGAGGCTGGGTGCTGGTGGCTCACATCTGTAATCCTAGCTACTCAGGAGGCTGAAATATGATGATCATCATTCTAAGCTAGCCCTGGCAGTAAAGTCTGGGAGACTCTTATCTCCAATTAACACTAAAAAGCTGGAAGTAGAACTGTGGCTCAAAGTGGTAGAGTGCTAACCTTGAGCAAAAAAAAAACAAAAAAGACCAGCTCAGAGACAGCATCTAGGACCTGAATTCAATCCCTAGGACTGGCACAAAACAACAACAACAACAACAATTCACACAAGAGCTCCAGCAGTGACAAGGGATTGTCCATTTGTGACATTGCTTTCTCATGACTGCGCTGTTAATCTTCCATATGGTGCTGCTCATAACAGTTCTGCTGAAACTGGACTATGGTGTCATATAGAGAGCAACCATAGTGTGGAAGACCTGCTTCCTGATCGTCATCATCATCTCTCCTTTCTTCCACCTTATTATCTGTCATCCCAGTTACAGAAAAGAGCCTCCACCTCAACAATACCCTCGTAGTCTTTTTCCTCGGACATGAAATTTAGTAGGAAAAGGGTCCCAACACTAAAAGTAAAATATTATATTACCAGGAGGAACTGATTTTTGACAGTTTCTGTAACAATCTAATCCTACATTCTTTTCTAGGCACAGGATTTGATCAAAAGGCAGAGATCCCATTCGGACACTCGTGGTAGATACTGAGAAAGCCAGGAGAGGGGAGCAGGTGCACTGAAATCAAACTTCCCACACTTACTACAGCTCAGGTTCCCCGTATTTCTCCAAAGAATTTCTTGCACTGGACCTAATCAGCATAATTAGGATTAACCTTCAAATCTCAGTGGATAGCAACTCTGCTGAAATTTCCCTACTTTTCCTACAATGCTGTATTCGTTGAGGGCTACAGAAAAGGCAATTAGGGGCTCTCTTTGTTTCCAGTCAAAGGAGAGGCAGTGCATCAAGATCAGGAAGTGAGCTCAAGACCCTCTTCACATATGCCTAGCCTTAGCCTAAAATGTCTCAGTAATTAAAGGTACAATGCCAAGTTGGCCTTAGATTTTAACTAGGTCTTAAGTTTTCATTCTTTGGCCAGGCAACAATAATGACATTATGATGTGAACAGAGTCCTACAGATTACTGCTTTGCTGGCCTAGCATCTTAAATACTCCCCCTTTCCCCCTGATAACAGGAACCTCTTCTCCTGACAAACAATAGAATATTTTGGAAAATTACTCCAGTCTACTCCAACAAGTACTGTTATTAAGTATCACTCTTAATCTCCTCTCCCCAACCACCAGCCACATTGTATATATTGCTAGTCTGTCTTTACTAGTCTCCCATTTAATTCCTGACATCCTGCCCAGTGCTTCAGGAGCTTATACTCTTAAGATTGTACCCTTATTGGGCACAGTGGCTCAACTCACACCAATAACGTAGCTACTCAAGAGGTGAAGATTGGGAGGATTATGGTTTGAGGCCAGCCCAAACCAATCCATCTCTACCAGTAAGAAGCTGTGTTTCCAGCTATATGGGAAACAAATCAGAGTATCAAGTTCCAGGCTGGCCTAGGCATGAACTGGAGACCCTATCCCAAAAATAACCAAAGCAGCCAGGCCTGTAATCCTCGCTATTCAGAAGGCTGAGATCCGAGGATCACAGTTCAAAGCCAGCCTAGGCAGGAAAGTAGCCCTATGGCTCCAGTGGTAGAGAACTTGCCTTGAGCTGAAGAGCTTAGGGACAGCACCCATGTCCAGAGTTCAAGCCCCACGACTCACCAAACAACAACAACAACAACAACAAAAAACCAAAGTAAAAAAGGTTGGGAGGTTGCATAGCTCAGGATGTAGGACTTCAGGCTAGTAAAGCACAAGTCCTTGTGTTTAACTTTCTGATCATCCCTTTAAAAAAAACTGAGTGTACCTCTCACAGTGATCCCTGATGCCAGGTTCTCTACCATCCGTGGGGCCCGTGGCTCCTTCTGTCCAGTGACACTGTCATATGTGATGATAGGGTACGAGTCCACATACCCAACAAGAGATAAACTCAGGGACCCCATGGCTAGGATCGGAAATGCCCAGGAGAAAATAGCTGAGAGAATGAGTGCCAGGGAGAGAGCAAGGTAGAAGATAGAGTCACAGAAGACTGGATTTAGAAACTGTGTTCCAGGGGCTGGGAAGGTGGCTCAGTGGTAGAGCGCTTGCCTTGCATGCCTGAGGCCCTGGGTTCGATTCCTCAGCACCACATAAGCAAAAAGAAAAAAGCCGGAAGTGGCACTGTGGCTCAAGTGGTAGAGTGCTAGCCTTGAGCTGAAGAGTTGAGGGATAGCGCCCAGGCCCAGAGTTCAGGCCCCATGACCTGACCCCCCCCCCCAAAAAAAAAGAACTTTAAACTCTGTTCCACAGCGTCCCCATCTTCATGTCTTCATATTCAGTGGTATCCATGACTTCCTGGGCCATTTCCAATAGAGGCCCATAAAATTGAGAGATTCAAATATTTAAAAGGCATGAATCAAGAAGAAAACACAAAACCACCTTGTTAAATATGTTCTATCCTGCTCTTTTGAGGGAAAATCCTTCATGTGACCTTGAAGGCTAAGTTCAAATTTTAACATCTTGGTCTTTGTGAAATTTTGGACCTGAATGTGGCAGCACAGAGAAAACTAGCCTCCATCCTCTAGTCTCTGGAACTCACTTTTTCTTCTCACTTCTGGCTTTACACATCCCTGCTGAAGGCCTTGTACTTACATTTAAATACCCATACTCTCTCATTCAAGCTTCATCCATAAATATGGCCTACTGGCCACCCCTCAGATATAGCAGGGCCTCACAAGCTACCTTTCAGGTGATGGACTAAAGTGAGAGACCTGTATGCACCCACACAGCCCTCAGACATCCGGCAGGGAACTCCAATTCCTGGGGGCATGGAGTGTGTACTGTGTACTGGAGGGGCACAGACACTGGGTGGCCACATCCTCTTAGCCACATGTACCTCTTGTTCTGGGTGATGGGTGTGGACAATAGAGGGCCAGTGTGAGGCTCTGAAGGGTGGCAAAGCCTGTGTTAAAGGTTTGCATTAGCCATCATTTCCCTAGACTCTTTCCAGATTGTCCAACCCAATGCTATTATCCCTTTTGGGAACTCAGTAGCACTTGATTTTCTGATGTGGCTCTTGTCACTGCAGAGAAGCTCGCATAGCTACCAGGTTCCTATTTGTTAGGTTGAATTCCAGTTAATGATATTCTTGCCTGTCTCTCCATTCATTAACATGTAGATGAGGAGAAGAGCCCCAAAGTAAAACGCAACACATAAAATGGTTGGGTTAGCTCTGCAAGGAAGTCTGTATCTATTTAACTTTCTGCTATTGTTTGGATCTTCTAGGTCTGCTATCCCCAAAGTCTTGGTGCCCAGTGTGGCACTACTGGGAGGTAGAGAAACATTTACGATCTCAGGTCTAGTAGAAGATCTTAGGTCACTAGGGCGTGGCATTGAAGGGAATTGTAGGACACCGCCCCTTCCTTGTTTGACTTCCTGGCTACCAAGAGGTAAGCAGTTAGCTTTACCACATGCTCCCACTGTGACGCGCTACCTCATCACAGACGGAAACCTCTAAAACTATGAGCCCCAAATCAACCTTCTCTCCTTGTAAGTTGGTAAGTTCAGGCATTTGTTACAAGCTGACTAACATGCTGCTTATGAAAGAATCTATACTGTGCAGGTCATCTTTGAGTATTGGCCATCCCCAGTCAGAGATCATTTACTTACCTTTACCACTAGGGAAGACTTGATGATCTGAGATAGAAACAGGACTCTCAGGTAACTTCCCTCTAACTACACTGGTTCTGTAGGGCCAATGTGAGCCCCTCTTTCTTCCTGCTCCTTGAATGAGGTGTACAAGTTAGCAGGATTCAGAAAAGGCACTCAGCTGCCTCCTGTCAGACTTCATACTGCATGTGGTGCTGAGCAAGATGAGGGCTGGTCTCTCCTTGGCTTAGGCAGCATAAAGGTCCATATGTTCCTCTCTATTGCTTTGAATTTTCTTTCCCCTTCCCATTCCATGCTGGATGGGGTCAGGGTTGGGCAGCAACACAGCAGAAGCCTCTAAGGTGATCAGGAAGGTTTCTTCTCATAGAAGTGTTGGTTCCTGTGAACACAAGAGCCAGAGATTTGAAGCAGCAAAGTTCTATCACAAAACCAACAGGTCCCATATCTGCTGTTATGTTATTTATCTGTGCCTACTTTCTGTCTTTTTTTTCTTTCTTTTTTTGGGGGGGGAGGGGGTCCGGTCATGGGGCCTGAACTCTGGGCCTGGGCGCTGTCCCTCAGCTCTTCAGCTCAAGGCTAGCGCTCTACCACTTCAGCCACAGCGCCACTTCCGGCTTTTTCTTTTTGCTTATGTGGTGCTGAGGAATCGAACCCAGGGCCTCATGCATGCAAGGCAAGCGCTCTACCACTGAGCCACCTTCCCAGCCCCTTATCTTTGCCTACTTTCTACCTGCTTCTCCATCCTAGAGCATATGGACACTTAGCTCTTTTCTTTTGTATTTCCTGCAAGACCTAACATAGGGAGCATGACACATGTTAGGAAGCTGGTAAATATTTGGTAAAGATTTTATTTCTCTGCTTTGAAAAATAATGCTACAATGAATATGTTTATTTAATCTGGAACTCATGGTTTAAAATATTTTTCATTTCAGGAACGGCTGATGGGTGAGTTACCAATCTGAAATCTAATTTACATCCAATCTGGAATCTGAAAAAGGTAGATATGCTTCAATCTGCAATTGACTTTGAAATTGTGTTCACATCTGGAAGTTTTATAGACACTCTGGAGATAAATCTGTTCAAAAATGGAGGCAAAGGGAAGGGCAAGTCATAAGCATTAGCTTGCCTCCCTCCCTCCCTCCCTCCTTCCTTCTCTCCCTTCCTTCCTTCTTTCCTTCCTTCCTTCCTTCCTTCCATCTTCCTTCCTTCCTTCTTTCCCACCTTCCTTCTTCTCTCTCCTTCCTTCCCTTTCTTTCTCCTCTTTCCCTCTCTCTCTCTCTCCCTCCCTCCCTCTCTCTCTCTGTCTCTCTCTCTTTCCCCCCCTCACTCCCCTCTCTCTCCTCCCCCTGGTTTTAATACAGAGTATCTCTATGTAGCTCAGGCTGGCCTAAAACTTGCTATATAGCTCAGGCAGGCCAGAAACTCATGATCTTCTCACATCAACCTGAGTACTAGGATTACAGTACTATAGTTTGCACATATTTCCTTTTTTTTTTTTCTTTTGGTCGGTCGTGGAGCTTGAACTCTGGGCCTGGGCGCTGTCCCTCAGCTCTTCAGCTCAAGGCGAGCACTCTACCACTTGAGCTACAGCGCCACTTCCGGTTTTCTGGTGGTTTATTGGAGATAAGAGTCTCACCGTCTCTCCTTCCCCAGGCTAGCTTTGAACCGCGATCCTCAGATCTCAGCCTCCTGAGTAGCTAGGATTACAGGCGTGAGCCACCAGCGCCCGGCTGCACATATTTCCTTTATATTCACTTATATATTCAACATATCTGAGCATTTTGTCTGTACTAGTCACATATAGATTTTGAGCACACACCAAACCAAACAGATACAAATGTCAGTCCTTATGGCACCTACACTCTAGGAGGGAAAACAGGAAAAAAGACAGCTAACAGAAAAATAAATATTAGATGTGTTTTTAAAGTGCAGTGGTGAAAAATAAAGCTGTAATCAGAATAAATTATACAATTTTAGACAAGGAAACCTGTTAGGAAAGAAGCCTCCCCCCAAAAGTGGTTATTAAGCAAGGCCCAGCAGGGGGAAGACAGGTAGGTATCTGGGACAACAGTCCAGGCGGAAGAGACTTCAGAAAGG
The DNA here is from genome assembly GCF_019054845.1 of Dipodomys spectabilis. Lineage (NCBI taxonomy): Eukaryota > Metazoa > Chordata > Mammalia > Rodentia > Heteromyidae > Dipodomys > Dipodomys spectabilis. The sequence goes on from NW_024870696.1 coordinate 13,891,232, forward strand.
AAAGAGCATATGCGACCAGTTCCATGAGCAACAAGCAGGCCTGGGCCTGGAGCTGAGGCACGAGGGGTGGAGGAAGAGGTAGACATTACTTTCATGGTTATCCATAGGAAAAACCACTACTGAAAAGATTTTAGGCTAAGTATAGGAAGAGGGGAGAAAAAGGAAGGGGAAAAAATGCCATGTTATCAAGCAAAGTTGATCTAGAACTTCCCCTGGAATGTAGGGTTTCTGTTATAGTAATCTAAGGTTCACATTCTTCATAGATGCCAACAAGCGAAAAGAATTTGGGCCATTAACTTCCACAATGGTAGGGCTTATTCTAGTTCTCAATATCATCTCTAAACACTTTATTTATCATTTGTACTTTCTTAGTGTATTAGTCAACTTTCCATGGTTATAACAAAACGCCTGGAGTAACTAAACTTAAAAAGAGAAAGGCTTTATTTTGGTGCACAGTTTTGGAGGTTCCATGAACAATTGTCTCATTGCTTCAGGCCTGTGGGAAGGCAGCACATTATGGTAGGAACATGGGGTAGAACAAAGCCACTTATATCATGAGCCCAGCAGCAAAAAGGAAGGAAGGAAGAGGCCAGAATCCCATAATGCTTTTCAAGGGGATGGCTCCAACAGTCTGAAGATCTCTCATAGGGTCCAGCTGTAAAAAGTTCCATTTTCTCCCACCACCACTACTCTGGCCACAATGTCTTTAACACATGGGTTGGAACGCATTCGAGATCAAAAATACAAACTTTACTGCCTTATAAAAATATAACTTCATAAAATTCTGCATTTGGTGAAATAAGAAGTAGATATAAGTAAGATCTGACCTACAGTATAGTTTCCATTGTTTGACTCCAAACTCAGTCTAGTTTCTGGTTTTGGAGAGCCTTGACTTCAAAGGCTGCTGGTCTCTTAAAGGCTGGACTCTGTCTGCTGTCTTCTGTCTACCCCTCATAGCCTATACAACTCTGCCCTTTCCTCTTCACTGGCCATGGGTGCATTTACCCATATGGTACAAGGCACAAATCACACTAGCAAATCATACTAGCTCCTTTATTTTGACTTCCAAATGTTACTTCACTGTGATGGGATATTGACTTACAGATATGAAATCAGTAACTGAGATCAGAAAAGGAAGAAAAGTTTCTGGTTCTCTTTCTGTCTCTGTCTCTCTCGAGCACTTTCTCATAGCATGATAGATCTTGTGATCATTGACCACCTACCAAGATATGTGGCCCAGTTCTTCAAATGTCTGGTATAACTATTAAGTTTGAGTCATATGAAAATAGCAATATTGGCCTATTGACAATTCCATCTAATCTTCGAATTTTCTCCTCCTCCTCCTCCTCCTCCTCCTCTTTTTCTTCTTCCTCTTCTTCTTCTTCTTTCTTCTTCTTTTGTTGGTTGTGGGGCTTGAACTCTGAGCTTGGGAGCTGTCCCTGCGCTCTTCAGCTCAAGGCAAGTGCTCTACCACTTGAGCCACAGCACCACTTCCAGTTTTCTAGTGGTTTATTGGAGATAATTGTCTCACAGATTTTGCTGCCCTCGCTGGCTTTGAACCATGATCCTCAGATCTCAGTCTCCTAAATAGCTAGGATTAGAGGCGTGAGCCACCAGTGCCTGGCCAATTTTCTCTTCTTGAGAAGCTACTTCTTATACGGTATCTGCTGCTTTGTCCTATTAGCATCAGATTGGCATGTTGAAGAGGCTCAAAGAGGCTGCCTAAAAACCAAATAGCCCTTACATCTTGCATTGGTTACTTAATTGTTCCAAATTATGCTCCTTTAATCTGCAGCAGAGCTAGTAGGACCTTTTTTTTTTTTTTTAAACCAAAGGTGATGGAAATTCTTGGTTTGTAAAATAATTGATCAAACATCAAAACGAAACCCCTTTGTAAAACTATATATGCTAATAAAAGCAAAAAAATGATCATATGTTATTAGGTAAATACCTAATACTATGAAGTTAATTTATAAATATTGAGCATCTCCAAATAGGAGGAATTGGGAGACAACGTCAGCAAGAAAAAACAAATCAGATATTGTAATTTCCTATAGGAATTTGTGGTATTATTGAGGAACTAATGCACATAACACAAGTAAATACAAGTACCCAAAGGAGGCAGATGGTAGATGGAGTGTTCTAGCAACTCAGAGACAGAGACCCTGTTCTCACATGAAGCCATCCATTGGTAAATCTCCAAGGAGAATATACTGGAAGTTTATTTGAGTCTTCAATGAGTCATAAAGGGCAGCAGTATCTTTTATCAAACCATCAGAACTGCATGTATTTATTGATCAAGTACCATGTTTTAGAAACCATTCTAAGCCCTTGAGAAACATGGCTTTCACCCCTCACAACCACCTTTTGAGGCATGACTTATAATTCCCATTTCATTCCATAGATGGAAAATGGGTACAAAGAGATTAAGCAAATTGCCCAAGATTATCCTTAGAATCTGTAAGTGGAGGATCTAGGAATCACAATCTGATCTCTACTTTAGGAGACCCAACCAATCCTAGAGGGGCATTTCCCCAAACTAAGCTGTGTTTCAACCTTCTAGCCCCTGGATCATCACTGCTCTTTCTCGCCCCCTTGTGTCAAGGATGACTCATTGTCTCTGATTTCCCAGTCCCAGGTAGTGACAGTTTAGGTTCCAGACATTTCCTCAGGTGACAGTGGGTCCTAGCTGGGTAAGAGGTCAATAAAGTCCAATGTATTTGTTGTCCAATCCAAGAAGCTTGATGCCTAAATAAGGTCAAAATGGTTATAATTCCTGAGGACTGATTTGGAATTTCAGACATCGTAGGAATGAGGGGGAGAAGTAAATGGTGATATTTTTAGTTAAGAGAACCTTTGGACACTTCTGAAATCATGCAGCGGCATGGACAGTTCTCTACACATAACAGGAGCTATTAGTCCCTTCTCCTAATGACTTACCTAGTGACAGGGATGTACTGGGATCCTAAATGAGTTAAGTATGTCAGTCTTACTTCTTAGCTGCTTTTTTTAATGGCCATCCATTTGAAGATTACCAAGCTTCTCATTTTGTAAATCTTTTTTTTTTTTTTTTGGTTGTGGGGCTTGAACTCTGGGCCTGAGTGCTGTCCATCAGCTCTTCAGCTCAAGGCGATCGCTCTACTACTTGAGCTACAGCGCCACTTCCGGTTTTCTAGTGATTTATTGGAGATAAGAGTTTCAGGGACTTTCCTGCCCAGGCTGGCTTTGAACCTCGATCCTCAGATCTCAGCCTCCTGAGTAGCTAGGATTACAGGTGTGAGCCACTGGCGCCTGGCTCATTTTGTAAATCTTATTCTTAGGAAACTTCTGAATTACCAGTAATCACAGTTCTAGCTGTGAGGCTCTCAGTAATGAACAAGTCAGTTTCAGATCTCTGAGATAATTTCTAGAAGGGAGCCTGGCAATCAACAACTATAGAAGACAAATGAGAGCAAGAAGGAGATAGAGACTGATCTTTTAGGTCAAAGGGACCAGAAAAGGCTTTTCTGCACATAACTTTTGGGCAGAGATGACTAGACAAGGGACTGAGCCACAGGAGAAGAACTTTCCAGACACAAGAGCAGGCCCCATCCTTGAGACAGGTGCATGTTCTACGTGTTGGAAGAATAACAAGGGGACCCAATAGGGCCCTGGAGAGAGTGAATAAATTAATACATGAATGAATAAAAACGTACTGTGAGGTTTTTATTTCAGCACTCTGGGTACAATGATAACCATATGTCCCATATTTCCCAGAAGAATTCCAATTTTATGAGACCTATTCTTTTTAAATGATTCATGGAAGTTGTAATAGAATGTGATTTGGTATATATGCTCTTGAAAGGTTTTCCCTAATAAATATAAATACAGATGTCAGACATAATGTCCTTTGTCATCTGTCTCAATTTGGACTTCATAAAAGTATTTAAAGAGTCACATGTTTGATCTTGAATCTAGACCTCCTCCCCTTCTTCCAGTTCTTGGCAATCCTCTGGGGTAGGAGGATTAAGATCAAGTGAGAAAACATAGATATTCCACCTCGTTAAAAAGCAAAACAAGATTTGGAGGCAGGACTCAGGTGATAGAGTGCCAGCCAATGAGTGAACGTGTCAGATACTGAGTTAGAGTCCTGGTTTTGGAAGGAAAAAAAGGCAAAACAACCAGTTAAGTTTCTACAACTTAGTTGAATTTCTCTGATCTAGGTATATTCAATGTCAACCAAGAAGAACAAGGCCTTACAAAGTAAAATGTTATCTTGGAGATTTTGCTATTGCATTTACCTTGGAAACAGCTCTATGGAAACACACCGAAGTCTTAACGAGGTATATATCAAATGCCTATATTTTCTCCTGTTAACTCTTTGAACTTACGATCATTTCTAAGCAATTAGCCTACATCAGAGACTGTCTTCAAACACTTGTCCATTTGGCAGCCTAGAGGGCTTTTCCATTATCCATCCTTGTCACTGAAGAAATCCATCAGTCACAAAATACATAAAAATATCGGGCTGATATCTGTAGAACTATGAGTAATTGATTATACCAAAGTGAAACATACAGATCACATACTGCTATGCAAGCAAAAAAAAGTCTCACCCAAGGTCCTACCTGATGATACCCAGCCACATACCAATTAAGTTTCCCAGAAGCTAAAATGAAGAACAAGATGAATTGTAAAAGCCCCAAACACCGTTTCCTTGTCTCATGTATCTAAGATAAATCAATTTGAATTTGTAGTCCTTACTGCTGCCCAAACTCTCCATAGCTCACAGTTAGCTTCACTATCCTAAAGACATCACTTTTGAACATAAACTCACCCAGGTAGCACTTACAAGTTCTATTGGATTTCCTATTAGGTAGGAAAATAAGAGAAAAATGAAACTACCTCTCCCTGCTTTGAAGGAGTGTTCCATAGAGAATATTCTGGAAATAAAACATCATACAACTGTAAATGGGAGCTCTGGGAGCACAGAGGAAGGAGTTGGTACCCAAGGGCTATGGACTCCATGCCAACAACACACTAAAAGTGACATCGGAGCTATTTTTCCTGGAGTTGTAGCCTCAAACACTCTGGTATCTCTATATACCATGGTCACTGTGCATAGTATAGAAGCACTTACTCAGGGCCAAGGCTAGGCACAAATGTCAAGCAGACTTTGTCTTTTGCTAAAACTCCAAACTACTTTCCTTATCAGTGATCCTTAAAATTCAGGAATGTTTAGTCAGTCATAGCAGGAAACAACCTTCTCCCAATGGGTCACACAGAGGATCTTAATGAGGGGACTCCTTGTAGAAGTATATGCTATGTATGATAAAGGAACAAACAGGATCATATGTTCCTAGATGGTAGCCACTGGGAAGACTTTTTTTCTACCTAGAGATGAAGATGTAAGAATTGCAAATAAGGCTGGGCACCAGTGGCTCTTGCCTGTAATCTTAGCTACTCAGGAGGCGGAGGTCTGAGGATCACAGTTCAAAGCAAGCCTAGGCAGGAAAGCCCATTAGACTCTTATCTGCAATTAACCACCAGAAAACCAGAAATGGTGCTGTGGTTCAAAGTGGTAGCTTTGAGCAAAAGTGCTTAGGAACAGTGGCTAGGCCCTGAGTTCAAGTCCCACAACCAACAATAATAACAACAAAAAGGAATTGCAAATAAGAATAACAGATGACCAGGCTAGCAGTGGCTCATTCCTGTAAGCTCAGTTACTCAAGAGGCTGAGATCAAACAAATCAGAAGCTATCAATATCTTATCTCAATAGAAAAAGATGTATGGTGGCATGTACCAAACTATTCAGGAAAAAAACATGACCCTATCTGAACTGGAGGTATGTTCAAGTGGTAGAGTGCCTGCCTAGCAAGTATGATCCTGAGTTCAACCCCCAATACTACCTTTAAAAAAGTTACTTAACCCCACTGAGACCTAGAACTATAAAGAAAAGGTTATTCAGAAATTAGCCACTACAGAGAGACAGCTCTGCAGAGGTTTTATAGGAAGACTGGAAGGAACAAGAAAAACACATCCATCCCAACCTTACTCTTCTCCTATTTCTGGTCTTCTTTCAGTGTCTCCTACTGGGAAAACCTAGCAGGAAATCATCCAGCAAGTGAGAAGGGTTAGTATAGTCTTTTAATAGTTGGCTTCCAGGACACAAAACAACACAGAAAAAGGAAGGGATTCAAAGGAGAATTATCAGCAAAGCAATCTACTTTACCTTTTCTAAGTCACTTGCTTTATTTCTCACTCTACCAATGATCAAAGCACCAAGTGCTCCCACATAAGATATTGTGGAAAAGCCCTCAGATAGCTCACTGTAAGAGTCTCATTAACCTTTCCAGGCATAGAGAAATCTAGGCTTCTTCCTAACCTTGTTTTTTTTTTTTTTGGTCAGTCGTGGGCCCTGAACTCTGGGCCTGGGCGCTGTCCCTCAGCTCTTCAGCTCAAGGCTAGCACTCTACCACTTGAGCCACAGCGCCACTTCCGGCTTTTTCTGCTTATGTGGTACTGAGGAATGGAACCCAGGGCCTCATGCATTCAAGGCAAGCACTCTACCACAGAGCCACCTTCCCAGCCTTTTTTTTTTTTTTTTTGGAGAGAGGGTCTCACTAAGATTGCTCGAGTGGCCTCAAATGCATATATTCTCTCCTTAGTTTCCTGAGTAGCTAGGATAGCAGGCTTGTACCAACAAGCCCAGTTATTATATTTCAAAAAGTACCTGGTACACGTCAGCCTGTAATATTTGTATAATATACTGATGTTTGAAAGAGATCTTTCATGACATGTTCACCAGTCCTCAGCTCAGGTGGTGGCCACGTCTGAGTGTTGAACACTTTCCCACCAACCCAGTACAAGACCCAGCCTGGAGATCAGGTATTCAGGCCAGAAGGCTGGTGCTTCCTGAGCCCCAAAGGCTTTTTGTATATTGAGGACAAAGAAAGTTTCTCCTTCCCTAGTGACATGAACTTCCTAAGCTTTGAAACCTTCTTCCTTTTACAACCAGCCGGGCACTGGTGTCTCACACTTGTAATCCTAGCTACTCAGGAGGCTGAGAACTGAGGATGGCGATTCAAAGCCAGCCTAGGCAGGAAAGTTCCTGTGAGACCCTTATCTCCGATTAACCACCAGAAAACTGGAAGTGGCACTGTAGCTCAAGTGGTAGAGCGCTACTTGAACTGAAAAGCTGAGGGACAGCGCCCAGGCCCAGAGTTCAAGCCCTACAACTGACAGAAAATTAAAAAATGCTTACACCCAGTAAAAAAGCCTAGAGCCATAGTTTTATCTTTCTTGGATCTTTGGTTGGTGGTGATGAGGAAAGTAGCAGTCACATGAATCCTCTCTATTATCCAATGCCCCTGAAACTGTCTATAATCCCAGAGACTAAGTTAGAAAAGGAAAAGGAAAAGGAAGGCCATGAGAGAAAAGAAAGGAGGGAAAGGGAGGAAGTTACCAGCAGAATCTTTCTGAAAAATGATTCCCATGTTTTCAGAGAAGAATGGGTGATGTGGAAATCCTATACACATTGGAAAAATTGTCCAGCTAGTCTGCCACCCAATGGGAACCTGGGAGTAATGCGCACACATCTCCACCTCTGGCTCTTCATTGTTCCATCACAAGCTTTACGAAGCAATACTATTGTTCCTGGGCTGTCTCAGCTTTGGAAAGGGGAGGGAAGAACATAGGAGTATTCATGAGCATGGCTGTGCATTACCATGACCACAATGAGGAAAGCTAACAGGAACGCCATCAGCTCTACCAAAGTTCTAGTTCCAGATTCTGTTAACCAACACTGTGGATCTTTTGAGAACCTGTTCTCCACTCCTTTTTGAGTGATTTAGCAACAAAGCCACATTATATTTTCCCAATTATAACGGAGGAAACTATGCCGCGTCATCAGTTGCTAGGTAAAATACAGACTGACAAAAAAAATTAGTAATTTTGACCCTTGGTTTCAGTCATTGTATGCAAACTTTTTGCCGTGCTTATCTTCACTTTTTCCCCAAACTGTCAAGTCCTTATGGAGCACAGATGTGTGCGGAACAAAGGGGAATCTGGTCACTCAGGAGAACTGCTTCTGCTCTAGGATTTAAGTTTTGACTGAGGGTCAGTGAGAAAGTCACACCAAGTTCCCAAGGTTGGGAAAGCCCTGGGCAGGACTTCCTGCAACGCTGCAGTCCATCTATCTGATAGAGCATCTGGTGTTTAGGTTGTCCTGCAATTTTTACCTTAGGTCGATCTGTCTTTCCTGTTGGGAATATACAATAGGCCATTCAGTTTGCTAGACCAGCAGTGAATCTCCAAGATCAAGCTGTAACTACATTGTCATTGCAAATTGGTAAACAGCCCTTTAAGTTTATCCAGGGAGCAGAACAATATCCACCCCCCCCCCCCCCCCCCCCCCCCCCCCGCAGGAAGGAGTAGGTAGAGGTGAGTAGGAGAGGAATAGAAGGCCGGGCTGTGAGAAAGCCTGGCTTGAGCTCAGGCAGGGAAGCCTGGGTATGCGTCCCAGCAGCTGACTTTGGGCCAAATCCCAGATTGTACTGGGGCTTGGTGCCTTCAATTTAAAAAGCTAACCTTGACATGCATTCCATAGGATTGTTGAAGGACTGGATGAGGTTCTATTTATAAAGGAAACCATGGGTACTGGTTTCGTTCTGTGGTGGGCTGAGTGCTGTCCTGCTCCAAAAATGCCAAGGCTTAATCTCCAGAACCTGTGAACATAGAGAATAGAGAGACTTTGTAAATGGCATTAAGGTAGGGATCTGGAGATGGGGCACCCTTCAGAATTACTGACTGGGTCCAGTGTAATCACAGGGTCCCTATTCGAGGGAGGGAGAATGGTCAGGGTAGAGAAGGTCATTACTGAAAGGGGACAGGAGTCACAGACTGAAACAGCATCTGGATCTTATAAAAATGAGGAGGAACAAATGCTCTCTAGAGCATTCCAAAAGGCTCTATGAATGCCAGGATTTTAGTCACTAAACCCATTTTCTTTCTGCTGACCTCTAGAACTATACAAAGGAAAACGGTGTCATTATTATAAATCTGTGGTGATTTTTTTTTTAAATAGCAGTAATGGGAAAAGAAAACCAGATAATGACAATTATAAATAGTGACCTCTAAACACCTCCTTGCACTTTTATTTTCCCTTCAGATCCTTGTATTTCTTTTTGCCTTTCCCTTTTCTTCTCTTTCTCTCTTTTGTTCTATGCTTCATTATTCACTTGACAAATATGGGTGTGTATGTGCCTCTTGAAGGGATCTTTCACTAACATAGGAGTTTCATGCCAGTGTATTTGTTTCTCCAAAATGTCTGTTACTATCTAGTTCCAAAACACATACTATACTCTCTTTAAAAAAACAAATAAACTGGTGCCAGTCTTGGCCTGGGTTCTGTTCCTGAGCTTTTATGCCCAAGGCTAGTGCTTTACCACTTGAGTCAGAGCTCCACTTCTGTTTTTTTTTTTTTTTTTTTTGGTGGTTAACTGAAGATAAAATTTTCAGGGAATTTGCTGTCCTGGCTAGCTTCAAATTATAATCCTCAGATCTCAACTGCCTGAGCAGATAGGATTATAAGCATGAGCCACTGTGTCTAGCTCATACTGTACTCTTAAGAAGTAAAAGTGTGGTAGTATACTTTTGTAATCCCAGCTATGTGGGGGGCAGAGATCAGGAGAACTGAGGGTCAATGACAGCCTAGGCAAAAGCTAGCAAGACCTTATCTCAAGCAACAAGCTCAGTGAGCGTGAGGATTCACTTTGTAATCCCTAATCCCAGCTACTTAGGAGGAATAAGTAAGAGGATCAAGGCCAACCCCTTGCAAAAAAAGGAAGAAAGGAAGGAAGGAAGGAAGGAAGGAAAGAAGGGAAGAAGGAAAGAAGGAAAGTAAGAGAGAGAGAAGGAAGGAAGGAAAGAACAAAAGAAAGAAAGAAAGAAAGAAAGAGAAGAAAGAAAGAAAGAAAGAGTCCAGCCCCAGTGGATCACACCTGTAATTCTAGCTACTCAGGTGGCTGAGATCTGAGGCTCGTGGTTCAAAGCAATCCTGTGCAGGAAAGTCCATGAGACTCTTATCTCCAATAAACTAGCTGAGAACTGGTAGTGGCACTGTGGCTCGAGAGACAGAGCACTTGCCTTGAGCTGAAGAGCTGAGGGACAGCACCCAGGCCCAGAGTTCAAGCCCCAAGGCTGACCAAAAAAAAAGAAAAAAAGAAGAAAGAGAGAAAGAAAGGAAGAAAGAAAGAGGGAAGGAAGAAAGAAAAAAGATCCTATTAAAAAAAATCAAGGGGACAACAAAGGTTAAGTTATGGTTCAAGCCATAAAGTACCTGCTTAGTGAGTTCAAGGCCCTAAATTCAAACCCATTACTGCCCTCCCCACCCAAAAGTAGGTATGGTGTTCATTTTTAAGTTGTCTCATTTTAATTGCAAATTAATATATTCAGTCCAGAACACTTGGAAAACATACCAAAAAATAAAATGACAGAGTAAGACTCATTCACCAGAGAAAATCATTGCTGGTATGTCTTAGCACATGTCCTCTCAGAGCTTTTACTGTGAATTTCACACCTTTTGTATACCCAAGATTTCATATCCTCATCTGCTTATCCGATTTTACAAATTATTTTCAAACTGCTTTTTCCACCATCAGGTGGCTTGATCGTTTCTGAGCTCCAGTCTCCTTGGCTGGGTGGACTGGCCACATGTGGCTATCTCCTTATTTCTGGACAAGGTGCTGTGCAGGACCCAATCAGTCTTTCCATTGCTTAGAGGTTCTCCTGAATGCCCCTTGGGAGCTTGAGGTAGAATGAAGGCTTGTTGTGATAGCCTCCTTTGTCAGTGGGAGCAGAATTTTAGGGACAAAGTTCAATAAATCCAGACAAATGCATACACCCCTGTAACCCATACCCTGGTAAGATTGTGTATGTCTATCTTCCCAGGAAGTTTGCCTTCCCAGTAACACTCTCCACCCTGAGGCAGCTACTCTGGTGATTTTCTTTTTCCGACTTGATAGAAATTTTAATTCTTTCTAGGGGGTTGCAGATAGGGAAGGAAATAAAGGAGGAGAAGACTGTTTGCAGTTATCTTTCCTAAGCTATTGCTCACTTCTCTGAACCTGAGAAGCAAGAAATCCAGAATACAAAGGAGTAGCTGCTTCTTCTTCTTCTTTTTTTTTTTTTTTGGGTCCGGTCGTGGGGCCTGAACTCTGGGCCTGGGCGCTGTCCCTCAGCTCTTCAGCTCAAGGCTAGCGCTCCACCACTTGAGCCACAGTACCACTTCTGGCTTTTTTCTTTTTGCTTATGTGGTGCTGAGGAATTGAACCCAGGGCCTCAGGCATGCAAGGCAAGCGCTCTATCACTGAGCCAACTTCCCAGCCCAGGAGTAGCTTCTTTTGCCTCTCCTGGGTTAGCAAATGCTTCCCTTTCACTGGAGTAGCAGAGACCAAGGGTTAGTCTGATGGGAAGAGAGGGGGGAGCATTGTAAGGTAGCCAAATGGATTTTTTTTTTTTTTTTTTTTTTGCCAGTCCTGAGGCTTTAACTTAGGGCTTGGGTGCTGTCCCTGAGCTTCTTTTTCTCAAGGCTAGCAGTCTACCAAATGAGCCACAGCACCACTTTCGGCTTTTTCTGGTTATGTGTTACTGAGGAATCAACCCAGGGCTTTGTGTATGGTAGGCAAGCACTCTACCACTAAGCCACATTCCCAGCCCACCAAGTGGATTTCTTATCTCTGCCCTTTACTATCTCTACATGGTACTTTCCCCCAAACTACTAATCAATCATAGAAATTCCTCCAGCTCTTTACTGCTCTTTGTTTCTACTTATAAATCTCTGCCACTTGTGGACCACTTAACAAGTTTATGGACTGGATAATAAGAGGCTGTGGTAGGCCTTGAGCTAGTAATAACATTCACAGTCTGGTCCCTACAGGAGTTTAAAGTCTGGTGAAAAGCCTCATTTATATCTGCCTTAAACTAAGTCTTCCTCCTATGTTCTTTCATGGTAATGCAACCAATAACTATTTATGGACAACTCCAGAACTTTGTAAGCCTTCTTCCTCCTTCTTTTACTAACTCCTCCATACTAAGTCTACGGTTGTTACCTCTCCAGTAGATCTTGAAGGTATCCCTCCTCTCCATCCTAGTTGCCACAAACCTGGCTCTGGATACTCTCATTCTTTCTCTGGGCCTTGATTTTCCAGCCACCTTATCATCTATCTTAATTGTCAACCTAACCCAATAAACTCCCTCAATCCCCATGATCTATATATTTCTTTGCATCTAACCCTGTCCACTTTCAGCCTTAACTCTTGCCACTTCGGCAAGGCCCTTGGTGTGGCTCTTCTGTAGGTTACCATGTTGTTCCATGTCACTGACCTCTCCTCCTAGATGACTCAAGTTACTGTTTGGGAAACATCTACTCTAGCCCTGATACATCCACAAGGATACTGGGATCTTGGCTATGTGTTTCTAAGGAAACCTCTGTCCTCTCTCATTGTGGGTAACTACTTGCCTCTTTCACTAGTCTGACAGCTTCTTAAAGGCCAAAACGAGGCCTTATTCATCTCTGTGTCCTCAGTGACTAGAACAGAGTAGGAACACAGCATGTGTCAGGTGCTGTTTTAAGCCCTTTTCACACATCAGTTTAGTCTTCATGACACTGTGTGAGGAAAGCATTTCTATGGTGTCCATTTCACAGCTGAGGACAGAGAGAAATTAAGAAGCTTGCTCAAAGATACTCCTGGCAGAAAGTAGTCGAACTGAGATGGAAACTCAAGCAATAAGGCTCCAAGTATGGCTCTTAATCACTGTGCTCTTCTGTCAGATTTGCTCCTTTCTCCTCCAATTACTTTTCTTTTTTCTTTTTTTTGTCAGTCGTAGGGCCTGAACTCTGGTCCTGGGCACTGTCCCTCAGCTCTTCAGCTCTAGGATAGCACTCTACCACTTAAGCTATAGCCACTTCTGGCTTTTTCTGCTTATGTGGTGTTGAGGTATGGAACCCAGGGCCTCAAGCAATCAAGGCAAGCACTCTACCACTAAGCCACCTTCCCAGCACCCCCTCCAATTACTATTATCCTGTGTGCACTCATACCTTCAGGCCAGATGACCATAACAGCTTCCTGACTTGTGTCTTTGGCTTTATTATCTCTCTCCTTTGGGGGGCCTCAGGGTTTACATGCTATTATTGTTTATATTTAACTGACAAGGAATGATGCAGGTTCTAATGAGGTATGTCCAATTTGGAAGACTCTGCCAGCTCTACAGAGCCTGATGATCTTGGGCAAGTCACTTAAATCCTTCCCACCCCCAAGTCTCAAATTCCTCATTTATAAAATGCAGATAATAAATAATAGTAATTATCTTATGGGGAGAGCTATTGTGATAACACAATCCTGCCTAACATTAAGTGCTCAGTGATTATTAGCAATTCAAGTTCACATCCAGGAAAGCTATAGCATATCTAGCATGAGTTGGCTAATCATCTCGGACTAAAGGCTTTCTGTAAGTTCTTGAATCATAACTGAGAGGAAGTTACCCTACCTAGCTCCTTATTTGTTCCTCTGCGGTGTTCTCCATTGGGAAACATACTGTGTGAAAAAAAAATATGAGCAATCATTTGTAGAATGTTCTGCAAAAGAAAAATACACTTCATCCAGTGTTAGGTGTACAGAAACTTGTGGCTGTGCTTTGAGGACTATGAATCCTCTCTGAACTTGTTTTCTCACCTAAAAATATGATGGATATAATACCTTTCCCACAGGCGTATGGACAGGATGCCAGACACCTTTCAACACAAGGCTTGACCAAAAGAGCTGTGTAGCCGCCTCAAGATCAGATAACATGTGTGAGTTGCGGTACTGTAAATTGAAAATGAGATGGATTTAAAGCTCAAGTACTAAAAGGAAAGGAAAGGTGAAAGGATTATGCAAATCAGGCACAAACACTACTTTCCCCAAAAGCTGACTGCCTTTCCTACCTTGGATTGAATCAGGTAGCTCCAGCGCCTCCAGGGTCCAGGGACAAGCTAGAGCCGACCGGCCCAACCACCCCCGGAGTCCCGCCCACGCCCCCAGAACTCCGCCCCATTACCCCTAGAGCCCCGCCCCCAACGTCGCGCGACTCCTGGCCCAATCTCGCTAGCGAGGGGGCGGGCCCAGCCTCGGTCACGTGAACGCAGGTGCGGAAGTGGAACTGAGGGCCGCGTACGTGATTGGCCGAGGCGGAGAGCCCCGTAGGCGGAATCAGACCTACGAACGTGCTGGGAGGAGCCGAGGGAGGAGGCTGCCGCTGGGGCCGGGCGCTGAAGTCCGGGGCTCGGCCTGCAGTGCTGACCGAGTGCTGGACCAGCGGTGGTCCGGGCAGCCCCGCCTGCGTGAGCCAGCTGCTCACCGTCTCCTAAGCCGAGGCGCCGGCTGCTGTGGGAGGCCGGTGGGCAGGCCGAGGGCGGCCGGGAGGGCGCGGGCGCCCCGAGCTCGGAGCAGCGGAGGCGGCCGGGGGCCGGGACGCCATGTCCATGGAGGACCCATTCTTTGTGGTGAAAGGGTGAGCGTGGGTCGAGGGCTCTTGCTGGAGGAGGAGGTGGCTGCCGGGCCTCCCCGGGCTCCTAGCTGTGGGGAAGAAGAGGCGAGTTGAGGCTGGGGAGGGTCCCAGGGAGGGGTAGGGGGGAGAAGGCTTATCCTTGAAGGCCGCGACCCTGGGCCCGGAGACCTCAGGGCGACCTGGACTGGGACGCTCCCGCCTCACCCACGCCCTCGGGTCGGTGCGCCGCGGTCCTCCTTATTTGAGGGCCGCGGAGGGGTGTTGCGCAGCCCTGCAGGTGGGGAGGGAAGGCTGGGGCCGGGTCCGAGCCGCTCCGAAGGAGGGCTGGCAGCATCTGGGCAGGAAAAGGGAAATGGCCCTCCTGAGCTTTGTAGTTGGCGTGCTTGGGGGTGGGTTCCATTGTCCACCGAGTTGGAGCGCTCGCCCGCGGACCGGCGGGACCGCAGCCCGCCCCCGAGGCGTCGGGGCGCGTTTGCGAGGCGTCGAGCGGGGGCGGGTGTGGATCCCCGGAGGCCGGGCAGGCGGGGCACCCCGAGTCCGGCTCCATCCCGTGGGGGGAGGCTTTCACTTGAGTAATGTGAGGGGAGGAAAGCAAGCCCTCTTCCTTCAGACTCGGTGCTGATGTTGGAAGGAACACAAAATGAATCGAGCCAAGCCAAACTTACCTCGCCTTTCCATGAGCAGCCGGGATTTTCCCACAGCGCTAAAGGAAATGAGTCGTTTCTCTTTTTAATTCCTTGATTTCGAACACAAATATTGGACAGTTTTCCGACTCGTCTTATTCGGCCTTTCAGAATAGAACTGTCATGGTTTTTTTTTTTTTTTTTTCCTTGAGAACTCTCCCTGCCTCCATCTTTGATTGCTCGATTGTTGGAAACTTCATTAGGATTTTGTTCTGTCAGCTTTGTAGCCGTTACACACACGTGCCATGAAAATCAGTTCTGATACTGCCACGCAACTTCTAGTAACTTGTCAACTTAGTTTTGAATGTCAAACCAGTGTCAACAATCTGAAAACCACCAAGGTCCCAGAAGATACGTACTAATAAACGAGACGATGTCCCTTGCTTTCAGACCTAATTATCACGAGCTTCTTCATGTAGGAGTAAAATCTGAACAGTTGTGAGGGTGTTTACTTTCATATTTAAGAGTTCCTAGTAAAACATTTTTAAACATTTCCCTAGAACAGCTTTCATCTTTATTTTGTAGATTTACTAGTAACATGTGGCTATCTAGAAAATGTGGTATTTATTAGAAGTATAATTTAGCGGTTACTTTTTTAAATCTAAAGTTGTATGTTTTCCTTTTGAATGCAAGGGTTTATTGTTTTGTTTTTGGTGTGTGCGTGTGCACATTTGCAAGCCAGTATTGGACATTGAACTCAAGAGCTTATTGCTCTTGCTCCATTTTTGTCCATTCGGGGCTGAGGCTCCACCACTTGAGCCATGCCTCCAGTTCTTGCTTTTTGGTAGTTAATAGGGTATAAGAATCTTGCCAATTTGTCTGCCCAGGGTGTTTTTCAACTTAGATCCTCAGATCTCAGCCTCCTAGGTAGCTAGAATTATAGATATGAACTGAATGGAGTGTTTTAAACAATTTGGTTACAAAGGTTATCTTTTGCAGAGGTGAACAGAGATACCAGAACATTTTCTTTTGTGTGTGACTTTGAGTGGAATTTGTGAAAAACCTTAATTGCTGTGCCATCTTACATTATTTTTCCTAATAATGCCCAGCACAGTCTACTAATGCTTGCCTACTGATTAGGTATCACTGCAGCATTGGGATACTGGATGGTATTTTAGTTGACTTATGTTGTTTTACCTCATGTCTCTTAAGATGCCTGAAGGAAGTGGTTCTCATTATTTTCAGCTGTGGAAAGGTAAAATCAGCCTCATGGGTGTCTTAGATGTTTGTATTATGGCATATTTGGGGAAGACATATACTTCAGTTTGTTGAAAGTATTAGAAACTCATCGTACAACATAGACAAAAATAAGGTGCCAAATATGGCCTTAAGCTGTGAGCTTCTTGTCTATAACATGAAGAAATGACCCCAGAATTAAGTAGAAAGGACTGGCAGTAAATGAGTGCAGTAGTGAGTGCTATCGATGATAAACATCCCAAGAGTTAAAAGTAAGGCAGTTCCTTAGGGATTGTTATGATGGGTAAAACTTTGGGAGCTGGTAGTAGGTGTAGAATAAAGATAGACAAAATTTAGATAATTGAAGGTTTTCTCATATCTGAATGATAATGAAAGAGTTGTGTAATTGGTTCTTCCTACTTCAAACTATTTCCTCTGCCGTTAGGTCTATTTGATCAGCCCTTGTAGTAGAAATAAAGTATAAGCCATATATGCTATTTTACATTTTTTTAGTAACTACTCTAAAAAGAAAAATGGGTGAAATTAATTTTAAAGTCTTCAATACATTCACAATTTATTTCAATGTGTTTCAAATAGAGATTATTAATGGAGCTATGTGCCAGTGGGCCTGTAATCCTAGCTACTTAGAAGGCTGAGCTCTGGAGGATAGTGGTAGGAAAAAGCCAAGAAGCCAGAAAACTTGACTAGACCAGCAAAAAGCTTGGGTGGAGGTGTGTGTCAAGTGGTAGAGCACCAGCTGAGCACGTGTGAAGCCCTGAGTTCAAACTCTGGAACTCACCTCCTAAAAAGATTATTAATGGCTGGGTGTTGGTGGCTCACGCCTGTAATCCTAGCTTTCTCGGAGGCTGAGATCTGAGGAATGCTGCCGTTCAAAGCCAGCCCAGGAAGGAAAGTCCTTGAGACTCTTATTTCCAATTAACCACCAGAAGACCAGAAGTGGTGCTGTGGCTCAAGTGGTAGAGTGTTAGCCTTGAGCTGAAGAGCTCAGGGATAGCGCCCAGGCCCAGAGTTCAAGCCCCATGACTGACAAAAAAAAAAAAAAAAAAGATTCCCCCCCCCAAAAAAAACAGATTATTAATGAATAGTTTACTGATTTTGTGCCAACTCTTCAAAATCTATTACATTATTTTACACTTAGCATCTCCTTTTAATTTATATGTTAGATTTTCACAATGCATTGATCTGTACTTAGAGGTCATTAAACTTCACAGTTGGAAAGGCCAATTCATATACCTTAATTGTAAATGTAATGATTTTCTGGCCACTAAATTCTGGGTCAATTTTTAAATTAAATTCTAATTTCTTAGTCACACTAGCCACATTTTAAGTCAGTAGTTGTATATGGCTTCCTTATGGTCCAGCACAGTGTAGATCCAAGCAGGTATCACCTACTTAGTATTTATGGCTACCTGTTGCCTAAGGAATAAAATGCAAGCACTTCATGGCCTCCCCAATGCAGCACCTTCCTAGGCCTAAACCTCCTACTCCTTGTGCCTTCTCTGACTTCAGTGCTCTAGCATTACCAGATTCCACGCAGTGACTTTGCCTGCAGTTGAGTGGGCCCACGTGGAGCCACACTGTCTGATTCAGCTTCTCAGTCTTCAAGAGGCTGTGTAAAGCACCTCCATTGCCTCAGGAAGGACTTCCTGGGGCACCCGTAACACATTTTTGTGCTTTCCTCTGGCTCTCTTTCATTATTATACTATGAGCTATTGAAGTTTGGGACTGTTTGTTTTTCCTGCATTTCTAGCCTAATGCCTTGAGTGTATTGTGCAAATGTTGAACACACTGTAGGTTATGGTGATGATGTTTAGTGGGTGGGACCACTATCAGCAGAGGCATGGACAGACAGACATCGGATGTTTAGAAATTACAAAGGGGAATAGCCCAGGAGAGCAAGTTTACTGGTGGAATTAAGAATAATAGCTAACATTTAAAGGGATTCATCTCCTGGGCCAGGCTTTATTTGCTAAGGAAGCATTTTATACTGAGTTTCATGTTGTATGGACAGCCAGATGATGTGAACATGTACAGATAGGTGAAAAGTTACATGATTTAGAAATACTGGCTGACTAAACCTAGTAAGGCTTCAATCTAGTCCTTAAGGCAAGTGTCTGTTTCTAATTACAGGGATATAAGGGCTGTGTCAGGTAGGGGAGCAGCTGACCCAAAGACTAGAAGAAGAACCAGGAATGAGAAAGGTGAGGATGGGAAGAAAACCTGGCAACTGAAGCAATTCATTTTAGTGAGAAATCAGGTTGGATATTGCAGGTGGCCAATTTGGGCTGCAGAAAACATGAAGAGGGATTGGAAAGGTTGGATTAAGAGTTAAATTTTGTGTGTGGGGGGGGGGGGCGCGGTCATGGGGCTTGAACTCTGGGCCTGGGCACTGCCCTGAGCTCTTCAGCTCAAGGCTAGCACTCTACCACTAACGGTTTTCTGAGTGGTTTATTGGAGATGAGAGTCTCACTTCCCTGGCAGACTTTGAATGGTGATCCTCAGATCTCAGCCTTCTGACTAGGATTATAGGCATGAGCCACCGGCGCCTGGATAAGAGTTTAAATTTAATCAGGTTCCTATTAGACATATTTTATATAGTCACATGAGGACGCAAACCCAAATCTTCTGATTCCAAAAAGAAAATAGATTTGTCTGGAGACTTTGTAAAAGTGAAGTTAAATAGATCTTGGTCATAGAAAGCTTCTGATAGGCAGGGTCAGAAGAACTTGAGGCAAGCAGCTAAGATGCATGAACCCCAGGTCTCTCTTCTTTGTTCAGCAAGTATAGTTGAGATAATGTTGAAAGTTTCTTCATATCTATAAATCCAGTGACTGAGTGTAGAGGTTGTATAAGGTGAGAAGAAGAAGGAGGAGTCAAAGCTGACTTGTCTGCACAAGTTTTGAAATTTGGGGATTAGCCCTGTTGGCTAAAATGAAGAGGAGAAAGAAGCATGTTTTCTTTTTCTTTTTTTGTTTTACTTTTGTTTGCTTATTTGAACACTACTTTTCTTGTAGCAAAGATGTGGTTAGTTTGATTTTAGGTAAGTGGAAAGTTCCTCTACAGGCAATGGAAGATAAAGGAAGTAATCCTGTGTGAGTAATTAGCATTGGAAATGCAATTGAGGAGTCTTTGAAACGTGTGAATGCCAAGTGAGCCCAGGAGCTGTAGGAAGAATGCAGGGAAGTACTGGGATTGATCAAGTAGGGGGAAAGAAAAAAAAATGCTAGGAAGCTAGAATAAAACAGTGTCACAGAAAGAGAGGAAGTTTGTTTTTTTGTTTTTAAACAGATGTGCTGGGTATTATGTCATGTACACAAGTTAAATGTTATTGATGGCATTAGTGTAATCTGTGGAAACAGCAGGAAGCTAGGATCAAAATTACATGATAATGAAGATAATTAAGTAGTGATAATCTATTTTATTTGCTTTCCCTAACCATGGGAGTACTTACCAAAAAATACCATAGTGTAGTTAAATTTGGAAATGGTGTGTGTGGGGGGGGGATGGGAGGATATTTCTCTTAAAAAAAAAAGATATAAGGCATGGATGGGCAGTGGATTATGTTTGTGTAGTAGGAGCCAACTTTGGTGGAGAGAGTGAAGGATGATGTGTTTGCAAAGGCTTGCACAGCCTGGGTCTTCCAGGTTTCATCACTGGATTAGAAACCATCTGCCTCTACTAGCCTCTTAAATATTCTAGGACTAAGCCTCCAAAATGAACCTTTAGGAGATCACACATAAACCATATCCAAACATAATGGATGAGCTACTACTTCCTTTTCCTCTTCTTGGCAAACTTGATTAAGTACAAGTAAGAAAACTGATTTTGTGGACATTTGCATATATTGTTTGTCCTAGAGACAAGTTGGGGCATGATGGGAAAGATCAATCACAGCGATCTTACCAGGACAGTGGCTTACTACCAAAGCAGCTCTGTTACAAGTGATCCCATGGGAATTGTGGTGGCTCACAGTGAAGGGCCTTCATTATGATGTTTAGTCCTTTAGAACATGATGAGTCTTGTAATTTTGACAGACTGTTTGTCGGACAGCAAAGGGAAGTCTCTTCTGGAATATTAACACTGGGGCTCTTGTTATCTATGAAATGTTGTAGGATTAAGACTGACTTTGGGAGCATGTACAACAGAAAATGTGCTTGATTTAGTAATTTCTCCTTTAAGGATATGTATGTTTATCTGGGTCAGGAGCTAAAACTAATTCCTCAAAAAGTGATTAGCAACCTCTCAATGAAATTTTCAAGATGTTGGTGAATAGACTCTTTATCAATAAGTTTTCTGATCTGAACTCTTTAAGAATTCAAAGAATATCTATGCTCCTTCATTTACTTCTGAGTATCAGGCTTTAATAATTTCTAGTACATTGTTGGAAGAAAAATATACTCTATAGGGTAAAGAGGGTGATTTCAGCCTTTCTGGAACCACAGACACATGGAGACTGTTAAGTAACCAGCAGCTGCAGTTATTCACTTAGACTGAAGTGCTCCTCACAGAATGAAGTGCTCACTTGGGCTGCCTGTGTGGGGTGGAAAACAGAGCTGGTGTGCATTTGTGGGAAATGCCTAGCTCACCAGTTTCAGGAGGATCTTCCTCCTGAAACAACTATCTCGCCTTTCCTGAGAAAGTAGTGTAATGGAAATTGTGTTGACTCTCACACTTTCAAACAGATGGTACCATTATATACTGTCATGTTTTGTGAATTGACTTATTTGAAATGTGATCCTCAGTGTTTATTCCAGGTGCTCACAGGTGGTTCTGATTAGAGAGATGTCTGGTATATTAGGTATGTCTTGTGGCTCGACACTCTACAGAAGATTTGTTGTTGGTCAAGAGGTCCCTGATTGCTTCTGTCTGTATCCAGTGTGTATCATCTCTCTAATAGTCAGCCTTTGAATGCTCATCAGTATGCCAGAAACTGAAATGTTGTAAGGTTCTTTTCTTCTTTCTCTGTTTTGGGACTTGAACGTGGTATTTGATGCTTTTGCTCATGAGCTGGCACTGTACCACTTGAGCCATGCCTCTAGTCCCTCTTCTTCATTTTTATTAGTTTTTTTTTTTTTTTTTCTCTTCTGGTACTTAAAATGTTGAAAGGAATAAGATGCCTGAAATTTCTATCTTAAAGCCACAATCAGCAGACACCTTGATCAGCCAGAACACATTTTTGTCCTGGCTATTTCAGAAGAATTGGTTAATAAATTATAAAGGAACAGTTCTTTTAGTTTGGGCACCGTGAATTTGCTGCCTTTATGGGCTAGTGGTAGGGAAAATGTTCTTTTTTTTTTATTGTGAAAATACTGTACAGAGGGGTTACAATTACATGGGCAAGATAGTGAGTACATTTCTTAACAAGCATTGTAGCCTCCTCCTTTGTTTACCCTTCCCATCCCTTCCCATCCTCCCTCCCCCCCTAGCCATCCCCCCCTCAAGTTGTAAAGTTCGTTTTCGACATGACAACTTGTACTTCTCATTGTTGCAACAGGTCCACCTGTATCCTTATTTAAACGACTTGTTTTTCCACTTCCCCTCCACAAATTATACCAACATCAAATACAGTGAAAGCAGGGGTTATACTGTGGGGGAGGGACATACAAAGCAACAAAGAAATAATCTTATAATTGTGTTAGAAACCAATGCATGAAAGAAAAAAACATTTAAAATACATATCTTAGGGTTCATTTTCCTAACATCACCTTATCTGACCTTTTCTGCTTGACTCATACATATACTAGATATTGCAAATAAGGGAAATCATGGGACCTACGTTTCTTTGGGCTTGGCTTACTTTACTTAATATAATTTTTTCCAAGTCTTTCCATTTCCTAACAAATGGGGCAATGTCATTCTTTCTGATGGAGGCATAGAATTCCATTGTGTATATATACCACATTTTCTTGATCCATTCATTCTACTGAGGGGCATCTGGGTTGATTCCAGATCTTAGCTATGGTAAATAATGCTGCAATAAACATAGACGTGCTGGTAGCTTTAGTGTAGTCTTGTTTGTAAACATTTGGGTAAATGCCCAAAAGTGGGACTGCTGGGTCATAGGGGAGCTCTATGTAGAGTCTTTAGAGGAACCTTCATACTACTTTCCAAAGTGGTTGAACAAGTTTACACTCCCACCAACAATGAAGTAAGTTTCCCTTCTGTCCATATCCCCTCCAGCATCTGTTGTTATTAGAGTTCTTGATTTTTGCCATTCTAACTGGGATGAGGTGGTATCTCAATGTTGTTTTGATTTGCATTTCTTTTATGGCTAGGGAGATTGAGCATTTCTTCATGTGTCTATTGGCCATCCTTTCTTCTTCAGAGAAGTTTCTCTTTAAGTCATTAGCCCACTTATTTATTGGGCAGTTGTTTGCTTCAGGACTTGTTGTTGGGGGATTTAATTTTTTGAGTTCCAAGTATATTTTAGATATGAGACCCTTGTCCGTTGTATGGCTAGTGAAGATCTTCTCCCAATCCGTGGGCTTTCTATTGATCTTGCTAGCTATGTCCTTTGCCATGCAGAAGCTCTGCAACCTTATGCAATCCCATTTGTCCAACCTTTCTTTGATTTGTTGTGTTTCCGGGTCTCTATTAAGAAAATTTTGGCCTGTGCCGAGGAGACCTAGGGTTTCTCCTATTCCATCCTGTAATGTTTTCAGAGTGTCTGCTTTGACTCTGAGGTCTTTGATCCATTTGGAGTTGATTCTGGTGCAGGGTGATATATAAGGATCTAGCTTTAGTTTTCTACAAGTAGTTAACCAATTTTGCCAGCACCATTTACTGAAGAGGCTGTCTTTCTTCCATTCTATTGTTTTAGCTCCCTTATCGAAGATTAGATGGCTATAGGTCTGTAGGTTCATTTCTGGGTTTTCAATTCTATTCCATTGGTCCTGAGGTCTGTTCTTGTGCCCGTACCAAGCTGTTTTGATTACTATGGCTTTATAGTAGAGTTTGAAATTTGGTATTGATATTCCTCCAGCAGTGTTCTTTCCGTTGAGGAGCGTTTTTGCTATTCGGGGTCTTTTATTGTTCCATATGAATTTTTGGATTGCCTCTTCTATTTCCTTGAAGAATGAGGTTGGAATTTTGATAGGTATCACATTGAATTTGTAAATAGCCTTGGGAAGTATTGCCATTTAGGGAAAATGTTCTTAAAACCTTGTAACGATATTATATCTAAAAGCTTGCTCGATCATAGCACAGGCTTGTCTCATATCTAAAAGCATGCTGGATCGGAGCACTCACAGCCTTGTCTCAGACTTTTTAAAAAATATGGTTTTATTGTTATTATTTAGGTGTTGTACAGAGGGTTTACCATTTCAGAAATCAAATAATGCATACATTTCTTTCTTTTTTTTATATTTTTTATTGACATTTCTTTTTATGAACAATGTCACCCCTTCTTTTGCTTTTCTCCAGTTTTCCCCTCTCATCCCTGCCCACAAGCTACATATTTCATTTTCTGCGAGGTGTATACTGTACCCTCTACAGCCCCCCCACCAAAAAGGAAAAAACCCAAAAGCAAAAACAGATACCACTACTACCACCAGCAACAAAGAAACCCATGTTTCCATTTCCTGGAATTTGTTTTGTAATAGTATTTTAAATTTTCAGAGGGGTTATACCTTTGTATTCCTCTGGTAAGGAATACAAAGTCTCTGTGTGAATGCCTAGAGTCTTACGTAAGTCATTATGTACAGTTGCATTTTTTTTTTTTTTTGTCAGTCGTGGGGCTTGAACTCTGGGACTGGGTGCTGTCCCTCAGCTTTTCAGCTCAAGGCGAGCGCTCTACCACTTGAGCTACAGTGCCACTTCCGGTTTTCTGGTGGTTTATTGGAGATAGGAGTCTCACGGTCTCTCCTGCCTGGGCTGGCTTTGAACCGAGATCCTCAGATCTCAGCCTCCCGAGTAGCTAGGATTACAGGCGTGAGCCACCAGCGCCCAGCTTTACAGTTGCATTTTAGATCTAGCTTCCACCTATGAGAGAAAATGTGTCATTTGTTTCTCTGAACTTGTCTTACCTCACTTAACATGATTGTTGTAGGTCTATCCATTTTCCTGCAAATGACATACTCTTTTTCTTTCTAATAAATAAGTAAAATTTCATTGTGTATGTGTACGATATTGTATTGATCCATTCATCTATTGTAGGGCATCTGGGCTATTTCCATAACTTGGCTATCGTGGTGAATAGTGCAGCAGTGAACATTGGATGTGCAAGTGTTTTTACAGTATCCTGACTCAAAATGTGTACTGGGTAGATGCCCAAACTTTTCTCATACACCTAAAAAATAAAAATATTAACCAGTTACATAGCATTACTTAATCCAGGAAAGCAGGTATGTTTACAGCTAATAATATAAAACCTAAACAGATTTTAAACCCCAAATCTTCTAGCTTAAAATATCTTAAAGTATTCAACCCATAAACACAAGATGCATAAGAGTCATTTTCCTTTTGCCCTTTCAAACCCCAAGAAAAGAAAGGTAGTGCCAGGGCATTTCCATCTAAATATAAATTATTATTAAAAATTAAATTGTTATTATAAAGGTGATGTACAGAGATATTTCAGTTACATAAACCAGGTAAAGAATACATTTCTCTTTGGGCACTATCACCCCTTCCCTTGCATTCTTCATTTTCCCTTCCATTCTCACAAGTTGCAAAGTTCATTTTCAAGGTAGTGTCTAGTGAGTACCACTGCTGCATTTGTTCACCCTGAATATAAATTATTATCAACACCGAATGGAAGCATTGGGAACATTAAGTGCCCTTTAATTTGTGGAATTGTTTCTTTGTATTTTTTTTTTTAAAAGTCTATTCATACAAAAATAAAATTTGTCTTCTTTACATCTTATATTATGGCTACTTAATGGTTCCTTTCACTCCCAGATACTGTAGTTGGAACTCAGACCTCCAGCTTGCCAGGCAGGTGCTCTAGAATTTAAACTTCATTTCCGGCTGAGAACATAATCGTCTGTGTATTTGAATTTTGATACTTGTCCATGATGAACCTTCTTCTGTGGGAATGGTGGTCGATGAGGATGGTGTATGATTGTAATGTTAACTTAGGTCATGCACCAACTTGTTGGGAACTGTCATGTGTGACTTCTCCTTTTCTTCACCTTGATTGTAGAGAGGTACAGAAAGCAGTCAACACTGCCCAGGGATTGTTTCAGAGATGGACGGAACTCCTCCAGGACCCCTCTGTGGCAACACGGGAAGAAATCGACTGGACTACAAACGAGTTGAGAAACAACCTCCGTAGCATCGAATGGGATCTGGAGGACCTTGATGAAACTATCAATATCCTTTTCTGTGCCTGTCTGTGCTGCTTGGGGTATATGCACAAGTGGACAAGTTTTACCCACATGTCTCAAGTACATAGATGATACATTTCCTTTTCTAATCGATTGCTGTTGCTCCTGTTTGTACCATGACACACTCACAAAATTTTCCCTGTAAGCTAAGGTAGCATAGCCCATTTCCACAGTGCTTAACACATCCTGTAGTTACAGAAGCAGCGTATTTGGTTGTCTGACTTTCACTGTGGAGTCAGACTATTAATGTTCAGATTCTGGTTCCACCACCAAGAGGTAAAAGCAAACTTTTTCTCTCTATTCACACTGAGTAAAGTTTTTCTGATAACACATATATGTGAAAATTTTTCCCCCTCACCAAGCATTTCTCCAGCAGACACCAGGTGGGAGTCATGCAGTTGAATTTCATTTTGGCACTGTCTTCCTGGAGATAGTATCAGATCCCATAGGAGCCAAGACTACTCCCAATTCAGATGCTTCTCAGGTCCTAGTTTCTGACCTGTTCATCATCTTCCCTCAGAGCAGCTCATAGAATTCAGGGAGACACATTCTCATGTTCCCATTTATTATAAAAGCTGTTATTGGCGGCAGGGGGCGGTGTGGGGGGAGAGAGAAATAAAAGCTATTACAAACTAGGCAGATGAAAGAGATGCTTAGGACAAGGTATGGGAAAATAGAAAAGGACACTACTCTTTTCTGGAGCACCATCATCCACCATCTAAACAAATTCAGACAGCTATCTTGAAGCTCCTGTTACCCTATCCATTTGGGGAATTATGGGAGCTTCATTACATAGGCATGATTCATTACATCATTGGGCATTTAACCCCTTTTCCCTCCCCGAGGTAGGAAGTAGGTTGAGGCTGAAAGTTCCTACCCTTTAATCACACAGTTGGTTTCTCTGGTGAGCAGTCCCCATCCTAAGGAGCTCTGTGAGCTCCTAGACCATAGTTACCTCATTAGCATACAGAATGACCCTTACAACTTACAGGGATTGCAAGTATTTTAGGAACTATGTACCTGGAACCTGGACTGAAACCAAACATCCATTTAATACAGAATCACCACCAGTTACTGTGACTTTGAGCACATTGCTGAACCTCTCTACTTCAGTTTCTTCTTCAGTAGAGAATTGGGATAACCAGAGGACTTACTCCATAGGTATTCTTGTACTCTTGTACATGGGTAGAGTGTTACATAGGTAAAGAGCTTAGAATGGTGGCATGGCACATAGTAAACTTCTAGAAAACTTTCAACAGTTGTGCTGGGGGTGTAGCTCAGTGGTACGGCGTTTGTGTAGCCTAATATACAGGGCCCTGTATTCTATCCCCAGTACCACAGGGAAAAAAATAGTACTCATCATTATTATATAGATTTATGTTATATACTGATATACTACAGACCAATGTTATCCATTGTTTATCAGAGAATAAAAGAAAATATTTTTGGTTGTTAAGAAGTAATGCTAAGGGGCTAGGAAGGTAGCTCAGTGGTAGAGTGCTTGCCTTGCATGCATGAGTTTGATTCCTCAGCACCACATAAGCAGAAAAAGCTGGAAGTGGAGCTATGGCTCAAGTGGTAGAGCACTAGCCTTGAGCTGAATTGCTGAAGGACAGTGCCCAGGGCCAGAGTTCAGGCCTCATCACAGACCTAAATAAATAAATAAATAAAAATAAAAGAAGTAATGTTAAAATTCTGCTACATTGGAGAGTTATCTGTTACTGGGAAACTATTGAGTAAAAGCAGGTTTTCCTATTGGTGTTCTAAGATAAAGTCCAGACACCTTACTGATGAATTAGAGATCTGTTGGAAGCTGAATTATGTGGGCTCTTTTCAACTAAAAAACTAATCAAAACTTTAGATGGAAGATAAAACAATTGCATGTCTGTGTTGTGTTACTGTTTTCTATAAGTGAAACAAAACATTAAGGAAACCAGCTTGTTTAAGGATCACCCACTAGTTAGCACAGGTTAATATGCAGTTGATAGCTAGTGCTTACTTGCTATTATTATGATCCTAGGTGCCTTTTAGGTTATTAAAGGCAAGTGTGGTACATAAAACATAGTAGGTGATGGATCAAAATCACAGTTTTATTCAGATACTTCTTCCTTTGAGATAGGAGGGAATTAATAAAGATTGGGGAAGATTTAAAAAGAAACAAAACTGGGAGGATCAAGTATAGTAGTTCAAGCCTATAATCTCAGCAGTCAGGAGGATATAACAAGAGGATCACAAGTTGCAAGCCAGGCTGAATTATGTAGTTGTTTGTCACAAACAAAAGAAATGATGAGCTAAAGTTTTGAGGAATACTCATTTATTTAGTAAACGTTTCTTTCTTTTTTGTTGGTTGTGGGGCTGGAACTCAAGGCCTGGTCTCTGTCCTTGAGCTCGTCTGCTCAAGGCTACCTACCTCTCTACCACTTTGAGCCACAGCTCCACTTCATTTCTGAGTGGTTAACCGGAGATAAGAGTCTCATGGGGACTTTTCTGCCAGGGCTGTCTTCTAACCCCCATCCTTAGGACTCAGACTTCTGAGTAGCTGGACGTATAGCCGTGAGCCACCAGCTCCAGCAAACATTTCTTCAGTGTACTATGTCCCAGGCATTTTGTTGGATTATTAAGATT
Source organism: Dipodomys spectabilis (assembly GCF_019054845.1). Lineage (NCBI taxonomy): Eukaryota > Metazoa > Chordata > Mammalia > Rodentia > Heteromyidae > Dipodomys > Dipodomys spectabilis. The sequence continues at coordinate 13,919,587 of NW_024870696.1, forward strand.
AGGTTAGTAAATTAAATAGTGTACCAGCCCTCATGGAACTTAAGGTTGAGAACAGATATTAAATAATAACACATATTACCTAAAGTCCAGGCTAGAGTATAAGATAGCTTCCCTAAAGGTTTGATTTTTTTTTTTTTGGTAGAAGAGAGTATTTTGAAATGAAAATTGAAAATGCTTGTAAACACTGTCATAAATCAGAAGATAAGTGTTGGTAGGTCAGGAAGAACCCAGCTTTCCTGTGATCAGAGAGGCCATAAGTGAGTAAATACAACCAGTAGGAGCTTGTGTGTATATGTGTGTGTGCGTTTGCACGTGTGTGCGCATGTATGTGCCCTGGGGATTTAACCCAAGGCTTTGGGTTAGGCAAGCTATCACTAAGTTATATACTGAACCTTTTTTTTTTTTGTCTGTTGTGGGGCTTGAAGTCAGAGGCTCTCTCTGAACCTCTTTGTGCTCAAGACTAGTGCTCTACTGCTTGAGCCACAGTGCCACTTCCAGTTTTTGAGTGGTTAATTGGAAATAAGAATCTCATGAGAAGCCGGGTGCTGGTGGCTCATGCCTGTAATCCTAGCTACCCAGGAAGCTGAGATCTGAGGATGGCGGTTCAAAGCCAGCCAGGGCAGGAAAGTCCATGAGTTTCTTACCTCCAGTAAACCAACAGAAAACTGGAAGTGGCTCAAGTGGTAGAGCGCTAGCCGTGAGCTGAAGAGCTGAGCCCAGGCCCAGAATTCAAGCCCCATGACTGACAAAAATAAAAAATAAAAATAAAAAAGAGTCTCGTGGGGACTTTTCTGTTCTGCCTGGGCTATCTTTGAACTGCAGTCCTCATATTTCAGCCTCCTGACTAGCTGAGTTTACAGGTATGAGCCGCTGGTGCCTGGCCACCCTTTATTTTTTGAGAAAGGGTCTTGTCCCGTAGCTCAGGCTAGCCTGTAACTTGCTTCCCTCCTCTGCATCTGAAGTACTGGAATTACAGGTGTGTGCCATTATAGAATACCATAGCAGAAGCTCTTTCTTAACTGGAAAGACCATCTCACTTGTCTTGGAGTGAAGGAGTCTTCACATTGTTATGGGCAGAGAAAGTTTGGGAATGTTTAGGGTCAAATTGTCTTTGCTTTCAAAAAGTTTGGGTCAGCTTTTACTGATGGCATGTAAAACATTCTTTAGTTTAACTATATGTTGTTAGGCTTTTGATTGTGGAATTGCTGAGCCTTGACTTTTGACTCACGCATAGTTGAAGCAAATCCTAGAAAATTCAACCTTGATGCATCTGAATTGAGTATAAGAAAAGCCTTCATTACAAGTACTCGACAAATCGTCAGGGTAAGAAATATGATCTTACTTACTGTGTTACCTGTGTAAGAAAAGGCCAAATTTCTTAGAACTCTTTCCTGTAATTGTAAACTAGTAGGTCAAGTCTCAGGCCATGTTTTAGTATGAATTCAATGTCAGTTTCCCACAAACAACTTCTCTGATTGAGAAAACAAAAAGAATGTTTTTAGTATTGTATGGCTTATTAGAGAAAAAAATAAAACAATAAACTACTGGCTATGGAAAGCTTGTTGTAATATATGATCTACTTGTTCATGTCTCTGATTTCTTAAACTAGTAAGTTCTTTTCCTTGGTATGCTTTGTTTCTGGACAAATGGAAGAATTCTGTTGTAGAAGACATTTGATGGATGGGTAATCACTTGTGTTCTGAACATTGCAACCCCCCCCCCCCCCCCCTTGGTTTGGATAGTAGTCTCTTCTACCATCTGAGTTGCTTCTGGACTCTTGTAGCCTATGTTATTGACACTGTCATATACAACTTGGCAGCCTCTCAGGATTTATCCAGAACAAGCATCTATCAGTGTGGGGAAAAAACCCAACATATGCACAAAACGTAGTTGACTAAATTTTTAGTCCCTAATTTTTAAAAATACATCAGTTATTAAAAAATCTACGAGAGTATGGTTTAAACATAATCTTGCATCATTAAGATGTTTTGTATTTTGAAACTATATGGCCAAGCTATTAGCGTAACTAGATGTAAGAGAACCAGATGTCTTTAACATATGTACTAGAGAGCAGCCTCTTTGAATAAAAAGACTTGGGATCAGACCAGTGCTAACATATGGCAGGAACCTTGGTGTGTATTTGCCAAAGACTTTCTGTCATGTGATTTCCTCTTGAAAGTATTTGAAATGCTAGGTTATCATTGAACTTTATATATTGTTTCTGTTTAATTCAATAGTTGCATTTCTGTATACTTATGCCTAAATTGTTTATAACTAAAACCACATGGTAGAAATCTTTCTGACTTACGGTACTCCCATCTAGGAAGTAAGTGTTTAGATTGGAGTCTACTAATATCTAGCCAGTTCAAAATGCTGTTCTAGTAGACCCTGTTGTTAGATGACATCTTTTGTATAATGACCTAACTCCCTGGTTGTTTTTGATGAATATAATTTTCTTTCCTTCCTTTTTTGTAATACGTTTTCAGAAAGATGCTACCGTCAATTGTAATATTTAGTGGTGGCTTGCAGGCTAAGCAAATACTCTTTTTCTTTCTTTTTTGATGCCAGTTCTAGGCTTGAATTCAGGGGTTAGGTGCTGTTACTGTACTTTTGTGCTCAAGGCTATCACTGTACCACTTGATCCACAGCTCTGCTTCTGGCTTTTGAGTGGTTAATTGGTGATAAGATTCTCACACTTTCCTGCCCAGGCTGCCTTTGCAACACAATCCTTAGAACTCAGTCTCCTGAGTAGCTAGGATTACAGGTCACTAATGCCTGGCCTGGAAAGATTTCAAAAGTACATTCATAATAAGGAAATAGCAATGGAACTGGGTTGAATTTCTTCTAGAATCTTGGTCGTAATGACAGTTATTGGTTTTCATGACAGAGAAGCAAGATTTCCTTTTCTGGATGAAAATGTTGTCTCTTTTTCCTAAATTCCCTACCAGTTTGGGAAAAGGCAAATTTGGAATTGGTGAAAAATTACTTCTATGTCTTGCAGCTGTGGAACTTGGTCTTACATCCTCCACTATTCTGCCAAAATGGGCCATGCAGTTTGGATCTAGAATTTCAAAAATGGAAAAAATAACAAAAAAGCATCTGATATAATGTGGAAGGTTCCATATAGTTTCTTAGAAAACCTTGCTTTTGAAAAGAAAGGTTTTTTTGAAAGGATATTAAGCCATAATATGATCTCATATCACTTACTAAATATTAGTTATATAAAAATATTCTTGTCTTATTATTGTAAAAAAAAAGTACATTCAAAGGATTATTTTAACTCGTCAGTACATCAAAATTTTGCTGTAGATTGGCCACTACTGGCCAGTTGTGAGGTAATAGTATTTGACAGCTCTTCTGCTTTGACTTAAATAAATTTTAATTGAAAGTGTAATAGAAGAAAGTAGCAGTGATGCTAACAATTAAAAATGAAAAGAAGAAAATATATTGATTGCAGTGTTGCTTTATTCAGCTGAACAGTGTTTGTATAGGTACCTCTAGGTTCTAGATGGAGGAGATTGATAAGAAAGGTCAGGAAGTTAGCAGATGTGGAAAGTAAGACAATACCAAATTCAGATTACAGGTTTATAAAAATTCTTGTTACTGGGGCTGGGAAGGTGGCTCAGTGGTAGAGCGCTTGCCTTGCATGCTCGAGGCCCTGGGTTCGATTCCTCAGCACCACATAAGCAAAAAGAAAAAAGCCGGGAGTAGCGCTGTGGCTCAAGTGGTAGAGCGCTAGCCTTGAGCTGAAGAGCTGAGGGACAGTGCCCAGGCCCAGAGTTCAGGCCCCACTACTAGACCCCCCCCCCAAAAAAAAAAAATAAAATAAAAATTCTTGTTACTGTTGTCAGTTGGTTCTCATTTAATATTCAAATTTTTTTTTTTTGTCGGTTGTGGGGCTTAAACTCAAGGCCTGGGTGCTGTCCCCGAGTCTCTTTGTGCTCAAAGCTATTGCTCTACGACTTGAGTCACAGTGCCACTTCTGGTTTTGGAGTGGTTAATTGGAGATAAGAGTCTCATGGGGACTTTTCTGCCCTACTTGGCTTCGAACCACAATCCTCAGATCTCAGCCTCCTGAGTAGCTAGGATTATAGGTGTGAGCCACCCGCGTCCGGCTCAATAAGTTTTAATATACAAGTCAAACTATAGCATTGGTTAAGATAGCTAGTGTGGATAAGATATCTGATGTGTTCTCTGATAATGGAATGTGAGGCCTCTGAGTAGGAAACCCTGGGATTTATGATGTCTCATTTGTTCAGCCTGGAAGACTATGAGATGGAAACGGGCATTTATTGTTCTTTTGCACATGAACCATATTTTATTGGGACTAACTGCTTCTTGATTGCTGGTTTTAAACTTCATGTGTTGGGAAGAGGATAAGTAATTAGGTTTTTGGCATAATAGATGGTTACAATGTTTTAAAATGGTTTAGTAACAGCTTAAAATTTCATATCCCAGTAAGGAAGGTGAGCTTCTGTGGAGTGTCTGTGATTTTAACCTACATAGATAAAAGGTCATCCTGGAAGTAAAAGCCATAGCTCCTGAAGCTCCTCTACCTGCAGCTGGGGCCTCATGCCGACTGCCCATGACATGACTACCAGTGCTCCACGCACTCTCCATAGTTTTTATTAAGCAAGATCTTAAGATCTGAGATTGGAGAATAGCATTAAAATCTTTGTTGTAATTTTTTGAGTCATTTTCCTATCAGTACAATCAGGGCGTGCTAGACAATCAGGCTACTCTGGAGCTACATCTGCAGGCCACCTTTATATTTTCTTTTATTCTGATATGGGATCTTGAACTCAGGGATTTGCCACTTGAGCAAGTGCTCTAGCTCTGCTTTTTGCTGGTTATTTTGGAGATGGTGTATTGAGTTTTCTGCCTAGGTTAGCTTTAAACTGTCATCCTCTAGGTCTCAGCCTCCTGAGTAGCTAGGATTATATGCGTGGAACATTTTGAAGTTGTGATCTTACTGTTTTTCAATTACATGTCTTAAAATTTTTTTAAGTAAAAATAATTTATACTTACTATTTTAAAAAATGCTAATAATTGTGTTTGAAAGATATCCCTCCATTCTGTAATTTGCTCCCTAGATATAATCGTCAGTATTTTTCTAATCATTTTGTGGACATTGAAATAACATCAATTCTTAAAAAAAGAAGTGACATGATATTCTGTAATTTTTTTTTCTGTGAAAATGCAGATGGTAAATTGTGTGGGAGGCTGAGATAGGAGGAGGCTGAGCTTCAGGCCATTCTTGGCTATGTAGTGAGGCCCCATCTCAAAAATAAAAATTGTACTTTGGACACTGTCTTATATCTATGCATATATGTGTATATATATGCCACACTGTCTAGTAGAAAGATATGTGAACCATTGTGTTTTGTAAAATTTTCTGGTATCCACATTAAAAAAAATAGAAATAAGTGAATCAAATATAGATTATTGAGCCTAATATATCCAGACGATTATCTGAACATGCAGACAACATAATAAATATTTATGAGAAGCTAAATCTTGTTTTGGCCTTTTGTACTGAGAATTCTAGGAGCCAGGTGCCATGGCTCACATCTAGCTACTAAGGGGGCTGAGGTCTGAGGATCGCAGTTCAAAGCCAGCCCAGGCAAGAAAGTCCTTGAGACTCTTATCTCCAATTAACCACCAGAAAACCAGAAATGGCACTGTGGCTCAGAGTGACAGAACATTAATTAGCCTTGTGCAAAAGAGCTCAGCACCTATGCCTAGTTTAAGCCCCACAACCAATAAATAAATAAATAAAATTCTAGGGCTGGAGATGTGGCTCAAGTAGTATAATACTAGCCTAGCAAACACGAAAGTCCTGATTTCAAACACTAGCATTCAGGGGAAAAAAAACCAAAAATGAATTTAAAGTCTGAGTATTTTACATTTAAGTGCATCTCAATTCAGATGTGAATTTTTCACTGGAAATATTTGACTTATATTTAGAATTCATAAAACAACTGAAAAAGTAAACTTATAAACTCAGTTTTCTCAGCTACACTTGAAAATTTTTCTAGTAAGTGAACATGTTTCAGTTAATTAAAATAAATGGATTCAGTTCCTTGATTGTACTGACCCTGTTCTAAGTGCTCAGTAGCTATAGTTGGTTGTTGTGTCTGTTCCTGGGTCTGACAGCTTTAAATGGTCCTTTGTTATAATTGTATACTTCCATATGATGGTAATATTGACTTGCCCGGTTACTGTGTTGTTGACTGCTGTTAATCACACTTCATATACTATCTCTTAATTGCCACAGTGCTTCTGTGATATATTACCCAAATGTGTAGAAGTAGTAGAGAAATGGGGTAATTTTGTCCGTCTTAACACTGATATTAAAAAAACGTTGTGAAGTCTTGAACCCAGATCTTTTACGTGAAAGAGTATATGACTGACCCTGATGGCTTCTGTAGTCTGGCTTTGCTATGATTTAGTTATTGACCTAGCAGTCAAAAACTGTACTTTAGGTACCAGTGGCTCATGGCTATAATCCTGATTTAGGAGGCTGAAATATGAGTTTAGAGTTTATTATCTCCAATTAACCAGCAGAAATCTTGAGTGTAGCCCAAGTGTTAAGAGTGCCAGACAGGAGCAAAAAAGCCAACCAAGAGTGCAATCCCCTGTACCATAAATAAATAATAAATAAATATTTAATTAAAAAAATCTAGGGGCTGGGAAGGTGGCTTAGTGGTGGAGTGCTTGCCTTGCATGCCTGAGGCCCTGGGTTTGATTCCTGAGCACCACATAAGCAAAAAGAAAAAATCCGGAAGTGTCGCTGTGGCTCAAGTGGTAGAATGCTAGCCTTGAGCTGAAGAGCTGAAGGACAGTGCCCAGGCCCAGAGTTCAGGCCCCACGACCTGACCGCCCCCCCCCCCCCCCCCAAAAAAAAATCTAGCTTATACTTTGAGTATAATCTAGATTTTTCTAAGTATCCAATTAGAATACTTGTTTTAAATATTGATTAATTTCAGAGTATATTATAAAAGGATTTATTTTTATAAATAGAACATCAGATTATATATATATATATATATATATATATAAATATAATCTGATATATATATATATATATATATATATTTATTTATTTATTTTGGTCATGGGGCTTGAACTCTGGGCCTGGGAGCTGTCCCTGCATTCTTCAGCTCAAGGGTAGGGCTCTATTGCTTGAGCCAGAGCACCACTTCTAGTTTTCTTGCGGTTTATTGGAGATAAGAGGCTCACGGAATTTTCCTGTCTGGGCTGGCTTTGAACCGTGATCCTCAGATCTCAGCCTCCTGAGTAGCTAGGTTACAGGTGTGAGCCACCGGTGCCCGGCAGATTATATATATTTTGTTTTGTTTGTTTTTTGGCACTACTAGAACTCAGGGCTTATGCTTGGCAAGCAGGCCCTTCTTGATCCATTCCTCCTACTCTTTTTCATTCTGGTTAGTTTTGACATTGGGTTTTGCTTTGTCCAGGTCACCTTGGACTATGATCCTTCTGTTTTTGTTTCCTGAAGTAGCTGGGATAACAGGCATGTATCACTTGTAGCTTTTTTTCTCCTGAGGAGGAGTCTCACAATTTTTGTTTATTTTCTGTGCTGGCCTCAAGTCTCATTCCTCTTGATCTTCACTTCCTGAGTAACCAGGTATGAGCCACCAGCACTGACTAGACTCTATATTTATTAATATTTTCACCAAGTCTATCTTCCCTGGTCTGATAGGAAAAATCTCTGTTAGTTCTACTTTTGCAAAATTTATTTTTGAAGATTTAGTCCATTTACCATCTAATTATTATTTGGAAGCATTAGTATTAAAAAATTTTTTTATTGAAGTATAACAATACATAAAAATTCATGTATCCTAAATACACAGCTTCAATAATTTATTAACTGGATACACTCACCTGAGCAACTCCCAGAAGCATCATAGGGCATGACCAGATGCCACCCCTATCCCCAGGCCTCTCTGAGCTCCATTTCAGTCATTACTTTTGCCCTCACCATCCAACTTCCAACCACAAAAACACATTCTGCTTATGATGTTTGAAGGCTAAGATACTAATTTTTTCTGTATACTTTTGAAAGTAGCATGCTTATTGTTTTGTGGCTTATTTATTTATTTATTTATTTTCTGTCATGAGGCTTGAACTCTGGCCTGGGCACTGTCCCTCAGCTCTTCAGCTCAAGGCTACTGCTCTACCACTTGATCCTCAGATCTCAGCCTCCTGAGTAGCTAGGATTACAGGCGTGAGCCACTGGCGCCTAGCATGGTTTTATTTTTTAGAAAGATTTATGAAATGCATCAAGTGCATTTAAAAGCATATAGTAGGGAACTTTTCAGATATGGTGCTATGTAGTTATTGGTAGATATTAACTAAGTAAAGTTTATGGAATATTGAAATGTTTATCTTAAACTCTAATAGATAAATAACAGTGGCAGTCCATAGATATGGTGGCTACAGCCATATTGAGGTTTCTAGATTTGTGTAAATGAGAGGTTCTCAAGTTTTTAAGACATACAAAAAGGATTTGTTAAAGTGCATCATAAAAAGTTGGACCTAGGCTCGGTGCCCACAGCTAACATCTGTCATCCTAACACTCAGGAAGCTGAGATATAAGGATTGTGGTTCAACACCAGGGCAGGAAAGTTCATGAGATTCTTTTTTTTTGGGGGGGGGGGGTCCGGTTGTGGGGCCTGAACTCTGGGCCTGAGCACTGTCCCTCAGCTCTTCAGCTCAAGGCTAGTGCCCTACCACTTGAGCCACAGCGCCACTTCTGGCTTTTTTTCTTTTTGCTTATGTGGTGCTGAGGAATCAAACCCAGGGCCTCAGGCATGCAAGGCAAGCACTCTACCACTGAGCCACCTTCCCAGCCCGAGATTCTTATTTCTAACCACCAAAAAGTCAGAAGTAGAGCTGTGGCTCAAGTGGTATAGTGCTAATTTTGAGCATGGTCAAAGTGACACACACACACACTTGTAGATGTGTGAGTAAGGCCTACACACACACACACACACACACACACACACACACACACACACACACACAGTCACTCGTAGATGTGTGATTAAGACCTAGAAAGTGCTTTTTTGTTGTTAGTTGTGGGGCTTGAACTCTGGGCCTGGGGCACTGTCCCTGAACTCTTCAGCTCAAGGCAAGTGCTCTATCACTTGAGCCACAGTGCCACTACCATTTTCTGGTGGTTAATTGGAGATAAGAGTCTCACAGATGTCCCTGCCCAGGCTGGCTTTGAAATAATGATCTCCAGATCTCAGCCTCTTGAGTAGCTAAGATGACAGGCGTAAGCCACCAGTGCCTGGCTGAAAGTGGCATTTTTAACAGCCCCTCAGGTGTCTGACCCAGAAAATCATCATGTGGGCTCTAAGGGGACTGGTGCTACACAGTATCATTCACTGCTGTGTGCCTGGCATATAATAGATACAGGAAGTTTTTGCTGACTGAGTGATTGAATACTTTAAAGTTGAAGCAGGGTGGTTACTATTCAGATTTACTGCACAAGGAATTATAAAAGCCACCATACTTTCTGACTTTGTATTCACTTGTCATGGGTCTTGGAGGGAGTTTCTTGCCAACAAAATGGTGCAAAGTACCTTGACACCTTGTGTTTTTTTTTTTTTTTTTTTTTCAGAAAACAAAATTGTATTGGAATTAGCATGTACTTTAAATCATTTTCTAGTATATCAGGTTGTGATTAAATATAAGAAGCTAAATAGCTAATAGAAAGTGTTTGCTAAATATATATGGAAGAAAAAACTATGGAATAAAACATTTTGAACTCAAAAAAAAAGTGTTTGCTTCAGATTAAGTAATAGATCTATTTGTTCCTATACAACTATTCTTGATACCTCTAGAAATTATTTTTGTTTAAAAGAAGAAAATAACAAATTATGAATATTTTGCTATTGTATGGAATATTAGCCATGATTTTCTTTTATGGATATTTTAAATTTATTTTCTGGTCTTCTGTTTGTCTGTTAGGACATGAAGGATCAGATGTCAACTTCATCTGTGCAGGCATTAACTGAAAGGAAAAATAGACAGGTGAGGAAACATCAGTATCTGTCAAACCAATCTCCCTTCCTTTCTCCCTCCTTCCCTTCCTTCTTTTCTCTTTCTCTCTTTTGCTTTCTTTTTCTCTCTTTCTATTTCTCCCTCCTCCCTCTTTCTTTCTGTCTTTCTTTCTGGCTCTTTCTTTCCTTTCTGTTCTTTTTTTTTGGTCGGTCGTGGGGCTTGAACTCTGGGCTTGAGCGCTGTCCCTCAGCTCTTCAGCTCAAGGTGAGCTCTCTACCACTTGAACCACAGCACCACTTCCTCTTTTCTACTTTCTTTCTGCTGTCTGTCTTTCTGTCTGTCTGTCTGTCTGTCTTTATTTCTGTCTGTCTCAGTATTTCTATGTCCCAGGCTGGTCTTGAAGTGGTCATATTCCTGCCTCAGCTTTGATTTTGGGCATGCACTACATGTCAGGCCCAGAATATAAGTATCTGTCCAAGAAAATACATAGATATTTGGAATTTTTAAATGCTGACCATTTTGCTGGGTCATGAGACCCAGGGCCTGGACACTGTCCTTTGGGCTTTTATTTTTCTTCTTTTGGTCATGGGGCTTGAACTCAGGGCCTGGACACTGTCCCTGAGTGATTTTGTTCAAGGCTAGTGCTCTACTACTTTAACTGAAGCTCCACTTGCAGTTTTTGAGTGGTCAATTGGAGGTAACAGTCTTCTTCTATCTCTTTTGCATTTATTTATTTATGTATTTATTTATTTAACAGTGCAGCTAGGAAAAGCCATTGGCTAGCTTATCCTCTGTGGCCGTAACTGGCTGCTTTGGAGTTTCTTTGTTCACATTTGACAGCTGAAGCAGTTGTGAAAGTGAGGTACCTGGTAACATTTGTCCTCTGCTACTAATAATATGGATGCTTTATTCTCTAGGTAGTGTAATTAAGGTAACAAAGAAAATAAGTATATACATTGTCTTTCTAAGTTGAGCTTAGAATCTCATTTTAGGCCATGAAGGAAATATCATAGAGCCTCAAGTCTTCAAGGGTTCTCTAGATACTCTAGTAGGCAAAGTTGCCTTAGTGCCAGGTCCCAGGTGCTGTTAGTCTGGCACTCAGTATCCTCTCTCCCATTGTGACAGATTCTTGGAGTCAGACTGATAACTTCTAAGCAATTTCACTGTAAAATCTAGGTGATTCTAAAAGCATAACTGATGCACGTCCCCCGTAAGTGTACACCCTGGCCGATATGGGAGCACATAGACTGAAGGAGCCCCATTTTCTGCCAGCAGCCTAACTCTACCTTCATTTTGGCCCTGAAGAAAGTATCACGAGGTCCGTATGTTCTCCATGAAGTCCTTAAGAGTTTGGAATCAGAATGAGCAGGTTCTTTTCACAAACCAAGGCTGAATCAGGGCAGAGCCATCCTGTTTTTCCCAAGAGATAGTCCCATCCAGCCTTTTGACAGGGCTGGGCACTGGGGAACTTCTGGGCACCAGTGGCTCACGCCTGTAATCCTCGCTACATAGAAGGCTGAGATCTGAGGATTATGGTGCAGAACCAGCCCGAGCAGGAAAGTCTGTGAAACTTACCTCCAATGAACCACCAGAAAACCGGAAGTGATGCTGTGCTCAAAGTGGTAGAGCAGTAGCCTTGAAAAAGTGCAAGGACAGTGCCCAGGCCCTGAGTTCAAGCCCCATGACCAACTGAGCAAAAAAGAACTTCTGAGAACTGAATGTATGAGGAACTCTCCTGATAATAACCTAAGAACTTGATACTCTGCATCCTGAGCTTTCTACTCCTAGCTCCTGGAATCTGGACAATAGATGGGAGTTCACCTCTAAAAAGTCATGTCAGTGTCAGTATGGAAGAGGGGAATGGAGCTGTTGATGCATTCTTCAGACAGAGACCAACTAAGTTGGTCAGGCTTTTAAATGTACCAGGGATAAATATGCTTGGGCTGGGCATGGTGGCTCATACCTGTCCTCCCAGCTCTGGGGAGAGCGTAGATAGGAGGATTGCAGTCCAAGGCCAGGCTTGGGCAAAAACACAAAACCCCATTAGAAAAATGACTAAAGCTAAAAAGGGTAGGGACTGTGGCTCATGTGGTAGAGTATCTTCCTGGCAAATGTGAGGCTCTGAGTTCAAACGCCAGTACTGCCAACAACAACGTATGCATTATCCTGCCCATGTAATTGTAACCCCTCTGTACAGTATGTTCTCAAATAAAATTAAATTAAATTAAAAAAAATAGTAAAATAATAATAATAAAAAAAAAAAAGGAAAGCTGTGCCTTTATCTTGTGGAATTTTGGGCAAACTGTTCAAGGAAAGAGTCTCGGTCACCAGTATCTTCTCAATCTTGTCTTGGTACAGTACTGCCATGAGCAGTCATTTGGCCAGTTAGGTGGGAGGGATCCTGCTTCAGATGATTTGCCACCACTGAGCTTTCACATGCCTATCTGCCTCTTATATGGGAAGATACTCAAAAACCTGACATTTGTGGCTAGACATTTCTGAGTTTATGTTTAGGAACCCGGCTCTGGCCTCTGGGAGCCCTGGTGGAGATCGGGATTTCAAGGCTGGCCCAATTTTCAGATCAGGCTTTAATAGTCATACCTGACTGGGATAGCAGACCTATATTAACTCTCTGGGAAGCCTGTAGCCTTCCCTTTTTCCTTTTGCTGAGGGGCTATTAATTAACATTGCCATTCTGGGAACATTCCTGCCCTCTCCAGAACTTCAAAACTTTGATGGATCTTCTTTCAGTAAGACTCCAGATTGGTTTGACTAGGCCCTTGGGTCCCTGGTGTATGTCCAAGGCTTCTAGGAAGAGCTGTTCTAAGGAGTGTGTACTTTTTAAATTGTAAAGTGATAAACAGGTCAATGTTGGTTAGTATAAACATTCATTAGCATTTTAAGAGGACAAAGCCATTTGTGGTGTCCATTGGGAGGGCTTGGGAAAGGCCCTTCCTGGCATTCCTTAAGTTGGATCATCCAGGGTACCAACCTACACTGCCACATAACCTGGTCAGGTTATGAGAAGTGTGAGCACAGTTTGTATCAGTTCAGAGATTATACCTGCCTGTTGCCCCTGTCTCTGGTTGACCCTTCTCACACAGGCCCTGCTGGGAGACAGTAGCAACCAGAACTGGAGCACTGGAACGACACATCAGTATGGGCACCTTGATCGTGAACTGCAGCTAGCCAATTCCCATTTCATCGAGGAGCAACAAGCGCAGCAGCAGGTACCCTGAGAATAGCTGGCCAAAGATGGGAGGTGGGGTGGGGTACTTCCCCCCATTCCTTCTCCAGCCATGGGGTTCATTGCCTAATGACAGTGGGTTAGATCAGAGCTTATGCTTTAGTTGATTTTGTATGATTACATACATGAAAAGTTTTTAAATCTTTAGAAAAAATACACATTTGATTATAACAATCTCAGGGAAAGCAGAACAGACATCAAAAGTGACAGGTAAGGGTAAGAATCATTTTTAAAATGCAAACTCTCTTTCTCCAACCTCTTATTTGTATGCCCTGATTTTTTTTCAACATAGATACTCTCAGAAAGATTGAGTCCTTGTTTAGTTTGTTGAAAATCGTTAATTTGGTCAGTTATATAAAAATATGATGGCTTTGTAGAGGTTGAGGGGTAGAAGGAAGTGAAGGTATTATGTGCTGCTGTTTTTAATGTGAAATCATATTAGTAAAAGGAAGCTAATGATCATCTGAGGATTTGAAGTCAGCTGCTTGTTAAAACTCCTTAGATACTGTGCTTTATGTATATATACATGTTATCTGTTCTTTTGTTCTAGTTCCAGAAACGTGTCTGCTATTAACCAAGCAAAAAAAATTTTTATAGAAAATCAATGAGATGCAACACAATGAAAAATAAACATTTATTTGCTAGTAGTTGTCGCTGAGGTAATTTATTACCACAGGGCCCCCTGGGTTGTCCTTCAAGAAGAAGAAAAAGACCCTGTGTGTATAATTTTCCCATACAACCAGAAATTTGCCAGGCTCTCCTGCGTTTAAGCTGTGGTGCTGTTTATGGACTGAGACCTTGACCTTGGCAGTGGGCTTCCTCTTCCCAAACATCCCCTTGACTCCGGTCAGCTGTATGTGTGCTTTCAGCCATTGTGTGTTCCTTCATTGGCCCTCAGCCAACCAGAGTAAATCTCTCTTGGTGGTTTCAAGCCCTGCTGACTGTTCACAAGTTGGATCAGCAGGAGATATCAGTAGCTTGACAATCCAGCCATTTGAGCAGTGTGTTCTCAGAGGCAACGGTCTGGTCCTTTGATTTCTGGGCTTTGCTTTTGAATGTGAATTGTCCCAAGCTGGCAAAGAAACTAGCAGCTGCTAGAGTGCTGGGCTTGGAACCAGGTAAGATGGATTTTAATTGCTTATTTCCGTTTCTCTGGCACCAGTTGATTGTGGAACAGCAGGATGAGCAGTTGGAGCTGGTCTCTGGCAGCATTGGGGTGCTGAAGAACATGTCCCAGCGCATCGGAGGGGAGCTGGAGGGACAGGCAGTGTGAGTATTGAGATGCCCTTCTTTCTGTAGTACATCTGAGGGGAAAAAGCACCCTAAGACCCCTGAAATTCTTAGTAGTTACATGGCTAGTAAAACTCAAATTTTATGTGTAGCTGCAGTTTTTATTCTGATACACAGACCAGCCTCCTCAAAGGAGCAAATGTATTGAATAAAATTCACAACAGGATTTAGGCAAAGTTAATACCTCCTAGAACAGAGAGCAACTCTTCTAAGACAATAGTTGAAGCATAATTAAGAATGAGAATGTGCTGAGTGCTAGTGGCTCATATCTATAATCCTAGCTATTCAAGAAGATAAGATCTGAAGATTGTGGTTTGAAGCCAGCCCAGGCAGGAAAGTCCATGAGATTCTTCCTTCCAATTAACCACCAGAAAAGCCAGGAGAGCTATGGCTTAAGTAGTAGAATGCTAGCCTTGAGTGAAAAAGCTAAGGGACAGTGCCCAGGTCCTGAGTTCAAGCTCCCTTGCTGGATCATACAATTTTTGCTCTAAAGAAAATGGGCAGCCATTGAACCTGAGAAGTTCATGCTAGGAGCTGCCTTAACTGAATTATCCTGTAACTCCTGCTGCATTCAACAGAACTCTGCTTTTTTCTTCAATTATATCTTTATGAAAAAGCTTAGAAATTTTAAAATTTATCTTTCCTTATGCTCTGAAGTATGATAGCAAAAGTTGTTTGTGTGTGTGTGTGTGTGTGTGTGTGTGTGTGTATGTGTGTTTAATTTGGTTGCTGGGATTGAAGCCTCAATTCAAGATTTTCAACCTGTTCTTGGCTTATTTGCTCATGGCTGGTGCTCTACCACCTGAGTCATACTTCCTGTCTAGCATTTTACTTTTTAGAGTTGGGGTTCATAAATTTTCTTCCTGGACTGGCTTGGAATCATGATCCTTCAAGTCTCAGCCTTCTGAGCTGCTAGGGTTACAGGTACCTGGATATAAAGGCAGCATTCTTTTTTTTTTTTTTTTTTTTTGGTCAGTTGTGGGTCTTGAACTCTGGGCCTGGGTGTTGTCCCTCAGCTCAAGGCTCAAGGCTCTACCACTTGAGCCACAGCACCACTCCCAGTTTTCTAGTGGTAATTGGAGATAAGAATCTCACAGACTTTCTTGCCTGGTCTGGCTTTGAACTGTGATCCTCAGATCTCAGCCTCCTAAGTACCTAGGCTCACAGGTATGAGCCACTGGCGCCCAACTAAAGACAGTATTCTTTTTTTTTTTTTTGGTCTGGTCGTGGGGCCTGAACTCGGCCTGGGCGCTGTCCCTCAGCTCTTCAGCTCAAGGCTAGCGCTCTACCACTTGAGCCACAGCATCACTTCCAGCTTTTTTTTTCTTTTTCGCTTATGTGGTGCTGAGGAATTGAACCCAGGGCCTCATGCATACAAGGCAAGCACTCTACCACTGAGTCACCTTCCCAGCCCCAAGGCAGTATTCTTAAATGCTGCCGTACAATATTCTTTTACAGTTTTTTTTTTTCCTGGAAAAAAATATGATGGTATTGTTCAGAAACTCCCCTACCCAATCTTAGATTCAATGTTAGACACTCATTTATTATAAATTCTTACTGGATATGTGTTCTATATCAGTTCTGGGGATATAGAACTAGAATAGACAGTGTCCACCATTCATAGAATTCACCACTTAGTGGGTAGAGCAGACATTATAGAAATGAAACATGATAGTGAAGCTGAAGACTACTGTAGATGGTAGAAGAAATGCTGCTGCCTGGAGAGTTCTGACTTAGCCCAGGTTCCCTGAGAAAGGGAAGTTTAACTGACACCTGCAGGAAGTATAGGAGCTAGCCAGGAAAGTGAGAGCCAGTATTTGTATGAGGACATACATGATCATGGGATGGATACCAGGAGGGAGAAAGATTACCAGTGAAGACCTAAAAGTACAGACGTGCACAGAGCAGAAAAGCTCATGTGTCCAGCATGGGAGCCAAGGGTCAGGCAGAAGTCCGAGTAAGGAGATGGAGAACAGACTGGAAAGGCCTCGTCGGTATGGGTAAGGAAGCAAGACTTTTTCTTCCAGGTGTGATGAGAGATCAGGAAAAGGTGGTATTTGGGGTGATGGCATGATCAGATGTTGGAAAGGTCCATCTGGCTGGTTTGAGATTGTGTACTAGAGTAGAGTTAGGCAAAGATACCAGGTAGGAAGCTATCTTAGCAGACATGCAGGCTTAATTTCTGTCTAAAATGAGTTATCCTAAAGTTTCATGTTGAGATAAGCTTGATAGACTCTAAGTGAAGCAACCAGATCATAGAGAAAGGATAAAAGACTTGCAGTTAACAATGGTGAATTGAGCTTGGTGCAGTGACTTACGTCTATAATTCTAGCTGCTTGGAAGCTAGAAGACAGAGGATCACAGTTCGAGGCCAGCCTAAGTGAAAAGTTCATAAGACTCCATCTCAACCAATAAAAGCTAGGTGAGGAAGTATGTACCTGTCATCCTAGCTATGTGGGAAGTGTAAATAGGCCAGGCTGGGTGTAAACTTAGTACCCTACCAAAAAATAAAACAAAATGGGCTGGGATATGACTCAGTAGTCTGCCTAGCCAAGAATAAGGCCCTGAACTCAAACAATTGATGTTTTTGGCAGTCCTGACTGCCAAAAAAGAAAAGAAAAGAAAAGGATGAATTGAGCACAATACCCTTATCTCTACTCCCTTTAAAACCTAAAGGAATTTTTTTTTTAAGACATAAAATCTATGGGACAAAGATCATGGAATAAGAAACAATAGTATTAACATCTTAGATTCTAGAAAGCAGGTAGATGACTGATGATGGACTGATTGTAGACAGGCCAGAGAAAGCTGAATTTTGAGCCAGCAGTGGAGACAGCCAAGAAACCCTGCTTTACACCACGAGTGCCCTCACCTGTGGACAGACCTTCTGTTCTCTTAAAGTCAATGCTAAACATTGGTCTAGTCTATACCAGAGGGAAATGGGACGGATGCAGAGGTGGGAATTGGCGCTACATTAGTTGGTTAAATGTAGATAAAAGTTTGGGTCCTGAGTCGCAAGTGGTACTTTTAAAAATAGAGCAAGTACCAAAAGAAGATTTCGTATAAGTAAGAGCACATGCTCTAGGGAACAGAAAATAGCTATGGTTTTTCATGAAAAGCCTTGTAGACAATTTGTTAAACTGGATGTACATGTAAAAAGGAAAGGAAAAAATATGAGTGTTGGATCACGCTGACCAGTGTAATTGCCACTAGTCATATAGGGCTGTGGAGCAATGGAGTGTGTGGCCAATCTGAGCTAGGGTGTGCCTGGGGAGTAAAATGCACATGGAGGCTGGGTGCCTGCCAGTGGCTCACTCCTGTAATCCTAGCTGTTCAGAGGGTGAGATCTGAAGATCACTAGTTCAAAGCCAATCTGGGCAGGGAATTCTCTAACACTCTTTTCTCCAGTTAGTCAACAAAAGCCTGAAGAGGACTGTGTGGTTCAAGTGGTAGAATACTAGACTAACACTGAGTAAAAAATCTGATGGACAGTACCCAGGCCCTGAGCTCAAGCCCCAGGACTAGCACACACACAGACACACAGAATTTTGATGTGATAAAAGGTTAAAGGATAGCTTATTAATAATTTTTATATTTACATTGAAGTATTTTTGATATATTGAACTTAGTAAAATAATATTAACCTTAATTTTCACCTTTTGTTTTAAATGCACTTGCTAGAAAATATAAAGTGGTCTATGTGTGCATCGTCTTGTTGTTGTTCAGTGCTAAAGTAGAATGGGCTTGGGAGCTTGGTTATAATGTGGGTGTCCTTGGCTAAGGTTGAGTGACATGCCTGTTTTGTCCTCAGTAAGAAAAGTCATACCCAGCACACAAAGGTAGCTCTTGTTCCTAGTGTTTGGCCCTGCCTGTGGAGGCCTGCCAGCTGCAGGCCTAAAACGCTGCCAGGATCTCAGATGAACTAAAGATATTTTAATTTGAAAACTCAGGTAAGGAACAAAGATCTATTTATGTAGTTGTCAGAGTGGAGTTTATTTAATAATTGGAGGGCCCAGATCCTGTGAGGCTGTCACGTGTCCTTTGTGGGCACACATCAAGACCAGCAGTTTTTAGATGACAGTGACACTATCAGAATGAATAAGGCCATTGTTTGTAGTAAGACCCTGGTACTAATTGGTGTGTTAATTCTAGCTTCAAAGTAATCACGTACTACTGAAAAGTGGAAAAGTCTGGAATGTTCAGTGATTTATGAAGCCAGCACTGCTGGAATACTAGTACAGTATTTTGGTGTTTTCTTTCCCAGCTGTGTACTAGGCAGCAAACACTGGAAGGTGCCTGAGGCGGAGCTCAAAGAAACACTGCTCCTCTGAGATGAGGAGGCGGCGCGCACGCACACACACACACACACACACACACACACACACACACACACACACACACACACACACACACACACACACACACACACACACACACACACACACACACACACACACACACACGAATGGTAGCATTCAGGCTTTTCTATCTAGGATAAACCTAGTTATTGAATCTGTTAAAATTGATAGATTGCTTTTCTCACAAAGCTTACCCCATGAAGGGAGTTGAGCTGGTAGGATTACCCCACTTTACAGATGAGTAGGGTGCTTTGTTCAAGGAAGCAAGTGGCAAAGCCAGTCTGTCTGTCTTCAGCACTCACTTTCCACTGAGTTGGTTGTATTGTCTGCAGTCCTAAAACCTAGGAAGCTCTATAACCTGAGTAATATTGTTAATTTGCAGCAAGCTGATGTAGTAAAACTACTAGAACTGACTGCAGCTTGATTCTTCATATTTCCCTGCAGGAATACAAATAGGTTTGATATTTGATTACCCAAGGCCCTGCTTGGATGTTAATGATTAGCATGCATAACTTTAAAAAAATATCCAGAATTTCAAAACCAAAAACATATCTTGTCTTAAGGAGTTTGGTTAAGTGTTACTTCTTTTATGTTTGCTAAAATGGAGGCCTAGATCCTGATTGAATCTCATGTCCAGGCTCTGCTTACCACCTCCCTTCCCTGTCTGCTTCTCTCTCTAGCATGCTGGACGATTTCTCTCATGAGTTGGAGAGTACTCAGTCCCGGCTGGACAATGTGATGAAGAAACTTGCAAAAGTGTCTCACATGACTAGTGGTATGTATGTTAACTCTCGAGAATTCATACTTAGTTCTGAAACGCTGTGGGGTCTTTGCCTGTGGGATGTTTATTTGAGCTGTGTCAAGATTAGAGAGTAGAAGACTGGTGTGTAGATGCCTGAACTTCTGCTTGTAGCCTTCACTTGGAAAAAGGGTCTGTGTTCCCACCATATTTGGTAGTTTTTCTTCCAGTGGAGCAACTTTCTTTGTGATCACAGCATCCCTTTTTACTTTTTTCTTTCCTGTTTCCTTGCCAAAATAGCTTATTTAAAGCAATAATTAAGAAGCTAATTGCTTTTTTTCCTGAACTTTAATTGATTGATAGAAAAATACCTACTGCTTCAGAATAAGATGGCCTTATAGATTTAATTTAAATTGTTTTATTTAAATCGATAGTGAAATGTCTTAGCAAATTTGTAGTAGACACTTTTTAGATTACTGTATGGGAAGGTATGGTTCTATTGACTCCTCTCCCTCTGGCTGGTTGCTTCACAGAAGTCAGCCAAGGTTCAATTCTTATTTCTCTGAATGTACCAAAACACCCTATGATTTTTGTCATTTTCCAACCATAAGAATGTTAAGAATTTTGGTTACAATTACATTGTTACTATTACATGGAAAGTAATTTGTGTGTGTGTGTGTGTGTGTGTGTATGTATATATGTATGTGTGTGTGTGCCAATCCTGGGGCTTGGGCACTGTCCCTGAGCTTTTGTGTTTAAGGCTAGCACTCTACCACTTGAACCAGCTTTTTGCTGGTTGATTAGAGATAAAAGTCTCATGAACTTTTCTTGCTCGTTGGATCGATCCTCAGATCTTAGTCTTCTGAGTAATTAAGATCACGGGAGTGAGCCATCAAAACCCAGCATTTTTGAAATTTAAAATATATTTCTTCTTGCTGGGCATCATTGATTCAAGCCTATAATCCCAGCTACTCAGGAGGCTGAGATCTGAGGATGACTGCCAGCCAGGACAGATAAATTTGAGAAACTTTATTTTTGTTGTCGTTGGTAGTGATCTTGGGCCTTGAACTCTGGGCCTGGGTGCTGTCCCTGAGCTCTTCAGCTCAAGGCGAGCACTCTACCACTTGAGCCACTTCCAGTTTTCTGGTGGTTAATTGGAGATAAGGGTCTCACAGACTTTCCTGCTGAGGCTAGCTTTGAACCTCGATCCTCAGATCTCAGCCTCCTGAGTAGCGAGGGTTTCAGGCATGAGCCACTGGCACCTGGCTTAAGAAACTTTTAATTCACAAAAAGCTGGAAGTGGAAGTGTAGCTCAAGTGGTAGAATGCCAGCCTGGAGCAGAAAAAAATCTAAGAGATAGTGCCCAAGCCCAGTACCCACACCAAAAAACAAAGCAAAACAAAAATAAGAACAACAAAAAACCCAACCCTAATATAATAGCTCCTCTTCGTCTATGAGATAATAGGAGTGTTCTCCTCCCATTTAGAGTTCCCGTTTCTTGACCCTCATTCTTCTGTTGGGTTCTTACCATTAGGTGTACATAACATGCAAGATTTAAATACAATTGCACATTTATTTTCCAGCAGTTTAACTCCTAGCCGACTTCCCTACAGTTCTTTGGGGCTAGATGGGCTGGAGGTGTAGCTCAGTGGTAGGGCATGGCTAGCTGGGTAAGCTCTGGGTTCACATGCTGAGGAAAAACCACATCAATTCCTACCTTGAGAGGCATTGACCAGTGTATTAGCACTTCATAAATGTGTTAAAAATATTGTAAAGCAACAGATGGCCTGACCAGCCAGACAAAGGATCTATCATATCCAAAACCTAGGGAAGCTTATACCTAGAGCTAGTTCCTTCTTTGCAGGGCAGATACTCTTTTTTTTTAGCTGGCTCTTCCTTGCCTGAAGCTGTGGCAGTTTGGGATACAGACACCAGTTTAGCTCATCTTTCACACGCTTGCAGCAAGTTTTGCTAGGTCTTCTCTCTGCTTCTGTGTGTTCTTTCTCTTTCACCCCAATCCCTGTACTTTAAAAAGAAATGTTTTAATGGAGTATTGTTTGTGTAACCATGTTAAACACCAGGCCTCTCACTAGAGTCTGTATCAGTCATGAAGTTAAGTATCTACTTCAGCACCAGTTCTGTTGGAGAAGAGAAAGTGAACAAAGATGCACTGTCTTTGTTTGCCAGCATTTGAGTCTGAATACTTAGGAAGGTTACTTGCATTGTGATAAGTACCTTCATGTGTGTGAGTAGCACTGAGGCTTGTATTCTATTTTCTCCTAAAGGAAGCTTGGAGAGCAAAGTACTACATTTGTATACGAGAAACAGCCAGGAAACAGCAGTTAGCCTGAAAGGCCCAGCATTTGGGATAAGTCCCTATGTTTTCATTTTGTAACTAAAGGAATAATGCTTAGTGGCCTCTTCCTGTTGGCAGTATCTGTCTCAATCTGTTGACCAGGCTACTACTGTCATCTCTGTTCTACTTCTTAATTTAAAAAAAAATTTTAAAAATTAAGCCAGGCGCTGGTGGCTCACACCTGTAATCCTAGCTACTCAGGAGGCTGAGATCTGAGGATCATTGTTCAAAGCCAGCCCAGGCAAAGAAAGTCTGTGAGACTCTTATCTCCAATAAATCACTAGAGAACTGGAAGTGGCGCTGTGGCTCAAGCGGTAGAGCGCTTGCCTTGAGCTAAAGAGCTGAGGGACAGCGCCCAAGCCCAGAGTTCAAGCCCCATGACTGACAAAAAAAAAATTAAAAATTAATATCTTTTAAGTAGTTACACAAAGAAGATGCCATTCAACAAAGTAGTACATGAATACAATGACTCTTGCTCAGTGTCACCCCTTTTATCATTCCCCCCTTTCCTCCCAACCCTACCCCCTTCCCTTGATTTTGCTCTGTTTTTCTTTGGTCTTCAGAGGAGTTGACATTTCATAAGTCAGATAATGAGCACATTTCTTTTTGGATAATGTCACTCCCTCCTTTCTTTCCTCAGTTTTCTTAATTTTGTAGGATATGCATTGAATTTTATGACTGCATTTTCTCTTTTCATGCTCCTCCCTATCATTTGATGAAGTTCACTGCTTTGTAGTCAGCCCTGTACTTACAGGAAGGCTGTGCAAACACCAGAGTTTGAAGCAGTAATGAACACACATCACAGCGGCCAAGTGACAGGACCCCTCTCTCTCCTCCCTTGCCCTCGGCTGGCTGCTTCACTAGAAAAATCAATAAAGACTTGACTTCTGGGAATAACCTAGGAGACACTATTTTTTTTATTAATTTACTTTATAGAGGTGATGTACAGAGGGATCATATGAGTCAGGTAAAGAGCGTATTTCTTTTCATACAGTCTCTTCTGTTCCCTCAGTTCCTCCCAGTCCCTCCTTTCTGTTTCTACCCACAAAGTTGCATAGTTCTCTTTCGTCCTGTCCGGTAGCTCCACTGCTGCACTTGTTCACCCTTTGCCTTTAAGTTCTGCACCCTTCCCCCAACTCTTCCGATCACGTACACTTGAATACACCACGCATAAGATGAAGAAGACAGCATCATCAAAAACTAAAAGCTAAAGAAAAGAAAGAAAAAAGAGCCTCATGTTTCCATATCTTGGAGTTCATTTCAGTGTGTCTTTGTTAATATAAATATGAGGAGGCACTTAGGCATTGCACCTTTGTGTTTCTTTCCTGAGAGTATTCTCTTTTGGAAGAGACTAATTGGATCATTTTTCTAAGAAATATTGTTTTGAGGGCTGCAGATACATTTTTAAAGTCCTCTTTTCACCATTCTGTGGTTCATCTTTTCTTCTTAGGGAAGAAAAATATTTTGAGAGAGAGAGAACAAGGGGAGACGGGAGGAAGGGAGGGGGGGAGGGGAGAGAGAGAGAGATGACTTGCAGTTCTTTCAGTGTCCCTCTCTTTTCCCGTAACTCCTGAGGTTAGAAAGGTGGTTTAAGCCTGGGAATGTAGCATGTGCTTGCCATGCAACAGGCCCTGGGTTCTATCCCTGGCACCAAAACAAAATTAATTAAACAAAAAAACACCTGTTTAAAACGTTTCACAAAAGCCTTGTGGTTAGTACTCATTTCTTCTGTGCTGGATACTTTACAGGAAGTGCTGGGGAGAAACCTGCTAAAGTACCCCGAGGCTGCCTCGTTCATGCCTCGCAGAAGCAGCTTACTACTTCCGAGGAAAATGGCTTTCAAAGACCATGCCGGGCTGTGCTCAATTGTGCAACAGTCGTTTCCACTTGTTGAGAACCCCTCCTGATGCAGTTGGCTGAAGAGAAATGGGGTAGTAGTAGATTTGTAGAGGCTGTCAAAAAGCCTAAAAGTAGAAATCTTGTCAGTAGTGGAAATCACTCTTGAGAACGGTGGGATGTGCAGAAATTCTGGAGGGGAGCAGGGTCAGGTTAGGGGCATAGGAAGTTTGTGTAAGGTTGGGGGAGAGAGAGGAGGAAGTAATTACCTTCTCTGTCTTTGCCCGGAAGAATATGAACTAATTATTTTAATGAGTGGTTGTTGTTTTTTTAAATTGGTTCCAGTCCTGGATCTTGAACTAAGTGCCAGGGCACTGTCACTGAGCTTTTGTGTGCAAGGCTAGTGCTCTACCACTTGAGCCACAACTCTGCTTCTGGCTTTTTGGTGGTTAATTGCAGATAAGCATCTCATTGACTTTCCTGTCCAGGCTAGCTTTTAACTGCAGTCCTCAAATCTCAGCCTCCTGTATAGCTAGGATTATAGGTGTGAGCCATTGGTGCCTGATCAACTGGCCAGCCAGCCCCCGGCCAGCCTTCCTGTCTACCTGCCTTCCCTCTCAACTCCCCCACCCCTTCCTTCCTTCCTTCCTTCCTTCCTTCCTTCCTTCCTTCCTTCCTTCCTTCCTTCCTTCCTTCCTTCCTTCCTTTTCTTTCTCTCCCTCCCTTTCTTGGTCCCTCCCTCTACCCCCTCCCCCCATCCCTTCCTCTACCCCCTCCCCCCATCCCTCCCTCCCCACCCCTCTGCTCCCTTCCCCTCCCCTTTACTCTTTCACTCACTTTCTCTTCCTCCCTCCCTTCCTCCCTCCCCCCTTTCTCTCTCTTTCTTTCTTAACTTTGTTTATTTTAGAGCCATTTTAGATTCGCAGCAAAACTGAGGAGAAAGCACAAGACTTCCTATATAACCCCTTTCTTCATTGTCACCCCTGCTTGCCTCCTCCTGTTAACATCTAACACTGCACGCAGTTAAAGTCTATACTTTAGGGTTCATTCTGTAAGCTTTAACAAAAACAAATATGATTATGTCTTTTATCATACTATAATGCAGAATAGTTTTAGGGTCCTAAGAATATTTTCTCTCTCTCTCTCTCTGTCTCTCTCTCTCTGTCTCTCTAATTTAGTCAGTCATGGGTCTTGAACTCTGGGCCAGGGTGCTGTCTCTGAGCTCTTCAGCTCAAGGCAAGTACTCTACCACTTGAGCCACAGCACCACTTCTGGTTTTCTGGTAGTTAGAGTTAAGAGTCTCATGGCCTTTCTTGCTCAGGCTAGCTTTGAACCATGATCCTTAGATCTCAGCCTCCTGAGTAGCTAGAATTACAGGTATGAGCCACTGGCGCCCGGCTCTTTTTCTCTTAACTTAATTTTTTGGATTGACATACATTATTTGCATGTATTCATGAAGCACAGAGTGATGTTTTGATTCACCTTGCCTGGCGATCAACTGGCGGTAATTAGCATATTCAGTACCTTAAAGGTTTACTTTTTTTTATGGTGAGTACATTCAGAATCTTCTGACTAATTTGACCTATGTCAAATTAGTTTTTTTAAATTATATTCACCCCAATGTAGCCTAAAACAGCACAATTTAATTCTTGGCTTCAAACTACCATTGTCCCTGTTGATCTACCTCTTCCCTCTTCCTATCTTTTCTCGCTCCCTTCTTTCTCCCTACTTCCTCTTCTTCCCTACCTCCTTCCCTCCAGTCACTAGTAAACACGGTTCTTTGCTCAGCTTTTCTGAAATCAGCTTTTAAAAACTCCACATATGAGGAGATCATGTGGTGGTTACCTTTCTGTGCCTGACTTGACAGCATGTCCTGTCATTGATGCTGTTGAAAATAACAGGATTTCCTGTTTTTATGGCTGAATAGTAATCCACCATGCACATATGCAACGTTTTCTTTGTATTTCAGTTGGTGGCGATTTAAACTTAGTCCGTATCTTATTTGTTGTGAACAATGCCACAATGAGCATGGGAATATGTTGTCTTTTCACTATGTTGATTTCATTTCCCTTTCTACCCAGAAGTGAGATTACTGGGTTATAGGAGCTATGTTTCATTCTTTTCAAAACCTCAGTTATTTTGCATAGTGGCTTCATTGATTTATATTCTCGAAAGTGTAACATGTTTCTGTTTCATTCTCACCAGCATTTGTTCTTGTTTATCTTTTTGATCATAGCCATTCTTATTGTGGTAGGGTGGGACAACAGGGGACCGATCACCCCATTTCATTGTGAGGTTGGGTTTTTTTTTGTCTTTTGTCTTTTTTAATTATAGCTTTAATTTGCATTTCTGTTCATCCCTCCACCTTCGTAAGCCCTGGCAACCACTGATCCAACCACGTTACTCTTTCTGTAGTTTTGTCTTTTCCAATATTCATATAGTTGGAATCATAGAATGTGGAGTCTTTTCAAATTGGCTTATCTCAATGGTGCATGTGAGTTACCTCCAAACTTTCTCTTGGCTTGATAGCTCATTTCTCTTTTAGTACTGAATAATATTCCATTATCTGAATATACCATAGTTTATAGTTATTTTCCCTTATCTATGAGTTCTAAGACCTTTAATGGGATAGGACCAAACCCTACATATTCTGCAACTTTTTTTTTTCTTTTGCCAGTCTTGGGGCTTGAACTCAGGGCCTGCATTATTCCTGGGCTTCTTTTTGCTCAAGGCTACCACTCTACCACTTGAGTCAAACAGCGTCACTTCCCGGTTTTTCTGTTTATGTGATGCTGAGGAATCAAACCCAGGGCTTCATGCATACTGCGTAAGCACTGTACCACTAAGCCGCATTCCCAGCCCACGGTCTGCAATTTTTAGAGTGCACGTATACCTCTCATAAAGTCCAATTTATTAGTTACAGTGAAAGATTAACAACAGCCTAATAGAACAATAAAGTAGAACAACTGTAACTGTATTCAGCAGTGAAAGTTATACGAATGCAGTCTCTCAAAATATTCCTTAAAACATATTCCTATACTGTTTGCCATTTTTCTTATGATTGTGTAAGGTAATACAGGGGCTGCGTGAGAAGATGAAGTGAGGTAGATGACATCAGCATAGTGAAGTATGACTTACCTCCTGTGCAAGGGCACTTGAACATAAATGTTGTGATACCCTTGATCTGATAACCAGAGTAGCCCTTAAGCGGCTTGGGGTGATGAGCACATACAGGCTGGATACAGGGGATAAAGCAGTGATTCACATTCTAGGCTGGATGGAGTAGGATGGTGGGTTTATTTGTGGAATTTTCTGCTTAGCATTTTCAGACCCCAGTGAACTTTAGCTATCTGAAACTGTGGAGGAATGGAGAGGAAAGCCATGGAAGGGTAGGACTGCTCTATTTATCCATTCACCCACCAGAGGACACCTTGATCAAGTTTGGCAGTTAGGAACAAAGCTGCTAAGTAAAAGGGAACATGACTGCTTGATGGTTATGGCTAGAATACATTTAGTTTTGTAAGAAAGCACTGAATTTTTTTCCTCAGGTGGCTATACCAGTTTGCATTTCCACCAGGATTCCTGTCACTGTACATCTTTTACTAGACGTTAGCATCTGATCAGTATTTTTGTCTTTAGCTATTCTATTTACTAAAGGCTGGCACTCTACCACTTGAACTATACCTCCACTTCCTTAAGACATGTGATGTGGAACTTTTTTTTTTGTATGTCTTCTTGACATCTGTTTAC
Source organism: Dipodomys spectabilis (assembly GCF_019054845.1). Lineage (NCBI taxonomy): Eukaryota > Metazoa > Chordata > Mammalia > Rodentia > Heteromyidae > Dipodomys > Dipodomys spectabilis. The sequence continues at coordinate 13,947,195 of NW_024870696.1, forward strand.
CTTTAATGAGGTAGGTGTCTGTTAGGTCTTTTGCCCATTTTAAAATCAGATTGTTTTATTACTGTTGAATTTTTGAAGTTCTTTGTACGTTTTAGATAATAGTCATTTATCAGATATATCTTTTGCAAATATTTTATCCCACTATGTGGCTTGTCGTGTGTGTGTGTGTGTGTGTGTGTGTGTGTGTGCGTGTGTGCGTGCATGCGCGCGCGCGCACGCATGTGTGCGTGCGCGTGTGTGAAGCTGTGGTACCAGTTGCTACTTTTGTGAAGTGTTTTTGGTGATATCTTAACAGTCCTCACTAACACCCATGACAAGATGGTCAGAACATGGCAAGGGTGGTTATTTCCCATCTCCCAGGTTAGGCTCAGATAGACCCATAAACCCAGATACTTACACAGTAGTAAAATAGTTTCCTTGGAAGGCTGATCTTGTTAGGAGCAGAATGCCCTGGCATAGACTTGTCTATACTGAGCCTCCAGCAGTTCACCAATTACCAAGTAGGTTTCTCTACCCCAGCACTGGTTCTGAAAGGTGGGGGTTGCTAGGGTATGGGGGTGTTCCATTCTTACGGTGTGAGCTTTGTGTTCCGTAGTTGTTTTCTCCATTATTCACCACAGCAGTCCCTCCTGTGGCCTTCCTTCTTTGATGGGTCTAAGAGGACTTCGTTGAATTTTCAATTTACTTAGCTTATTGTTGGTGATCTAATCATAAAGTTACTAGATGAGGTTCTGGTGTGCCTGAGGCAGCCAGAGGAGCACATTGCTGTAGTTTGGAGGCCATCTCTTGGCTAGTTGAAAGAATTTGATAATCCATGACATTTATTAAGTCCACGTTTTGCTTTACGGAGAATTTTACTAGCTGTTTTCTTATGCCAAACCTTCTTACAGTATGGCAGAAAAGGTATGATGGGGCTGGGCGCCAGTGGCTCACACCTGTAATCCTAGCTATTCAGGAGGCTGAGATCCAAGGATCACGGTTCAAAGCCAGCCCAGGCAGGAAAGTCCGTGAGACTCTTATCTACAGTAAACCACTAGAAAACCGAAGTGGCGCTGTGGCTCAAGCGGTAGGGCGCTCGCCTTTAGCTGAAGAGCACAGGGACAGCACTCAGGCCCAGAGTTCAAGCCCCATGACTGACCAAAAAAAAAAAAAGGTATGATGAACTAAAATCTGTGGACTTTCCATAACTAATGCTTCTATTTAAATAAGCCTCTTATCCCTAGTAATTCAACTTCATTTTCATTAGCTAGTGAACTCTTGTCTAGGGAAGACACTAGGATTCACCTGTAGAAATACTGCTTGTCCTTTCTGTATCTTCCCAAGTTAAGGAAGCACCCTGCTGATTGGTGGCATCCTCTGTGCCTCAAGTTTGGGTCCTGCACATCATGTGGTGGCATCTGTGTTATCTAACTCACACTGTAGTCCTTTGAGGTGGCCATGGAGTTAGGGGGCTGCTGTTAGCATTGTAGGCTGGAGTAGATTTCCCCTGGGTCTGGCTATGGCCCTCTGTCCTGTGGGGCCTCCCTGCTGTCAGCCATTCAAAGGAACTCCTGCCACATTGTTCCCTGTGACTGCTGTTGGAAATCGTTGGTACACAGAAGGTTCCAGAAAAGACATTTGGCTTTAATTTACAGATGAGCTGTATGAATTACTTCAACACGATTACTGGTTAAGTCATCTTACTCGACTAGGAGTGATGTGAAATTACTTACCCTTTCCCACTGGAGCTTCCCCCTTCCCCCCACTGTTCATATCCTGAAGTGACCAGCAGTGGCCTTCATCTCCTTTCCATCTTTCTGCAGTATACCTATTGAGAAAGCAATGTGATCATTGTTGAATTAAATGACGACTTTGGTGGGAGATGAATGCAGACAGACTTGGATCTTTAATTCCAATGCCAGCACCTTTTTTTTTAAGAATTCACTAACCACCAGCAGAAAGCTGAGATGCCCGGATTTTGATGAAAGGCTTGGGACTCAAAGCATGTACTTAGTATGAGGCACATTTTGGGGGAACTGGCCATTGCAAAAGTGAGTGTCAGGCAGGCCAAGGGCAGAACAGTAGAGAACCAGACTTTGGCAGGTTCAAGATCCTCTCTGCCCCTGTCATTTGCATGCTCTGCCCATTTCTGCTTCAGAGGTCTTGTCTGAAATCCCATGTATGTGTGTGTCTGGGAGTGCAGCGTCCTGGGAGGGTAAATCTTCATGTCTTGCCTTCCAGATCGCCGCCAGTGGTGTGCCATAGCCATCCTCCTCGCAGTCCTGTTGGTTGTGTTGATTCTCTTCCTCACGCTGTGACGTGCCTGCTGCGGGCTCCTGCACATGGACGGAGGGGAGAGGAGCAGCAAGCACCCTCCATCCTCACATTCCTCTCTTGGAAACGTGCCTCCGTGCTGACCTTCCACAGCAGAGGCTGCTCTTCTCTCCCAGTGCTGGAGGGGATGGCAAGAAGTGGAGAGATGACTGCACTCCTGCTTGGGTGACAGACAGTCTGCCACCTGTCTTGTCTTGGGACAGCCAGCCACTGCTTAGCCTTGCTGGACCTCCATCCCTGAGGAGGGACTCTGAGTCATCCAGGTGAATTAGACCCACTAGTGTTCTGTCGCTCATCCTTTTGTTTCTGGCAGCTTTTTTCTTCTGTTCAGACAGGTGCTGCGGTCCCCTCAAACTTGTCAGGAATTCGGGAGGCTGGGCATGTTCAGTTCCCTTTGCTTCAGGCTTCTTAGCTGGTCATTGGTGAGGACAAAGGCTCCTGAGCATCGATGGCAGAAAATGCAGTGTTCAGTTTTCAGGGATAAGATCGGAGATTAAATTGCTTTTCCATGTGCACTTTTGGTGGTAGAAATGGCTACTGGGAAATAATGGAGCACTGTGGGGCCTGGCACTAGCCACCCATAGCTGTGATGGCCAGAACTCTCGAGAAGATCAGCAGAACCTGCAGTGACATAGTTCAGGGAAAGTTGGTGAAGTTGCTGGAAGTCAAGGCCAGATTTGCTGACTTCTTGTTACTGTCCCCAGGCATTCATTCTCCCCAGTGGTGCAGCCTGTGGGTTTAGGGTGACCCTTAAATGTACTGTTGCTGAACCGTGCAGTAGCACAGCAGATAGGTCGGGATCCTGGATCTCCCTCCACTACACTCATTCTTGTGGCCCTGTGCAAGGAGAGTGGTTAATGAGTTTACTACATTTCCACAAATTCTGTCATGACACAAAAAGGCTGGTCTGGACCAGACTTCACTTGACCTGTGAGAAATAGCAAAGTTGCATAATTGAACTTGATTCTTTTGTTCCCTAAGATGACAGCTTGACCTTATCATCCATTCAAATAACTGAGCCAGTCCAAATTCAATGATAGATGCTTTAATTGAGTTTTGAGTAGCGAAACTGCTGAGACACTAAATGGCAAGCTTCTGATGATTTGTAAATGCCTCAGATGTGCACATGTATATAGGATATTTTTTATAACTGCCCTGATACAAAGTCGTAGTTGGACCCAGAGCCAGAGCTGGGCGATGGAGGCTGCCCGTCTCTCCGCCCCATCGTCCTTTGCACTTGGAAAGAGCAGCAATATCTGGACAGTTTGAATTTTGACTTTTCTTTTCCTTGTCCTTTCGTGCATTTCTCAGCACGCTAACCTTTTTTGTTGTTGTTTTGTTTGTATTTCCTGTGGTTTTGTTTCTGGGTTTTGTTTTGTTTTTCTCCTGTTTTTGTGATTTGCAATGATGTGCTTGCCTAGCTAACTTTTGAATTGCACTTTTTAATAAATATTTGTAACAATTTTTTAAAGAAGGATATTTTATCTTGTTTAAGATCATGGTAAGTAAGTAGATCTGCCTGTTGATGAAGGCACAAGCAGATTTGTAAAACTGAAAGGATGGTTGGCATCCATGTCCACATTGATGCTCGATACACAAATAAGTTATTTCTTTTCAAATCAGAAATAAAGTGAATCCTACAAAGGGCTTCAAATGTAGAGTGTTAGGTTCTTTATGTTTTATAACATCTATAGACATATACACACATGTATATATACATATATATATGTATGTTATTGTCTTGTATAAATTTACCCCAGAAATGGTCCTTAGATTTGCATTAAAATATAGATGTCTTTTGTTACAGATAAATGTGGACCATATCTAAGTACTGTAATTCACACTCTACGTTTCAAGAAGCAGTTCGAATCTCAAAGGATTAAAATTACCCCATTTAAAAGCCATGCTACTGTCCTGCCATGACCAGATTGTGTGTCCTTTGGGCCTGTTTAGAACATGGCTAGTGATTACGGAGAAGATTCTCTCATTAGCAAACACTCCAACTTTTGTGACTTTCTGGGCTTTTGTTTGCACTATTTTGAATTGTCACGTTTCTCTCACTCATTTAAGGTATTGGCTAAACTGTGGCTGTTGTAGCCCTGATTGGGCCAAAGCTGAATAGAGAACTGTTTGGAGAAAGCTTCCAACATAGGTGTCCTTCCTCTGGCCATCCTGCTCCTGCCTGGGGCTGACTTAGTCCTGGTCGGGTTTTGTGCCTGCTTGGCAGACACTGCAGAGGGAGGCCAGGCACCTTCTCCACTCAGGCCCGAAAGTGGCAGCCAGAGAGAACATGCCCAGGGCCTGCATTTATTGTTCAGGACAAATACTTGCTCCTCCGTGATCCAGGGGATATACGTGGTCTCTTCACCCCATGTCCTGGAACAGGGAGAGTAGAAACGGCCCCTGCTGCTTCTGATTGCTCCTGGTACCAGCTGCGTTTTCCCCTGCCACCTTCTGCTCTGAGTCTCATGTTCATCATTTTTAAAGAACTGGCAGAATGTGATGGATATCAGAGAGAGCTCAATGTATGTTTACTAGAACATTTTAGCTGATTGGGGGGTTGGGAGATAAGAAATAATCCATTGAGAGACTTTTGCCAGAGACTGAATCCAACTGGAAAACCAAAATACCTTTAGTTTTCAGTCTTACATTTGGTTTTGTCTTTGTTTGGACTGAAAAATCACAATGCTATGTATGCTTTGGACTTTTTGGCAAATGGAATTACACTCTGTGTGTGTGTGTGTGTGTGTGTGTGTGTGTGTGTGTGTGTGTGTGTGTGTGTGTGTGTGTGTGTGTGTGTGTGTGTGTGTGTGTGTGTGTGTGTGTGTGTTGTGTAGAGAAAGCTAGTGCTAGATAGAAGTATCTTCCATAATTTCAGAATCCATGCCAGTGCTGAAGGGGAAACTTGGCACTTGCCCATTACTCTCTGCTTTTAGCCAGAGTTAAGCAGACTGATGGGTCTGGTAGCCAACAGCTTGGCAACGTGCGCTCCTTCTCACCTCGTGAGATGAAGGGCTGTGAAAAGAAATCTAGTCTTAACTCCAACAGAAATCTGTCTCTGTTAAGTGTCTTACCTTCTCTAAGTAAAGGTGACAGAGCCAAAATTTTTTCTTTCAGTTGTTTCCCTGGCCATAAAGTGAAACCACAGGGGTCCCTATTTCCTGTTACTTTTCAAACACATTCATAGCATTTGAATGATAAATGGGAACGTGTCAACTGAGTGGACTTCATATTGTTTGTATCACAAGATGAATTTGTAAACAAAAGTGGACTATCTGAAAAGCAAATTCTAAAATACGAAATGAATGACTTCTCATTTTTCCTGTCTCCCTCTTACTGGCATCTCCCTCCCTTCCAAGTTATTAAAAAAGAACGTTCTGGCAGTGCCAGTGGCTCATGCTGTACTCCTAGCTAGCATGAGGCTGAGACTCGGAGGATCTTGATACAAAGCCAGCCTGGGCAGAAAAACCCACAAGACTCCTCCAGATAACTAGGAAAAAGCAGGGCTAGCAGAATGGCTCAAGCAGTAGAATACCAGCTGAGCAAGCATGAGGCCCCGAGGTAAAAGCATGTTCTTTGCTCACCAGGAGTAGAGAGAAGGTGAAACCAAGGGATCCTAAACATATCAGCCTCTGTCACTGTGCACCCTCCTCTGATCAGTTCCTGAAATCAGACCCTGTGAGGGCCTGGCCAGGTTACAGGAGACCCAGAACTCACTCCTCTGGGAATTTTGCTTCCAGTAGGGTCAATGGGTTCACCTGGCTGGCCTGGTGAGCACAGGTAGTCTTTCTTTATGCTGAGTTATCCTCAGTTTCTACCCTTCAAAATATTCACTTACATTTACAGTGGTCTTCCTCCATGAGGACATTGGTCTGTTGTATGTAAGCATGGATACCTCTGTCACCTGTTTATTTGATAATGCTTTCTGAGAAACTGCTGTCTGGGGTTGAATGGAGTAGAACAATTCTTTGGGCCTGAACAGCACAGCAAGGCAGTGAGAATCTCATGACTGAAACTTGGTGCTTGATGACAGAGTGGGTAGAACTCCAAAAGAGCAGGCCTGTGGTTATCACTTTGGCAGCCACACACGTGCTGTCAGACAGGTTAAGGTACTTAAAGCTCTGGCCTCCATGACAGAACAAGGTTGATAGCTGCTGACCTGTGCTTATTAGCTCCTCACTACAGCTTTGTGACGCTTTAAAAAATTTTTTAATTGTTGTTATGGAGGTGAAGTACAGAGGGGTTACATTTACGTAAGTCAAGTAAAGAGTACATATCTTTTTGGACAGTGTTACCCCTTCCCTCACTCCTAATTTTTCCCTCCCTTTCCTTTTGGACAGACCCCAAGGCTCTGAAATTTACATGACACCTTGGTTAAATTGCAGCTAATTATATAGCCTTGGAAGTTCTTGGTATGTTAGTCTCATTGCTAACTTGGCTATCTATGGAGGGCTGAGAAACAAATTATTTCCCTCTGAACTAACACCTTGGTGTCTTATTCATTTTGATAAAAGCCTTGTCCAGGATTGTTCTTCACATGGCTGTGTAAATGTTTATATTCCTGTTTGCCTGCCCTGCAAGAACAATACATGGTCATGGAGCTGCAGCCAGATCTTTATGAGAAGGCATTTTACGTGTGTGTGTGTGTGTGTGTGTGTGTGTGTGTGTGTGTGTGTGTGTGTGTGTGTGTGTGTGTGTGTGTGTGTGTGTGTGTGTGTGTGTGTGTGTGTGTGTGTGTGTGTGTGTGTGTGTGTGTAAGCCCCAGACCTGGGACTTAAACTCAGGAGCTAGGCACTGTTCTGAACTTCTTTTGCTCAAGGCTAGAAATCTACCACTTCAACCACAGCTCCATCTCTGGCTTATTTTTGGTAGTATAGTGGGGATAAGAGTCTCACAGACTCTCACAGATCTCAGCCTCCTTAGGTGTGAGCCACTGGCTCCTGGCTAGTCTTGCCAGTTTTTAAGGGTGGTATGAGCCATCCAGAGGCTACTCAGTTGTTGAGAGGATGTTGGGAATGAGATTGCCCAGCCTTGTTTTCTGACTAAAACCTTTGACCCTGTTCTCTGGCCTCAATGGCAGTTGAGGACCCAATTCTAGTTAAGCTTTTTGTCAGCCTTGGGGTAGGACCAAGTCTGGTTTGTACCTTCTAGCACAGCAGAAAACAGACTGAGCTGAAGTTTCACAGTTAGTGAAGCACAAGGGTGACCTGTTGCTGAGGTCTTCCCTGGAAGAATGTCTGTGGGCTAAAGCAAGGGCCACCAAGGGTCCCACCGATGAGTTTGGGGATTGATTTTCTTTTGGTGGGAGGGGTAGGTATACTGGAAATTGGACCTAGAGCTGCACAGCTGCTGAGCACACACCCTGTCACTGAGTGGGAGCTACATGCAGCCTCTGAAAGTGCTTTTTTTGTTTTTAAAGCTCCCTCTGATTCTTAACTGCCCCGGGCTGGGCTCCCACTTGGCCCATCCAGATGTGAGGGGTGTCCTAGAAGCCATCTGGAAAGGGAGAAAGCAACCAAGCTGTGAGGTTTTTCTTCAAGTGGAAATAGGCTTTTCCTGGCTTAGTTATCAGAAATTAGTAAATTCAAAAAATAGTATGATATATAGCCAGATTCAGTGGGGATAAAGTTTTTTTAAGGATTTTTTTCAAGGATAAACTTACTAATTTTAAAGGGCACTCTGACAAGGGCTAGGATTAAAACCAACACCTGGGTGGCTTTCCGTTGATTCCTCCCCTCTGCTTGATAAGAGTGGACGAGAAAGACGTGCACGGCTCTTGGCTAGTTGACTTTTGTTGTCTGTATTGTGGATAGTGGCTGTCCAGGAGGTGTGGAACCAGCAGTAGTCACGTCATTATTTGAAAATTTGTTAGAAATGTCCTGTGTTTTAGGGTTCCCGTGCATGCTTAAGTTTGAGAGCCACAGTTGCATTGTGGACTTCAGGCTCCAGGAAAACATTACTGAAAAATGAAATGTCCTCAAATTTGATGACAACAAAAACTGGAAAATGTCCAAAAAAAAAAAAATACTTGTGTAGGGACTGGGGAAAGGATTCAAGTGGTAGAGCGCCACCTGAGCAAGCACGAAGCCCTGAGTTCAAACTCAGTTTCACTACCTCCCCCCCCCCCCAAAAAAAGAAAAAGAATTTGTAAAACAAAATACCTAGCCATCCTCAAAATGGTAATTTTATGTCCTGAAGTCTTTTGGTAATGTTTCTTACTTTTGCTCTTGAAATCAAGCCACTACTGTATAAAAGAAGAATGTTCAGTATTAAAGAGAACCAGATTATTAGTGTTGTGTTTGTCACTGGTGCTTTTCATTCTTGTTTTCACACACCTCTCCCTGTCCCCAGTTCGCCCCCACTGATAAATATTGACATAGACATCTTTCTGAGGTTAGGAACTTTAACAGGTGCTAGAAGATTAGGACTATGAATTGTTCTTTCTCGGACTACAAGCTACCAGTATTTATTTATTCATTTGGCAGTACAGAGGTTTGAACTCAGGTTGTGAACTTAGTAGGCAGACTATATCACTTGAACCATTTCCCTAATCCTTTTTGCTTTGTTTTTTTCAGATATTCTCAAGAGTTTTGTCCCTGGACTGTGTTCCTCCCAAATTCTACCTCCCACATGGCTTGCTAAACACCTGGCCAGCTACATGAATTCTTAAATCTCAGACTAAACATATCACATATTCAAAATAGTTTACAGGACGGAGTTTCCATTGGGACAAGGAGGGAGAGGGAGCAGAATGACTAGAACAAAAGGGAATTAGCTCTCTGTACCTTTTACTGACATGCTGGCCTTTGGGAAGAACTCATCAGCTTGGACATGGTCTAGTTTCAAAATTTGTATCTAGCTTTTTCTTTTTCTTTTTTTGGTTGGTTGTGGAACTTGAACTCAGGGCCTGGGTGCTGTCCCTGAGTTCTTTTGCTCATCACTAGCACTCTACCACTGTGAGTCACAGTGCCACTTGGGGTTTTCTGATGGTTAACTGGAGATAAGAGTCTCACAGGCTTTTCTGCCTGGCCTGGCTTCGAACCATGATCCTCAGATCTCAGCCTCTTGAGTAGCTAGGATTACAGACATGAGCCACCAGCACCCGGCTTCTAGCTTTTTTATTCTAGCTAATGTTCATTGAGAATCTAATCTGCTGGTTGGTCTTTAACCAAGGTTATAGGGAGAACAGGTTGCTAGAACTATGAACCCATGTCTGACTCAGCTCCCTGAAGAGAACAAAGATGCTAATCTGATATCAGTGTTGGCAGGCAGATGTGTCACTGAGCCGTTCTAACCTGAGACAGGGTAGCACACAGCTGAGGAGAGGAAGGGCATCAGAACCACCCTGAAGATAGTTGAGGATGGAAAGCTTGGACTAGAAGTGTCTCAGATAAAGCATGGAACCAGTTGCTTTGGATTTGACCATGCCTGAAAGCATTTAAACCCACTGTAGAATCAAGAAATCTAGTCCATTTTGTTTATTTGACAAGAAATAAGCAAGCCGTTTATTCTGTAAACTGAGAAAGGCCTGCAGACTCCAAGACTCCCAGGATGGGAGCTTCTAGCATGGCCTGCATTCCTTGTCCCTAATTTAGTGTCAGGCTTGATGGAGGCTGGTGAACTGGGGACCACAGTTCTGGGGCTGCCTCTCCTGGGAAGCCGTTTTGGTCCCAGGTGGAGTAGGGCCTCCTCCCTCCCGTGGGCTTTTGTTGTGACCCTTGGCACACTGGCTCATCGATTTCCACAGCTGTAGCTCTCTGGGCTCTGGAGATGTGGGCACCCTAGCTGTAAGGACAGCTCCATGTGGTGAATAGGAGCCTGGGCCCAGGTTGCGGAAGGGGGAGACAGAGCCAGGCGTAGTGGATGGCTGAGCATCCACGGGAGAGCCCCCCTTCCCCCCATACCCTCAGGACTAGCAGGGCAGCTGTGAAGCCCTGGCTCCGTGGGCGTAGAATCTGAGCCAGTCCCAGCAGTCCCTTCCCCAGGGTCCAACACTGCGACCTGGCCAAAGCCACAGCCCGTGAGAGCCGGGCAGAGCCACTTGCCAAGGAAGGCTGTTGCCATTTCTAAGCAGGTGCTCTGGCTCCATAGGAAAGAGAAACTATTGAGGATGGTGGGGAGGGAGAGAGGGAGGATTGGACTTGGATAGCTCTAGAACTAGCCTGAGATTGGGGGTAGGAAGTGGTTCGTGCAGATGCACTGGGTAGCTATTGCCAGGTAAGTCTGATGGATAATTCCGGCTCCATACCCCCACTGCACCTTTCTGCGTGCTGGTCTGCACTCACGGTGCTGGCTTTATAACCTGCAGGTGAGGTGGAGATAATGCCATGCTCTGCCCTGGAGCTCCCACCCCACTTCCCAGGGCAGGGCTGAGGAGCCGCAGCGTGGCGAGGGAGGATGCGGGCTGGGTCAGACCACTGCGTGTGAGTCCTGCCTCTTGTATCCTGTGCATCCCAGACTCCTCGCTGGACCCGGGAGGGAAGTGCTGTAGTGTCCCTCCCAGATGCTGGCTTGCAGCCTTAAGGACCCCAGCAGCACTTGGGAATGTGTGCAGAGCAGGTGAACAGTGAGGGTGGGCACAACTACACATCCTGAATTTCCAGGTTAACCTAGATTCCAAAATTCAAGATGTTCTTCCTTGTCCTGCCTCAAGTCTGGGGACACCGGAGGGGGCCCCAGGGGTCATCCCACTAACGTCACCCCTCAGGACGCCTGCAGCGAGGCAGGGCACTACCTACTCTTCCCAGGGAAAGTGAGGGCCGTATTCAACCGGCCTCTGTCCCCAGGTTGCGTGTGTGGAGCACCTGGGTCCCCAGGACCCTTTGCCTGACCTCAGGCCTCCAGCCCCGCATCAGGGTAATGACCCAGGGCACCAACCTAAGGCTCGCCTCCTGGGAAGGAGGTGGTGGCGGGGAAGGGTAAGTGTGTGTGTGTTGGGGGGGGGTAGCTGTGACCTGCCCTACCCACAGACACCCCCACAGACACCCCCTCCCGCCCCTTTCCCATCCCTCCCCCCTTCCCCGCTTTTGCAGTGAAGAACTCCTTCCTGGCAGGCGACAGGCAAGTGCGGTCACCTCCAGGTCCCAGCGCCCGCTCTCCCGCCGACCAGCTGTGCGTGGGGCTGTGCGTGGGGCTGTGCTCTCTCCTCCCGCCTGCTCCTCCACAACCGGAGAGAGGTGGCTTAAAAGGGCGTGCGGACTGCAATGACCCGATCCTCCGACTCTGCAGGTGGCTTTTGAACGCCCCTCCCCTGCCCCTTGTCCAGAGCCAGTACTGCGCTGCCGTGCGCACCCAGCGCAGTGCCTTCTGCCAGCAGGGGAGAACACGGGTTCTACAAGGAAACCGTGCCTTTCACACGCGGCGTCTTCGCTGTGCCCTCGATGTTGTTACAGTCCCTGCATTTCATGAAACCTGGTGCGCCGCCTTCTCCCTCAAACCCACAACACCCCCCTCTGGCCTCCCACACCCGGTGGCCGGCAAATTGCCCTGTCCCTTTGCTGCACAGCCCTGGAGTGATGCTGCTCTTCTGAGTGAGCGTGTGTGTGTGTGTGTGTGTGTGTGTGTGTGCTGAGCCAGTCTCATACCTGGAGGTGATGCTGCTCTTCTGAGTGAGCACACACACGTGTGTGTGTGTGTGTGTGCGCGCGCGTGCACGTGTGTTGACCCAGTCTCTCATATCTTCTCTTGTGCCCACATATCTTGCAGCCTTAGGACTCCCCCAGGCTTCTGCCTTGACCCCAGCCTTGACCCCCAACCCCAGAGGTTCTCCCAACCTCCCTCCGCCCCGTTGCAGGGCTTCAAGACGAGTGAAGTTCAAGTGATCTCAGAACTCAGCAACTCAGACTGGAAAGAACTTGAGCTTTGCATTTTAATAACTTAAGACTGACACATGGCCGTGCACTTGCACAGAGCCCCAGGCCCTGGTCAGTGTCCAAGCAGGATGGCTGTCCCCATTCTCTGTCGCCTCCCCGCCGCCTGCCCGCCCACCCACAGCTGCCACCAGGGAGGTCTGGACGGGAATCTGCAGCTGGGGCCCAGCCAGACACCAGCTGCAGCCCTGTCTCCAAGCCGGACAGGAGAACAAAGGCCAGGCCCGGCTGCGGCACCTCAGCCTCCGCGGGGCAGAGGCGCAGCGCTGGGCTGGGCTGACCTCCCACCGCCTGCAACCTGGCCACCGTGGTTGTGCTTCTCTGAAACTGGCTAGAGTTTCTCCCTGCCCCATCTTTATATAGCATGCAAATTTCCTAGAAATTCTTAATATTCTGGCTGCCAGATCACGTCTCGTAGATGTTCTCACTGCCAGAAGGAGCATAAAACTCTAGTCAGGCCACACATCCTGATGTTTGGTCTGGATATATGCTTCCTGGCTGTGAGTAAGGGCAGGGGATGCTGTGCCCTGTCTGCAAAAGGTGCAGAGGTGGTGTGTGGGAGAGAGGAGAGCTGCGGCTGAGAGGGAAGGGGCAAGGCTGGGGGCGGGGGGGGGGTACTCCGGTTCTGGAGGGCTGGGGGGGGGCTTTTCAAGGTGGGGGAAGGACCTGCTACCTCTCCCTCCATTGGCCGCCTGGGTCACAGAAGGAGCAGAGTTGTTATTGTTTTCCTTTCCCCTGTTCTGCAAAATTAATGGCCTCAAATGAAATACACATAGGCTCCTTGCTCTGTCTGGTGGCCAATCAACAAAGCCGTTACAGCCTCAGAGCCTGGACGCCACTGGGATCTGTGTTTTTTTGGTCCACAAAGCAGCAGAGCGCAGGGTATTCCCCAGGCACCTCCCACCCTGGGACGGGGTCAGGGGTACAGGGAGGGGAGGCCGCCTCTGGGTCACCGAGGGACAGGCCTCTGCCTCAGGACACGGACTGATAAGCTCTCTGAGTGGGCTAGCAGCTCCTGAATGTGAGACAGACCCAGCCCAGCCACCTTGGCCCCGTTCACCTCCAGAATCTCGTCCCCCACCCCAAGCAGTCCTGAGTACAGCTTGGCAGTGTCCAGGTCGGCCATCTCCTGCACGTAGAGCCCTGCGGAGAGGGGGAGGTGAGTGAGGGGGGCAGTGGGAGGGGAAGGGGAAGGGGTGCATTTAGGGCACAGTCACACACACCACAACCGGCTTCTATGATGTAACATGTCTCCTCCAATCTTCTCTCCTCCTGAGATGAGCTGTTATAGAAAGAGAAACCGTGTGTGTGTGTGTGTATGTGTATACACGTGTACTAGGGCTTGTACTCAAGGCCTGGACGCTGTCCCTTAGCTTTTTGCTTTTTTGGTTAATTGGAGAGAAAGAGTCTCGCATCTCAGAGCCTGGGCTGGCTTTGAACTGTGACCCACGCATCCCAGTCTGAGTAGCTAGGATCACAGCCATGAACCACCTGGGTGAAAAACTTTTAAAAAAGAAAAAAGCCTGCCAGGTGCCAGACACTATGTTCAGTGGGAATCCCAGCTGTGTCCTGGTGCTGCTTCTGGAGGCCCTGACCCAGGAGCAAGCCTGTGGAGCATGGGGCGGGGCTGGGTCTTTGGACTGGGGGCGTGGCTGAGGTCATGGGGTTTACTTCACAGAATTGAGGAGGGCAGAACTGGCTCTCACCTTTAGCTTCCTCCCAGGTGGGTCCTTCGGGTTTGGAAGCATCTAGACCAAAGCCAAGGAAAAATAACAATTCTACCCATGCACGTGAAGGTGGCTCACTGGTTCATGCCATCTCCCCACCGCGGGTGTAGAAAGCGCTGAGCAAGTGTGTTTCTCTGTGTGAGGCTGGGGGGGGGGGGCTGGCTTCCCTTGGTCACACTGGCCACTCAGCGCAGGGCTGTTGTCTGCCAGCTGCTCCGCCCCCCCCCCCCCCCCCGCCCCAGGTGCGAAGGTGGTGCAGGCTCCTGTGGGAGCCCTGCCGCCATGCTGTCATGCCCCTGCTGAAGGAGCACCAGTGTCTTAGAGCGCACCTGCTACAGGGCTGCAGAGAAAGCCGTGGACCTCCCTCTTTGTCTCTTGGCCAGGCCAAGCCTGTGAAGCAATTCTTGGTCACCCCCTGACCACGCCCATCTGCCACCCTGGCCGCACAGGGCTCTTGCTCAGGCCTTGCCCTGTCTTTTCTTTCTCTTTCTTGCTCAGTCTCTGTGCTAGTGGTGTGGGGAGAGGGCAGTGAGGGGTAGCAAGAAAGGCAGGTGTGAGTATTGATAAAACCCCAAAGAGTGCAGCCTGGCCAGACCAGGCACCGACATCGCTGGAGCCATTTTGAGGAGAGCCGGGTAGGTTTTCCAGCTGAAAGTCAAGGCAAAGTGTGGCAGCCAGAGTGCTTGCAGGCATTTGCCGTGTGCTGGAGGTGGCCTTCGGGAAGGATGCACGGTCTCCGTGTTGTAGAAAATTAAAAGGCAAAGCCTGTGTTCTCACGGATGGTTCAGCCTCCATTGGATGTGACAGCTTGCGCGTGAGATGCCTTTTAGCAAAGAGCCAGAGCAGCCCCAGCCCCAGCCGCTCCGAGTCCCGGAGACATGACCTTTGGCTGTTGGAGGAGCGCGTGTGAGGGCCAGTAACAACGCCACTCCGTGTGCAGAGAGCCCTGGATGCCGGGAGCGCTCCTGCGCAGAGCCAACCCAGTACGAAGTATCCAGGGAGGAAGATGAGGACAGAACCAAGGAGCCCTTGGTCATTACAAATGCCACGTATCAGACGTCCATGCGGGGAAGGGGCTCACTACATACAGAGGGGACCAAGGGGACACTGGGGAGGGTGTTGGGGGACAGGACAACACCACGTTTTCCTTGCTGTCATGTCGGCAGATGAATGAAGACTACACTGGTCCCTGTCTGGGGTTCCATTCCTCAAATATACCTTCTCTTTCCTGTGTACCTTATTTCAAAGGGCATAAGTACCCTGCAAAAAGTTGCTTAGTCTGCCTCAGTGGTGCTGGGGCACACACCTGCTGTCTCTCTCTGACTCCAGAAAGCCTGTCTGGAAGGACCAGGCTGACTTGGCCTATGAGGAGAAGGCTACAGGAAGAGGCAGTGGCTGACCATCGGGGAGCACTGGACAATGCTCCCAGTGCCCTCTCCCCGCCCCAAGGGACAGGAGCCCCTCCCTCTCATCTCCAGCCTATCTGCAAGCAGCAGATCATCAACACAGCAGCCCACATCCCTGTTTAACTAAATCACACAATGCCACACCCTGCTTTGAACCCTCCTGTGGCCCCCACGTCGCTGAGGTCATAGTCCCCAAGGATAGCACAGAATGTCACCTTTCTAAACATTTTTTTTTTCCGTTGTGGGGCTTGAACTCGGGGCCTGGGCGCTGTCCCTCAGCTCTTCAGCTCAAGGCTAGCACTCTACCACTTGAGCCACAGCGCCACTTCTGGTTTTCTGGGTAGTTTATTGGAGATAAGAGTCTCACAGACTTTCCTGCCCGGGCTGGCTTTGAACCGTGATCCTCAGATCTCAGCCTTCTGAGTAGCTAGGATTACAGGCGTGAGCCACCGGCGCCTGGCAGAATGTCACCTTTCTTAGCTCAGCTCTAAGCCTGACCTCCATGAAGTTCCTCCAGCAGAACAAACTCATCGCTCCCGGGGCCTTTGCATTCGCTGTTCCCTCTACCTGGACCACTCTTCCCCATCTCCCATGACTCCTCCCTCCCTCCTTCCTTCTCCATCTCTGCTCAAATGTCACCTTGAAAAAGCCTGTTGACGCCTTTAGCCATACCTGCTTTATTTATATTTGCTTTTTTCATATTTTTTCCCTCTTTCATGTATGTATTGTATCATATATAAGGCAAATGTGTTGTAGGGATAGCCTAGCACCTTCGCCCTGAATGCCGCGGTAACCCCCAGTATCCACAACATGCACTTGGTGCTCAATATGTGTATTTGTTGAGATACTGAGCGACTGTACAGACTTGAGAACCCCTGTGGTGGTCTGCAAACCTGACAGCAAGGGGCTAATTCTAGGCTAAACAACCCTGGCCCAGGAGAACAAAGCATGGGACTAAGCCCCTAGGCCTGGTTGCATAGGCTCCAGAGTGAGTCTTTCTGTATCTTTTCTCCTTCTGCTGCCCTCTTTACTCCCCCAGCAAACCTGCCTACCTTCCCCACGCATCCTGACAGTGTCAGGCTTTCTTGCTCTCAGATGCATTCTGGACTATAACCTTGAATGAAGGCCAGGAACGTGAGATTGGCTGGTCAGGGCAGGAATGAGAACTGGCTAAGGTGCAGAATAAGGAGAGGAGCTAGCTCCTCTCCTCCCTCCCAGCGCCAAATCAAGGTAGCAGGTAGCTCAGCTAGAGGCCAGTTCCAGGAGCCATCTGAACACAACCTCCGGAGGAGGCAGGGCCGTGTACAGGCTGCACAGACAGGCAGGCAGGCACACTCGACATGCCCAGACAGACTGGAGCTGGAGGAAGGAACCCTTGCAACATCGACCACATCAAAGGGAAAGCTGAGAGGCAAGCACAGACAATTTCCCTCAGCTTCTCCCCGGAAAAGATGGCCTCCAAGATTCTGATTTCAAGATGTCATCCGTCAGCAGGAGGGCAGTGGAGTCCAACCTGCCAACTCTACCCTCCCCAGCCCTCACCTCCCACAGCTGCAGTTGCCTGGGGCAAAGTCCCGCTGCAGGTATGGGCTTCTGTGGTCTTGATACCTGGGGAAAACCCTGCTCCCTGGGGGTTGGGAGATGGGTGAGGGGAGAGGGCTAGTCCTGCAACTGAGAGGCGGTTCCACGGCTCAGCTGGGGACCAGAACAAACCAAGCACACCCCAGAGGCACTGCTGGGGTTTGCTGAGTAACGAGAGGGCCTACCTGAGTCCCGACGCCCATTCCCATAAGCCACGCAGAAGCCAAAGGTGCCCTCACGGGGGCGCTGCAGCTGCAACTGGTTCGTGCCATCTGGGAACACCTCTGCCACCCGGCCCACGGCGCGAACCAGGCTGGGGGCGCCCACATCCTCCACGCTGAGGGTGCGCCGGGGAGGGCCCTTGGCTGACCTGTGAGGGAACCAGAGAGAGACAGTGAGGATGCAGGGCTGGGCATCAGGATCTAGCCTTATCTTGGCTTTAAGATAATGAGGCTTCTCAGACTTAAGAGTCTGGTGCTAGAGGCTGGGTTTCCTCTGACAGCTAGCACAAAGAACATCCTGGAGTGCAGAGGGGTGCATCTGCCTGAGGCCTCTCTATTCCGCTACAGAGACAGCACTCTCTCCACCAAGAGTAGTATGCTCTCAATTTTTAGGTAGAGACTAGTAAGAGCTGAGGGAAACTCTAATGTCTTACAGCATTTCCATGAGGGAAGGGATGCTCTGAAACGGATCCTTAGAGAAAAGTAGCTAAGAGCACCTCTGCGAAGAGCTAAGGGCTCAAGGGACTATTGTGGGGAGATCTTAGGTCTTAATGTTGATTTCAAGATGTCCTCAGCCATCCAAAGGAGAGGACAGCAAGCCTGCCAGCTCTTCCCTCTCTGGCAACCTCACGCCTTCTCAGTGCTCACCTGCACGGGTAAGGGCAGCTCCTGTGCCATCTGTCTGTCCATACATGTGATTTACTGACAGAGAGGCCCAGGTAGCTTGCCTCACTTTCTCTTAAAGGGACTTGTTCAGGGCCATGATGGTGTAGTTGGCGTTATAGCTCTACTACTATTCTGAGTTTATTCCTCATGCAATTTGTGCCAACACTTACCTGCCAGGTGTGTTGGGGTCCCCTGGTTCCTCTACCAGGTAGACATTGGACCGGTCTCCCTTGCTGCCCAGCAGAGAATGGAGGTTCTGAAAAGAGACAGTGTTCTGATGTTTATGGGAGGGTGACACCTGGTGGTCAAGGTTCAGTATTGCAGGTGATAAGAGCCCCTTGGGAAGGGGTTGACAGGGAACTTATCCCAACCATGAACCTGAGGGCCCTCTAAGAAATCAAAGGCACAAGCTTTAGTCATCAAATCGGAGTGCTTGGCAGGGCTTACTACACGGGCCATCGAAAGTATCAGGTACTGGGGGTCTCACTTCCTAGTAGTCTATTACTGAGTGACACTTTCAGCCCCATTGTTCACTTTATTTTTAGGGTAGTGTCTCTCTCTCCTGGCCTGTGTAGGCTTCCTGTTGTTGCTGGAATCATAGGCATACCACGGTGTCTAGTTTCCCTTCCACTGGAGATGGAATTTCAGACTTTTCTGCCAGCACTGGCCTAGAACTGAGATTCTCCATATCTCAGGCTCCCATGTAGCTAGGATTACAAGCACAAACCACCAACTCCTCACTCTTAGCCTTTCTTGGGCTGGTGGCTTTCTGTCTGTTTACTTAGATTAAACTGCCCATAAGCTTCTGTGTGACACGAACAGTGTCACTTTCCTTGGTGTGTTCACGGTGAATGCATTTGAAGCTCTGATGGCAATAAACCAAGGTGCCACAGCTCAGACAATAGACAAATCTAAGTCCATGAGAAGACTGGCTCTCAAGGTGGTCTGAGTAAAGGCCTTTCTTCCTAGCTTGCCATCTGCAGCTGCTTCTTCACCTTCCACTCATTGGCTGTCAGCTATTATTGAACACCAGCCAGAGGGTGGGTACTATCCTTGGTAAAGGCGGGCACTGACTTTCACTGGGCCTGCATTCTACTCCCTCTGTAGCCTGAGAAATAAACAGCTCCTATACCCCAGGCCACAGTCACCTACCTCATTCTGCCCAGAGGAGGGGCCAAGGACAGAAGAAACACAGGACTTGGAAACTGCTGGAACAGAACAAGGTTTCCAGAGGCCTGGTTGAGTTGGTTGGTTGGGTTGCTAGGACTGGCATGGAGAGGGGGAGGGGAGAGGAAGAACTTTAGCTCCCAGCATTCACTTACTCACTCAGTGTGTACTGAGTGCACCTTGTACTGAATGTAGCTACTGTAAGAGGTGTTGGGAGTCTAACAATCTCATTCCAGTGAGGGAAGAGAGGTGAAGCACAGGGTGAGACCCCACCACTTAGCAGAGGTCGGAGGTGGAGAGGTGGGAGACACATTCAGGGCAAGATCCACTCTGGCAGTGAGATCCGATTGTGTAACGCCACGGAAGTCTACCAGAACTGGGGTTGAGAGTAATAGAGAGGGATGAGAAAGGAAAGCATAGATGACAGAGCCCTGGCAAACTAAGCAGTCTCCACTTGATTCTGAATGTACTAAACGACCAAGGACTGCCATCTAATAAGGATTCAGCCAGATTTACAGATCAGAGAGAATACTGCAGCAAGGATGCCAGCCAAATGTCACTAGAGTAACCTAGGTATAAAGTGATTTGTGTCTTGACTAAAAGAGTCACTATGACCATGGAGAGTGAGTGTGCTATGCATTCTCCAGGACTTGGCTGCGGTGGCAAAGTTGAGGGATGGGGGAGGATGAGCCCAGGCCCCCGGTCCTGGATCCGGGAGCCTGTCTCGTGGGTCAACTGTGGTCAGTACTGCCTCTCACCCTTTCTCCAATGGGCTACACCATTGCTGGCATCATGACCCCTAGCCTGGGGCCCCGAGGACTCACCAGATGCAAGGATTGTAATGACGGGACTCTCTTCACTTTAGGGGTGCCGGTGTGTGAAGCTGGGCCTGGCGCCATGGGCTGCAGCTGCTCCATACTGTAGCTACGAGATTTGCCCATCTTGGGCTGCGAAGTATGACCCAAGGCTGAGAAAAGTTTTTTCAGCCCCAGGGCAGAGACAATGCTGTTGCTTCTTTTCTTTTTCCCATCAGAAGGGGCAGCTGAGGGTGGCCTGGGCTCTGCTCTGGCCCCTGGTGGTGCTCTGTAACACAAGAATGGTCGTGAGGTGGCTGGAGACTGCCAGGAGGGAGGCAAGGGAAGACTGCATCCAGGGGGCCCCAGAGGAGCCAGTGCCAATGCCCTGGGGCAGAGGGGAGGCGAGAGATGCGGACTCCGCCAGGTGCTCTCCTCTAGGGAGCCTAACTCAGGCAAGTCCCTTCCATAGACACAGCCAGGAGGCCACTCATTCACCAGTCATTCAGTATTTCTCAAGAGCCTGCTGTACGTGGTGTCAAGGACAAACAAGGTTCTTGTTCTCAGCAGCTTATCAACAACACAGAGGAAAACCATCAGTGACTGGCATGTGGGGTGAAGCAGAGAATGACCAGGCATTTGTTGTAAATAATGACCAAGGAAGACCATCTTTTAACTGAGAGCCTAGTGACAAGCCGGAGCCAGGCTGGGAACCTGCAGGTGCAGGGTGCAGCCGATAATGCCTTGGCTAGAGCAGGAGGAGGCTGGGCCAAGCCACGGGGCCTTGGACACAGGAGGAAGAAGATGCACATGGGAGGCACAAGATGAGACCAGACAGGCAGGTAGAGGTGGGCCGATTGAATGGAATGCAGTCAACCACAGTACAAGGGCTTTAAATTCTACTCCGAGTGGAAAACTCATTGCAGGGTTTTATGCAGGAAAATGACATTATTTGGGTAAAGGTGACAGCATTTACTACTGAGCACCAAGAATGAAGACAGGGGGCAGCAGGAGAGTATAGATGGGGGATGATGACAGCAAATGAGAGCAGATGCTGGAGAGGATTTCCAGTGGGCTAGAGTGGGAGAGAGCAGCGGAAGCAGGTCTAGGGCCTGAGTACTGTGCGAACAGCAGCACTTTGGCTTTTGCTGGGAAGGAGACATGGGAGAAGCAGCTCTATAGCTTGTGCAGTTGATTCCAAGGGGAGATGTCCAGACAAACCTGGAGTTCTGGTGAGCACACAGGGCTGGAGGCCGTGGGCAATATCTGGTCACTGGGTGTGGTATATGGCAGGAGCGAGATGGCCCCGGCCAGAGCACTGGGCTCACTGAGGCTGAGGTCAGCTGAAGGAGTTCCATAGGGCAAAGCCTCAGATTCCCCACCACCCTCCAACCCTCACAGTGTCTCTCCGGGAATGCAACAGAGAAGAGAAACGGTCTTCTTGGGGTGATGGTTGTCCATTTCCAGGCCCAAAGTCAGGAGTAGGTCCTCCCAGTAGGAAATCTCCCTGGAGCACCCCGGGTGCTGGGACCAGTGGCTGAATAACCAGGCACATCAGATGCAAAGCACTAGGAAAGGGGTATCGGGGTACCAGGGCATTGTGTAGTAGCTCTTGGAGGAGGGTCCAGGGGACCTTTCCCCACCAGAGCCCTCTACTGTGGTCTGAGCTCTGCTGTCACTCACCCAGGTGGCACATGTCCTCCAGAACTGGGCTCCATCCTCTGCAGAACTCCTTCCAGTTCCTGACTAGATTCAGGCTCCTCTGGGGCTAGGGAGAGGGTGATGCCCATGGAGTTGACGGTGGCAACATCCGCTGAGCCTGGGGAGTCCCGGAGTCCTCCTGCAACAGCCACAGCATCCCTCCTGTGTCAGACTGACCATCTGCACAGGCCATGGTGGGGGAAAGGGACACTCTCAGACCCAGAAGCAGGAGAGTATCGGAATCTAGAGCAGGTGGGAGCCCCAAGAAGCAGTGGATGGTGGTGGGCGGCTCTCAAATGATCAAGGCTAAGGGCCCAGTCCTGACTGTCCTGCCCTCTACACTGAAAACCAATGACAGAGATGGGCTCTTGTGGGCTGCAGGAACCCCATCACCCAGCACTACACAGTGGACTGGTAAGTACTTAGGTTGATGGTATTGCTTGCAATATAAATCAAGCCCACCAGTATTAAGGGACAATCAGGAACAGAAGAAAATTTTGTGAGCCTGGACGAGGAAGCCAATATAGATTCTTCAGAGCTTTAACAACAGCCATGGCTTTGGGAGCACTTGTGTTGTATGCTAGATGATGAGCGAAAGCCCCTGCAGAGATGGCCTGCTGCATTCGTGTGGGGCAGGTGCCGTGAGGGTCCTTGCTTAGACAGGAAGAGATGGACTACGGAGGGAGGCAGCGACTCACCCCAGGCCTCACAGCTGAGGAGAGGAGTCTTACCTCTGTCCCAGGCCTCAACTGCCCATAATCACCTGGTGTCAGGATAGAAGCCCTCTGTAGGAAGTGCTTCAGGGCAAGCCCGCCCTCAGGCCCACTCAGGAATCATAGTTGAGCTTGGAGCAGGAGACCTCAGAAGCGGCCCTGTCTGCCCACGGCTTATGTGACCAGACAGTGTGAATGGGGCCGGGGCGGGGGGGGGGGGGGGGGGGGGAGGGGAATGGTAGTGCAGCATCCACATCCTTGCCAAGTCATTATGAGCTATCATTTCTGTCTTCTCCCCAACCCCCCCCCCCCCAGTTCCCAAGCCCAAACCTCAGCCCCAGGCAGTCAGAACCAAGGCCCATTAAGCAAGAATGTGTGTGTGGTGGGACAGCTATCTCTGTCTCCCGAGGTCACCTGAGATCACAGCAGTGGAAATCAGAGTCTGGATCTGCCAGTCCCTAGAATCTGCCCACAATCCACGGACCCTTTCCAAGGGAAAGAGCTTAGAAATATTTCACCCCATCAGCAGCTCTGTTTGCTGGAACCTTCCAGCAGCTAGCAAGGAGGGGATTCTGGTAGGGCCACAGAGCAGCCTTTAGAAGCTCTGCCTCTTTGCTCTCGGTTTAGCTACCAGAAAGTCTCAAGGGCAAAGTTGCTACTAAAGTAATTCACTTATGCCATTCCCCACAGAACCAGATACAGAGCCAGGCATGAAACCAGGTGCTCAGTCAATACTGAGAGAGTACGTGCATGGCACAAACCAAAGCTGTTGGAGGGGGAGGGCTCTAGCCATGTGATGATTGGGCACTTACAGCGGATCCTGGACTTGCTGCCTCTCCTGTTTTATAGGTGTCAAGTTCCCATAAAACCAGTCCTCTAGCAGCCAGTGAAGCTGGCATTTCCCTACACGGTTCAGTAGGAGGGTATCCAGCTCTCCCTACAGCCCTGCTGCTCCAGCGGGGAATCGGCTAATCTGCACCAGGCAGGCTGATGCTGCATCCTGTTTCCAGACCAGCCTCCCCTGGCTCCCTGACACTTGTCAGTGCTCTGAGGGTTCCTAGAGGCTGCTGGAAATGGTGTGTGGCTGTGGGCAAGGGCCAGTGGCAATCCTTACCATTAACACTGCTCTCCAGGGGCAGCTCTGGATCCCGGCTGCAGGGGCTCCTCTCCACCCTGCTCTTATGGACGGCTGTTCTCTGGGGCTCCTGCAGCCCCGGGGGAAGGTGGTTGTTGGTAGATGGGCCCGGCTGTGGGTGCCTGACCTGAGGTCCACAGGCCTGAGCCACAGTTCTTGGAGGAGACTGAGGCAGGGTGAGAGCCACAGGTTGTGCTTGGCCCCCTGGCTTGCGGGGTCCTGCCAGGGCTGACTTCCTGTGAGGCACAGGGCAGGTGGTTTTCCATAGAGGAGGAGGGGAGAGGGAAGCAGACAGCTGCTGGGCAGGCCGTGGGGCAGAGGGCTCTGTCCGGCTGTGTGGCAGGGAAGGAGCACAGGCAATCTCCAGAGGTTTGTGGCTGTCTATAACTTGGTCTGGCCTGCCCAGCCCTGAGGGCCCAGTGTTCGTGGCAAGTGTTCTTGTGGCACAGGCTGTCTTGCATGGAGTACAGTCCACAGCGTGAGTTCGGTGACTTCCAAGCTCCAGTTTAGGAGGCCTCTGGGACCCTGGGGGGGCCCTCTGAGGTTCCAGGACAGGGGGCTTAGGAACAGCATCTTCTCTCCGAAACTCAGTCCCCTTGGGAGTGTGAGCTCTGTCCCCTTTCACCTCATCTCCCCTCTCCACATCAGCAACCCCAGGCAGGTGAGGCTGGGCCTGAAGGGCCCAGGGCTGCTCCATCTTCACCCTCCTGGACCACCGGTGACCTCCTTGAGGCCGCTGCCCAGGGCTGTTCCCTCGGGTCAGCACACCTGTCCTGCTGGGCTGAGAGGTCCCAACCTCCTTGCTGTCCAGGGCAGCATCTGCGTCCTCAGGGCAGGTGGCAGTGTCCCCAATGTGTGTTTCCCGGATCCGTTCTGTGTGGAGCCCCGGCTGGGCAGGGAGGAATGGGAATGGGGAGTTCAGGCCATGGGAATTATGGGGCTCTGGCAGTAGCCCCTCCACCCCATCAGCAACCTGGAACCCCTGGGGTTTCCTCAAGTTGGAGGTCGCCTTCTCCTCAGCCGGGCGACCCTCCTGAAGACAGCTGCCACAGGCCGGGCACTTTCTATCACTGTCCCATGCGGGCGGTGGCACTGAGTGCTCACTGACATCCAGACGGCTCTCACTCAAGTCCCGGCGGATGTAGTGGGTGAGGTCAGGCTTGGAGCGCAGGGGTCCCTGGCCCACCTTCCGCAGCACCGTGCTCAGCACCCACCGCTGGCGCTGCTGCAGCCGCTCCAGATAGCGGACCTCGGCTTCACCGGCAGACTCGTCCTCAAATCGGACATGCGACACCAGGCTGTCCGGCTTGGGCCCCTGTCCGCTGGAGGTCCCGCCGGAGCAGTCACTCACGGTCCCATTCTGGAGGCTGTCACTACAGGTCATCCTGGGGTCCTGGGCCGGGTTTCTTGGCTCATCTCTGAAGAAGAGACAGGAGAGACATGCAGAAGGATGAGGAGCAGGTGAGCCCTCTCCCGAGACCCACCCTGCCCTGTCCTCCCCATTCTGGGACCCACTCTCTCAGGGTGCTCTGTGGCAGCCTCAGCCCACAGTCAGGTCCTTGGGGAGCCAAGTGGTAAAGCCCACCCCAATCCTCAGACTCAGAGAAACAAACACGGTCTACAGTGTGGGCTTCCCTGTGCTACCCGGCTCAGCCTGCTATGATCAAACACTGCTGAATTCAGGAGTGGACAGAAGGAAGACACCAAAGACCTTACATTATGAGGGGTATATGCTGTGCTGCATGTTGTGTGCAAATGATATGAGTGATATGTGCATGTGTGCATATGTGGTATCTGACGTGAGAGATATGTGATTTATGTGTATATTGCGTGTATTATGTGTGTGATGTGTGGGGTAGGGTGTATGCTGTTGTGTGTGGTATATGATGTGTGCTGTGTGTGTTGTGTGTAGTGTGTGTAGCATGTGTGGTACGTGGGGTGTTAGAAGTGATCAGAACATTAGACATTTCTGGACATAAGTACAATCAGCTCTCTCCGTGGATACCACATCTGTGGATTCAACCAACAGTGTAGTGAAAATATCTGAGAAAGAAACTGCATCTGTACTGACCATGTTGGCTTCATTCTTGCTATTCTTCCCTAAACAGCACCATACAGTAACTACTACATGGCATTTACATGGTATCAGGTAGTTCAACCACACTTGTGGTAATTTAACTCATACAGGAAGATGTGCACAGTTCATATGTAAATACTACACCCTGATTGGGGTTTGAGCATTCATGGATCTTGGTGTCTCCACTGGGCTGGGTGAGCCTTGAAGTCAGGGTTTCTGGGTATTCCATCCAGAATTCCTAATTACCTTACTTGGACAGAATTCAGACTGAAGGACCCTTGGCAGTCACCTTTGGACTTGGAGAGAGAGGAAGAGAGAGAGAGAGAGAGAGAGGCCATATGAGAGAATAATCCCATTATATACCCCAGTCTGCCTTCAAACTTGGAATCTTCTGTCTTTGCCTCTAAAGTGCTGAGATTATAGGCATATACAACCATGCCTAGCTTTGAACTCTGAGTCCTAACTGGTCCAACCTCCACCACCATCACCCTTTATCCATATACAACCTAACACACATTCTCATCCTGCCTCTGGCTATAATGGCATTGTTGTGCTGGGAAACTTCACATCCACCATTAGCTTTGGCTCAGGGACATACAAGTCCTCCTTGGCTCCAGAAGCCCCCTCCCACTCACAAACCATACACCAGAATTTGGAGCAGGACCCTACTTCACTCCTTTTCTTCCAGCAACCTCTCCACCAATCTACCAGGAAATGTTTGGGATGCACGTTTCCCTCATTTATCTACCTGCCTCCAGTCTGTGGGTTCTCCTGGGACCCAGCTAGCTTCCCCCTTCCCTGCAAGAGGGCACAGTATTGCAGTGATGGGTTTTGAGGTGAGAAACAGGCCCTGCACATGCCTCTCAGCTGTTTTTCCTTACCCGACACGACACGCACGCACTCATAGGCCTCCAGGCTTCTGACCCCCTCCATCCCTTTTATGGTAGCCCTTGGGTCACCATTTCCTGAAATCTTCCTTTATAACCTGCCTGCCTTTAATACCTCTTTATTAAAACTTACCTGCCATGTATGGATAATTTTATGTATCAACTTGGTCAGGCTATACTACCCACGCAAATGAAATGTTATTCAGGATGTTTCTGTACAGGTGTTATTTCTAGACAAGAATTAACATTTAAGTGGGTGGAGTCTGAATAAAGCAGACCACGCTCCATAATGTAGTAACTCCATAATGTAGTAATCCTCATCCTATCAGTTGAAGGCCTTAGGAGAATGAAGACTGACACCATTGAGCAGAATGGAATTCTGCCAGCAGATGTGTTTGGACTTGAACTCTTCCTTGAGCCTTCTGACTTACACTGCAGGGTTTGGATGTGCCACATCCCAAGTGTGTGAGCCAATTTCTTAAAATAAAACTCTACACGTCCTGTTGATTGTGTGTGGATTTTGTGTGTCGGTTTCCCTGGACACCCTAACTAATGTCCTACAACCGTGCCTCCCTCCTCTGAACTCCTGCACCGTGCATCTGCCATCATAGACTCAGAAGATGTTAGGGCTGAGGGGCCACTCGGAAGTAGTCACTATGCCCCCTACTGAGAAGAGGCACTCTTCAAGCAGAAGCTTAGGACACTGTCACCAGCCAGGATCAACCAACAACAGCCCAATGGAAGTTCTGTACATGACTCAGAAGTCCAGCTGGAGGGTTATGTGATAAGAAAAGAAAAAAAAAACAATCTGGTTTTAAAATGGTAACAGAATCCAGGTTCCATGAGCTGCAGCAGTGCCCTTAACAAGATGGTGAATGGAGCCATCCCAGAACCCACTCCAAAGGGAGAAATAACAATTTGTTCTAAAAGTAGAAGGGAAGCTAAGCATGTTTGGTGTCTTCAACCCAGTAACTCACACCCTAAGCACCTTCCCCTCCCACCAGCAGTGTTAGCAAGAGTGGAAGAGAGTAGGAGGGACTTTGCGGCATATGCCGAGTGTGGGAGGCAGCTAAGGCGCCCACAGCTCAGGACTGCTGAGCTTCTCAAGAGAGGCCTAGCAGGGCTCCAGTAGCCGCCCCTGGAGGACAGATTCTTCTCTGAATCAGGGCCCTTTCTATAGCCCTGAAGTTGCATGGCCTTCATCAGGAGCCTCCTTTCTAAAGCCTCTCTTTGCACAACAAGGCTGTGATGTGCATGAGCTCTGCCATCTCACACAGCCACTAGCCACACACTACAGTATCGCTTACTGACACTCTCCCAGGCTTATCCTGCTGATAGGCGTTGCCCTGGGGAGATTGGGAGTGCTAATCTGAGTGTGCTTGTCCCCCAGATGGCAAAATCTCACACTTGTAGGAGCTGCTTGGTTCCTAATGTTTATTTGTGATTTGCTTCCAGAAAGCATAGCTACCTCTACCTCTACCTGTATTCCGGCTTGCCCAGCTGCTTCCAAGGAAAAAGAGGGCCTTCCAGAGCCTGCTCTAGTGCCCCTCCTCTTCCCTCCTCTCTCTCCAAGCTGCTCTTTGGAAGGCATGGTGCGCCAGGGATGGGGTAGAGGCTCTTGCATTGAGCAGAGAGGCCTCGGGCCTGCATGACATCACCATACTAACTCTGCCTGGCTCTCCAGGGTGATTTGATGGGGCATAACCTTTAGAGGCAGCTGCAGCAAGCCATCTGGTGTGAATTTTTCAGCTATACTCTCTGAGGATTCACTGGGGCTGCCAAGTCATAGTAATTCTTTTCTGGACACAGCAGCTGTTAAAGTGGGTCACCTTGCATTTCTACAGCATTTCTACAGGCAGGAAGAAAGGAACCTATTTTACCATAGTGACTGGGGTAGTGGTGAGCTGCTGGACTGATTTGGAGGAGAGAGGGAGCCTGGGAGGACACTGACACAAAGAAGTCTGTTTTGTAGATGGTCTTTATGTGTGGCTCCTCAGTCAGTCTCATAGCTATGGAAAGTGGGGGCAGGAGAGTTCCTTGGAAGTCTGAGGCTTCTAGCCATGCATATGTGAAGCAGAGCAGTCCAGATGCCTCAAGGAAGCCATGCCATTCCAAGCCAGTTCCTTCTGTCCAGAAAGAGGAATAAAAGGAGAATAAAAAGAGAAAATAAAAGGATTTAGGGTCTCCCCAGTCCCCGTCCTAGGGGTTACAGTAACAACTAACATAGGCCTCTGTTCACAATGGAGTCATGTCAAGGGTTAAATACAAGTCCCTAGCCTTTAATGAGTAGGCTTAGGGCTGGGAGTAGTGGTACATGTCTGTAATCCCAGCCACTTGGCAGAAAGAGGTACACAAATCACAGACTGAGCCCAACCCTGGAAAAGCACAAAATCCTTTCTGAAAAAGCAAACAAACAAACAAAAAAAACAAACAACTGAAAATAAAGCTGGGGCCCTGGCTTGAATGGCAGAGTAGTTGCCTACCACGCACAAGACCCTGGTTCAAAAAAAGGCTCAGGATCTCCAATAAAAGAGCATATGATCCAGTTTTACTAGGAGTCCCACCTCCAGTGCCATATAGTGATGGAGACAGGCAGATCCAGCAGGCTTACTGTGCCTGAGAGCCACAGGCCTTGCTAGCTACAGAGGTATTCCTGTTCAGGCCTGGAAAGATCTGGAATGGTCCATCAGCCTCATCTCAGGCCCAGAAGTGTGAGCTGGAGCTGGCTGTGGGTGCTAGAGAACTCTTTAGTGGCTCTTTGAGTGTGCACAGACGGGGCAGGTGATGAGGGTAGGGTGTGTGCTCAAGGGCAGTCATGTGATATGCTGGTCTGAGGCTCTTGAACCTGTTCTCTGTCTCTTCATCCCTGATGAAGCCTTGTGGTTCCAGCATCATGCAAGTAGGGCAATACTCAACTCTCCATTTCTGATGTTACTTGTGGAGCCTGACTCCAAGGGCCTGGTGGGTATCTCCAGTAGCTGCTCCAAAGCTCCAAAGCTGGGCAAGCTCCAAAGCCTGTCCCTCACTTGGGCATCATCCTTTGGCCAGGGCTCCACTGGACACCCAGAAGCAAGTTGGAACCCTGGGCTCTGTTCTGGATGCCTCTGTTCCTCATGCTCCCCCATAGATAGATAAAGAAATGTTGCGTAACTAGACCTGACAGTACTACAACACTCATGATATGCCTCGTGCTGTTCTAAGTACCTTTCAGGGGCCGGGAAGGTGGCTCAGTGGTAGAGCGCTTGCCTTGCATGCATGAGGCCCTGGGTTCGATTCCTCAGCACCACATAAGAAAAAGAAAAAAGCCGGAAGTGGCGCTGTGGCTCAAGTGGTAGAGCGCTAGCCTTGAGCTGAAGAGCTGAGGGACAGTGCCCAGGACCAGAGTTCAGGCCCCACAACCGGACCCCCCCCCAAAAAAAGGAAGAAAATCGTACTAAGTACCTTTCATAGGTTATATAAACATCATGAAAACCCTATTATAGTCCGCATTCTGTGGATAAGGAAAAGGGGGCACAAAGACTTCTGGAAGACACACAGCTAATGAGATGCACAGCCTGGCTCCAGGTCTCAGTCCTTCTTGGCTACTTGGTGGCTAGTTTGTTCCTGGTTTGGGGACTCTCTGAGAAGTCCCCATACCCTCCTTCTTGTACCTCCCACCAGGACATGACAACAGCCTCTTCCCACTCGTCTCCTGGATTCAATGCATCCAGCAGCCAGAACAGCTCTACTGCAATGCAGATGTGATTATGCAGTCAAGCTATCTCCTGGTAAGTCTTCCCAACTATTACAGGAGACATCTAAGTTGTCCAGCAGGCCTGGAGGCTGCCATGAGCTCCAGCCTCCATCTCATCCTGTGATGCTGCTTCTCCTGGCTTTCATCCCTAGGATGCTCACTGCCTCCAGGTGCCCATGAATATGTACATGTTTTTCAAGCCCCAACTGTGAAGCCACCTCCTTTTGGGAGCTCTACCTGTCCTTTCCAGGCAGAGGTATAGCTTTCCAGGCAGGGTCTTTCCCTCCTACAACATAGCCTACAGAACTGAATATTTATCTTCCTAGAGACTATGATCTCTATGCCCCCAAGGAACTCAGATCATGTTTCCTCTTTGTATCTCAATTCCCAACACCTAATGGTTCCCTTTGTAAAGGGGTGTTGACTGATTAAATGATCACAGCACAAGTGCTTGACATGGAAAACATATAGACACAGAAGGAAGGAGGGAATAGAGGCATTTGGGTTAGATTTCACCTATTTCCTGCTACTGACCCTTCCCTTCCCTGGCCCTCCCAGGCCTTTCTGGCTCAGGCCCCACTCACCGGATGCCCTGAGCAATGGTGGGCACAATATCATGGCTGGCACGGAGGGGCCGGGTCCTGGCCTTCATGCGGGCGTGCTGCAGCAGATGCTTGGCTTCCTCATGCTTGGCACTCAGCATGGGCTCCGGCTTGGAACCAAAGGTCCTGCAGGGTGGCACACAGGCCAGGGAGGGAGGGGAAAGGATTAGAAGAAAATAACATGGATTAGAAGGCTTTAACAGTGTAAGGCACGGGCTACGCCAGGAAAAGCCCTGCGTGTGCAGCCTTCCCCCTCCGGCTCCTCCTCCAGAGGGTCCCTGAATGGGGCTTGGGGCCTGGAGAATGGCCCTAATAGGGGTCAGGGAAGTTTGGTCCTGCTTGAGGGACTAGAGGGAGACCCCAGGAGGATCTAGAGAGGATAAAGGAGTCTCTAGATTATTCTATTGTTCCTTCCCTGGGCAGATAGTAGAAGTTATCTGGGAGTAGGAGGAAGGGAAGGGCCTGGGGTTGTGGGGCTGGGCCTGTGCCCAGACAGATGGTCTTTCATTGTAGACCTCCCTGCCTCCTTCTGTCTCTCGGCACCCACAATCCCACACAAGCAACACACTGCCACCCCTGGCTCCCACTGCAGAAGGAATCTGGGAGCTGCCCGTCAAACTTCCCATCTTTTGGGGGAGTGACATTTTTATAAATCCTGGTGCTTTCTTGCCTGAGTCCCCATCCAAACCTGTCAGGCATCAGCTCAAGGCTCACAGGCTCGGCACTGAGAGAAATGAAGCTGGACCCAAACCAAGTGAGCAAATGGCTCGATTTTCATAATAATAAGGGTCCTCTAGCAACCCCAACAGATGCACCGCCTCCCTGGCCAGTCCAGAGCTGCAGAAATGACAGTACCCCTTTCCAAAGCTGTCTTCCAGACAGTGACACACCACCTGCACTGGGCTACAGCAATAACGGCAGCCCACACCTCCCTCTAATGGGCAGTGCTCTCTGTGGAGCTTGCTCTCCCTGGCCAGGCTGGCCAAGGGCAGGTGTTCGCTTCGCTTGACAGATGAGGGTGTCCAGTGCTGAGAGGAATGTTGGCACATTGCTCAAGGTCGAACATCAATTGAGAGCACAGCAGAGCAGAGCAGATAACAGCCAGCCCTGCTGCCTCCAGCATCACCCCCATGGCCGCTCCTCTTCCTCCCTGCCTCCCAGGGCAGTCAGAAGATGTCTGTGGCTGAGGTCAGACACACTCTTTGCTGTAACTGTCATCTAAGCTGGGCTGCCTCCACAGAAGGGCCCCTAGAAAAATCAGGTATCGCAGACTCAACACAGCCTGGATCTCAGACCTGTGACCTCCATGATAACAAGTCACTCCATATTCCCTGTGGGAGAAAGGGCCTTGCAGGACCATAAAATAAAGTACCAGGAAGTTTCCTGCTGCCAGAGATAGATGTCAGGAGATAAGGGCACAACTTAGGCCTCCAGGGACAAGGGCTCCTTGAGACATCCTTGGACCAGCTCTGGACAGGCAATTTTCTTTTTTATTTTCTTCTCATCATTTGCATCAAGCTGTGCTTTGTGCCAGAGAGGGAAAGGCTGCTAGCATAAAGGCACCATCTGTGCCTGCACACCCTGGCAGGGCCAGGCCTGGCTGTGGAAGAAAGAGGGCTTCGTGAGGTGATGCAAAAGTGCATCTCCAGGCCCCACTGCTGCTGCCCCTCCCCCCTTCCTGGCCTCGTTGGCAGGAGAGGGTCCCCCACTTCCCCCACCCCACAGCTTCCAGAGCAGGCTGCTCCTTCAAGAAGGCAGAGAACAGCTGTGCTCCCTGGGGCTCCTGCTCCAACAGCAGAGATAATGAGGTTACCAGCCCGGAGAGGTGGCCCTGCAGCCGCGGGCCTCTGGCGGCTCGCCCTCACATTCAGAACCTTCCGGTGACAGCTGTGCTTCCCTGGCTGTCGGAGGGCATTTGTCACAAGGTCTGGTGGGCAGGCAGGAGGGCCCCTGGGCAGCTGGCCCGATGCTGCCACAATCAGCCCTGCCCCAGGTTTTTAAGCCATTTTGCAGCTTTGCTGCTTCCTTTCCATTCCTTCTACTTAGAGCAGTTTTTTGTTTTTTGCTTTTTTTGTTTTGTTTTTTAATTTCTCATCAGCTTCCCTGCTTCAGTTTCTGGCAGACAAAGCTGGTTTCTCCACTGATTCGAAAAGCAGGGTTTTTAAGTGCCTGGAGGCATCCATGTGGTAACACGCTGAGCCGGAGGATGGTGGCAGTCCCTTTCACAGACTGCAGACAAGGCCAGCAGAGCACAACTCTAGTCATTGTGGCTCTGTGGGGAGTTTGGGGAGGGGTGTAATTCTTCCAGGAAGCAAGCGGATGTAGTGTCATGGGATGCTGAGCCTGTACTGCCTACTTTCCATCTGAGGGAGACTTTCCAGTCCAATCTGGCCCTGGCCTCTGCCAAGGACATAAAGCCCCAGATCTAGTCCCTACCTATCCCAGATTACAATCCCACAATTCTAGCTTTCACAATTCCTCTGGAAATTTCCTGGCAGAGGTGGAACAGTCACTGAACCATCAGACAAAGGCAATTCCTACCTAAGAACAGACAATACCTACGACTATCCTGAAATCCTGCACTTCGGGGGCTCATTTGTTCAGTGGGTGGGTAGCTCAGTGCTTTGCCTTCCCAGGCTTCCGTTTCCCCATCTGTAAGAATGGGGCTTGGAAAAGGGAGAGGACTCACACTTCCATCCTGCCAGTCTGGGTTTTTGGCCAGACAGCCTTTGGTGAGGGGTGAGAGGACTCAGAGGTTCCTACCTTGGGAGTTCACACCACTCAAGTCTGGCTCTCGTGGGGTTGCAAATCCTACAAAGAGCTAATTGTTAAGGGAAACTAGAGGGCTAATAGCATGTACTAACCATTCCCTCTGCCTACCAGCCACCCGTATCCTAAGGACAAAGGGCAGAGGGTGTCTCCTCCCTCTCTGGTCTCTCCATCAGTTCCTGGAGAGGAATAGGCTTCGTTTTGACTTCATTTCCCCTCACAGCCAAGCAGGTCAGGAGAACCATCATCCTTCTCCTAGCTAGGGAGGTCAAGAGGACACAGCGAACTTTTCTGCAGCCATCATAATCCTGGATTAAAGCAATGAGCTCCAGCAACTCTGAGTTTAACTCTTGCATCTCAGGTACATTAACTAGGAAATAGGGAATAGGAGATAGGTCCTTCCACATTCCAGTATGCAGACAATAAAGGGAAAATATATAGTATACAGAACACATTTGGACCTCTTTCCTTAGTATTTGTCTCTTTTCTGCATATTTGAAAGCTATATCTTTATTTATTTATTGTGATTATTAAATAGTTGTATAAAGGGGTTACAATTCCATAAGTCAACTTATGAGTACAACGTGGAAGCTGTATATTTAAAAGGACAAAGTTGCTGGGTGCTAGTGGCTTGCACCTGTAATTCTAGCTACTCAGGAGGGTGAGATCTGAGGATCGCGGCTCAAAGCCAGCCTAGGCTGGAAAGTCTGTGAGACTCTTATCTCCAGTTAACTAACTTCCAGAAAACCAGAAGTGGAGCTGTGGCTCAAAGTGGTAGAGTGCTATCCTTGAGCAGAAAAAGCTTAGGGACAGTGTCCAGGCCCTGAGTTCAAGCCCCATGACTGACAAAAATAAAAAAATAAAGAGAAAGACAAACAAGAGGATGAAGTCCTACTGTGTGCAGTTTCCTGAGGGAAGGAAGCTGTGCCAGTAGCGGGTCGTGGACTTGGGCTCACTACAGTGTTTCCTTCCTGCACCTTCTTCGCAGACAGTGTCCTGCAGACACTGGCAGGATAAAGCCCAGAGAGGTGCTTCAGAGACAGCTGCCTGAGTTCTAATCCCTGGGTGGTCACTTCCTAGCTGTGTTGTGCTGGCAGGTGACCACTTGAAGATTAAGCCTCAGTTTCTTCACCTGCTAAATAAAGGCTGAGTTGTTAAGGTGAGTGAGACGATACCCTTAAAGGGCTTAGCATAGTATTAGGTACTTTTTTTGTGTGTGTGGGGGGGGGGGGGGTCCAGTCGTGGGGCCTGAACTCTGGGCCTGCGTGCTGTCCCTCAGCTCTTCAGCTCAAGGCTAGCACTCTACCACTTGAGCCACAATGCCACTTCTGGCTTTTTTCTTTTTGCTTATGTGGTGCTGAGGAATCGAACCCAGGGCCTCAGGCATGTAAGGCAAGTGCTCTACCACTGAGCCACCTTCCCAGCCCAGCATTAGGTACTTTTTAGGATTCTATACATGCTAGCATTTTAAATTATCATCAGTACTTTTTTTTAAAACCAGTGCTCTGTACATCATCCTTATCCTGTTAGAGCAAAGGAGTTCCTGCACATGAACTACAATCACTCAAATGACTAGACCATTATGTTGTCTGCAAGAAAGGCATGTCTGGAAGTGACAAACCATTCTGTCCAGCTAAAGAAAGCTTGCTTGCTAGGCTCTCTGGAAAAGAGATCCTTTTCAAAGCCTTCATGGAAAAGTCTCCATGGAAAAGATGACTTCCACAGAACAGGGAAGGGAGCAGGCCAGCTGGTAGCAGAGGGAAACTGATGCCCAATTGTAAACAGACCCTTCTCTTCCTGAAGAAGGAAGAATGCTCCCTTAGAAAGGGCTGCCAGTAGGCTCTAGCATTTAACACTAGGTCTAGGTTCTTCTAAGGAAAGCAGAACAGCTCTATCTCACCTTCCTAAAGAAGGCTGATCCTTGCTTAATATCAGAGCTCAGTGTGAGATGTACTGGTGATGGGTGGTAGCGGGTATCTAGGTGAGGGTGGCAGAGGCCTGCTCAGCTCTGGAGGGGCAGGAGGAAGACTTTTCTTGGATTTCAGCCTAGTGGGGCCAGGTGAATAGCCTCAGGTAAATTTCCTTTCTTGAGTTCCCTGATTGGGAAAGATTGGATGATGATTACATATACATACGTGGTTTGAACGTGAGTGTGGTGGGGATGTGGCATAGGACATCTGAATGTTCCAAGTGGCAATGACTTTGTGTAGGGCTCAGGGTTAGCTTCCTCTTCTCTAAGGCTCAAGACACTAGACGTTATAAGAGCAAGTGAAGGCTAAATGGGATGTTTTTCCAGGCAAGGTTACCGAGGTTTTCATTGTGGCTGCATAAAGAAAGGCTGTAGCAGGGCAGGCTGGGGCAGGTGGGAGCAGCAGGGCAAGCAGGGCTCAGCTACTCTTGTTTCAGTGATCTCTCTCACCCGGGGAATCTTAGAGCAGGCCAGGAGTGTTTCTGCTCATGTCCCCTGACGCTAGATAATACCAGAAGATTCAGAACCTAACCAGTGACACAGAATGGTCTCCAACCCCCATCACCTGACTCCTTGACACCATGGTAGCCCCCATTCCAGGAAATAAGATAACCCTGCAATGGGGAGGCTCAGCGAAGAAGGAAGACCATGTGAATGTAAAACATTTTCAGGTGTAGATTCAAACTTAACTCCCAGTATTTTCCATAAGTGGCCCCAGCCCACCTTCCACTCTGTATTCTATAGGAGTATGCCTATTATTTGTCCACAGCTCTCCCAAGCACGTGGGCAGCCCTCCTCACTCATCTGGAATGTCCTGTCTTGCTTCCACTCAGACCCTCACAAGCCCACACAGGCCCCAGACCTAGGTTCACCCTCACCAGCTCCTTCCTGCTTTCCTGTGCCAGACAATTTCTCAGCTCTTGTTCCATGACCTGCACAATTCCTCCTCCAGAAAGTCAAGAAGAAGAGCTAGCTATATTGGAACAGCCCCCACTGTGGCCTGGCTAGCAGTGGGAATTTACATCAAAATTTCCATCTAAAATTACACTCACATCTGTACCCAGGGCTAGGCTCACATAGGAGCTCCAATTTGTTATTGTGATGTAACTGAGATGCATTGGGTCTCTTTCTCCTCCTCCTCCCTGCTTCAGGACACACAGCTCCTAAAACCCTTGGACTCTGTAGAGTGATCTGCAAGTCTTTCATATGCTAGTAAAATGGTGGGGTTAGATAGGCTCTGGATGGGTCTGATCCCAACTAAGATAGAAGTAGAAAGTTTAAACTTTCAGTCCACTCCATTCTCCTAAGAGGTAAACGGGAATGAAGGGTGAGCTACCGGCCAATGGGAAACGTGCATAGACAGGAAGAGCTTCTAGATAGCTGAGAACATGGAGGTTCCTAGAATAAATATGCCCAGAAAGGAGATGAAAGGTGGCACCTTTTCCATGACATCAACCTTGCCCTGTGCAACTATCTCTTCCAAGGGTTGTCCTCAGTAATAGCCTTTATAATAAAGAAGTAAACTAAAATCTTTCCTTGAGTTCTGTGAGCTGTCTTAGCAAATTAATCAAATCCAAGGAAGGAATGGTGTAAGCCCTGACTGATAGCCAGTTGGTCAGAAGCATGGGCCATCCCTTGGGACTGGTATCTGAAGTGGGGACAGTCTCATAGGACTGAGCCTTCCACCTGTGGGAACTGACACCATTTCTGTGTAGATATATCACAAATAAATTGAGTTGTAGGATATTCAGCTGGTACATGGAAATAATACCTAGACATTTGATGAGGTATTCTGTGCTATGTTGTATGTGACAGCCTTTAGGCCAACTTGGTGTTTTTTCCCAATCTTAAAAATACTCTTAACATATTCATTTTTCAACTTTCTCACAACTGTAGGTCTGAGCACTTGAGCCAAGAGCAGGCCTGTGAAATTCATTAGAGCTGCTTGCTTTTACAGTCTCCAAACTGCTGGAGTCAAGGAGTTTAGACTTCTAGCTATCCCAACAAGGGCCTAAAAATAGAGACCCTGCTGTGTGGCTGGCACTGTCTGCTCATGACCTCCAGAAGGGCATGTTCACTAGGGGAACTATCCTACCCCTGGGAGGAGAAGAACTCAACCACAGAGGACATCTCCTGTTTTTTCTTCATCACTAGCACAACACAGCACAACCTAGAAACCCTCTCCTCTCATTCTCCCCTGCAGGCACATTCCAAGGTCTGAGGCCTCCCAGATCAGAATGGCCCAAAGGCAGGCAGTACAGCCTTGCAGTGGAGACTGCTAGCCTCAGGCTGCTTGCACCGGTAGCAGCCTGACACAGTGCTCTGCAGGCCTGGTATGCTACGGCTACAGGGTGTTTTATAGCTTTAGGGTGTCCCATAGCTGCAGGGTATCCTATAGCTATCTGTGTGTCTCAAATAGCTGCAGCCAGTACTCCAATGACTCCTGCAGCTCATCTGGTTTCAAAGACTTTTTGATCATGTCAAATCAATACAGGGTGATACCATACTCTGTAATTCCAACATGTCTTCCAGAGCCTCAGGAAGGAAAAAGGCTGAGATCGCTGGCTATGGCCATTTTATAGAGATGAAATTCTAGATGAAACTGCTATTGACAGTAGATGAGATCTCCCCCCCCAGAGAAGTTTCTGTCAGTGAACCAGGACCAACACCTAAAGTTTGTCATTAGTATAAAATCAGAATGCACGAACAGTACTTAGCACAGCAGCTGGCATATAATAAAAGCATAAATGAGCTTGAAAACAGCAGCTGCATTTGTGACACTGGGAAGTTCTGATCCCCTAGGGCTTCCTCTGCCCCTTAATAACAGGGGAATCCCTGAAGTTGAGAGTAGAGGTCTCCTCTGCATCTGACCCTTAGCACTTAAGGTCCTGAACCCTCAGTGGTTCCCAAGGATAGCTGACTCCATGGGACCACCATCGGGCAAGCTGGGTCTCCTCCACTCCAAGAACTGGGCTCAGCAGTCAATGTCATTTCATAAGCTTGTTGCATTATTATGTTGCAGAGCAGTAACAATCATGGGCATAATTAAGTACATGTTGAGTTAACTTGCTTGTGATGGTTATTTGCTTGCAACATTCAACCACATAGATTCTAAGCTTAAGTGAATGTGACACAACAATTTCTCCCCCAAACCCTGAGAAATTCTGCAGAATTCACTGCCCCAAGAAGGCCCTGCCAGTGGTTGGCCATAGCCTTAGAGCACTCCTCTGCCCACTTAGGGGTGGTAGGACCACTCTAATGCAGGACTCTAGCCTCAAACGGATCTCCCAGGGCATGCTTTACTCACAGATCTCTTGAGAAGTTTAGCTCTATGGAAGTAGCACCCAAAAGTCATAGCACTTATGGGAAAAACAGAGCCCTACAGGGTTCTGGGGCATCATGGCATGGCTGTTACTTGAATCTGCCTATGTTCTCTGGACCTTCTTCCGGGTGTCTATCTAGCAGGGACCTGGCCCTCCTGCCAACCTTATGTCCTTCTGTGCTGGTCATCCTAGGTGGGTATTTCAAAAACTAAGATATCTCTCCTCACTCCACATAACTCCCCTATCTCTCTCTTTTTCTCCCTCTCCCTCCCCCCTGCCTCTCTCTCTCTCTCTCACACACACACACACATTCACACATCATATAGTACATGTGTGCATGCACACACACACACACACACACATTCACATATACACCTACTTAAACTCTTAAGAAGCAGCCCATGGTTTCAGATGGCTGGAAGGTTAGATCATAACCCCAAAGTCCCTGTCCTGAGGATTCTGCAGCAATGCTATCTCCTCACATGACTATTGGAAAGCCTCTTCCACCTCTACTTGAGGTCCTCCTCTTTTTAAATGAGTGGTTTTATTACTTATTACCCAACATGTAAGTCAGGCTCTGCCAACAGTGGCCTCTGATCAAAGGCTGCACCTTCCTGAAAAGCCTTTCCCCCAAGTGATGGAGTAGGTAGTAGGAGTGGGCAAAGTAACTTCGGGGCAAGGGTCCCGGAGGCACACAGCCTCTGCCCAGGCCTCCTCAGAGGGCTCCACAGGGCAGGAGGTGGACAGAGGGCCAAATGGAGTGTCACTGAGGACCATAGTCCTTTCTGCAGTCAAATTCCTCCACACCGGTAGGGCCATGATAAAAGGACAAGAAAGAATGAGAACAGTGGCTAAGGAGATAAGAGAGGAGACCAGGTGAGAAGTAACTAGGGATGAAAGAGCCAGGCATTCTTTTCTCCACCAGACCCTTAGCCGAGCAGTAGCCCAATCACCTGACTCTGGGCAGCCCTGGCCTTGTTAAAGCAGGCTGTGGGACTAGGGTTGCCATGGTCTGAATGTTTTTGTCCCTCAAATTCATATGATCATATTAGAAGGGGCTGGGGAAGCAACTTGTACTCTGGGATTGGGCGCTGTCCTTGTGCTCTTAAGCTCAAGGCGAGCGCTCTACCGCTTGAGCCACAGCGCCACTTCCAGTTTTCTAGCGGTTTATTGGAGATAAGAGTCTCACAAAGCCGAGCACTGGCGGCTCACGCCTGTAATCCTAGCTACTCAGGAGGCTGAGATCTGAGGATCGCGGTTCAAAGCCAGGCCGGGCAGGAAAGACCGTGAGACTCCTATCTCCAATAAACCACCAGAAAACCGGAAGTGGCGTTGTAGCTCAAGTGGTAGAGCCCTCACCTTGAGCTGAAGAGTTGAGGGACAGCACCCAGGCCCAGAGTTCAAGCCCCACGACCGACCAAAAAAAAAAAAAAGAGTCTCATGAACTTTCCTGCCCGGCTAGCCTTGAACCGCGATCCTCAGATCTCAGCCTCCTGAGTAGTTAGGATTACAGGCGTGAGCCACCGGCGCCTGGCTAATTACTTGTACCTTCATAAAAGGGATCCCAGAGAGTTTCCTTGCTCCTTTCCACCATGTGAAGACAAGGTGAGAAAGTACCCTCTGTGTACCAAGAAACAAGCTCTCATCAGACAAGGAATCTCTCTAGATGTCAGCCTCCAGAACTGTGAGAAACACATTTCTACTGCTTGTAAACACCCAGCAGCCTAAATGTACTAGAACAGAAGCCCTGCCCATGTTTTCTGGAGGGTAGGTCAAACTGAGTGGAATTTATGCAGGGAGCAGTTTGATCACAGAAAAGCAGCAATGTTGACCTCTGCTCTCAGCAGAAATCACAAGACCTTGCAGAGGCTGACATCACTGTGCAGCTGGGGAAATGGAGCCAGCTCCAGCTCCAGGGCCTCCTTCAGGCGTTTATACTAAGAGCTAAGAAAAGATGGAAGCTGAAGCTATGTGGGTACCTGGGATGGCTCAGGCCCCAGGTGGGCCCCACTGTACCTTGAGTGTACTTCTATTACCTTGTCTAGTTCAGGACACTGCCCAGGAAGGATAAGTGTCCCTCTTCCTATCCCTACACAGCCTGTCCAACTTCCGCCAAACAGTGGTAGAGGGGCTAGGAGAAAGTCTATTGGGGTTACTGTCAGGTTGCAGGTGAAATCCTTGAGTGACTCCAGCACACAACTCTAATTAAGAAAAGAATGTGTGGAGGAAAACTTTACATTCATTCTCTTATGTTAACGTCATAACAATTCTGTCATAACCAGACAGATTTTTTCAACTTTCAAGATAAAGAGACAGAAGCCTGGGCCAAGGATGGAGCCCTCACACACACCTCAAAACCTGGTGGTTTTGCCAAATATCAGCAGCCTAGGGCACTGGGCTACCTGTCACTTTCTCCAGGGTTTCAGGGTGATGATCTACAGTGGCCCTCAGCCTACCAGCATAGCTTCGCCTGTTTTGTAGTTTTTCAAGTTCTCCTATTGACCTGGTAAGGAATGAATGTGAGTATGAGGCAAAGAAGGAGGGAGAGAAAATGTGGCTCTGAGTCCTTACCTGTTCCGGTCTGAGTCCTGTAGGGAGCTTCCTGCGTCTAAGTCCATGTCCCCTGCTGATCGCTCTAGGGTCCAGAAAGAGAGATCAAGTAACATCAGAAACTGGGCTTTCAGCTGGCACTTAATGACCATCAAGTAAAGTGTGAGTGGCCATTTATTTTCCAGATAAATCCAACACCTTGCCTGTGTCTCTGAGAAGTGCAGGCATAGGCTGTTACGATAACTGAAATGGCCCCCAAGAGAAGAATGATGAATGAGTTCATGAAAGAAGGCTGTCTTTTGAGTTCGTCTAAACACTCACACCTCCCAGTACTGCCATTGTAGAACTCTGGCCCAGTGGGCCAGCATAATAGTAGGATGAAGAGAAGGGCTGTCTTCTGCTTGCCTGCCAGAGGGTGATGAGGGCCACAGAGGGAGAGAGTTCAGGGCAAGACTACAAACGCCATTCTGGAAAAGGCTACAAAAAAAAGCAAAGGGAAGAAGTCTTGGAGCCTCTTCCCCAAAGTACAAGGAGCCACCTCCCACTGATCTGGAGGGATTAGTGTCTTGATCAGGCAGGCCTGCCTGTGAAGAGAGTAAAAAAAAATTGCCAGTGCCAACAATAAAATGATACTCTGATTATTTTGGTGACAGCCAACTCTTTTCTTGCTCCCTACCATGAGTGCTTCCTTCCTTTCCCCTAGATCCTCTTCTGCCCAGCTGGACTATAGTTAGCCTCACCTGATAGAGTTCTGTCCAAGGATGGAGTCCAGGCTGGGGTTGCCACCTTGGAGAAACTCTGTCCAGAGACCTTGAGCATCTCCTGCAGCAGAAGACGGTTCTTCTCTACTTGGTCAGACAGGGACAAAGCATTATCCCCTGGGCCCAAAGCTCCCAGCTCTCCAGCTCTCCAGAGGGTCCCCCGTGGGACTGCCCTAGGGTTTAAGTCCTTCTCAGAGGTCAAACACATGCTATCCAGGTCTCTCCCTGTAGCCAGATGGTATTCAAGGCGATATGGCCTTTCTTTTGTCAGGCTGGGTACATGGGTGACTTTACAAGGACTAGACCCTTCTCGCTGACCTGGAGTAACTCTGTGGATGAGGCTGTCTTGCAAAGAGCTGGACCCTAGAAGCAGACTCCTCTCATGTTCACACAATATCCATGCTGCTTCTGGAGGCCACACGCTCTGCCCATTCCAGCACTTAAGCCCAGGGTCAAGTGACTTGGGAGGCCCAAGTCCCCCATTCCTGGAGGGTTGCTCTTCATTGACACAGCCGTCCAGCTGCCCATCAGTGAGGTTCTCAGCATGGGGGACCAGCACAGCATCTGGCAGGGGAGAGCCTTCTGGAGGGCTCTGGACTCCTTTGGTCTTGACTTGTCGGCATTTGGATGTCTTAGGGCTTTCACCCTGTTTACTCGCTGTCATCTCCTTCAAAGCCCTCACTTTAGACTGCAGCACAAAGGGCTTTTGTAGCTCCTGTGTTCTGGGGGGCTGAGGAGCCATCCAGTTGGGTGTTCTGGCTTCCTGAGGGCATGGCCAGGGTCTTGGGAGGGTTCTATTAGCCAGTTGTGGTACAGCGGATGTTACCTGCATGGGGCTGGCTGTTCTGTCCCAAGTCTTGGATTCTCTGGAAGACAAAACAGACAAAGTTCCTGAGACCCCAGCCCCTGCACTCAGGTGGCTCTAGCAACTTGCTTGGCTCCCAAAATACCTTGGTGTGGAACCATGCCCAGATGACCATAACCTGGAGACAGCAGTCTTCTAACATGAATGTAACTTAGAGAAGTCCTAATCATAGAGCAGTACAAATATGTTATTATTGAATTTATTCTTCTAAGTCTCAGTAGTGTTCTATCCTCCTATCTCTGCTTTATGGATAAACAAAATTATTTTCAAACATCAACCTGATGTCTGTGGGGACAAGAGTGAGAGTTAGGATGGTTCTCCAATCCCTGGCCTCTTCCTTTGCTGGCCACTGCTGGGAGGAGGATGTCAACATCTGCTAATGGCTACCATGCTGTCCCTTGTGGAGGAGGGACCTGAGGAAGGGATCAGGCCAATTCCGTCCCTCCAGTGAAAGGTGTATCCCCCCCAACCTCACCAGGCCCTGGGTATATAAGCCTTAGAACTCAGCATGGGGTTGTACTCAAAGGGAGCTTACAACCAATCACCAAGTCCTATCAGCTCTCTGCCAGGCAGTCCTTTCACATGCTTTCAATCATTCTCAAATAATCCTGACACAACTCTGTCAAGAGTGGCATTATTATCATCACTTTTGCAGATGGAAAAACTAAGTTAACTAAGAGATTGTGTCACAGATGCTAAGGAGAGGCCCGGTGTGGAGTAAAAGGCTTATAATAAACCCAGGGCTCTTGCAAAACACTTGCCATCCCTCAGTCCCACCACCTCTCTTGGAAGATAGGACTGCTTAGTCCACAGGGAGTAAGTGACTTCCCAGCACCACAGAGCTCCTTCAGTACCACAGCTGATATTAATGGCTTTGTGGAGGAGAAAAGCATAGCCTTTTATTCACTGAAGTGTTGCCTGTATACCTACATGCTAGTGTTTTTCTTTTTTCTTATGCCAGCACTGAGGCTTGAACCAGGGCCTGGGCATTTTCACTCAACACTGACTCTTCACCACTTGAACAGCACCTCCACTTCCAGCTTTTTGGTAGTTAACTGGAGATAAGAATCTCATGGATTTTTCTTACCCGAGCTTTGAACTGTGATCTTAGCTTTCAGGCTCCTGAGTAGCTAGGCACAGGGCTCCAGTGTCTTAATACTCTGTTCTCGAAGAAAAGGCTACTTAACATTACACAGCTAGAAATGTCTCTCTCCAAGTAAATTCAGTGTATGAAATCTATATATATATTAACTACCAATTAGGAATTCATTATTCCCTTCACATACTGACATAAAGATTCACCATAAACTGTTCTGAAATGCCAAGTTCCCTCTACAGTTGTTTGTTACAGCTCAATTTATACATAGTGTTTCAGGATAAAGCAAAACACACATATAATACAAAAAAGTTTAAGAACTATCTTTAGGGTAGAAATCTTGTCCTCTATCAGTTAGCCTAGAATGTGCTGGGTTTCTCTTTGCTGTCCAGCTACCTCTCCCTCTCTTCCAAGGTCCCAAACAGAAAACAGGGTTAGGATGTAATAGGAGCCCTTTCTGGGATGGCCAAACCCAGGGACAGCGTTCCAGAGGACCCCTGTCGTGAGACCTTAAAGAATGAGATGGTCCCCTTAAGGTCCCTGGGCAGTCTTCCCGGAAGACAGTTCTGATGGGCGCCGTCTGCTCCCATGACCCAGGCTGTAACTCAGAGTCGGAATGAAGATGGACGTGAAGGGCGGGCCTCCTCCTTCTTCCCGCTCGGTGACCCGAGGAGGTCTCAGGTCCCCAGCAGCCA
Source organism: Dipodomys spectabilis (assembly GCF_019054845.1). NCBI lineage: Eukaryota > Metazoa > Chordata > Mammalia > Rodentia > Heteromyidae > Dipodomys > Dipodomys spectabilis. Next base: position 13,991,815 of record NW_024870696.1, read on the forward strand.
GCCGAGGTTCCTCCCTCCACCCGGTACCGCTGCATACTCACGGAGGGCTGTGGCGGGCAGCTTCGGCCTCCATCCCCTCCATCCCTCTGAGAGGTGAGGCCGTCCTCTACCCTCTCCCTCCCAGGCCTGCAGCAGACTTCGGGGAGGGACTTCCAGCCCGGGATCCGGGCGGGTGGGAGTGAGGCCCGCAGGCCTCGCCCCTTGTGGCCTGCCCGACTCGGGGTCGGGGTCTGGGGAGAGCGAGGTGCGCGGCTCGGTGCGAGAGCGCACAGCGTTGCCCAGAAGGGGAGAGCGCTGCCCGGGCGCCCTCCCGGGCCATCGCAGAGGAGTGGCGGAGCGAGAGGAGGGGCAGCGGAAGGGGCTGGAGGAACCGGGACCTCAGCCTCCCCACCCCCAGCCTCCGGGAGCCGTTTCTCCCCGACCGCCCCGGGGAACAACCTAGGCACCGGCCCAGAGTTTGCGCCCAGCCCGCTCAGCCCTCCCTGCGGCCCGGGGATGGAGCTCAGCTGACCTTCTGAGTTAGGCAGAAGTTAAGACCGCCCTTTGTTTACACTGCCTTCCCCGAGGAGTCTAGACACTTCTTGGTGGGGCTGTCCCCCGGGTCTCCTCCGAGCCGAAGTCCTTGGCTTCTGTGTTGTGGTGGGGCCTAGGGTCACCCTGAGTGGACAAGGGTCCCCTCATCCTGCCTGCCTGTCACCTCGGTAGCGACGAACTGTGTTTCAGGACCCCGGGGACTCCTGCCCACACTTTGTCACTTGCTCTAGAGCTGGGAGCTTAAGCTATCGGCTCCCCCCCCCCCCCCCACCACCTCCACCACACTGTGGTTCAAACCAACAGCGCTGTCTTTACCCACCGGACATGTGGCCAAGTCTATTTCCAAACCTATCTTCTCCCCCAAAGACAAGAGACAAGAGAGGAGCCAGAACATTCCAGGCATCTCTGCTTGTTCTTTTTTCCTTCTGCAAGTGAGCTACTATAAAGCAAAGGGTTCTTGTGCTTGGTTGCACCAAGATCATTCTCCAGATGGCCAGGTTAGCTACTGAAAGGGCTCTGTCTGTGTGGTGCATGGCGAGAAAGAAGCTTCCAGAAGGGCTTGGCTTCCCTTGAGTAAGCAGGCTTGCCCTGCAGAAGGTGTGGAGGGGGGGGGTGCATCTTGGCAGATAACCATACCCAGGTCTGAGAACTTGAAAACTGCCAGTAGCTTGACCTGAGATTATCCAGGCAAGCCTGGTGTTAGGGAACAGATCCAAAGTCACACAGCTCTGGGGACGGGTGGTCTATAGAGTCTGGGTACTTTCCTTTATGTGCCCAAAGCAAGTAGGTCCAAAAGCAGTACTGTTAATCAATACTGCCATATCACGATGTAGGAACAGTACCATCCATGGCAGGAGGGCAAGCACCAGGTGTTGGGCTGTGTACTCTGTGGTCTCGTTCCTACAGATCAGGAAGCTGAATTTAGGTTAGCATCCCATAACAAAGCCCCTGGCCTTCTGGAAAGCACCCCGGCATCTGCATATTCTACAAGAAAGATCTAGGTAAGTTTTATCATTGTTTGTTTTAAATAGAATACTTTGTGGAAAAAACATGAAGTACTGTGATACTCAAAATATCAGTCTAGCCCTTCCTTTCTGGATCCTGCCAGCTTCTCCTCTTCTACAAAATTCTGAAAACCAAGAAAGGATCCTTCCTGTCCCCCAGGGGCAAACATTAGTCCTATGGACAATGCTGCTGCTGCTGCGCAGCTGGTGGACTTCCCATGAGCCAAGGCACCTCATATCAGATCTTAAATCTTTACAACCCTGACATATAGGAACCATGTTGCTTCACTTTAGGGTAAGGAAATCTGGATTACAGAGAGGTTAAATGACTGGCCTAAGGCCACATTGCTAGCACAGCTAGACTCTGAATCAAATTCTGCCTGGCTCCAACGTTCTGCCTTACTTTTCAGAAATGTCTCTGAACTCAGATTTCTCCGCAACTCCGGGAGTCCTCTCTTCCCCAGAAGTTAATGATCTGTAAGGCAGGTTTCTGAAAATTCCAGCAAAGGTTTAATGTTTAAACCTCCAAAGGTCCCTCCCCACATCTTATGAGATGCAAATAATCACCTTCAGCTTACTCATTAAATCTGTTACTTTGTGAGATGGGAGATGAGGTGCCCTATTTTCTTGGAGGCTTTTAAAGCTACTGGTTTGGGGCTGGGAAGGTGGCTCAGTGGTAGAGCGCTTGCCTTGCATGCCTGAGGCCCTGGGTTTGATTCCTCAGCACCACATAAGCAAAAAGAAAAAAGCCAGAAGTGGTGCTGTGGCTCAAGTGGTAGAGCGCTAGCCTTGAGCTGAAGAGCTGAGGAACAGCGCCCAGGCCCAGAGTTCAGGCCCTACAACTGGACCCCCCCCCCAAAAAAAAACTACTGGTTTGACACACCAACATGTAAATCTTTAAGAAGGATCTTAGCATAAATTATAACTATTTTGACACCTACACCTCAGAGGGACTGACTGCTATTTTGTTCCACAGATATTTGATGTCAGGGATGGGAAATGTGTCTATATGTGTTTGAACTCAGAGCCTTGCGTTCTTGCTTGGCCTTTTAAGCTCAAATCTGGTGCTCTATCACTTGAGCAATACCTCCACTTCCTTGGGGAATAAAATTTAATATGTAGGCCCTGCCCTTAACGATTCTGACCAAAGTTGAATACAGCTTAGCAGACACATAAACCTGGTATGTTTCCTATTGACCTGGTAGCCTACGGAGGTGTACCTTGGTCATAGGAAGAGCTGAGTTGAGGAGTGTGTTGGATAAGAAGATTCAGAGGGGGATGGAAGGCATTTCAGGCTGAGATTAGCATCTACACTGCAAGGAGCCTCATCTACACAGCATGGAGAAGCTGCCTTGTGCAACTGAAACCCATAAAGTTCAGGTGAGGGCAGAGGCGGCAGCAGGGATGCTGTGGGTCTGGTGGAGAGCCTCAGGGGCCTGTTGGAGGGCTTGGACTCCATCTTTGAGGAGAAAGCCCTGGTGGGTGGCCTTTCCTACAGCCTGGTACATTTCTGGGCTAGAATATTTTATCTAGTTCATTACTATGTTTTAGGCAAAAATCTAGGAGGGAAGCAAATATGTGGTAGTGATTGTGTAGTCTCCTCCTCCATTTGAACAAACCAAGGAACCCCATCATTCCCAGAAGCTTCTTTTGAGTTTCCCTAGATGAAGCACAACCCCTCTCTCCCAGCTTCTCTACTGGGCCCTGAATCCCGAGTAGGATATGAAATTGGCTTTCACATAGGATGAACTTGAGAGTTCACATGAGATGAGACAAGAAGGGGGGGAGAGACACCTTTATCAGGTCAGCACAGACCACTAGCACTCATCCAACCCAAACCCCACCTTTCCCTGTAGCTTCTGTCTTGATCATAGGCTCATGGTGAAGCAAGGAGGCAGCTGACCCAACAGTAGCTCCGGAAGTGATTCACAACCCCAGGGCCTTCCCTCTGCCCTTTGTTTTCCTTGTGGCTGAACAGTAAGAGATGTTGGGTCCCATCACTGCCAGGGCTTTGTCCCTGGGCTTGCCCTACCCCCCTCCCTGGGACTGAATGCCAGGCCTGGAGGGATCCTTGAGATGCTGGCAACAGGCCAATTTCAAGGTCCTCCCATGTGGAGACTCTTATGCCTTAAGATGCGGGAGGGTCCAGGAATCTGTTTCCTAACAAGCTTGCCAGGTGGTTTGAGGCAGGCAGTTTGGGAACCACAGGTTCCCCAGTTCAGAAACTCCTTCCTGAGATGCCTGGACCTTATTGACTCATCTCTTATGACCACTGACAGCTGCACTGCATGCATTGTATCATACCTACTTGTTTCTGGCTCCTTGACTGGTGATTCTGGTTTATTATCACCATGGTCCAGGACATGAGAAACCCTCCTTCTCTCCATACACATGAGCATCCTCTATCTACTGCATCATAATCTATTCATATGGTGAAACATTCACTGCTAATGTGATGGGGTTAGGAATGGGGTCATAGGATATAACTGGGTCATGAGAAGGGCCCCCCTCCATGATGGTGGTAGTGGCTTTGTCAGAAGAGACACCACAGGGTTCGCTCTCTCTTCCAGAAGCCCCATCCTAGCTGTGAAGGCAGAGCAGGAAGGTTGCTGCCTTCAAGCCAGGAAGAACTCTGACTACCCTGACTGCCTGGAACACAGTTCAGCCTTCTGAACTGTGAAAAAGGAATGTGTGCTGGTAAACCCCTCTCAGCCTGTGGTATTTTTTTGTAATGGCCATTTGAGCTGAGAAAAACATTTCCCTGTCCCAACAAGGCCTGTCCTCCCAGAGCTTCAGTACGCAGTTCTCATGCGTCCTTCTCAGGGATGTCAGCCATCATCCCAGCCAGCCTTCATAGAACACTTGTCGCACACAGTTGTCCATGCCAGATGCTACTGTCCCCTATATACCAGAGGGTTCTTGAAAGCAGCACTACACCTGAGCCTCACTGTGTCTCTGGCTGCTAACTTGTGCTAGGTGCACAAAAGGTTTTGAGCAAATGTCAGATGGATAAATGAAAGAAAAAGTCCCCACTGGGAAGGATGGGACTTTACAAAACTACTAACTCCAAAGGTTTTGGTTTAGCTACTCAGGCCATGTGAGAAAGGCAGTCTATGGCAGAGCTGGGGCTAGTACTAGGTATCCCGACTAACCCCAACATATAACCAGATGCACACCAAGATTTCCCACTCCTGCTCCTCTTCCTTTCCCCCAAAATATTACTGATCATGGATGGTGATAAGAGCCACAAGTTAGCAACTACTAGCTCTGATCCTGGAAATTCAGAGGTAAAACAGGTGTCAGATACAAGAAAGGGAGCAGGGCAGGGTGGGGGAGCAAAGAGAACACAGAGAGAGGTGCAGTCAGCAACTTGACAAATGGGCACCTTCACTCAACAGCTACTGTTTAACTGTTACACCATACTATATCTTATACCTTACAACATACCCAGTGTCCACAGGGCTATCCCATCCCACAGGGGCTGAATTCTGCAAAAACCCAAGGAGAACAGAAGTGTAGTTCTTACCTGCTCAGGGCTGGCTTGCTATGCTCGCCAGGCTGCCAGGCAGGGATCCCACTGGAGCAGCACAGGACCTACCCTGGGGATTTTAGCTCCATGCCTTTCATGCTGCTCAACCTGATGGACAAGGTCTGCCAGGCATCTGTTCCTATAGGGGACTTTTCATGTCATAATCCTAATCACAGGGAAATGCCTAGGATTAGAAAAACATTTTAATACTCTCCCTCTTATCCTACCAGCTGCTCAGTGTGAGGCTGCTGGCAATATGAGGAGAGGGTGTCTGACCTTCAGCTGACTGTCAACAGTCATTGTCAATGTGGCCACATCAACTTCTTCACCTACAAATAAGATTTTGGAGAATGGTGAAGACTAAAGGCACTTTTGGATCTTGAGAGAAGACAGAAAATGTTTAGTACTATATTGATATGAGAAACTATAAAAAATGGTATCAGTGTGAGTGACATACTAGGAGATCAGTTAAAAATACTATAAATATTTCAAGGTAAGTAAAAAAGATTCAATTCTGAACAAAATTCAACACAGTGCCAAGAAGTCTTTCTTAACATGATAAAAAAATATCTTTCTCAAACCCAACAAGTAACATGTTTAAAATGGTACAACTCCAGGACAATCCCATAAAAAATAGGGATGGAATAAGAATGATTTATATCACTTTTACCTGCAATCATCTATGGATTATATTATTAAATTATTATTGTTTTAGATATTATTAAAAAGGATTTTGCAGATCTTGACCAAAGCACCAAAATCTATGGTTTTCATCAAGCATGGTCAATAAATAAATAAAGTTTATAAAAACAAATTCCCACCTGCACACATGTAGCCATGTGGGTGTGGAGAAACTCTCAGTCCTACATTATCATGCGTTAAAATAATTGCGTGATCTGTGCAATGTTTCCCTGCTCTTCATTTTGTGACAACCTGATTCCTCAAAAGTAAATGATGCCCTCAAAGTCAAATAAAAGTGAAGTTATGTTTAAGTAATAAAGTGAAAATTTTAGGTTTGTTGGAGGGCAGCTTGTCTTCAGCAGAAGCTGGGTGTATGTTTTATATAACACATTAAAAAAATACTTGGAGCCATGTGTTAGTGGATTATGCCTGTATCCCTAGCTACTCAGGAGAAAATGGAGGTTAAGAGCCAGCCTGAGCAGACAAATACAAGAGACTCTTATGTCCAGTCAACCAGTAAAAGCTGAAAATGGAGGTGTGGCTCAAGTGGTAGGGTGTCAGCAATGAGCAAGGACATAGAGCCCTCAGCTCAAGTCCCAGTACAAGCACAAACAAGCATGGAAACCATTTGAAAAAAGGGGAAAAAAACACACTATCACGTACACAACCTCTTCCAGCTGGTTTTCTTCCTTACCTCTGACTTATCTTCTCTGCTGTCCCCATCTGTCCTCAGGGCTCTGACTCCAGCTCCCAAAGTGCAGACTCCTGGAGGGACATTGTCTAATTACAGGGTGTTTGAGCCACCATCCCTGTATGCTGAAGGCTCCTACTCTGGCTCCTTCTCAGTGGGGCCTCCAGGCCTTGGGTTACTCAATAGATGCTTACAACTGAATATTTCTATGTGTTTGGGCACATTGATATATTAGGAACATAAATGGTCGTCTTCCTTCACTCCATGAACAGTGTCATCCAACACCCAAGCCACACTGAAGATTCCCTTCTTCAGCCTCTATAGACAGTGAGTGATGTTGACCCTGCTTCAGCTCAGAGTTCAGTTTCAGATCCTCCACAGACTTCAGAATGCCCTGTCCTGATGACCCTAGCCTTTCTGGTTCATGTGTGGTGCTGGGCTGGAACCACTCCCACACATCCTAAGCAAACATTGTCATCAAGTTACATCTCTATCCTCCCAACTCCCACACCACCATTTCCTAAAACTTCAGGCTTGTCATGTCTTCCTAGCTCATAGTCATGGCCACTGAAATGCCTTCTCTACTTAAACTCACAACATTGAAACATTAGTCTGCAGTCCCTAATTCCTACCCTTTCTACACCGAGTTCACCGCATTCCTATCAGCTGCTTGCAGTTCCATACCTGGAGATAGTATGGGTCTGGTTCCAGGCTACAGCAATAAAGCAAGTGTCAAAGTAAGGTAAGTCACACAATCTTCCTGGCTTCCCAGTACACATAAACATTTTGTATGCACTCTCCATAAGCCTATTAAGTCTGCAATAGCTTTATGTCTAAAAGTGTGCAGACCTTCATACTGCACTGCTAAAGAATGCAGCAATCATTAGGAAGCTGTGTTTTGCTGCTTCAATGTGGTCTGCTACTGACTGGGTGGACGTAGCAATTTCTTAAGACAACAGTAAAGTTTATTGCATCAATTGGATTCCTTTCACAAAAACATTCTCTATAGCATAACTGAAGTTCTGTAAGTGAAATCAGGGCACTAGAGGTTTATACCTGTAATCCTAGCTACTTAGGAGGGTGAGATCTGAAATACTGTGGTTTGAAATTAACCTGGGAAGACAAATCTTAATAAATGAATTTATTGGTTGATTGATTGATTGATTCATTCATTCATTGATAAGAAGAAACTCACCTGTTGAAGTTTTAACAGGAAACTGCAGCAATGCAACCACAACTTTGGGCTCCACTTTGAATTCTAGTTCTCTTGCTATTTCCACTACATCTGCCGTGACTTTTCTTCCTCCTCCTCTTGGTGACACTGGGGTTTAAACTGAGGACTTTGTGCTTGCTAGATAAGTTCTCTGCAAACTCCAATCCATGGAGTGACTTCTACTAAGTCTTGAACCCTTTAGAGTCATCCACAAAGGGGGTGGGAAAATAAATTGCTTCCTAAATCTTGCCTAGGTTGTTACTTGGACCTACTCCCATGAATGTTCTTCATGGTATTGAGATGAAGGATCCTTTCAAGAGGTTTTCAATTTCCTCTGCCCGGGTAAATCAGAGGAATCACTACCTTTGGCAACTGTAGCCATATGAAATATGTTTCTTAAGCAACAAGGCTTGAAAAGATGTTAGTTCCTAATTCATAATTCATAGGATGTTGAATAGAAGCAACATTCATTTTGCACACTTCCATGAGAGCTGTTGGGCATCCAGTTGCATCAACAAGAGACCATCTTTGGAAATCTTTTGAGGTGTAGTCTCAACAGTGGGCTTGAAATAGTAAAGCATACTATAGATAGATGTGGTACTATCCAGGCTTTGTGATCCACTGGCAGAACATCGGCAGATTAGGCTGAGGGTCTTTCTGAAGGGCTGTGGGATTGTCAGGCTGCTCAATGAGCCTTGATTTCAACTTAAATTAACAGGTTGCATTTACCCTTAATAAAAGAGTCTCTGTCCTCTGAAGGTTTAAGCCAAACATTGATCTCTCTTCTCTAGCTATGAAAGCAGCCACATCTGATCTTCTTTCCCAGATACTGGGGAATACACACACACACACACACACACACACACGCACGCACACACACACGCACACGTGCACAAGTACGCACATGTGCACTTTGGGTGTGTGCAATTACACCACATCTTCTTTACCCATTCATTAGTTGATGAGCAGCAAGGCTGATTTTGTAACTTTGCTGTCATGGATAATGCTGCTATAAACATGGCTGCTCAGGTATTTCTATTGTATGCCGACTCTGCTTAGATCAGGTGTATCCCCAAGAGTATAGCTAGACTTCCATTTACTCTTTTGAGGAACCGTTTTACTGATTTCAACAGTAGCTAGTTTACATTTTTACCAACTGTGTAGTGGGTTCCTTTCCCCCTGCATCCTCCTCCTCATTTGCTAATTTTTGTTTCCTCCATGATAGCCAATTCTGACTGGGGTGGGCTGGAATCTCAGCATTAATTTTTTTTTCATTTCCCTGATGATAAAAAGGCTCAACATTTTAATATGTATTTATTGGCTTTTTATACATCTTTTGAGAAGTGTCTGTTCAGTTCATTTGCCCATTTATTAATTGAATTGTTTGTTCTTCAGATGTTGAGTTTTTGAGTTCTTCATATATTCTGGATATTAATCCTTGAGTATAATTTAACTCTGTAGTCTGAATTTGTCTGGATGATCTGTCCATTGATGAAGTGGGGATGTAAAAGTCCCTGACTACTATGGTATTGGAGCATCTCTCTCTTTCTGTTGGCCAATTAATATCTGCCTTTAATATCTGGGTGCTCTAATATTGGGTACGTATTTAAAACTATTTTCTTTGTCAGTCATGGAGCCTGAACTCCGGGCCTAGGCACTGTCCCTCAGCTCTTCAGCTCAAGGCTACTGCCTTACCACTTGAGCCACAGTGCCATTTCTAGCTTTTTTCTGCTTATGTGTTGCTGAGGAATCGAACCCAGGGCCTCATACATTCAAGGCAAGCACTCTACCACTGAGCCAACTTCCCAGACCTTTTCTCTACTCTTATTGCGTTTGTTTGAAGTATACTGTAAACAGGGCTATTCTTGCTTTCTTTTGTACTCTTTATGCAAGAATAACTTATCTTGTATCTTAAGCCAATGTGTGTTCTTAGAGTTGAAGTCAGTTTCTTGTAAGCAACACATAGATCTTTTTCTTTTCTTTAAAAATATTCAGTTAGGGGCTGGGAAGGTGGCTCAGTGGTAGAGTGCTTGCCTTGCATGCATGAGGCCCTGGGTTTGATTCCTCAGCACCACATAACCAAAAAGAAAAAAAGCCGGAAGTGGCTCTGTGGCTCAAGTGGTAGAGCGCTAGCCTTGAGCTGAAGAGCTGAGGGACAGCGCCCAGGCCCAGAATTCAGGCCCCACAACCGGACCCCAAAAACAAAATAAAAATATTCAGTTTCCTGGTGTCTATTGTAGAATTTACTCTGTTGATATTCAAGGTAATGCTAAGGTCTACTATAGCCATTAAGTCATTTGTTTTCTAGTTTTATATCTTTTCTTTTTTCCCCCTTCTCCTACAGACCTTTTGTGGTTAAGCTATTTACTTTTTTGATTCCTTATTTACTCTTTTTAATTTGTGTGTTATAGATTTTTGCTTGGTGATGATCATGGCAATTACAAAAACATATTACAGAAACCACTTTGAAATAATAGCAATTTAATATGATCATAAAAATAAGAATAAAAACAAAATAAGAGAAGGTATATTAATAAGAACCTCTTCCCTTACCTTCCATTCCTCCTCAGTTTGAATTTTTGATGTCCCATTTTACGTCAACATATTAATAGACTTAATTTTCAAATCATACTATTCTTAATTCATACCTGGAATATTGTAATATTCTTTTTTTTTTTTTTTTTATTTTATTTTTTTATTGTAAAGCTACTATACAGAGGGTTACAGTTACATGAGTGAGGTTATGAGTACACTTCCTCTTGAACATTGTTACCCCCTCCATTGTTTTCCCCCTACCATCCCCTCCCTCCCTCCCTTCCCCGAGGTTCTTTTTTTTTTTTTTTTTTTGATTGTTTTTGTCAGTCAGGGCCTCTGAGCTTGTCTGCTTAAGGCTAGTTAGTGCTCTACCACTACTATAGCTCCACTTCTGGTTTTCTAGTGCTTAATTGGAGAAGAGTCTCACAGACTTTCCTGCTGGGGCTAGCTTTGAACTCATTCTCCGATCTCACCTCCTGAGTAGTAGGATTACAGGCATGAGCCATCAGTGCCCAGCTGAAGTTTGTATAATTATTCTTACCAGTTAACTTTATACTTTCCTCTGTGTTTTTCTTAACATCTTTTAGTCTGTAGAAAACCTTTAGCATTTTTTTTTTTCTGTCAGTTGTGGGGCTTGAACTCAAAGCCTGGGCGCCGTCCCTGAGCTCTTTTGCTCAAGGCTGGCTCTCTCCCACTTTGAGCTACAGCTCAACTTCCGGTTTTTGATGGTTAATTGGAGAAATGAGTCTCACAGACTTTCCTGCCTGTGCTGGCTTTGAACAGCAATCCTCAGATCTCAGCCTCCTTAGAAGCTAGGATTATATGTGAGCCACTGTTGCCCGACTATTCATTTTCTTAATCTGGCTTCCTGCCTGTTTTCCCTTAATTTCTAAAGTGACTGCTTGTTTTCTCCAGGCCTGCAATCAGTTTCATTCATTATTTCAGTACTGAGTTAAGTGTCCAAGTCCATATTTATAGGAAGTCAGCTGCTGGTGTGTTGCCACTGTGTAAATACTAGAGGGCAATTCAAACCCAGACTGATCCCAGTACAAATCTGTTGGTATATTGTTTGGTATATTGTTAGGAGAGTATGTAGCAAGATTAGTCTTCCATCCCAAGCCTCTTCCTGTGGATGGGGGAGGCCCAAATGCCTCTTCCAGTTATTAGCTCTGGGCAGTCACTATGGATAGAACAGAGGCAGTTCTATGTGGCACCTGCTGACAATGATGCCATCTGTTGCCAACTTTGCCCACAGTCTTCCCCAAACAGCAAAATATGAAGGAAGTCTACAACTGAGATGGACTTGTGATCCAAGTCCTCTGCAATCATCCAGTGTGATGGTCTCTGCAATATTAAAAGGAGGAGGCTACAATGCTTGATAAGAAATGTACTCATAATATCTTGCCCATGTAATTGTAACCCCTCTGTACAGTATTTTCACATAAAAAATAAAAAAAAACTTAAAAAACTTAAAAAAATAAAAACACATCAGGACTGGGGCTACCTATCTTCCTCTGGCACTGGGGCAGTTCCTGAGGCTCTGTATGCAGGTAGGCCGGGGGTAGGGTTGTAGGATTTGATTTCAGTAGCCCAGCACTTAGTTCCTCAGGTGGATTTGTGCCTATGACCCTGTTCTGTCCACAACAAACAGGGTCTTATGAAATACTATACTGCCCAAAGTTGGGGTAGGGTGATAGTAGTCCTTTTGTTTAAGCTGGGGCATGTTTGAATCACACAGCTATAGGGACTAACAGTTTCAGTAGTCCATAATGCAGTTGACAATAATGTAGGCCAACACAGGTCCATTCCATTGTGATGCATGTCTATAAGATGCTTGGGGCAGTTGGAGTTCCATCTGTGAGCATTCACCAGTGATAGTGTTCGAGGTTTGGGGTGGCAAGATACCCCACAACCAAGGATGAAACTGAGCTGGGCTAAGCTGAGCCATCTCTTAGTCTGTAGTCTTGTGAGAAGGGTGGTGTGTCTGGGATCTACTCCAGAGTGGGCAACTATGTAGGCAAAACTTGAGTCTGCTCCTCTGGCACACAGACCTCCACCACATGTTGCAGCAGTTAAGAGGATGTGAGTGGTGGCTGGTATAGGTATCCTTCTGTTTCTACCAAGGATGGAATCTCATTGCAGTGGGCCTGGCATTGAGTTCTGAGACATAGCACTGTATTAGCTTTGTGCTTTGTTCCTCAGCAAGTAGTCTTGCTCCCTACTCTGCCTCCTGACATTAAGAGGGGTGAAGGCCCTCTGACCAGTGGTAGTTTCAGTGGCTTCGTTCAATGGGCAATGATGCAATGGAAAGGCGTATAGGGCTCTGCCTAGCACTGGATTTCACTGTGGCAGGCCTGCCATTGAATTACAGGCCTAAATCCGACACATGATAGGAATTAAGAAGAGGCTCCCTCCCCCAGCTTCATGTTGGGTTGCTTATAGTTGGGAAGTTATGCTGGTATAAGCATCTTTCCTCCTTCCCTCCCCCTCTCCCTTGAATACGTATTTTAGTAATACTAAAAGCAGGTATAATGGCCTTTTGTCTGATTTTCTTAACTTTGATACAGGTAGTTTAATGTGTCAACAGCTGTTCAACCTGGTTTATCCACAGGAAGGTGGTGGCTGGAGGATCCATCTTGCTCTGCTCTCCACTTCTGATTGTTGGAAGGATGACTAAGATTCCAGGGGAGTGGATAATGAAAAAAGGTTTTGGGGCATGGTGGTGAATACCTGTAATCCTACTACTTAGAATGATGAGGTAGGAAAATAATGAGTCCAAGGCCAGTCTATGGTAAGTAGCAAGGCAACAATCACCTCATGAAACCTAAAAAGCCCAGATGCGTGGATCCAAAAAACAATGTACCTATAAACAATGGTACCTATAAACAATGGAATTTTACATTAGAAAGAATATTATGTCATTTGCAGAGTAATAGATGGACATAGAACAAATTGTTAAATGAGTAGGCCAAGTTCAGAGAGAGAGAGAGAAACGGCATGTATTTTCTCTCAGATGTGGAAGCTAGATCTAGAATACACTGGGACATGAGAAATTATAAGGAACTCTAGACATTTATACATAGTGAGACCAAAGGAAGATACTCTTAGGAGAGAAGTGCAAAGGCATAATGCCTATGTGCCTCTGATCATATATTTATTGAAATGAACTTCAGAAAATTAGAACAAGAGGTTTTTCCTTTGTTGCTATTTTTGCTTTTCTTTTTTTCATTTATGTCTTTGGGAGGAAAAGGGGGGGCACAGAAATGGAGGGACAAAGGTTGAACAAATGCAACAGTGGTACTCACCTAAGACATTAGACTAAAAATGAACTATATGACTTTTGGGTGGGGATAATAGGGGAAAACTGGGAGGAAGTGAGGGAAGGGATGACATTGTCCAAAAACAAATGTACTCTTTACCTGAATTATTTGTAATTGTAACTCCTCTGTACATCACCTTTATAACAAAAGTAAATAAATAAAAAAGGAACTTAAAAACAAAAAAGCTCAAAACGAAAATGGAGAAATCAGAATGCACTCCAATATCTGATTTGGAAGGGGTGGTTGTATCTAAAAAGAAAAATCAGCTTACCTTGGAGTGCTGACACCTGGAGGAGTCTGGCTTTTATTTGCCAGGGTTTCAGAAAATTTGCCAGTACTTTAGAAAAACTTACTTTCTTGTTGCCCTGAAATTAATGATAATGAAAACAACTTCAACCAAAAATTTAAAGTCATTTACACACAGTAAATTAAGAAAAGAAAGACCAGGAACTTCACAATATCCTTATGGGAAAAGGTGGAAAACTAGAAGTAGTAGATCAGAAAGTATAAAATTGGCCATTGTTCTCATAACCTTTGAACAAATTCTACAAATGTTACTCATAAAATGATTAAAAGTCATGCACCAGTGGCTCCTGCCTGTAATCTTAGTACTCAGAGGAAGCTGAGATCTGAGGGTTAGTTTGAAGCTAGGCCAGGCAGGAAAATTAACTTTTTCTCCAATTAAACACCAAAAAAGGTGAAGTGGGGCTGTGGCTCAAGTGGTAGAGCACTAGCCTTGAGCACAAGATCTCAGGGACAGCACCTAGACTCCTCAGTTCAAGCTTCAGGACTGTTACGTGCATGCATACTTGTAGACACCCTCCACCCCCCCACACAAATACACCCATATGATTACCAAAAGTCCAAGGATTCTGGATATATCTAAGGTAAGAAGGGCATGGGCTTCAAAGATCATCTAGGACTGTGAGTGTAGCTTGAGGGTCTTTGTTTTTTAAATAAACTCAGATGGCTCACTGACTCACTTGTAATTGCAATACTATATACTTGGAAAGTATAAAAGACAACAGGCAGCTGGTGCTTGTGGCTCATGCCTGTAATCCCAGATACTCAGGATGTTGAATTCTGGAGGATAATGGTTCAAAATCAGAAGAGTACATTAGACTTCATCCCCAAAATAACCAAGAAGTATGGCTGGAAGATTAGCTCAGGTAGTACAATGCTACCCACAGGGATGAGGTCCCTCTAGTAAGACAAAAAAATCAAAACCAAACAACAACAACAAAAAATACAGGACTGCAAATGTTATGTGTTCACAAATTATAGAGTGAGATGTTAGGCATCTACTGATTCATATATATATATATATATATATATAAATATATATATATATATATTCATAGTTTATCATGCCTTTGGCTTGGAAACCCCTTGTTACTACATGCTTGTTTTGCTTACATGGAACACAGGTCATGGCATTAAAATACAATAAAAAGGCTTTAATGCTTTAGCCAATAAATTACTTTTCTCTTTTCATTTTTACATTTCTCTTTTCATTTCTATTCAGTCTTAAGGGCAGTAAATTTTGTCATTTTTCTTAGAATTCTACGCTATGCTTCCACACAGGGCACAGATATATAGTGATGACCAGTGTCTTGTTCTCCAACATGTAATGAGACGTATCATTTCATTGAATATCTGAGATTCTTTGTGTGAGACGAATACAAAGGACTTTCTGCATCTATCTCATTACTTTAAATTCACACCTCATGTGTTACCTACAGAAAGAAGGCTGCTTAAAATTATTTTAATTTAGTAAAATAACTTAAAAAAATTGCTCCTGAATAGAAAGAGTTGGAAAAAATTAAGTGAAGGTAGGCCCGAAGAAACATAGGTCCTTATTTGCAATAACTAGTATATATCTGGGACAAGCAGAAAAGGTCAAAAAGCTATGTACATATGACCAGATAAGATGATGTTAAGCGAAATGAACCCCAAGATAGTGACACAAGTGGTTTTTTCTTGCTTGCTATTGTTCCTAATGTATTTATAATCCACCATGTGATTTTTTTGTTTCTTTGTATGTTCCTCCCCCACGGTATAACCCTGTTTCCACTGTATTTGATGTCAGTGCCCTGCATCTTGTATATACACTTCTCTAGCTTGGGGAGGAGAAGGAAAAAAACAAAATGCCTAAATAGGGATACAGGTTGACCCATGATAACAATGAGATGTACAAGACACTATGTTGAAAAACAAACTTTACAATTTAGGTAGGGAAGGGGGGAGGAGTGTAGCTGTGGAGGTGGGAGGGAAGGGAAGGTAGGGGAAAAACAAAGGAAGAGGTGACAATGCTTGATAGGAAATGTACTCATTACCTTGCGCATGTAACTGTAACCCCTCTGTACAGTATTTTTACAATAAAAATGTCTTTAAAAATATAAATAAAAAATTACTCCTGTACTCTATTTGTACTAAACCCATATACAAGTTAGTTCTAAAGGGAATCAAGTTCAGAAACCCAAGAAATCCAAAGAAGGAAAACACACAGTGACACAAACCATTCACCAGCGATAAAGGAATCAGCAAACTGTTGGAAAACAGAGAGCTTGTAATAATGAAAAAAGGACAGTTTTGTAATCAATCACTTGTTTTCTTTGAAAAACACATAACCACATTAACTTTTTGCTTTATACATCCATCTAGAAACTATAAAACAGTACCACATTGTGCATTTAGCCTACTTATCAAGAAGGGAACTCCACATGTCGTAAGAATTCTACCCATATTAAAAAGGAAGGAGACAGCAAATAGCATAGTCACAGGTACAACGTAAGTCCAAGCAAAATGATCAATTCTTTGACGTCACCTTTTCCATTTATCAGAGTGGAGAGTAGAAAGCCAGGGGAAAAAAGAGGGAAAGAATCACCCACAGAGGACTAAACACAATCCATAGTTACTTTCCACAACTATTGCGCAGGGTTTCATAGAATAGTATTATTTGACCAACACACTGTGAATGGGGGTATGGGTGTGAAGGAAACTTGAGTAGAAGGAGAGAATGGTTTCACCCTATTCCCTCCTAAATACTCTTCAATGATACAAGCTTCTGTGCTAATCCAAAAAATGGCAAGAAATTAATATTCAGAATGTGATAAAGCTTAAAGAGATTTGTTCTTTTTGCAGTTGAAATGTGTTTCACAACAGTGCCTTACAGTTCAAAATAATTACAATTTTAGGAGCAATTACTCCTTAAGAGATTTCCCCACAATCCTTTTCCCTACTCTTAACATGGTGGCACTGCTATAGACACTCTGTAAATTACTGAGTGGGAATTCAGAGATAAATATTAAGGGATAGTGAGATGGAATTCTTGCTCTTTCTATAAGTCCACATCTTTCTAATAGTACTGAGGACTGTAATCGTGATTTCTGGCGGTAGACAGGAAAGGAAATAAGTATTCAGCCAAGTAACTGGGTTGAAGGTGGGTAAGATGACACTGCAATTAGCACACATACTGAATTCAAGGCAAACAATAGGTTATTTTTGATTGTCCTTCTTAAGTGGATGGCACCATACAGAAAACTGAAGAAGGTAGCACTGATTTGATAAAAATAAGCCAAAGTGGGCTGGGAAGGTGGCTCAGTGGTAGCGCACTTGCCTTGCATGCCTGAGGCCCTGGGTTTGATTCCTCAGCACCACATAAGCAAAAAAGAAAAAAGCCGGAAGTGGCACTGTGGCTCAAGTGGTAGAGCGCTAGCCTTGAGCTGAAGAGCTGAGGGGCAGTGCCCAGACCCAGAGTTCAGGTCCCACGACTGGACCCCTTCCCCCCCCCCCAAAAAAAAAAAATAAGCCAAAGGTTGCTACAAGGAAACATACTTCAGCTGAAAATTAGTATAGTGATTCTCCTTGCTTCAGGGAAAACTCTCACTTCCTCTTCCACCTTTATGAAGAAAATATATTCTAGATTATTTCAGAGCAACAACTCGGTATCAAGAGTCTGACACTTCATCATGAGTAATGCCAATGAGTGGGCCCTTCTCCATTGCCAGACAAGCTTATATATACTAACTTTAGCTCTCCCAGAACTGAGATTCTTCAATTTTCTAAAATTTAATGAGTCCAATTAATGTTGGTTAGACTGTTGATGTATAATAATTAAGAACACAAAACTTCTTATGCTAGTAATATAATCAACTCTGACCCACATTACCATGTGCTCTCAAACTGCATAGACTTAAAAAATGCAGAAAGTTGGGACATTTAAATATTTAGTATCAAGGCTGATATTTGAAAGGTATGTATATTACATACCGTCTATGTACATACATATGTACGTAAGCAATATAGAAAGGTATGTAGGTTATAGTAATTTAGAAAACTACTGTCCATTTTTAAGCAAATGACAGGCAAAAAGAAGAGAAAGAAGAGGAGGGGGAAGAAGAGGGGGAAGAGGAAGAGAAAGAGGGGGAAGAAGAGGAGGAGGGGAGGAGGAAGAAGAAAGGGTAAGAAGGGAGAGAGAGGGAGGGAGGGAGGGAAAGAAAAAAAGGAATCAAGTAGATGTGATTCATTTTCCTTTAACTAACTTTTCCAAATGTTCTACCAGAAATTCTATTTTGACCCGAATACTATTGGTCTCTGTAATGACACTGGTTTGTTACATTTGAGAAAAGTATGGTGATTTTTGTGGCTAAGAAAACTAAAAATTCAACATTTTTTTAAATCTAAGAAGCCATCTTAATTAAAAAAAAAACAACCCTAAGTGTTATGTAATAAGTACAGACTTTTTGAGTTAGGTAAATTTTATGCAAACTAAAAGAATAACTTGATATATGATTAGAAAATAAAAGTGTAATCACTTCAGAGAATCCTAAGCTTCTGAATAAAATGTCACAGATATATATATATATATATATATTTTTTTTTTTTTCTTAGAATGTAAGGTAAAATAGTGAGGGAACAGTAAGAACATCCATCACGGCAGCTCTTTCTCCACAACATAATCAGGGAGAGAGGTCTGGAGAGGCATCACCAACGTGTCACTGAGCTCACGCACTTTTCAAATGGCCCTGCATCTACTGCCAAGGTCCAACGTCTTCCACTCTTCTCTGCTATATCCAAAATTATTTTTTTACTCTTCAACCATATGTCTGCTAATTTGCTGTGTGTTCTTACCTTAGTTCACCTGTTCAGAAACGAATGAGAAACTTTCTCTGCTGAATGTACTTGATCTAATGATGGTAGAAAGCTAGCATATGTGAACAAATCCAGTAAGAGCTCAGTTAAAATAGCAGAAAAGCATTTTGAGTCATGGATCCTGGCCACAATTTTCCTTCTTTAACAGTTAGTATAGGTTACTATTGACTGCTAGTTTCTGAGTCTGAAGTGAAGCAGTTTGCCTAAGGAGTCTAATGACAGGCAGCCTTAAGTGAGAGTGCTTAAAATAGTGCCTACCAAATAAAACATCGTTGTTTTCTAATTTCTCTGCATACACAAGTGCTTTCATACTTACATAAAGCTAAAAAGTGAATTTTATTCTTTTGTTTAGAGTTTTTCTCCTCATTCCTCTGGGGGATATTTTAACTGGTATTAAAAATGGAGTGGTTCTCAAATAAAAACACTAGAATTTGTATATCAGATAATATTTTTTACACCTTTGATTAAACTAAGAATGAAGCTATCAAGAGTTTTAGTATATATGAGTCTCCAATAAAATTTTAGGCAGGATATTACATTCACAAGTACTAGAGCACAGAAAAGGTGGAAAAGGTGCATTATTTTTTTATGAGGGAAAGAATGTAAACGTGTATTACTTTGTCTTCCAAACACTTTTGGTGAGGGATGCCCTTTTTCTCATTACGGTTCTAAGAGGAAAGAAATGGATGTTTAAGTAGGTATTTGAGACTTTGTCACAGTAAGCTGAAAGTTCATAAGCCTTGTTTCTAAGCAGCCTATACACCAACAGGACAAACATACCAGAAAAAGAAAAAAAATGTATTTTTTATCAGTGTATTACCTATGAAAAAAGAAGACTGATGGGGCCTAGAGGAGAAAGAACAAACCATCCATTTGCTACACTGATGTAAAAACCAGGAGTTGAAATACCAGCATTTAATGTAAGTTTTTCTCTATGCCATCATCTAGATTCACTAACAGAGAATGGAGCTGACAATTCAAGTGGCTCTAGATACAGAGTACCAGCAATTTTGTCTAAGAAATGACTGACCACTGGTCTTCTACATATACTAATAATTACTGCTATTGCTTGATAGACTAGTAATAGTTCCCTCAAAGTTTTAAAGTATAAAAAAAACAGGTTAGGGAAAAATTCTAAAGTAGAAATAATATAGCCTTTTATCTACTAAAGGTCTCTTAGTACATTGTCACCACTGATTATTAGGCAGGATTTATTTAAAATTAAGAAAAAGTAAACATTTCCCTTCTGTCTTAAGAAAGGGATTGCTTGGCAAAACAAATGATAGCCATAGAAGCCACAAAGTTGTATGATTTTTCAGGAAAAAGAAATTTTCAGTTCATACAGGGAACAAATTTTGGAAGCTTATCAGAATAAAAATGTAAGAAACTCCTTTTAAAAAATTTGTCAGTTAACTGATAGAAATTTATCAATAGCTGGGAGTGAAGTTTTATGATACAGAGAAGGTCTAATAACAAAAACCTAAGTTGAAGAGTAGTAAGCGTGATGTTAACAAAGAGGAACTGTTAACAGCTGCCTTTCTACTTGGTTGTCTCTTGGTCTAAAAATAAGTGTAAATGTCATAAAATTTAACTTTCATGAATCTACTGATGTTTGACTTTGGAACTTCATCTCGGTCTTGAGTGGGCATTAAAAGACTACTTTTTCCTAATAGTTTTATATTAATTTTGGTAGATTTTATATATTTATATATATATGTGTATTATTTCAGTGCTTGAGGCTGTACCTAGGGCCTTAATTTTCTTGGCAAGTATTTCCACTACTGAACTACACCCCAACCATGAAATGCTAAATTTAATGGACATCTTAGGAGGAAAAGGAATGAGAAAAGCAAGTGAGAATTGGTATTGTATACAGACCATATTAGTCTGATATATGAATGTATATGACCAGGTTTAGATTGCAACATTTTAGCTCAGGTTTCTACCATGGCAGGGCAGAAAACTCAGTGGTTATTTCTTAAAACTGCTGGCAGAAACTGCTAACAAGGTCTTTTGTAGCAATATGTAGCAATATAATATGGAGGACACCCTTGTTATACACAACAGTATATGGTTCCCCACAATGGACTTTTAAAAATTGATCAAATTCTGGCTTAAGTGGGTAAGAGCAGAGGAAAAAATACCTAGTATTGGTGTGAAGAACCTCCAAAATAGCTGTCTTTCAACTCAGTTAGTATTGTATTACAATTCCCCTACATGCTGGAGCATAGTAAGGCATAATTTTAGTTGTTATGGCTGGGATGTGGGCAAACATAGTCCACATCTACTTCTAAAAAACTAAGTACCAGAACCTCTTACATGAATTTCAACTAGTAGGAGTATAGAAGCGTGTGGGATGCTTTATTATGAGAGATGCTCAGGACTCTAAAGCAGCAGCAACTTAAAATTTAGTAATAAAACTTTGGCTTAAAATTAGAAAAAGAAAAAGTCAAACTGGTGCAAGTTGTATCCTGAAAGAGGTATGTGGGACTCATAAATGCCATCCAACATTAGTTTCCCCCATCTTCTTTCACTGTTATCACTATCATTGCACAGGAGTTATATCATTCTTTTATGGTTAAGTTCATAAATAATGAGAAAACCATATGTAACAAATACATCATATTGCCCACCCCCCCAACAACCCTCCCCCAAATAAGAAAAGTTAAATCAAATTAAAAAGTAGCTTCATGAATGAAGGTACTGCTCTAAGTTGCACTTTTCCTGCAAGTGCAGCCAGTGCCTTTGTGCTGGGTATGAAGGAAAGGAAAGGAAAAAATTCTCCACATAAACTGACAAAAATTTAAAAACCAATGTCCGGTTTCAACCAGTCAAAACCGGCAAAGCAGAAGCTGAGAGACATCTCCATACTATCCCATCAGAGGGTCCTTTCAATGCCTGTTCTGTTCTTCATCTTGATAGATATCTGTGTCCTTGTGATTGTAAACAATCCATAAGATACTATGTTTTTGTTTCTTAAAACATCCTCTAATTGGCAAAATGAAGTATTTGTTTTAAAAATAGAAAATTAAGATTAAACCAGAAGAAAAGAAAAGAAACACAGTGAGCTTGTTTGGAGTCCATAGGATCCGATCTGGAAGAGCTCGGAAAATGTGTTATGTTTTTTTCTCCTGTTTTCAGCTGGAAAAAAGGTACTAGAGGTTGCGTTGGTCGAGGAAAGAATTGTAGAGTAGGAAAACCAGGATGTTAATCTAGACTTCAGAGAATTCAAGTGTTAGCTTCATCATCCGTGTCTTCTATCAATACTTTAGTGTCACGAGTCTTGGATCTAGTGGTAATAAGAGGAAAAAAAAGCACTTAGTTCATTACTAATATATAAACATACTCATAGAATTAGGTACATTTCCAAACTTACCACCACTAAACATCCTAAACAGGCATTATTTACTGCACTTAGTGGCTCATGCTTATAATCCTAGCTACTCAGGAGGCTGAGATCTTTTTTTTTTAAGGTAAAATGGTATTTTATTAAAATGACATCAACAGAAGCAATTATCAAAATGCTTTAATATGAATGGGTTTTATCTACATGTAAATTACTCTAATTGCCACACTATTTCTGGGGTTCATACTCAATTTCAAGGTATCACTAGAAAAACTCTATGGGGAAGGTAACAAACACAAATCAAGTTTACCAGAACAGTAATCTGGAATAGGAAGATTTGCATTTGCTGTGGGCATGGCTCAAACAGTAGAGTGCTTGCCTTAAAAGCACAGGGCCTGAATTCAAACCCCAGTACCACTAAAAAAGATCTAAATTTGAGCCAGGTGTGGGTAGCTCACGGCTGTAATCCTAGCTACTCAGGAGGCTGAGATCTGAGGGTCACGTTTCAAAGCCAGCCTGGGCAAGAAAGTCCATGAGACTCTTTCTTATGCCCAATTAACTATCAGAAAACTGTAAGTGGTGTTGTGGCTCAAGTGGTAGAGCGCACGCCTTGAGCTGAAGAGCTCAGTGATATCACCCAGGCTCAGAGTTCAATCAAGCACCACCACTGACCAAAAAAAAAAAAAAAAAAAAAAAATGTAAATTTGAGTACTGACTTTGACTGACCAAACCTTACTTTTTTTTTTTTTTTTTTTGGGTTGCTCCCTTTTTTTTTGGTCAGTGTTAGGGCTTGAACTCTGGGCTTGGGCATTATCCCTGAGCTCTTCAGCTCAAGGCGAGTGCTCTACCGCTTGAGCAAGAGCACCACTTGCGGTTTTCTAGTGGTTTATTGGAGATAAGAGTCTCAAGGACTTTCCTGCCTGGGCTGGCTTAGAACAGTGATCCTTAGATCCCAGCCTCCTGAGTAGCTAGGATTACAGGCATGAGCCACTGGTGGCCGGCCAAACATCACTTTTGGAATGCCCATTTCCATATCTGTAAAGAAGGAATACCAATTTCATTACTAATCCTTTCACCTCATGGAGAGTGTGCTTATCCATCAAGTGAGGAAATGGGTACAAAAAGCATCAATAAGGCATTAAACAAATATAAGGAATTATGATAAGGATAAGCAAAATACTACCCGAAGTAGCCTGAAAAACTAGGAGAGTTAGCAAATAGAATAATGAGCATATAATAAAATTATTAAAATCATGTTGGAGTAAATTTAAGCCAACAACATCTACCACTGTATCCAACAATAAAATTCAGTAGGTGTTTCATATAGTTACAGACGCCATTATCACTATTAATTGGCCATTAGCACAAAATGGTCATCTGTTGAAAGATGCCGTAAAAGACATTCCTGAACTGGATAAAAAAAATGAGATTAGGTAATGTTTACATATCCTGCAAGTTATGAACCTCATAAGATATAAGCAGTATTTCATGAGATAGGAATCATTATTCCTACTTGGCAGAGGGGGAAGCTGACATTCACAAAATTAAAGGATGTATGCTAAAGGTCACACAAATCATAAAGTTAGAGCTCAGAGTCAGATCTTCTCACATTAGATTCCTTTACTACCTTTGTTGCACCAAGCTTGCTCTACTCTAAATATCTTCCTTTGGCTGTAGTCTAGTTATCCAGTGTTTTTACTAAACACCTGAAATTGAACATAATTGCTTAAAAGCCTGCTAGTTTCTGAAATAGTGTGATTAGACTTCCCTCTGCTGGAAAATCATGAAGATTGCACTTTGAAAATCAGGAGCTAACAGATCGCACATCATGTAAGACATTTAGCCTCTAGTGGTACTTATCTTGCTAAGTATACCCACCCACTCAGTGTTCTTCTATCCCAGCCTCTTTAAACATTACTTCCTTGGTATAAAACCGCTTTGATTTTCTTCCTATCAATTTTCTTGACCACTCTGCCTTTTATTTATGTGTTTATCTCCTGCAAGTTTCTTGCTCTCTGCTTTCATTTTTCTCTGCTTTCTTTTCAGAGAATGTCTAAAGTCCTATCTAAACCTTTGGAATTTTTTTTAGTTGGTCATGGGGATTGAACTATGGGCCTAGGTGCTATCCTTGAGCTCTTCAGTTCAAGGTAAGCACTCTACCACTTGGCCAAAGCACCACTTCTGGTTTTCTGGTGGTTTACTGGAGATAAGATTTTAACAGACTTTCCTGACCTGGCTGACTTTGAACTGCAATCCTCAATTCTCAGCCTCCTGAGTAGCTATGATTACAGGTATGAGCCACTGGTGCCTGGCTAGAAATTTTTATCCTATTAAGAAAGAGGAGCAGTAGTGGCTCATGCCTGTAACCCTAGCTACTCAGGAGGCTGAGATTTTTTTTAAAAAAGTAAGTTGGTATTTTATTAAAATGACATCGACAGAAGCAATTATCAAAATGCTTTAATATCAATTAGTTTTATATATCATGTAAATTACTCTAATTGTCACAGGCCTAATTCTCTTAGAATGATGGTTTCCTGTGCATCTTTCTCAACTATACGTTACTGAGAAGTTCCTACAGAACTGAGGCTGTAGGGGCTGGGAAGGTGGCTCAGTGGTAGAGCACTTGCCTTGCATGCCTGAGGCCCTGGGTTCAATTCCTCAGCACCACATAAGCAGAAAAAGCTGGAAGTGGTGCTGTGGCTCAAGTGGTAGAGTACTAGCCTTGAACTGAAGAGCTCAGGGACAGCGCCCAGGCCCAGAGTTTAGGCCCCACAACTGACAAAAAGAGAAGAAAAGAATTGAGGCTGTAGCTCAGTGATAAGAGTGCTTGCCTCACATGAGCTTGACCCCCAGCATTGCAACCCCCTCCCGCCCCCACCAATTCCTTTTATAAACTTTCTAAATGTAAGTTTTTTACTTCCACATTCAGCTTTGGGGACACTAAAGGGCTTGCATATTATGCCACTTCACCCCCCTACCCTCCAACTCCCTGTTTCCTTTACTCTTGGTGTTGGCTGTTTGGTTTATATGAAAGCATAAGTAGACACTGTATTTTGTAACAATAATGATGTTTTCTTTCAAACTTCTCAGTTAACCACTTTTAGTCCCATATTACTAATACTTGACAGTTATTTAAATAAGAGGCTGAGATCTGAGGATCACAGTTCTAAGCCAGCCTGAGCAGGAACATCCTTGATACTCTTTGTATTTTTTTTTGGTTAGCCATGGGGCCTGAACTCTGGGCCTGGGCGCTGTCCCTCAGCTCTATCAAGACTAGAGCTCTACCACTAGAGCTCTACCACAGCGCCACTTCTAGTTTTCTGGTGGTTTATTGGACATTAAGAGTTTCATAGCCTTTCCTACCCAGGCTGGCTTTGAACCACGATCCCCTTTATTGACCATCAGTTTGTTTTATCATCACTGAAAGCAATGGTATGTAAACACTCCTGCAAATATTCATTTGTGTAGAGATTTGTGTGTGTGTGTGTGCGTGCGTGTGTGTGTGTGTGTGTGTGTGTGTGTGTGTGTGTCTGTCTGTCTGTCTGTCCTGGTACTGGGGCTTAAACTCAGGGCCTGAGTGCTGTCCCTTAACTTTTTTGCTGAAGGCTGACATTCTACCACTTGAGCCATAACATGTATTTCCTACATGTAGCATTGATTTATTATTTTTTTTGGGGGGTGGGGGCGCGTCGGTCGTGGGGCTTGAACTCTGGGCCTGGGCGTTGTCTCTGAGCTCTTCATCTCAAGGCTAGTGTCCTACCACTTTTAGCCACAGCACTATTTCTGGTTTTCTGGTGGTTTATTGGACATAAGAGTTTCACCAACTTTCCTGCCCAAGCTGACTTTAAACCGCAATCCTCAGATTTCAGCCTCCTGAGTAGCTAGGATTACAGGTGTGAGCCACCAGCGCCTGGCTCCTAGATACTCTTATCTTCACTTAATAACAGAAAAAGCCAGAAACGGAGCTGTCCACTCAAGTGGTAAAGCACTAGCCTTGAGCAAAACGAGATCAGGGACAGAGCCCAGGCCCAGAGTTCAAACCCCAGGATGTACAAAACAAACAACAAACAGAGCTTTTTTTCACCCTACCTTTAAAATGCCTCTTTATGTCTAATCTGAATGTTCACTGTCTGATAGTTCCAAATACTACAATCATTTCCAATTGGTCTCAGGCCTTCAGGCCTTCCCTCTCTTAATGTGTTTTTCACAGTGCGATTAAAACTATTTCCTGCCTACAAGATCAAGTTTGTATTTCTCAATCTTTGGTAATCATACTTTTATGTTTATCCAACTAACTTTTTCTCACTACTGCTCTAGTCACATGGTTTTCCTTTCTGCCCCTCATTTCTACCTTTATACTCTTTACTGGGCTTGTGGCCTAATTCCTTTAAAAATCTCCTCCTTTATTCCTACTGTTTAGGCTATCAATTGTTTAAAATTTCAAATGCAGTTACCATATACTCTACATTTATTTTTAATTCTAGAAATACACAGTCACCATTGTTATATATTATATTACCTATAATAAAATGTTAGAGGTATTTAATAATACTCAGTAATACTTATACTCTCTTTTTGTAAAGGAACTGGTATAATCTAATAATAAATTTAGTCCTGCTAATCATTCTTTGTGCAGAAACTATATTAATTTTAATTTCCAAAAGGGGGATAATAGGGAATTTAAGGGAATTGTTAAAGATTACATAGATGATAGGACTCTTAAAGTAGGTAGCTTGAAGATTTTTAGTATAACATATTCAAAGTAAATCATTCAACAAAATTTTTCCCCAGTTTACCTTTTAATGTCCAATTGGTAGGTAATGAGTTGAATGACATTTACTCTATGTACTCATTAAGGTGTAAATTGGATCATATGAAATTACTGTTTATCACAATGTTTTTTGTAAGTGAATAATGGTGAAAAAAACAGCAAATTCATTTGGTTGAATCCAACAACTTCTTGGATTAAATGTTACTAAATGTCAAAGCCCTTACAGAATTGGAAACTATACATACTGAGAAGCAAGGCGAGGCCGGCGCAGGGATATGCTCTGGTTATACTTCCATGACCGATTCTTTTGGCGGTTTCGAACCCCGTCTTCCTGGTCCATCATCTGCTCAAGAAGTGTCTGATCATCTGCATTCAGTGGAGCCACGGAGATGTCTCGCACAGCACGGAATTCACCACAGTTATTTAGATGTTCATTCTCCAGACGGAAGAAGTTCCACACAAAACGCCTTGTAGAGCAAACACATTCCTCATAAATATGAATATACTAATTACTATCACCTATAAACCTCCCAGAGTATTAGGTTTCAAGTCATGGACACACAAGCAATCAGTCTAGAATAAATAAAGAAAGATGGAGTAGGGATAAAGGTAGGAAAACAAAAGTGGACTCAAAGAATGTGGTTTTATAAAGTTCCACTGTTTCACATTATCCAGTAAATATTTACTGAGTATCTACTGTAAGGGAAGGAGGCATGAGACAAAGCCTTTGTCTTTATTTTACTGGTAGAGAGAATAAGGAATAACTCATTTGATGGAAAGTGTTCTGAAGAAAGTAAAACTGGAAAGGGCAGAGAATATGCTATCATAAGATTGGTTAGGGAAAGTGTCTCTGAAGAGATGGCATCTAGCAAAATTCTGAATGATACAAAGAAATAAGTCAGGAGAAAAATGGAAAAGCAAGTATTAAGTAGAAAAAACAGATGATGAAAATGTCTTGGTGTACTGAAACAAAACCAAGAAGGTCCTTAGGGCTAGAGTAAAACAAGTGAGGTTAAAATGCAGAAGATGGAGAGAGAGAGGAGGGTATTACTTCAGGTATAATAGAAAACAATGGAAATGAAGAATTTTGATTTATATAAAAAAGATCCTTCTATGGGCTGAACAGTAAATAGGTAAGAGGAGAAAAGAACAGCTAAAAATGAATTAGAAGGGTGGTGTGGTCTGGACAGATTATGGTGAGTGAGCCAAAGATGATTATGAAGAGGTGATAAGGCTAGGCGCCAGTGGCTCACACCTATAATCTTAGCTACTCGGGAAGCTGAGATCTGAGGATGATGGCTCAAAGCCAGCCCAGGCAGGAAAGTCCATGAGACTCTTATCTTGAATAAACCACCAGAAAACTGGAAGTGGTTCTGTAGCTCAAGTGGTAGAGCGCTAACTTTGAACTGAAGAGCTGAGGGACAGTGCCCAGGCTAAAGGAAGTATGTTAAAATCTTCCACTAAAAGTATGAGTTAATCTACTTTTTAGCATTGGTAACTTTTGCTTTATGTGGTTTCAAGGTATGTTATTGGATGCATATAGAATTGTCAATAACTACTGAAACTCAAACCTTCCATAGTGGGTAAATTTCTGTAGTAAAGAAGCAGTTTTGGGATGCTGCTTATATTGGGATTTCTGCTTTCCCTTAGATTTTATATTGATATGTCAGGCTGTTGATATTTTTAGGAAGAGTTTAAATACAAAAACAGGAATAAATTGTAAAAATTAATTCTTACAAGATTTTAATAACTGTACCAAGCTGTTTTTTGTTTTGGTAGTCTTTGAGATTGAATTCAGTACTTCACACTTGCTAGACAGATACTCTACCACTGAAACTATATTTCTAGCCCCTTTCTGTGTTGGTTATTTTCAAGCACTCACTTTATGCGGGCCTTGCCTGGCCTGAGCCTCCCTGTTGCTCCTTCCCAAGTCACTGAGGCTAACAGGACTATACCACCATGCCTAGCCAGTGGTTGAGATGAAGTCTCAAGAACTTTTCTGTCAGGTCTAGCCTTGAATTGTAATCCTCTGATCTCTGCCTTCCAAGAAGCTAGGATTACCAACCTGGTCATTCCAAGCCTTTTTAACCTCCCAATTTCCTTTCATAACTCTCAATAGAGCCCCTTTCTTAAAACTTAGAAATCATCAATGATTATTTTTAACTTAACAAGCATTAATCTCCAAGTCATTTAAGTAAGATTTTCTAACTCACAGGCTGATCAGAAGTTTGAGAACAGTAGGAAAATTTAAGCTTATCACCTGTTATAATTTATTCTAATTAAAGTATTGAACGTGTTTTATGTAAAAAGAATGTTTTATGTAAAAAAGAATCTGATAAACTTTTCAATGCTTACCGGAAAACTTCAAGGGGGGCAAAGACAGTTGCAATGATGTCCCCAACATTAGACAACTTAGTTGTAGAGGTAATTGAGATTTGGATAGTCCAAGCAAAGCGCAGTATGACATCCTCTATGATGGCACAATAGTAGTAAGCCTAACGAACAATAAATAAATTAAGTATGTTTTCTATCACCTTTCTCACAAATAAACATACTTATAAATAGCTAAGACCCACATCAATAGAATCATGAGGAAAAAAAGTTATTCTAATTTTAGAGAGGATATATATTTTAGGAAGATATCAAATAATTTCTTTTAATGGTACATCATTCAAAATGAAGTAATACTAAGTGTCAGTAATTCTTTAACATATATATTTCAGTCTTATATTGTATATCAGACTCTCTTCTAGCGCCCAGAAATACAAGCTAAAAGAGAACCTTGATCACTTTGGATTACATTTTAGCAGGAACATGATATGCTAATGACTAATAACTAACATTAGTGAATATTAACAGATTTATTGACCGTATTATTTGCACTCAGTTTTTCAAATTGCAAAGCTTAGATTTCACAAACATGGTTGGAATTAAGAAATGCTCTATTTTTTGCAGAGGAAGAGGCACTCAACAAATATTCATGGGGACTAGTATTGAGGACTTAGTAATCTAGTCTTAAATACACAAACTGCCAATCGATCTTGATATTTATGGATATGCTCATTAAAAATTCTTGTTCTCTCTTTCCCCCTTCCTTCTTTCACTTCTTTTTTTTTTTTGGTCGGTTGTGGGGCTTGAACTCGGGCTTCGGCGCTGTCCTTGCACTCTTCAGCTCAAGGCGAACACTCTACTGCTTGAGTCACAGCGCCACTTCTGGTTTTATAGTGGTTTTATTGGAGATAGACTTTCTTGCCTGGGCTGGCTTTGAACCGTGATCCTCAGATCTTAGCCTCCTGGGTAGCTATGATTATAGGTGTGAGCCACCGGCCCCCAGCCCTTCCTTATCTTTTTCCTCCCCCCCCCCCTCTCTTTCTATTTCTTTCCCTTCCTTCCTTTCTTACTTTTTTTTTCCCCAGAGTTGAGGACCAAACTCATTGAACTAAGTTCCCCCACCCCCAATAATTTCTTTCTTTCTTTCTTTCTTTTTTTTTTTTGGGTCCGGTTGTGGGGCCTGAACTCTGGGCCTGGGCGCTGTCCCTCAGCTCTTCAGCTCAAGGCTAGCGCTCTACCACTTGAGCCACAGCGCCACTTCCGGCTTTTTTCTTTTTCTTATGTGGTGCTGAGGAATCGAACCCAGGGCCTCAGGCATGCAAGGCAAGCGCTCTACCACTGAGCCAACTTCCCAGCCCCCCAATAATTTCTTTATTATGCATTTAAAGGCCAAGACAATTCTGGGAACTAGAACTGTTGTAAACTACTATGTACTAAGATTTAGCATTTAACAATGCAGTATTAGCCATTTTTGGAGGGCTATTACTTTTTCCCCCATTCCCTAGAAACATTTTCAAAATTTGTAGTTACTTATTATACTATCTACCTTCCATATTTAATTACTATGTACTGTTCTATCTTGATTAGTCAATTTTATACAAAAGCCTTACTGATTATTATAGATTTTGTGAAGATTAAGAGGATTTTAATATAGCCACAAAGATTCCTCTGCTCTCTTCTCCCATACTTCTAATATAGTGATAATATATTTTTAAGAAAAATCCATGTTAAATGTACTCATTATTAGCCATAAGTTAAGAACTACAATTTCTTTAAAGTTATCCCTAGTTAGCTAGCATGGAAACTGCCAAAAATTTTCAGGAGGAATACATATGACTTAAGATCAAGAGGGAGGGAAAATGTATGTTCCAATATGGAGTAACAAAATGGTTCCTTAACCTGAGATGTGATGTTCAATATTATGAACTACCAATCTCTATGAACTGATGCCAAGGTTCATATTGCTGTATAAAGTATTGCTGAATGAAGTAACTGGACTCCACAAATGATTTTATTCTTTTTTAAAAAATTTAAGTAGTTGTCCAAAGCTATTGCCATTTAACAAAGCAGTTTATGAACACATTGTATTCTGATCAATGTCACCCTTTCAACATTCTCAACCATCCCTCTCCTACCTACATCTTCTCTTACTCTTCAACATACACTTAATTCTTGACTCCTCTTGTCCTTTTCTTATTTTTTAAGCTGGATGAATTTTTTCTCAATATTTGCCTTTTCAAAACTCAAAGTGATGCAGTGATTCAGCAAAACATTTTTCTTATAAATTTGAAAACCATATGGTAGGAAAGTTAGATACTTTATTTCTGAGGTTCATGATCATATGCAGTAACCAAAAAACTGACCAAAACCTCCTTTTACTAACTTCGTTATATAGAAATCAATAAATCTGAAGTGTTTAAAAAGATAATGGATTAATATTTATACAAAGTTACAATTTACCTAAGCATATCGTAATTAGAAATATATTACAGCTTTCACTCCAGCAAGAATAATATAAGGGCTAAGTACAAAAGGCCATTTAACTTAATTCATGCCTACTCTTGATTTTTTTTCATGCATTTGCTCATTTGAAGTTACACTATATTTCATTCTTTGTGTTCACTTTATTACTTTTCTTCAATCCTCAAATTTGGAATCAGCTTTCCCTACCCAACAAATAAGCATTACTGAGTTATATACTGCCAAAATATAATTTTATAGCTGAGCACTAGTGGCTCACACCTATGATCCTAGTTATTCAGGAAGCTGAGATCTAAGGCTGCAGTTTGAAACTATTCTAGGCAGGAAAGTCTGTCAGACTTATCTTTAATTACCCAGCAAAAGAGTTGGAAATGGAGGTGTGGCTCAAGTGGTAGAATGCCAGCTTTGAATGAAAAAAGCTAAGGGACAATGCCCAGGTACTAAGTTCAAGCTGCAGTAAGCACCAATCAATCAAAACATAATTTTAAGGTACTGAAGGACATTTTAATATAATGTATAAAATATTAACTAATGATCAATCCATACCTTCTTATCCATAATGCAATTTAAATCTGAGCATATAGTCTAATTTTTTTAACCTTTTAGAATCCACTATAATCTGGTTGCATATAGATACACAATTAAGTAACACAGTAGATTAAATTTACATATTAGGATTCTTAGTTCATTGTTTATTTCCTTCAAAGTCTAGTCACAAATGTATCTTTTAATTAATGCATCTGAGAGTACACTTTTAATCTTTTTTTTTTTTTTGGGTCCGGTCATGGGGCCGGAACTCTGGGCCTGGGCACTGTCCCTCAGCTCTTCAGCTCAAGGCTAGTGCTCTACTACTTGAACCACAGCGCCACTTCTGCCTTTTTTTTTTCTGCTTATGTGGTGCTGACGAATCGAACCCAGGGCCTCATGCATGCAAGGCAAGCGCTCTACCACTGAGCCACCTTCCCAGCCCACTTTTAATCTTTTGACTTAAATTCAGCCTCCATCCTTTTAGTCACATGTGGAAAAAATTCTAAAATAATTATTGCCTGTAATTTATAATTATATAATTATAATTGGCACTTGATTGTAACAAATACTGGTTGAACTGAACAAAAGCAGAAACCTATGGACCCAAGCAGTCAGGTATTCCCTTTCTTGTAGGTGTTCAGCTGCTCCTTTAGTCAAATAGGTATGCACTTGTTCCTTCATTGACTACTACTTAACTATGCCCAAATAGATTATACTACAATTTATTAATCGCAGCAATGGAAACTTGCATAGCTAAAAATAATTAGTATGAATGACAAATATGCTTAAAAAGTTAGAAAGGTTTCTTAAGAATGTATTATTCTTCCAGTTGTTTTTTGTTAATTAACTTACACTTGTTTTTTGTTTTTTTTTGGGTCTGGTTGTGGGGCCTGTACTCTGGGCCTGGGCGCTGTCCCTCAGCTCTTCAGCTCAAGGCTAGCGCTCTACCACTTGAGCCACAGGGCCACTTCCGGATTTTTTCTTTTTGCTTATGTGGTGCTGAGGAATGGAACCCAGGGCCTCAGGCATGCAAGGCAAGGGCTCTACCACTGAGCCACCTTCCCAGCTCTAATTTATACTTGTTATAGAGGAAGATTTCATTGTTACTTTTCCATGTTAACAATATAGTCCAATCAATCTCACCTGCTGTTCCAGTTTTTTGTTGTATTGTACTAGAATTCATTTATTTGTTTAGAAAACAGTTTATAGCCTCCTAGAGGAACACAATTTATTTTGTTTATACTTCGAATAGTACCTATACATAATATATTGATGATTTGATTATTTGGGGAAATACTTTTCTAATTTTACTAGGTTAATATAATCAGGAATTAGATCTGTTTTGCAATAGGATGTAATAAATGAGACATATAAGGTGTTTTTGTGTTTGTTCTTTTTAATGCAAACATCTTATACATACTTTTTGAGGATATACAATCTCTTCCCGGAGGAAAGTGTTTTCTCCAGCATTCTTATCAAATAGACCCCAATCCATCTTTAGATCCCAGATGAGGGTGTAGCAGGAACTGATGATACAAAAGACGATCCACAAGTAAAAGAACACATTAGTGTCAGAGTGTCTTTGTTCTGAAGAAAAGGGAAAGGAAAAGAGAGAAAGTTACTAGACTTAAGTAAAACTCTTCATTAAATAAAACTAATTTTAAAAGTTTTAAGGTAACTATGACTTTTCTAAAACAAATCTCCTTATAAGGATCATTGTCTAGCAAAAGTTAAATAAATGATTTCCTTGAGATCTAAAATCATCATCAAACTTTTATTGAGGACATCATATTTTTACAAATGTGCATTTAGAGTTTTGGAGACCCCACATCAAATATATAGAAATCTAAATGATTTTAATGGATCTTTTTTGAATATTCTAAAATATGTCATTAAAATCTTTGCCATCAGGTGGCAGCTTAGGGTAAAAGATGGTAAAATTTTGGAAACATCACTAACAAAGAATGTGGTATATTTGCTGCAAGAAATTTTTGAGTTGTTTTTATAACAACATTTCCTTCACACAGTTTGATCTTCTCAGTATTAATTGTGAAGACAATCCAATAATTGTAGCTAGAATGCCAGAATATGGCAGACTAATGAGGAATTTAGTCTTAAGGACATGTATAACTCTTACACTGACATGCTGAATTGAAACTCCTTATACAACTAAAGATAATACAAAGAAACTTTAAAAACTGAATTAAAAGATTAAAAAGTAAATTTCTTGAGTCCAAAAATGATATTTTACATCTTTTAGAAAGTGTTTATTGATACAAAGGTCAAATTTTGTTTTATGCTGAGAACACACTGAATACAAATAAAAATAACTGCATATGTAGTTACAGATTTAGAAATTATAGTCTCTATATAAATTATATTTATAAATTTATACATAAATTGTTTATAAGTTAGTCTATATAAATTTATAAGCTATAAATTTATGTACAGATTTATAAATTATAGTGAACAATAAATTATGATACAGTAATAAATATATAACAATATTATAAATGATTTAAAATTATTATTGGTTACCAATGTGGCTATATATGTTTTTTGGTTATAAGTGTTTCTTATGTTCTCTGAAATTCATTTCTGGTAAGTTCCCAACTCATTATAATAAGTGCACTCTACAGGGAAGATATGGGTATTTTAAGATCACTGCTGAAATTACCTGAAAAAATGGTGTACATTTTGCTTAGTATCATCTTATATGGTCATATGAACATGGTTGTTGAGCTATTTTCCTCTCTGTTAGGATTATTCTAGACATATACTAATTATTACCAATGAGAGAAACCATGAGATCTATGTTTCCTTGGGTCTGACTTACTTAATATGATTTTTTCTAAGCTATTCCTTTTCCTTACAAATGGGGCAGTGTCATTCTTTCTGATGGAAGCATAGAATTCCATTTTCTTGATCCATTCATCTACTGAGGGGCATCTGGGTTGGTTCCAAATCTTAGCTATGGTGAATAATGCTGCGATGAACATAGCTTTGCTAGTAGCTTTAGTGTGGCCTTGTTTATGGTCATTTGGGTAAATGCCCAGAAATGGGATTGCTGGGTCATAGGGGAGCTCTATGTGTACTCTTTTGAGCAACTTCCTTATTGCTTTCCAGGGTGGTTGAACAAGTATATACTCCTACCAACAATACAGTAGCATTCCCTTTTGGCCACATCCCCTCCAGCATCTGTTGTTATTGGATTTCTCGATAATGGCCATTCTAACTGGTATGAGGTGGAATCTTAATGTTTTGATTTGCATTTCTTCATGTATCTACTGGACATGGACAGAGAGGTTTTTTGTTGTTTTTACTGTACTATGTGATTTCTTGTTTCTTTTGTATTTTCCCCTGTTGTCACGGTATTTGATTTTGGTACCCTGGGTATTGTATAAACATTTATCTGAATTAGGGAAAGGAATGGGAACAACAAAATGGTGAGACAAATGACAAAGGGGAAACCAATGCAGCAGTAATGCTCACAAGACAATATTCTGGAAATGATCTGTACAACTGGGGAGAGTTTTTTGCGGGGGGGGAGGGGAACTGGGAGAAAAATGAGGGAGGAGGTAATCAGTTCAACAAGAAATGTACTCACTACCTCACTTATGTAACTGTAACCCCTCTGTACATCCCCTTGATAATAAAATGAAAAATAAAAAAATTAAATGGTATACAACATCTAATTCAGTTAGTTTTTCAAATGTACTAACAGTGAGGGCTATCTCAGGCACTATTCATACTGTTCCTATTAATATAAACAAGTATTCATCACTTTGAGAATAACATGTTAAAGGATAATATGATTCAAAGGTAATTGTCATGTACAATCTAATAGGATTTATTGATGATCAATTTGAACTCAAATGAAGTATAAATAAAGAGGTACAAGGACATCAAGGAACATGGGAATGTTCCCAGTAGTAGGAAACAGCATTTGAGTTACTTATAGAAAATGAAATAAGTGGTGCTGTAGCTCGAGTGGTAGAGCGCTTGCCTTGAGCTGAAGAGCTGAGGGACAGTGCTCAGGCCCAGAGTTCAAGCCCCATGACCGACCAAAAAAAAAAAAAAAAAAAAAAAAGAAAATGAAATAAATACTACAGTAAAAGGCAGGAAAATGAGGTGAGGTCATCCAAAACTGAAGGAAAATAATGAAAAGAGGTGTGAGTAGGAAAGCATAAGTTATGGTCGAAAAGCTAAGTCATCCATACCTAGAAGAGGTGACATATAGAGTAAGGACACTGGGTTAATGAGGGTGGAAAGGACATTTTAGACCTGACTGTGGAATACCTTTTTTGGTCTTAGGATCAGATTTGTGTTGTAGAAAGTTGATTGGTTATTTAATCAGAATTACTTAGTTGGCTACAAAAAGTGGATACTACTGGATGCCAGTGGCTCATCCCGTAATCCTCGCTACCGAGGAGGCTGAGATGTGAAGATCATGGTTCAAAAGTCAGCTCAGGCAGGAAAGTCCATGAGACTCTTATCTCCAATTAACTACCAAAAAAGCCAGAGTGGAGCTATGGCTCAATGGTAAAGTGAGCAAAAAAGATCAGGGACAGTGCCTAGGTCCCAAGTTCAAATCTCAGGACCATGAGCACATGCATACACAATACACATACACACACAGTGCCTAGGTCCTAAGTTCAAATCTCAGGACCATGAGCACATGCATATACAATACATACACACACATACTCACACACACACACACATATACACACACACACACACACACACATATATATATATAATGGATAATTCAGAACTCCAGTACCAATTAAATTATACAAATGTATAACTATAAAATGATATAAAATTGATATGTTTATATAAAACCTATTTAAATGTATAGGTTATATATATGTTTTATATAAATGTGTGTCGATTTTATATCAATTTATCCTATCCATTATCATGGCAATACTGTGTAATGCTGTGTACTATATATACTTATTTTTTCCAACTCTAAACTCAATGTTACCATTTTATTATCAAAAAATTTGCTAATCGGTATATGATTCAGCAAAAGCTACAGTGGTGCATCTACTCATGATCACACTTGAGAAATGGTTTATTAGGCATATGTCACCTAAAAGCATATTCTCTTAGAAAATCAATGGGAGGAAAATGCCACTGGTATTTTTTTTTAAATGGCCCACAAGTCCAACTTGGAGA
Source organism: Dipodomys spectabilis (assembly GCF_019054845.1). NCBI lineage: Eukaryota > Metazoa > Chordata > Mammalia > Rodentia > Heteromyidae > Dipodomys > Dipodomys spectabilis. Next base: position 14,029,120 of record NW_024870696.1, read on the forward strand.
CAGAGATACTTTCAGGTTTAAATTATTTTCGCAAAAATTATTCTTTATCAAAAGCTTACTAGAGCTGGGTGAAGGTGGATCATATTGGTAATCCTAGCTTAAGAAGGCTTAAATATGAGGACTGTGGTCCAAAGCCAGTCAAAGCAGAAAAGTCTGTGAGATTTCTCTCCAATTAATGAGCAAAAAAAGTAGAGGTATGGCTAAAGTTGTATAGTGCCTAGCCTGAGTAAAAAAGCTAAGCAAGAGTGCAAGCCTCTAAATTCAAGTCCTATTACCAGCACATTAAAAAAAAAGGCATATTAGGTTGAATATTTGTATTACAACATCATGTATATAAATTATTAATTTCTAAAAATATTTACTGTCTGAGTATAGGTGAATGTGTTCCAATATGTTTATTTCATTCCATACAGATGCAAATCTGAGTAAGTAGTATCATTCAGTAATTAGCATCATGGTTACATTTTAATGCATTGAGTAAAGTTTACAAAAAATAAAGTAATTTTAGCAATTCACTAACAATTCACTCTTTTCAGAGTTGGGAATGTAACTCAGTGGTATAGAACTTGCCCAACATGCCTAAAACCCTTGGGTTTGATTTCCAGCTCTCCTCTCTTCCTTACCCTCTCTTCTCCCTGCCCCTTCCCTCTACATCTTTGTTCTCTCCCTCTTCCTACCAAACAAAATCCACTCTTCTCATTTCTGAAAAGAAGCTAACTGAACTGTTAATTATGTTAGTGACTTTCAGAACTAAATGCTTATATGTATAATCTACTCTACATATGGCTTGAATTTTCTAATATATTTTGTTAGTAAAAATAAGGTTACAAGAATAGAGTAATATATATTTAGTAGGAGTTAAAGTATTCTCGTGAAAGCTAATTTCTGAAAGCTAATTTTCTTTTCTCTTTTACTGAATAATTGAGTATAAATTACCATATAAAAGACTGTAAAACGTCAAATAAAAAGTTAATAATGCTAATTTTTAGTATTCCTATACTTTAAGTCTTGTCATTATAGTTTAATTCTTAAAATAATACAATAGGTCAAGTGTCTCCCTCTTTTTTAAGCCTGTATTATTCTACAAAATTTCTGTGAAACACTCATGAAGACTTACTGAAGTTTAAGTAAATAATAAATATTCTTATAGAATACTTCAAAGATATTTTATTTTGTGGAACCCAATGATTAACATATATCTGGCATATGCATATAGTTTGGTCTCATTTTAATTACTACCCTCATTTCCCAGTTCCCAAATGAAGAAAGCCTTCTTGCTGAAATTATCTGCTTCATTGGTATTCGAAGGATACACTGAAAAGATATTATCACTTTAGGCAAGCAATTATATCTTATTCTCTCTTGGCTAACCTCAGTAGTCTACTTTAGTCATGTTCAGAATCACAGAAAATCAAGTGATTATTATTCTACCCTAACCTTCTATGTATCATGCATCTGCCAGCCATATTAGAAATACATTCATATTGAATGTATTTATGGTAATGATATCCACCCGAATTGAAAACAAAGAAAAATATATTCCTTAAGAGTTTTATACAGGTCAGTCTTTCCTTCAGGAATGATATCTTAAAGGAAAAAAGTTAAGAGAGAAAGTGAACAATTTTCAACTAAATTGTTTTCTTTTCATATAAAATAGCCAATCTGCTAATTATTTGCTGGTTTTTAATTTAAATAACAAAAAATAGTGAACACTGTTTTCAAGGTCCAAACCTATAGAAGTAAGCTAAATTATGATTGAGCTTACCATCTTAGCAAGTATACAGATGTCTAACTTGAGTTTTATTTTACAATGATGTAAAAACCATATGTATTCAGAAGAAATCTATACTTTAAATTTTGATCTGTTCTAAGATGAGTGATATGCCATATAATACTCTAGTGATAATAGGCTATAGAAGCAAGCATAAGTCAGTCATGAGCTAATGAGTTTAAACAACTCAGATTCTACAGTGTGCTATATTGCCAAGCTTTTCATATTTGGCAGGCTAAATGTATTAAATGCATTAAAAAAAACTGACAGTTCTAGGGGGATTGACAATGACCTTGTGCTTACACCTGAGTCATGTCTCCAGACCTTTTATGGGTTGATTATTTATAAGGCAGGGTCTTGCTCTGATGGGTTGTGATTCTTCTACTTGTGCTTCTGTGTCATCGGAGATGACAAGTATGTGCCACAAGGACCAGACAGTGGTTGAGATGTGGGGGGTCTCATAAACTGAACTGGCCTCAAACTATGATTTTTCCAATCTCAGTTTCCGAAGGAACTAGGATTATAGGCTCGGGCCACTCTGCCTAGCCTTCAATTTTTGCTTAGAATATTTTTAATTAATAAGGTTTATCAAGATGTAGCCCAAACGTAAGTCAAGGTACATCACCCTGACCTTATTTTAGTTATCTGTATTTTAGCTAGCATGCAAAATGATGTGTATTACACTCTTAGGTGATTACCATCTTCCCTGAGGGCAGGTACTGCAGACCTTATTATTTCCATTTTACAGATAAGGATTCTTAGAAGATCAGAGAGAGAGAAAAATATCAGATTTGAAGTTAGAGGATCTGACCATGGATGTAGATTATGCCACTTCCCTAACTTATGCTTACAAAAAGTCCACTCTTTGCAATTTTGGGCAAAAAATGGAACTCATTAGATTTAATGATAAAAGAACCAGAAATTGAAATAAGTCAGTAATCCAGGAAGGGTTTTTTTTTTTGTTGTTAGTTATGAGGCCTGAACTTAGGGCCTGAGTGCTGTCCCTGAGCATTTTTTTTGCTCAAGGCTAGTGCTCTATCACTTTGAACCACAGTGCCACTTCCAGTTTTCTGGTGATTAATTGGAGATGAGTCTCACAGCCTTCCCTACCAGGCTGGCTTCTAACTGTGATCCTCAGATCTCAGCCTCCTGAGTTGCTGGGACTACAATATAGTTTTGAGCCACTGGTGCCTGGCTCAGGAAAGTTTTTGTACGAGCGCTGTTTCTCTGAGTACATCTCAACTTCAAAAAGAAAAAAATTTCATAAAATTCCATCAAATAAGCAAGACATGTAAACTTATAGACTCAACAAGTAGAGCAAACCCCAAAGAGTATAAATTCAAAGAAATCACTGCCAAAATACATTATGATTAAACTTCTGAAAAGTTTAAAATACATAAACTTCCGAATTTCCTCTTTTAAAAGATATTTCCATGAAGCCAGGTGCTGATGGCTCACACCTGTAATCCTAGCTACTCTGGAGGCTAAGATCTGAAGATTGTGGTTCAAAGCCCAGGCAGGAAAGTCTGTGAGACTCTTATCTCCATTTGAACGCTAGGAAACTCAAAGTGGCACTGTGGCTAAAGTGGTAGATTTCAGTTTTCTACTGTGTAATACCATGAAAAGAGTTATGGAAAAGTTAAACGATATTAATGATTTTAAGATACCTAATGATCAAATTGATGAGTTTGTCCCTTCATATCCTTGCCAGCAACAGTATCAACATTTCCTTCGATAAATACTATTTTAATTTGAATTTATTTTATTAGTGAAGCGAAACATTATCCATGTTTAGCACTTGTTTTTATTTATCTTCAAAATTACGTTTATGTCCATTGCCAATTAAAAAAATATTCTGAGTATGGTTCAAATCCAGCCCAGGAAAGAAAGCTATTGCTACATAATAAATCAATATAAAACTCAGTAATTTAAAATAATAGTAGCTTATTCTTGTTTGTTCACCTTCAGGCCAGTTGGGAATTGACTGAACTACAAAGTCTGAGACACTTATCTCCAATAAATTACCAAAAAAAGCCAGCACAGGCAGAAAAGTAGGTGAGACTCTTATTGTCAATTAGCTAGCAAAAGGCTCAAAGTGGAGGTGTAGTTCAAGTGGTAGAGCTTCAGCCTTGAGCAGAAAAAGCCAAGAAAAAGCCCCAAACCCTGAAAGGGCTAGAGGGATGGCTGAACAGCAAAGGTCCTGAATCCAAACCCCAATACTGCAGAAGAAAAGAAAAGAAAAGAAACAGAGAGAGAGAGAGAGAGAGAGAGAAAGAGAGAGAGAAAGGAAGGAAAAAAGTGAGTGTTTTCAAAAGCAACATGACTTATACAGAAATGCTGATCACATCTTCTAGTTGCAAGAGCAATTAAGAAATCAAAGGTGATTAGAGAAAAGACAACTAAAATGGTATCAGAAAAAAAAGCATACACGCTACTTTTTTCAAAGCCTTTTCTTCAAGTAACAAAGGAGATAAGAAGGAAATTTAACTATTTTTAAAGCTACTTAATGTTAGTTTTGAACTATTTTCAATAGTAAGGCAAAAATGGGAACATTTATTGAAATGAGTTTTAAAAATTATAAATATTATCTTTTAATGTTAACAGGACAAAAATTTCTCCAGAGAATTAAAAAACAATTACCATTCCATTATAATACAGAAAACTCCAAATCTGGAATTGCAGTCTATTATTCAGCGTAGAAACAAGACAGTAACAAATTGGTCATGCCCGAGAGAGGAAACACACCAGGACTATGTGTTCTTCATTAGAACAATGATGTAACTATTACATTAGAGGCACTAAAGTACTGCTGAGGAAATTTCATTAGAAGGCACAGCACACCCCTTACTGAATGTTAAAGAAGAAGGGATCTAGAAGGGATCTGGGCACCAACCATTTGGACACAAATGAATTCTAAGTGCATAGAATCTGTTTTTGTCCAAGCATTTAAAAAAGTTTAATAGTGAATGCTACCAAAACAACCTAAAGGAAAATAAGGAGCATTTTAAAAATGAATTCCCCCCCTCAATATAGTAACAAGAGTAGGAAAGCGCTAAATCCACCAAGAACAAATGGAAAACAGAAAATCTAGTGAGCTAACAACATAATGGACCTTTTCTATTATTGTACCTCTCACAGGCTTTTCCTGCCAAAGCCAAAAAAACCTCAAGGACAACAAAACACCATTTAAAACACTTTCCTTCCTCCTGTAATCCCAATGCTAACAAAATACTTATAGGAGTTGGTTTCAAATTTAGCCCTGTAATGAAATTCAAATTTTGAAAAAAAAAAAAAAAAGGCTGGCTGCCAGCTAAAAATCTGTTTCTAAAAATCAACGATAGAAAATTAAATTGAATATAATTTCAATATAATTGAAATGTTTCAAATGAGCTTTTCTTCCAATATAACCAATGAGGGTTGGCTCCCAGTAGCATCATGCTTAGTCTAACATGGTCAGCTAACTCTTCCCTAGCCTTCTAAAAAATTATTCTAGGTGTAGAGTTAACTCTTATGCTTCCATTTTAATATACAGTAGTATAATATAAGAAATCATACAGCATAATATAAGAAACAATCTGTGACACAATATTGAGAATGTCTTTTAAATGTAATGCTGTTTCTATGGTAACCCTTGCAGGTTAGTTCTTTGAAAAGACTCAGATCTCTGAGTCTGAACAAGGCTATCTTGCTATCTTTTACTCATTCTTCCTTAAAATAGTTATCCTTTACAACTTCATACACTGATTTAGTTTAAGAAAGAACCTACCTAGTTAAACACATTGAATTTATTCTTTTGATTCAGTGATTATTTCTCAAGTCTGTTGCTTAATGTCTTTTCTACTGGAATATTGTCAAAAATAATTAAAAAAATAATAGAAATAAAATTATTTTATCACTCAATGTCATGTTTTCTATTGATGTCCCCTCTTCAGTTGTCTTCTTGTTTTACTCGTGTTCTAGGTTTCTTGGTAGAAAAATTTGTGATATATTTAATATGTCACAACAATAAAATGTTTAAAAAAATTTCAGGGACAGAATTAAAATATGTAACTACTGGTCCCTCTAAAATTTTTCTGACCATGAGCACATGAATTGTGTTCAATAGGTAAACAACTATATTTCTAGAACAAAAAGCCCAAAACATTTCTTTTTTCTTTTGATCTTGAATTTTATTCTTTTTTTATTAATAAGTTTTTTAATTGTGAAAATACCGTACCCAGGGGTTACAATACATGAGTAAGGTAATAAGTATATTTCTTATCAAGCATTGTTGCCTCCTCCTTTGTTTCCCCTTAGTATCCTGGCAGATCGCCAACATGCCCCCCTTGCCCCCCCCCCCCCCCCCCCCCCGGGCCAAAGTTGTAAAGTTAGTTTTTCAACATAAAACATAATGTCTTGTACATCTCATTGTTGCAATGGGTTCTTTTTCCTTTTTGCTGACAGTACTGGGGCTTGATCTCAAGGGCTTCACTCTCATTTAGCTTTTTTGCTAAAGGTTGAAGCTTTAACACTTGATCAACACCTCCACTTCTGGCTTTTTGCTGGTTAGCTGGAGATAAGAGTCTCTTAGATTTGTCTGCCCTGGCTAAATTTGAACGTTGATCCTAGATCTCAGTATCCTGAGTAGTAAGGAGTATAGGCATAAGACAAATATGCCAGTCCAAAACATTTCCAACTGAACATCCCTAACAGATACTTGCAACTTCCAACCCAAGGTGATCACAATAACAGTTTCTCTTAAAAAGACTCATCAACAAGGAAACTATATTGCATTTCAATATACATGGCATCTAGTCCCACATTAGAATCATCAAGATGATTTCATTCGTACTCCTTTACTTAATACTTATAACAAATCTGTGAAGTAAACAAACAGTATCTCCACTTCTTAAGATGCGGCTTTGTGTGAAACAAAAGCAACAACAAAAGAGTTCTAGGGTGAAAGAAATGGGAAATGGGATTTCTTTTATCACTCAGATTGTATGGGTAGGATATATCAATTACCAAGCACGTACAAGGTTCTGAGATCCATTGTCTAGTGTTGTATGTACACATATACGTATATACTACTCATGCATGTGTGTACTGCAAGGTCTTGAACAAGGCATTTAATGAAATAACCAGAACCTTTTTAGACCTAATGTATTATAATAGGAGTTAGTCTACTCATCACCCTTTGGAAATCTTCTCTAAACCCTTCATCCCGTGGCCTGAAGACTGGATTAGAAATTTACTTGTGCTGTAGGCCTTTTTGATATCTTGTTTTTCTCTTTGTACTCTTATTTTAAAGCCCTTTGTGAAATTATAAAGAGTAAATGAATAAATTTATTTTGCAATCATATCTAAGTTGTGTTTCAGTATCCATATTGTCTATAACCAATTAAAATAGTTTTACTTGTCTGTTTTCTCTATTAAGTTATAAATTATTGAGGGTAAGAACTATTTTGGGACATACTGAGAAAGAAAAAAAAAAAATCCCATTCACAATAGCCTCAAAAGCAAACCAAATCCAAAACAAAAACCACCACAGCATAGGCTGGGAAGGTGGCCCAGTGGTAGAGCGCTTGCCTTGCATGCATGAGGCCCTGGGTTCGATTCTTCAGCACCACATAAGCAGAAAAAGCCGGAAGTGGAGCTGTGGCTCAAGTGGTAGAGGGCTAACCTTGAGCTGAAGAGCTGAGGGACAGTGCCCAGGCCCAGAGTTCAGGCCCACAACCGACAAAAAAAAAAAAAAAAAAAAAAAAACCCACCACAGCAAAAAAAAGTAGGAATAATTTTTAACCAAGGAGCTCATAGACTTTTATAATAAAAACTTATAACCATGACGAAAGTGAAGACACTAGGCTTTCTACATTTGTAGATCAGTAGAATATTGTGAAATGGCCATATTACCAAAGTAGTCTACAAATTTAATATAATTTCCATCAAAATTCTAATGACATTCTTTACATGAACAGAAAATCCTAAAATTCATGTGCTCTGCTGGACCAAAACTCAATGTTTACTAAAATGCCTTGATCTTTCATGGCTAACAGATATACTTTAGATAATTTAAAATTCTGAAACACTAAGATTTCTGTAACACTAAAGCATAGCCTTTTACAAAAAAAATTATTGACAATTTCTACTCAATTATTTAAAAATAAGTAAATAATAAATTCAATTAGTAACATTTCTTTACCAACTAAGATGAAAAAGTTGAGTCTAAGGTGAGGGCTGATATACTCTATAAAACAAAGAAGGAAAGCAGTTTAGAAAAAGGAAGTGAGATAGTTGATTGACAGTTCTTAGAAAAAGGTTAAAAATTCAAAAGGAGTGACTGCATGTGGCCCAGAACTTAAAAGCTTTTTTCTTTCCAACAGAAGAGCACTTGCAAGTAATAACAGGTTGCCATGGAGATGAGAACCTAGAGGGATCAGAGAACTGAATTTGCAGTTAAATGGGCTGGAAACAACTCTTACTACTTGGTAAAGGGAAGAGATTAAAAATATACTTGATGCCAGAGGTAATCTTGTTCACCTAGTTATTTCCCAACCCCATTAATGAACAAAGAAGTCTAAAAAAGCAAATGAAAATTCAAAGCATCCATAGATTGAACATAATTCCAGGATTTCAAACATTATCATAATCCTTCCTATTCTGGGTGATTGTACTTCTTTTCAAAGTACTTGCCAGTACTTTGAGACTAAAATTGTTTTCAAGAATAAACTGAAGTAACTGAGCAGACTCAAACTTCAGTGGAAAGACCATGACAAATGAAAAATAACAAGAGTAAGGACAGACTGAAGTAATAAAAATCTAGGTGGTAAAAATCTCTTTGTAGTCAATCATAGAATACCTTTGTGAGTGCTGTAAAGAGCTGCAAACGTCACCATGAAGAAAGTTGTGGAGTATTTGCCAGCATTAACTAAATGAGGAAAGGCCCTTTTTGTGTCACGGTATCGGCGCAGGCACTGGATGAACCGAAGCCAAGCAGGAATGCACTGAACGATGGCTCGCACACCATACGTGTATTTGTTGCAAATTTTTGTTTCTGAGAAAATTTCAAAAGAATAAAACATTAAGTCATAAATGTAACCATTAGCAAGTCTTAAAAGTCCTATATTTTAGTTTTTCCTTCTTGCAAATATCTGCATTTTCAAGCTTTTTAATCGTTGACAAGCTATTAAAAAAAAGGTAAAAAAGAGATTAGTTGGAATTTTTTTCCTCTTAGAGTTTTGAATAGCTGTCCTAGAATCACTTTCTCTTGAGTATGATAAAGCTATAAGTGAATTAGAAAATGAGCATGCTAATCAAAGGAGAATAAATTGGTTTGTTGTATAATTTAAAGCAGCTGAAAAATCTACAAGTTTAAAAGGTACTACAATTTCATTAGCTCCAAATCACTATAATACATCCAAGAAAATGTTTATATTACTCTTTTTTTTAAACCAAGAATAGTTTTACTTTTGTTGAACTCTGGTTATATAGCATGACAAACCTAAACAAGAGTTGTGATCCACTGGCATTCATTCAAAATATGTCAGCACAGGCTCTAATGTATTTTGAGACAAGATCTTGCTTTGTAGCCCAGGCTGTCCTGGAACTTCTGGATAGTCCTGCCTTAGTCTCTAAAGTTCTTGTATTACAGGTGAATGCCATCTTGTCAAGCTTATCAATAACTTTTGTTAGTCAGATGCTATAATATCTACATTAAATTGTTGTCACAAAGGCAAACTTCCTTAATAATATAATTCCAGGCATAAACTAAAGGTATGACAAAGAACTAGTAGTAAAAACAAAAGGTCTCAACCAAATAACTATTAAAAGAAATCTTTCATAAAGTACTTGATTTGAACTAAATAAATAGTACATTTGATCGTTAATATCTATATAATAGTGTAGAAAAATATTATGATGACAAATTATTGGCATTAAAGCACTGCACTATAACTACTAGAATTTTTTTTAAGTGTTAGAATCCTTTTTAAGTAAGTTGTAAAGCTCTTGGCAAACGGATGGCTAAACTCATAACATGATTTAAAAGTCAGATTTCAGAATCAGAGATTGTTAACAGAATGCCAAGCACATTTAATTAAGTTTGTAATTTTTTTTTTTTTTGGGTCCGGATGTGGGGCCTGAACTCGGCCTGGGCACTGTCCCTCAGCTTTTCAGCTCAAGGCTAGCTCTCTACCACTTGAGCCACAACGCCACTTCTGGCTTTTTTCTTTTTTACTTATGTGGTGCTGAGGAATCGAACCCAGGGCCTCATGCATGCAAGGCAAGCGCTCTACCACTGAGCCACCTTCCCAGACCAAGTTTGTAATTTTATTTGATGAATTTTCACCATGACCTTAACTTTCCCAGTTACCATTCTCAATATTTCTTGGTTTATGCTGGCAATTTAGTAGTATGAATGAAAATTCATACCCTACCTGCATTTGGCAACAGGCCAGTATTTTCATCCCATTTGAGCTCAAAACTGTAGAAGCAGATCATATATTCCAGGTCCATTAGTATCACTGACAGGCTGTTCAGCTGATCAGCTAGCCAGAAATCAGCAAAGCCTACTTTATGGAAAGGGGCTGTAAATACTCGAAACTGAAAGAAAAAAAAATCTATTTTGTGTTTGATCATTCAGCATGATTACTTTAGCTAGTAAAACAAAACTAATGAGCACCAATTACCAACAAACACAAGGACCAAGCAACAGTAGCTGGGTATAACTAAGTATAACTAAGTAAGGAAATAAAGGACAGGAATAACTACAGTTAAAAAAATAGAGGTGAGCAGACTTAAAGCCAAGAACAAAATAAAGCAAGAGTGCTGAGGATAGAACCACTGAAAGGAAGTCTAATTTAGAGTGTAAAGTACTATGATCACTTCTAGAATATCTTCCTATTGTAGCTAACTAAACACAAAGCTCTTCATTGCTTGCAAAGAAAAGCTAAGGAAGGACGATACATCATCCCACACATTATAGTCAAATAAAACTGGCTTCTGTTGCACTAATTTCTTTTTTTTTTTTTTTTTTTCATTTTGCTTATATGGTGCTGAGGAATCGAACCCAGGGCCTCAGGCATGCAAGGCAAGCGCTCTACCACTGAGCCATCTTCCTAGCCCCCCTGTTGCACTAATTTCATGATAATAATTTCACCATAAAAATCATTCTTCTGGGGCTGGGAAGGTGGTTCAGTGGTAGAGTGCTTGCTTTCCATGCATAAGGCCCTGGGTTCAATTCCTCAGCACCATATAAAGCAGAAAAAGCCAGAAGTGGCACTGTGGCTCAAGTGGTAGAGTACTAGCCTTGAGCTGAAGAGCTGAGGGACAGCGACAGACCCAGGGTTCAAGCCCCACAACTGTCCCCCCCCCAAAAAAATTCATTCTTCCCACTGTTCTGAAAACAATAATAAATGTATTAAAGTTAAATGTAATGACCACTCTTTGATGCAGTGTATTTTTCTTAGCGTTTATGTATGCTTTAACTCAATTTTTAGTATTCTAAAGGTAGGTACTATTCATATTTCCATTATAAATAAACTTATCCCTAGCTCTTTAGTGGAAATCTATTACCACTATAAACAGAAATCCTGACACTGCAGAGAAACTAAGATTAGAGAGTAATGCTATCACCAGAAATGTGTTTAAACGGTGAAGATTGCATTGATAAACCTGTGTGAAGATGGAATGAAGGCAGCTTTTATTTTCATTATATCAGACTCCATCTTATTATACAGGAGAAATGCACTGAAAGAATTTTGTCTAAGGAGTAGACTTTTGGCTAAGTGGGTATACTCAATAGACAATTTCAATCTAAGAGTCTATGAAAATTCTCCTTTTAGACTTAGTTTGTTCTTTCTATTCTTTCTCTAAATATTTTTCTGGGTGTCATCTATGAAAGTTATGTGTATTGGATCTCAGAAAGTGGTATCAGGTGTCCGCGGGACACAATGAAGGCTGAGACATTGTTTTCTGAGGCAATATATTTTGGCTCTATGCTTCAGTCCATTGATAATTCTCATACTTCTTCTGTGGGTCCAACAAGCCAAAAAGATAAGCTATCCTATTTGCAACCATAAGCTCTCGATACTGTATATGTTTTTGGTAGTGAAGGAGGGGGAATGGGTATAGTGGAATGTTAATCAATAAAGGTAAGTGAATAGATAAATGGCAAAGATGACCTTTAAATTTCTACTTTCTAGACTTGTGAATAAATGTATGTTTTCCAAAACTGACTTTTATATTCTACTAATTTGATCTATTAGATCAAAGTTAAATATTTAAAATAAAGTGACCAACAAGTGTAACCGATAAATATCAGTGTTTAAAAGTATAGTTTATTGGGCTGGGAAGGTGACTCAGTGGTAGAGTGCTTGCCTTGCATGCACGACGCCCTGGGTTCAATTCCTTAGCACCACATAAACAGTAAAAGCAGGAAGTGGGCGCTGTGGCTCAAGTGGTAGAGTGCTAGCCCAGGCCCTGAGTTCAGGCCCCACAACCAACAACAAAAAAAAGAAAATTGGCTGAGTTTAGTCACTGCAGTTTTTGCCATCAAAGCTGGGGTACCATGTGCATAGATGTAAATAGTAACCTTCTCAAATCCTACAACCCAGTAGCTTTGGTTTTATACTATTTTTTAAATGCTACACAGAAGTTTCTGAACTTACCAGCAGCTTAAGGAGCCAAAACCGAGACTTATAATAAAAAGTTTTGGTGGGGTTGATAAGAAAGAAGATCATAAATCCATAAAGGGCAAGTGGATAGACATATGTGGGGATGACACTAATTGGAGCAAAGAAGCATGCCAAAAGGCTCAGGCACCACAGTATCCCCAGGAATCCAGCAATCTGGTAAAAAATAGGAAGTAAAGAAAAAAAGAAAATTAGTTTTATTTGTATTACTACTCAGAAGTATCTTTAATAAATGAAGATAAGTAAAATGATTAGTAATAAGCCAATAATTTTAATAGATGGATTTCAGTACCTATTAAACCTACTATACAACTAAGGCAAACAATAGTCATAGGATTTTATATCTTGCTTTGATTACCTCAAAAAGATGTTGATGAGACAAATTGCTTCTTGGATTAAGTTCAAAGATGAGCACATGATTTACTCCAGCCTGTCTCCAACCATATGTGTTGATGCCCAGTAGAAAAAGGAATTCAATCAGAAGAAAGCCACCACGATAGATTCTTATCAAGGGCCATATACCTGTATCTGTTTCAAGTTTAAACACAGCTGAAAGAAAATTTATTGGTTAGTTGTAAAACCCATGATGTCACTTTTACTTTTTCATTTTCTAAGACCTAGCCCTGACATGGAATTTTTCATAAATAAAACCTATGCCTATATAATTTTGACTTGCCTCCAGATTCTTTTTGCATTTACTCTGCAGAGCAATTTTCCTCATACTTGGCTTTTAGCATGTTATTCCACTGCTTCATTAATTTCTTAGATTATTGTGAAGAATGCTGAAATGGCTTAGAATCAAAAGATCAGTTATGTCAGCTGAGGATTTCTGATATAATATAATCTCTTTGGTTGTTTTTTTTTTTACTAGTAAACTAGACATGATAATATCTAATTCACAGAATTGCTCTATTCTTCTTTCCTTCCCTTCCTTTTTTTAAAAAGAATAAAAAAGAACATATATCAAATGCCTAAACTAATATTTAGCCAATTATGAGTATTAAGCATATTCAGGTCACCTGATCAGGAAAAACTCTCAGGAGACACATTTGCTAAGATCTCAAGGAAATAGAAACAAAACCACTGGAATAGTCAGAGGACCCCAGGTGGACAAAGTACAAAGGGCCCTAGTTAACAAGGCCAAGGTCATTATGATTGGAATTTCAAGGAGGTAAAGTGGGAGAGTTTGTCAGTAGCTATATGGTACTTCTTAAAGAATTAAGCTTTTATTTTGATGTATAAGTCAGTGGAAGACTTTGAACATAATTGACATAAACCTCATTAATAATTTTAAAGGGAATAAGTATGAAAACAAGGAGATTATTAAATGGAAAACTAGATTTAGCTTTACATTCTGATTCTAAAACAAATCCCAGATACAGTACAAAAGTAAGGAAACAAAAATAACATATAAATGTCAAAGTAGCCATAATAGATTAGACATAGTAAAATCAATATACAAATTCCAATCATGTTTATGTCCACCAGCAATAAAGTATCTTAAAATGAAATTAAGAAAACAGCATTATAAATAAGAAAATGTCTACGAGTAACTTTAACCCAAAAAGTAAAAAGAGCTGTACAATGAAAACTACAAAATATTGCTTAAAAACTTAAAGTAAACTTGAACATATAAAAAGAATTCCAGCTGGGCGCTGGTGGCTCATGCCTATAATCCTTGCTACTTAGGAGGCTGAGATCTGAGGATCATGGTTCAAAGTCAGCCTGGGCAGGAAAGTCAGTGAGACTCTTATCTCCAATTAACCACCAGAAAACCGGAAGTGGTCCTGTGGCTCAAGTTTAGAATGGCAGGTAGCCTAGAGCTAAATAGCTGAGGGACAGTGCCCAGGCCCACATTCAAGCCCCTTGACTGACAAAAAAAATAGAAGTTCCATATTATTAGATTAGAAGACTGATATCAGAATAGCAATACAACTTAAATTAGTATACAGATGTAAGGGCACCCATACCAAAATTTAGATAGCCCTTTTACTTTGGGAGAAATGGAAAAAGTTGACCTTGAGTTCATACAATATTGTGGGAGATCCCAAAAAGCTAAAACAATATTAAAAAGAACACAGCCAGGGAACTCTTATTTCTAAATTTTAAACCTTACTATAAACGTACAGTAATCAAAACAGTGTGGCACTGACATAAAAACAGACATACAGCTGGTGCTGCTGGTATTTCACTCTGTAATCCTAGCTACTCAGGAGGTTGAGATCTGACAATCACAGTTTGAAGCCAGCCTAGGTGGGAAAGTCTGTGAGACTGTTATCTCCAATAAACTACTCAGAAAAAAAGCCAGCAGTGGCATTGTGGCTCAAGTGGTAGAGCGCTAGTCTTTAGCAAAAGCTGCTCAGGGGCAGTACCTAGGCCCAGAGGTTCAAGCTCCAGGATCAGGGGAAAAAAAAAAAAAGACAGAAAAATGTACTGAAAAAATACAAGAAACAAGCTGGGCACCGGTGGCTCATGCCTGTAATCCTAGCTACTCAGGAGGCTGAGATCTGATGATTGCGGTTCAAAGCCAGCCCAGGCAGGAAAGTCCGTGAGACTCTTATCTCCAATAAAACCACTAGAAAACTGGAAGTAGTGCTGTGGCTCAAGCAATAGAGCACTCACGTCAAAAACGAGCTTAACAATGTCGGTGTGGGGGGGGGGAGGGGGGGAAGGATTGGGTGGGGGGGGAGGGGGGAGGCTGGGAAGGGAGGTGAAGGGTAAACAAAGGAGGAGGCTGCAATGCTTGGTAAGAAATGTATGCATTATCCTGCCCATGTAATTGTAACCCCTCTGTACAGTATGTTCTCAAATAAAATAAAATTAAAAAAAAAAAAAAATAGAGCACTCGCCTTGAGATGAAGAGCACAAGGACAGTGCCCAAGCCCAGAGTTCAAGCTCCACGACAAAAAAAAAAAAAAACAAAAAAAAAAAAACACTGAAAGAAATCTATACATCTATGGCCAGCTGACTTTCAAAATAGTGAGCAAAGATTCCACAGAAAAGCAAATTCTTTAGCTAGTACTTTGACAGTTGGCTATTCATATCATGTACAAAAACTGGTTCAAAACTGATGGTCACGTTCTCTCTCTGCTCTTTTCTAGCTTTTTCTCAGCTCTTTCCTTCTCTTCTCTTTCCCAGCTCTCTTCTCTTTCCTAGCTCTCTCTTTCCCACCTTTCCCACACTCTCTCTCTGCTCTTTTCTAGCTCTTTCTCAGCTCTTTCCTTCTCTTCTCTTTCCCAGCTCCCTTCTCTTTTCTAGTTCTCTCTGCTCTTTTCTAGCTCTTTCTCAGCTCTTTCCTTCCCTTCTCTTTCCCAGCTCTCTCTCTTTCCCAGGCCTTTCCCCACCACGTGGACCAACATGGCCTGGTGTCAGCCGGAACGATGAATAAACCTACCCCTTACTTGAAAAAAAACCCAAAAACTGATGGTCACATATGAGCTAATGCTATAAACCTCTTAGAAAAAACAAAAAGGCAGATTTTCAGTCTTCAATTTGGCTATGGCTGTACATATGACACTAAAAAGATGTGCAAAAGAAGAAGCAGGTGATTTGATTTCATAAAAATGAAACTCTTGTAGATAAATGGACTGTTACAAGCAAGTAAAAACATACTGAGCAGCCTAAAAGCCCTGCACTTGGAAAGCTGAGGTAGGAGAATCACAGTTTTATATCAGCCTGGCTTACATGGTAAGACTATGTCTCAAAATAAAACAAAGCAAAACATGACTTATAGAATTAGAGAATATTTGTAAACTACCTATTTAACAACAGCTTAATATTCAGAATAATTAGAGAATTTAATAACAAGACAACTCAATGAAAACATGAGCACAAGATTTGGATAGACATTTGTCCAAAGAAAAAATGCAAATGATCAGTAAGCTCATGAAAAGATGCTTAAAATGACTAGTCATTAGGAAAACACAAATTAAAATAACAAGCTATCACATCATACTTATTTGAATGGCATACAAATTTGTGAGACATTAATTCTTAGCTTTTGATAATTTTTTATAGTTTTTAAACAAGCATCTTTTTATCACATTTGCTTGCACCTAAATGGCCTTATATTGTCTTTTCACCAATTTATTCATTTACTTAAAGTCAATTATTATTTTTCTTTGTATTTTACAGTTCTCAAAACAATGAGATAGAAAAAATAACATGATAGAGAAAGCCTGTGCTTTGGAATTAAATTCTATAGCCTAGATATCAAATCCTAGTAAACCAAATGATGTATTTTTTTCTAAAACTCACTTTCCTTATTGGTCAATGGGGTTAACATCTATTCTCATTAATTTGTTAATAAGATCAAAAGTAAGAACATTTGCTGGGCGTCAGTGGCTCATACCTGTATAATCCTAGCTATTCAAGATGCTGAGATCTGAGGATCAAAGTTTAAACCTGCCCATGCAGTAGAGACTCCAATCTTCAATTAACCACCAAAAATCAAAAGCGGAGCTGTAGCTCAAGTAATAAGAATGCTAACTTAGTTAAAGACACACAGAAACAGCACCAGGGCCCTGAGTTCAAACCTCAGGACTGGTAGCACAAAACCCCCCAAGCCCCAAACAAAACAAACAAAACCCCCAAACAAAAACCAAAAAAAAACCTCTGAGAGGTAGAAATGTAGGAAATTTTAAGGAATTAAGTCCTGACACATAATGAACATAAATGAACCCTGAAAACATTAGGCTAATTGAAGAAAGCCATACAAAAAGTGCCTCATATTGAATGACTTTGGTTATAAGAAATATCCAGAATAGGAAATTTCATAGAAACAAAAAGTCTCACTTCCAGCCAGGCACTGGTGGCTCTCGCCTGTAATCCTAGCTACTCTGGAGGCTGAGATCTGAGGATCATGGTTCAAAGCCAGCCCGAGCAAGAAAGTCCAGGCCCAAAGTTCAAGACACACAACTGACAAAATAAATAAATAAAATAAAAACAAAAATTCTGCCTCTGCCCCCCCAAGAAGCCTATCTTAAAAGTTAAAAAAATGAGTCTTTTGTATACAGTACCAAGTTTCTGAACCAGTTTTCTTTAAAAGAACTTTTACAAAATTTAAAAAGGAATACACATATGAGAAAAGGCCTTCAAATACTATGACGGATATAAAAAGCCTCTTCTCAGTCCAAGTCCCTTCTCTGGAGGATACCAAGCTAACAATTTTATCTATTATCTTTTAACAATTCTTCAAGTACAAAGAACTACTGGGAGTATGCTATGCATGTTCTAAAGCCTGATTTTTAAAAAACAAAAAGTATCTCAGAAGTGTCATTTTTCCAGATTAGCACACAAATAGCTGTTATTTCCTAATGTAAAGTTTTAATTTGTGCTGTGTAATAAAGAAATATGGATAAATTATACCTATACATTATCATAAGTAATGATAAAAGTGATATAGAGCTCAAGATAGGGAATACAGCACATTAACTGTATACCAGTGGCCCACTTCATATCCTACTTTCAATTGCTATCCATCTCCCCAAAAGGAACATTTTTATCTTTAACAAAATCTTACTCACTTGAATTCTATATAAATGGACTCATAAAATTTGTACTTTTGAATGTGTACTTATGAAAATGTGTGCAACCTTTTTTTAAATCAACGTTTGTTTATAAGACTCATACATGTTCTTCAATGAAGTTGTATTTCATTCTCCACAGTATTATATATTATTTCACCGGGTTCAAAGTAGTTAATTTATTTATTCTTTTGTCTATGAATATTTGGATTGTTTCAAATTTTGCAATAATCACAAACAGCACTGCTACTAAAATTCTCATTCATGCCTTCTGGTGGATAGGATTGGGCAGGGTAGTGGCTCAAATAGGAGAGTGTGAGAGTCTAGGCTTTTCACCAATAAATTTTTAAAATTTATCTCACACAAAAAAAAGAAAAGAAAAGAAGAACTTCCCATTGATACAGCTGGATCTAAACTTAATGTGTTCAGATTTGGAAAGCATGTCAAACAAAAGTGCTCCCTAAAGTGCTGTACCCCATTTTACTTCTACCTTTCCATCCATTTTAATATTTACATGGCATTCTGTTGTATCAGGGCAATTAAAAATATATGTGCATATATATGCACATATCTAAGTACAAGGATATCTGCAGAAATAAAGTTGCTTAGAGATATTTAAAATTTATATGTATATTCTTAAATTATTTTCAAAAAAGCTTGCAACCATATTCTTACCACTAGTTTGTGTAAGTGCCTATATCACACCCTTATATTGATTGTAAATGGCCAAAGACAGTGAAATATAGTGTATATCAAAGAATCTCTAGTAAGATACACAAGTTAAAAAAATCTTTCATCTTTATGAAATTAAATTATGGAATACATGATTTTTCAGACAAATTACTAAACATTGGGTCTTGTCTCCTGAGAAACCAAAGCAATTACACACATAATTTTTATGTTAATGCTAAAAAAAAATCATGCTTGAACATGTATTACTACTACTGCACTCTTCCTCACTCTCAACACTGAGGCCCTGCTGGGAGATAAGTAAGGGTAGTCAGCTGGGTTTAACTGTGCTTACCCTCCCTCCTCAAGAACACACACAAAGATCAAACAAAAAAAGGTTCTGAGGTAAGAAAACCCCATGCATAACATTAAACACATAAATCACATACATAAAAAAACCCACCAAAGTGTATCACAAAAGTCTTTACTAAACAAAACCCTCTTTATCCTAAATTTTAAAAAAGACTTTTTTATTAATTTGCATGAAAATAAAGTTTATATTTTTCTGATGTCTTTTTTAAATGAAAGTGATGATGGTCATACTACCACATTTGTCTTGGAAATCAAAGAATGCCACCCACAAATGAGCAAGAGAGTGCTTTAGATAATACCTGTTTGACTCTAGGTAAATTTACTACCTTACTTTCACAACCCATTCCTTCCTCCTAAATCTCACTGGTATCCTAGGCTAACTAGATTTCTCCCATCCAAGTACTAACCAGGCCCGACCCTGCTTAGCTTCCGAGATCAGATGAGATCGGGCACGTTCAGGGTGGTATGGCCATAGACAGGCTAACTAGATTTCTTTGCTCATCTGTTTCCTTTTCAGAGAATACCTTTCATTCCACTAATACCTAGCTCAAACACCATGTCTTCCATCAAGTTTTCCCTGATAGTCTTATTTAAAAGCAAACAGTTGCAGCTGGGCACCGGTGGCTCGTGCCTGTAATCCTAGCTCCTCAGGAAGCTGAGATCTGAGGACCACAGTTTGGAGCCAGCCCAGGTACAAAAGCCTGTGAGGCTCTTATCTCCAATAAACTACTCAGAAAAAGCTGGAAGTGATGCTGCAGCTCAAGTGGTAGAGCACAAACCATGAGCACAAGAGGTTCAAGGATAGCACTTAGGCCCTGAGTTCAAGCTCCTAGACAGGCAAAAAAAAAAAAAAAAAAAGTGCTGTTATTCCTATTCCTTTGAACTGGTTAGAACATTTAATACCTTCTACCTCAAAATGTATTATAATTATTGTGTTAATCTTCCTAACATAATGAACTTTATAAGGAAAGAAGTTTTCTATGTTAATGCTCAGCAGCTAGCTCGATAATGTAGGTCTAGCTTTGTGCTATAGTATTTCTATGTATTTTATATCAGTACACTGTGTTTATCCTAGATTATCCTAATATCCTAGCTAGATTAATATCTGATCATGGAGTACATATAACAATGTTACATCATAAGCTTAGGGTACTTAATTTTTAATAACTCATGGGAAGGAGAACTGTAACAACACAAAAACATACTTGTTGATAGGTAAAGTTCATATACTTTCTAAATGCTATTACATCTTGGGTTATAGTTTCAAAATACATAACTGGAAGCGTTAAAACATTTATGAAGTGTAATGAGTTGTGCAAATTATTTCTTGAACATCTGTTATATATAGTTGGCCCTGTTAAGGAACATGAAATATAAAACAATACATACTATCGAAGGCAATGTAATAGTGATCTTAACTACCAGGCATTCATTTTGATTACATTCAAAGTCTAAAACAGAATATACACATTTCTAAATCATATTCCTTTGCAGAATGAACAGTTTAATTTTATAATAAATTATTACACAGTTGTAATTATAATCATATGGACTCTTGAAGGATACTATGATTACTGGCCCTCAAGTTGAAAGTATTTGCCTGGAGGAAACTGAGATTTTAGATATTATTTGTTTTTCTGTTTCTGTTTTGCAATTTTTGCTATTTGTGTTTTCTTCCTATCATTTAACTTTATTGTTCTTCTTTTCTATCTATTTAAATGTCCCAAATTTTTTCTGAGTTCTTGTGTTCCATTCAGTGTACTGGAAATATACTAGCGAACAGAAGAGACAAAAGCTTAAGCATCAAAGAGTTTACATTTTAGTGGGAAAACAGAGATAAATATGTAATATATTTTAATTATAAGCACTAAAGGGACAGAATAAATTATTTCTGGGTAGGCTAGGAATGTAGCTTAGTGGCAGAGTGCTTGCCTAGCATGCATGAAGCCCTGGATTCAATTCTTCAGTACCACACAAGCAGAAAAAGCCAGAAGTGGCACTGTGGCTCAAGTGGTAGAGTGTTAGCCTTGAGCAAAAGAAGCTCAGGAACAGCGCCCAGGCCCTAAGTTCAAGCCTCAAGACTGGCAAAAAAAATAAAAAAAAAAATTAGGGTTGGGTTTAGGGTGATTAGAAAGGTCTACTGAAAAGGGAACCAAAATGAATGGATAAAGTAAGCTATGTACAGAGCTTGGGAAAGATACATTAGGCCACTGCAAGTCCCTTAGATGAGAAAGAACTTAGAATTTTCAAAGAACAGTAGGTAAAACACAGTGAGTGTAGGGGAGGATGACAGGATATATAGTAAGAAAGGTCCATGGGGACAATATTCTATTGTATCTTATAGGCCACTGTAAAATGTTTGGATTTTATTGTAAGAGAAACTGGGAATGGATTTCAAATAGAAGAGTGACATGATCTACATAAAACAAACAAAACACCATAGGTTTATGTTGTATAGGAGGTTAACAGTGGATTCAAGGAAACAAGCTCAGAAAAAAATGTTGTGTAGATAAGGACCATACTGGTAGAAGTAGTGAGAAGCAGTTAGATTTAGATAATTTGAAGACAGAGCAACAGGATTTGCTGATGGATTAGTGATGAATAATGTTTTAGATTGAATCTTAAATGTTCCCCCAAAGGTCATGTGTTAAAAACTGTTCTCAGATGATGGCTCTATTAGCATATTAGGAACTTTAGCAGGAAGTAGGTCTAGTTGGAGAAGTAGGTTACTGGGGATATGGTATATTGTGAGACAAACCCCTTCCTAATTTTCTCCCAGCCACCATGACCTTGGCTCCGCCACTTGCTTCCCACCACATTG
The DNA here is from genome assembly GCF_019054845.1 of Dipodomys spectabilis. Lineage (NCBI taxonomy): Eukaryota > Metazoa > Chordata > Mammalia > Rodentia > Heteromyidae > Dipodomys > Dipodomys spectabilis. The sequence goes on from NW_024870696.1 coordinate 14,050,948, forward strand.
TTCTGACCAGGACCAAAATGACAGGGCCAAACCATGGGCTGAAATTGTGAGTCAAAATAAACATTTCCTCCTTTTGATTTTTTTTGTCGAGAGTGGGGCTTTAACTTTGGGCCTGGGCTCTTCAGCTCAAGGCTAGCACTCTATCATTTGAGCCACAGCAGCACTTCTGGTTTTCTGGTGGTTAAATGGAGATAAGAGTTTCATGGACTTTCCTGCCCTGGCTGGATTTGAACCTTGACCTCAGATCTCAACCTCCTGAGTAGCTAGAATTACATGTGTGAGCCACTGGCACCTAACTAACATTTCCTCCTTTTGCACTGCTAATCTCAGATATTCTGCCACTGTAATGGAAATTTGACTAACACGAGGGAAAACTAAAAGGTTTCAGCCTAAGAAACCAGGTAACAAGTGATGCCACAGAAAAGAAAAGCCTGCTTAGGGACAGAAAATCAAGAGTTCTTTTTTCCTATGTAAGTGTGAGGTGCCTATGAAATAGTCATGCAGCTAATTAGTCCTTAACATGTAAATGGTATTTACAGCAATAGGCTCAAGTAAGACTACCTCAGTAGGAAATGAGTAATAGTAGAAATGTAAGGATTTAATCTAATGGGATGCCCCAATATGTCAATATTACAAAGAAGAGTATAGCTAGTGAAAGACACTGGGAAAGATCCACAAGTAAAATTTAGTAGGAAAGCCTACCTAAGAAAATATTTCAAGAAGCAGTGATAAACAATGTAAAATGCTATTGAGGGGTTTGGTAAAATTCTTTAGATAAATTTAGTAAGACTACACTTTCCTTACTATTTCATTATTTCTTAGTATTGAGACTACTATTGCTTAAGAGCAAGCAACCTTTTCTACTATCTAATTTTTTAACTTGATTACATAAACAAGTTTCTTAAAACTATATACCAAAGCAATCATAAATAGTTCTGGAGAAGACTGAGGATCTCCAATAAGCAAAGTGAGTTTTGGTGAATAAATTGCCTAAGGTTTATTGCTCTTCATCTATGATTAAGAAGGCTAAAATTCTGGAACCCAAAGAAGTCTGAAGAAACTGAAACTAAAACTAAAAAAATGATGAAGAAGCTGCGCATCATTGGCTCTTGTCTTTAATCCTAGCTACTCAGTAGGCTGAGACTTGAGGATTGTGGTTCAAAGCCCACCAGGGCAGACAAGTCTATGAGACTCATTATCTCCAATAAACCACCAGAAAACCAAAGTGGCCCTGTGGCTCAAGTGGAAGAGTGCTTGCCTTGAGCTGAAGAGGTGAGGGACAGTGCCCAGGCCCAGAGTTCAAGCCCAATAACCAACAACAACAAAAAAAGATGATTAAGAGGTCAATGATTAAAAGTGTAACTATACCCAAAGGCAAAAGAGAAAATAGCTGGGTGCTAGTGGCTTATGCCTGTAATCCCAGCTACTCAAGGAGGCTGAGATCTGAGGATCATGGTTCAAAGCCAGCCCAGCCAGGAAACTCCATGGAACTTTTATCTTAAAAAACTACTCAGAAAAAGCCAGAAGTGAAACTGTGGCTCAAGTTTAGAGCACTAGCCTTAAACAAAAAGAAGCTCAAGGATAGAGCCCAAGCCCTGAGGTCAAGCCCCAGAACTGGTACAAAAACAAAACAAATAAGAGACAAATAACCAATCTCCAAAGAAAAAAAATTAGCCTTGACAAACTTCTTTCACTATTTTTGGTATAAGAATACTTGATTTTTTGGGTGGGCAGGGCCAGTCCTGAGGCTTTAAATCAAGGCCTGGGCACTGTCCCTGAGATTCTTTTGCTCAAGGCAAGCATTCTACCACTTGAGCCACACTGCCATTTCTGGCTTTTTCTGTTTATGTGGTACTGAGAAATTGAATCCAGGGCTTCATGCATGCTAGGCAAGCACTCTACCCCCTAAGCCACATTCCCAGCCCCGAATGCTTCATTTATTTATTTATTTTTTTATACAGGGGCAGAATATGACACAGGCATATTAATTTGGATAAATTATTTCAAACTTTAAACTACTTACCTGCAAGCACAAGGGTAATATTTAGTACAATGAATATTCCACAAAATAGGCCAACCCTAAAAGTAGTCCATGCTGGTGCAGGCTGTGGACCAAAAAACAGCATTTTGAGTATAAGACGATATCAAATAACATTTAGCATATGCTGTAACAAGCAGTAAAGTTTCATAATTTATAAAAATAGCTGGTGGGAGAAAAAATGGGGCTGAATATAGTCAAAATACACAATTTGCAACTATGAAAACAGAACAAGAAAACCTCCTGGGAATGCTGTTTTAAAGAGAAGGGGAAGAAAGTATGATATGTGAAATTGAAATACAGTGTAAACTGTATAAAGATGTAACAATGAATTCCTCCCCTATATAACTAAGCCAATAAAAATAAATACAAAAGGAACCTATGAAACCTTAAGTGTTTTATGATCCATTTTTCTCTCTCTTTTTTTTTTGGTGACAGGGTCTTGTTTATGTCTATATAGTCCAGGCTGTTTATGTAGTCCATGCTGTCCTTGAACCTGCTATCTTCTTGTTCAGCCTCCCCAGTGCTGGGGATTTTGCTACTATGCCTTGCAATGATCTGGATCTTTATAAATCTAAATCACAGAATTATCCATGAACTATCATCCTATAAACTAGAATAGAGTTGCCAGTTATTTTATAAAACTCTGATCTGAGTCATGAAATAACCTGAAATATCTAATTTTGTATACACTAAAGACTAGCAGAGATTTTAAATGCAATTTTACCTTTTACAACATATACATCTCTAACTTTTTTGTGTGTGTCCTACAGTTTGATCTTATTAGGGCCACTGGCGCTGTCCTTGAGCTTTGTGCTCAAGACTAATAATCTACCATGTGAGCCACCACCACTTCTGGCTTTTTTCTGGAGGTTAAGAGTCTCATGGACTATCCTGCCTGGGCTAGCTTCAAACCACAACCCTCAAATCTCAGCCTTCTGAATAGTTAGGATTACAGGTGTTAACCATGATACATCTACTCCCCTCCTTCACACCTCTCCCATCCCCAATTTCTGCGGCTTGAACTCTGGGCCTTGGTGCCTTGAGCCTCTTTGTGCTCAAGGCTAGCACTCTACCACTTGAGCCACAGTGCCACTTTCAGCCTTTTCTGAATAGTTTATTGGAGGTACTAGTCTCATCAAGTTTCCTGCCTGGGCTGGCTTTGAACCTCAATCTTCAGATCTCAGCTTCCTGATTAACTAAATCTACAGGATCACTGGGGCCCAGCCATCTCTAAATTTTAAAAATATTATTTAATTGGAGTTTATATGTTTGGTATTATGAATAATTAGAAACAATGGTAAAAATAACATTTATTTTCTGATACTGCTTATGCTATTATACTGGGATGACAAATTAATTTTTCAAGATATACTAGTGTATCTTTAGTATACTATACTATAATTTTTAGAGTGTAAGAGTCAAATAATATTCCTCTTGCTAGGTACAGTAGCTGAAGTCTCTAGTTTGAGCTGTTTGGGAAGTGGAGAATGGGAAACTGCAATCTTGAGGCCAGCCTGGGAATTAAAAGTTTGTAAGACTCCATCACAACCAATGGCTAGGCATGGCAGTGTATGCCTGTCATCCCAAGCTACAGGACAAGCACAATGGCTGCCTGCAATGGCATGTGCCTGTAATCCAAGAAATAAAGGGAAGAACAAATAGAAAAGATCATAGTCCACACCGAAATGGGAAGAGTCCCTATTTCAAAAATAACTAACAAAAAGAGATGCTAGAGGCATGGCTCAAGGGTAAAGGTTGCTGGAATCATATGATATATACTTTTTATTTTTTTGGTGGTACTGGGTTTGAACTCAGGACCTCAAATTTGTTAGGCTGGGGCTTTATCACTTAAGCCATGCCTCAACCCTGTTTGCTTCTTTCTTTCCTTTCTTTCTATCTTTCTTTCTTTCTTTATCTCTTTCTCTCTCTTTCTTTCTTTCTCTCTTGCTTGCTTGCTTTTTGTGGGCTATAGGGCCTGGGTGCTGTCCCTCAGCCTTTTTGTGCTAGGCTAGCACTCTACTACCTGAGCCACAGCATCACTTCCAGTTTTTGAGTAGTTAATTATAGATAAGAGTCTCACAGAGACTTTCCTGCCCTGGCTGGCTTTGTACTGAGATCCTCAGATCTCAGTCTCCAGAGTAGCTAGGATTATAGGTGTGGCCACCTGTGGCTGGCTTCAAGCCCTGCTTTTTGCTGCTTATTCTAGAGATGGAGTCTAGTTAACTATTCTGCCTGAGGTGGCTTTGCACTATAATCCTCTGGATCTCAGCCTCCTAACTAGTTAAGGTATAAGCAAGAACAACTAGTACTTGGCTTGTTTTTTCTTTTTTTTTAAATGTGCCTCAGAGTAATTATTTTACAAATCATCTGGGCAGTTTACTTATAGATACTGCTGAGTAGTATTTCATTGTACAGAATTACTTCAAATATTTTATCCATTATCTACAGAAGGACATTTGGGTTGTTTTCAGTTGTATGCTATAATAATTAAAATTACTATCAACATTCATATACAATACCTTATGTATGCTTGTACTTGTTTTGGTAGATACCTGGGAATGTGATAGCTAGTCATATGGTAGGTGAATACTTAACTCTTAATTGTTTAGGAAACTTGCTATTTACTAATGTGGTCATTCCATTTTCTATTTCACAAGTAGCGTACAAGAGTTCCAATTCCTTCAACATTTAGCATCACCAATCATTCTAGTCTATCTCACTGTGGCTTTCATTTGCATGACGCTACTGTTTAATGACATTAAATACCTTTGTTGCATGCTGATTTTTCATCTGTACATCTTTGATGAAGCTCAAGTCCTTCCCATTGTTAAACTGGGTCATTTTTTGAATAGTATAATTCTTTATAAAGTCATTTGTCAGATACTTTTTGCAATATTTTCTCCTAACTGAATGTTTTCTTCTCACTCTCTTAACAGGATCTTTTGACTAGATGTTTTAAATTCTGATGAAGTGATTCTGATGAAGTTATTTCTAAGAAATCCCTGAATAATCCAAAGACACTGATGACTTTCTTCCATATTTTCTTCTTGAAGCTTTAGATATATGATGTGAGAAATATGGAAAAGGCCTTTTTTTAATATGGAATCCAATTGTTCCAGCACCATTTGTTAAAAACGTTCTTGTTTCTCCACCTACTTGCTTTGTATCTGTATTGAAAATTAAGTGTCCATAAATACTTAAATACTTTAGCCTGTTACTGGACTCTCTATTTTGTTTCAAAGAAATATCTGTCTATTTTATACTAATACCACACTGTATTGATTATTGTAGCTTCAATAATATCCCAGATAATGTTAATCTTTTAATTTAGTGGTTCCAAAATTGTTCAGGCTATTCTTGGCTCTTTTCATTCCCATATACATTTTTAAAAATTAGTTTACAACATTTATACATGCATGCACACGCACGCGCGCACACACACACATACCCATAAAATGCCTGAAATTTTTAATTGGATTGTGTTGTATCTATAAATCAACTTAAGAAATAAAATCTTATAAATATTCGATTAACAATATACCCATGAACATGATGTGTCTCTTACTTAAGTTTTCATTCATATATTTTAGCAATATTTATTTTTCACTGTCTTTCATGTTTTGTCAGAATTCTTTTTCTTTCTTTCTCTCTCTTTCTCTCTCTCTCTCTCTTTCTTTCTTCCTATTTTTGTTGGTCATGGGGCTTGAACTCTGGGCTCGGGTGCTGTCCCTCAGCTCCTCAGCTCAAGTCTAGAGCTCTACCACTTGAACCACAGTACCACTTCTGGTTTTCTGAGTGGTTTGTTGGAGATAAGAGTCTTGTGGACTTTCATGTCTAGGCTGGCTTTGAACCACAATCCTCAAATCTCAGCCTCCGGAGTAGCCAGGATTACAGGCATGAGCCACTGTTACCCGGCTGTCAGAATTATTTCTAACCATTTCATAGTTTGATGGTCTTATGAAGAGCATTATTGGAAAGTTATTCTTCCTGAAATACAGGAATCTAACCAATTTTTGTAAACTTATATTGTAATTGAATTGGCACCCTTGCCAGACTCTTTTATTAGTTCTAATGGTCGATGAAATTTCTCCATAGATCATCAGTACATAGGCAGAAAAATCTCACCAGTTTTGTATTTTATAATAGTAAAATAAAATATTTTTAGACAGTCTTGTTATGTAGCTCAGGCTGACCTTGAACTCTTGATCTTCCTGACTCAAGTTTCCTGTGTACTAATATTATAAGCATGTGCCACCAGACCTGGCTCTTGGCATCTAGTTAAAAAAAAAAACCCACATACACACAAAACTAGAATAAAGCAGCAACTACTTATAAATTTTGGCTTAAAATTTTTTTAAGATAATGAAGCCAGCTAGCAACTAGATTGTGTTATTAAGTAAGATTTTAAATAGAGAAAAGCAAGCAAACCTCTATTAGCAAACACTAACCTGAGCAGCTCCCAGAGGGGGCACACGCAACCGTTTCATAGCCTTTTGTCTGTCACCATCTTCAAGTTCATTGGTCACTACAGCCTAGAAAACAAATTATTAAATTTTGACATGTTATAAATAATTCTATACTAAACAGGTATATACTTATATGTATATAACTTATATATAGTTTATATAGATACATATATACTCTAAATATAGATGTATATTGAGAAAACAAAGAATCATGAATTTAAAGATAGCAACTATTTATAAAAGGTAAACAGAAAAGCAGAGCTTTTTAAAAAAATGTCAATATGAGGGCTGGGAAGGTGGCTCAGTGGTAGAGCGCTTGCCTTGCATGCCTGAGGCCCTGGGTTCGATTCGTCAGCACCACATAAGCAAAAAGAAAAAAGCCAAAATGGCGCTGTGGCTCAAGTGGCGGAGCGCTGGCCTTGAGCTGAAGAGCTGAGGGACAGCACCCAGGCCCAGAGTTCAGGCCCCACAACCGGACCCCCCCCCCAAAAAAAATCAATATGAAATATATTGTAAATAAACAGGGTTATTGTACCTCAGTTTCAGAGATGAGCTGATTGATTTTCTTGCACGTATAGAATGGGGCCACTTCTACATGAGCCACTCTCCAATCTGCTCCACGAGATGTTTCCAGAATCTTGTCATGCTTTTTAAGGATTTTTCGAAACCCTGTAAAATTCAGATTCTATAGAAAAAAAAGAGACAAACATTATTAATTTCTACCATCATTAAAGAGTATGAAAAACAATAAGCATTAACCCTTGAGAGAGCTGAACGAAGTTTGAGTACAAAAGAATTCATTACTAAACAGATAAAACTCTTGTTATCACTAAGACATTTTAATTTCCCTTTTATTATGTACAACTATTCCAAAAATAGCTTCTATTATCTTACTGCATTGCCAAAAGAACATTTGCAATGCACTAACCCATTTACACTGCACTAACACATTTATGTAGTTCTTTGCTTCTGGGAGATAATCATGTATGTAACTTCCACTTCCTTTGCACTCATCTAAGTTTGAAGATAGGAGCATGAAAGAGTCAATAGAAGTGACCATATCTACAAGGTCAGCTAAAAATGAGAAGCATGTTTTTCTTCAATGATTCCATTACTTTTGAGGAAATTTTATTACTGATTAAGAGTTCTTATATTGCCAACAATGGTTTAGTAGACACATATAACTATCAGAGCTGCTTTTAAAAATAGAAAGCAAATTGTTACTCCTTGAGTCAAGGATACCTCTTGAATATTGTACAAAAGGTTTTAGAAAACTCATCTCCAAAAATAGAGGTCTTTTTGAATACTGGTGGCTCATACCTGTAAGTCTAGCCACACAAGGCTAAAGAGGCTGAGATCCAGAGGATCATATTTCAAAGCCAACAGGAGAAGAAAAAAAAAAGTCTGTTAGAATCCATAATCCTAGCTACTCATGAGGCTGAGATCTGAGGATCACAGTTCCAAGTTGGCCTAGTCATGGAGCTATGGCTCAAGTGGTAGATCACTAGCCTTGAGCAAAAGAAGCTCAGAGCCAGTACCCAGGCCCTGAGAAAACAACAATTGAAAAAAAGAAACGTGAAGAGCTAGGCTAGAGGTGTACCTCAAGTATAGAGTACCAACAGAGCAAGTAAACAGAGCCAGCAAAAAGCTAGCCAAAAAAAAAAGAGAGAGAGAGAAAAGAAAGAAATCTTGACAAGGCACAGAGCCTGAAACCTATCATTCTAGCTATTTGGGAAGTGGAGATGTGGAAGACCAACTTAGGCAAAAATGTTGCCAGGCTTTTTTCTTTATTTGCCATTTTTGTTTTCTTTCCTTTTTGTTCTGTTTGTTCATTCATATGTCTTTGGGAGCTGAAAGAAGCACAGAAATGGAGGGACAAAGGGTGAACAATGAAGCAATGGTGCTCACAAATGAATTATACAACCTATGGATGGGGATGGGAGTGAAAAACTGGGAGAGAGCAAGGGGTGACATTGTCCAAAAAGAAATATACTCTTTACTTGACTTATGCAATTGTAACCCCTCTGTGTATCACCTGTATAGTAACAATTAGAAAAAGAGGACTACATCTCAACCAATGGCTGGGAACAGGGCTATATGCCTCTCAGTCTGTCTATGCAGGGAATCATATTAAAAAAAGGAATCATGATCAAGATCAGCCTCAGAAAAATGATGGTGAAACTGTGCTGAAAACAATGGCTAGATGTACTGGCATATGCCTATCATCCTATTTATGTGGGGAAAGCACAAATTGGAAAATCACGAACAGGTTAGCCCAGGCATGAAGCAAGGCTCTTAAGACCAATGCAAAAGAGCTGATGGCGTGGCTCATGAGGTAAGAGGATTTTGCCTAGCAAGCATGAGGCATGGAGTTTAAACTTCAGTAGTGCCAAAAATAAAAAAATGAATAAACAAAAAAAATTTCAGCTCTTGTCAAATCTGGCACATAGTTTTGGCCAATTAAAAAAACACTAAAAATTCCAAGAACCCCACACTAAAATACAAATTCCAAGAATAGACATATGATAACTTTTTTTCCTTTTTGGAAGCTTTTAATATACTTCAAGATAATTTGTCTTCTTAGAATTTATCTATTATTTTAAAACAACACTGTTTAGGTTAAGTACCTGATAGTTCTGCAGCAGGATAAGACTGAGGTAGAACTCACTGAATGCCAGTTTAAGGTCTTTAATATTCCTATGTTGGACACGTTCCTCATGTGACAGGTGGAAGACCGGCTTTCTGCGTTGTCGCAATGTAGTAACACCAGTGGTTTCTTTCTGTGCATCCAGTGATGACTGAAGCTCATTCTGAAGTGTAGCAAACCTGCGTTGAGCCTCTGCAAGTTTTTCTATAAGAAATAAAACAGAAGCACTAAGTTAAGAAAAAAGAAAAAGAAAAAAAACCTGGTAAAAAGATGAGGGTATGGGCAAGTGCAAGCACAGGGCGATGAGTTCAAATCCTACAAGTGAGAAAAAAAAAGATAATGAGTTCTTACTGACTTCTGAGTTTTTACTAATTATACTAGTTTGCTATTCTAGAATTTCTAGGAAGAATGTTACATGTACTATTCAGAACTGGATATGAAAATTATTTTGGTGGGCTGGGAAGGTGGCTCAGTGGTAGAACGCTTGCCTTGCATGCTCGAGGCCCTGGGTTCGATTCCTCAGCACCACATAAGCAAAAAGACAAAAGCCGGAAGTGGCGCTGTGGCTCAAGTGGTAGAGCGCTAGCCTTGAGCTGAAGAGCTGAGGGACAACGCCCAGGCCCAGAGTTCAGGCTCCGTGACCGGACCCCCCCCCCCCCAAAAAAAAAGAAAATTATTTTGGTGTAATACTGCCTTACAATCTCTAACAATTCCCTCCCCCCAAAACTGCTAGCCTAGATGTGAATAGAAGAAAGTTGGTCTACAGTCTCATCCTACAGCAACTTTCTCAATTCCAGAATGTAGTAGGCCAAAGGAGATGAAACTGATTCTGACTGAGAGGTAAGAAAAAGGGCTAAGTGGAAGGTGCTATTCCTTTCCACTATCAAGACAAAACTATAAATGGTCACACAACCAGATACATAAAAGATAAAGTATATTGAGTATAATAACTATAACATATTTTCAGATACTTAAAAAAGACAAGGGGAAGTGATACCTATGTAACACTGTTATTTGACTCCTCTGTTTACTTTGTGTAGAAGTCAGATGAATCTTGGAAAATGAAGATTTAATTGTAAACTTAAGCGGAGGTTCTCTCTGATGATAGCCTTCCAGATGTGGCATCATCACTGCAACAAATCAATATAGTACTCTAGCACTACATATGCAGCTACATATCCAATAATGTAGGTACTCAACTATAAACTTAATAATATAGCTACTCACTAGACAGCAGAGTTCAGCACTGATCCCCAGATATGGTAATATTACTGGGACTGCCCAGACAGGCAACTAGGAGAAGATTGTATTGGCTATCTTCTATAAGCAGGAGAGAGAGATTGATATCTCTAGAATAAATGTATTTGTGACATGGATATGCTTTTCCCATCAATATACTTCTGCTAGTACTACCATCTTCAGGGTTGCCTTATCCACCATTACAGTATTTCACATAGAAGTATTTATGATCAAGGTACTCATTACATACAAAGGTAATAGGCAATGGACTCATATCAACGGAATAGCAAGACCTAGTAAAGTTGGGTTTGGGAGACAAAACTCTGAAAGTGTTATTATTTTTGTTTTTACTGGTCCTGGGGCTTGAACTCAGGGCCTAGGCACTGTTCCTGCTCAATGCAAATGCTCTATCATTTGAGCCACAGCTCCAATTAAAGCTCTCTCTCTCTCTCTCTCTTTTTTTTTTTGCCAGTCCTGGGGCTTGAACTCAGAGCCTGGGCACTGTTCTTGAGCATTCTACCACTCAGGCCTCAGCACTACTTCCAGTTTTTTGTTTATATGGTACTGAGGAACTGAACCCAGGGCTTCATGCATGCTAGACAAGCACTCTACCACTAAGCCATATTCCTAGACCTTATTTATTTATTTATCTATTTATTTATGTATTTTACTGGAAGTAAGAGTCCCACGGACTTTCTGGCCCAGGTTGGCTTCAAACCATGATCCTCAGATGTCAGTCTCCTGATTAGCTAGGATTAGCAACCAGCGCCCAGCTGAAAGTGCTGTTTTACAGGATATAACAAGGAGATCATTATATGGTGCCAGCTCAGCTCCACCATAACCCCAATACACAAACTAGGAATCAAGCAATGGAAGCAAAAGTGGCTCCTCTCATTTGCATGCCTAATAATCACTGACGTAATTTTGGTTTCTCATCCTACAATGTGAGTTCTGCCTGTTGGTTAGTTCTCAATCAGCTAGCTCTACTAAATTGGAAGGTGAGATATCTACTTGGCCATTGGGGTATCCTCATACCATAGTTCCAAAAGGCAAAGCAGCTTATTGGTTAAAGTGACTGATTCTTTTCAAAAGCAAAAGTACTTTACTGAATCACAATAGGAACAGGAATATTATGCCTGGAAACTAGGGAATCAGACTTTTACTTGATATTACTGAGCAATTTTTACAATATTTTTACACAGGATTTTAGTGTATTAAAGTGAAAGGTTGTTAGGATTTCTTTGCAGTCTTCTACACTGCAAGAAACAGAACACATTTCTTCAAACTCATATTGAAATTGATGTGATTTTATATAAATTCTTAGAGTCCTTTTGATACAAGTTATAAACTGTCTTATTATCCATATTATTAAAACAGCACTGAAATTTCTGGTTCTTTCTTGGGTCATGACACATTTTAGTTTTAGCATTTTTTTCTTTCACACAAGTCTTTATGTCCTAACCACTAGGTAACCATCTGAAAAGTATTAATAATAATTTAACAATATTATTATATATAACCAACACAGATATATATATATATATAAAATGAAAAACTAAATTGATTCCAAGTCAACTATGTTACTATGCTAATTAAAAAGCCAAAATAGCATATCTGAGTGATCAAGTTTTATAATGTTAAGGAACAATATATAAGTTTACTTAGGTTCATTTCCATAGTCAGAACTATCAAAACATATGCTTTTCTGATTACATGCATTTGAAAATGCAAGAAGTCCAAGAAATGGATACAAATGCCTCTTCATCTGGCAAGTTCCTTACTCATTTTGAAAGCTAACCTTGAATACTGATTTCTATATAAAGCCTTTCTTTCCTAACAACTCTCTTGGCACAATTTGAAGTTTCCTCCTGAGAGTTTTCCTGGAGCAATCTACATACATGCATATGACACTAATTTCTCCTTTACATGTTTCCTTCATTAAATAGCTGTGAGCTTTCTAAAGGTAATACTTTTGTAATCCTTATCTGTGCTTTTGTAATGAAATTTTAATACCTTTTTGAGGTATAACTTATATACTATAGAATTCAACTACTGTTGAATTCCAATTTAATGATTAATAATTTAATGAATTTAATGATTATTGGTCCATCTATAGGGTTGTATAATTCATCACCACAATCCAACTATGCAACATTTTCATCACTGCATATACTTCCATCATAGCAAATGGCTGTCAGTCTTCACCTCTACTTCCAATCTTGAGCAACTACAGATCTACCTGTTGTCTCTACAAATTTGTATTTTGTGGATATTTCATATAAAGGAACCATGTAATATGTAATGTTTTGTGTCTGATTCCTTTATTTAGCATGATTTTGAGGTTCATTCATTTTGTAGCAGATTTTTCCAACAGTATCTCACTGTGTGGATATATAGCACATTTGTTTAAATATTCATCAGCTGGTGGGTATTTATATTGTTTTTTAGCTTCTTCTTTTTTTGTCTGTCCTGGAGCTTGAACTTGAGCCTAGCCTCTGTTTCTGAGCTTCTTTTGCTCAAGGCTAGTGCTCTACCACTTGAGAGTGGTTTACTGGAGATAAACAATCTCATGGAGTTTCCTGACCTGACTGGCTTTGAACTACAATCTTTAGCACAGCCTCCAGAGTAGCTAGGATTACAAGACTGAGTCACCAGCTCTTGGCTTCTTCAAGCTTCTTTTTAACCTACACAAATAATGCTGCTATTAACATTCTAGTCCAAATTGTTGTGGGGGCTATCATCACTTTCGTATCAGAGCTAGCATATAAAGATGGTCCTTGACTTACACTAACTTGCACACATGTGTTGCCTTTTGATTATGAGAAAGTGATATACATTCATTAGAAACTGAAATTTTGATCTTACCTCACACTAAAAGTATGTGCTCTATACCTTCTTGCAATAATAGGCAGCAGCAGCCACAGCTCCCAATCAACCACACAAACAACAAAAGTTATTTAACATGTTTTACTATAAAAATAGGTTTTGTGTTATAAAGTAATTTGGACCAACCTAAATGTAATATAATGTCCTTAGCACATTTAAGGCAGGCTAGGCTAAGTATAGGATTGGTGGTGGGTTAGGTGTATTAAATGCAATTTAAACTCTTAGGCTATTTTCAACTTAATTACACTTATTAAAAGTACTCATTTTTCAGTTGAGAAGTATCTGTAGTAGGTTTAATCTGTACTTGTTGAATAAAAGAACAAATAGGGAAAAATGCATAGTAATTCACAAAAACAAGAGAAATAAAAATTTACACTTATTTTGTTCCTTTCTTTAAACTAATGATTCTTTTCTTCAAGGCCTAACTATCTACAGTAGCACATGAGAATCCTTGAATAGAAATAAGGGATCAAATCACATAAACATGTGATTTGAAAAAGTCACATTCAACATTATTAGTTAAGGTAAAAGCTTTTTAAAATAGTTTTAAAAGGGATGACAACCATTACTTTGGACCAGGTGTCCAACTCTATTTGGCAATGAGAATGCTTTTCCATATCCAGATTAAAAACTGGGCATCAGTGGCTCACGCCTGTAATCTTAGCTACACAGGAGGCTGAGATCTGAGGATCACAGTTTAAAGCTAGCACAGGCAGAAAAGTCCAACAGACTCTTCCCTCCAATTAACCACAAAAAGCCAGAAGTGGAGCTGTGGCTCAAGTGGTTGAGCACTAGCCATGAACAAAAGAGCTCAGGAACAGTGCTTAAGCCTGAGTTCAAGTCCCAATATTGGCATCAAAAAGAAAAAAAAAGTACTTTGATCTATGAATGCAAATCTGTAAATAAACTTAAAAAAATAAAAACAGGAGTGGGATTACTGATCATAGGGTAGTTCTATGTGTATTCTTTTAAGGAAATTCCATACTGCTTTCCAGAGTGATTAAACCATTTCACATTCCCACCAACAGTACAGTAGTGTTCCTTTTTGACCACATCCCCTACCAGCATGTACTATTGTTTATTTTCTTGATAAGGGCCATTCTAACTGGGGTGAGGTAGAATCTCAGTGTGGCTTTGATTTGCATTTCTTTTATGGCCAGAGATGCTGAACATTTACTTCATGGATCTACTGGCTATTTTTATTTCCTCTTCAGAGAAGTCTCTTTTTAATTCTTTAGCCCACTTCTTCATTGGGCAGTTATTTCTTAAGCTACCAGCAAAACTATGTTCACTGCAGCATTATTTACCATGGCTAAGATACAAAACCAATTCAGATGCTCCTCAGTAGATGAATGGATCAAGAAAATGTGATCGATCTATCTATCTATCTATCTATCTATCTATCTATCTATCTATCGATCGATCGATCGATCGATCGATCGATCTATCCATCTACAATGGAATTCTATGCTTCCATCAGAAAGAATGACATGGCCTCATTCGTAAGGAAATGGAAAGACTTGGACAAAGTCATATTAAGTGAAGTAAGCCAGATACAAAGAAACATAGGCTCCATGATTTCCCTCATTTGTAAATAATCAGTATATGTCTAGATCTAGCAGAGGATCACAATAGCTCAATAACTATGTGCATATGACCATATAAAATGATGCTAACAGAAACGAACTCCAAGATATGGAAACAAGAGGGTTTTTGTTGTTGTTTTTAATGTACTGCATGAAGTTATTTCTTTTTTCTTTAATTTTTTTCTTCCCTTTAGTTTATCCCCTGATGTAACTGTTGTTTTTTTTTAAAATTTTGGTACCCTGTGTCTTGTATATGCATTTATTTGAATTAGGGAAAGGAAGGGGAACAACAAAATGGTGAGACAAAGACAAAGGGGGAACACCTATGCAACAGCGATACTCACAAGACATGCTGGAAATGAACTGTACAATTTGGGAGGAAGACTGAGGAGGAGGGGGAGCCGGAGGGGAGGGAAAGTGGGAGAAAAATGAGGGAGAGGGTAAAAAGTTCAATAAGAAATGTACTTATTATCTTACTTATGTAACTATAACCCCTCTGTACATCACCTTGACAATAAAATTAAACTAAAAAAATTCTAATAACCACTCAGGAGATTTCAAAGCACTTATGTGTCCCTCAAAGGCCTAAAATGAGAATTAGCAAAACATCCCTAGTGGCTTGTGCCTGTAATATAGCTACTGGGGAGGTTGAGAACAGGAGGACCATTGACCCATACTCTTCTCAAATTGTAACTGGGTTTAGTGGTGCATACCTATCATTCTAAGCTACACAGGAGGCTGAGATCTACAGAACAGCCTGGGCAGAAAAGTCTGTGAGACTCCATCTCCCAAAGAAGGGAATCTGGATTCAGTGATATATGTCTGTAATTCCAGAAAGACAGAAAGCCTACAATAAGCATGGAGATATTCAGGCTCAGGCAGAAGGGGAGCTATCCTAGAAAACCAGTGAAAAACAGGGCTGGAGGTGTAGCTCAGCAGTATCACATCAGTCTAGTGAGCATAGGCCCTGAATTCAAAACTCCATTACTGCCAAAAAAAAAAAGAGGAAAAAAACCAAGATCTTTTTCTCCTATCAAGTTTATCTATTTTTACAAGAATAAGACTATTGTATTGTTATACAATTGAAGAAATTTTCTTTCCTGGTCCTGGGGCTTGAATGCTGGGCTCAGGTGCTGTCCCTGAGCTTTTGTGTTCAAGGCTAGAGCCACAGCTCCACTTCTAGTTTTTTGGTAGTTAATTGGAGATAAGAGTCTCATGGATTTTCCTGCCCAAGCTGGCTTCAAACCGGGATCCTCAGATCTTAGCTTTCTTGAGTAGCTAGGATTACAGGCATGAGCCACCAGCACCTGGCATGGAAGAAAAATTTTTTTAAAGTAAGTTATAATCTCAGACTATTTTTATTGTTTGCATTTTATTGAGATATTATTATCCTCTATCCTCTTGATTCAATTTATAGACCTAACACAGTGTTAATTCAAATATAAAGTAAGCATGTAAGAAAGTTGGCCCATCATAGATGAGTCAAGATGGTTAATTTTGTTATATTATATGCAACTGAAATATTACGTCACCTGGAATTTTTACCAGCTGAAATTGTATACCTCAAAGACCTAAGAGAACATGCTAGGTCATGTATTAGTAATTTTTCTACCCCCAAAGACTCTTTTTTCCTTTCCAAAATTTAAACAGAATTTATAATTCCAGTTGAAGGCACTTCTTTATTAGCATATATTTATTATAAAAAGTAATAGCTCTTAGTATGACATTTTCATATACAAATATAACATATTTTGATCATATTCACTCTTTCTATAACCGCTTGTATCCTTTCTCCCCCTTATCCTCTTTCATACACTAACAGATCCCTTTGTAATTTCTTACCTTTTCATTCCTCCCAAAATACTACATGAGATAAAAACATGCGATACTTGTAAGTCTGGCTTAGTTCACTTAACAAGATGATTCTCCAGTTCTACCCATATTCCAGAAAACGACATAAATGTGATTCTTATGTTTGAACAATACTCCATTGTTTATGAATGTGTATGCCTGTGTGTGGTATGCATATGTGTGTACATATATCTACCTATATCTGTATCTATATTTCTCATTTTCTTTATCCATTCATTGTCCAATAAGCATATAGGCTGATTAGCTACTTAGCTATTGTGAACAGAGCTGCAATAAAATAGATAACTCTACTGTATACTGAAGTATATTCTTTTAGATATACGTCCAGAAATGATACAGCAGGATCCTACCTATTTATTAATTTTCATTATGGCTGGCTGATTTCTTCTTCAGTGTGAGCACATTAATGACATACAGTAAAGTTACTTGTTTGTTTGTTGACTTTGTACCCTGCTACTTAACTGAAAGTGTTTAACAGATTTACTGGTCTTCAGGTGGTCATGAGTCTTTTAAGTATAACATCTACAAAAAGGTATTTCCCTTATTTAAGGCTCTTGCTAGGATTTCAAGAACTATACTGAAAACTAGTACAGAAAGGAGACACCTTTCTATTTTCCTATTTTCAAAATGCATTTATTTATTTATTTATTTAGTTATTTAGTTAGTTAGTTAGTGGATTCTGGGGCTTGAACTGAGGGCCTAAGTGCCGTCCCTGAGCTCTTTTGCTCAAGGTTAGTGTTCTACCACTTTGAGCCACAATCCCACTTCCATTTTCTGGTGGTCAATTGGAGATAAGAATCTCATAAAAATAAGATAAGCGTAAGTTTTTATTATGTTGATACAGGTTCTTATATTCCTAGATTCTCCATGTCTTTTATTATGAAGAAATATTGAATTTTATCATAGGCTTGCTTGTATCTTCTGTATGTACATACTAGTACCAGGGCTTGAACTCAGGGCTTAGAGCTTCTGCTCAGTTTTTTCCACTCCAGCTGGTACTCTACCCCTTCAGCCATGCCTCCAGCCCTATTCTGCATCTACTGACGTGATGTAATTTTTGCTCTTGATTCTATTTATTAGGTACATGACATTTACTGTTTTTTGTTTAAGTATCCTTGCACTGATGGAATGAAATTAATCACTCTACACTCTTTGTAATATGATAGTAAATTTGGTCTGCAAATACTTTGAGAATTTCTGTATCTATGTTCATCAAGGAAATTAGGACTAGCCTTTCTAAAACTCTCTTCTCTCATGATCTCCAATTTTGAAAGACTTTTACCTATAAAGATAAATACATGCCCAATAAAAAATAAAAAATAGCTGCTGCCAGTGGTTCATGCCTTTATTCCTAGCTACTCATGAGGCCAAGATTGGGAAGATCACTGTTTGAGGCTTGCCCAAAAGTCTGTGAGACAACATCTCCAAAATAACCAGCAAAAATCAGAATAGAGGTGTGGTTCTAATGATAAGAGCACCAGCCAAGCAAACAAGTTGAGGAATAGAATTCAAATCCCAGAACTGCCTAGAAATAAGTAAGAATAAGCTAACTTACACAGGTTCCTAAATACTGAACAATATGACTACTCTTAAGTAATCATTATGGAAATCAGTATGTTGGGTCCTCAAAAAACTAAAAGTAAAACTACCATAGGATTGTGTTGTACCACTCCTGAGCATATATCCAAATGAATGAACATTGGCATACAATTGAGATAACTGCATACTTATGTTTACTGCAGCACTATTCTTAATAGCCAAGTAACAGAATCAGCCTAAGTGCCCAGTAGCTGAGAAATGGAGAAAGACAATGTCACACACACACACACACACACACACACACACACACACACACGAGCGCGCATGCACGCACACACTCACACATACACAGATTATTATTAATCATGAAAAAAAATGAAATCACGTCCTCTGTTAGAAAATGGATAGAACTGGAGATAGTAATGGTAAGCAAAATGAGCAGACTCAGAAAAGCAAATATTTCAAGGTTTCCCTCATATGAGGAAATCTAGACCTAAAAAGAAATGACATGAACTGAGTGCTGGTGGGTTAGCCCTATAATCTTAGCTACTCAGTAGCCTGAGAACTGAAAATCAGGGTTTAAAGCCAGTCCAGGCAGCCAAATCTAAGACTTATCTACAACTAGGAAGCAGAGATGTAGCTCAAATAATAGAGTGCTAGCCATATACAAAAAAAGACAAACAAGAGTACAAGGCCTGATGTTCAAGTGCAGTAATCAACTCCCTGTCAAATGACACAAATGTGAAAGGGGTACACTTTGGAAGGAGGAACCAATTAGAAGGAAAAAAGGGAAGGCAAAGGGTGAGGCAGAGATCAATATGACCCAAATACTTCATAAGCATGCATAAAATAGCATAATGAAATTAAAATTTTAAGAGGAAAAAAAGAGGAGAAAAGGGGAAGGGGTGCTGCTGGGCCTCTGTGGCTCACACCTGTAATCCTAGCTATTCAGGAGGCTGAGATCTGAGGATTGCAGCTCAAAGCCAGCCTGGGCAGGAAACTCCGTGAGACTCTTATCTCCAATAAACGACTCAGAAAACCAGAAGTGGCACTGTGGCTCAACTTGTAGAGCGCTTGCCTTGAGCTGAAGAGCTGAGAGACAGCACCTAGACCCAGAGTTCAAGCACCAGGACCGACAAAAGAAAAAAGTGGGAGGAAGTGGTGGAAAAAGGTAAAAAGGGGAGAATATGATCAAAGTACACTGTATGAGTGCATGGAGATATAGCAAACAATCTCTTATATGTTAAATGTATGCTTAAAAATAACATGCAGGAATAATGATTAAGGTGGTAATATCCATCAAGATGTACTTTTAAAATGATTTGTTGAATGGGAAACTCCTTTCTACAACTATTTAAATAAAAATAGAATCCTAAGATGGCTGTGAATCAATGTGCTATGTTTTTCACCTAAATAGAATAAGACCTAGGAAGGTTAAACGGTAAAATATTCAAAAAGCAAAAAACATAAACAAAAAAAATTCAAAAATTTTTAGGATTCAAAGATTCAAAGTAATTAGCTGATGACAGAACTATCACTTAATTCTGTTTTTTTTTTTTAAAGTATGTTTAGAAACAAATGTAACAGTTGACAATGAACCAATGAACTATATAACTTGTTGGGGAGAGGGGACAGGAAGGAAAAACTGGGACAAAAAGAGGGAAGAGTTAATAATTTTTTTAAAAAAGAAATATACTCATTACCTGACATATGTAACTATAACCTCTCTGTATATCACCTTTATAAAAATGATAAAAGAAAACAGACCCAATAAAGAATATATTATGGGGGGCATTTAAGGTTTTAGTCAATAATATATGTCACTTTCCTCTGTACAACTACATAAAATAATTTAAAAAATAAAGAACATGTTACTTTAAAACAGACCATTTTTAGCTAACTTGTAATATATAAATAGATGGAGGCAGGTTAGTAAGCCTAACTTATCGGTATATGTTAGCTAGTCAATAATATATGTCACTTTCCTCTGTACAACTACATAAAATAATTTAAAAAATAAAGAACATGTTACTTTAAAACAGACCATTTTTAGCTAACTTGTAATATATAAATAGATGGAGGCAGGTTAGTAAGCCTAACTTATCGGTATATGTTAGCTAGCATAAGATGTTAGTAATCTCAGCACTCAAGAGGCCTCAAGCAGAAGGATCCGTGGTTCAATGTCAGTCTTGGCTACAGAACTACATTCTCTTTTTTAAAAGCTTGTCTCTATTGTGTATGAAGTTTCATCTAGCCTCCTACAGAGAACTCTAATCTTTCAGACAACCTGCTAAATAAGGAGATAAATGATACTATTTAGAGCCAAGTGCCAAATTCTGTTTCTGCCAATTCTATCTTCATATTACCTATCTCTTCCTGACCTGGCAAAAAAAGTCAGTCTGCAGACTATCAGGTTACTCTTATGGTCCTGCCAATATACACAGGGAAATTATTAAACCACAGTATCCAAATTTTTAATAACATCTAGACTAAAATTATTTTTGAGACATGACCTAGCTCATCATTTTTCAACCTGAGTGTTGTAACCCAATATAGGCTGGATGGATCATGACCAACATGTTAAAGATCAAACACAAATAGAAAAGTATGAACACTAGAAAACATTACAAGTAGGATAATATTGTCTCATGAAAAAAACTGTTTGAATACATGTGTATTCACATACATGCATACAAACATACATAAACCATGCACATCTGTATATGCAGGCACCTGTTCATAATGTAGATATATTTATTTTATTTTTAAGTAGTTGTACAAAGCAGCTGTCACTCAATAAAGGAGTTTATGAATACAATGCATCTGATCAATGTCACCACTTTCCTTATTTTCTCCCATCCCTCCCAGTGCCTCTCCTTCTCTCAATTTTCTTAATTTTGTAGGATATGCCTTGAATTTTATGACTACCTTCTCTCCCTACTTGCTCTCTTCATTAATTTATTCCCCTCCCCTTGGCCTTAACCCTTCTTTCGAATACCTGTTTCCTGCTGTTTATTTTGTTGGACTTTGAGTTATACTTTCTAAGGAATTATACCATTTGAGTTCTCCCTTGGATCTACCATATTTTGGTTAATATGTTTATGTATATCTGAATATAACCCCAAAGTGCTAATTTATATATTTAGATTGATATAGTTATATATTTAGAAATTAATTCTAGGTTCCACATGTGTTATATATCCTTTGTCAAACTAGGCCTGGCTAACTTGACTTAACATGATTTTTCCAGATTCTTTCATTTCTTTGCAAATGATGCAATATTCTTTCTAATGCATGAGTAAAATCCCATTGTGTATATACCACATTTTCTTGATCTAGTCATCTGTTAAGGAACATGGGGGCTCCTTCCATACCTTGGCTATGGTGAATAGTGATGCAATGAGCACGATTGTATAGGCAGCCTTACTGTATCTTAGGTAAATGACTAAGAGTGTAACTGGTGGATTATAAGCTAGTTCTATGTTTAGTGTTTTGGAGAAAGTTCCATACTGCTTTCCAAAGTAGTTGAACAAGTTTACATCATTTCTTCTGATAACTCAAAATACAAAAATGACCTATTGCCAAAAATAGGTATTTATTTTTGTTTGTGAGTCAAGAACCATTATCTGTTCTGTAAAATAAATCATCCATTTAGAATTGGGATCAGAGATTCTTCCAAAAAACATCACAGTTAAAGAAAATGCCAATAAACTTGATCTTGTATATTTTTCATTTTCAACCTTTGATCATATCTAATACTCTTTTCTTAACTTAGGTTCTTTCTAATGCAAAAACCTTCCTCTTGGGCTGGGAAGGTGGCTCAGTGGTAGAGTGCTTGCCTCGCATGCATGAGGCTGTAGGTTTAATTCCTCAGTACCATATAATAAACAGAAAAGGCTGGAAGTGGTACTGTGGCTCAAGTGGTAGGGCACTAGCCTTGAGATGAAGAGCTGAGGGACAGTGCTCATGCCCAGAGTTCAGCCCCCACGACTGACAAAAACAAAACAAAAAACCTTTCATCTTTCAACTTCTTTTTTTCCCCTCTCCTTTTCTTTTTTTTTTTTGTACCATGGTTTCAACTCAGGGCCTTACATTCTCTGGGCTTGTTTGCTTGGCTTGGCTGGCTCTCTACCTCTAGAGCTACACCACTAGCCTGGCTTTTTGGTTACTTTTGTTGGAGATAGAATCTCTTGTCCTTTTTTTGTTGTTGTTAGAGATGAAATCTCTTAAGAAATCTCTTTTCTGCCATGACTTGCTTCCAATTCTGATCTTCCAGACCTCAGCTTCCTAATATTACAAGTATGAAGTATTACAAGCATGAGCCACTCCTCCTGGCAGTTCTGTGTGTGTGTATGTGTGTGTGTCTATATTGCTTTATCCTATTTATCCTTCTACCTTCTAGTTGTAGAAGGTATCTTTGTCCTTAGAACACTGTCATTTCTCTTGTATGTTTTTCCCTTGAAGAAGATATATTCATTGGTATGCTTTCAAATCATATTTTTATTTTGTCTCTGTATTTTAGGTACCTGTAATCTAGTGAAAAGGGCATGAATATGCACCATGACTTTTCATGGTCCTCTATCTGTATAAACTATTCTCTGTGCCTAGTAAGGAATCCCAGATAAAATGAGGAGAAGAAGCTGAGTGCCAGTGGCTCACGCCTGTAATCCTAGCTACTCAGGAGGCTGAGATCTGAGGCTCTCGGTTCAAAGCCAGCAGGACAGGAAACTCCATGAGACTCTTATCTCCAATTAACCACCAGAAAACCAGAAGTGGCGCTGTGGCTAAAGCGGTAAGGCATTTGCATTGAGCTGAAGAGCTAAAGGACAGCATCTAGGGCCAGAATTCAAGCCCCATGACCGATCAAGAAAAAAAAAAAGAGAACAAAATTTAAAAGTTTGCTTATTTACTTTTTGTTTGAAAGGATGGTTTGCCCAAAGACTGAACCAATTTAAAAAAAAAAAAGGTGTGGGGGGGGAGATAAGAACATCTATTCATTACTGGAGCAAAGCCTCAAAGAATTGAATCTGGTCAGAATGAAGAAGGATATCTATTCTACAAAAATTGAAGAAAAATAAGTAAGAGTGAGAGGGGTAGAAGGGGTGGCATATATATGCATGGTATTATATGTAAACAAGAGTTGGTTATTTTTATTTTAAAACAAGGGGTATGATGAGCATATAGGGAAAAATCATGGGCTTAAAGAATTTTGAAGAAGGGTTAGAGAATGTAGCTCAGTGCAAAAGCACTTGCCTAGAATGCTTAGGGTCTTGGATATGATCCCCAGCACTGCAAAGAGAAAACAGAAGAGGAGGAGGGGAAAGAATTCAAGCAAGGTGCTCGTAGCTCATGCCTGTAATCTTAGCTACTCAGAAGGTCGGCATATATGAGGATCACAGTTCATAGCCAGCCTAGGCAGGAAAGTCCATAGGACTCTTATCTTTAATTAACTACCAGAAAACTAGTAGTAGAGCTGTGGCTCAAAGTGGCAGAGCACTAGCCTTGAGCACAAAAAATTAGGGACAGACCCCAGGCACTGAGTTCAAGCCCCATGACCACCACCACCAAGTGCAAAAACAAAAATTAATTCAGTAGAAGGCACTTTAAAGAATAAGGAGGAAAAAACTCAATGAGGACCCATAGGCAGTTTTAAGCAATGAATTTATAAAAGTTCCAATTTGCCCTGCTGTTATCTAAGCAGTCAATGGGGGTAAATAATGGAATGGAGGTAAAGGGACTGAAAACATAGGAGATAAAATGGGTAAATGAGGAAAAGTAATTGTTTATGGAACAGGCATTAGTGACTGAAAATGAAGGAACTAAGGAACATGAACTACGTGAGATGAAAAAACAGATGTTAAAGGAGTAGAGGAGCAAAAATGAAAAGATGGGATAGAGGCTGGCTATGGTTGTATACACCTCCAATCTCAATTATTCCAGGGGCAGAGATAGGGAAGACAGAGTCTGGGGCTAGCCCCAGGAAAAAATGCACTGTACCCTATTTGAAAAACATATGAAGCCAAAAATGGCTGGGGCATAGCTTAAGTGGTAGAATACTTGCCTACCATGAGCTATCCCTGAATTCAACCCCCAGTACTAAAAACAAAAAAAAAAAAAAATACTGAGAGACATGGCTTAGAGACTATTTTAAAGAAGAGCAACCTTAGGCAATGAGTATGGTCATCAGAACATTAGACTAAAACAAGGGCAACTAAGTCATCCAAGGTAAAACAAAACATTGATAGAGTAAATTCAGATTGGGAGTCAGGAGTCTAAATTTTCAATCAACAGACAAGAGATCAGTTAATACAAATAGGTATTAAAGTAGAATGCATTATTTTATACTAGATCTTAGAAGAAGATTCATTTTGCAAAAATAGTGACTCAGATGAACAATGCTATCACTGGGCTTTAGCCTCTTGCCTTTGTTTTGTGCCAGTATGGGGCTTAAAATCATGGCTAAAGCACTGTTCTTTAGCTTTTATGCTCAAGACTGGCACTCTACCAATTTAGCCACAGCTCTACTTCCAGCTATAATTGGAGATAAAGAATCTCACAGACTACCCTATCTGGGCTGGCTTTGAAGCACAATCATCAGATCTCAGCCTCCTAAGTAGCCAGGATTACAAACCCAAACCAATAGCACTCTGCTGAGCCTCTTGCTTTTGTTTTTTTGAGGGGGAGGTGGGGGGTGGGTAGTAGGTCATGGGGCTTGAACCAGATCTGGGCCTGAGCGCTATCTCTGAGTTCTTCAGTTCAAGGCTAGCACTCTACCACTTGAGCTACAGTGCCACTTCTGGTTTTCTGGTAGTTAACTGGAGATAAGAGTCTCATGAACGTTCCTACCTGGGCTGGCTTTGAACCTTGATCCTCAGATCTTAGTCTCCTGAGTACCTAGGATTACAGGTGTGAGCCACTGGCACCCAGCTGCCTCTTGCTTTTTGAAAGCAACCTTTCATTGCTTTTTGCCTCTCTCCATCTCCCACTATAACATAAATTAGCCTTAGTAAGATGCTTCTGGTAGTTGTAAAAAACCTAGGAAAAAAATCATTCTCTGAAAAAGAAGCTAACAAAGCCATGAAACTATTCATGCTTAGACTAAAGCACACTAGAATATTTGGTTTATTATAATAAATATAAATATATATTATATATGCAATAATAGAAAACTAAAATCTCCTCTAATTTAATAACAGTATATTAGTAGTATGAATGTAATTTTCACACTAAACAAAGAAAGAAAAATCTAGAAAGTAATTTTAGGCCTTTGATATTAAATAAAGTTATAGAGTAGAATTTGTTCATTCAGTGCTATGGTCTGTCCACTCCAAAAGTCATGGTACAGATTAATCCCCATTGTTAGGTATGAAGTGGGAAGAGACTTTATCTAATTACAGTGTTAGAATCAGGGCCATTAGAAGGTGATTAGGATTAGTTTAAGATTCATCAGCATGGAGCCCCAGGACTAAATACTAAGGGGGAGAGAGACTAGAAGACATGTGGATGGCGCCTCACTTGCTTCAAAGTGATATTTTGTATTGCCTCAGAACTCTGCAAGCAAGAAGACCTTTAACACATAGAGTTGTTTTACCTTGGACCTTCAGAAACAAGCCAGTTTTCTTGAAAACCTACCTAGTATGTGGTATTATTGCATTATTAACAATGGGAAACAGATGAAGAAATCTATTACTGTTCAAGGAATAGATCAATACATCTAAAAGGCATTCTAGTTATTAGGGATGGAAATTCAGCAGCGTGATACTCATTGTATGTAAGGTTTTTCCACAATCTGAATAAAATGTGCCTCTGAACCTAACTGGCTTTGCTTTGATTCTATTTTCATGAAATAGATTATCTGAGTATCAACTAGATATCAAAGGAATGGTGATACTTAAAGGCAGTGTTCTACAGCAGAGTTTTTGAGGTTATTTTTTCATTATAAAATTACTGCTTACTAATGTATATTTGTACATTTCAACACAGAAACAAAATAAACAGAAGTTCTAATATTTTTCTCTCAGACCATAGGGCATTTTGTAAGTGCCACTCTGGAATGTTCTAGGCAGGAGTGTTCTAGGCAGTGAATAAGCATAACATCAGCCTAAGTCAAAATCTGGAGCTCTGAAATTTGATTCTTATAAATGACAAAACCAGCATTCTTACTCTTGAGGTCCTACAAGAAAATCTGACAATATGAAGTTTAATAAGCACTGAGTTGCTAGGAGAATTCTTATTCCAGCTAAACAAAATATTCCTTTAGAACAACAAGGAAAGCAAAGCCTCAACATGAATAAGCTTAAACAACGACATTACAGAATTTATTCTGTCCTAGCTGTAGACACTGTCTCTTAATATGACTACTTACCTGAATAAAATGTGTTGATTTTGGCAAGTTCCTTTTCACAGGTTTGGAAAAATTTTTCTTCAAACTTGGCAAAATACCTCTTTACTGTGTCTTCATCTGTAACTGAAAAACAATGTTTAAATTAAATACAGAAGGCTAATTGGGATAACTTAGGGAAGTCAAGACTACTGTTATTACCATCTTAGTAGTCAAGATGACAAAGGCATATATTTCTTTTTTTTCTTTGTGTTTCTAAAATTTTTATTGTTACTACAAAGATGATATACAGAGAGGTGCATTTTTGAAGAAAATGAATTATGAACCATATTAAGAGATTAACCAGTATCTCTTCATAGGAGCACAAACTTTTGATCAATTAATTAAAGATAATATTTTGACCTGGCAGATGGAAAAGGTGGTAAACTACCGGATCTGCAAGTATTTTATTTTATTGGTTAAAAATTAGAAAAAAAACACATCAGAAAGAATAGTGTACAGAAACAAATTGAATAAATGTGGAAATTCAGATTAAGATAAAAAGAGCTTCTACTCATTGATAAAAAATGGGTTACACAAGAAGTCTTTCTTAAGAACTACACAAAAAGCAGAGAAGATAAAAGATGATACCTTCACAAAATAAAATGTTTCTATTCTATAAGATACTTTATAAACAGCTTTTTTTTGAAAAAGCAGCAGACATGAAAAATACATTATCTGCGGTTTTCTAAAACAACACAGGAGACTCAAATGCAAAACATATTTCAATTTTTTTACAAATCACTAAATAATATCCAATTTCATAAGAAAAATGGAAGGAGAGCTGGGAAGGTGGCTCAGTGGTAGAGCGCTTGCCTTGCATGCATGAGGCCCTGGGTTCGATTCCTCAGCACCACATAAGCAAAAAGAAAAAAGCCGGAAGTGGTGCTGTGGCTCAAGTGGTAGAGCGCTAGTCTTGAGCTGAAGAGCTGAGGGACAGCGCCCAGGCCCAGAGTTCAGGCCCCACGACCGGACCCAAAAAAAAAAAAAGAAAAATGGAAGGATCAAAACAATTCACAGAAAATGAAATAATGGCTGACAAAGAAATAAAAGGATATTCAACATCCAGACATCATATAAATGCAACTTAAAAAACCACAGACTAATATTTAAATTCAACTATTTAATAAAATGAACTGTTTTTAAAAATCAAAAATAAAATACAATATTCAACCACTATAACTGAAAAGATTTTAAGCTGCTAACATTTTGGCGATGATGAAGGTAAATGAATTCTCCCTTATGACAGATATATGAGCTTGTAAAAACTTTTAGGAAGATAATTTGGTGGTAGCTTTTTAAAAATTCAGTATTTTCAATGCTACATGTAAGCTGGGTGCCAGTGGCTCACACCTGTAACCCTAGCTATTCAGGAGGATGAGATCTGAGGATTGCAGGTCAAAGCCAGTCTGGGCAGAAAGTATGTGAAATGCTTATCTCCAGTTAACCACCAGTAAACCAAAAGTGGTGCTGTGGCTAAAAGTAGTAGAGCCCTAGTTTTGAGATGAAGAGCTCAGAGACAATGCCCAGGCCCAGAGTTCAAGCCCCACCACCGACCCCCCCCACCAAAAAAAAAAAATCAGTGCTACATGTAGGAAATACATGTTAGTGGTAGAATGTCAGCCTTGAGCAAACAGGCCCTGAGTTTAAACCCCAGTACCGGGACAGACAGACAGACAGACAGACAGACAGACACACATACACACACAAATCTCTACACAAATGCATATTTGCAGGAGTGTTTACATACCATTGCTTTTAATGGTGATAAAGAAAACTGATGGTCAATAAAGGGGAGTGGTTAAATGAATTGTGATACTATTATATAATACTGTAGTCTAATCCAGTACATGAGAGATGTATGTACAGGAGTCACATGGGCTGGCATCCACTTCTGAGACTAACTAGTCTCAGATTAATCTCCTCAAATTTTTCCCAATGATCCAAAACATGAAAGCAGAGGAGACCTGTGGGAGAAGCCCCTTGTCCTGCTTCTTCTGGCTTTACTCCTTCCCCAACCACAACAAAAAATAAAGAAGCTTGATTAAGAAAACTAAACACTACAATTATGACACTGTAGCAGTCATTATTAAAAATTCTTTACAAATAACATAGTATGTATAAAATTATAGAGGAAAAGAATTAAAATGCACAGCCTGATTCCATTTATGAAAAATATATGTAAAAGTTAAAAATATTCTCTATGCATTCACAAAAAAGAAGATTGAAAAGAGGCTACCAAAATGTTAACTGTGGATGTCTCCTTTAGGCATAAAGTTACAATGTCTATATTCATCTGATCATATAAATAGTGTCTATCTAAATGAACTCCTGGAAATGGAAACAAAAGGTTTCTACTTCATTGTTCTTTTTGTTTGCTTTCTGTCTTATTTGTACATTTATCTGTCTTTGGGAGGATGGAGAGACAAAGGGTGAACAAATGGAACAGTGATACTCACTAGACACTATGTTGAAAATGAACTATACAACTATAGAACTATACAAGTGGGGATGGGAAGGAAAAACTGGGAGAAAGCAAGGGAAGAGGTGACAGGGGTGACATTGTCCAAAAGGAAATGCACTCATTACCTAGCTTATGTAACTGTATTCTCTCTGCACATCACCTTTATAATAACAATATGTAATTTTTAAGGGGAAAAATAAAAGAGCAGTAGATATGAAAGGGAATCTCATTTTTGTTATCTATAATTATTGCATTGTTTGAATTACTATGAAATGATATTGATGTATACATTTTTACAAATGTATATATTTTACAAATGTATAATATTTTACAAATATTAACAAGAAGAAAAAAAGGAAACATGTCACATTTAAAACTTTATATATAGTAAAAGGCTAATCAATATAGTTAGTTGGAAAGAATTTATCAGAATGTAGAGGTATAGAATGATTAAGCCATGTATATTTCATTATACAATTTGGCAGAATGCCTATTCACAGAACATCAACTTTTCTTGTAAGATACTTCCTATACTACCTGCTGAATAATGTAAGAAAACAGTTATTCTGCATTTGAGAACCAAAGAATCTCAGCATTCAAAAGCCAACTAGCTCACCTTATTGTGTAGATAAAAAGATTGAGAGGTTCAGAGAGCCTATAGACAACATGAGTTTCCCCTCCATCAACAATATTATTAAAAAGATAAATGAAAACTACAGAGTAGGAGAAAATTCATGTATTTAAAACTTTGTTTCTGAAAAGGGACTAGTAGCTAGACAACAATAAAAAAAAAAAAAAAGAGAGACAACTTTAAATACTGGGCAAAGGCACGGATTGGGAGGAGATCTTCACTAGCCATACAACAGACAAAGGTCTCATATCTAAAATATACCTGGAACTCAAAAAATTAAATCCCCCAACAACAAATCCTCAAAGAAACAACTGCCCAATAAGTAAGTGGACTAAAGACTTACAGAGAAACTTCTCTGAAGAGGAAAGGATGGCCATTAGACACATGAAGAAATGCTCAACCTCTCAAGCCATAAAAGAAATGCAAATCAAAACAACATTGAGATTCCACCTCACCCCAGTTAGAATGGCTATAATCAAGAACTCTAATAACAACAGATTCTGGAGGGGATGTGGACAGAAGGGAACCCTACTGCATTGTTGGTGGGAGTGTAATCTTGTTCAACCACTTTGGAAAGTAGTATGGAGGTTCCTCAAGAGACTCCACATAGAGCTCCCCTATGACCCAGCAATCCCACTTTTGGGCATTTACCCGAATGATCACAAAAAAGACCATACTAAAGCTACCAGCACAACTATGTTTATTGCAGCATTATTTACCATAACTAAGATATGGAAGCAACCTAGATGCCCCTCACTAGATGAATGGATCAAGAAAATGTGGTATATATACACAATGGAATTCTATGCCTTCATCAGAAAGAATAACATTGCCCCATTTGTTAGGAAATGGAAAGACTTGGAAAAAATTATATTAAGTGAAGTAAGCCAGGCCCAAAGAAACATAGGTCCCATGGTTTCCCTTATTTGCAATAACTAGTATATGTCTGAGACAAGCAGAAACGGTCAGATAAGCTGATGTTAGGTGAAGTGAACCCCAAGATAAGGACTCAAATGGTTTTTCTTTCTTTTTTTTTTTTCATTTTAAACAAGAAGCTTATTTAAACAACAAGATGCTTGACTTGAAGGGAAAACTATCAAGGATTCTTTTTTTTTTTTTAAGAGTGATTTACCCCTACTTAAAGACAGATTGCCCTACATGTAACAGCTATGTACAAAAAAGTTATAAAATTGTCCTTGGTTTTACAATGATAAATGAAAACATTAAAATTCTCCAATCAAACAAGGTATGCAATGATTTTTGGGTTTCTCTCTCTCTTTTTTTTTTTTTTAAAACAGTGAGCAAAATAACTTACTGAAATATAAAGATAAAAGCTGAATGCGCATGCCACGAATGGAGAAGGGGGATATTTTCACAGGACCAGTATTTTTCCCCATCCCATCTCCATTTGATGTCAATCAAAATATATCATTGGCCATTTAGTTTAAAAGAAAAAAAAGAAGAAGAAAAAAGAAAAGCAATATGCAGTTATTTTATGTACAATAAAGGAATGGGGAAGGGGAAAATGAAAGAATAGAGAAAACTATACTGTAGTAGTGAGGATGTGGTGGAACCAAATTGCAGTTTTCTAATTAAGAAGGTATTCTTGGTCTATAAGAACAAAGTTCTGGAGCAAAGTAGCAGGTAGACACCTCCTGTCTGCTGCTGGAACACATCAATTGTATCTTCATCCTCCATTTCCAACTGTGCAGGTGTGTCTGTTTCATTGATTGGCTGCTCATCAAATCGGAATCTGATCTGCCTCATTGACAAACCCTGTCGTTCACAATAGGCTTCCATTAGTTTACTAAGTGGTGTGTATGCCTCTTCATCTTAAACTGCACCACAGAACCATCCTGCCCCGCCACCTTCAAATTAATATGATCGTTGTTCTCAGTCTTGACTCCTTCCTTGGGCTTTTCGTGGGCCATCGCGAGCACCGGAGTCTCTCCTCAGATGCCGCTTCACAAAAGAGGTCCCGGGTCCGCACCGAACGAGCACACAGGCAGCACCACAGCGGCTGGAGGAGGTGGCAGCCTCAAATGGTTTTTCTTTCTTGCGATTGTTTCTAACATATTTATATTTCTTTGTTGCTCTGTATGTCCCTCCCCCACGGTATAACCCCTGTTCTCACTGTATTTGATGTTGGTATAATTTGTGGAGGGGATTGTTTAAATAGGGATACAGGTGGACCCACTGCAACGATGTACAAGGCGTTATGTCGAAAAATGAACTTTGGCGTGGGGGGGGGGGGGATAAGAGTAGGGGGAAAGATGGGAAGGGGAAACAAAGGAGGAGGCAACAATGCTTGAAGAAATGTACTCATTACCTTGCTCATGTAATTGTAACCCCTCTGTATGGTATTTTCACAATAAAAATAAATAAAAATTAAAAAAAAAACTGGGCAAAGGATCTGAATAGACATTTCTCTTAAGAAAACTTAGGAGTAGGGCTGGGAAGGTGGCTCAGTGGTAGAGCACTTGCCTTGCATGCATGAGGCCCTGAGTTCGATTCCTCAGCACCACATAAGCAAAAAAAAAAAGCTGGAAGCGGCGCTGTGGCTCAAGTGGTAGAGTGCTAGCCTTGAGCTGAAGAGCTGAGGGACAGCGCCCAGGCCAAGTTCAGGCCCCACGACTGGACACCCCCCCCCAAAAAAAGAAAACTTAGGAGTGTCCTCTAAGCACATGAAAGGTGTACTTTACCATCAGTTTCAGCAACATGAATATCAAAACCACAATAAAATGCTATCTCCCATAGTCAATAGTTATCACTATAACATAGATGTAACAAGTGTTGATAAGGATAGAGAAATATTAGACCTCTAATATAGTGCAAATAAGTAAAAAAGTACAGCAACTTTATACATTAGTTTGGCAGTTCCTCAAAATGTTAAATATGTAATTACTGTAAGATTCAACAATAGTACTTCTAAGTTGCTCCTAATGGACTACAATCCTTTCTGGCAAATTAAGAGATTATCAGAGGGTGGGGATCAGGCTCCAGTGCATTTGGCTGCCAAGGGCAAAGCCCTGAGATCAAGCCTCAGTTACTACTTCTCTTTAGTTGATGATATTAATTTAAAAGATAAAGGATGACAAAACAGAGAGAACAGCATTTTAGGACAGAAAGACGCTCACGAAGTAACAAGCAAACAGTAGTGAGATGAGATTAAAGTCACCAAGATAGACAACAGTCCTTCCACATACAAACAAAGGCCTTGTTAAGAAGTTTGGATTTTATACTGAGTGCCATGAAACTTACAGAAGAGTTTTAAGTCCTCAGTGTATAAATAGTAGGAATAGTTCTAGTTTCACTAAATGATCATTTAAAACTGTGCTTCTGAGGAAATTAGGAATGCAGATGAAGAAGAATAATTCTACCTTTAATCAAGTTTTGAAATAATAAGGCTGTGAACAGAATTAAACTGACATTTTTCAAAAGTAGTAGTTCTCAATGTTAAGCTATGTTTGCTGCCCAGACAAATGGCAATGTCTGAAAACATTTTTGATTGTAAAAAGTGGACATTTGAAAGAGTGTTAATAATCTACATCTGAGAGAGTGTTACTAATCTAATGGGTAGAAGCCAAAAATACTACAAATATTCTTTAATGTCCAGGATAGCAATTCTTTCTTGTTCCTACAAAGAATTATCCAATCCAAACAAAGAATTACCCAATCCAAAGTATCAGTAGTACTAAAGGTGAAAAAGTCAGTCTCTTTTAAGACCATGTGATTTTTTTTTTGTTTCTTTGGTATGTTCTTCCCCCATGGTATGACCCCTGTTTTCACTGTATTTGATTCCAGTGCCCTGCATCTTGTATATACATTTTTTCTAATTTGGGGAGGGGAAGGGAAATAACAAAATGCTGAAACAAGGATACAGGTTGACCCATTGTAACAATGAGATGTACAAGATATTATGTTGAAGAGTTGAGGTGGGGAGGGAAGGGATGGTAGGAGAAAAACAAAGGAGGAGGTAACAATGCTCGATGGGAAATGTACTCATTAACCTACTCATGTAACTGTAACCCCTCTGTACAGTATTTTTACAATTTTATATATATATATATATATATATATATATATATATATATATATATATATATGGGGAAAAAAGAGGAGCTTTAAAAAGAAAAAGAGAAGCTTTGGGGGATGAAAGGTAAACAAATGAAGCAGTGGTGCTCAACAGATACTATGTTGAAGATGAACTATAATTCACCTTGTGGGTGGGGACGAGAGGAACAAACTAGGAGAGAGTAAGGGAAGGGGTGACACTGTCCAAAAAGAAATGTACTTGTTACCTGACTTATGTAACTCTAACACCTCTGTATATCACTTTTTTTGTTGTTGTTGGTCATGGGGCCTGAACTCTGGGCCTGGGCACTGTCCCTCAGGCTCTTCAGCTCAAGGCTAGCACTCTACCACTTGAGCCATAGCACTACTTCTAGCCTTTTCTGCTTATGTGGTGCTGAGGAATCGAACCCAGGGCCTCATGCATGTAAGGCAAGTACTCTACCACTGAGCCACCTTCCCAGCCCTATACATCACTTTTATATTAACAATTGAAAAGATACATTATATTTGAATAACTAAAACAAGTTCTATATAATAGCAGTGAGGGGCCAGTGGCAGCTGTTAAAGCCACTAAAGACCAATGAGATTTCTTTGAAGAATATTAAGCAGAGGGTATAGCAAAATGAGGGCATTTGAACAGGCAGTCTCTAAATCTCCTAACTCTAAATTTCCTATTCTGATAATTTCAAAACTGTTATTTTTTGTAAAATTCTGAGTCCCAACTTTTATCCTAAGAGATTTTAACCAGGTGTATTTTTCATATATTCTCAGAACACACACAAACACACACACACACACACACACACACACACACACACACACACACTTTAGTACATACTAGTGATATGTAAGTGAAATAAAATTAATCCCAATAGCACTACTTCTGATACATGCTAATTATTATTCCAGGGAATATTTACCTAGTATCTGTCCTGCTAGGCAATGAATACAATAAACAAAAACACTGACAAATAATTCACACAAGGGCATAATTCAATGGTAAGGTGAGCAGTATGTGCTAATCAGTGACTTTCAAATGATGGTTGGCTCTTATAACCTCCAAAAGAATTCTAAATTACTAGTGGCGCTGTGCCTCAAGTAGTAGAGCATTAGCCTTGAGTAAAAAAGCTCAGAGATAGCACCTGGGCCTCAAGTTCAAGCTCCAAAACCAACCAAAAAAAATTCTAAATTAGTCTTGCATATTTTTACATTATAAAAAAAGATTTTTAACATATTCAAATAGTTATAAAAATGCAGCTTCTGATGCAGTGTAATTAAAATGACATGATTTAAAGTTCATATCTGACTTTAAATGACAAAGTAATTTGGTGACTACCATTACTCTTTATCAAATATATAAGCTTATTACCAATAAGTTTATAACACTCCCTTTTCTTTGTGAACTTGTATTTTCATTTTACTCAGAAAACAGGATTTATCCTAATATATTTTTATGTCTTAAAGTCACTTATTAAACATCCTATCTTGGGTTGGGAAGGTGGCTCAGTGGTAGAGTACTTGCCTTGCATGCATGAGGCCCTGGGTTCGATTCCTCAGCACCACATAAGCAAAAAGAAAAAGCCAGAGTGGCTCTGTGGCTCAAGTGGTAGAGTGCTAGCCTTGAGCTGAAGAGCTGAGGGACAGAGCCCAGGCCCAGAGATCAGGCCCCACGACTGGACCCAAACAAACAAACAAACAAAAACAAACAAAAAAATCCTATCTTACCTTCTACTTTTTAAATATACATATATACTAAATTTTAAAATATACTTTTCTAATACTAGGTATCAAAATTTCTTCAGTATTGAGATTTCATTGTAAGTCCTAGAATACACTGCATTAAAACAACATATTTATCAATATTAAACACAAAGCATTACTGGAAATTTGAAAATCTCATTTAAATCAACAGAGCTTCTACTGATTATATGTTCATCAACAAAGTCACATCATTGCTAAAATGATATGACATTCTTTCTAGAATAACAAATATTCATTGTCTTCTAGAGTATTATGAAGACTGTAAAATGAGATACCAACAACAAAAAGACTAGTTAGGCACTGTGCTACTGACTAGGGATATAGTGATCAGGAAGACAAATTCAGACCCTGTACTTTTGAGAGAAAGCAGATACTAAAGAAGAGAAACAGAGTAATGAAAATACACAATGCAAGTGAGCATCCCATTATAAAATACTAATTATTTAAAACTAAAGGTCAAACAAGCTTTTCTCAGGAAGTAACACTTCAGCTAAGATATAATGAAGAAACCAAGGTATATTGGGAAGGATTAGGTAACACTGAAAGTTGAGAGCAAGGCTGCCTTGACAGGAAATCCAATATTGCTGACCAAATAAAATAAAGTACTATTAAAAAAAATGAGACTAAATAGAGTAGCATATGGCTGGGCACTTTTTTTTTTTTCCATTGGTTCTGGTGCTTGAACTCTGGGCTTGGGTGCTATCCCTCAGCTCTTCAGTTCAAGGTGAGCTTTATACTGCTTGAGCCACAAAGCTACTTCTAGTGGTTTATTGGAGATAAGTCTCATGGAGTTTCCTGCCCGGGCTGGCTTTGAACTGAGATCCTCAGATCTCAGCATCCTGAGTAGGTAGGATTACAGGTGTGAGCCACCGGCACCCAGCTAAGGCACTTTTTAATAAGTAGAGGATGAATACTAAGACTTTCATTTCTGGAAATAAAGGAGACTGAATAACCGGAGGTAACTTTCATACTCCAGAAAATCTAAAGATGCTCATGTTTTTCTCTCTCCTCCCAAATTCCTATGTTGAAGCTCTAATTTTCAATATAACACTATTTGGAAATGGGGTCTCCATAAGGTACTTATGTTCAGATGCAGTATTGGTGGTAAAGTTCTCATGATGGCACTAAAAAAGAGGGAGAGACATGAAATTTCTCAGTATGTGCAAACCAAAGAAATAATATTTGAAGGCATAGTCAGGAACCTCACCTGACCATGATTTTGGACCATCCTAATTTTGGACTTCCAATTTCTAGAACTATGAAAAACAAATACATAGGTCCCATGATTTCTCTTATTTGCAATAACTAGTATATGATTGAGACAAGCAGAAATGGTCAGATAAGTTGATGTTAAGCAAAATGCACCCCAAGTTAAGGACTCAAATGTTTTTTCTATTGTGTCTAACATATGTATAAGATATTTCTTTGTTGCTCTGTATGTCCCTCCACCACGGGATATAACCACTGTTCTCACTGTATTTGATGTTGGTATAATTTTGTGGAGGGGAAGGGAAAAAACAAATTGTTTAAATAGGAATACAAGTGGACCCATTGCAACAATGAGATGTACAAGATGTTATGTCGAAAATGAACTTTACAACTTTGACGTGGGGGGGGGGGAGGGAGAGCAAGAGGAAGGGATGGTAAGGGAAAACAAAGGAGGAGGCAACAATGCTTGATAAGAAATGCACTCATTACCTTGCCCATGTAATTGTAAGCCCTCTGGTAAGGTATTTTCACAATTTAAAAAAAAAAAGTTGGACAAAAAAAAAAAAGAAAAACAAATGCCTGCTGTTTAAGCCATTCAATAGAAGGCAATCTGTTGTAGCAACCTGAGCTAGACCACCAACTCTAAATGCATAACTAAAAGAAAGCAAGGGAAATTTTTAGAGGTCAAAAACATGAAAAAAAATAGAGAGAGAAAATTTGCACTAAAGTGAAAGACTACAGCAAGGATGACACCAGAGATACTAATGAAACAATTAAAAAATTATTTAAAGCATTTATACATAAGCATAGTAACAAACTTAAAACCATATTTTTAAGAAGAAAATACTGATTAAAAAACTAACTGATAGAGATGTTATTTGCTGTAGATAATCTGAGATACATTCTCTGAAAATAATTCCATGGCCCTACTATTGGAAACACCGAAGTTGATCTATTTTTTTTTTCTTCCCAATTTATCTATGTGTTCTTTCAATTCTGTGTGCTACCATAGTGTCCTTCATTAAATCCTCCTCCTTTTGGACAAATTCAACTAATACTTATTTCTATACCTAAAGTAATGGCACAGGAACATCACATCAATGGGGGTAAATTAATTTCTACCTAAATTAATGGTATCTGTTACCAAGTGAATCATGGCTTGTGTTTAGGGGGGCCATGACTAAAATTAACTACTATGTTTACAATATTTTATTTTACAATTTAAAAGCATATAAGCAAAAGAGTAAATTGATTAGAATAAATGTAATTCTCTTCATGTGATTTAGCTATTGCAATAATCTTTGACCCAGCCTATAATGCTAGCTAGCTACTTAGGAGGCAAGATCCAGAGGACTGCAATTTGAAGCCAACCCCAGCAGAAAAGTCCACTGGACTCAATCTCCAAACTAATGAGCAAAATCAGGGCTGGAGACATGGCTCAAGGAGTAGAGCACTAGTTGATAAAGCAAGTGCAAGGTCCTGAGTTCATAATCCAATACTCCTTCCCCTAGATCAGACCTTTAATTTGAGGTAGGAGGTATTTAATCCCACTTTGGCTTCGTCAGTGTCAAAGTAATCATTTGTTCTTTACAAAACAGAAGGATATGCTGTGTGTACTAAGGCTGTAACTCTGCATCCTCACTGACACTTTCATAAGAAATTTCATCTTTAGTGTTTAAAAAGCATCAGATTAGGGAAAATAGGAAAACAATGATTTCTAGACAACAGAAGAATAGGAATTCTCCTTTAGAAAAAGATAAAACCTATGCAAATGAAAATTCCTAAAACATAGAAATTTTAAGTAGAAGTTCCTAGATTGAACTGCAATCCTCAGATCTCAGCCTCCCTACTATTACAGGCATGAGCCATTGGTGATCAGTTATTTTTTCTTAAAATATTTAAACTGGTTCATTTATCTTAAAGAAAGTTAAGGCCTAGTGCTTCTGAATACTAAAATCTATAAGAGAGGAGATTATGACAGTAATGCTTTCCTGTTTCAAAATGCCAAGAACTAATTAGTATAGTCATATTGAAAGTGACAAAAGTTATTATTAGCCATTTTAAGTGTTGCTTTTTATTAAATATTTTAATTGTTGTTATAAAGGTGATGTACACAGGGTTTCTGTATCCCATTGCAAAAGTCAGGTAATGAGTACATTTCTTTTTGGACAATGCCATCCCTTCCTTTGCTCTCTCCCAGTTTTTCCCTCCAGTTCCCACCCCCAAGTTGGATAGTTCATTTTCAACATAGTGTCTACTGAGTGTCTTTGAGCTTACTGAAACATTTAATCATAAAAATTTATTCACAAGAGGAAGTAAAGTTCTTTGCTTTGGGAAGTTTCAGAGTATCACTATGAACAATAGCTTAGAGCCTTTAGGACAATGAGAAATAATTGCTACCAGAAAGGACTCTGACATTTGAACAGAGTTGAATAGATTCTGTCATCAGAGCTCTGAATCCCTGTAGCAGTCTATGTGCTTTGCATACTCACTAGTTTTACCTTTAGTATTTTAAAAAATTTTTCTAAAGGATAGTATACCTAAATTCTACAAGGTAAAATTTTGATTATGGTTTCATTATACAAAATCTTCATAAAAATCCTTTTTCACAAAAGAATTACATAAATGTAATCACAGTTACATTTCTAATGTAAACTCAGGTGGAATTTTCCCAAGAATTACAATAGACTTGAATGCCACTGTAGAGATTGAGGGTTTCATACAGAAACATAATTTCTGTTTATTGCACACATGAATCTTCTTTGAATGACAAAGAACCACCTCCATTTAGTAATAATATAAGGTCTCTACAAATTACAGTCCTCAAACAAAACAAAACTCTACAGTTATCCTAGGTTTTAGATCAAATCACTACTAACTTTATTTTTTTGTTAGCTTTTATTATATGAGGAGAGGCATTTCATTGTTACATCTCCATACTCATTAATCTTTAAAAAAGAAAAAGTTTCAGCCAGCTGCCAGTGGCTCATGCCTATAGTAAAAGCCTGAGAGGAATGCAAGTCTTCCAGCTAGACTGAAGAGAAAATGGTGTACTCTATTTCTATTCCTGAAATAAGTCTGTTGGTCTGTTAGTTTACTCTGTTTTTTTCTTCATCCTCTCTCATGACTCAGTTTACTTACACTAGGGAAAATGAGATCTGGGAATTGAGGTTCAAAGCTAGCACAGGCAGAGTAATCTGAGAGACTCTCATTTCCAATTAACCAGCAAAAAGCAATTGGAGGCCTGCTTCAGTCACAGCACCACTCATGAGTGAAAAAGTTGAATGAGAGCAGGAGGCATGGAGTTCAAGCCCTAAGCAGTACCAGAACACACAAAAATGTAAAATAAAAATAAAATTTCTTGTACTAAGAGTAATAAACCTTTGAAATTTACAAAATTATCACTACTCCTAACATTCATGACAATTTAAGCAATATTTTGGATTTTTTCTGTAAATAATTGTGCATGTGGTATTTAAAATTACAATGATTTCTATGTGGCTTATATGCTTTTATGTAATATTAGGAGCACTTCACCATGTTGTTATATAGTCTTAATTTTTAAAAATTTTTTATGGCTTCTCAGTGTTTTACTTTCTTTAATTTTTAAAAAATCTTTTGAAGATACTAGGGTTTTAACTTAGGTCCTCCAGCTTACTAGCCATGACATCAGTCCAAGAAAATTTAAATTCTACAGTAAGTCAATTAATGGTGAGCTATATAAACACAACCAGCTAAAGTCTATCTCAGGGGCAATTTGTTTGTATTTTGCTCCTTTATCCCACAGTCTCAAATTTCTACTCCCAAGAATTTATTGTTCACTTGAAGAATGTAAGTTAGTAATCTGAAGAAAATGAGACTGTTGAAATAAGACTCAAGTACTACAAAAGAGTGTATACACTTGAAAACA
Organism: Dipodomys spectabilis; assembly: GCF_019054845.1. Lineage (NCBI taxonomy): Eukaryota > Metazoa > Chordata > Mammalia > Rodentia > Heteromyidae > Dipodomys > Dipodomys spectabilis. Next base: position 14,091,653 of record NW_024870696.1, read on the forward strand.
AGGTCAGATGGACCTTGATCTGAAATTTTGAAGGTTAGGGAAGATGAAGAAATTAGGGGGAAAATAAGAGACATAGGTAAATTAAATAACTGACTTGATCAAATTGGTGAAAGAATGAAAGAAAGAAACAAAGGAAGAAAGGAAGGAAGGAAGGAAGGATGGAAGGAAGGAAGGAAGGAAGGAAGGAAGGAAGGGATTAAATTGGCTGGAGTTGAGGCAAATGTAAAGATCACTGAGAATTTGATGGGCTGTCTTGTAAGGCAAATTTACTTGAGCCAGTCCAAATAGGTCTATACAAATACTGACTCCATCTGCAGCACTGCTGGAAGGTTAAAGAAGTAATGCATATGACAGCCTTTGCCATACAGAAAATTTCCCATAAATACTGATGCTGAAGAAAAGCCTGGAAACCAGATGTTTGGATTGGATGTAACATTGGGAAGCTAATTTAGATATTTAGAAAGTTGTAACTGTTAAATCAAATCCTTAAATTCGTAAGAGAGTTGGGCAGAAATGGAAGGTAAAGGAAAATTAAGGGCACTGAAACAGACTAAATATTAAAGGGTTTAGAGGAAAATGACATATATATGCAGCAGCAAACTAGAAGTAACATAAGTACAAAAAGCTTACGACTACCATTTACCCACTGGCCCTGGATGTATGCTGTCAATGTATTTAGCAAGTGCACTGTTGTTAGACTCAAGACCCAGTTTGCCAGATACAAGTGGGGATGGGAGGAAAAAACTGGAAGAGAGAGAGGGAAGGGAAGACATGGTTCAAAAAGAATTGTACTCATTACTTATTGCAATTCATGTAACCGTAACCCCTCTGTATATCAACTCTACAATAACAATAACTTTTTTTAAAAAGACACTTGCCAGTAAATGAGTAGGAAGTGTGCAATTTTACAAAAACAAACATTGGGCAGATAGACTCTAATACAATAATAATAGGGGACTTCAATACCCCATTTTCGTCAATGAACAGATCATCCAGATCCCCTCAAAAAATCAACAATGAAACAGCGAAGAAAAACTATACTAGAGATTGAAGGGACTACAAATACATTAATAGAACATCCCATTCGGCAGCAGAATTTTTTTTTAAGATTTCCAATAAACAACAATAACATTTCAAGGATTCAGACAAGATCAGACAAAACCTCAAATCAGAAGGAAAAAAAATCACAAAGATCAGAAAATAAAATACTTAAAAATGCAAGAATAATAAAATATTTCCTTGAGAAGATACACACACAGATCTGCAGCTATATCACTTTAGGTAAGCACAACACATTTACAATATTTAATTGTATACTTTACAAAAAACAGTGTTGAGCTATAGGAGCTATAGGAGAAATGTAAAATACAGACAGCAGCTATAAGAGAAAAAAAGACCAAACTAAATAATATCAAGAGATAAAACAGAATCAGTAAAAATGATAACCACAGAAATGCAATGGATTATTTAGATTATGAAATTTTTTGTCCTTAAAAATGTATTGTTATTATGAAGGTGATGTACAGAGGGGCTACAGTTATATAAGTCAGGTAAAGAATACATTTCATTTTGGACAATGTCACCACTTCCCTCACTCTCAGGTGTTCTTTTACAGCATCAGAAAATGGACTGAGATACCAGTCTGTGGCATTTTGTTATAGCAGCTCCCACTGAATGAGAGAGACATGACCTAGACCCACACTGGCCAGGAAGTGAAATGCAGAACAATCCAGGATGGTACAGGCTCCAGATGCATGCATTTAAATCTGTTCAAGCCAGATCCCACTAAAATCCATCATGTTACACTCTTAAAAACAACAGATAACTTGAATTTGGGCCTGGGAAACAATACCCTCAGTGACTAAGTTTCAGCAAGCTCCTTTGAACTGTTTGGGAGGATCTGAAGCAGTGAGCAAGGGTACTTAGTAGATTGGTTTAGTTGTGGGAAACTGGATTATAAAAATTATGATGTTTATAAACTGGAAAACCTAGATAAAAACCTACCATATTTCTGGACACATGTGAGCTGCTGTCAACATTTTATCAAGAACACACACACACACACACACACACACACACACACACACACACACACACACAATATACTTCATTAGTCCAATAACAGGCAGTGAGATTGAATTCCTAATAAAAAGTCCCCCTAACAAAGCAAAGTCCAAGACTTGTAGGCTTCACTAGTGAATTTTACAAACATAAAAGAACTATGTCAATTTTTTTTCAAACTATTTCAAAAAACCTGAAAGACAGTGGACTCTTAACAAACTTATTCTGTGAGGGCAGCATTACTCTGCTACTAAAAGCAGACAAGGAACAGTAATAAAACTATGTGACAATATCCCTAATGAACAAATATATTCTTTTAAAAATTATATTCCTATTATCTTTAAGTAACAGCACAAAAGGAGCACCATTCAACCTATCAGTTTATAAGTACAATTCATCTTAATCCACTAACTCCTTTTATCATCCTCCTCTATCCCTACCATCCCAGCCCAACCCAACCCCTCACTTCATTTTTCCTAATTTCATAGGATGTGCACTGAATGCTATAACCATTCTGTCCCTCTCCCTTTAGCCTCCTTCACTCACATCTCAAGTACCAGCTCCTTGATATTCATTTGGTTGGACTCTAAGTTTTTCTAACACTATTTGACTATACCATCCCTGAGGTTTTTTTGCTCAAGACTAGCACTCTAACACTTTGAGCCACCACTTCACTTTCGGTTTTTAGGTGGTTAATTTAGAAAAGAGTCCCATAGACTATTCTGCCTGGGCTTGCTTTGAATCCCGATCCTCAGATCTCAGACTCCTGACTAACTAGATTATAGGCATGAGCCACTAGCACTTGACTAACATTCATCTTTTATCTCCCTGGGCCTCACTTAACCTAATTATTTCCAGGTCCATTTATTTCTTTGCAAATGTAATATTCTTCCTAATGGAAGATAAACCACATTTTCTGGTCATATTCTTTTAAAATACTTTTACTTCTTCACATGCTAAACACACTTTAATAGTGTATTTATTATGTAATTATTGACTCCATGAAGACAGGGCAAGTGTATATTTTGTTCATTACCATCTCTAATAGCATAAGGACCACAGGAACTTATGAGTAGTTGCTGTATAACTTGAGAGGTAACAAATTCTGGAGATATGAAAAGAAGGCTATGTGACCACATATTAATAATGAAGAAGTTTTATATGAAGCATAGGAAGTGAACTTTCAAAGTTCTTAGAAATATTTTATCATAATGTGGATTTGAAACTTTCAAAATTCAAATTCAAAGTAATATAAAATGAAGCTATTCAGAAATTAATCTATTCTTTACTTTCTTAGATATCTATTTTTAAAACTATACTGCTTCAGAGTTAGCATTAACTATCTTATAACAAAGGGACTAGAAAGTTCAAGTTAAAATGTTGAATTCATCAGCTTTCACCTTTACTTCAATCTATAAAATATTAAATATAGTTATTATGCACAATCAAGTACTACATACCACTATTTTCAATCAACAATGGAGTGTATATGCCATGGTAGTGCCCTAAGATGATAATAAAAGTTGAAAAATTCTTACCACCTAGTGATTGTTGAAGAAGACAAAAATATCCTGAGCAATAGCACTGCTAACAAATGCATGGCAATGTTGATATGAACAAGCTGACTATACTGCCAATCACATGAAAGTACAGCAATACAATCATGCATGATATATAATACTTGATGATAACCAGTGTTTATTTTGCTGGTTTATGATTCATTCTTGCATTTATACTATATTTATCATTATACTATAGTCCACTCCTCCCACTTAATAAAAAACATTTACTTTAAAACAATAAGCATGCTATGCCATCAGTAGCCTTATACTGTCTTCTGAGTTCATCAAAAGGCCACATCAGGTGAGTGAAATATACTATTTTATTTTGCTATGTACACTACGTTTTTAAAGATCATCTAAAGACATGCTTCTCAAAAGTAAAGCTGTCATTAAAAGAGATTATTATAGTTTAAGATGCAGTGTAACAGTTACTTAGTAAACGTACTTAAAAATACTTGAAATAAAAATTCTGAACAAGGGGGGGAGGGGGGAGTCTGGGAAGGGAGGTGAAGGGTAAACAAAGGAGGAGGCTGCAATGCTTGGTAAGAAATGTATGCATTATCCTGCCCATGTAATTGTAACCCCTCTGTACAGTATGTTCTCAAATAAAATAAAATAAAATTTAAAAAAAAAGAAAAGAATAATACAAAAAAAATAATAAAGTCTTCCAGTGCAATCTAAAAAAAAAAATTCTGAACAATACAATTAAAAACTTAAAAAATTAAGTTCAATTCTGTCCTCCCAAATGAATTAACAGATGCTGCCTGTTTCTGTTTGGAATACATGTCACTTCACGGAATTGTTTAGCTAATATTGTCTGTCTTACAAAATCTGCTGTTAATTGGAAATAAATTTTTGGTAAGTCTAAACAAGTTAAATTTCTAGAGGAAAGCATAATGTAATACTCAAATCTGATTAAAACCATTTCAAAAAGCCACTACTTGATCAGTTTTCAAACAGACTTGGACTATTAAATACAGAACACAGTCTGTCTGACAATATGTATTTCTAAACAGAAGTGTAATTCTGTGCTTCAAAAGACATTATTCAGCAGAGCGCTGGTGGCTTACACTTGTAATCATGAGTATATGAAGCTGAGACACAATTTGAATCCAGCCCAGGCAGGAACGTTTGTGGAGACCCTTCCTTATCTACGTTTGTGAGACCCTTCCTTATCTCCAATTAATCACCAAAAGGCCAGAAGTAGAGATGTAGCTTAAGTGGTAGAGCATTAGCCTTGAGCACAAAAGAACGAGGACAGCACTCAGATCCTGAGTTCAAGCTCCAGGACTGGCAATGACATAAAAGACATTATTCAATAGAGCCACAAAAAACATACTCGACATTAATTAGCCCTATGAATAGTCAAGGGAACTAATTTTACTGACTATATTCTATTTAAAAATAGACTATTTGGGTCACAACACATTTTTGTTGTGGCTAAGACAATGGCCCCTATCCTGCATTTCATAATTCTGACAAGTCAGAATTCTTAACTATGTATCTCTCCATAATGATATCCAAGATACCTATCTTCATTGTAGGTTCTTTCTATTATAATCCATTACCTAATATGATGAAGTCTCCAAAATCTTCATTTCTACTCTACCACTTACAAGGCTCCAGACTGATACACCATACGTCAGCTTTTCGCTATCCCATATGCACCTTAAACTCAACATGTCCAAAACCGAATTCAGCAATCTGAAAGTACCATGGTCAGAAGCAAAGTCTCTGGAATAAAAATTCTGTGTGGGTTGAAATAATGATCCTGTCTCTTTCTTATCTTATGTATCTGACCCTGAAAAACATATTCCAATTCTTCTTTGACAATGCCACTCATCTGTAAAATGGAAATAATTGTCTGGAAAGGACTGCTATGAAAATTGAATGCAGTAAAATATATAAAGCACTTAGCACATGCCTGATCTACAGTAAGCCATCAAATTACCAGCTAGTATAAATAGCATCATCACTCTGTCTCTGGTGCTTTTGTCCCAGGTGCCCCTCAGTAGATAATGATCAAAAAAATGGGGTGTGTATGTTTGTATGTGTATATATAGACATATATATATGTACGTATATATATCTGTATATATATGTATGTAGGTACAATGGAATTCTATGTTTCCATCAGAAAGAATGTCACCACCCCATTTATTAGGAAATGGAAAGACTTGGAAAAAATCATATTAAGTGAAGTAAGCCAGACCCAAAGAAATATAGATCCCATTCTTTCCCTTATTTGAAATAATCAGTACACATCTAGGATAATCTTATTAGATAAGCAGAAAAGCTCAAAAGCTATGTACATATGACCATATAAGATGATGCTTAGGTCTGGGAAGGTGACTCAGGGGTAGAGTGCTTGCCTTGCATGCATGAAGCCCTGGGTTCGATTCCTCAGCACCACATAAGCAGAAAAAGCCAGAAGTGGCGCTGTGGCTCAAGTGGTAGAGCACTAGCCTTGAGCTGAAGAGCTGAGGGACAGCAACCAGGCCCAGAGTTCAGGCCCCACAAGCAGCAAAAAAATAAAAAGATGATGCTTAGCAAAATGAACAACAAGATATGGACACAAGAGATCTTTGTTGTTGTTGTTGTTTTTGATGTACTATGTGACTTTTTTTTTGTTTCTTTTGTATGTTCTTCCCCTATGGTATATCTCTGTTGTCACTGTATTTGATTTTGGTACCTTGCATCTTGTACTTACATTTACCTAATTTGGGGAGGGGAAGGGGAATAACAAAATGCTGAAACAAGGACACAGGATGACCCATTGCAACAATGAGATTCACAAGACACTATGTTGGAAATGAACTTTACAACTTTGGAGGGAGGGAGGGGAGTGAGGAAAGTGGGGGAAGGAAGGGATAGTAGGAGAAAAACAAAGGAAGTAACAATGCAGACAAGAAATGTACTCATTACCTTACTCATGTAACTGTAACCCCTTTGTACAGCATCTTTACAATACAATTAAAAAATAAATAAATAGCATCATCATTTCCCACTGCCTCTTCAGTTGCAACTTCTCTGGTTTCTTTAACTCAGATGCCTAAACTAGCTACCAAAGCCTAAGCAAGAAACCTGAAAGTTATCCTTCATTTCTTTCTTATTCTACCAAATGAAAATCTATTTTTTTTTAGATTCTTTTAACAGTTTTAAAATCTGACCAGTGCTCTTCATTCCTACAAACTCTACCTCAATTTAGGCATTCTTCTTGTTATATTAACATATATTCTCAACTGTCTTCCTTGTTTACAAGTTTAGCCTTTCTAATCAATTGCTACCCAAACAGCCACTAAAATCCCTTAATCCTACTCTCAGTTAAGTGACTTATTCTGGGAACATATCTCCTTTTCAGCTCATCTGTATCTATCAAATCTGTATTTACTGAAAGGATTGGTCACACAAAAAAAATTCTATCAAAAGATGCCAGAGAAAATTCAGATTTACTTACACCAAAACTGTTGAAAAAAAGCCAGACACTAATGGCTAGAACCTATAATACTAGCTTTTTGGAAGCCTGAGATCAGAGGATAGCAGTCTGAGGCAAGCCCAGGACAAATGTTTCTGAGACACCTTTCAACCCATAGCTGAGTGCAGTGGCAGTAACCTGTCATCTTAGCTATAATGGGATGCCTAAAGTACGTGGACTGTGGGCCAGATGTGTGTCTGAGCAGGGAGCCAGGTGGGGTTACATTTTTAAACTTATCTGAATCTCATCAATTTGCCCCACAATTTCCAGATCCAAAAAATCCAAGAGTGAGTAAGAATTAGTAAGACTAGCAGACAAAAAGGAAAAGGCAAGTCAGAGACATGGAGAAATTATCGGAGAGACAAAAGCACAGAAAAAAGAAAAACTAAGACAGAGGTGATAAGCAAACATGAAACAGGAGGTAAGGAAAAGAAGCCAGAAGAAACTCAGGAAGGATGGAAGAGCAAAGCCATTACCATGGGAATAGGGATTGTAGTCATTGTTTCATTATTTAGAAGCATGGTCCCTACAGTCTACCAGAACAGGAAAATGAAGAGAAATTATCAAAAACATTATTAATGACACTGAGCTCTGAACTCTGTACACCAGTGGCTTTTCTAGCCAGAGGGGAGTTAGTGTTTGTCCATTTCTCTTTCTCTCTCTCCATCTGTCTCTGTCTCTTCCCTTCTTCCCCCCTGCCCCAGCATACTATCAGTAAGTATAATCTACAGTCTCTTCAGATATTAATATTCCCAAAAGAATTTCACTGAGCTTTGTATGCTTCCAAGCATTTCTGCTCTAATGATTCAATAAATGTGCCAATATTACCATATAAAATCACACAGGAATCAGTTTAAAAAGAGGAAATTATTAAATTCTAATGCATTATGTCTTTAGGACATAACAGTTACACATTTCTTCTCACTGTGTTTCCAAGACTAGCACTAGTTTAGGGTTCTTAAAAAAGCTTTTAATTAAAAATTTTAAACAGTACAATAATATAACTAACCTTAACATGCCCAATGCTGAGCTCCAAGAATCATTATTTGTTCTATGTTAAGATTATGTCTTATCTAAACTTTCCAGCATGGGTTCAAAATTAAAGATTTTAGAAACAGTCAATTCAGTAAAGAAGAATGAAGCTACAGTAAGATTGTGAATGGTAAGACAAAGGACAAAAGACAACCAATGCATTGGTGACACTCACAAGACATTATGTTGGAAGTGAACTTTACAACTGGGGGGGGTGATTATGGACGGAGGAAAAGTGGGAGAAAAACGAGGAAGGGGGTAACAATGTTTGACAAGAAACGTACTCACTGCCTTATGTATGTACATCACCTTGACAATAAAATTAAATTTTAAAAAAAGATTGTGATCAGATTACATTACATTACATTTAAATAAGTATAACTAGTAAGGAAACATTGTAGAGACTGCTGACTATCCTAACAAAACACTTTTAAAAAGTTGGGTCTCTCTTTTTTATTTTCCAATTCATTTTTTGGAACTCGGTATATAGGATTCAAGATTATTTTTCTTAGCCCACAGCTTGATATATTTAGATCATTATATTTACCTCTTGAATTCTGATACTCCCAGATATTAGCTTTTTGTTTTTGCCAACTCATGAAATTGTTGATTCTGAATAGGATACTGTTATCAATCTCAAAAAAAGCAATGATTAAGCCAGGTGCTAGTGACTCAAACCTGTAATCCTAGCTACACAGGAGGCTGAAATATGAGGCTCACGGGTCAAAGTCAGCTCAAATAGGAAAGTCCATGAGACTCTTATTTCCACTTAACCACCAAAAAAGCCAGAAGTGGACCTGTGGCTCAAGTGGCCAGAAAGCTAGCTTGGAACACAAAAGTTCATCAACAGCCCCTAGGCCATGAGTTCAAGCTTTGGTACCAGCACACACACACAAAACTCCAATGATTAAAATGCTGATTAGAATAGTCAATGCACAGAAAAAGATAGCAATAGGAAAACTATAGTTTTCTGTATTTACAGAATAGACAGATAAAAATAACTTATAGAGGGCACCAGCAGCTCATACATATAATCCGAGCTACTCAGGAAGCTGAGATCTGAGCATGGTGGCATGTAGCCAGTTTGGGCAAGAGAGTCTATGAGACTCTTATCTCCAGTAAACTACATAATAGATCCCAAAGTGGAGCTGTGGCTCAAGTGGAAGAGCACTAGTTTTGAGGAAAAAGCAGTTCAGGGACAGTGCCCAGGCCTGAGTTCAAACCTCAGGATTCGCATAATAAATAAAAAAAAATTTACAATAGAAATTATTTTATTTTACATTAATCTTTGCAAAAGCAAAGCACAAAATCAGCTGTTTTATTTTCTTATAATGAACAAAAGATTTCTTTGTGAAGAGACTAATAAGGGCATACTTTATAATAAGACAGCAATTGTGGAACAATAGAAACTTCCAAATATATTTAACCATACTAGGTTTTCAGTGTCTTGTTTCAGAGTACAGCCATTTCAATCTCAAATAAAATTCATGTGCCTTGAGTATATATGCAAAATTAATTGCATGTGATAACATTCCAATATGAATTCAATTTCCTTTTCCAATCTCACTGACTGCACCTTTGGTAACAAGCACATTGCAGGTCAATTTCTTATCCTGAGATACAAATTGGTACTCAATCTCCTAGGTGATAAACAATGTTTCACCTCTCAACCTTCACTAAGAAAATGAATTTTAATCAATATTGATTTCTTATCCTGAGACAATGGAATTTTAGAAAGCTGGATTTGTGGTTGTCACGCATGCCTAAGAATCCTATTCAATCTTAAAAATGATCACATTTCAGCTACAGCACAGTATACTTTTTCAAGTCCAAAAAGTGTACCTCTAAGAATCTAAGCTTCAAAGAATGAAGTATTTATCTTTAAATATATGCATGTATGTGTAAGTATATCTGCATGTATTTCTTTTCAATGAAAAAGTATAAAATGATGAATATGCCAACAGCAATGACATCTTGAAAGCAATGTCAGTTTGTGGCTTCTAAAAAAGTAAGACTCCCTAGTAATCATTAAAAGAAACAAGAGTACTTGGTAAAATAGTTTCAGGTCCCAGATTAGAAACAGATATCATTAGTCTAGGAAAGTTTATAACACCAGACAGAAAAGATATCAGAGATTAAACAGGGTCATTTCTTAGGACTGGGGAAAATAAAGAGGCTCCCACTGACAAAGTTGAGAATTTCATCATTAAATAGAGATAAAAGTGCTCTGGACCATACATACCAAATATATTTAAATATATGTTTATTCAAATACTTTTCATAAATTTCACTGGACATCTTTGGAAAATGCTAAAGAATATACACATATCCTTCCTAATGGAAATACACACCAGCACTGATAAAGTATTCTTGGAGAAACACACACACACACACATATATACACATACAATTTAGCCAGCACTGGACTAAAAAAAAAAGATTTGTCCCTCCAAATTTAACAGTAACACCAGCAATACTAATCACTAACAAAAATAATCATTTTCAAAAGAAAATTGAAAATACAAAAGGTTGGAGAAAAAACATGTATCAGCTCTGACAAATAGAACCTTCCCAGAGGAAAGAAATGGTCTATGCTGCAAAACATAGTAGACTTTACATGGCTTTTCTGAACACTTGCTTGATATGTAGGTAATACGACTGAAGATCTGACTATTCCATTTTTATTGTAGCCGATTTAGAGAATTATATTTAACGTGAGTACAATACTGGATTGTACTAGTATAGATCAATAAAAAAAATTAAAAGGCCTATTATAATATTTTGTATGATTGACTATATTTGGTTCCCTATTCAAACTAATAAATCTTAAATATGTTTAAAAAATTAGAAAAATGGGAACTCCATAAGAATTGTGAAAAAAAAAGTTTCTGTTTTTGTCCATCAAGTTTTAGTAAACTGTTCTAACAGCCATGGGAAACCACTTTGAGGTATTATCTACTTTTTTCAATTATTGACTACTTTTTAAAAAAATAATTAAAAATTATTTTTGGCTGTGATAATCAATTAATTTGAGAGAAGGAAGCAAGTAATGCTGAAAAGCTGTTCAATGATCATAACTTCTAGCTTTCTTGTTTATTTTTCACTGAACACCTAAAATAGCATTATCCAAAGAAAACAACCCAAAAAGGAATTTCTTATTTTAAACTTTGCCAACTTTAACCCTTAGCCATTTTTGCAGTTTTCTAATGGTTATTATAGGAAATTCTAGTCAAAGTAATCAGACTCACTCAACTAGTATGCCACCTGTTGCTCAACCATTTAGTATATACACCAGAAATTCCCAGGGAATCTTGTTATATAATTCAATATTTGTAGTTGTTCTTTCTCAATTTCATGTCCTTCTCTCTGACTTAATAAAAAAGAAACAGTACTGTGTAATAATTAGCAAAGGAAATTATAAAAACACATGGTACATTAAATATTCCTTGGTGTCAAGAAAAAAAGATTAAAAACCTTCCACCAACTTTCCATCTATAAGCTTCTCAAAGTTGTACTTATTTTTTTTATAAATTTACTACCAATTTGTGATCATCAATTGTCTAACAGTGACCAACAAATTACCTCTATTTTTTTTCAGATAAGGAAATGGACATTTCTTCTGTTCAAGTAATCATGGCATTTGTTCTTTAGAAGCATCCTTTTTCTATTAGTGAACTACATTAATGTTGGGAATCCTGAAATACTCAAGTCCTTTCTTTTAAACAGAGTAGGATAATATCTACCACCTGGTACATGACACAGGACTGATACATATGCTTTTGGCCATCTGACTGAAGTGATAATTTTGTAGAATAGTATAACTACCCACATGGTCCTTGGCAGAAAAAAAAAAGTTACCCACTTCTGCTTTAAGGTAATAATCTTTTTTATCTATAAGCTGTCATTTCCATACTACAAATAAATATGCTTTCTCAAAATAAACAGGAAACAGGAATCAGAAAAACATACCCTTAACTCCATCATATGACTTTAAGTACCAATTATGCCTTTTCATGCTTTTAAAAGAAACAAAAATTAACTTTCATTGGATGCAATGAAAATTAATTAATTCTAGCTACTCAGGAGACTGAGATCTGGAGGATCATAATTTGAAGACAGCTTGGTGGGACAAATATTTTTTTTTAATTCAGTGCTGGATAAATTGTGTATGTGTGTGTGTGTGTGTGTGTTTCTGCAAGAATACTTTATCAGTGTTAGTGTGTATTTCCATTAGGAAGGATATCTGTTATTCTTTAGCATTTTCCAAAGATGTCCAATAAAATTTATGAAAAGTATTTGAATGAATGCATATATTTAAATATATTTGGTATGTATAGTCCAGAGCACTTTTATCGCTATTAATGATGAAGTTCTCATTAAAAAAGCTAAGTATGGTGTTTCACACCTATCATCCTAGGCTATACAGGAAGTACGTATAGGAGGATTGCATTCTATGCTAACCTGAGCAAAAAGTCTAGACCTTATATAAAAAATAAATAAAGCAAAAGGAGTTAAGAATGTAGCTCAAGTGGCTGAGTACCTGCTTAGCAAGTGTTGAGGCACTGAGTTCAAACCCCAGTACCATGAATAAAATGGTAATTATGTTGATGGCTTGGTTCTTGTTTCAACTTGCATTATTAGCTATCTCTATCTCTTTATGGCTCTCAAAATAAGGTTACAGTAGCTAAAAATAACTTTAGCATTTCATTTTAGGGATTACTGTAAATATATTCATTTAGGGGTTAAATATACCTACCAGTCCTCTGGTATAGTCATCTCATGTGACATTACCCCATGTAGAAGTATTTTTGAAAATAGATTACAAATGGGCAAGACTCCAACCGATAAAACAACACTAACAGAAAATCTAGGAAAGCTATTCTTTGCAACCACCCACCTAAAAATGTAACAATATAAAACTTTCCCTATTACAAATATCAAATTATTTTATTTCTAGGTCATAAAACTCATGTAAATAACTTAAGAGCTAAGGATACAGCCTAGTCAATGAAACTGGGAGAAGGGGACAAAATTATAAATAACATAAAAAAGTAATATACTTAGTGAACACACATTTGACAGTAATCCTACATATATAAAACTACTTCATAAATTTCAGAAATATAATCCAACATTTTAGTGTTCATAACTTAAAATAAAAGCAAGCTCATATCTGTTAAAACAACAAAGATCCAGGTACAGAGGTGAGGCAAAAGAAAATGCCTGAAGTAGACCCTGTCCTTTCAAGCATATAATCACAATAAATTATTTACAAGTATACTTTCATCTTCATTGTCACTAAGAGATCAATTCTAAGAGGCTTAGAAAAACTGTTCACACATCTTCTAGCCAAGAAGAATAACAGAGAGAACCTAAGCCAAAATGTTCCAACAAAAACTGTACACAGGGCTGGGAAGGTGGCTCAGTGGTACAGCGCTTGCCTTGCATGCATGAGGCCCTGGGTTCGATTCCTCAGCACCACATAAGCAAAAAAAGAAAAAAGCCAGAAGTGGTGCTGTGGCTTAAGTGGTAGAGCGCTAGCCTTGAGCTGAAGAGCTGAGGGACAGCTCCCAGGCCCAGAGTTCAGGCCCCACGACTGGACCCAAACAAAAAACAAAAATAAAAAAACAAAAACAAATGTACACAAAACAGGGAAGGAGATGGGGAAACTAAAGATAATGGCAGGAAAACAAAATACTGTAACGAGCAGCTACTTATGTCCTTACAGCTACTTATGTCCTTAATTGTATCCAATTATTTTAGAAAATCAGATAGCTATATTAAGCTAACTGAATCAGAGCTGTGTTAAGCTAAAGTTGGCCAAGTGTATTATTCTTCATTAAGAGGAAAGCATCACAAATAATGAAAAGCAAAATGTAAAAAGAAGCCTATCAAACCAACTCTTTATATTTTAATTCCCACAGAGTAACACACATAAAAAATTCTCTAACAACTCACAAATGATCTCTCAAATCTATATCTATTTATTGTTTTCTATTTATTGGTATAAAAGTGATGGAGAGAAGGGTTACTGTTTCATACTTCATGTTTTTTGCATTCAAAAATACAAAAAAAGAAAGGCTAGGCATACTAGCCCACATATGTAATCCTTGCTGAGTCGAGAGGTTAAATTTGAAGACAGCATAAGCTACATCGCAAGATACAGTCTTAAGCGGTATTTGTTGAGGGAAGAATGATAAGCGCTGGTGGCATATCTGTAATACTAGCTATTCAAGAGGCTGAGCTCTGAGGATCACAGCTTGGGCAGGAAAGTCTAATTTCCAATTAACCACCAAAAAAAACTGGAAGTGGAGCTGTGGCTCTAAGTGGTAGACCACTAGCCTTGAGCCCAGGGACAGTACCCAGGCCCTAACTTCAAGGTCCACCACTGACAAAAAAAAAAAAAAAGGGAATGAAATAACAGAGTGATAAGAGTGTTTTGCCTGGGGCTGGGAATGTAGCTTAGTGGTAGAGTGCCTAGCATGCATGAAGCCAAGAGTTCAATTCTTCAGTATCACATAAACAGAAAAAGCTAGAAGTGGCACTGTAGCTCAAGTAGAAGAGGGCTAGCCTTAAGCATAGAGAGAGGCTCAGGGACAGTGCCCAGGCCCTGAGTTCAAGCCCCAGTACTGGCAAAAAAAAAAAGTGCTTACCTAATTCAAATTCCAATTTTAAAAAAAGAGAAGTGTTTATGCAGAGCACTATGGCTCATCTGTAAAATCCAGCTGCCTGAAGGCAAAGATCGGGAAGTTAGAATTTTGAGACCACCAGGGGGCAAAAACCTAGCAAAATCCAAATCTCAACAAACAAGCTACATAGGAGGTGTAAGGTTGGAACACAGCCCAAAAGTAGACTAGGCAAAAAGAAAGAAACCCTAACTGAAAAAGTAAGTAAAGCCCAAAAGACAAAAGGCTTCAAGTGATAAAAGTGCTTGTCTAACAAGTATAATGTCCTGAGTTCAAATGCCAGTACTTCCAAAACAAAAGAAAAACACAGAAAATGACAAAACAGGGTAATAATGATTTTCTTTGTTTTTATCTGATGCTCTTTTTCTCAATTCTATGCATTAAATTACTTTACTTTTTTTATGTTTTTTATTGTAAAAATACTGTACAGAGGGGTTACAGTTATATGAGCAAGGTAATGAGTACATTTCTTATCAAGCATTGTTGCCTCCTCCTTTTACTTTACTTTTATCTTAACATTCCATGTACACTTTTCCTTATTTTAAGCTCTCTGAGCTTAAATATTGCTATTTAACATACAATTAGCCTTTTCTAGTATTATTTAAAACTTTAAAAAATTCTTATACAATTTTAAAAATAGAGATTCAAGGAAATACCCAATTAAATTTTTTTTCAGGAAGTGGTTATGTGGCTCAAGTGGTAGAGTGCTCACCTTGAGCTGAAGAACACAGGGACAGCATCCAGGCCCAGAGTTCAAACCCTACGACATACATACATATATACATACATACATACATACATACATACATACACATGTTTTTAAAAAAATTTTCTCAAGCCAGCACCAGAGTATCACACTTGTAATCTTGGGAAGATGAAAACAAAAGGATCCCAGTTCCAGAACAATCTGGGCCGAAAAGTTTCATAAGACCCCTTTCTTAACCCATAGCTAGGCGCAAAGGTACACATCTATCATCCTAAACTATGTGGGAGCCTGACTGGGTGGGTTTCAATTCCATCCTAACCCAGGCAAAACAAAGGTCCAGAATACTCTATCAAAATGGAAAGAAGCTGGGCATGGCTACATGCACTAGTATTTCCAGCTAAGACTGAAAGCCAAAAACAGGTAGGTTGTGGTCAGGGACATACTTAGGCAGGAAATAAGAACTTAACCTCAAAAATAATCAGTCTCAGCAGGATGCCAACACCTGTAATCCTAGTTACTCAAAAGGCTGAGATATGAGGATTGTGGTTCAAAGCCAACCAAGGCAGGAAAGTCCATGAGATTCTTAATTACAATTGATCACCAAAAAGCTGAAAGTATAGCTAAAGTGGCAGAGTACTAGCCTTGAGCAAAAAAGCTCAGAGTCAGGGTTCAGGACCTGAGTTTAGGTCCCAGGAATAGCACACACAAAAACTAGCAATAAAACAAAATAAAAATCAGTCTCCCCAAAAGCAAATGTCAAAGAAAAGAAAAAAGGCCGGGCTGGGAAGGTAGCTAAGTGGTAGAGTGCTTGCCTTGCATGCATGAGGCCCTGGGTTCGACTCCTCAGCACCACATAAGCAAAAAGAAAAAAGCCAGAAGTGGCGCTGTGGCTCAAGTGGTAGAGCGCTAGCCTTGAGCTGAAGAGCTGAGGGACAGTCCAGGCCCAGAGTTCAGGCCCCACGACCAGACCCAAAAAAAAAAAACCAAAAAAAAAAAAAAAAAGTGAGACAAAGGTATAATAGCTATGTGCAACTGATCAGATAAAATATTATTTGAACTCCAGAAAATGGAAACAAGAGGAGTTTTTTTCTTTGTTGCTGGTTTTTTCTTTTCCTTTTGTCTTGTTTGTTCATTTATCTGTCTGAGGGCAGGGGGGCACAGAAATGGTGGGACAAAGGATGAACAAATGCAGCAGTGATACTACATCTTAGATGGAAAACCAACTATACAACTTGTGGGTAGGGATGGGAGGGAAAAATTAGGAGATACCAAGGTAAAGGTTGACATTGCTCAAAAAGAAATGTACTCTTTATCTGACTTATGTAACTGTAACCCCTCTAAATATTACCTGTATAGTAAGAATAAATTTTTTCAAAAAGTAAAAAGTGAGAGTTGTAGAAACAGCACGTCTTGAGAGGAAGTTGGATAGCATTATGGGAAAGTTTTATTACTAGCTATGCCATTTAAAGATCAATGCATGGAATCATGTTTAACACAGAATTTTAAGTCACCTTCTCAGTTATGTACTTCCAAATGTAAATGGTATTCAAAATTAACAGATTACATAGAAGAATAGGTAATGACAAATACCAAAGAAGATTAGAAATAAAATGTTTAAGTCTTTAAGCATTTTTCCAAATATGAGCATATTTTGGTTATAGTCTTAAGATATTTATTTTTAAATACAGTCCATGTACAATGTAAAAATAATTAAGGAAATTCACTCTCAAGGATAAAAGATGCAAAATAACCATGTATCTGATCTGCCTGAATAATAAAAACAACTTAAATACTCCACTTTTCAATACATTGCAACTACTGTTTTGTTGATTTACTTATAATTGAGATAACCCTACTTTGTCAATGAAAAATAAAGGTACCACCTTCAAATGTCCTAGGTTCACAATTATTTAAAAAGTGCCAGCTACTAGCTGGAATATAGCTCAGTGGCAAAGCACTTGCTTAGCAAGTGCAACGTAAAGGGTTTGATCCCCAGTACCGAAAAAGAAAAGACAAAAAAAAAAAGTGCCTGTCTTCAACTTATCAACAGCTTTCATATGTTATGCCTTTAAAAATTCAGTGAGACTGGGGTTTGAACTCAGGGCTTATCACTTGCTAGGCTGGCTCCTGGGTTATTTTGGAGATAAGGTCTCACTTTTTGCAAGGGCCAGCCTAAATCTTCTCCTATTTATGCCTCCCACCATAGCTGGGATAACAAGTACATGCCACCATGCCTAGATTTTTCTGTTGAGATAGTATCTTATAAACATTTTAGCCTGTGTTAACCTTGAATTGCAATCTTCCCAATCTCAGCCTCCTACTTAGCTGAGATGACAGGCATGTAACACTGTAGCCAGCTACTGGTTGAGATGAATTCTTGAAACTTTTTCCCCCAGCTAGCCTCTATTATTCTACCAGCTTCTGCTTCCCAAGTAGCTAGGATTATTAAGTATGAGCTGCTGCCATTGGCTTTTGTGGCATTTTATCTAATACACTTCAAAAAACAAACCATTTCACTCTTTTTGTTTCTGATGGTACTGGAGACTGCACTCAGGTCCTCTAAAACAAAACGAGGCCTCCAGTCCCTTTTTCTTAGTTATTTTTGAGGCAGTGTCTCACTTCATACTCAGGCTAGTCTGGGCTGCAGTAATCCTACTTGTGCTTTCCCTATGTTGCTAGAAATGATAGATGCACTCCAATGTCTAGTCTCTTAAGATTACATAAGTTCGTATAGCTTATTGCTTACACATGTAAAATTAAACACTGTCTGGACAGTAAATAGGAGAAAATTCCATTATACTAATAAAATACAGTGTCTAATAATAATATAAAAAATTTAGAATCATCCAGGAGATGCTTGTTTAAAAGAAATTAGCACTAATATCAGTCTTTATACTGATGTCTGTGTCCTACTCCTCAATCCTACTTCAATTGATCTAAAATGGGGCCCAAGCACCAGGATTTTTTTTTTTTAATAAAATGAGCCCACTGAGAACCACTAATTTAAGATGGAAAACAAAAACAAAAACAAAATCCCAGCTGTCTGGGACATGAAGTTTTAAGTCCATAAAAACTTAAGGTATAGCTGGGCACTAAAGGCTCATGCTTGAAATCCTAGCCACTCACGAAGACTAGACCTAAGGACCATGGTTCAAAGCCAGCCAGGGCAGGAAAGTCTGTGAGATTCTTATCTCCAATTAACTACCAAAAAGAGGTGAAGCTGTAGCACAAGTGGTAGAGCATTAAGCCTTGAGCACTGGAGCCTAGTCTCCAACCCCTAGGACTCGCACATACACAAAAAAATCTTAGGTATAAAATTAAGAGAAAAAGCTAATATAAAAATAATCCAAGCCAGGAGCCTGTAGTTCACACCTATAATACCACCTACTCAGGAAGCAGAGATCTGAGGACTGAGTTAAAAGCCAGCCCAAGCAGACAAATCCTCACTCTTCTCTCCAAATAACCAGCAAAATTCCAGAAGTCAAAGTGTGACTCAAGTAGTAGAGTACCAGCCTGGAGCAAAAACATTAAGCAAGAGTGGGAGGTCCTAAATCAAGCCCCAATGGCAGCACCATCCTCAAGGAAAAAAAAAAAAAATCCAGACCTACCACATATTTTTCCTTTTAAAAATGTTAAAGCTTGGGCTGGGAATGTGACTCAGTGGTAGAGTGCTTGCCTTGCATTCATGAGGCCCTGGGTTTGATTCCTCAGCACCACATAAGCAGAAAAGGCCAGAAGTAGCATTGTGGCTCTGGTGGTAGAGCACTAGCTGAAGAGCTGAGGGACAGTGCCCAGGCACAGAGTTCAGGCCCCATGACTGGCAAAAAAAAAAAGCTTAAAGTCTTGAGACTTTACTGGTAAATCTTCTGGTATAATATTTTCTAAGCACTAACAAAAGCCTAAAAATACTAATAGCAAGGATATAATACAGATTATCAGCAGGGCACCGATGGCTCATGCCTGTAATCCAAGCTACTCAGGAGGCTAATATATGAGGATGGTGTTCAAAGCCAGTCTGTGAGACTTCTATCTCCAATTAACTACCATAAAACTAAAAGTGGCCTTGAGCTGAAGAGCTCAGGGACAGCACCCAGCACCAGAGTTCAAGCCCATAACTGACAAAAAAAAAAGAAATGATTATCAGTAATTTTTTTCCAAATACGGCAAAGTATAAAACCTCAATGCAAGTGAAAGAACAATTAAAGTCTCCTTAGTAATTTCTATTAGTCTTAGTATTAGTCAAGACAATTAGTTCCCAATAGCTTCAATTATCCAGTGCTTTGAAAGAGAAAAACTCATGTGGAAAATAAAACATACAACAAGGACAAAGAATGACCCATTGCAGCAATGATACCCACAAGACAGTATATTGGAAATTGGAAATGACTTTGGGGGGGGGGGGTGAAGGGGGAAGGGGATAGTGGGAGAACAGCAAGGGAGGGTGTAACGATGCTCCACAGGAAATGTACTCTGCCTTACTCATGTAACTGTAACCCCTCTGTATAGCATTTTTACAATAAAACTTTTTTTTAAAAGAAAATAAAACATACATGGGGTTTTTTTTTTGGCGATACTGTGATCTGAGTTCAGGGCTAAGCACTTGCCATGCGGATGCTCTATCACTTATACTCTATCCCTAGCCTCTTCTGTTTTATTTTCAGATAGTCTTGTCTTTTTGCTTGGGTCAGCCTGGGACCATCATTATCCTACTGGCTGGGATCCTGCAAAGCTGGGATTAAAGACATGAACTATTATATTGTACTTATTTGCTAAGATAGGGCTCGAACTTTTTGTCTCAATCTATGAATTTCCCACTTTCCACCTCCTGAGTTGCTGAGTTCATGCCTTTATAGGTTGTTTGGAAGGCAATACAAAAAAAAGAACTAATAGGCACAGAGCATTGTGAAAGGGGCACATCCTCCTATATGATCACCCTACATTAAAAATATGACTTCTGTGTCAGGGTTCAAAGAAATGACATACATATTTGTAATTTGAACACTATTTCTCATAAATCTATTTTATCTAATATTCACTGAAACAATTAGTAGGATCATACTCCAACAAGATGGAGAATAAATATCATAGTTTTTAAACATATCTCAGAGTATGTTTATTACAAACTAGGCAAAAAACTTTTCAAAGTAGCCCTGCATTTTGAGTTAAATTAGAGAATTAAATACATCATAATCCAAACTTCAGTGACTTACATAAAATTAATAATGGACTAACTACTGATGCCCTGGTTCAAAATGTAAGAGGTAAAATTTTGACATGTTTCAGAGAAACAGCATTTTCAATTCAGAATGTTTTAGATAAATAATGGGTATTTCCATGTTATTAAAAAATGGGATTTGAATCTAAAATCTACAGTTTTATTAAACTACTTCAACATCTGTTTTATGTCATAGAAATAAGCCTATAATAGCTTGTTACTGGAATGACTTCAGAGAACACTAATGTAGTATCACATACAGATATTATTCAGAGACACAGAGTAAGAATATTCATACATTCTTTTACATCCATTACTCCTGAAAAAACTGAAGAATTTTATGTTTTCTTCAAATAGTATACAAAAACATTTCAATTTAACATGTCCATTTATATACACAATGCATCATGATCAGTCACCCTTTCCATCATTCCTCCTCTATCCCCTCCACATCTGTCAAGTTTCCTCCTTCAGTTTTCATGTATATACATTCATTATTATGTCAATTGCATTTACCCTCATTCCTTTTTTCATTTGTCTACTCCTTTCCTTAATCCTCATTACCCTCAGTTAAAACATGTTTCAGCTTTCTGGTATCCATTTTACTAAACTGATCATTGTTCCAATCTCACTCCTGAGTATACATAGCATCCTTTAGTTAGTTTGATCAAGTGTATATGCTTATGGCCTTGTGTGCATTTTCAAATATGCTTATATTTATATCTAATTTCCACATATGAAAGAAAACATGCACCTTTGTCTATCTGAGCTTGATATAATTCATTCAGCATGATTTTTTCCAGGTCCTCCCACTCCCCTAATAATGATATACTCTTCTTCCTGATAAAATAAAATGAAATTCCACTGTGTGTGTGTGTGTGTGTATGTGTGTAATCCACTTTCTCGCTGATGCAAAATTTCCAAAAAATACTCAGCCTCAAAAGGGACATTCGGTCAAGAACAGTTGCTAAACTGGATCTTACTTACTGACCCAAGAACATACACAACTTAACAGTCATCTCTCCAAACTAATAAAAGCTTTACCCTGTAAAGAATAGCTGATAAAAGAGCAGTGGAATAACCACACCCTTAGATCAGTTGTTATATGACTGCCAAACTGTGCATATATATACATAAGCACACTGATTACATATACACACACTAACATTCTCCATTTAATTACTAGCCCCACTCTAAAGACAGTAAGTAAACAGAAAGGGGAAAGATGCCCTGTCCTAACTATCTGTAGACTTAGGATCCACTAAAGGGTGTCTAGATGGATGAGTGAATAGGTGGAAATAGATAGATAAATGTAAAAATGTATTGGGAGAATGAAGCACAAAAGAACTGTGAGGAAATCAATATATGATTCAGTGCTAAGATGTGTTAATCAGATTTAGGTTGACAGTTTTAGAGGTTTCAGCCTATGGCTGGGAGCATGCAGTAGTGGAAAGCAGTTTACTTCATGGTGAACAGGAAGCAAAGAGAGGAGGGAGGGAAGTAGGGAGGAGGAAGGAAAGAGACAAGGAGCTAGACAAGGTATATCTTTCCAGAGGGTGCCCCAGTGAGTTATACCTCCAACTAGGCTCCACCTTCTACAGTTTCTACCACCTCCCAAAATAGCATTACCAGCTGAAGACCAAGATTTTACATATGAGTACTCTGGCAAACACTTCATATCCTAGCCTTAACAGATGATAAAAAAAAAAAAAAAAAACCACATAAGATCTATCATGGAGTAAATTTGAGCTAGACAAACAAATGGATAATCACATCATCAAAAGCAAAAAGACCACCTGGCAGCAGTGGCTCACATCTGTAATCCTAGCTACTCAGGAAGGTAAGATCTAAGGATTATGGTTTGAAGCCGTCCAAGGCAGGAAAGTCTTTGAGATTCTTATTTCCAATTAAGCACTAAAAAAAGTAGGAAGTGGAGCTGTGGCTCAAGTGGTAGAGTGCTAGCTTCAAGCAAAAGAACTCATGTATAGCAACCAGGCCCTGAGTTCAAGCTCTAGGACTGGCACTAAAACAAAGGAAAAAGAGATATTCATAGGAAAAGATCATATGTTTTATATTTTGAAGTTTAAAATTTTTTTCTTACTGTAACTAAATCTGAAGATTAATTTATCTTACCTTCCACAGAAGGTGCCTGGTCTTGAGCTGAATACAGCATATCCTTGAAAGCCTATCAAAAAGAAAGAAAAGCAATATAGGAAATCATTAAATAAACTTTATATTGAAAGTGTTCAAGTTAGACAGTACTTTTTCAATATCCAACTACTAAATTTAGTTAACCAAATATAGAATTTAGTGAAATACTTCAATTAACTTTTAAAACCTATCCATTACTGTCTAATCCTTAGGACTAGAGCTAATTTATACACTTTTAAAATTACACAGCAAATGGCACAAGAATAGGCCTAAGGGCCAATGGAATAGAAGACCCAGAAATGAACCCATAGACCTATAACCCCATGAAATTTCATAAGGGAGGCTAAAACACAGGGTGGAAGAAAGATAGCCCTTCAACAAATGCTGCTGGCAGAATTGACAGAAAACTGAAGTTAGATCCTTATGTATCACCCTGCACCAGAATCGATTCCAAATGGATCAAAGACCTCAATGTAAGGCCAGAAGCCATGAAAATATTACAGGAATGGATAGAAGAAAATTAGGACTCCTAGGCACAGGTTGAAACTTCCTAAAAAGAGATCCAGAATCACAATAAATCAAAGAAAGACTGGATAAATGGGATTGCACCAAACTGAAGAGTTTCTGCATAGCAAAGGACATAGCTAGAAAGATAAATAGCCCACAGAATAAGAGATCTTCACTAGCTATGTATCAGACAAGGGCCTCATATTTAAAACATACTTAAGAAATCAAAAAATTAAACCCCCCAAAAACAAATACTCAAAGAAACAACAACCCAATTAATAAATATCTTAAAAGATTTAGAGAGTTCTCAGAAGTAGAAATAAGAATGGCCAATAGACACATGAAGAGATGTTCATCATCCCTGGACAAAACAACATTGAGATTCCACCTCGCCCCAGTTAGAATGGCCACTATCAAAAACTCTTAACAATAAGAGATGCTGAGGTATGTGGCCAAAAGGGAACGCTACTACACAGTTGGTAGGAATGTAAACTTCTTCAACCACTCTGGAGAGAAATATGAAAGTTCCTCAAAAGACTAAATATAGAGCTTCCTTATGACCCAGCAATTCCACTCATGGGCATTTATCCAATTGACCACAAACTAGGCTACACTAAAGCTACCAGTACATTGCAGCATTATTTACCACAGCCAAGATATGGAATCAACCCAGATACCCCTCATTGGACAAATGGATCAAGAAATATATATATAATGGAATTCTGTGCTTCCATTAGAGAGAATGATATTGCCTCATTTGTAAGGAAATGGACTTTTAAAAATTGTATTAAGTGAAGCCAGACACAAAGAAACATAGGTCACATGGCTTCCCTCATTTGTAATAATTGAAATTGTGTCTATAAATCTACAAGTAAACACAATGGATGATAAAAAAAATTATACTTGGACATGATAAATTAAATAGGACTCTAAATATTCACACAGTGAGACCAAACGAGAATATTCTTAGGAGAGGATCACAAAGGATCAATAGCTATTTGCAAATGATCACATAAAATGATGTTTATAGAAATGAACCCCAAGAAATGGAAAAGTGTTTAAGAGATTTTTTATTTTACTTTTCGTGATTTTGTTTTTCCCCTTTTGTCACTGTTGATTTTGCCTTGTATGTAAGTTCGTGTGACCCACAGAAATAGTGGGTCAAAGGGTGAATTAATTCAGCAGTGATATTCACTAGACACTATGTTGAAAATGAACTATACAACTTGGGGGACTCGAGAGGGAAAAAATGGTGAGAAAACAAGGGAAAAGGTGACACTGTTCAAAAGAAATGTACTCATTACCTCACCTATGTAACTGTAACCCCTCTGTACATCACCTTGACAATAAAAATAAAACTAAACAGCACTAAAAGAATTCTTAAAAATCACGTGAAGAGCATACGCTCTCTGAACTAAGCAAAAACAGTGGGGGGAAAAAAGAGGAACAGAAATCCTAGAGAAATACACTGGAACACTGCACACTTTTTTTAAAGTAAGAAACAGAATACAAGCATAAGTTTGTTTACCGGGCACATAGCCATTGATACCAATATCAACCCCCAGTCCCCAGAAGTCCCCAAAGAGGCAAAATATCACCTCCCTCTCAAAACCACCAGCCAATAGTTGTTCAAGTATTATAAATATCAAAAAGGAAGAAGTAAACCTCCAGGGTAACCTACTCATCTTCCAAAAGAGTATTCACATCTAGTAATTATATTTTCCCCTAGTGAATTCACTATTTACTTGGGGTTAACAAAACTTAACAATAAGTAAAAAGGTGCTGATGTCTCATGCCTGTAATACTAGCAACTCAAGAGGCTGAGACCTGAGAATCTCAGTTCAAAGCCAGCCCAGGAAGGCAGGTCCATGAGATTCTTATCTCCAATTAACCACCAGAAAAACTAGAACTGTGGCTCAAAATGGTCAGAAAAGCTCAGGGACAGTGCCCAGGCCCTAAGTTCAAACTCTATGACCAAAAAAAAAAAAAATCCAGTGAAATAAGAAAAGTTAAAATTCTTAAAAGTGGTTCATTTTAACTCATGGGTTTTTGGGGTTTTTTTGGGTTTTTTTTTGGGGGGGGGGGGTCCGGTCATGGGCCTGAACTCTGGGCCTGGGCGCTGTCCCTAAGCTCTTCAGCTCAAAGCTAGCGCTCTACCACTTGAGCCACAGCACCATTTCTGGCTTTTTTTTTCTGCTTATGTGGTGCTCTACCACTGAGCCACCTTCCCAGCCCTTAACTCATGTTTTATACAAGTATTCATAAGACAATAATACAAATACAAAATTGTTTCTGTCACATATGCTTAAATCCAAGAATATGCAAAAATATTCAAAATTCACTTATAAAATTTGAGGCAATATAGTAATATAACTGAAGTACAATAATAAAACCAAATATTTAGGAGTGGAGGAGTTGTTCAAGTGGTAGAGCATCTGCTAGCAAGGGCAAAGGCTAAGTTTGAACCCCAGTACAGTCAGAAATAAATAGATAAATAATTATCTATATTTGGTCTTTGTGTCTACTTCAAGGCACTGAGCTTATAAAATGTTTAGAATTTAACTGACTTTTTTTGTGTGTGAAAATACCGTAGAAAGGAGTTACAATTACATGGGTAAGGTAATGAGTGCATTTCTTATCAAGCATTATTGCCTCCTCCTTTGTTTCCCCTTCTGATCCCTTCCCATCCCCCCTCCCCTCCTGCCAAAGTTGTAAAGTTCATTTTTGACATAACATCTTGTACATCTCATTGTTGCAATGGGTCCACTTGTATCCCTATTTAAACAATTTGTTTTTTCCCTTCCCCTCCACAAATTATACCAGCATCAAACACAATGAAAACAGAGGTTATACCATAGGGGAGGGACATACAAAGCAACAAAGAACTATCTTATAAATATGTTTAATTGACTTTTATATGCTTGTAAGATGGGTCAATGATGGGTAGGTGTGGTCCCAATAGTTTCAGGAGGTGGGCTATTCACAGAAAAACCAAGCGATAAGGTTACTATCTCCAGATTTATGGGGATGATAGAGAGAAGTCAAGTTCAATCACCAATTAAAATTCTTTAATCAATCATGCCCGTGTACTTACAACTCAATTAAATCCTCCAACACCAAGGCTCATGGAGCTTCTCAGTTTGTGAATATATCAATGTTTTAGAAAGGGCATGGAAAACATGTGTCATCTCAATCCTCATAGTTTGCATTATGCATCTCATCTTGTAAGGCTATTTCTAAGCTGTATGCTTTCTAATGAATTTGTAATATTAAGCATAGTTATTTCCCAAGTTCTGTGGCCCTTTTAGCAAATTATTAAATCTGAGGGACAGTCTTGCAGTTAACCAGGCAGAAGTCTTGGTAGCCTGGCAACCCTATTTGTATGTGGCATCTCAAGTGGGAGATTCATGTGGAACCCTTAACCTAAGTATGCAGTCTGTGCTAACCACAGGTAGTGTCATAACTGAATTAACTTCAGACACCCAATTGCTGTTGGATAATTGGCTGGTTGGTGTTGGGGGGGAAAAAAAAGTAACACTAGGCATCTGTTGTTAGAAATGTTATCATAAGTTAGGCACTAGTGGCTCAAGCCTATAATGATAAGTTACTAAGGAAGCTGAAAACAGGATCTCATTTCAAAATCAGCTTTGGCAGGAAAGTCTTTGAGATTCTCATTTCCATCACCAAAATGTGGTGGGAGAGAAAGAGAGAAGTGACACTGTCCAAAAAGAAATGAACTCTTTACCTGACATGTAACTGTACCCCCTCTGTACATCACGTTTATAATAATAATTTTTTTAAAGCTGCAAATGGATCTGAGTTTCAAGTGGTGGAGTGCCAATCTTAAGCAAAAAAACTTCCAGGAGCTTCTAGCTAATGCCTGTAATCCTAGTTACTCTGGAGGCTGAGATCTGAGGATGGCAGTTCAAAGCCAGCTCCAGGCTAGCCTGGAACAAAGAAGCCAGGAACACAGCTCAAGCCCTGAGTTCAAGCTCTAGCGCTCTCACCCTCGTGCCCTCTCTCTGTGCCCTCTCTGCGCTCTCTCGCCCTCTCTCTCTCTCTCTCTCTCCCCCTCTCTCTCCCTCCCTCTGGGTCAGCACCAAGGCCTTGAATTCAATCTCCAGTACCAGCAAAGAAAGGAGGGGAGAGGGGGAAGGGGAAGACGGAAGAGGGGTCAGGGAAGAGGAGGAAAGGAAAAGGGACAGGGAAAGGGGAAAGGAAAGTGAAGGGCAAAGGAAGGCAAAGAGAAAGGAAAGAGAAGTAAAGAAGAAATGAAAAAGGAAAAGAAAGGGAAGGAAAGGAAAGAAGAAAATCAAAGGAAAAGAAAGGGAAGGAATGAGGAAAGGAAAAAGGAAAATAAAGGAGGAAAAGGAAAGGTGAAAGGAAAGGGAAGGGGGAAGGGAAGGGGAAGGGAGAAGGGAAAGAGGGAAGTAAGAAGGAAAGGTGGAAGGGAAGAAGGAAAGATAAATGTGACAAAAGTCAGGAGCCTCTTTTGAGAAAAATACATAATTAATATGATCTTTGTAACTTTAGTTGTCTCAAGGATCACTAACTTCCAGATTAAAATAAGAAGTATTGGGGCTGGGAAGGTGGCTCAGTGGTAGAGTGCTTGCTTTGCATGCATGAGGCCCTGGGTTCAATTCCCCAGCACCACATAAGCAAAAAGAAAAAAAGCCAGAAGTGGTGCTGTGGCTCAAGTGGTAGAGTGTAGCCTTGAGCTGAAGAGCTGAGGAACAGTGCCCAGGCCCAGAGTTCAGGCCCCACGACCGGACCCCCCCCCCAAAAAAAAAAAAATTCAAAAATAAGTATTCCGGAAGATCTCATTATTTTACTTCTCAGATTTGAATTTTATACCAAAGTTCTATATAGGTATAGCATTCCAGTGTGGATATTTCAAAAGTGTAAATAAACAGAAGACTGCGGAAAACAGAACAAGTTTCTAAAAGGAAAAAAAAATAATGTAAAAAAATAAATCTATGTACAAAACAGTTTGGGAAATAAATCTTGGAACAAGTAATAATAGAGACTCAAATGTATGAGTGAAATGTTACTACATCTGGGTATAATAGAAATGTCTACTATATGCGATCAAGAATTTTTAAAAACCCAATTACTAACAGAGAGACTTGTGCACACTAGAAGTTCAATAAACAGTTCTTTAAGAGTTTCTTTTCTGGGCTGGGAAGTTGGCTCAGTGGTAGAGCGCTTGCCTTGCATGCCTGAGGCCCTGGGTTTGATTCCTCAGCACCACATAAACAAAAAGCAAAAAAAGCTGGAAGTGGCGCTGTGGCTCAAGTGCTAGAGCACTAGCCTTGAGCTGAAGAGCTGAGGGACAGCGCTCAGATCCAGAGTTCAGGCCCCACGACCGGACCCCAAAAAAAAGAGTTTCTTTTCTGAAGAAGATGAATGATAATTAATGGCACATGTAACATGTGACATGTGACATGTCACATGTGACATGTAACAAAATGAGTTAAACAAAATGTGACATGCAACAAAAATGAGTTAAATTTATAAAAGCAAAACCTACCATTAAGCTTTAAAATATAAATTAAGGCAGGTGTGGTGGCTCATGCTTGCAAACTCATCCACTCAGGAGGCAGAGATCAGGAGGATGATGATTAGAATCCAGCCAGAAAAAAAATAAATAGCAAAATTCCATCTAAATAAATAAGTCAAGCATAGTGGAACACTACTCCTCCAAGCTTTACAGGCAAAAGCAATGAGACCCTATCAGAAAAAGGATCATGGTAAAAATCAAAATTAAAAATAAATAAATAGGATCATGTTCAGAGGTGGGTCCTGGTCAAAAACATGAGACTATCAACAAAAGTAACCAAAAGTAAAATAGAGTTAGGAGTTGGCTCAAGTTATAGAGCTTCTGAGAACATGAGAGCTGAGATCAAATTCTCAGTATTGCACCCCTCCCAATAAACACATACACCACACATATACCACTAAATTTTCATAAAAAGAAAATGTTTTTATAAATAGAATCATAATTTCATTTTAATAAAGACAAATCTTTATATAGTTATACACTGCAAATTTTGTTTTTTTACTATTTTGACCTATCTGGCATTCCCACCACCCCTACCCCCAACCTGATTAAAAAACCATTTTAAGGCTGACCAGTGATAAACCCAGCTTCAAGGAGGCAGAAGTAGGGAAAGTCACAGCCTAGTACCAGCCTGAGCAAAAGAATGAGATCCTATCAGAAAAAATTAAGGTAAAAAGGACAAAGGATGTGTTTCAAGTGGTAAAGTGTTTGTTAGCAAGCACTAGTCCCTGAGTCCAAAACCTAGTACTAAAAAAAAGGAAGGAAGGAAGGAAGGAAGGAAGGAAGGAAGGAAGGAAGGAAGGAAGGAAGGAAGGAAGGAAGGAAGGAAGGAAGGAAGGAAGGAAGGAAGGAAGGAAGGAAGGAAGGAAGGAAGGAAGGAAGGGGAAAAGAGAAGACAGTCTTTTTTTTTTTTTTTGGTAGTAACACTCAATACTCTCTAAACTGAGCAACATCCTAGGCCTTGCAACAGAATTGCCCCTGACCAGAAATAAATTAGGTTAGAACCTGTGCACTGCTTGTATAATGAACTAATCCAAAGCACTTAGTTGGGTTAGAACAGTACATCTAAATGATAAAACAACAAATTCACTCCCCCATTGTATAACCCCTGCTTTCACTGTATTTGATGTTGGTATAATTTGTGGAGGGGAAGGGAAAAAACAAATCGTTTAACTAGGGATACAGGTGGACCCATTGCAACAATGAGATGTACAAGTCATTATGTTGAAAAATGAACTTTACAACTTTAGAGGAGGGGGGAGGATGGGAAGGGGAAACAAAGGAGGAGGCAACAATGCTTGATAAGAAATGTACTCATTATCTTGCCCATGTAATTGTAATCCTTCTATACAATATTTTCACAATTAAAAAAAACTGATCAAGAGATTAAAAAAAAAATTCAGACTTTCTTCAATCTGCTATTTTACTTTAAGAAAATCTAACACTTTATATGAACTCTGAATTTATGTCATCAATCAATATGTATTTATATTAAATACAAAAGTGTTTTCTACTTACAAAGGATTGAAAACAATCTTTTACACATCAGTATTTCTACTGTAATGTATCATTTTTATATAACTGAAATATATATATAAACATAAACTAGGACAAAACTCCCAGTGCTTATAACAATTCATATACAGTAAAATCTTACAAATTAAATCTAAATAAAGCCACAAAGCCAATACTATGAAACCTACAATATTAACATGAAAGAAAAAAGATGGCGGTTTGCTGAAAACATAATCTCAACTTGAACATGTTCTTTTGAGCCTGGAATGCCTATCTTACTTTGTCAGGTGAATACAACTCTCTAAGTATTTATCTCTACATTAAGACAGTACAGAGGAAGTAGTCAGCTTTGAAATTATAAATGTATATTAAAAGCAACACTTTTGAGTCCCATAATACTGGGAGAATTTATATCTTTGTACTTCAATGTCCTCATTTTTAAAATAGGGGTAGTAGTGATCAAACTTATTTTAGAGGTTTATCTTGAGAATTAAAAACACTTAAAACACAACTTGTGTTAATTTTGATTCACTATCATGCATGAATAATATCTGCAGCACAACCTAGAACATAAAAGATGTTCAAAAACAAGTTAGCTAACGGAATGTGAACTATCACAAAATGTATATCATATAATGAGCTACCATATCATTTGGCCCTCTACTGAATAGGAATATATATCACAATGCATTAAATATACCTCAATCTGTTTGGATGGCTTGGGGGAGGGGAGAGTTGTTGTTGGGGGCTTGTAGTTTTTGCAGTACTGAGGGTGGAACTCAGGTCATCACACTTGTCAGGTAAGTATTCTTACACTGAATTGCCCCATCCTTAGTTCTTAATAATTTATTATAGAGTGTCATAGTTCTATTTAGAGCCAGTATAGACAAAGAAGTATTAGCATAAAATTTGAAATCTGGCAGTGCTAGTTTATAAAATGGCAATCTAGATGATCTACAATATGAATACCTACATAAGAATTTTTGATAATTACCCATTAAAGCATACAATGTCTTTAATTCTCGTAGGAAACATAGACTCCTAAGAATGTATATGCAGATCCCAGTTTGAGTACGCTTTAAATAACAAAGTCACTTTAACTATACTATTCAATCTAAAAAATGGTTTAAATTTTATAAAATATATCTATTCACATATAGAGTATAGTTCAAAGTTAACACGGCTACTCTTAGCATAGTAGCCGCAATTCATTCCTTATCTCTAAACAGTTGGACAGGGGTATGCATGTTGATGGAACAGGTTGCATGCAGCTTATAGGAGCAAACATCATAGCCAAAAAAGTTTGTTCTCCAAATGAGACCGTATTTGAAAATTAACAGAAGCCAGAAGGGCTGGGGACATAGCACAAGGGATAAAGTTCCTTTGTGCTACCTAGCAAGCACAAAGGCCTGAGTTCAAACACTAGTACTCTCTACCCCCCACCCCAAAAGAAAATTCCGATTAAGTTGTAAATGCAATATACACTCAAAATATATGCTGCAAAGTTTCAAAATTGTTATAGTCCGATATAGGTAAGATCAACATTATCTTAAAAAGGAAAACAAACAAAACAAAACAAAATAGAGGAGGACAGTATTTAAAAGAATAAAGAAAGGAAAATCTCAAAATAATCACAGTACTTCCAGCGTAATTCAGGAAAACAGATATTCCACCAGGAATCTGACCCATCCAAATACCACCACAGGACCTTGGCCTAATAGTATAAAATAAGTGAATCATTAACTCTTCATTTCTAATTACATGCTCAGTCAGGCACCTTCTTGTTATAATTTATCTTAGCTCAGAGAGAAGAAAAGGAAACAACTTGGTGACAAGGCAAACCTATTTTAGGTACAATCTTCAATTTAGTAATTTGCTGCCCTGTGAACTGAAAAACATTCAGTCATTCATTCTAAATTTTATCAAAGCCCCATCAATCCAGAGTCACTTTAAAAAAACAAATTCTGATCGCAACACGGTCACAATAAATTCATGAAGGTAAACACTATTTTTTGTAATGTTTCTGTGGCAACCAGTGAAATGGTATTCTCAAGCAATGTGCTGACTTCAAAAGACAACTTTTGTACAAATTCTACTGCACTTACTTGTCCCTGTAGCAAATATCCTGACAGTTCTGGCTTCTATCAAATTTCTCAAAAATCCATGCTTCATCATCAATCCTCTTCCTACCTCAGTGGAAATAATCTTAACTCTACTACAAACTACTTGTGTGACTTTGGACAATTAGTTATATGGAGAATATTTTAGCTTAAAAATGTGATTAAAAACCTACATTAACATGCCTATATTATAAAGATTACATGAGCTACTTCCTTCAACAAATGTGTGTGCTAAATATACTAAATGTGACAATGTGCTAGATGGCATATTCCAGTATCTACTACCTGTCTGACACAAAATTAGTATTCAATTTAATAATATCTAATATAAAATGTCACTAATAATATTCTTCTATATGCATCAAGCCTAATGAAAAACTGAAACAATATAACTTTAAGACAGCTTGCTTTATTTCAAGTGTGAAAATGTGAAAAAAATTACATATAAAATTGTTAAGATATTCATTTAAGCCTTCATTAATTATCTTGGGCTATATATTTGGCTTTTTTGTCTTTGGTCTTGGTCTTACAACCTCCAAAACCTAAATTATTTTATTTTATTTTGTTGTAAAGGTGATGTACAGAGGGGTTACAGTTACATAAGTAAGGTAATGAGTACATTTCTTGTTGAACATTGTTACCCACTCCTTCGTCCAAACCTAAATTATATATCTTACTTTGCACGGATCCCACTCTCCCATCTCTTCCTTAAAATCTTTTATGAGATCATAGTGGTAGATGCACCCTCCCAGAACTAAGAGATGCTGAAGTAGAAGGATCACAAGTTGGAGGGCAGTCTATACTGCAAGTTGAGGCAAGCAAAGCCTATATAGTGAGAACCCTGTCTCCAATTAAATGAGTGATTAATTTTAAAAATAAAATCTTTATGGTTCACACTCAGGAAAATGTTTAAGCTCATTAACATGATACTCTTGGCCCTTTACCCTTTGAGCTCTCCCAGACTGCTTACAACCTCACAGCTGGTAAACTGTCCAACAATATATTAAAACCATATTCTATTCATTACATCTGGACAGTATCACCTAGGCCTTTGTTCACTATTACTCTTTCTGCTGGTTTAGGCCCTCAGTGTCCTTACCCTCACAACAATGTGATAAAATCATACTCAATCTCTACTGTTCTATTCAAATCCCACCACCAAAGATTCTTCTAATATAAATGTCTTTGCTATAAAGGGCAAAATCAATTGCCCATTTCTCTGTAACATAATTATAGTATACTATGATTAGAAGGCCACCCAAGTTAATAGCATCTCTAAGAGAAGGACTAAGTCTCACTGGTTATATGTCCAACACCTACATCACCAGCACCCTACATGAACCCAACTGTGTAACATCATGTTAAGACACACTCGAAATAAGACACACTTGCATTTGCTTTCTGGTTCTACCACTTGCTAGCTAGGTGACCTTGGGAAAGCTACTCAGTATAAAATTCAGTACCTTTTGATAACAGAAATAACAAAACTTTACTTTTAGGATAAGAAATAAATGTAAAATGCCCAACCGACCAGAGTACACAATAATCATTAGCTTTTGCTATTATCATCACTGTTTTGTTTTGTTTTAAAAGGAGGTCTTCTTGAATTCCTAATAAATAAGTTTAATTACATTCTGATTTTCTCTATATACACTTGCCTTGCATGTCTTGGCAACTTAGGTAACAGAAGATGGGGATGTACTTCATGTAACATATGTAACCTATGCTACAACTCAAACACAGGTATGTTAGGAGGAATGAACAATTCATTCCTCTACCTTGACTTTTCCTTTCATTGCTACCTGACCCCTTCAAGCCTTATTACAATTCTATATATACCCTGTTTCCTCACTGGAGATGGGTTTTTTACTAATGAACACACCTAAATGGAGCAATGGATAATTTTATGTAGGTGACTAAACAATAACATCATAATAGCTAGTCTCAATTTACTGGATCTTTTAGCTGGCACACAGAACCACTTTAGGTTGTTAATGTGATCTAATGGATTGGATTCAGATAAATTATTGGTTCAGAGTACCCCTGAATGATCGTTAACTAGAACATTTAAATCCCTACTAATTCTTACAAAGAATATTCATTTCTAAAATTTAGTAAAATTTAAAAGCAAAGAAATGTTTGTAAAGCAGTGATAACTCTCAGTAAAGTATAACAGTAAGCAGAATACAATGACTTGAATCCCAAATTCTGCTATAAGCTAGTTGTAAGAAGTCTTATCAAATATCTTTGCCTCTCCTCTCTTAATTCATTTGTCAAACAAAGAGAGTTAAGAAGGTCTTTTATGTGTGTTGTGTATATGTACTTTTGCTCCCCCTCCTAGGGTTCGAATTCAGGGCCTTGGCTCTGTCCCTGAACTTGTTGGCTCAAAGACAGCAGTCTTCCACTTGAGCCACAGCTCCACTTCCAGTTTTTCTGGTAGTTAATTAGAGCTAAGAGTCTCGTGGACTTTCTTACCTGGGCTGGCTTTGAATGATGATTCTAAGATCTCAGCTCCCTGAGTAGCTAGGATTACAGGTGTAAACCACCAGCACCCAACTAAGAACGTCTTTCTAAGTTCTAAAACAAATCCTAGGATTAAATATTAAAATTTCACCAAAAAATTTAAAGAATTAAAATTAGATACCTATTAAAAACTAAACCACCTGGACACACTTAAGAATGCACAGGTGAATTTCACAATTAAAAAACAAAAAAGGACTGTGAGTGTGGCTCAAATAATAGAAGCACAAGGCCCTGAGTTCAATCTCCAATACTATAAGAAAAAAAATTAAATTCAATTAAATAGAAGACATTGACTCTATAACTGAAATGAGTGTTACAAATGACAAGGATAACTAATTTACTTCACAGCTACATAATTGTTGTCACTTGGTTTTCTTACTACTTATTATTAAAGCAAAATTAAAAGAAAAAACCACAGATAAAGAGATTGGCAAAAAACAGTAAGATTACTTTCTAAGAAAACCTACACTGGATGCCCTAAAAAGATGAAGAGATAAACTTTGAGGTTCTGTTTTTCTAACATTATCTAAAGCTTTTAAGCTCTGTGGAAGAAACCTTATTAACAAATGTAGTTTTTACTATGTGCCAAGCACCAACCTAAAGATTTTCATATGTTCACTCATGAATCTTCATAAAATTCTATAAATGTTGTACTATTTCTATTCTCCTCTAACAAATGAGAAAACTGAAGCACAGAAAAGTTAAGAAAGTCTTGCCTAAAACTACTCAGCTAGTCTAAGTTGGTGACCCTGGAATATGAATCTAAGCAATCTGGCTTTTTACAGGTGTTTGAAGTCTGTATGCATTACTAACATACTAGTATCTGATACAAATTAATGGGCAAAAAATAAATGAGGATGATTGTGCTAATTCAGCCCTTAACCAAGCCAAGTTAAGTCACTTATCCTCTCTGATTTTATTTCCTACTTAAATAAAACAGGAAATTGGGCTAAATAATTTGTAAAGTTCCTTAAAGATCTAATACCAAAATTCTATGACATACAATCTAGGAACCAGGGCTGGGAAGGTGGCTCAGTGGTAGAGCGCTTGCCTTGCATGCGTGAGGCCCCGGGTTCGATTCCTCAGCACCACATAAGCAAAAAGAAAAAAGCTGGAAGTGGTGCTGTGGCTCA
This sequence comes from Dipodomys spectabilis, assembly GCF_019054845.1. Classification (NCBI taxonomy): domain Eukaryota; kingdom Metazoa; phylum Chordata; class Mammalia; order Rodentia; family Heteromyidae; genus Dipodomys; species Dipodomys spectabilis. The sequence goes on from NW_024870696.1 coordinate 14,127,899, forward strand.
AGTGGTAGAGCGCTAGCCTTGAGCTGAAGAGCTGAAGGACAGCAACTAGGCCCAGAGTTCAGGCCCCATGACTGGACCCAAAAATAAATAAATAAATAAACAATCTAGTAACCAAATGCCACAACTGTAGCAGAACAAAAACTACATCTATTTTTTACCTCTTTTCACCCTTTCACTGTTAACTAATTTTTTTTCTTATGATCATCTTCCTAAGATTCTCTATCAGCTACTTGTTCAGTAATAGTTATGATAATCTTGAGGGAAATATAAATTAACAGAGGTAAATTCTATCTTACCGACTACACACTATGACCTTCCAAATTTTGCAGACTGAGACCTGAGGCTAAAAATACACCAGCCATTACTTCATCATGCTACCTAACAGGTGCTATAGAACAAATCAGTGGCGCTCAAGAATAGGTCAAAACAGGCCTAAATACATATAAGTATAAATAGATGAGTTTATTCTTCATAAAGCAGCATCTGCAGGAATTGAGAGCACAGGCTCTTACCATCTCATCTCCGTTATCCAAAATTAGCAATGTATCAGTTATTTCAATATCCTCATCTATAAGCAGTGTTATAAGGAGAACTGGTTTTGAAGTGTTTAACACAGTACCTGACACAGTAAGCCTTCAAAAAAAAAAAATAACAGCTACTGCTATTGCCACTACCATACCACTGTTGTTATTTACCATACGAGAGTAAGAGTTCTAAAGTCTGACAGCTGACTTCAAATTTTAGTCCTATTTTCTAAGTGTACAATCTTGAGCAAACTGCTAATTCCTCTAAGTTTGGGTTGCCTCAAGTAATAAGGAGACAGTATCTATCTTGCAAACATGGAGACAGTATCTATCTTGTGAAGACTAAATGACATAGCAATGTATAGCAGCCAACATCAGGTACCTGCTCAATGAATGTTAATTCTTTTCTCAAAACAAACTGACCACATTCCTACTAATTAAGCTAAAAGAAGAGAGTAGAACTAGGAATCAGATAAGATCCCGAGGAGACAACTTTCTTTTCTTTATTACCTTTTATTGTGGGCCAAACACCAGAAATCCTCATCCTGTAGATTCCTTATCCTCTTAGCTGATGCCTAAGACTAAAGAGCTTTTTTTTTCCCCAGGACATTTCCAAACTTTCTGAAAGAAGTCCTGTGCTCTAAGGCAGAAACTGTACAGAGTGGTCCAGGAATCTTAGGGATCCTCAAAACCCTTTTGACAAACCCAAGAGGTCAAAATTATTTTCTTATCACAAGTTTGCTTTTTTCTGGAGTACAGAAGGCAGTTTTCTTGATGCTACAAATAATGAAATGCAAAGCCAAGCAAGCTCTGGTGGCTCACACCTGTAATCCTAGCTACTCAGGAGGCTAAGATCTGAGAATCCTGGTTCAAAGCCAGCCTGGGCAGGAAAGTCCATGAGACTCTTATCCAATCAACCACCAGAAAACTGGAAGTGGTGCTATGGCTCAAAATGGCAAAGTGCTATGCTAGCCTTGAGCAAAAGAGCTCAGGGACAGCTATAAGGCCCCAAGTTCAAACCCCATGACTGACAAAGAACATAAATAAATAAATGAAATGTCATGTCTCTAATAGCTAGTACATGATGTACTTGTATTTTAAACATTTCTCAGTTTTAATGTCAATAGATATTGAAATCCTAATATTTTTAAAATTTCAAGTGGCCCTAACTGAAAAAGTTTGAGGACTACTGCTCTAAAAATAAATATTAAAAAAACCCACAAAGCACATGAGTTATCACAATTTCACACATTTAGTCTAGGTTAAGCAATTTACACAATAACCAAACAACTTTCCATTTTCCTCTGTGACTATCCTCCAATCCTTCAATTTTCAAAAAAAAAAAAAGTCACTATTCATAATCATCATCATCATTATTTGTGCTGGTACTGAGTCTTGAACTCTAGACCTTGCCTTCTTGTTCTGCTTTTTTGCTCACAGCTGGTACTCTACCACTTGAAGCCATGTTTCCAGTTCTCGCTTTTTACTGATTTATTGGAGAGAAGAATTATCAAGGAATTATCTGCCTGGGCTGGCTTTGAACTTCAAGCCTCAGATCTCAGCCTTAGGAATAGCTAGGATTGTAAATGTGAGACACTGGTATCTGGCATAGCTCCTTATTTCTAACCTAAGGTCTTCATAATACTGTAGATTAAGAATCAACATACTAACCTCATTACAGAGAATATAAAAATAGTTATGCTCACAGAAGATTAATTATAATTTCTGTAATTTTAAACTGATCAGTCCCTATGGATACCACATTTGGTTAGTAATACGGAAAAATAGAAGGCTGAATTTCAATCTGACTAAACAAATCAGACTTAGATATCTAAGTATCATTTACAGAAGTGATGCAAATTTAGAACTAGTTTCCAAGTTTCCTATTCAGCAATCTTTCCTTTCTCTACCACATTCAACTTCTACAAACACTAATGTTGACAGAAAAAAAAAAAAAAAAACGTGTGCACGCACATACATTTTCCCCCTCTATTTTAAAGGTAATAAAAGAGCTACAATTCGAACCTTTCTGCCTGTAGCAAATAAGAACCTTACAAATATTGAATGAAAGTTGTTTAAGGTCTTTATTTATGAGCTAGGTCTTCTTAGCTTCTTTTAGCATTTTCTAGCTAAGACAAGACCTGAAAAAGCAAATATACTGGGTAAGAATCCTGGTGATTTTTTTTTTCCTGGAGACTTCTGATATACTCTCAATCCCAAAAGCCATTGCAATAAGGCAACCATACACCAGCTTTGATTAATCTGTATAATTTGGGCTCCAACTTTTTAGTATGATACACCTAACCCCCAAAATTACTATACAACTCTAGTGTGTGTGTATGTGTATATATATATATATATATATATATATATATATATATATATATATGTATATATATATATACATATATATATATATATATATACACTAGATATTTATATTTAAAAGTTATATCAATCTACAATTGGGTACACTATAAAACCAAATTTTTAAAGTAAGTTTTTTTAAAAAGCCAAAGGCCTACAGCTAACACCTGTAATTCTAACTATTCAGAAGATTAAATCTGGAAGATCAAAGTCCAAAGCCAAAAGGTCCTCAAGATTATTTCCAAAATAACCAGCAAAATGCCAGGCTACAAGCATGGCTCAGGTAGTAAAGCTCCAGAGCAAGCAAGCTGAGCAAACCTAAGGCCTTGATTCAAATACCAGTACTAAGGGAGAAAAAAAAAAGCCTTAAAGCAAGCAAAATGGATGACATATTTTTACCTTTCACTTAGGAATGACTTTGATATAAGAAATTATCACAATATTTCAAAGTCTAGCTCAATGTTCAGGATTCAGTTAATTTGCAACTTAATAATGGATATATTCCAAAAAACACACACAAAAAAAGTGTAGTTGGATGAATTTAACTGTGGATGACAGTAGAGGTAAAATCTTATTTCAAAGTTATCTTAATAATTTTGAAAATTATGGAAAATTTATCAAGTCTAGTAAGTGTTGGTTTATCTAATTGGCTGATCAAAAGCTAGTGCTAGAGGTAGATGTCAGCTCTGTCATTTTCTTATTGTTCACCTATGCTTATATTTCTGGTATTATTGTTACAGCATCTTACAGAAACCTAAATCACATCCATGTTGTAAGGGTTAATTTTTTTTTAAATAAATAGTATTTGTACATTAATTTAACTAGGCACTCAACTGCTAAAACCAAACAAGAAAATCACTGGCAGTCCGGTTTCCCTCAGAATATGGTAGGTGGTCTCTTTAGCAAACATACTACATTAATCCAATTATTAAATATTAATAAAATTGTATTTCTTGCTTTTCATATGCATAAATGAAATTAGTGGTTTTCATATTATCTTTTCTTGCTCCAGGGGGGCTTAGGGTATAGTGTTTAGGGGCTTATGATTCAAATCTACCTAAAACTCCTACTTAGGGCAACCCAACCACTTTCAAGTACTTTCCAGAGTAGGACTAATTTTCCATGGTCACTCTAGGTTACATAAGATTCTTAGGTTCTTAATATCTGGGCCCAAAAGCAGACCTGAAAGGATGGATGGGGGGACAATTATAATTTTACCACCGTACTCACTAACATACTTTTCACAAAGATAATGAAGAACAGTTATAGTTTCCTATCTCTGCAAAATTTCTCATTTAAAAATATCTGTAAATACCAGGTATTTCACTGACATAATCACTTAAAGTGTTATATTAAATATAATACACTGTACTTTCATTTGCAGAAGTGCCTTTAAAAAAAAAAAAGTGTGGTTTGTGCCCCATCGGGTGGCCAAACTGGAAATTTCAAACAAGTTTCAGCAAGGCAAGTTAACCCTAGCTAATCAACATAATACCTCTGAGAAATTGAAGCCTGAAACATAGTGTTCTCATGGGAGAGTCCTATAAATGAAAATCATAATAATGTTGTGGCAATGTTTCCTTAAAAATAAGGGTTTATACAGCATTTCTCCTTTCCCAATACTTGCAACAACAACAAAAAATTAATCTATGACCATCACTTTTTATCTATTCAGGTTAAATAAAGATGTTTTATAGCCAGGAGTATAGATACCAAAGAAGTGGCTTAGCTTCTTGTACCTTAGTTTCCTTGCCTAGAAAACTAAGGAGATAATCTTTTAATTCTCTTTCCACTCTAAAATTCTATTACCCAAAAATCTCATGTTAGTATCATACAAAACTGCAATATACATTTTTAAAAATTCCTGGTTTCTGAGAAATCAGAGAAACAAAGGGCTCTGATAAAAGAAGCAGCACACATATACACACACCACATGTGCATGTGCATGTATGTATGCACGCGTGCGCAAGCTCACATGCGTGCGCACACGCGCATGCACACACACACACACACACACACACACACACACACACAAATCAGCAGCCTAAGGCACCGAATACATTTGCTTTCTTTGGCTAGTTTTCTGTGAAATATTAACATGACTGTACCTGAATATTTGGATGAAACTTGTCTAAGTCAATTTTGATTGATCTATTATAGAGCTCTAAAATACACAGTAACTGATTCCAAATTATTGATGTCCTATTTTGTATGCTGAGATTTACTCTCAAATAGATTATTGGAAACAGGGATAGTCTGCTCACTTGTGTTAATTCTTTGTAAAGCCTATTCACAAAACCATCTTTATATGGTCTCTTAATGCTGACCTATTCTTTGCTGCATTTATGCTTTATGAAGAGTAAATCCATGAACTCTACAATTTATTATTAAGTTAAAACTAATAATATTCAGGATATTGGGATACTATTATTTACAAATTTTAACAATCCAAGGGATAAAAATCATTAAAAGTTAAACCAAAAACTTATAAGCCAGCATGACCACTGAAAAGCTTTGGCCCTATATTCATTTTTTATGGAGAAAGAGCTCTGGAAGACAAAAATATTGTCTCCAAGGTATCATGGCTAACATAAACAAGAACACTTATCATGTTACCATGTATAAATAATAATATATAGTTAAATCAGATAAAATTATATAGTGTAAACAAAAGTTTCAGCTTCAACCTAAAGCTCTGTGTAATGCAAGTAATAGTGCATAAGGTAAAATGACAAAAAAAGAAGAAGCTGAACAGTTCATACTGCACAATATTAGAAAATAGCCGAGGCTACAGACCAAGAGTAATATACCAAAATTCCATTACTAATGCTTGAAAAACAAATCCAAGTGTCTACTAAACTGTTTTAGGAGCATCATCTTCATATATGTGAAAGTAAATATCAATGCATTGTCAGAAGATTCTTTTCCCTAGCCAAGGCTAACATTTCTACAAATGTCCTTTTTCCCTGAAGTTTTTAAGCAGCTAACTTCCCAGGACCCCAAATGCTTTTACTCAAACCTCTTAATTATTTTTAAAGGAGTAACCAACTCTTTAGAAATAATACACAGAACAAAGACTTCAACCCTTAGCAAACATCTTTAATGGCTCCATCTTACAAAAAGAAATACTCCTTGTTTTTAATTTTGCCTATAAATAAGTTTGTCCAGAGCAGAAGACACAAAATAGAGACTCTCTGCAGAATCAAATTTCAATTATCTACAATATGAATTTTTTAAAGTAATTTATAATTGGCCCGAGAAAGACAATGCAGTTACACATAAGCTCAGGAATTCTGTCCCTCTGTGAACAACCTACAGTAATCATTTAGGAATAGAATCTAAATGGACTATGTGATTGAGGAGTCCCAGTGGTTACTCTGGCCACAAAACTGACATTACAAATCAAGAGTTAATTGCATTTTCAAACTAAATCTTATGCTTTCCTTTCAGCCCTAGATATTTCAAATTAATTCTATGAAATCGTCAAGTGTTGAAATACTTAAAATGAATCATAGCATGTAACCAGCCACTATTACTTCTGCCCAAATCAAGAATCTCATGCTATATAACAAGAATAAGATGTGCTTCAGCATGCTGTCCTTCTATTCTTCCATTAAGAACTGGCAGTGGTGCTGAAAATTGCTACTAGAAAAAATTTTTTTAAATACCCTTCTTTCAATAAAACACATCATCTGGACTCGAGCCAAGGTTTTAAAATTGACCAAATGTTATTAGAAGCAATAAATCAATGACTCTACAAGCTAGAATGTTAGAACCTTTTCTTACAAAATGGGGCCACAAAACACTAGAAGAAAATTAAGTGACAACAATTAAATCTAGGCCATTCATTTCTGCTAATGATTAAATACTGTATCTTATTAAGTATATTTGTCTGACAATCTCAAGATTCTGTTTTACCTACTCACATCTTTATCCCTCAATTATTAAATCAACTACATGTATAAATGAACTCACTGTTTTTTCCTAAACATCCTATCACTAAACTTAGAAATAAGAGAATTAATATAGTTTAATTCCTAAAAATCTAACTAGTGTGTGTGTGCACTCATATTGATTTTATACTCTTTGTTACTGCACAGAAGGTAGACATGAATTCCTGGAGGTTACAGTCTTTCTCTATCCAGAAGCTGAATTGCTGCTAGCTATTGAGAAGAGCCTATTGCAATGCTTGAAGACCTTCAAGTATCTTACTTTCCAAATACATAAATGGTGCATTATCTTTACTTTACCCTGAATTGATGTGAGGATCCTTATCACTAGAAAATATCCTCCAGGAGCTGTTGCTACAGAAACTGGAATGGAAGGGAGAGCATGATTTCTGTAATACACAGGTAAGGTAGTTCCGTGTTTACAATGTAGTGATTTCTCCCTCGCTAACAAAAACTTAGAAGAAGAGAAAAAAACAACCTGAAATTTCAAGTAATTCTCTTGTCTCCTTCCTCTTCTTTGATTCAAAAAACTGGAGAGCCTAACCCAAAGATTTTGTGTTTACTCTGTATACCTCATGTAATCAGTTAAAAAAAAAAAAAAAAAGTCACCGTCTAATCTAACCAGAATCGTTGATTACAAGACATTTGCAAACTAGAACCTGGGCATCAGTGATAAGACATTTAAGTCAAGTTTCAAATTCTGTTACAGTCTTTGTCAACAGTGGACAAGTGAGGCAAAGCCCAAGGGTTGGATGGAAAGAGAAAAAAAAAAAAAATCACCGGGGAGACTTAGCTCAGAAGAGCAGGCACCCCAGACGAGAGGTGAGCAGAGAGAAACAAGACCTAACCTTGGCGAGGGGGCGCTCGCCCGGGGTGGGGAAGAGGGGTTAGGGTGAGCTGCGAGGATTAACCGGGAGCTGCCGCGACCCTAGGCTGCACCCGACTCCCACGCCTGCGGCCCCGACCTCCACGCCAGAACCCCGGTCCGGTCCGGTCCGGGCCCCGGCCCCGGCGCCGGCGGTGCCCTTCCTCCGCCGCCGCCCGCATATCCGTTACCCCGGCGGCAGCGGGCTGCGGGGGAGGGGAAGGACGGCCCGGCCGGTGGGGGCCGGCCGCGGCCGCGGGGATGCCGCAGTGGCTCCCCGGGGACGGGGGGACAAAGTCCGCCCGGCCGCCGAAGGCAGCGGGAAGGGAAGGCGGCGGAGGTCGGGACCGGTGGGAGGGTAGAGCCCCGGCGAGCGAGTCGCCCCGCGCCCCGGCCGCCGCCGGTATACCTCATACTGGATGTATTGCTTCCTCCACTCGGGAGTGATGTGCGCGGAGAGGTGCTCGGCGAACTTCATCCTGCCGGGTCCCCCTCACTCCCACCCGAGTCCAGCAGCTACAGGCGGCGGCGGCGGCAACAGCGACTCCGACTCCTCCCCACATGGGCCCCGGCGCGGCGCGGCGCTGCGCTTCTCTCCTCCTCCGCCGCCGCCGAGGTCTCCTCAGAGTCGCCCTCCCGCCATCTTCCTCCTCCTCTCCACAGCTCCGCCCCGCGCCCGCCCCTAGACGTCATCACCATGGTAACCGCCTACGCCGCACCGGCGAGGGGGCAGGGTGGAGGGCGGGGCTTGGGTGCAGGTCTTAGTTCTCCGCCCCCTTGGGGCCGGACGTGCTGGAAGCGCCTCCCCTGACCTCTTGCGTCTGACTCCTGGTCGGCCTCCAGCTGCTCTCCACCGCCGGCCTGGGGAAGCTGCGGAGTTGTTATTGTAATTAATACTGTAGCAGTAGTAGTCCACACAAGACGCTTCTATTTGCAGAGAACTGTGCAAAAAGTGTTTCCCATTAATATGTAGTCTTCGTAAAATCTGTGAGAATGGATCCGCGTTCATCCGACTTGAGTAGTTAAGATCGTTAAGAGCCACATATATTTAAAGGAACTGTGTTTCGCACGCTCTAGTTTCTCGATAAATGCTTGTTAAACTTAATTTAAAAAGTCAGTGCCAAAAAGTGCATGCTGTTTCTGAATTTCAAGGTAATAATCGGCTCTTAGGACTACCGGAAAGGCCAGTAACTTCAATCAAAACCAAGACTGACAATACCAACTGAGCTCTGTGAGAGGAAAAAGTAATGTAGTAATACCTTGACTTCCAGTGAAACCAGAAATGGTCCCAGCATCCACCCAGGCTGAACTATTCCTGGAGAACATGAAGAGATCACTCACACCATACCGTGTGGGCGTTGGGGACTGACCTAGAGAACATTATTTGAGACAGAATCCCAGGTACCGCCCTGGGTGGAGGAGCCCTGGATGATATAATAGCTGACATTTACTGAGCACTTGCTGTCCCTGTACCACGCAGTGTTCTAGACTCCTTTATTCACTAAGCAAGTATGGTGCTTGGGACAGTATCAATCTTTGCTGTTGTCTCCTCTTCCTCCCCCACCTCTTCCATGTATTTGCCCCCCCCCACACACACACCCTCATCCTTCTCCCTTAAACTCATTCCAGTAGGGATTCTGCATTTGTTTTCTCCGAAGAGAGACGAGGCAGGATAGAAAATAGGTCTAAGTCTTTCTGTTTTTGTTGTTCAAAGCTTTGAGCTCTTCTGGAAGGGTAATCATAATCAAAGAAAGAAAAAAGGAGGAGGAAGACAGGACTTGTACCTCTCTGCTTACCATAAAATTTCCCTTCTTCTGGAGGTATATAATTGCCAGGAGAAAGACACAGCAAAACAGAGGGGCTACACTTGGTAGCAACCCTAGTAGACCAATGGTACAGTGCTCTCACAGCACAATCCTCCATGCTTTAATTGTGTACAAGATTCTGGAATTATGGCCCAGACCAGAGAAAAAGGAAATCCTCAATATTAGCCCTCAGACCAATAATTCTTAGTGTTTTTCTTGCCAGATCCACATACATTGATTTAATAAAAAATTTCCTTATTCCCAGCAATCTTTCAGGTATTTCACTGACATCATGGTATTTATTGAACACCTTCTCTCTGAAGAACATCATGCCAGTTACTATAAAGGATTATCTGAATATTTTTGCTCTGAGCCAGAGGGGACTCCTGCTCAGACTTCCTTTTGTGAATAGGCAAATAAATCTTCATTTAACAAAACACTATTGAGCTCTATAATATTCCAGTCATGCCACTTGGAAATGAAGGATAGTGCAAAAATACATAAAATTGCTTTTTCTTGGAGGAAATCACAGTTTAGTCAAAATGATGAACAGATAGGCCAATAGCTAGACTACAGTGTGGTACATATTGTAATTAAGGTTTGTATAAGAAAACAATCACCCAGCTGACCAGAAAGTAAAGGATGTTGTCACAGAGAAGGTGACTTTGAAATCTAGTCTTAGCAAAAAAAGAAAGATGTCAGGATTGTTGTAGAAAGACATTATCTGAAGAGAATATTCTTTCTACACAGCAACATGTCTACTGCTCAGTAAAACTCTCTCTTAATCAATGTAGATATTAATCATTTGTATTAGACTATCAGTTTCTAGAAAACAACTTGCTCATTCTCTAATGTTCTAACCTTAGCACAGAACCTGGAATTCACACATTCATTAGATATTGAACAAAGGAAAGAAAAGAGGGAAAGACAGGAGGAAAGGGCAGGCCACAAGAAGAGATGTCAGAAAATGAAACTAAGATGGAAAGGCTTGATCATAACAACATAGAGTCTTTGAAGAAGTGTAAGTGGTAAGTGACTAACTCGGGTGAGAAAACAGTACATATAGTGTAGCTTTCAACTTTTGAACATTCCAGAAATAGACAGACCTGAATTAAACATCAACTCTGGCATTTACAAGCTGTGTGACCTTGGTCAAAGTACATTAGCTCTTAAGGCTCATTTCTTTAACTCTCAAATAGGGAATAAAACATCTCCCTCCCTCACAGATTATTTTAAGAGTGAAGAAGACTCTACCTATAAATTATTTAGCATGATATCTAGTCCCTGGTTTATCACTCAATAACTGACAGCCCCTCAGAATCCTCTGTCAAAGTGTGAAGAATGGGCTGGAGCAGAAACAAACCCAAGAGTAATTTATCAACAAACAATTACTATGTGCTTGTAGTAGTTTAAGAGTTTTGCAAATGTGAATTTATTTAATCCTCACAAGACCAGGTGATATCTTCATTTAGAGCTGAGTAAACTCAGAAACAGAGGGTACGCATCTTGCACAAGAACACCCACCTAATAAGTGGCGGACCTAGATTTGAACTCAGCAATCTACCTGAGTCCTTGCTCTAAGCACTACATTATGTGACAGTTGATACAACAACTCAAGCCAGTCATGGAAACAACAGAAGGAGAGGAGACATGACTGATGACTGAGTAATGGTACCACCATAAAATAAGGGGGGGAAAAAGGGAAAAAAATGAAATAAGGAATCCAAGTAGAGAGCAGATTTGGGCATTGTTGGATATTTTGGGATTTTTTTGGGACATGCAGTATTCAAGTAAAATATGCAAATCCAGAGTTCTAGACAGAGAGATTAAAACTAAAGACTAGAGATCTACACACGCTGAAGTGGTAATTAAGTCTGGTAAATGTGCTGAGGGAGAGAACATATTGTGAAACAGAAAGGAGGCCAAGGAAACATGCAGGTGTGAGCCTAATGAGGAGGATGGGTCAAGGAAGGCTGAGATGTGGTCAGAGGAGTAATGTCAAGGAAACCATAAAAAGATGTACATTTTTTGGCGTGGGGGGATATGGTGAGGGGAAACAAAAGAGGAGGGAACAATGCTTGATAAGAAATGTACTCATTACTTTGTTCAAGTACAGTATTTTCACAATAAAAAAATCTTATTAATAAAAAAGATGTACATTTTTTGGGGGGGGGGTCCGGTCGTGGGGCCTGAACTCTGGGCCTGGGCGCTGTCCCTCAGCTCTTCAGCTCAAGACTAGTGCTCTACCACCTTGAGCCACAGCACCACTTCCGGCTTTTTTTCTTTTTGCTTATGTGGTGCTGGAAAATCAAACCCAGGGCCTCATGCATGCAAGGCAAGCGCTCTACCACTGAGCCATCTTCCCAGCTCCCCCCACCCCCCAAAAAAAGATGTACATTTTATAAAGTAGGCAGCAGTCAATAAGTCAAATGTCATAGGGAAGTTAAGCAGAGTGACTTAAAAACCACTGGGTTTAGTGAATAGGGATTCATTTATAATCTCAGGAAGAATGACTTCCAGAGCATGATGGATTGTACAAGTCTGAGCAGTGATCAACATTTTGTTTTTGGAGATCCTAAATTATATTTTTTCTGGCTACATGTTGTACAATGACCAGGAGTGAGAGTTTAATATTATACTCGGCAATCTATCTAGAAATTCATAAGTGCTGTCTCTAAAAGCTTTATATTTATCACACATAATTCTAAGTTTTAGAACAGTTATACTTACCACAAAGTACTGTTTTAAAGCTTAGAATTATGTGTGATAAATATAAAGTCCAACTGTTGCTTAAAAAAAACGTAACTAATGACCATGTAGAAAGGTGAAAAACTGACCTTCAGAGAAATCAAGTATTAAGGTAACCCTGTTGAAGCTGAATAAGCAATGGTGGGAGTGGCACAGGAGAAAAAAATCATGTTCAAAGTTCAGCTAAGACTCACACTTGTGTGGGACCCAATCCAACTTTAAAATATGATGGACTTAGGGGCCCAGTAGGCGTTCAATACATCTTCTTCAGATGGTCCATGACTCCCTTAAAATTACATGTAAAACTTTGCATGTTTGAGGGCATGGATCAAGTGATAAAGCTTAGCAAGTACATGGCTCGGACTTCAAACCCCATACAACCACCAAAAAGAAGAAGGAGGAAGAAGAGGAGGATGAAGAGAAGGTGAAAGAGGAGGAGGAAGAGGAAGAGGGGAAGGGGGAGGGGGAGGGGGAGGGAGAGGGGGAAAAACTTTTCATGTTATTTGAGAACAAAAGCACCAGGACACTTTCTCCACTTAAAAAAAAAAAAAAAAGAGGAGGGGCTGGGAAAGTGACTCAGTGGTAGAGTGCTTGCCTTGGATGCATGAGGCCCTGGGTTCAATGCCTCAGCACCAAAATAAACAGAAAAAGCCTAAAGTGGTGCTGTGGCTCAAGTGGTAGAGTGCTAGGCCTTGAGCTGAAGAGCTGAGGGACAGTGCCTAGGCCCAGAGTTCAAGCCCAAGGACTGACAAAAAAAAAAAAAGAAAGAAAAAGTAATTTATAATAAGGTTTCAAACTATTCAATTGTATGATTCTAGAAATACTTTCATTTTGACACAGTTTAGATTAAGTATATTTTTATTATATAAAAAGTATACTATTTTGTTGTTATTATAATGATGATATACAGGCGGTTATAGTTACATAACTCAAGTAAAAAGCATATTTCTTTTTGGACAATGTTTGACTATTTTTAAGGAATAAAGATATTGAAAGAGCATTAGTGGGCTGGAGATGTGGATGTACAGTGTCTGTTTGGCATACACAAAACCAAGTGCTGGTGGGTTCAATCCCCATTACTAAAAAAAAAAAAAAACGAAACAAGCATTTATAATATTCATTCATTTGTTCAACAAATATTCACTAAACATTGCTAATCAGGTACTGTGGATAGAGCAGTAACTAAAAGTCCTTGACCTCATGGAGCTTACTGTCAAATAGGAGAATACAGACAATAAAGAATCCCATATGCAATAAGTTAAATGGTAAGACATGAGTGGAGAAAAATAAAACAGGGTGTGGATAGAAAGAATGCCTTATGATTTTATATAGGTTAGTCAGGAAAGGCCTCACCAACAAGGTGAGCTTTAATCAGAGGTCTGAAAGAAGGAAGGGAGAAAACTATGTAAATACCAAGTGGAGATGGGAGTAGAAAGTGGATGTAGGAGTCAAAAATAGAATAATCAACAAATGCTAAGGCCCTGAGACTAGAATATGCTGAGTGTTGAGGAACAGCAAGAATGCCAGTGCAGCTAAAGCCACAAAGAGAGAGACGGGAGGAGGGGGGAGAAAGGGAGAGAGAGATTGAGAAAAAGAGAGAGAGACAGAGTTAGTTGAGAGCCATATTGCTTTTGCCAGGGTAACAACTTGGCCTCAGAGTAAATTAAGGGCTTTACAAGGTTTCTATTTTTCACTTTTGGTGTTTTGGAGTTTGGGATAGATGTGATAATAATTACTTTTCTTCTGGGCATTTAAAATTGGAGTAATTACCTATAATACATAATCTTCTATTTCAACCATTTTTAGTGTACAGTTCAATGTCACTAGGTACCTTCACAATGTAGTACAGCCAACACTGCTGTCCATTTTTAGAATGTTTTTTAACATCCCTAACTGAAATTCTATGTCAACTAAACAATAACTCTCCACTCTTCCTTCCCCTAGCACCTGCTAATCCCCATTCCACTTTCTAACTCCATGAATTGCTCATTATGGGTATTTCATAAGTATGACATCATATAATATCTGTCCCTTTGTATTTGGTGGATTTCACTTAGCACAGTCTTTTCAAGGTTTGCCTGTGTTGTAGTCTACATTATCCAAGCATTCCTTGGCTTTATACATTTATTTTTGACAGTATTGGGATTTGAACTCCTGGCCATGTGCTTGGTAAGCAGGCAGTCTACCACTTGAGCCACATTCCAATCCTTTTTGCTTTACGTTTCAAAATATTTCTCTTTTTGTGTCTGGATGTGATCTTCCACTTCACATTTCCTGCATAGTTGGGATGTTGAAATGGGGTCTTAAAACATTTTTGCCTGAGTAGGCCTAAAAACCTGATCCTTCTGAGCCAGCCTCCTAATTAACGAGGATTATAGGCATGCACCAGTACGCCTAGCTAAAATTGTATTCCTTTTTAAAACTGAATAGTATTTTGTTGTATGTGTGTATAAACTGTTACCCACCCATCTATTGAAAAACTTTTGAGTTGTTTCTACCTTTTGATTATGGTGAACAATGCTTCTGTGAAAATTATGTTCTGCTTAAACATACAAGTATCTGCTTAATTCCCTGCTATAAATTCTTGTGGGCATATATCTAGCAGTGGGATTGTTGAATCATACAGTGTTTCTGTGATTTTTTTTTAAGAAATGGAGGTTTTAAAAAAATTATATCATTCTTCAGGTAAATCATATATTTTTCTGCTGTGTGGAAATAGTGTTCAGAGGAAGAAAGGAAGAAGCAGGTTGTTTAGGTTTCCTAAGGCTGCCTTAACAAAATAGCAATAACTGGGTGTCCAATGCAATGGAAATTTCTCTCACACAAGTTTAGAGGGTACAAGTCCAAAATCAAGCAAAATCAATCAGGGTTGTCCTCTCTCAAAGGCTCTGGTGAAAATCTGTTCCCTATCTTTCTCTGTGTTTCTATTGTCACTGAAGTCCTTGGTGTTTCTTGGCTTCCTGCGTGTGTAATTCCATCTCTGTCTCCATTGGCACGTGGTATCCTTCCTGGATATGTCTCTATGTCTTCACATAACAGCCTCTCACCTTTCTCTGTTTTCTCTTCTCCTAAGGATACCAGACTTACTGGGTTAAAACTTTCTATAGCCCAATTTGGATGCACTATAACTTGATAACACTAACAAAGACACTATCTCCAAATAAGGTCATATTTCCAGGTGTTAAGGGTAGGATTTCAGCACATCCTTTTGAGTGGGATACATACCCTCCCACACAGAGAAAAACTGTAAAGATACTATTGGAAGAATCCAAAGGAGAGATAATGGTGATTTGAATCAGGAGGTAAACAGTGAAGTGATTTTAGAAATTAAATATATTTTGAAGGTAGAGCTAAGGTGGATTAGATATAGGGTGTGAGTAAAAGAGAAGCATCAAGGACAATTCTGCGTAAATAAAAGGTTAGGACTGGAAAATACTGCAGAAGGAGTCAGTTTGCAGTATGGGGTGGGATTTAACAGTTCAGCTTTAGCTGTGTTGTATTGATGCTAGTCAGACATCCAGGCTGACATGTCCAATAGGCAACTCAGAGTCAAGAGCAACAGAGAATCTTTGGATGGAGAGGACATTTATGAATCAACAGAATAAAAATTATATTTAAAGCTTTGAGTCTCCATGACATCACCTAGGAATAAGTGCAGATAGAAGAAAGAAAGGAGTCTGAAGATCTCCCTGTAGTCTTGCTGCAACATTCTTGAGCTTAACAGTTGAAAAGATGAAGAGCAATGTATAAAGGAGACTAGATGAGGAAGAGCTAGGGAGTCAATACAGTGAGCATTTATCATTCCTTCAGGAAACATTTCTATAAATGGGAGTGAAGTGATAAAATGAGAGTTGCATTAGAATATAATAAGAGGGATGTTTTTAAGCTGGAAGGAATAATGGCATGTATATAGTCTGATGAGAATGATTCAGTGTAGGAAGGAAAATGATTATACAGGAAAGAAAGGTGACATAAATTTTCTCTATATAATGCCAGGCATAAAATGCTGATGCATTTGAAGAGAGAGACTAGATCAAGGATGTTTGGAATGGTTCCCTTTCATTCAAGATTTCAAATGATTGTTTTATTCTTTGAGATTTTCTGTGCTGCTTTTAATTTTTATAAAGTTCATTTATCCAGTCCAGAAAAAAGTTCTATGTTAATAGCCTTATAATCCATTATATGCAATGTCTGTGAAAGTGTTCCTGCAGATTTGATATTGCAAGCCATAGAGAAGAGGACAGTAGAATGGTGACATGATGTTCTCTTTTTCCCCTCTCCTCCTCAATGAGTATCATTGGCAAAGAAGAGCAAAATCTGAGCAGAGAAGATTTTGAATCAGTTATTTTGCCATTGTAATTGTTCAACAAAGAGATGTCTATGGATCCTAAGATAAAACAAGGTTCAATGGATAACTCTAGTACTTAGCCCATCTCCACAATTTATCTTTTCTTTTAATGAGAACTCTAACATTCAGGGTTGGAAGCTCAACTAAGGATCCAGGGAAGGCAGAATAACACCAAGGGAGGGATTGATCCTTTGAAGGAGAGACCCGACATCATTTGAGACCCCGGGTAAGGATGGTAATTATAATAACTAAGGCTAATATAGTTGTGGTTGGGAGGGAAAAGTAGGAAATTTACATGTAAACTCTCTTTCCTCTGTAAAGGAAACAAACAAATCTATTTGCTTGAAGAAATTAGAGCAAAGGTGGGATAAAGGTAAGTCCAGCAGGCCTTAGAGATCCCAGAGGTCAGAAACTATGGAATTATCTGAGTGGTCAAGGGCAGGAGTTGAACAAAAGGATTGATCCAAGGTTAGGAATCAAAGAAACTACTCCAGGACAAAAAGATAGTGGAATCCTCCAACTCTTAAATCTTGTTGGGAGGTAAGACTCTAGGTCCAACTGGCTGTAAAACTCCTTGATAAGAAGCATGGGGTCTAGACTTGGTCCAACATGGTCTTGCCAGGGTTTTGCCTCATGCAGAAGTACCTAACAATATGACAGTAGATAGACCATCTTTTCAGAGGCCAAAGAAGGTTTAAGACTCCAGCAGTGAAAATGTCCAATTGTCCAAAGTTGATCACCAAAGGCGTATTCCCTGACTCTTCCCTCAAATGAACTTGAGTTTTGGCTGTGGGCTTTCCTTGACTTCTGCATTTTTTTCTTTTAGATTTGTTTACCTGCTTTCAGATTGGTATTATAAGCTACTCAAAGACATCCAATAAAATCTATTTCTGTTCAGGTAACCAGAATCAGATTTTCCCATTTGTAGCCAAGAGCCCTGAATGGTCATGGGGATTAAGAAATTTGCTCATGGTTGTTATTGAGAAGTTACTCAATAATTAGATACACAGAATGATTTTCTATGGATGTCAGTCAGTCTCTTTCATCAGCCAGCCAGGGACGTGGCCAGAGAGCTTATAAATAAAATGGCCATCTAGCAGGGATAGAGAATATGAAAGGAGAGGTTCCCTATCACCAAGCCTGGTCCTGTAGGTGCTGATTATTTATCCTGACAGTAAGAAAAACCAGTGCCCAGTTCCAAACACAAGGCCATCTCCAAGTGGGTAGATCAGTCAGATATATGGTAGTAGGGTAATCATATTGATCTCTTTCCATCGTGGGGTGGTCTGAGAGAGGCAGTAACTTATCATCATTGGAATACTGGTTTCTAGATGTGGTTTTGCCTTTTCTGCCAGTAATGTGTGAATGCCTGTAATTGCCATTCAATATCACACGTACCAAGTGAGAGAAAGAACAAGAACTTCATTGTAATCTCACCATACATCTCATTATGTACAAGTATGTGCCTGTATAGAGTGGTGAAATAACTGAAGACTCAGTTATGGTACCAGCAAGGAAAACACTCTAAGAAGTTGGGATACTGTGCTATGGAATGAGATAGTACTCTAACTAGTAGCCAGTACACAGTGCTGTTTCTCCTCATTAGATTGCAGGAATCTAGATATGAAGGGGTAGGATGGTAGTATCACCTTCCATACTACAGATCAGTACAGTTGGTATCTGTTTCTCATGGCTTTTGGCTCTCTGCAGGTTAAGGAGGCTTAAGAGCCTGAGAAGGATGGCATTTACCCTGGGATTCAACCAGTATTCCAGTGAAAATTGAGGTAGACATTTGGCTGATATCATGATGGTTAAGTCAGCAAGTAACAAGGAGTTCCTTATAGTGATTGGTCTTGACTTTCAAGACAAAGCATATTGGAATCAAATGGGTGAGATGAATACATTGGGTCTAAAACTAAGGGAATTCTGTAGAACATCCTTTATGCTACTCCACCCAGGGATGAAAGTTAATATATGTGTACTAACTCCATAGTAATGGGATTACCTAGGACTCAAACACCCTTAAAATGGACTGGGAGTATCGCTCAAGCAAGCTCAAAGCCCTGAGTTCAAACCTTGAAAGCACCAAATGAATAAGAACTATAAATAAAGTCAACCTTCAAATGAAGATTAATCAGGTAAAGAGGTGTGGCAAGTAAAGTGCTAGCTGAGGATTTTTAAAAAGAGACATGACATAGGAATAAAACAAAATGAGAAATGCCAACTCTGGACTTGGGACCAGATGCAGAAAAAAGATCTGTATAATCCACTCCAATTTTCTTTTTTGCTTTGTTATGTTTACTATAGTAGACTTCCTTTGTTCCTTCTTTCATCTTTCTATGAGCTGGCTTTTTGTGTGTGTGGTTCTGATAATGGAATCCAAGATGTCAAGGATGGTAGGCAAACTTTCTTCCCACTAAGTTGCGTCCCCTGCCCTCTAGCATTGAATATTACTGTACTGGAGTTGGTGATCTTAATTTTCAACATATGAAGATGATATAACTAAATCAGAAGCTGAATCAACATCTTCATTGGAGCCAGGAGCTCCCTTAAAAGTCTCCCTGATTCCTCAGACAGTAGCCTACCCCTCTAGCCCATTTAATGAATTTGTAAGCACCTAATATCTTCTTCAAATTGGTAATGGTTTTTCTGTTATCTGCTTGGAAGCCCTAACCAAAGAGAAAACAAAACAACCCTGCAAAGAATGAAGAGGTTTAAGACAGGGTTATTTTGTTATTGAATCAAAATGACTAGGGAATAGTCATGGTTTAAATAATTTGTTTGGGTTACTAAAAGAGCTTTCTGGTTTTTTGTTTTTTTTTTTTTTAATCGGGCAATAAAGATTGCTGCAGGCCATGATGTAGTTCACTTTAACATGGCTTTGTCTTTTATTAGTCTCACAGATGTTTTGATCAAAGAAGAAAAATCACAGTTTTCTGCCAAAGCTTTAAAGTTGGAGAAATAACCTTTCTTAAATTGCAGTTAGCTCCCAAGGGCACGAATCGTGCCTGTCTTGCTCACTCTTAACAGTACTTAACATAGCAATATAAATAGGCTCCTTAATACATGGGCTTTTTTCCCCTCCAGGAATGATAAGCATGACAGTTTTAGACTCCATGCAGAACCATGTTTGTCATTAAAATATGTCATCAGAATATAGTCTCTGCCAATGCTTAGAATGGTTGGAAAGGAAACCTCTGAAGAACTTAGGGAATAGGGAGTTTGGGGGCAATGGGGTCAAAGTTCCCAATGATATCCCAAAGTCCTAGTGAGTTATACAAGACTCTTGGTACTCAATTCCAAGTAATCCTAATCAAAAAATTTCCAGTATGAAAAACAAAGTTAGCATTGGGGTAATATCAAGGTTCTTGATTTAATTCCTAATAAAAGAAAGGAGAGAAAAGAAAAGAGGAAGGGAGGGAGGGGAAGAAGAGATTCTTGACTTTAATTTTTAAGATGTTTTCTTAATTATCAAAATCATTGTATATAATTGAGAATGCACAGAAAAGTATAAACAAACACGCATACACATCTCATCATACAAAAATTAATACTATCAACATTTGGTGCTTACTTTTGCCCAAACTTCTTTTTTTTTTTTTTGTCAGTCGTGGGGCTTGAACTCTGGGCTTGGGCGCTGTCCTTGTGCTCTTCAGCTCAAGGTGAGTGCTCTACCGCTTGAACAAACTTCTTTTCAAGTTAGGAAAAGTGACCAGTTTGAAGCAGAAATGCCTGTCTCTTTTGTAAGTTTAGTCTTTTGCATCAGGTACAGACCTTGAAGGCAAGATCCCTCCCCCTTTACAAAACACATCCACAAACTGCTTGTGGACATTACTGACTTGGATATTCAATAGTCAGTATCTCCACAATGGGGAAAAGAAGTTCCTTTGCATGCCAGACTGATATTAAGAAATCCAGGTAGAGAAGTCCAACATGCCCTTCCTACCAGTTTTTAGTGCATTCCAGCTCACATTTTTCCAACTCATGAGAGCCAGGATCTGGCTGGGAAGGTAGAGAAGTGCCTGAAAAGAATCAGTTAGATCTGGGAGATAGGAAGAAGGATGTGCCCTCTTTAAAGAAATTTTCTAGGCTGACTAGAAGTATGTAAAAAGTGTAGATTTGGGTGTTTATTGGGCAGGTGTATTCCAAAGATAACTCCTACAAACTTTTCTAGTGAATGTCAAGGAGGGAACAAGAAATAGATAAGTACACAACAAGCAGGACAATGACTACATAAGAAAAACAAGTCCAGGCATGGGGATATACACCTGAAAGCCCAGCTAGTCAGGAGGCAGGACTCAGGAAGCTCATGCTTCAAGGCCAAGTTGGGCAAAAAGGAAGCCAGAACACATCTCAAACAATAAACCAGGCATAGTGGCTCATATCTGTGATTCTAACAATACCAGAGGCTGGAAGTAGGAGGATTGTGGTCTAAGACCAATGGTGTGGAGGGAATAAGAGACCCGCCCTGCCTGAAAAATAAAGCCAAAAAGAGGAAGTGTGGTTTCTTCAGTTTTAGTGCTCCTTCCTGGCGAGCACAAGCCCGAGTGCCAACCCCAGTATCACCAATAATCAAACTGAAAACATTATTGCTTTGTTCTGATGTCTGTGTATCTCTGAAAGATGGATTCTGATGACAGCCTTAAAGAACATAACTTACGTACTTTTTGAAATCCTGAAATGGACTACACAGCCTCAGGCAAAGCAGGCACTAAAATGAAAGGCAACTTCTCCATTTGCAGGTGAAGTTTCTGTCTTGGTACTGCATCTTTGCACAGCATTGGAACAGAATCTCCAGTGCTAAACAAGTGATTCATTTCCAGGTTGTTTGGATTAACACCCAAAGAATTCAGGGATCTATATGTGTTAATGATTTCTTTTCATACTCCTCTAGAAAGAGACTCACTGACTCTGTCACCAAAATGTCTCAACTCTGTTCCTTCTCTCTGCCAACACAGCACTGTGACCATCTTCTCTCACCTCAACTGTGCTAACAACTTCCCAGCTGGTCTGCCTCCTTCACCATCTACACAGTCATAAGGATGATCTTTTAAAGTACAAGTCTGATTGCACCTTTCTTCTGCTTAACATCCTTTGATATTTCCCATGACACACGTGGTAGAATCAAGACTCGACGGCAGCTAGCCAAGGAACTAGCCCTTGTTCTCCTTCCCCTTCATCTTTTCTCACCCTCTTTATAATTCACTGTGCTGCCACTTCACCAGTCTTTCTTTTCAGCTTCTCTAAGGCATACACATTTTTCTACCTCAAGGTTTTTGTATATACTGTTCCTCACTGTTATCTCCTTTGCTTCTCGCCTATCCTTGAGGCTCCAAATTAGGTATCACAGACCATCTATGCCCTACCTTAACTTAGATCCTCCCTCTTGTACCTAGCACCCCATATATTTCTTTTACAGTTCTTCTTAAGGTTTATGGATATATATTTATTTGTAAGATAGTAGATTTAGTGAAGATACGGATCTTTGCTTCTGCTCTGTCTCCTAGTGTCTGGCACAGTACCTGAAACACTGCAAACATTTACTATTTCTTGAACGGAGGAGTTAGGTAATCTATGTTTGAAAATTTATTTTTAAAAAGTAGTTACCAAAAGAATAGCTTCTTTGTGTCAGTTTTTTTGCTAGTAAGGAAACATAAGAGATAATAAATATTTGATGGTAGACTGAATAAATGACTTTAGATTGCTCTCTTGGGTGGGAAGAAAGCCATCACACCTAGAGGCAGGTAGGATCAAAGACAGCTAGATATAATTACAGTCAACCCTTTTCTTGTTGTAGTGAAAGTGAAAACTGTCACAGTACGGATTAGGTACAAACATTTATAATTACTTTAATTATAGGGGCACTCACAAGAAGAAAAAATCAAAACACACTATAGCCGAATATTACTGGCCATCGTTGTGTTTTTCACAGTCAGAGGTTGTGATTGGCTAGATGGGGTTGTGGACTGGAATTACACATCTTGGTGGATTTAGCAAGCTTGGAAAGAGGAGAGTCAAGGTTAACTGTGATAGGCTTTGAAAAAGTCCCTATTCCAGAGAAGAAGGGCTGGGTGTGGTGATTCATGCCTATAATCCCAGTTACTTTAGGGGAGATTAGAAGGGTTGTAGTTTAAGGACAATTCAGGCAAAAAGTTAGTGTGACCTCATTTAAACAAACAAGCCTTGTGTAGTGGTTCTCACCTGCCACCCCAGCTACATAGGAAGATTAAAGTCTGAGTTCCTGGGCAAAAGAACAAGACCCTATCTGAAAAGTAAGGCAGAAAAAAAGGGTTGGTTTAGGTGGTAAAGCACCTGCCTACCAAATGCAAAGTCCTAAGCTCAAAACTCAGCACTACCTAAAATAAAAATAATATAATGCATCTATCATATATTCCCTATCGTTAGCTGCAGACCCATGAAATAGCACAACCTAAGAGTCATTGACGATAAGCCTTATGTTCTGATTACATTTTTTTTCTGATTAAATTTTGAACAAAAGTAATCTCAACACATGTGATAGGAAACCATAGCTTGGCTTGAGAAGCTAAATTGCATTCACTCTAAGATTCTGGTTGACTTTTTCAGATATGTCTGGGTATAGCTAAGCTTGATTTATACTAAGGGGCACCACAACAGCCATCAGACCAGGGAAAACAGAGGTAAGGCTCCCAAGTTTGTTTCAAGGACTCTGGCTCAAGTTTATTACCAGCAGGAGAATGATTAAGCTCCAAACAGTGTTTGTCCTCAAGGCCAGCTGAGTTTAGGAAGCTGGACAGGCAGAGGTGTGGTCAGGAAGGAAACACAATGCAGAGCCCTGCTTTGTAGTCTGCAAACCCAGTAGGGGATGCACAGGTGCAGGTCAGGTGGCAATGTGAGAAATTTTAGAATTTAGAATGGACACAGCAAACACCGCCCCCCCCCCCCCCCCCATTGCTAGATCAGAGTGAGAAGAACAGGCACCAAGTACAGAGGCCTCAAAGAGAAGTCAGCTTGCTTGGTGAACATTGTCTCTCTGGGGCTTCCCTATGTTTTTTATTGTTTGTGTTTTGTTTTCTTTTGTGGTACTGGGGTTTGAACTCAGTACTTCCTGCACTCGCTGGGCAAGTACTCTACCACTTAAGTCACGCTCCTAGTCCCTTTCTCCCTTTATGTTTTGGGCTAAATATCATGTTTTTCTCTGGGTCCAGCCTTGAACCATGACCTACCTAACTATCTACCTGTAGTTGAAATGGCACGCATGTACTCTTATGTCCAGATTGTTTGGTTGAGATGGGGTCTTGCTAACTTTTTTTGGGAGGGAGGGTCTGGGATCCTTGAACTGTAATCCTCCCAATATCTACCTGTGGAGCAGCTAGGAAAACAGATGTGAGCCACTGCACCTGGTCTTTCTTTGCAGGTTTTGGAGCATTTGGGGCAATATATTGACCATAGCAGAGCATGAGAGATGTTACTGTAATAAATCAAAACAGGAAAGAGACATGCCTGTGGAAATAAAGAATACTCGTTTGAGATTGTCCAGCAGCCCTCCTTGGTACTTTCACAGCTAATTAAGGAACTGGAAATGGGTTAACCTGTGTGCCTTAGAATCTCCAGGTGAGACCTTGTTTGGAATTCAGGTCAAGTTAAGGTGAGGTTTTCAGGGTGGGTCTAATTGGATGTTACCAGTGTCCTTATAAGAACTGAGAAATGCCATTCCAAGACAGATGCACAGGGGGAATGACATGTGACACTGGAGACAGCTATTGGACTGACTCAACTGCAGGGCAAGGGATGCCATGAATCATCAGCTACCATTAGAAACTAGTCGGAGGCAAGAAAGCGCACCTCTGCAGACGTCAGAGAAGAGGGGCCTTTCTAACAGCTTCATTTCCAACTTGAAGCCTCTAGAACTGGGAGACAACTTTGTGTTGCTGTAAGGCACTCTGTGGGATGTAAATAGCAGCTCTATAAAACCGGTGACGAATTTGAGAAGAGTTTTCAGGAGTGATTAGGACAGAGCCAGAGAGGGATGCATGGCCTTGTTATTTTTACCCTAATTTCCTTAGGGATTTGGGAGGTCAGAGAAACACAACATACATATAAATAAACGTATCACATATCAGAGCTAGGCATGGTAGTACCAGTAATCCCTGCACTCAATACAGTGAGGATCACAAAAGGTTGCCTAGGCTACATAGTGAGAACCTGTCAAAACGAGAGGGAGGGAGGGAAGGGGAAGGAAGGAAGAAGAAATGGAAAGAAAAGGAAAGAAAGACAGAAAGATGGAAGGAAGGAAGGAAGGAAGGAAGGAAGGAAGGAAGGAAGGAAGGAAGGAAGGAAGGAAGGAAGGGAGGGAGGGAGGGAGGGAGGAAAGGAGGGAAGGAGGGAGGGAGGAGTGAAGAAAGATATCAAAACCTAAGCTTTTATTTGCTGCCTTAAATTAGTCTTTGAGCTAATGCCTTTTGTGAAACTTTAAGATCTACCCTACTCTATTAAATGAGGTGTGCATAAGGCTCTTAAACTAGAATGGAAGAGGTACTAAGAGCCTGTAATCTCAGTAACTCCAGAGGCAGAGATAGAGGCTCCAGGCTAGCCTGAGCAAAAGTAAGACCTTATCTGAAAAATAAACTAAAAAGTAGAAGGCGTAGGGGTATAAGTCCTGTAGTAGAATTCCTACCTAGATCTGAGTTCAAATCAAAGTACCACAAAATAAATAAAGAATAAATGAAAATAAAACTACCTGGCACCTAACCCTTCACTAAATGTTGGATTGTGCAGTATCAGTATTATTACTATTTGATTATCCTAATCCTAGGGCTCTCAGAGGTTTATGTATCCTATACATCCAAGAGCTACTTAGAGCTTGTGAGGCCACTTCACACCTAGACAATCAGGTGCCACTAAATATTATACATCACAACCTTTCTAGTCTCCCACCCTTACCCACCCCCCCCCCCCCGCCACCTTGGTTTCCCCAGTAGATGTTCTCTCCCATTATCTGCAATCTGTATTTCAAGTCACAGCTCCTCATACCTCCACTTTCTCAGCTTACCCTACAGGGGAACTGGGAGCATTCCTAGCATACAGAAAGACAAGACTTTAGAAAAAACTTGCCTGAAATCTCATCATCAGCCATATATATCCCGTATTTCTTCTGTTACTTGGACAAAAGAGCTTCCCTGGATACTTCCTAGTCCAAATTCTCTTCCCCCCTTTCCTTCCTTGCTCCCTCTTTTCATCCCTCCCCCTCTTCCCTCATCCTTCCTTCCTCCCACCTCTTCTCCCTTCCCTTCTACTCTCCCTTCCTCCCTCCTTTCTTTTCTTCCTTCCAGTACCAGTGTTAGCAACTCAGCATCTCCATTTTACTAGGCATACCTCCAGCCCTCAAATATTCTTTTTGTAAATTATTTCCTCTTCTTCATTCACAAATTTAATCCATAATCAAATGCAGTTAATATTCTGCCAATTCACACACTGTGTCCCTTGACCAGAGAAATCTAACAGTATCCCTGTCCTGCTTCAACCCTCTCAATGCTTTCCTACCGCTCTACAGATTAAGAAAAGACTGTACAAGCCTTTGCCCTTGGCTGGGTCCCCCAGCCCAGGCTGTATTAGCCATAGTTTCACCTCCATCTCACACTCTTTACCACCTACATGCTATGCCCTTCGCTAGAAAGTAACTCCAAATTCCTTCATTGTCGTGTTTAAAGGACCAACATATATAATGTTTACTATGTACAGAACACTTAGCAATTCATTTACCAGGAAACAGTTAGGTTAGATGGCTGTTCTCCCACATAAAGATAAGGAAATGGCACCCAGAAATTAAGTGACTGGCTCACAGTTACAAGGAAAGTAGTAATAAGCCAGGACTTGAACCAAGAACCATGGCTCACATCACTGTGCATTCCCTCAACCTGCTCTCTCTCCCCCAGAGTCTTAACCTCAGCCTCAACATTTATCTCATCTTCATTACCCACTTCTCTTAATACCGTTATGTCTCAGAACAAGCATCCTTTCCTTGAGGTCAGACCTTCTTGTTATGCGTCACATCTCCCTGGCCTTCCCCAACCATAATCTAACATCTCCCTTCTCTTATCGACCATAAGTTCCATGAGACCAGGATATATCTGTTTTGTTCACAGCCACACTCTTAATTCTTACTAAAGCCTGACACATAGTATATGCTCATTAAGTGGGGTTTTTTTTCATGCTGGCTTCATTTGTTTGGCTGGCACTTTACCCTTTAAGCCATGCCTCCAGCCCATCATTTTGCAGGTTATTTTGGAGCTGGAGTCTCATAGACTTTTCTGCCTGGGTTTCCTTTAAACTTCAGTCCTCTGGATCTCATCCTCCCAACTAGTTAGGATTATAGGCATGAGCCACAGGCACCAGATTTCATTAAGTATTTCTTGATAGTATAAAAGGATGAATAGATTCTAATCACCTTGAAGAAATGCTATGTAGTTAGAACACATCATAAAATACCCATCTCATGATGTGTACTTGATAAGTATTTGTTTGTTATTGTATTCAGAAAATGGCAGGGAGTCATTTGACTAGTTTCAAGGGTTTGAAGAGAGGTTTTGGCAAATGATTGAAGTTTGTATAACAAGCAAGCTGAAAAAAGGAGAGCGTTGAATGGTGAGAGGAATTACCAGCAGTGTATAATCTTGCATAGACAAATATTAGCATTTTGAAATCCCTCCTTTCTCAGCCCAAGATGGTTTTGAATTTTTCTTTAACCACACCATCCAACTGTTATAGCAGACGTAAGCACAGTGTAATCAGTGAACTCTGGGGACTTTGGGGGTAATCACAGCCATGCACTAATGACCCAGGTAAAATAAAAGATCAATTGTGGTATACTCCGTATAACACAAACAGCTGCCACCTCCCTACTTGAGAGAGGTCTGCCTATCTAAAAATCTAATCTCCATGAGCACAATTGAAGATTTCCTATTCCTATCTGCTTTGGAAAAAGTAAATAATTTATTATCCCCAAAGGGCTTCCTGGACACTGGGTTAATCCTTTTAAAAGGCTACATCTGGGCACCCTAACCTCATTACAATTCCTGACTTGAACACTACCAGGTATATATATATTTTTTTCTTTGCCAAACAGAGTGGTGCCAGGGAGTCTAGAGACAGCAGTCAGCAAGCCAGGTTCAAATCATTGTTTCTTTGAGGCTATATTTTGGTAGCCGCAGCAACAACAGGCTCCATCTTCAAGGAGCATACACTTCTTGTCACCCCTGAGTGACCTCAGGAAGAAGTGGAGGCCTCCAGGGGAAATAGTTGCCTTTTTACCTGAACAGACAGGCACCACCCTGGCCTATTCTGAGGGTCTTCTGAGAAGGGATTTTGTTAAACAACAACAAACCCAAATAGGTATTGCCAATATATGGAATCAAGCCAAATGAACCCTGAATAAGCCAGAACCACAGAAGACTACATTAACTGGCTGAAATGACTAGCATTAGAAAGCTACTTTATTCCAAACCTGAAGGGTAGTGATTGTATAGGACTGTTATCATACGATCAGCATCTTTGGGCCTATTTTCACACCACAGGAGACATCGCTCCTTCTACAATGCTCTGATCTCTGGCTAGCTCTTAATTACATTTGCCACCAAGAACCAGTTAATGAAGGGATATTTCGTGGCCTTCGGGAGAAACCTCAGACTCAGCAACCAAGGAAGTGAAAGCCTTGACCTCAAGGCAGTCTCCACACTGCCCTCCTGCCTGATGCATATTTCAGAGGTTTGCAGGTTTTAAAGCCTGGATTACCTTCACAAATGAAAAATTGAACAAGCAAAAGCATTTAGTGGCATGTGATTACAGTTCCAATGCATTTGAAAAGGCTTCTTGACTTAACCAGAGGCAGAAATTCAAAATGCCATAGAAACAATTCTCCAGTATTTTTTCAATATTTTTTATTTCTCCACAATATAAAGTATAGGATATATTGATCCCCGCCTAAGATTTCTTGACAGTATGCCATGCATGTATCAACTTACTGAAAAAAATATGCGTATTGAAAAATATTTACTAGCTTCAGGGATATTCAATATTCAACCATCCCCAAAATAGGCTGCTGGTTTTATCTAACTAGGATCACATAGTAAAGTGTCTTGAAACTTCTGCTGAAAGGTAGTCTTTCAAATATTCCAAATCTTTTAGGTATGAGAAAAATGATTAGGACAGAAAGGAAAAGAAATCAGTATTGCCTTTGGCACTAAAAAACATTTAGCTATTGTTTATTGGCATTGTACTAGCTGGATTCATCAACATGCATTAATTGTGGCTGGATGTCAGTAGTTCATGCCTGCTATTCTAGAATCTCAGGAGGCTGAGACTGGAGGGTCATGGTTTGAAGACAACCCAGAAAGAAAATTCTGTGAGATCCTATCTCCAATTAAACAGCAAAATTCTGGACGGGAGGCAGGCTCAAGTGTTAGAACCCCAGCTTGGGGAAAAAAAGGCCAAATGACAATGAGAGACCCTAAGTTCAAGCACTGGGACACACACACACACACACACACACACACACACACACACACACACACACACACACACACACACACACACACACTGGGTACTTAGAGTATACCAGATGCCTTTCCAAATGAAAAGACCACACACACTGTCTTCATCTGCTGACAGCTCAGATCTAGGAGGAAAATCAGATTATTACTATGTAATATGGCAAATATTATGGGAGTACAATATGTAGTAAATTTAGAGATATATAAATGAAGGAATTAATGAATTAACAAATTAGCATGGACATTTATTTGCAAAGCATTAAAAATAATCATAGAGAAAGACAATAAGTTCATTGTTTTCAGCAAAAAAATGGGACAGAGAACCTTTTTAAATAGAGAAAGCTTCAAGAAGATGCTAATGGTAAACATATTTATTTATTTATTATCCTTTGTAATTGCACAAAGGCATTCTAATTCAACATGTGAATTTAGGAACACAGTGTATTTTGATCAATGTCTCCCCTTCCATCTATCCCAACTCCACCTATCCCTTCAAGTTACCTGGTTCCATTTTCACATATGGACATTGAATATTTTGACTGTATTTGTCCACCATTCCTCCTCTCTCCTTAAACCACATCCTTCTCATTCAAAACATGTTTCAGCTTCCTGGTATTCATTTTGTTAAACTGTCAGTTAATTGTTCAAAGGAATTATACAATTGGAATCCACCCTTACATATATCATACTTTAGCCAGTTTGATTGTGTTTGTATGCATATGGCCCAGTATATGTTTTAATATATGAAGGTAAACATATTTTAGATGAAGGATTGCAAAAGAAATCAGAAAAACTAAATCCTATATTCAGTTTATTTTAATGTGCTGATAAAATTAGACATGAGAGACTTATGACAGTAAATAGCTCAATTGCATAATACAGGATAAACAACAGGGATGGGAATTACATTGTTGCATGAGAGTATTATTACTCAAACTCTTCTATTGGATTTGTGTCTAGATTTGATGGTCATGACAGTCCCATATTAATTCCTACATTGTTGCTATAATCAACTATATTCACTACTGGAATTACGATAATGGTAGAACCCAAGTAAAGATACTGGAAAGTGGTATAATGCAAAATCAGACCAATTCAAGCCTTGAAAATGCAACATACTATCAATTTTCACTGCAAAGGGAACAAACCTCTCATTTGTCACTCTCTCAGAAGGAAGATTGAAATATTTATATGTTAAAACTTTTCAAGAACTTCTAAGGGCTCAGAATCAATGCCAGGGAAAAGAAAGAAAATAAAATTGCCCAAAAATATGGCAAGGTTTTGTTCTGAAGAAACCTTGTTATAATAAATAAGATGTTGAGGAAGTGCCTAATATTATCAGAATTCTCTTGGTCACCTAGGCCTCCCTCTGTAGCCTCATCTATAAAACTGGGACAATAGTGCATTTACCTGTCTGGTTAGTACATGCTTTTGAATAAAGTATCATTTACATGCTTTTGAATAAAGTATCACTTAATAAACATGTGAAAACATTGTGAAAATATAAAAACTGTATTAAAAGGTTTTGAAGATTTGAATAACACAGTTCCAACAGGATAGTATTTTTTGTCTTTAAAGAATATTATTCCAGGGCTGGGAAGGTGGCTTAGTGGTAGAGCACTTGCCTTGCATGCCTGAGGCCCTGGGTTCGGTTCCTCAGCACCACATAAGCAAAAAAGAAAAAGCCGGAAGTGGCGCTGTGGCTCAAGAGGTAGAGCGCTCGCCTTCAGCTGAAGAGCTGAGGGACAGCGCTCAGGCCCAGAGTTCAGGCCCCACGGCCGGACCCCCCCTCCCATCAAAAAAAGGATATTATTCCTTTATGTTAAGGTGCATCTATTTCTAATTCCAGGGTAGTTTGCTTCCACATTGTTCTTTTATTCCCTTGTTAATCTTTCCATCATATTTTCATAAGTATACCTATTTCTTGACTTTTCCTTTAAAATATTATTTTGGTGAACAGATCTTAATTAAGAACCTGAAAAATTATTACAAATATGTTCTTTCCTCTAACAAAGTTTGGCCTTGGTTCTGCCAAGAACATCTAGAAGTTGTTAAAAATAGCACAGTTCTTTATTTGGACTCAATTGACTTGTACTTCTGTGGACCTGTCAAAAAGTTAAATAATGAATTGTTATCTCTGAATAAATTCTTCCTTGCCCAAGATACAGTTGGAAAGTGTGTCTGAGATGAGTCATTGAACTGGAATAATTTTCTTTTAGATTGCTAGAGTCATTAGGGAAACAAAAAGAGAAACCATGTGAGTAGTTTTCCATGTATCTAGGGTCCAATATCGCAAATGTTTCCCTGGGCTTTGGCATCACAAGGCAGTTTATTTAAAAAAAATATATGCACATTTTCCTCTCTTCTTCTCCCTGTGCTTCCTCTTTAACAGTGTAAGGCAGGCTCATCAACGATAACTGAAGTCTCTGTCAATGTCCCTTGTGCATGTGTGTCATTAGGCATATGTGAAGGAAGCAATGTCGAGAGCCATCCTCCTGCTTTCCATCATCATCCTGACCTTTTAACTACCATCACACTGACAATAATAACAAATATAATTAACAACAATCAAAACAGCCACGTGCACAGTACAAAGGTACAACCTCTCTCTAGCTATGTACAGCTGAAGCCAAATAGCCACCCACACATTTGCTGCTATTAGCTGGGGAAGAAAGGAAATGTGGCTTTGCTTGGAAGATGCAGGGAGCGAGAGATTGAGGCAAATGAGGGGAGGAGGCAGAACCCTGTGCTCCACAGGAGTGTTCCAACTGAGAAAATCATTTCTCACCCCCCGTAAGGAGCATGTGAACCACAGAAACAGATAGGAAAGCGTGCTGTCCATGACCTCTTCCAGAAATTGCAAATTCAGTCCATTCATCAGGAGAGGGCAGAAGCCTGCATGAAAATCTCAAACTCTGTTATTTTGGTAAAGGAGACATTTAAAAAAAAAAAAAGTATAGCTAACATCACTACTATTCACCTGTCTTGCTGTTGTGTATTTCATGGATCTCTTGCTAGGGAAATCTGATCAATATATTAGATTCCTGGCAGGAAGATGCTATCAGGCAGAGCATGTATGCTTTGACACAGCTCAATTTCCATCCATCCAAGAAGGTATTGATTTTTCTCTCACAGAAGTGCACACACACATACTAAGAGAACCTACAGAGGGTGGGGGTTGGGCAGGCACTAATTCAAGAACAGATAGCTCTGTCATTCCCTAAATGTATTCAAAATACCCTCTGGCTTGGTGACTTAATATTTGGATGAGTTGTATGAACTCCTTACATCAGGAATAAATCAATGGCTAATGAGCAAAGCTAGTTTTCCTAAGCTCGCTCTGAATGCTAAAAATTTTATCAGAGTCAGAAACATTTCTGAAAATGTGATCCTCCTTGAAATTCTTTTCCACAGTTACTTCACAACATGAAAGGTTTTCCTGGAGCCACAGCTTCCTAACATGATATCAAATTCATTCTGTCATTAGATCTCAGCCTTCTCATCTAACAGCTACAGATAGGTTAACATTTCCTTCACCCCTCTATTGTTTCCTCCTGTATTTCCATCTGTCTCTTTCTAACTTTGACCACCATAGCAGTCACTCATTGTGCTTAAAGAAGTATTTCTAGTTCTTCACCTTCTGGATTGAAGCTCAGATTATACTTCCTGATCCTTCTGTGGTTGGGTGAGACTCTGTGATCAGTTCTAGCCAATAAGTTGTGAGCAGAAGAGCAAGTGTCATTTCCTGATTGAATTTCAGTTGCCAAAGAGAGACTGTGCAGTGATTACTAAGATGATGGTTGCTCCGTCAGCCTGAGAAGTTGAGGGATCATGAGAACAGGGTTCACTCCTCACTGTAATAGATTCCTAGGGAAGACAGCAGCAGCAGACCTCCCATGAGGGCCTTAAGCAAGTGGGCAAACATAGGAACACATGAAAAGGAAACAAGAAAGTGGTGGGGCTCTGCGGAGGAGGGACAAAGACAAAGCCCACAGCCATGGTCTAGGAGGGTTATGTGCTAGAAGTCACACACATTTGTATTCTTCAGCTCTGTTTTCCTCTCTTTCTGAACATATAGAGACTCCACTTTTTCCCATACATATTACCTATTCATAAGTTCTACTTGATAATTCCATAACAATTCTCTTTATCTCTGTTTCTAAATTTTATGTAATTGCAAAATACATTGTAAAGAATGAAAGCATATATATTTTTAGTTGGAAGCCAGTGGCTGGCACCTAAAATCCTGGCTACTCAGGAGGCTGAGATCTGAGGATAATGGCTCAAAGTCAAGCCAGGCAGGAAAGTCCATGAGACTCTTATTTCCAGTTAACCAACAAAAAGCTGAAAGTGGAGCTGTGGCTCAAGTGGTAGAATACTACCTTTGAGCATAAAAGCTCATGGACAGTGCCCAGGCCGTGAATTAGAGTCCCAGGACTGGCACCAAAAAGAAAGAAAGGAAGAAAGAATGGAAGAAAGAATGAAAGAAAGAATGAAAGAATGAAAGAAAGAAAGAAAGGAAAGAAGGAAGAAAGAAAGGAAGGAGGAAGGAAGGAAGGCAGGAAGAAAAGAAGGCAGGAAGGAAGGAAGGAAAGAAGGAAGGAAGAAAAGAAG
The DNA here is from genome assembly GCF_019054845.1 of Dipodomys spectabilis. NCBI lineage: Eukaryota > Metazoa > Chordata > Mammalia > Rodentia > Heteromyidae > Dipodomys > Dipodomys spectabilis. The sequence continues at coordinate 14,161,647 of NW_024870696.1, forward strand.
GAAGGAAGGATGGAAGAAAAGGCAAGGAAAATAGTAAATAAAAGTATCAGGAAAAACAACACGTTTTTAAGCTTTTGAGCTAAGGAAGCCTTCCAAAACAAGGCATAAACCTTAGCAGCATAAAGTTAAATATTGACATGTCAGAAATTTTTAACAATTAAGAGCTTTGACATGTCAAATGATGTCATTAATAAAATTAAAGGCAAGAACCAAAGTGACATACATGATTTTCAAAATATAGAGCAAATGTGTGTATTTGTGTGTGTGTGTGTGTGTGTGTGTGTGTGTGTGTGTGTGTGTGTGTGTGTGTGGAGAGAGGGGGGAAGGAGGGAGGGCGAAAAGAAGGAAAAGGAGTAGGAGGAGGAGGAAGAGGAGAATAATTATTCCCAGAATTGGTCAGGATATACAGAAATAGACATTCTTCTTCCTGTTAAAATAACTTTATCAGAGACAACAATACCTTTCAAAACTATAAATATGAGTACTCTCCAAAATCTATTTCCAGGACTATAATATGAAGAACTATTTATATACAATATTAGCATTTATTGAATATATGTCATATATAAAGCCTCCAGTGACTGTCTCATTCATGGTAACAGACTTTGTAAGTTCAATTCTAGTCTCTTCCCATTTTATGGATGAGGAAACAGAGGTACAGACAGGCTAAGCAAGTTGCTCAACTTAACAGGATCAAGAAGTTGATATTAAATGGCTCAGGTATAGCATGTGCTCCTCATTGTACCTGTCTCCCTCAAAGAAAGATCCATAAAGATATTTGTTTCACTATTATTTATTATAGACAAAAAGATGAATAAAACATAAATCTTGCCAGGTGCCATTGACTCAAGCCTGTAATCCTACCTCCATGGGAGTTGAGATCAGAGGATCAAGGTCCCAGGCTTGTCCCAAGCATCCATACAAGACATCTTCTCAACCAATAGCTGGGCACAATGGCAATTTCCTGTTATTTGAGCTATGTGAGAGGCTGAGATTGGGAGGATCTTGGTTCCAGGCTAGTCTAGGAGGAAAGTCTATGAAACTGCCTGTCAGCAGAAGAAGCTGGGTGTAGTGATGCATGCCTATCATCTCAGCTATCACTAGGAAGCCTAAACTAGGCATATGCATACCAGGCAGGTGTTGCAGGTACATACCTAGAAAGGAAGGAAGAGCCTGTTTCAAACCAATGACAAAAGGGGCTGGAACACGGCTACAGTGCTTACCTATAGAGCACCTGCTTAGAAGCATGAGGCTCAGAATTCATACCACAGGACCACATACACAAACACACGTACATACACACAAACATATACCTTGATCCACAGAAGAAATGTTACATTGCAAATTCTGATTATAGAATGTTATGCAGTAATTCTAAAGCATCTTTCCCAATTGAAAACATATAGTTGCACAAAAAAACCCATTGTTCAGGATAGCAAGTAGAATCAATGTCAGTCAGCTGGTGAATGGATAAACAAAATGTGGCATACCCATAAAAGGGGTATTATTCAGCAATAAGAAGTAATAAAGTATGGCTCTGTGTTCATATGGTAACATGTGTGAAGCTTGAAAACAGGCTAAATAAAAATAGCCAGACAAAAAAGGTAATGAAGCCGGGCGCTGGTGGCTCACGCCTGTAATCCTAGCTACTCAGGAGGCTGAGATCTGAGGATCGCGGTTCAAAGCCAGCCCGGGCAGGAAAGACCGTGAGACTCCTATCTCCAATAAACCACCAGAAAACTGGAAGTGGCGCTGTAGCTCAAGTGGTAGAGCACTCGCCTCGAGCTGAAGAGCTGAGGGACAGCGCCCAGGCCCAGAGTTCGAGCCCCACGACCAAAAAAAAAAGGTAATGAACTGTATACTTCAGTTTACATGAAACATTCTGAATAGACACATTCAGAGAGACAGGAGTAATTTAAGTGGTTGCCAGGAAATTAAAGGAACGGAAGAATTAGGACTAGCTACTGACAGGTACAAGGCATTATGGTTAATTTTATTCGTTAACTTGACTAGGTTAAGCAATTCCTAGACAGCTAGTAGAGACATTATTTCAGTCTGCGAGGGTGTCTCTAGAAGACATTAGCATGTGAGTCAGTAGACTGAGTAAAGAGGATACGACTTACCAAAAAGTGAGCAGATATCATCCAATCCATTTAAGGAGAGACAGACAGACAGACAGAGACGGAGACAGAGACGGAGACAGGGTGGGTGGAGAGAGAGAGAGAGAGAGAGAGAGAGAGAGAGAGAGAGAGAGAGAGAGAGAGAGAGAGAGAGAGAGAGAGAGAGAGAGACTGAGTAAAAGGGAATCTCATCCCTTCCCCTCAAACCGCCCCCCACTTGAGTTGAAATATCCATCTTCTCTCAGACTTTGGAGCTCTTCATGTGGGAACCTTTGGACTCTGGGATTTACACCATGACACCTGCTCCACTCCGCAGTTCCCAGGCCTTTGGCCTTAACACTGACTTAGCCTACTGGCCGTCCTGGTTCTCTGCTTACAAACAACAGATTGGGGGACTTCTCAGCCTCCATCTGTGACTCTGTGAGCCAATTCCCACAATAAATTCACTCTTGTCTCGAGCCAAATATCGGCTCTGAGATGTCTGGATTCCCTAACAGGCCACCCTCCTTCCTTGCTTTGTTGCCAAGGTTACTTGCAGCTCCTCCTTCCAGGCCATATTTTAGACAAGACAGCAAAGATAGCCACAGATTTACACTCATTTCAAAATCATGACCCTAAGGGTAAAGGGTTGTCAACCTCATTACCCAGCTTTTGCTTAATTTTGACCCTTTTTGTTTGTTTGTTTTATTCATTCATGCTAAGTTGCATGGTCCTTACAGCTGAATGGAGTCATAAAATAATTCTTGGACAAAGAAGATAATTGGCCAGACAGTTCAATTTTTTGCTTAATACATTGAGATCTCATTTCAGAAAGCATGCCATCCTGTCATAATTTATTTTTCTTTCATCATGTACATAATCTCTCAGCTGTCTTTTCATTAAATGTTTGCTGGCCCTGCACAGACAAAGAGGGAAAGAGAGAAAGGGGAGGGGGGAATTGCTCTGGGAATTCAGGGTTGTCAAGGTGCGCATTCATGTGTAGGTAGGTATGTATCCAGATCAGCATGCAATAAACAGCAAAGGAAGCTACAGAATTATCAGGGCCCAAGCTGTAAAGGAACTTTGGATCTGAGCAGCTGCAGAGTTGCCTCTCTCAAGAGGGTAGATAGACAGTCAAGGAAAGGAGAGTCAGTCCTTTTGGTCCTGGCTGGCTTTTTTCCTTGTTGGAGGAATGTGGTATTTTTTGGCGGTAGAGATCAGGTTCCTCAAACAGGGCACTCATGCATATTGTAATACTTTATTCCCAAAGACCACAGTAGTTGTGCCATCAGCCCCTGAACATTCATAGACAGCTTCAGCCACGCTGCTGGGAACAATGCGCAGAGCTGTGCTGACCTGACTGTTCAAGTTTGTCTAAGGATCCTGGGTCCAGAGGCCTGTTGGAAAGTGGCTGACATGATCCTAGCCTGCTGGAGCTGGGGAATAGCCCAGCCTGTGATCTTCTGCACATGAAGCCTAGCCTAGCCAAGAATGCATTGCATAAAGCCACATGCTCAACTCTCCACTGGAACAAATGGACAGCCTAGGTCATGAAGACCATGAGAATTTCAGGTGTAGTAGGGCACAGATAGAGTCTCTTTTGGAGCTCAGGATGGACAGAACTAGTATGTAGCAGGCAAGGAGACTGGCCTTGATCCTGTAAAATAGTAATCCCTCCATGGAATCTACTATTCCGCTCTCAAATGCCTGCTTGTTGCCTGAAGGGCATCTACTTCCTTTCACAGATGAGAAGGTACATTGTAGGGATGGTAAATCTCCTCCACTTGGACTCCTCCAGTGTCCTGTGAACAGTGCTTCTGGTCCTTGGACTAGAACCAAGGTAAATTCTAGGACTTAAGGTCAGCCTGGGTATCAGAGATGGCTCTCATGGACTTCAACACTACAGGAGAGAACCACTCTGTTACAGGCACTGTTGTAAGTGTGGCATCTCTAGCTTCCACCAACCTCACAGTGTCACCCAGTATTCCTGTGCTCAGCTTAGTTCACTTTATTTTCTCCTCAGTGACCACCCAAACCTTCCCAAACCTTCAAAGCTCTTGCTTGACTTGCATAGCCTTCACTCTCAGGGAGCACGTCACCTCTTACACATTGAACCATCCTCACTGGCATCTCCTTCCCTCTTCTCCTAGGGTGAAGTTTCCCTTCTGCTGGTCAAGGCCTCCATCTATATACTTGATACACTTTCATTTACTCATGATACTGTCCCTTCAATCTTTCTTCCCTTTCTTTTACTGGGAACATCACTTAATGGTCCTTTCCCTATGGTCTTGCTCAGAATGAAACCCCTTTTCTATCACATATCCTATTTATCTCCTTATGGGCTAATTCTGCTTGGAACTCGGACAAGGGAGAGATACTCTTGGGTTCAGAGGTCAGAACCTAGATGTTCATGGCTCTTCCTCAAAGCATAGAATAAAAAGGGAAAGAGAAGTGAAGCAGGTGAATTAGGATGACAGACAAGTACAACACGATACCTATCCAAAATACTCTAGGCAAAGATGGAAAAAGTGGATAGAAGTTTAAGGATCTATAAGTAGGAATAGGAAAATAAAGCTCAAAGTTTCAGAAGGCTGAGAGCTTCAGGAGGCTGGGTGAGAGCCAGAATAGAAAGCTATCTCAGTGCTGATGGCTGGAATGCAGCTTCCATTTTTAGGTTCAGGTAGCCTTGCCCATGGATGGAAAGGGATCATTTGATAAGAGATCATATCTATCTACTTTCTCCTCTGTCAGTCCCCTTAGCCAATGATCACTGCCCTACATCCTTAATTCAAGTTCATTTAAAAACCCATTGCAATCCAAATGCTACCTTCCCTTCCTTTGAACACCTCCTAGAAAAGTCATTATGTTGGTCTATGCTCTGAATGCTATAGCGTGTGTTTCTCCTTCTTCTTGTTAGTATGTATGCCTAGTATGTATTTCATGCCATTCAGGTTTGTGCCAAGTTCTTCCAACCACATGCACCATTATTTTTAACTTTCAAATCTAGGAGTCTACTCTGGGTGTGAGACTCCCATCTGAGATGCTCCACTCTGAGGTCACCTAACTGCTGCTTGTGTCTACCTTGCTGTTCCAGTGTATAGTGAGGCAAATGGAAGAGTGGGAATTACCGTAGGATAAGGAAGGGAAAAGTAATGAGCAGCTAGCTAAAACCAGATCAAACCCGATGAACTCATTTCAAGACATCTAGAAAAGTGGATTTTTGAGTGAGCTTTCCATAAAAAAGATGAATGTTTAAGGTGTTAAATATGTTAATTACCACAGATCGATCAGCCCATAATTTATGCATGTGCTGAATATACATACTCCATATTCTACCCATAAATATGCATGATTATTATGTGTCAGTGAAAAGTATTTTTAAAAGCTATAACAAAGAAAAAGTAAATAAGTTAAACAATTGTGCTTTTAGTGTCTTTCTGAGATGTTTACATACTTCAAACCCTCCTGTATTAGATAACTAAGTTAAGATGTCCTCTTTCCTGACAATGGGACCAAGAATAGGCTTGGGTCACAAAATTGTCACTTTGGGGTGTTGTCATTATAGAACTTATTTTCATAGTGGGTAAGTGTATTTTTTTTCTTCAACTAGCAAATTCTTTGATTCTATTACTTTGATTTCCTTCAAAAGAGATTTTTCTTCTTTTCTATTCCCTCCCTTCCTCCCTCCCTCTCTCCCTCACTCCCCCCACCCCTCTTTTTGGTGCTGGTACTGGGGCTTGAACTCTGAGCTTCGCACTCTTGCTTAGCTTTTCACTTATGCTTAGCTTTTTTGCTCAAGGATGGTGCTTTTACTTCTGCTTTTTGCTAGCTAACTGAATATAAGTTTCTCAGATTTGTCTGTCCAGGCTGGCTTCCAACCACAATTCTCAGATTTCAGCTTCCTGTGTAGCTAGGAGTATAGGCATGACCACTGGTGCCTGGCTGAAAGAGAATCAAAATTGGCGTAGCTAGACCTTACATGCCTGACTGGCTAAATGACCATCTTGGATCCTTGGATTATTTTTGCATTACCCTCTGCATTAGTGATCACTAAAGTACATTGAGTTAAAAAAACTAAGACTCAAAAAGTGATTTATTCAAAATTGAATTGCAAGTACAGTGGGAGTGGAGACATCCACAGAGTTGAATCGAAGGCAAGTCTCTAAAGCCTAGGTCATTTCTACTATATCACACTAGGATAACTATGAAACTATAGAGGAAAGAAGAATACTAAATCTGATTTAATTAATTAAACCGTATATTAATAATTTGGCATCATACAAGACTAATATTTGAAATATTCTAGCTAAACATTGTTTCTTTTTTTTGAGGCGGGGGAGGGTCCGGTCGTGGGGCCTGAACTCTGGGCCTGGGCACTGTCCCTCAGCTCTTCAGCTCAAGGCTAGCACTCTACCACTTGAGCCACAGCACCACTTCCAGCTTTTTTTTTTTCTGCTTATGTTGTGCTGAGGAATCAAACTCAGGGCATTGAGCATGCAAGGCAAACACTCTACCACTGAGCCACCTTCCCAGCCCCTGTTTCTTCTTTTCTTTTTTTTAACGGAGAGTTCAAACTGTAGAACCAAAGTGAATATTCTTCTGAAACAATTCTGGAATTTAAAAAGGTCCTCTAAGCAGATTAAAAACACTATTTTATTTTTTAAACAAGTGTATTTTAATAAGAAATACAGAAAAAATTTATAGTATCTGTTCTTTTCCTCTGTCATGAGAAGCACATATATTCTATTTATTAATATATAAGAGGTTGCTTCTACCTCATATGCTATTCATGCCCCACTGGGAAATTATTTATCATTGCATTTGATTAGCTCATCCCGTTTGTTGATATGGCTAGGAAATCAATCCAATCATTCTGAGTAACTTTATTTTTGCAACCCACTTAACTTTGAGACTGGAAAAGTAACAGATGCTCATAGTAGAAAAGGCAAATCATAAAGCTGTCTTAGAAAGTAAAAAGGCCTGACCACCCACCCCCAGACTAACAGCTATTAATAATGTGGTATATAGTCCTTCAGCTTTCTTCTATTCATATACTAGCACATATTATATTTATACATATTTTATATAAATGGGATCTGCCATGCATACTATTTGGCAATTTTTGTTTGCTTGTTTTAGTCTTCACAGCTTAGCCATCTTTGTTAGTGTTTATAGACTGATCTCAGCTTTCAGATAGCTTTTGACAAAGGAAAACATCCATTTCACAGAAACGAAATGCATATGCAGTATTTTGCCAACACACGCCTTCATTAAAGAAAGGTTTGGTTGAGAAAGTGGGGCTATTGCTCTTTCTTCTATCTATTCCTACTCCTGGAGGTGGAAATCAAAGCAGATGAATAGTTGCTACTATAAAACAGTAAATTATTGCAAGGAACTCAGTTTATGAAATAATTGAGCAATTGCATCCACTATTTGAATCAACAGCCAATGGACAGAGCTGAAAGGAGTCCTGTTTGGAAAATCCCCTCCCATGGAGTTGTCTTCAGGTGCTAAAGTGCAGGGCTTCAGGCACTGCCAACAGCTTGCCATCAGCTAGAAACACACTTCCCAACACCTCAGCACTGATCTGTTAAAGCCTCTCATTTAGTGAGAAACACAAGACAGATGATTCAGTGTGCCGGGCAATTCATTAGCCTGTCAAGCACTTTCTTCGTGAGCCTGAGATACACAGGGAAAAACAGAATGTAATCCTTAAGGAACAGGCAACAAAGGGCTCTGCTAGCGGGATGGGAACACACACAGACAAGATGGAAATGGGCTTTTCCTTTCCCATTTGGAACAAACAGTTGTCCCTTGAACTCACACAGATTTTCACCAAGAATTGATCCTGCCTGGCAGCAAAATAAGGTTTTGGGTTTTTTTTCCCCCTGCTGTCTTAGAAATGGGAAATGACATGTTCTTATTCCCATTGATAGACTATACTCACAGAAGGGAGTATGTCTAGTACGCCAGACTTGGAGTGTCCACAAAGAATGAAAGAAACAGGCCGAGGCTTGCCAGAATTTTATCCCCTAGAGAATGTATCTTTCCAGGTGAGCCACAAAAATCAACATCCATTAGGAGAACTCTGAAATCTGACTTGTTCTATCCCAGCCATGGATTTCAGAAAATTGAGTCTGCTGTCCTCTTTTTGGTGCTTTCATGTAATTTCTGGGCTTACAGAGAACCTATGAAATTGAATCTATTTTTTTGTGATAATGTCCTATCATTCTTTTTCAAAACATATCTTCCTCTTTTCATCTTCTTTGTATATGTGTATGAGTGTGTGTGTGTGTGTGTGTGTGTGTGTGTTTTGTACTGGGGCTTGAATTCAGGGCCCCCTGTTATCACTTGACTTTCACTAAGGCTGACACTCTATCTACCTGTGCCATAGCTCTACTTCCAGTTTTTTGTTGGCTAATTGGAGGTAAGGGTCTCACAGATCTTTCTACCTGGTTTGACTTAGAACTGTGATCCTTAGATCTCAGCCTCTTGAGTAGCTAGGATTACAGGTATGAGCCACTAGCACCTGGCACCATCTTCTCTATTTTATAAGAAATTTTGAAATCTGCCTATATTTGTTTTAGGAATCCCTCTTTTTCAACTGAGAAATTCACTAGTGTAAAATATTTACAAATTAATTTCCCTTCTTTTTCTTTTTTTTGGGGGGGGTCCAGTCGTGGGGCCTGAATTCTGGGGCGTGGGCACTATCCCTCAGCTCTTCAGCTCAAGGCTAGCACTCTACCACTTGAGCCACTGCGCCACTTCCGGCTTTTTTCTTTTTGCTTATGTGGTGCTGAGGAATCGAACCCAGGGCCTCTGGCATGCATGGCAAGCGCTTTACCACTGAGCCAACTTCCCAGCCCTAATTTCCCTTCTTTTCCCCAGCTCTTTTGTTTGCTGTCATTAATACAAGAGCTGATTGATCACTGGGAGATTCATGTACTTTCTTATTGTAATACTGTGAGAGTAATAAAGTGGGTTGGAAGGATAGTAAGAGAATAGTTGACATGTCTTGAGCTATTTGTAGAGCTGTCTTAAATTTGTAATGATCTTAGTCTCATTAATAATGCCTGCTAATAATGATTAAGATGAATAATTATACTAGTTTCCTCAAGACAATCTTGGCTTTTGCCTGTGGTCCTGGAATAATAATTACTAGAACTTTCTTAAAAGTGATCTGGTTTGAATGTTCAATTATGTGGCCACTCTGTAAATCACATAAAACAGTATTCTGCTTCCACAATGGCAAGTAACTCCACATCTGTATGCTAACTGTACATTAAACAATGACATTTTTGTCTAAACTTTAATTATACATTTCATTCATCCTAGAAATTGCCCTTCTGGGAATCTATTCTACAGACATTCTCTTGCTTTAAGTAGAACATGCACACAAACACAAATACAAGAATTTAGTGGAAACTACAGGCTGGGAATGTAGTTTAAGTTGTACGAGTGTACACCAGGCAAGAGTGAGGCCCAGAATTCAAACCCCAGTGCTGGCAGGAAAAAAAAAAGAATATTTAGTGACAACTAGAAAAAGATCTCAATGCATTAAACATAGTGAAATCCTATGTAACTATTATCAAAGAAGATGCTAGGTCTATTTGAGGTAATGATATATAATTTTTATTTTTTGTAATTCAATTTTATGTTTTAAATATTTATTTGTTTGCAGAGATGCTAAAGGGCTTTCAGTTTGCTTGGCTTTCTTGCTCATGGCTGGCATTCAAGCCACACTCCCAATCCAGCTTCTTGCTGGTTATTCATAGAAAGACTATCCCAGACTCCATCTTTTTTGTCCAGGTTGACTTCAAACCTTGACTCTCTAGGCCTTGGCCTCTTGAGTAACTAGTTTTACAGGCATGAGCCACTGGTACTCAGCTCAAGACATTTAATTTTAAAAGTTGTAGAAGGCTGGGAAGGTGGCTCTGTGATAGAGCGCTTGCCTTGCATGCATGAAGCCCTGGGTTCGATTCCTCAGCACCACATAAGCAGGAAAAAAAAGCCAGAAGTGGCACTGTGGCTCAAGTGGTAGAACGCTAGTCTTGAGCTGAAGAGCTGAGGGACAGCGCCCAGGCCCAGAGTTCAGACCCCACAACCGGACCTCCCCCTCAAAAAAAAAAAAGTTGTAGAAATAAACACTTTTAAATTTAAAAAAAAGTTGTAGAAATATACATATATAGCACGATTGGCCGTGGCTGGTTCCATAAAGCCTTTAGCTTCACTCATAATCTCCTCCAGCTCCCACCCCTAAAATCATGCCAAGTCAATATCAACCTAAATCTTAACTGCTTACCATGAAAAACACAAGATACCCACAATTCCTCCCATCATACCAGATTGCCTCCTCTAAGCTCCTCAGATATAGAAATGTTAGCGATGCCATGATCTCTAAAATATTCTGCATGTAATATGTATGTTGGGAAAAGATTCAAAAGCTGTTGACTATGAGTGCTTCTGGGAAGGCAGTGTTGTTAACTTATGTACTTTTACTTTAATCCTAAGTACATATTGCTCATAATTTTAAAAATTAGTTTTAAGGGAATATGTTCATGGTTAATTTCCTATATACAAAAGGAGATACACATAAATAAATGTATTTTAAAGTTGGCTCTAGGAACCTTTATATAAAGAAAAAGCTAAGGCAGGCCTCTGGCATTTTTCCTGAAATATACTTGGGAGTGGATATGTCATGTTCTACAGTTATCTCCCAATTATCAGGCTAATTGAGGAAAGGAATAGCTTGAGGAAATAAGGTTGAAATGTACCTTTTGGTTTCCAACATATTCGTGACCAATTTAACCCAATCAGTTGCACAGATACATTAATGATTTCCCCTTCAAAAGTAGGCTATAAAACATGAATCAAGGACTAAAAAGGACTGACTGGCTTTCACTTTTCCCCTTTCACTTCTCTGATCTAGCTCCTAAGACAACTCTAAACACAAAAGGGCTAACAACATAGGAATGAACTGTGTAAAATTAACTGTATAAAATTAACAGGTCAGATTGTATCATTTCCATTGTCAAGAGTTACAAAATGTTGTTTTCATTTAATATTCCTTATAGAGTTGAAGGAAGAATAAGAAAAACAACAAAAAAACCTGATACAAAAAAATTCAACATGCCGGATGTAGGTGGCTCATGTCTGTAATGCCAGCTATTCAGAGGCCGAAATCTAAGGATCACAGTTTAAAGTCAGAACTGGCAATTAATCAGAAAAAAAAAAGCCAGAAGCGGAGGTTGGCTCAAGTGGTAGAACACCAAATGTAAGCAAAAAAGCTAAGGGACAATTGCCCAGTCCCTTAGTTCAAGCCTCATGCTAGCCCAGAACCAAAACCAAACCAAGCAAATAAAAAGCACTTAAACATGTAGAACTGGAGCACTCACCCCTCCTCTCTGGAACCTCATTTAGCTACTTGGTTAGTTATTATCCTTGAAGACTTCCCTCCAGAGGTTCCCTCCTGTCTTCCCACCCTCAGCCCATCTCTCCCTCAGTCCTGGCAGGAGGACTGAAGCCCATTTTTGTTTCTTTTCTCCTCAAGTTTCTTTTAGAGATCAACCTGTCTTATGTGGTTTCCCCATGGTCATGTATCTCCACTGAGAACATCGAAGTGAATAGATTATACCTTCCTTTGGTTGTGGGGAAAACTAATGTACAAGCTTACCTGAAGCCCGGGTTCCTGACACAGTAACTGGCACATAGTAGGTATTAGTAACTACTTGTTTAATGAATAAACCTATTATGTCTCTGTAACTCCTAATTCATGGGGAAGGGAAGAAAAGGCACGGAAAGCCCTCAAAGCCTTTTTGCAGGTCCCTTGGGGGCAGGAATTCCCCGGTCAGGACAAGTGCAGCCTTGTTTTGGCATTGGCTACAAATGTGTTTTGTAGTTGCTCACTGCCTAGAGTTCAAAAGCTAGTGTACTCCTGCCACTGTCCCGTATTGGTTTGAAGTGCTTTCTGCAAATGCTTCAAATTACAGTTTCCCTAACCATTTTTTTTCCTTTTCCTAGGAAATTGGAGTAAATCTTTGGAACTAATAGCATGAGACCACATGCATTCCACATACACCTATTGTTATTTGTTGGCTTAACCCTGCACAACATTCTGGATAAACTGGCTTAGGAGACACAGCGACTCATGCCATTTTCTCTGTAACCAGGGTGACCTGAGTACTTCAGGCTGGGAGGAAATTGGTTTTTTGCACTCTTGCTTTGTAGCTCCAACAGCAGATGAGTCTGGGTACCATCTCTGCATCCATCAACATGACTGAATTAGTTGCTGCTCTATCTGATATTAATAGCGATGGCGTCTGGCAACAGGAAATCTTTTCTGCTTGGCTAAAAGAGGTTGTGACCTACTTGCACGTGATTCTAATGGGAGCGTGAAAATCTGCATTTGCTAGAGTTTTAACAGCACCAATTAGAGACACAATAGCATGAACTAGGTAACCTTTAAAAACCCAGTGAGTCTGAGGCTATTAACTATTCAAATGTTATGAATGAACTTAATAGATATTGGTTCCATTTCTAACATCTGACTGCCATTTACTGGGGAAACTAGCACTTGGATGGACAGTGTGAAAATGGGAGAATATAGAAGTGCCAGAGAGAAAGTGACCTGAAAGCACAAGATTGGATAGGAACCACCATGTACTTGGTACTGCAGGGGTGAGCGGTACAGAAATGCTCAGAACAGAATTTTGAAAGACAGAATCAGAAGTGTCCTCTCTACTCTGTAAAGCAGTCCCTGACTCTGGGATTTCCTAGTTCAGTAAGATGAGCTAAGGGGGAATCTGCAGGAAACACTAGTCATGGTAAACATAGGCAAGATGTATAAAGAGAAGGCTTAATTTCCAACTGTGTGTGCCTGTGCATGTTTCAAAGCAATATATGTGCAGAAAACAGTTTTTAAAGGCACAAAAGATCTAACAAAACAACCAAAGCAGAAGTAATTCCACACATACCCTTCCCCTCCAGATAATAGTCTTTGCCATTTGGGGTCTGGGTCTGTATGCTTCTAGTGTTTTGTTTATGAGCAGATTCACACATTTGCAGACCATTTTTTAGAATATAAATGATAGTTTGCTGCAGACACAGACACTGTCCTAGAACCTGGCATGGAATAGCTTGAAACATCCTAGTGAGCAGGTTGTGAGGAATTGTTTCCTTTCTTTCTGGGGTCCGTACACTTGTTTTACCCACCCCTCCTGACTGCCTGACTACAGGAGGCTGATCTCATGGAGACTGACCCAGGGGCCTTTTGTTCATTGACAGGGAAAATGGCTGAGCTTAAAATAATGACAAGGCTCTGCTTTGTACATTACTTTGCATATATTTTCTTTCTACATATACAAGGCTCTTAAGTAAGCATGTAAGATAAAACAAAATAGATTGATTAATGTAGTCTACAGCCTAACATTCAAGGCATCCCATTTGTGAAATGAAACCATATAATCACAGCCTGGAGTCAGAAAGCCGACTCTGTACATGGAGAGCAAGACTGAGCCAAGCGGAAGGAGACTTTCATTCACAGCCCTGTGCCTCATTTTTCCATCTTTTGTTTCATGGTGTTTCATATTTTTTTGAGACAGGAGTCCAGGATGTTCTTGAACTCCCAATATTCTTGTCTCTGCTTCCAGAGTGCTGGAATTACAAGTATGTACTCCCATGCTGAGACTGACCAGTGGGTCTGAGTTTCTACTCTCTCCTACTCCACTTGGCATTGTCTATAAACTTGTTCCTTACCTCATACAGATGTCCCCTGTGTGCTCCCTTAAACATACTACTTAGCATTTGTAAGGTGTTGAAAGAAACACCTTCTTCTTTCCTTTCCTCCTCCCTCCCTCCCTCCTCTCCCTCTCTCTCTCTCTCCCTCCTTTTCTTCCTTCCTTCCTTCCCTCTCTCCTTCCTTCTTTCCTTCCTTCCCTTCCTTCCTTCCTTCCTTCCTTCCTTCCTTCCTTCCTTCCTTCCTTCCTTCCTTCCTTCCTTCCTTCCTTCCTTCCTTCCTTCCTTCCTTCCTCCCTCCCTCCCTCCCTCCCTCCCTCCCTTCTCTCTCTCTCTTTCTCTGGAGTTTAAACTCAGGACCTTTGACTCACTAAGCAGGTATTACACTGTTTGAGCCACAGACCTTTTTTTTTCTTCTTGTTTCCATTTCCTGGAATTCATTTTGATAAATATTATTTTATATGATCAGAAGCACAGAGGCATTGCACCTTTGTGTTCCTTCCCTAAGAGCTAGACATTTCTAGCTATTTTTCAGGTAAGGTCTTATGATTCTGTTTATTTCGTTTCTGTGCTGGTCTGGGACTTGAACTCAGCGCCTAGGTGCCATCCCTGAGCTTTTTTTGCTCAAAGCTAGTTCTATACCACTTCAGCCACAGCTTCACATCTGGTTTTTTGCTGGTTAATTGGAGAGAAGAGTCTCAGACTTTCCTGCCCAGACTGACCTTGAATTGAAATCCTTAGATCTCAGACTTCCAAGTCTCCTTGATTTCAGGTGTGAGCTACCAGCACCTATCAGGTTTTGGGATTTTTTTTCCCCCAGATATCGATGCCTCCTTCATAGCTGGATCAGGCACAATGCCTGGGTTATTAATTGAGATAAGATCTCACTAGCTTTTTTGCATGGATTGTTCCCTAACCATGATCCTCCAGATCTCTGCCTCCTGAGTAGCTGGGATTGAAGATATGAACCACCATGGTCATTGTGCCTGGCTGTTTAATTATGTGAACTTACTGATATGAATAGATCGGTCATTCCTGTTACCTATCATGATGTAACAAGCAACCCCAATATTAGTATTCTAAAATGATCACCATCTTATTGTGCTTGTACATTCCATGGTTAGGAATTCAGACAGAGTATACCAGGGTTAGTTTTGCCCTGCCCTGTGATATTTAGTGATTATGTGTCTCTAGTGGGGCTGGGGACTGGACAGCTGGAATAGAAAGATGACTTCCATTTTCAAATGTTCTTTCTTTATGGACTCAGTGCCCTGGTTTGCAATGCTGAAGAACTGGTTCAACAGAGACCGACCTGGGTGTGGCCTCCCTGCATCATGACCTCAAGGCAGACACGATTCTTGTGTGGCGGTTCAGGGCTTCAGATGCTAGCTAGTATCCCCAGGAGCAAGGTGCAAGAAAGACCATGACATGTTATGATCTTGCCTAGGAAATCACAAGCTTCATTTCTACTCTATTCCATTGTTCAAAGCAATCCGAAGTTCATGTGGATTCCAGGGATGGGAATATGAACTCCACCCTTGATGAAAAAAATGTCCAAAAAAAAATCAGCAGCTATGTTTCAAAATGTCTACCCAGCTATTTAGGCATATCTTCTAGATTTTCATACACATAAAAGACAATTTTGGAGGATATACATGAAGTGTCCATGTTGAGAGGAAAGAAGATATTTACTCTTCTGGTCTATACTTCCGAAGGAGGGAGTTTTTGTTTTTTTTTTAAAATCCTGGTGGAATTATGGGTATGTTTCATTTTCTAAAGAAAATCTCTTCCTCCTCTTCCTTCTGTTCTTCTGCTTCTGCTTCTGCCTCTTCTCCTGCTTCTGCTACTGCTTCCTCCTCCTCCTCCTTCTCCTTTTCCTCTTCCTTCTCCTCCTCCTCTTCTTTCTATTTTATAAGGCTTTCAAGAACTAAGAATACTACAGCAAGTCCTAAATTGGCATGTTTAAAAACAGAAGTACTATTCCATCTAGCTAGATGCAGGGCATGCCAAAAGACTGAGATATGGGGGTCTGTCGATATCAGCCCATTTCCCACCTTCAGGCCATAGAGAAAGGACAGAAAAACTCTTTGGAGCAGGACACTAGTGGGTCATGCCTGTAATCTTAGACACTCAGGAGATTGAGATCTGAGAATTGAGGCTTGAAGACAGCCAGGCAGGAAAGTTCATGAAACTCTTTTCTCCAATTAACCACCACAAATAGAGGTGTGGCTCAAGTAGTGCAGCACTAGCTGTGAGTGGAAAAGCTAAGTGAGAGCATGAGGCATAGTATCAGCACACACTAACGTGCCACCCCCTCCCAGTCACCAGTGTCATTTCTCACTAGAGCTGTAAGGTGTCCAGCACATTCAATAAATCTGGTCTAGTTTTCTGTGCTTTTTTGATTGCCTAAGTTTTTGGAACATGTTATTTCTTTTAATTATTTAAAAAAGAATATATACTGCTTATTATTTAAGTGCCTATCAGTTATGTGCTTAAAACCTTGTGGTGCCTTTGTACTGTCTTCTAGATCAAAGTTGATGTGGCTTACACAGCACATTATGACTGACTCCTCCATCTTCCTTTCCCAGCTTCCCCTTGCCAACTACTTTCCATAGTCCAATAGTATGGATACAAAGGTACCAAATGCATCCTGGTTTCCTGTGCCTCTTCTAGGCTCAGGATGTTGCTTTAGAATATCTGAGCATCCATCATCCACACCTTTTGTTTGAGGGCTGGAAACTTTCAGCCCAGGTACCATCTTTGCAGGCCAATTATCCATCAGGGGTTCCATTAGTGAGAGACTGGGATTTTCAGATGATGTTTTCAGTAGCTGGAATCGAGTTAACATGGTCAATACTCTGCTTCTAGTCCTCCACACAAACCGGCACACAAATGGTAGTTGGTGTTCATATAGTGTTAAGAAGCAAGGAAAGTCAGGGATGGTTTTGTTTTTTTTGGGGGGGGGAGTGTTAATTAATATTGAAAATGATCTAAGGGGTTAATTTCTTTATGTTTTGATAGTGCAAGGCAGAGTACTAGTAAATGAATGCTTTGGAAGATGACCCTCCATATTGCCAGAGCAACAATCTGCCCTTGAAATTTGCCTTTCAGTTCAGGTAAAAGTGGTCACTGTTTGGGTATTTCAATAGCCTGCAGCAAGGGTAGATTGTTGCTCTGTACTGATTTGATCTTAGTCTTGCCCCAGTATGCAATGCTGAAGAACTGGATCACCCTTATTGCTCTCTTCCCCCATGGCTTCTTACCCCATACCTGGGGTGATGGACACAAAATCTTTTGGGTGAGAGCAAATGATCCAGAAACCCCATATGTTGAAAAAGTTGGAACATGTGACATTTTCATAACTGATCATTTTGCTTAGAAGCTCCTGACATACTTGTATCACATTCTCTTTTGTTTTTGTTTTTGTATTTCAATCCAATAAAGCACATTAGTGTTTCTTTGTTGTGCTTTACTTCTTTTGTTTGGCAGCAAGCCACTGTTTCCTTATTAAATAAAAGGTTATTTTCCTAGTTCAAATCAGCTGCTGATATAGCAGACTTCACTTGTAACTTGATATAGATTGGCCTTTTGGTGCCCTGCTAAAATGAACAGACAATCATGAACTTCTCAGATTGGGAAGATTGTAATACCTCATATTTGTAAAATATATAAAGGGTTACATACAGTCTGATTCTTAAAGATACACACTGTTGTCTGAGTTTTACAAAAACCTATAAAGAATGTATCTTCTTTATCTAAAAGATTTTATAAATAGTAGCCAGGAGATGCAGCACACATCTATAATCCCAGCTACTTAAAAGGTGAGAGTGGAAGGATTTTAGTCAGTAACTTGCTGGGAGAGTACTTTTTTCAGCTTGTTCCTCAGCTTCCTACCCATGCAAAAAATGCAAGACCCCATCTGAAAAACAAACTCAAAGCAAAAGGATTAGCTAATGTGAACACCCAAACAGAAAGATCTTATAGACAAAGAAAACAAGAACCATCAAAGTTAAGTCGTTTGTCTGAAATTATAGAGGTACAGCGTTCTAGGTCCAGCACTGAGCTAACTCTGCCAACACCATAGCTTTCTTTATCATGGTTAGTACACGTCAATAGATAAGGTAATTAATAACTAACTTCATAATTGCTTGGGGTTAAGAGTTCAGAACAAAATCAACAGTGGCCATATCTCCTAGAAGACTGTTCTAAAACCTTACCAGGAGGCTCCTAGATCCATGTCTGGTGTCTAGGAAAAGTAAACATTATACTAAGAATTTACTTCATGCGTTGTTTTTCTTGAAGTCTGCAGAATCTTTGGTTCAAATTATCCTGATGTCAAATTTAAGAACATGCTTTGTATCTTTAATCAATAGCCACATTCCCTTTCTTTATCTTGGCAGCAGAGCTTAGCCAGTGACATACTGGAAAGAGAGATATAAATCCTTAGATAGCTTCTTGTAGTTTATCCCCTGTGATAAATTTCCAGGACAATAAGGGGGATTTTCATTATGGAGAATTTGACATTAATTTATTTACTCTAGTTATTTGTTCTTGCTTTTATTTAAAGATGAAGTATGGCTTTTTTAAGTATAATAGGATTCAAGCTCCTTGCTGCCAATCTTTTTTTTCAATTTTTACTTACTTATTTTTTTTTAACAGAACTGATGATTGAACTCAGAGTCTCATGTTCTTGCAAGGCAGATGCTCCAGCACTTAAGCTACTCTTCAGCTTCTCTTCATGCTGCTTTTTCCCACATGCTACCAAATCCATGGCTCTGGCCTAGGCTGTGATTTTCTACTTATGTTCCTGTGTCACTAGAGATGACAGGTTCCCAACATTGCTCTTAGCCATTGTGCTTCTTCCATAGCAACCCGTGCCACTGTGCCCAGCCATTGGTTGAAATCAAGTCTTACAAACATTTTTTTTTTTTTAGCCCAGACTGGCCTTGAACTGCTCTCTCCTGATCTTTGCCTCCCAAGTAGCTAGGATTACAGGTTTGAGCCACCACACCTGATTTGTTCTGCTGATTTCTAGCCACAAGCTAGGGCCAGTTACTTAGTTTCTTGAGTCTTAGTTTCTTCCTTTTAAGTTAGTCATGACATGCATAAAGATTATGAAGATTTCTTGCTGCCTCTTCCCCTAATTTCCACTGGGGATCCTCCTCACCTAGTCTCTATCCACTGGTCTTCAAAGCTGCTGGTCATGAGGCCAGTTCAAAGCTGAGCACTTGGTCATATCTAATCAGAGTGCAACTGGGCAGTCAGGAGGAAGCTGAGGGCTGCACCTGAGAGCTGATCTCCATTTCCACCTGAAATAGAGATGCTGAAAGACTGTCTGGCTGGAGTAAACTGCAAGCTGACTGGGCCGCCCCCCTCCCCACAGAGAACCTGAGAACAAAGCCAACACTGAAAGGAAGGTGGAGCCCAGCCAGGAGACAGAGAGAGACAAGGTTCTGATGACATTGTTTAAGTCCAGTCATATTTGAAGCCAACTCCATGCCTGGACTTTCCAATTTATTGCAAGCCAATAAAGGCACTTGGTGAGATATCATTTGATTCAGATACATTAAAATAAGATTAAATTATAGTCTACCTAAATGTGAGAGTTAACAAAACTAATGTACTATAAAATGGTCAACAAAATATCTGGCACATACTAAGTGCCAATAAAGACTCAATTGATTGTGCATCTGATAGAATTTGGCCTAGAAAAGAAGGGACTCCATGGCTCTTTTTCAGGCATAGTCAAGAGTCAGTGTTAGGGATAGGTTGAATTCCAGGAATTACATTCTCATAGATTCCAAGAAGCTTTTCCTGTCTCCCAAAAATATCTCTCTCATTGGCACAGATAATCCTAGGTGTCAAAAATAGTTCATCAGTTCCTTTAAGACCTTTAAAAAGAAATGTCATGTTTTGCCACAGCACCTGTGTGAATGAGTTCATTAGCTCCATTCCTCAAGACAGATTTTTGGTAGTGGCCTTGAGATGGCAGAGTCTTCTGACTGCTTTCTAATTGTATCCAGAGGATTCTTGGGGACTGAAATTCTAAGTTTTCCCACAGATTCACTGGCTGTCCTTGCTAGACAAGTTTCAATCAGATTTCAAAGACTGTGTCTTTTTTAAAAAAGAGATATTTGATTAAAATGACCCTGCAAGCCTTTTAAACAAGCCCAGTCTATAATTCAGTCCCCCTTCTCTGCCCAGGCAGCCCCAGATCCTATCCTTAGCTGCAGATTTTCTAAGAGAACTAAAGACCACAAGGCAGCCAAAAAGTAGTAGAAGCAGCCTGAAGGACAGAGCCAACTTTCCTCGACGCAGGTTTGTATGAGGCAGGTACTTTGCTCACCTGAGAGTCCCAATCTATAAAGGAGATGTCTGGAGACAAATAATGGAGATGCTGCCTGAGCTGAAAACAGAGTAAATAGTTCAAAGTTTGTCAGAGCGAGGACATACATACATACCCTGGGTAAGGACTAGAGTCATATTTCAGAGACTAGGTGGAGCTGCCTGGAAGCCACATTGTAACCAATATCAGGAGTCCCAATTTAACCCCCTTTTTCCCTTCCTTACTTCAGCTTACCTTTTTTGGGGGGGAGGGGGGGTCCGGTCATGGGGTCTGAACTCTGGGCCTGGGCGCTGTCCCTCAACTCTTCAGCTCAAGGCTAGCGCTCTACCACTTGAGCCACAGCACCACTTCCGGCTTTTTTCTTTTTGCTTATGTGGTGCTGAGGAATCGAATCCAGGGCCTCATGCATGCAAGGCAAGCGCTCTACCACTGAGCCACCTTCCCAGCCCCTTCATCTTACCTTTTTCTTCACTTGTAGTCCTTGTTTTCTTGGTTTTCAACATTCATAACACCCTCTGCCACCCGCCAAAGTCTCATTCTGTGAATAAGAGTAGTTGCCACCTCAGTGACTAGTAGCTTCATCTTGGGACTTTCTAGACACTTTCTACCTCTTTGCATTTCTTGGCCAACCCCTGTCAGGCAGTAAACCACCAAAGATCCCCACATAATTGCTCTGAGCCAGCATCAGCTGGGTCAGCACACAGACCGCCAAAGAAGGCACCTGCCACTTCCTGTGCTGGTGACTTGGGGGGAAATGGAGCTTTCTCAAGAGTTTAGAGAGAAACATGTAGGTTAGAAGCATTTTGGTTCTATTTTATGTATTTTGGATAGGGAGAAGGTTTTGTAAACTATTATTGTCTTCTTCACACAGTTATACAATGGGGTTTCAGGACCCCTTTTGAATAACTACTTACAGATAATTTTAAAAAATCAAAGTAAAAACCAAAGAGGTTTCAGTTGACTTGCCCATTTATATGTGTATTTTCAGTCCATGTCTGTGTCCCATGCATCTCCTTTGCATCATTCTCCTCCCACCCTCATCTACCCCATTCCCCACCCATCCCCTCAAGTTTCCTAGCTTAGTTTTCATGTATGTATGTTATTATTCGCATATTGGGTATTATCTCATGCATGTTATTGAGTATTCTCTCACCATTCTTCTTGTGATTTGTCTACCTCCTTCCCTTAACCCTCACCTCCCATCAGTCAAGACATATTTCTGCTTTTTTTTGTATTCTTGATGAACCGCCTGATCATTGTTCAAAGGGGTTATATCTTATCATCTCACTCCTATATCTGCCATCCTTCAGTCAGGTTGCTGTGTGGATATGGGTATGGTAGAGCATAAGCTTTGTGTGCATTATTGTTAATTACGCTTAAGAACCTGTGGTACCTCAAATTATTTTGCATTTACTTCCCACACTCAGGGATAAATGGAATTCTGTACTTCTATCATTTTCTATCCTTTCCCTCTGTTATCCTTTTCCCTTTACTTTCCCTTTTATCCATTCTCTCTCTATTTCACTGCTTACATTTGAATAAAATTTTATACACATCCCCCAACTAGAAAGAATTAGCCCAATACAAACAAGCATTTCTAAGTGTCCCTGCCACTATACAGTATGCACAAGATAATTTGACTGACAGCAAGAAAATGTATGCAAGATGCCCAGGAGTAAAAGGGAACTATTTATCATAGATACCCTGGGAAAGAATATTGAGACTAATCACATCAGCATATCTTAGCTTCCTCAGAATCAGATTCTGTGCAAGAAAGTATCTTACTCAAATTGATAGGCAGCCTGATTTCACTATTTAGAAATATATTTTATATTAGAAATATATTTTATATACTAAGGAATCTTTTTTAAATTATTTTTTGGTAGTACTAGGCATTGAACTCAGGTCTTAGAGCTTGCTAGGCAACCTCTTAAGTCCTGTTTAGCTTTGTTATTTTTCACAAATGTCCAGGCCAGCTTGGACCATGATTTACCTATATGTGCTTCTCATATAGCTAGGGTCCAGCTACTGATTGAAATTAGATTTCACATTTATGCTCAGACTGGCCTCAAACCTTAATCCTCACAATCTCAGCCTCCCAAGTAACTAGGATCACAGACAAGAGCCACTGATATACCTGACTTATACTAATAAATCTTTAATGGCATATAATTATTTTAAATGTTTATTTAAATTTATAATTTATTAAAATAAAATAATTGCTCATGTTTATTTTAATTGCTTATTTTTATTTTAACTGTTCTGGGAAATGTAGCTGTTTCTACAAAGAAGGAATTGGGCTGATATAAAGAACCATAGCAACCCAAGTGCCAGTGGCTCATACCTGTGATCCTAACTACTCAGGAGGCTGAGATCTGAAGATCACGGTTCAAAGCCAGACTGTACAGGAAAGTCTGTGAGATGCATATCTTCAATTAACCACCAGAAAACTGGAAGTGATACAGTGCCTCAAATTGGTAGAGCACTAACCCTGGACAACAACCACCAAAAAGAGCTCAGGGACAGAGTTCAGGCCCCATGGCCACCAACAAAAACAAAAAGAAGCATGGCAGAAACATAAGCAATGGGGGCTGGTAAAGGCCAGCTTGAAGGGTTCTTCTTAGGCTAACAGCTACACTGTAGGTGGCCATCCCATTAACCATTTCTCCTTCCTCCTATAAGAACTTTAATTTTTGTTTAGATAGCTGAGTGCCCAGGGCCAGAGTACAAAACACAACAGATCTTAATCAACTGTTTTAATCCACTGTGTTCTGCTCTAGCAGAATACCAGAGACAGTGGTATAATGTGTAAAGAAATTTATTTCTTAACAATTCTAGAGAATAAGGATCCAAGAACAAGAGACTGTCATGTGGCAAAGGTCTTCTTACTTGGATCATTCCATGGCAGAAGGTTGAAAGGCATGATGGAGAGAGAGGGAGTTGTGGTGGCGGGGGGGGGGGGGGGGGTTCTTGAGAGAAAACACATAGGACCCAGTTCGTTATTTTATAACTTACTCCTGGATAATTCATTAATCTACCCAGTTCATTATTTTATAACTTACTCCTGGATAATTCATTAATCTGTTTCTATTCATGGGGCTGGTCCTTTGGCCCAAATGTCTGTCCTCAGGCCTGACCCCAAAGCATTGCATAGGGAACTGAGTTTCCAACACATAAACTCTGGGGACACATTCAAATTGTAGCACAGGTCATAGCCATCTCTTTTGATGATAATGCTTAGTTTCTAGGATTTAGCATTAAGTTCTAACCAAATAGTTTTTTAAGGGTTAAGGATATCCAAGGGAGAAGTAGTTGATTATTTCTGTGTGTGTGTGTGGTATGGTATGGGGTATGTGTGTGTGTTTGTGTGTGTGTGCACATGCGCCCACGTGTGTGTGTGCACATGCACATACCAGAGCTTGAACTCAGGGCCTCTAGCACTTATTCAGATTTTTCTGCTCCTGGCTGGTGCTCTAACACTTGAGCCATAACTGTACCCTGACTTATTTGCTGGCTAATTAGAGATGAGTTTTATGGAGTCTTCTGCTGGGCTGGCTTAAACTTTGATCCTCTAAGAGTAGCTAGAATTACAGGCATAGCCACTGGCACCCAGCTCCTGATTCTTTTTGTTAATAATAGCAATTCCTGTTTTCATCCTTCTCTTCCCCTTGTGACTTGGATGTGATATCTAGAGTTACAAAAGCCATATTATTACCATAGTGAGCAGCCTGAGAATGAAAGAGAAAGGAGAAAAATGACAAGATCTCAAACAACATTTGTAAGGCTGTCTACCTTAGGCCTCACAATTATTTACTTTAGCTCAAGAAACAACACGTGTCCTTATGGTTAAGCCACAACAGTTGTGTTTATAGTAAAATTTGTTATAACTGCTGTTAAGGATGACATTTATACGTATGGAAAGAGACTTAGGGCATTATCGTACAGAGGACTAGGACCTTGTGAAGGTTTACAGAAGACAATGAGTTGTCCAAATTTCTGCTTTAAAGTCATTACACATGCCAGGTGCCAGTGGTTCCAGCCTAGGTAGGAAAGCCTGTGAGACTCTTATCTCCAATTACTCACCAAAAAGTAGAAGTGGAGCTGTGGCTCAACTGGTAGAGCAGTAGCCTTGAGGAACAAAGCTCAGGAACACTCAGGTCCTGAGTTCAAGCCCCAGAAATAGCCCACATGCACACACACACACACACACACACACACAATCATTACATGCATGTCTATAATACTAGCTACTTGGGAAGCAGAGATAGAAAGACCCAATTTCAAGGTTACCTCTAGTAAAATTAAGTCAAGATCCTATTTGAAAACTAAACTAAAAGCAAAATGCCTTGGGATAGGACTCAAGAGGCAGAGCACTTGCTAGGCAAGTGCTAGGCAAGACCCTGAGTTCAATCCCTACTACTATTTAAAACAACAACAGCAAAAACTGAAAGAAAGAAAACCAATTGTAACAGTGGCTGCTGTGTGCACAATAGGCTATGGGCTAGAATGAGAAATCAAGGTCAAGACCAAGGGACCAACAATAAAGCTACTATAGTGTCCAAAAGAGTCAGTAGAACCTAAGCAAAGACAGGAGGAGCTAAGTCTTAGGAATATCTTTAATCCAAAATAATGAAAATTAAGGACAACCTGGGTGTAAGAAGTGAGGAAGAGAAGAATATCAGAAAGGGTGCTGGGCTTCTGGCTTGGTCAACAGACATGAGACAAATGCTGGTTTTTGCCACAAGCTAGTCAAATGCTCCTAAGCTTCTTTCCTTACTGCAAAGGAATATGATTAAAAATATGGTATCAGTTAGAGCGAATCTCTCTTGACAGCTTGATTCCCAGAGGCACTTTTCTTGCCTAGGGGACTAAAAGCAGCCAGGATGACCACTTGGGGCAAGAGAAACTACTCTTTCAACTTAAATGAACAACAGTATGAGAAGCCTCAATGATACATAGGTTATGTATGAGGATTCAACCCAGCCAGATATGGTTTCCCATTGGTCCAGGTTTATTTGTTTAGGCATAGTCTTGTTCTGTAGCCCATACTGACCTGGGACTTGAGATCCACCTGCCTCTGCCTCCTGAGTGTTGGAATTACAAGTATGTATCACAATCCCCAAGTGAGTTACGATTAATTTTTATTGAAGTTCTTATACACAGCCTTGTCTACATCCCCTTGGATTCACTATGAGAGTAGAAGATTTTATTTTCCAGATTTGCTTAGCTGCTTCTTTTTCAGGAAGATAAGAAGTAATAGAACACATAAAAATGATGTGCTTACCCTGGGGGGAATGATGCAAAACCAGGCAGAAAGCCCAGAGACTGTTGCCAGGATACATGCCTGCTGGATGGCAGAGGTCATGGAATTGTGGAGAGGATTTCTTTCACAAATAACTAATTAGTAGTGTTCTATTTGTCCTCATAGAAGATTGCCTCAGGTTCACCAAGACTTACTACCGTTCAAATGCTTCATCCCTCCCATTCCCAAACCACATTTTATATAAGTCTCTCCCATGATCTCATTAGATGGGGGAGGGGATGAAGGATGCAAAGGTCCGGACCTTTCTCTGTTCTCTGGGAAACTTTACAAGGCTGTCCCAGCCTCAGATACCCCACAGGATCAGCTGAGGCTTCTGCTGCAGGCCTCTTGCTCCATAATTCAGCATCTCCCTCTGTCCATGTGTTTCACTTACAACCTTAGATGTGTCGTTTCTGCCAGCACTCCCCAAAGGAATGTCTGCATGTGTCAGAGAAAAGCTGGAGCTTGACAGTGAAAAAAAAAAAACAGACTTTATTCAGTCCTATATTGAGTAAGAACAATTGTGGACCGAAAGCCCAGGAGCAAGGTAGGTAGGGGTTCAGTGGATGGAAAATTACTATGATGGAAAAAAAAAATCAGGGCCTAGGGAAGATTCTGATGTAACCAACTTGATAGGACTCCTGCTGAAAGCAGACCAGAGCAACTAGATTTTACCTGGGAGAATGAGAACTGGATCAGATATGAAGAGTGTTAAATTCTTCCTAATCTGACCCAAACTGAAGATGCGTGCAGGCCACAACCTGAGCCTAGCTGAGAAAAGGGCTTAAAAGAATCTGCCTAAGTTTTACCAAGGAAAGAGTCTTTGTCACATGCAAATTTCTGTCTGTGTCTAGGAGACCCAACCTATGACACCAACATAGGATTAACAGTCAACTCTAATTTCCTAGGCACAAACAACATTTCTGTGGGCTTTTTTAAAGCTTATATTAGCTACATGAAGTTGGGGGCTTTCATTGTTACATCTTCACACATGCTTATGCTGTATTCCAATCAATCTCACCTTCCATAAACATCATCTTATTACCTTTTAAGAGATAATTTAACTCCAATAAAGAAGGAGTCTCAGAGGAAATTTAGCGTTCTTTGAATTCGATTAGTTTAATTTTTGAAAGGCAGAATTACTGGCTATGTAAAGATTTTTTTAGATGGGACATAAAAAGAATGAAACATAAAAGAAATGGAAGGCTGAAGCTATAGCTCAGTGATAAAGGCTTGCTTGCCTAATATGCATGAGGCCCTGGGTTTAATCCTTAGGAAAGGGAAAAGGAAAGGAGAGGGAAGAGGACAGGAGGAGGAGAAAAAGGGGAAAGGAAAAAAAGAAAGAAAATTGTGTTTGAACCCACGTCTTTCCAATTCACACAGTTTTCCTATCATCATTATTTAAAATACAGTTGCCTAATATTCAATATAAAAAGTCTTTGTGGTTATGCATAGTATTCATAAACTGCTTTGTTAAATGGCAAAAAAAAAGAAAAAAAGGGGGAAAGGAGGGAAGAGGGAAGAGGAGAGAGGAAAGGAAATGGGAGGGAGGAGAAAGGGGGAGAGAGGGGAAAGAAGAGGAGGGAGAGAAGAAGAGAAATTTCAGGCCAGATATGGTTAGCATAAAACCTGTAATCTCTGCTCCTCAGGAGACAGAGGTAGGAAGATTAAGGTCCAAGGCTTGAGACTTTGTCTAAAACAATTACTAAAAACTAAAAGCCGAAGGATCTGTGACATTGCTCAAGTGATAGAGGAAAGTTCTGAGTTCAAACTCTAATACTTAAAAAAAAGAGAAGAGTTTGATAAATAGAATTTACAAGATGTAAAAGTTTGCTCTTTTGAAATTTTATGCATTCCTTTTTGTTGTTGTTGAATTTTTGTTTTGTTTTGTTAAACCTTTGAGACAATCTCGATACATAGCCCAAACTGGCCTAGAACCGGCAAGTTCCTGCCTCGGTCTCCTGAGTTCGAGATTTCAGTGTAAACCTCTACTCTTGGAATTCTGCTAAAAGACAAGCCACAGATTAGGAGAGCGTATTTGCCAAAAATATCTGCAATCAAATTGGTTAATCGCCTGTAGAAAAACTAAAACTAGATCCTTCTATATCACCCTGCACCAGAATCAGCTCCAAATAGATCAAAGACCTTGGAGTCAAAGCAGACACCCTGAAAACATTACAAGAAGGAATAGGAGAAACCCTAGGTCTCCTTGGAACAGGCTGAAATTTTCTTTTTTTTTATTGTGATTAAGTGGTTACATAATTTCCCAAATTTCACAGTATTGTGGATAGTGATGCTCAGTTAAAGTCACAAACACATTCTAACTTTCCTGGAGCAAATTGTCTATCACGGTCTATAACATTTATGAGTTCTATGAGCTTTGCGATACAGTTATTTCTTCCACACTGGGTGATACGTACATTTCTTTTGTTTTGCATAGCATCAGCTGTTCCCTCTTTCCCATTTGTTCCCTCCCTCCCATCGCTGCCATTAAATTGCTTAGTTCATTTTGGTCAATTTCCTGTGCAGCTAATGGGTTCTGCTGTTGTATGTTTTTCCCTGATTCCCTCTAGTTCTGTGTCATCTTCCTGGTTCCCCTCCGGTGTACACATATGTACCATACATGTGATCAGCAGCATGGGGTTATTTAGTAGTGGTTCAACCAGATGAGTGGAAGTTCCTTGTTTCTTAAGTCCTGTTAATTTTGTCCTATCACCTAACATTTTGGATTTAATGTCCACTTAACAGGGATACCATGTACCATTTGTCTCTTTGCTCTTGGCTTACCTCACTCAACATGATTTCTTCTAGCTCCATCCATTTCCCTGAAAAATGTCATTATTTTGTCATTTCTAATGGCTGCATAATAGTCCATTGTGTATAGATACCACAATTTTTGGATCCATTCATCTGTGGTGGGACATCTGGGTTGTTTCCATATCCTAGCTATTGTGAACAGTGCTGCAATAAACATGGAAGTGCATGTGTTTGAAATTTTCTTAATAGAGACCCAGAAACACAACAAATGGGATTGCATGAAGCTGCAGAGCTTCTGCATGGCAAAGGACATAGCTAGCAAGATCAATAGAAGATCTTCACTAGCCATACAAAAGACAAGGGTCTCATATCTAAAATATACTTGGAACTCAAAAAATTAAATCCCCCAACAACAAATCCTCAAAGAAACAACTGTCCAATAAATAAGTGAACTAAAGACTTACAGAGAAACTTCTCTAAAGAGGAAATAAGAATGGCCAATAGACATATGAAGAAATGCTCAACCTCTCTAGCCATAAAAAAAATGCAAATCAAAACAACATTGAGATTCCACCTCACCCCAGTTAGAATGGCTATAATCAAGAAATCTAACAACAACAGATGCTTGTGGGGATGTGGCCAGAAGGGAATCCTACTGCATTGTTGGTGGGAGTGAAAACTTGTTCAACCACTTTGGAAAGCAATATGGAGGTTCCTCAAAAGACTCCACATAGAGCTCCCCTATGACCCAGCAATCCCACTTTTGGGCATTTACCCAAAGGATCACAAGCAAGACCATACTAAAGCTACCAGCACAACTATGTTTCTTGCAGCATTAGTTACCATAGCTAAGATATGGAACCAACCTAGATGCCCCTCAGTGGATGAATGGATCAAGAAAATGTGGTACATATACACAAAGGAATTCTATGCCTCCATCAGAAAGAATGACATCACGCCATTTGTTAAGAAATGCAAAGACTTGGAAAAAATTATATTAAATGAAGTAAGCCAGGCCCAAAGAAACATAGGTTCCATGGTTTCCTTTATTTGCAATAACTAGTATATGTCTGGGACAAGCAGAAAAGGTCAAAAACTATGTACATATGACCATATAAAATGATGTTAAGTGAAATGAACCCCAAGATAGGGACACAAGAGGTTTTTTTTCCCTTCTTGCTATTGTTTCCAATGTATTTATAATATCCCATGTGATTTTTTTTTGTTTCTTTGTATGTTCCTCCTCCATAATATAACCCCTGTTTTCACTGTATTTGATGTTGGTGCACTGCATCTTGTATATTTGGGGAGAGGAAGGGGAAAAAAGAATGCTTAAATAGGGATACAGGTTGACCCATTGTAACAATGAGATGCACAAGACACAGTGTTGCAAAACGAACTTTACAATTTAGGCGGGAGTGGGGAGGGAGTGTAGTTGTGGAGGTGGAAGGGAAGGGATGGTAGGGGAAAAACAAAGGATGAGGTAACAATGCTTGATAGGAAATGTATTCATTACCTTGTTCATGTAACTGTAACCCCCTGTACAGTATTTTTACAATAAAAAACATTAAAAAACAAAAAAGTATCTGCAATCAAGGAGTTAAATTAAAAATATACAAAGTATATACAAAGCAAACAACCCATTTTTCATCAAAAATCTTGTAAGAAACATTTAACATAATTAATTATTCAGAAAGTGTAAATCAAACCCACAGTGAAATATCACGACATACTCATTTGGATGACAAACTAACAAACAGGCAAACACATAAAACCCTCATAAAGGCAAGGCACCAGTGGCTCATGCCTGCAATCCTAGCTACTCAAGAGGCTGAGATCTGAGGATCATGGTTCAAAGCCAGCCCTGGCAAGAAAGTCTGTGAGACTCTTATCTCTAATTAACCACCAGAAAACCAGAAGTGGTGCTGTGCTCAAAGTAGTAGAGCCCTGGCCTTGAGTAAAAGAAGTCAGGGACAACACCCAAGCCCTAAATTGAAGCCCTATGACAGACCTCCCCCTCCCCTGCCAAATCTAAATACACTATCTGTATTTAGTTATTTACCTATTTAGGTTTTGCCACAGTCACTGAAAAATTCATCTCATGAAACTGTGACCCATGGATACAAAAGAATAAAGTTGAGCAGAATGGCTATAGCATCAAAGAGAGAAAGTCTGGAGCCCATGGTTGGGCTGTCTCCCCTGGAAGACAGACCATTAAAGGGAGAGGCCAAAGTTATTGGAGAAAGAACAGAGCTGATTGATGGAATAGAAACCCTTCTTTAATTGGAATCCTTGGTATCAAACAACAGAAGCCCCATTCAAACAATCTTAGGCAAAAGGGAAGTTTGGGATTCACACATAATTGAAAATCCAAGGTTTTAAACACAATGTCATCAGCACTCTAGCTCTGCATGTCTTGGTGTTACTTGCCTTTCCCTAGCCTTGTTTTTAGGAAGTGTTATGTTCATAAAGGAGCTGGAATCACAAAGAAAACATTGAATTGAACCCGTACTCCAGGTCCTTGAAACACTCTAACCTTATTGGGGACACTGGCACTCCTGTGCCAAGAAAGGCAAAGTCACGTTATTGGCAGCCTATAGCATACAGAAAGGAGAAGGGAAGTTAGAAAAGGAAGGAATGTTCCTAAGATAGAAAAAAGATAGTAGCTGCTTGTCACAGAGCCACAGATCTGGGAGAGTGTGGGATTTAAAGGATGAATAAAGATATCATTTTGTTAGGGGATTCCTTCTGTAACAGAGACCTAAAATCTGCTTTTGCTGAATAGCACTGACTCCATACATAGGGCCACAAATTAACCAAAAACTGGATAAAAGCTAGGCACCTCTGCCTTTATTTTGTATCTGTCTTTTGCTCTGAGTCATTCTCCCCTGTACCCTGTAGTCACTTTACAGCCATCTTGAAACCCAGGAAGAAGCAGACCAGAGACCAGATAACCCACCAAGCATCAGTAACTTGTTTATCCTGAGCAGGCTGCTCCTCTCAAGTGATAAAGCCATAACAACTTAACGCCTCCCAATAACAGAACTGAGGTAATGACTTCTGGAACAAACCTATGACTGGGACTGTGCCCCCTTCCCTGCCCCCAGTTCCTTATCTATTTAAGCCTATAGCTCTGTTGTACCCTGAAGATGTCTGTAGATAAGCTCAAGTACTGCCTTCCCATGTGCCCATGCTAAGAAAGAGATCAGTTTCTGCTCTTCACCATGTATATTGGCCTTTAGGGGTGAGTGACTGGACCTGACACATGAAATCCCAGGTGTTTGGACCTGAGTTCTAAAATTCTAGTCTCACTTTTACACTGGCTAAATTTTTGTCCACTTGACTGGGCTGACAGAGCATTGTTTCTGAGTAGATTTGTGAGGATATTACTGAAAGAGACTGCCATTTGAATTGATAGACCAAATAGAGAAGATCCTTCTTCATCAATGTGGGTGGACCTCATCTAACCCACTGAGTCCAAGTAGAACAAAAAGGCAGCTATAAGCTGGGCGCCAGTGGCTCACACCTGTACTCCTAGCTACTGAGGAGGCTGAAATCTGAGGTTCAAAGCCAGCCAGGGCAGGAAAGACCATGAGACTCTTATCTCCAATAAACCACCAGAAAACTGGAAGTGGTGCTGTGGCTGAAGTGGTAGAGCACTCGCCTTGAGCTGAAGAGCTG
Organism: Dipodomys spectabilis; assembly: GCF_019054845.1. Taxonomy (NCBI): domain Eukaryota; kingdom Metazoa; phylum Chordata; class Mammalia; order Rodentia; family Heteromyidae; genus Dipodomys; species Dipodomys spectabilis. The sequence goes on from NW_024870696.1 coordinate 14,193,565, forward strand.
AGGGACAGCATCCAGGCCTAGAGTTCAAGCCCCACGACTGACACACACACACACACACACACACACACACACACACACACACACACACACACACACACAAGGCAGCTATAGAGCCATTGCTCTCTCTTCTTGAGAAGCAGAGAGTTTTTTTTTAAATTTTCTTCTGACAATAGGGATTGAACCCAAGGGCCCAGTGTGTTCTAGGCAAAGTCTCACAGCTTTCTCCTGCTTTCTGAGCTGGAATGTCTATCTTCTGTTCTTAGTCATTGGTGCTCTTGGCTTTTGAGTTGTTGGATGCTAGAATTTACTTTACTAGAAAGTCCTGGTTTACAGGGAAACTACTGGAGTAAATTTTGAGTTGATCATAGGTCCATTTGGCCTTGATAATCACATTAGCCAATTCCTACAATACATATATGTTTATTCTTATATATCCTGTTGGTTGTGTTTCTCTGGAGGACTCTTACACAGCTTCCTTTGAGACAGATGGGAGTGAATTAAAAATGGATGAAATGTATAAAGATTGTTTTTTGTGTTTTTTTAAACTGGGAAAGAGAATATACTCAGGAAAATAAGACCCTTCTAAGTTATCTTTGTCAAGTTAGAAGTTCAGTCTTTTGCTAAGAGAGAGGGGTGGGAGAGAGATTAAGGACTGGAAAATAAATGGTGCAAGGTTTAGAAGGAACAACATGGGGAGGGAAAAACAGGGATGAATAGAAGGACTGCTAAATGGTACTAAGTCTGGAGACTGAAAGACACTTTCCCCTTTTCTCAGGACATTCACATCTGTCATCCAAAACTTGTTCTCCATTGGAAGGTAACAGTCCTCCACGCCTTAGCAAGTTGGTCCGCTCATGTTTACACAGCACCAAGTATATGGTTTGGCACTTCAGTAAGGTTCCCGAGTTAAGAGACTGAATAGTGACATGGATTACCTGAGGTTCCTGAGTTTTGGAAAGCAGATGATAAAAGTGGAGATAAAGATATATTTCACAATATATCAGAATTGGCTTAATTTCTGAGTTTAGGAAGTAGAAGTTCTAACTGTGAGTTTAGTTAGTGAAGATCATTTAGGTGTGTGTGTGTGTGTGTGTGTGTGTGTTTTACTTGTTTGTATACTTTACTATCTGAAGGCAGATACCTTGTCTGACTCAACTTCACAGTCCTGCAGGTCCTAAGGTGTCATGGAGTCTTCCATGTGCAGAGTACTCAAAATCTGTCAAACAAATCCATTAAACTTCCAGTCCTCCCTTTCCCCAAATTGTTCCTACTAAACTTTACCATTCCATTACTATAATTTAAGGTGAAACCAAGAGAATCACTTTAAAGAGCAGTTCTTGTAACTAGGACTGACTCTAGCGGCAATTAGAATCATGTGCTTTTCTTTTCTTTTGTCTGCCCCTCCTATCAGAGAAAACCCAGATCAATTTCAGGAGATGGATTGTGCTGCTTGTATGAAATGCTATGGCTTCCATTCAAATGGACTTTTCAGGAGCTGGTAAAAATGGTTTTGTTCACCACACAAATGAATTCATTTCAGTAACACACAGTTTCGATTTCTTATTACCTTTAGGATTGTAAAGGTATCATTTTTGTGGGAGAAATGCTGAGTAAGGAATACCTGAGTAGTAAACAGCTCCAAGACTGCCTTGGTGCATTTAAGATAAGTGAGCCCATTGTTTATTGTACCTGAAACCTGTTTCCAATACAAGGATTATACATGCTTTACCTAAGAAAGAACAATAATAACATGTAACCTTGAACATACACTTAACAACTGCAGCTTGTTCCTCATTTGTAACCGTACCCTTAGACAAGACTGAATCTCCTTGATTCCAATGAAAAGATTAAAAGATTCTGATAAATGTCTTTGTTTTTGCATATTTATGTGTAAATTAGACTGACATTAACACGGAGTTGAGGCCTAATAAATATTCATTGAAGTTGTGGGTGAGCAAAGAAACAGACTCTAGTACGGATTAGTAAAAAAAAAAAAAAACATTTCCCCAGGAGGAGGCAAAGAAACAATGTCTCTAAACTAGCTTTTGTAAGCACCCTAGAATTATGTTTATAAGCTCAGGGATTTGGAAAAAGAGGCAAAATAGACACCTTGAAAACGGACTCAGGATGGAGGTTAAACAAGTTTAAAGCAAGTACTATACATTCTCTTCTAATTCCAAACAGCCAAAAATAAATGTTATTTGTCTAGCTAGAAACAAACGAGGAGGTAAAAATATCATATTTAATTTCTATGTGTACTAGCTGGCTCTATGGATTCTCTTTCCTGTGGATTCTCCTCTCTCTCTATCTCTCTCTCTCTCTCCTTCCCCCGTTTATTTTTTTTATGTTGTTGTTGTTTTGAAACCAGGTTTCATGGTGTAGCCCAGGTTGCTATCCTGCATGTTGTGATTACAGGTATGCACCACCATGGCTAAGTCTATGATTTTTGACCTACCATGCCATTCTCCCTAGCCTGTTTCCCCAGTTGTAAAATGAAAGTAATTAAATACTTGATATATTTTGGACCTTAAATGTTTGTTAGAGGCCCATGACTGGGGTTTTGGTGAGTTAGCAGATATTTTAAGAAGTAGAGCTTAATAGAACATCGAATACATATTGAGGGCATGCCCCTGAAGAGAATAGTAGAACCCTAGCCCCTTCCTCTGTCTCTCATTTTTATTCCTGGCCATGAAGTAAATAAATGACTTTGCTCTGTCATGGATTTGTGCCATAATGTGCCACTACAGGCCCAAATAGCAGGTCAATGAGTCAGACTGAAATCTGCAAAGACAAATCTGAGCCAAAATAAACCTTTCTGCTTCATAAATTGATTACTTAAGATATTTTGTTACAGTAATGGAAAGCTAAGACAATACTACATATAAACACATGTAGAGTTGAGCGTGGCTTATTTATTCACCCACGAATTATTTATGGATCAGGTGCTCGGGATTCAAGGCCCTAGTTCTTAGGGAACTTATAGTTGCATTGTAAAGATGTGCAAACACATGAATATTGAGGTAAGTATGGTTGCTGTATTAGGGAGTAAGAGGAAGAATGTCTAAATCAGATTGAGGAACTCAGGAACTAACTCCCTTGAGGAAGCAGTGCTCAAGCTGAGAGTTGCGGAAAAGGAGTTACACAGAATTGGGAAAGTCATTTCAGATCAGATGGTAGCAATGTGCAGAGGCAGAAGGCATGAAGCAGCTGACTTCAGGCAACTACAGAAAGTTCAGCTGGCTGGAGCAAAGGTTGACTGTGGGAGTCAGCAGGTAGAGCAAGAGAAGCAGGCAAAGGCCTGATTGTGAAGAGCTGTGGGTGTTATGCTTAAAAACAATGAACTTTACCATCAAAGGCATGGCAAAAACCTCTGGATAGTTTTAAGGAGGGGTAAGCAAATTCCATTTATTCTTACAAAGGGCACTCTGGGTACAAGGTGAGGGACAGTTTGTAGGATGTGCAACCCTGGATATAGGAGAAACCTGAGCTATTGAAACAGGAATGGGGAAGCAGAGCAAAAGTAAAAGTAAAGCACCAGGCTAATGGCTCATACCTGAAATCCTAGCTACTCAGGGAGGCTGAGATCTGAGAATTGTGGTTCAAAGCCAGCCCAAGCAGAAAAGTCCCCATGAGACTCTTATCTCCAATTAACCACTCAAAAACTGCAAGTAACACTGTGGCTCAAGTGGTAGAGTGCTAGCCTTGAGCACAAAGAGGCTCAGGGATAGCACCCAAGCCCTGAGTTCAAGCCCCATAACTGACAAAAAAAGTAAAAGACAGCCTGTGAGGGAAGAGAAAGAGAGTATATAAGATGATTCTCAAACAACCAAGTGAATGACTGTTCTTCACAGAAGAGTTGCTCACAGGAGAGAAGCAGGGCTGGTTAAGAAATGGGATGTATAAACAGTATTTAGTACAGTTTACTTTTGTCACCTGTGAGTCATCTCAGGATGATAGGACTAGAAGTATAGATTGGAAAGAGTGACATAAGGCTGCTAGTTGTCCCCCATAATTTATTGTCTTTTATTCTATAATAATAGAATTTGCCCTTTTCCCTCTCTCCATTTTTAAGCTGACTATATAGGCATAAAACTTGGGAAATGTATTTCCCAGCCTCACTTGCAACTGGATATTGTCACATGACTGTAATGTGACCTAGACAATGAAACCTAAGTGGACATATCACATAATTCACATAATTTAGCTGCTGTGGATCTTGTACTCTTCCTTTTGCATCTGTATTCTCCTCCATTTTCCTGCCTGGCAGATGCCACCATCTTGGATAAGATTGAGACCAATAAAAGAGGAAGAGAGAGAATGTGGTAGGTTGGCACTACTCCAAGAGAATGAACCATTCATGTGGAACACATCAAGAACACTTCCTGGAGTTCCAAGGTCTCTGACCACATGGAACTGCTGTACTATTTACTCAAAGTGCATGTGTGTGTGTGTGTGTGTGTGTGTGTGTGTGTGTGTGTGTGTGTATGTGTGTGAGTGTGTATAAGAAAAGAATTCTAAACTTCTCTCTTGTTTACGGTTTTTTGTTTTTGTTTCGCCAGGCCTGGGGCTTGAACTCAGGGCCTGGGCATTGTCCCTGAGCTTCTTTTGCTCAAGGCTAACACTCTACTACTTGCACTACAGCGCAACTTCTGGCTTTTTCTGTTTATGTGGTACTGAGGAATTGAACCCAGGGCTTCATGCATTCTAGACAACTAAACCACATTCCCAGCCACTGTTTTAAGTTTTTACACCAATAGTCTAGTTTTCTATCATATGCAGTAAAATCTAATCCCAAACTACACATGGAATCATCAACCAATGGAAGGAATTAAAGCCACAGACAACCAACAAGTAACTCAGAGATCATGTAGAGAGAGGGTAGAGAGAGGTGACAACAGAGGCTGATGTACAGGACTTAAGTACTCCTTCTATGTTTCCTTCAATCATTCTGAAAAATTTACTCTATGGTCTTTTCTTCCTTCCTTTGGAATGGAAGTATTTTCTACACTCATCCAGCATTCTGTCACAAGCTTCCTTACTCTAAGGAACCATGTTTGGGGATGAAGTGAAGAAAACAGTAGTGGTGATTTTAATGGCTTTATTGAGATATAATTCCCCCTTTTAAAGTGCACAATTTGATGTTTTCCACTATTGTTAGGAGGTTATTCAGCAACCGCCAATCTAATTTTAGAACATTTTTGACCTTCAAAGGGAAATGTTTTTCATTGTCCATTAGAAGCAGTCTTACAGCACAACAATGGCATTGCTGGTTTCTGCTAAATCTGAAGCAATCTAACTTCACTTTTCTCAGTAATGCTGTAGGCATCCCTGAGTACTTTTTGTTGCAAGTAATAGGTACCATGATAGAATAATGACATTGTTTTCCTTTGAGAGCCTTTATGTAGAAATAATTTCCATCTTACAAAAACACTGGAAGCTTCCTATAAAGAATTCTTCTATGCCCTTAACCCAGATTCCTCAAATGTTAACATTTTTCCACATTTGTCTTTCATTCTCTGTACATATTTATGTGCATTATTTTCTTCTGGATAATTTGAAGGAATTTGTGGACAGCACTCCATTATCTCTTAATATTTTAACATGCAGGTCTTAAAAACATTCTTTTATATTATTGCAATGCAAATACTGAGACAATGTTATCATCTAAGAACAGTATCACAATTTTTACTGTGGTTCCCAGTAATGTTCTTTATGAGTCCAGATTTCAATCTAAGATCACACCATTAATTTGATTGTCAGATCTAGCTCTTTTAATTTGGGGAAGTATCTGTCTTTCCTTGTTTTGCAGTCTTCAAAGAGTACAGCCCATTCTTTTGTAAAATATTCCTCAAGTTAGGCTTGTTTGATGTTTTCTTATGATTGGGTTTAGGTCACACATTTTTGGCCAGAACACCACAGAGTAATATTTTGTTCTTCTCAGGGGTACATGAGGTCATTTTATCCCATTACTGGTTACTTAGTTAAGATTTGGTTACTTAGTTAAGATGATTTCTGTAAAGTTTCACTACAGAAAAGTTAATTAGTGTTTAGTGCTTATTAGTAAGGAATTGCTAAGTACATTATAAATATCCTATTTTCCATCAAATTTTCATCCACTAATTTTTTCAATCTATTGAGAATTTCTGCCCAAATCAATTTTCATCAGGATGACTGACAAAAGCATGATTTCCTAATTCCACCATTCTTTTTATGTTATTGCTTGGCTTATATTGTGGGATAGAATTTTCTCATCGATGGATATTTCATTTATTTATTTATGTAAATATATTTGTATTACTGTGGACTCTTATTTACAGCAGATAATAACATGCCATTCTTGATATTGATGTTGATGCTTAATTATCTTCCATATGGTCTACGGATACTTCAAGGTGATCCCTGTATTCTTCTAACCTGTCTTTATCATTCTTGAGTACTACCTTACTGTTTGGTGTAATAAGAAGCTCTAGGCTCAACTTGTACCTTCCCTACCCCAGGCCTGAATATATTAGCTTCCTAGGGCTACTATACAAATTATCACAGATTCGGGGGCTTAGAAGAACAGAAATGTTGGAACTAGCATCACTGAGCTGGCATTTAGCCATTGGCAGGAGCATGCTCCTGCCAAGGATCTAGGGAAAACTGGTCCCTTCTTTCTCCAAGTTGGAAGCAACTGCCACAGTCTTAAACTTGTGGCTGAATGACTCCAACCTTGATAGCCATTTTGTATGGACTCCTCCTCTTCTGTCTGGATTCTCCTTTGTCCTTCTTTTATAAGGACATTTGTAATAGCATTTAAGGACAGGCAGAATAATCTTTTCCTTTTGAAACCCTTAACTCAATCACTTCTGCAAAGATCCTTTTTCTTAGTAAAATATCATTCACAGGATATCTTTGAGTGGACCAGTTAAAAGCCAACCACACCTGGAATAGGTCATGTTTTAAAAATGAGTCCTATCTCCTTTTCCTATGGAGAAGGATAGGTAGAAGGTAAGGTGTGAGTTCTGGGTATGCTCATTGATAGTTTTCTGTCTTTATTTCCAGGTCTTCTGTGCAGATAGAGCTAGGAACTTAATAGATGGTAGATACATTTACCTCTATTAATGTGTATATATCTAAATATATCACATGCAGACAAATATGTGTGTAAATTTATGTTGTTTTATGTAATCACGTTAACAACAAGAAGTTCCTTTCACACAAATGTCTTTAATTCTAACACAACACCATAGAGTTTATTCTAGACTTCCTCTATTTTTCTAGTTCTAACTGAGCTATAGATCTCTCCAACAGTGAAAGGCGACTTCTGTTATTCTCATTCTTTATTATTTAATTCTCCTATACCCATTTTCCTAACTCACCACTAAATCCACTTGGTCCTGTTACTATCAACCACACTGACAATGGGGGTGAATCTCACCAGCCCCAGGGAAAGGGAAGTCAGACAGTACATTCTAGTGTAAAGAGGAAAGAAATGTTTCTTCATGTCTAGAAATGTCTAGAAATGAGAGACTGACTTTTGTAATACAACATCCTCAAGAGCTTCCATTTTGAAGGCTTCAACATGACAGTGAATGGCTCCAGCATCCCTTGCACAGCATACATATTCATATTTCATGCTGCATTTTCTCATCTTTTAACAAACTGTGAATTCCTAGACATGCTGCATTTTAAATTGCTTATAGACATAAAATGTTTTCAGTTGGATGAACACCTTTATACTTTAAAACCCCAGGAGAGCCTGGGGGGGAAGCAATTCTAAAATCCACTCTGAGATAATAACAGATGGTTTTGCCCCTCACTAACTCCCTTTCTGAAGCTGTTCATGGGAGGAAGGGTGGAGTTCAGCCATATCATTTAAATTATCCCAGGCAAGCACTGAATTTCTATTTCTATTGTAGAATATCATTGTCTAAGCCCTGAAGTGGTTTTCCTATGGGAAAATATGAGACTAAAGAAATAGAGACAGAGTGTTGGGGTAGCTAGCAAAAGGAAATTAATTGATAGACTACGTTCAGGTGACCCTTTTGGGCAATATTCTCTTTGCTTTCTCCATTGAGGAAGCATGAGGGGTGGGTGCCGGGAGTGAGCCTCTCTATCTTGGCTGTTGCAATCCCTGGGCTGCTTAAGCATTAATAACATTCCAGAAATGCAACAGACTTTGTTTTTGCTGCTATGGCGTATGCCAGGCATCTGGGGTGAGATGAGGAAAATGGAAACCTGAAAGCCCCTGAAACCTGCAAGAATCAGACAAGCTTCTGTTAGCTGGGAATGAGTGTAATTTTCCCGTGTCAATTACAAAGGCTCAGGATTTACAGGGAGGAAATGAACAAAGGGAAAATGTGTCTCTGGTTAGAAGACACCACTGTTCAGAAAGGGAAGAACTGTATCTGAATAAGGAAGTGACCAGGCAGATTTGCAACAATTCAAGTCTTTTTCCAGGGGCTATGAATGTGTGACCATAAAACAAAGGGTATTTTTCTCTAATACCACACAGTTTATTAAAACATTCAAAGGAGTGGAATCCACTTCAAAGTGGCCACCCAGCAAACTCTTGCACAATTCCAAGGATCTTTGGAACATTTCAGAAACATCATTTGGAGTTAACTTCAGTCACTTAATGAACCGCAAGCAATCTGAGGCTCTGAGGCTCGTGACTATAGCAACAATTTCCCCCTACTAAAATTAAAATTACCAACCACTTATTACCCACTTTTATACTCCTGATTTGACTTTAAACGTCTTAGAATTTTTATTTAAAAAAAATCACTCTCAAAGATCTGTCAGTGCAATTCAAAGAGGACATGTCATGAATAATAGTTATTATAGTAATGAGTAGTGACTGGCCTATCTGGGATGTGGAAAGACTTTGCATTCATTTTCTCTTGCTCTCTTTCTTAGCTTTCCAACTAGGAGACTAAGGTTTAGGAAGAGGTTACACATTTGGTCAAGAAAAGAACAATCTAAAAGTGACCAAACTTTGTATCAGGTCAAGTACCTCCAAGATTGATGCTTTTTTATTTTCATACACTAAAAAAAAGCTTCTCAGGATTTCTTTCAACAACATCGTTAGTCTTTAAGGTGTGTCTTGAGACCCAGCTACCCTCAATCCCCCTGTAACAAGACCATTTCAAGGTACAATACTCATTTGCTGCATAAATTGCTGTGTTGTTTGTTTAAGGCCTACACCATTCTTTCATTGGTCACAGCCCATATTTTATTTCATGGGGAAAGTGTTTACTACCCCAAATGCAAATGGAGAGTTACTCATGAGTGAACGTGGTAAATGTTAATATTACCATTTAGAACAATGATTCTCAGAATTGGAGTTTGTAAGTCCACGTGCACACTCCAGAATCTCAAGGCGGGGCAAGCTGGAGGGGGGGGGGGGGGGAGATGGCTGGTTTGAGAACAAAGCAATTCTTTCTTTTCTGTGCTTTCTGCCTCCTGATATTTAATTTATATTGAGTTTCAGAATATGAAAGGAAAGCATAAGATGTTTGAAAGGTTCTCAAAGGACACCGGGTTTTTTTTAAAAGTTTGTAAAATACAATGTTCCTACATAATGTGCTTTAGTGTTATACATCTCTTTGCCTCGGTTCCAAGAAGACTCTAGTAAAAGCTGAAAGTACCAAGGTCAAAGAAAATGTAGCATGGAATGCCCATTGTTTAATAATTCAATGCAAACCCTCCTTATTGTGCCTTCAAAAGATCATTACTGTTCAGAGAGGAGAGCTGGGGAGAAGGTCGCTGCCTCTGGGCACAGACTGGAGACGCAGCATGCGAGGCCACGGGAGCCCACAGACACTGAACCTGCTCTTGTCTTGACAGCAGCGCTGGCTGTGAGACACTGCGCTCCTGCGCAGCTGCTCCATACACAGTTGTGAATGGTGGAGGTGCTTTCTGATTGGAAGCTGCCGTGTAAACAGTTGGGTGAAATGGTTCCATTTTCACCCGCCTATTGTTTGATTAAGGAATTTGAATGTATGGCCTTGTACCCTGGGAAGGTCAGGGGCATTGCTTGTTGGCTGAGTGAAATGCTGTGTTTAAAAAGCACCGTACCTTCAGGCACTTGAATCTCGCGCATTCTCGTCAAGTATTTCTACCCATTTTCCTCCTTATTGTTGTGAGATTCCCATTATTTGTGACAAGCTGTTAAGATTCATAGGCTCCAGGGGACCTCATCTGTTTGATTGTCTGTGGGCACTCTTAGCAGCACAGAACGTGGCACAGGGTTGCTACTCAGTGAATAAAGAATCCAGAAGGCCTAGCTGTATCCTGCTGGGGCTCTGAGCTGTAGGCATTGCTCAAAGGCCATCTGAGTTCACTGGGTTGAATTACAAAGGGAGCTGGAGAGTCTGTTGTCGGTGATGTGTAGGGAGTGCCTTGCCAGGCACTTCTGACTACCATGTGAAAGCAAACCACTGCTGATCTCTTTCTCCTGCCCGTCCCAGCTGGGCGGGAGGACATTGGCACTGACACATCACCCTGGAAGGATTTACCAAGCCCTCCTCTTAGCAGGCAAAATGTGGAGTTTTCTCCTATAGCGACACGTCTGGGTTTGGCACTACTTCCAGTCCCGTTCCACCACCGGGGCAGAAGCCAAAGAGCGGTGGGACCCTGAACAGCAGCCAGGACCACCAGAATGGCTTGGAGAGGCGGTTCTCCAGGGGCCTTTGGCCCAAGCCAAGGATGCCAGCTACTGAGAGAAGGAGTCAGCTGCACACTGGGGACTGATGCGCTGTGAGGGAGGAGCAGGAGAAAGGAATGCCAAAGTTAAAGACTCATGAAGCAAAGGGAGAGGACAGATCCAGCCAGCATTAGCAAAGGTCCTGGAGGAACCAAGAACCCTGCCCATCTGTGCCACCATTCTAATAGGGAACATGCTCCAGTCCCGTTTTCTCAAGCGTTAGGTACACTATAGGGAAGGTCTATTTGAAGGATAGAAATCAAACAAGCTGAGCCGTGGCCACTGGTGTCAGAGTGAGAGCCAGGACTGTGGTTCTCCTTAGAATATGCAAATCACTTAGGGGCCTTTAAAACCGATGGAGGCCAGAGCCCATCCCTAGAGGTCTCCATTTAATTAGTCTGGAGAAAGGCCCAAGTACCAGTGGTTTCGCAGAGATTCCCAGGTGGTTCTAATGCACAGGCAGAGGTTAGAACTATTGGCTTAGAGCACCAAGCAAAGGTAAACGAATGTCAAGCTGGGTAAGATGTATTCACTCGGTTAGCTCCCTGTCCCACAACAAAGACTCATCTGCTAGCTCAGCTCATTCCAGACACTGGACTCTGGCCCTGCCTCTTTCTAGTCCAAAGAACTTTAAAGAAGCTGAATTTTAATAGCTTGAAAAACGGAGTGCTCTCTTCTTTCTAGTTTTGATAAGCAGACTATGCCCCAAATCAGTTTAAGATGGAAAACATTACATAGTAAGGAGGATGCTTTGTTATTATTATTGTTGTTGTTGTTGTCTTGAGGTAGTTGTACATTTAACAAACCAGTTTATATATCTTGATCAATATCACCTCTTGCAGCCATACCTTTTCCACCCACTCCTTCCTTCACTTTTCTTAATTTTATGGGATATACATTGGATTCTTGACTGCATTTCCCCCTCTTCTCCTTTTCATTCATCTACCCTTTTCTCCTTTATCTTTTTTTTTCTAGAAGTACTGGGGTTTCAACTCAGAGCCTGTGCTTGTTAGGCAGGTACTCTACCACTTGAGCCAAGCCTTCAACCCCTTAGGATAAATTTAAATTTCAACCAACAATGAAAAGACAATTTTGTTTTGGTGGAACTGGGATTTGAACTCAGTATCATGCTTGCTAGATAAGCACTCTACCACTTAAGCTACACCTATCCCTTGTTTTGCTTTAGTTTATTTTTCAGGGAGAGTCTCAATTTTTCCCTACTTGGTCTTCTAACTTCTACCTATCTAGTAGCTGGGATTATAGATATGGACCACCACAACAGGCTTGTTTTTCCAGGTAGAGTCTTGCTAACTTTTTTGCCCTTGAATTTATATCCTCACATTTCTACTTCCCCTGTAGCTGAGATTACATGCATGCATTACCACTCCTGGAAACAATGAACTTAAAAAAAAAATGGTGCTAGTATTAGAGCTTGAATTTAGGGACTGGGTGCTGTCCTTTAGCTTTTTTTGTTCAAGGCTAGCACTCTACCACTTGAACCATGGTTCCACTTCTAGCTTTCTGGTGGTTAATTGGAGGTAAAAGTCTCACAGACTTTCCTGCCTGGATTGAGATCATCAGATCTCAGCCTTTATCATATCCTGATTTGCAGTCTTTTAGATAAATGCCCAAGAGTGGTATTCTTAAAAAACTTCTCAAATGTGGTGTTTGAATTTAAGAATATGAATAGTTTAAAAACATAGAGTAATTGAGAGGATTGGTTCACTGTATGAGCTGGGGCTGTGGGGGCAGGGTAGAGGGCATGCATCTCAATTGTCCAGAGGTATACAGTTAACACTTGTTTTACTAATAGTACTCTCAAATGTGCTCAGTTTGAATGTTAAATAATGTAGTCATCCTATACATGATGGCCCAGGCTGTGAATGCTTGGTTAATCCCCTAAAAGAATCTTTGGTAGTTTTCATACTAGAAGCCTGAGGTAACTATGCATGAACTCCTGGGTTCTTCCTGTTAAACCAAGTTGTAACTTGCTGGCTTCAATTTCCCTTCTCTGAATGGGGGGAGATGGGTCTGGGCTGGCCAGAGGCCAGCAAGAGGCTGGAATGGCAAGTCCTCTCTCAGGGAGTGGCAAGCACTGTAAGCCTTCTCTTTTGGGCTAGGGGAGTCCCCTTACTCACGCACCAGATGACTAAGGGACTAAGGGATGGAGCAGTGAGGCACAGCTTGCATTGGCCTCTGATGGTTGACTTTAATCTGAGGGACTGCATAGCTAGAAAATTTAAAAGGCCGCTCTCTCAATTCCATTTTGGAACTGGAAAAGGAGTCTTTGACCAGATAAAAATATAAATACTTAGTCCTAAACTGACTCTGAGTTTCATTCCATCCTGTCACTCTGTCTGTCGCAGGCTGTCCATTACTGAGCAGCAGGTACTTCCTTTCTGCCTCTTTGGATACTCAGTCTCTAGTCTGAACTTCAGTTGCTCCTGACTTTGGGCACCAGACTTTCTTCTCTGGTTTATCCAACTTGCCCCTCCCTTTACCTAATCCTCTGACTTAGGACTGTTTATAGATCCCTGAGCTATAGCATTCTCAAAGCTTTAAGATGGAGATGAGATACTCTCTCCCTTATCTGTGGTCCCACATCACACCTGAGCCCTCAGCACTCTAGTTCTATTCTGTCATGCAATTGGGTGCAACATTCTGCCTGGATAATGCCATTCCCAGCATAGCTGTATTACTCAAGTGTCTCAGACCTCACCAGCTTGCAAGTACCATACATAGTAATAGTATATGCTTCCCTGGCAAGTCCATCAACCTCCTGAACTAGAGTAAGAACTCCGATGAGTCCTTGCAGGCCACTTTCTACACCTTCAGAGCTCCACACCACACAGACAGCCTTGTTGCCCTGGTTAAAGGGACAACTAGGTTTGGTAGTTTCTTAGCTACCTGGGTAGTCTAGGAAAGCCAAAGCCAGAGAGAAAGAACTCTCCTTCAGTAAGTAAGTAAATTATTATATCGATACCCATTTGCTGATCTTTGATTTGCTGAGCTGACTTGTGGTTTCACCATCCTCCCTAGCCATAGGGGCCCACCGCAGCAACTCATAAATCTGGATGGACAATGAGAGGGAAGGACATCCCAGAAAACCTCCACCAGGCTGAATACCCCACCATTCCAGACTGCCTGTGCAGAGCTCCTGCCTTGAGCTGCCAGTCAACTTGATGCTGACAACTTTCGACAAGTCTGGATCTCCATGGATCTCTATTCCCCAAAGCCCTGCTGTTTACTTCACCCACCTTCTGCTACACCACCTGTTTCCCTGGCTAGATTATACTGATAGTGAATATTGGGTCCCCAGGGCCCACCGCATTCTCTGTGATCAAGGAGACAGCCTAACATGACCCCGTTTCTTGCCATGCCTGCAGCAGGAAATAACACTAAGCTCCTGCTCACCACTGAAGTCTAAGTTTGGCCTTTCAGATAATCCTTCAGCCAAACACCTTCTGAACTCCCATTTCAGCAGTATACTGGAGGAGGGGACAAAAGGAGGGAGCAAGACAGATAGGAAAGAGGAGGAGTAACAGCCAGAAGAGAGCAGAGTAGATATATTACATACTCTTGGCTCACAATAACCTCCTCTCCGCCCTTTCTTCTTGTCACCAGAGTTCATTGAGCCTGGAACACCATAACTCCTACTTCTTTGTAGAATTGGAAATGAAAAGCTAATATTCATTTCTCTGACCCCAAGCTGATTCACAAAATTAGCCTTAAAAATCAAATGTAAAGACAAGAAAGCCTGTGAGACTCTTATCGCCAATAAATCACTCAGGAAACCAGAAGTGGCAGCTCAAGTGGTGGAGTGCTCGCCTTGAGCTGAAGAGGTGAGGGACAGCACCCAGGCCCAGAGTTCAAGCCCCACAACTAGGGGGAAAAAATTCAAACATAAAGTTCTTTCATTTCACTACAAGAGCTGAGTTGGATTAGGTAGATATTTAAAATGTAATTTAACTTACCAAAATGTTAGTATACACACTTTACAAAATGATCTTAACTACTCTGAAAGCTAGCTAGTAACTTAACTTGTTGGAGGGCAAAATTACTTTCTTGTGACATAAGTAAATGGAAAATTTAATGAGAAGAATGTACATTCCGTTAGCCAGTAGGCCTAGATTATGCAAAGTGATTCTGATGTATATGAGCCATGTATAACTATAAAATGAAATCATTTCAGTAGTTATTGGGCCATGAAACAACATATCTGACTTTCTTTCAGACTCTGAAATATATAGCCTAATATCCAAATGCCAGTTACATCTAAAAGTAATTTCTAGTATTTCTTTTCTTTCATGCTGGTACTGGGCCTTGAACTTAAGAGTCTCAGGATCTGAAGCTCTCACTCAGTTATCTTGCTCATAACAGGCTGGGGCTCTACCACTTGAATATGCCTCTAGTCCAGAACTGTGCTGGTTGCTTGAAGACAAGGTCTCAGACTTCTTTGTTCAGACTGACTTCAAGTCATGATCATCTGAACTCAGCCTCTTGAGTGTCTAGGTTTGTAAGTCACCATGCCTAGCTCTAATATTTTTTTCTTATTAATACAGACCTGGAGGAACATTCATCCAAGCCACACAGTAACACCAACTGACCATATCTACCTTCTACACAGTCAAAACATGTGAGTCAAATGCACCTGTGACAATAATCATTCATTGGAATCTTTCTTTGATGGTGTCACTAAAGTTGGAAATTCTCCCCAAGCATTAAGTATTGGTTTTATTTTACTATTCTAGTAAAGAATGGATGCTCCAAGATACACCAATTAACTGGTTATAATAGCCAACAACTCCATTGGCCAGGAAGCCAATGTAACTTCTGTCAGTTGCCTAGCACCTCTACTCCAATTAAATATTCAGGAAGTTAGAGAATTACTGTATGGGAGTGGGTATCCAGGGGCCTTCTAAGCTAGCTGCAGAATGGATCTGGTGAAAATATCTTTTATTATCTAACCTCCATAAATCCTCCTTGTGGGTTTTTGTGTCTTCAGAGATTCACATCAAGTTAGAGTCTATGTTAATAATGTCCTGGTGTTAACATAAGAAATTATATTAGGTAGCTTTAAACATTAGAAAGGTATTTTCTCATAATTGGAGGCTAGCAGTCCAAAATTAAGGTATTAGCAAGGCTACTCTCCAGCTGAAGTCTCTGGGAGAGATTTCTTCCTCACCTTTTCCAGCTTCTCTTGGCTCCTTGGTTCCTGGTGCTCCTTGGTTTGTTACTGTCTAACTCCAACCTCTGTCTCCATCTTTATATAGTATTCTTCTCTATGTCTATCTGTCCCTTATAAGGACATTTTTACTGCTGAGTTCCATCTCAATCTAATAGGAGCTCATCTTCATCCTTTCCTTAGTTACATCTGCGCAAGAATCCATTTCCAAATAGGTCACATTCTGAGGTTTCAGACGAATGTGAAGGTAGGGGGATATATCCAATATATTACAATCTAGTGTCTCATAAGCCCATAAAAGTATAGTTTTTCCATTTTTCTTATGTACAGACAGTCTAGTAAATAAATGTACATCCTTTATGGAAGGCTTAGGGGTAGATTTATAGTGCCTCTTTGTTACAATACTGTAGTGTTCTTTGAAATGGCCCAATCTCACTTTCACACAAGAGGCCATGGGGCTTTGAATTGGCTTAGATAGGGAACTGACTGAGGAAGCATATAAATCAATTCTGGGGGACCAAACACTAAATATCTAGCATACTGCTAAATGACCTTGAAAAGGAACGTTTTTTTTTAAAGGTAACATTAGCTTGCAGAACGTCCCAGCATACTTTACTGTGATTATGTTAACTAGTTTTTTGGTATGAAAAAGATACAGGTACAAAAAATAGAATAATTAAAACAACATTAGAAAAAAAATGAAAAAAAATAATGGAAGCAAAAACAAGACAATAGTTCTTTGGTCCATCAGTCTTTCTCATAGTCTCCCTCTCTGACTTCCTAATTACAATTTCCTTTATCCTGATTTTTTAAAAAATCTGGATTAAGGAGTGTACCAGCTGGGTAGATGCCCAGGACATCAATTAATAAGTAGGTAGTAAGACATCAATAGAATACATTGCCTATATGATGTCAATTAATGCAGATCTCCCCAAGAAAATTATCTATAGAACTGGCTAAAATGTAATGTAGTACACTCATCAAACTAGATAATCTCAGATGGGAATTTTAAAACATTCTTTTCCCACTGGAGAAACACTGAATAAATATTTAAAGAGTATTGGTTTAAAGAGGGGCTAAATTATTAGCCTTCCTGACCTATCTTGGTTTAATCCTGCGTACCTTTGTCTATATCATGGCTCTCAACTGATTTTCTCTTTGTCTCAGCTAGCATCAAAGGTCCTCTGAGTTTATTTCTTTTGCATTTTCTATCCTTGTTAATAGCGATGAGATATTTTAAAGTAACAGAGCATAAAATATGGAAGTGGATGAATTGAGTACCTTCCCCACTTCCTCCAGGAACATGCTACCTCTTTTAGAAGGTAGCAAAGCAACTAATTAAATTGTTTCTGGTTATCTCATGGGCTCTATCGCCTGCTTTAGGACTCACACCCCCCAAAAATTATTTTCTTGTTTGTTGTTTTGGTTTTTGTCAGTCTTGGTGCTTGAACTCAAGGCCTGGGCACTCTCCCTGAGTATTTTTGGCTCAAGGCAAGCACTCTACCAACTTTGAGGCACAGCACCACTTCCAGTTTTCTGGTGGTTAATTGGAGATTAGAGTCTCATAGACTTTCCTGCCCAGGCTGGCTTTGAACTGTGATCCTCAGATTTCAGCTTCCTGAGTAGCTAGGATTACAGGTGTAAGCCACCAGAATTCATCATTAAGTTTCTTTAACCCTATCATTCTATATGATATTTTGGGGTGTTTAGTTGTACTCAAAATTGACAAATTGTGAAGTAGAATAACTGCAATCTATAATACTGCTGACAAGTAAACATTTTAGTTCAGACATGAAGCTTATTACTAATCTTGAGTATCTGTACAACTAGTACATTGCCTTTTTTGATTTTTTATTATTTAAAAACTGAAAAAATGAAATGAAATGAAATGAAAAATGAAAACAAAAAGGTACGTTTTTGCTTTAAGTTAGCAGTTGCCTCAACTAGACCTTTTGTAAACTAATACAAACTGCAGTTGTCTTACTATTCATTCATTAGTTATCAAACATTAGATACTTCATTTACTAGTTACCATACATAAAATAATATCATGTCAGACTATAACTGGAAACTTAAGGACTGAGTGCTGTCCCTTAGCTTTTTCACTTAAGGCTGATGCCCTACCACTTGAGCCACAGTTCTACTTCCAACTTTTTGCTGACTAATTGGAGATAAGAGCTTCATGGACTTTCCTTCCCAGTCTGGATTTGAACTTCAGGTCTCAGATTTCAACTTCCTGAGTAGCTAGTATTAAAGGTATGAGCCACCAGTGCCTGAGTCTGTTTAGGTTTTTGAAACAGTATCTTATTATATATCCCCAGGCTAATCTCAACTCAAGATTGTCCTGCCTCAACCTCCTAAGTACTGATATTACAGGTATCCGCCACCATTCTCGGCTTATGTATATGAAGTTCAATAAAAGAAAATTTCACCTTAAGCATTTCTATTGTAATTGTGGTTATTATTTTCATTTCACAAGCATGAGCAAAACTATCATTGAATAAAGCAACTTTTTAAATGGTCTGTTTTGATCTTCAAATATGAGTTGAAGCCAGTAAAAAAAAAAAAATGATGGTAGATGCTAGTGGTATCCTATCTTATCTATTGCTACAATTTTTTCCATAATAAAAAGTTTAAAAGAAGTGATAAATGTCTGAATGTATGGATTATAAACACACTAATCACACTTTCTAATCTTTTTATAGTGGGGTTTGAATGCTGAGCCCCCCATTTGCAGGCACTTTACCACTGAACCAGGTCAGGTCTGGTCTGGTCTGATCATTATACATTGTATGCATGCATTGAAATACTGTATTCTACCCCATAAATATGTACAATTACAAGTCAGATATATATGTATATATGTGTATATATGTGTATATATATGCACATATACATATATATATATTCTGTACTGGGGCTTGAACTTGAACTCAAGGCTTCACACATGCTCAGCTTTCTTTCCCAGTTGAGCCACAGCTCAAAAGGTTCACTTGCTTCTAACTGTAATCCTTAGAGCTTAGCCTACTGTGTGACTAGGATTATATGCATGGCTACCAGCTGCTGACTAAAATATTTTTTATTTTATTTATTTTATTTTATTTATTTATTTATTTTTTGGGTCTGGTCGTGGGGCCTGAACTCTGGGCCTGGGCACTGTCCCTCAGCTCTTCAGCTCAAGGCTAGTGCTCTACCACTTGAGCCACAGCGCCACTTCCGGCTTTTTTCTTTTTGCTTATGTGGTGCTGAAGAATTGAACCCAGGGCCTCAGGCATGCAAGGCAAGCGCTCTACCACTGAGCCACCTTCCCAGCCCCTAAAATATTTTTTAAAGGAGAAAACATTTGAAATGTTGAAACTTACATGCAAAACATGACATGCTTGTATATGGAAAGATTAGAGGCTTGAGGTTATAAAGGTAGCCAGTACGAGATGGAACAGAAAACAGAGATTGGACTCCTGTGCAGGAGTCACTTAGTGGACCCATTAAGTGTAGCAATGTGAAGATAGTGTCAACACAAATTTGAAATAGCAAAGTAGTTCTCAGATCTTTATTGCATTTATTGTGCATTCCCTTGGGGAACCTACAATAAAAGAATGTAAAACAGACTATATGCTGTTATTTTCCTTTGTGGATTATATTCAAGAAATTAATTGAGGTAAAGGAAAGAACGATAATTGAGGCCCATGAATAACAGCAGGAACTAGAGCTCTGGTGGTAAATAATCTTTCTCTAGAGCCTGCTTCAGTTAATAAGATCCTTTATTATCATTGAAATCATCCAATTCTGGGAAAGTAGAATTCCTGGATCCCTAAATGAAAGAAGGACAAGGGATGTGGACATCTGAGTAAAAGGAAAGGCCCATTCCAGACCAGTGGGGTGTTTCTACTTCTTTGCATTTTCTTATTTTATGTGGGCCTATCCTGGGCTTCAAGTCAGGTCTGGGTACTGTTCCTGAGCTTTTTTGCTTAAGGCTAGCACTCTACCACTTGAGACACAACTCCACTTCTGGTTTTTTGCGTGGTTACTTGGAGATAAGAGTCTCACAGTGTTTCCTGCCCAGGCTGGCTTTGAAGAGCAATCCTCAGATCTCAGTCTCCTAAATAGCTAGGATTATAGGCATGAGCCTTCCTTCCATTTTTTAAGTGCAGGTGGGATGTGGTCATAACTTCCAAGAATGTGTAGCACCTGTTTGCTAGATTCAAGGTTCCTCATTGAGAGCTATAAAAGTACAATATTTTTTGAGGAGGGCACCAGGAAGGAGGAAATGAGGGAATTTGTGAATAAGTTTAATTTAATGGTTCTGAGTTGCTTCCTAAGGAACAACTTTCTAATGTTATCTTTTTTGACCTTATGATTGCCTTTCCTACATGTAGTTTTTGAAGTTATTTGGTCATTGGTCAGCCCTTTGGGGATCTCCTCCTGGCCACTTTTCCTCTCTGAGCCCAGCTTAGACCTTTCTCTGTATTTTTTCTTTTCCCACTTTCCTCACTACCTAGCATTCTTGTATTGTGTCCTAAAACTATGCTTTAGAGCTAATTTCCCATAACCCCTCATTTGACAGATGAGGAAACAGAAGTCCTGTGAGGTTGGGCAATTTGCCTGACATATCCCAGCAAGGCCATGGCCAATAGAGCTGGGCCTGAAAATGAGCTTTATGCCTCCTAATCCAGGACTCATGCACAAAACTAGGCTGTTGCTATGGCTGTGCTGGGAGCAACGCAGAACAAATCTGAGGAGCTTCTGAATGGATGAATGCAAAGCACCAAACAATAGTTCTCGTGATGAAAAGAAAACCTGGCTGGTAATTGAGATCTCTCAACGACAAGCAGTGAACGAGGTCAAAAGTCTCTGTAGGCTCCTGTCCTGCTTGGGGAGGGGGTACTCAGAGTAGAGACAGGGTGGACAGAGACTTGGGTGTGGACCTGGCTCCATTGTGTCCTACATGGATCATGTAGGAAGCTCTTTGGTTGGATCACACTGTGGTAGGCACCCTGTGGATTTTACATCACCCATAGCTATAAATGGTTTTGCATGAAGAAAAAAAAAAGAATTACAGGTCTCCCACAGCCCACAAAAATATGCTCCACCTAAAAAGAAGCCCATAATTTCCCTGCATCCAGCTGGGTTAAACAAAATTAGAGCCAAGGTTGCCCAGTATTGTCCTGAGAGGTGGCCTAGTGTTAGCAGGAATGAAAGAAATGTGAAATTGCTCACAATGGGCTAGATTTTCTTCATCGGGAAAGCTCTAACAGTTACACAGCAAGACCTTGGCATCAACCAGGTTGGGTTTACTACCTACGTTAAAAATCACTTTGAAGCTATTATTTATAATTTTATAGTAGCTCGCATTTGCAAATTGCCTAGTGATGAATTGAAGCCATTTCTTACCATTCTGAGTAGGTGGTTGAGGATTTTAACCCTTCTTTAACTATCACTTAAAGAACCGGAGAAAGATAATTTACAGAAATCATTAAAAATAACAACAACAGCAGCAACCAGACAGGATTTATTTTGGCCATGGCCAGAGATCTGTGATTTAGACTTAGTTTGCCTGCAATAGAGGTATTTTCTGGGATTTTCAGAGCTAAAACCTGGATAGTCTTAGGCAAATTAAGGTAGTTGGTAGCCCTCTCCCCTGTACATCCAGCTAATTTTTTTATTACTTTTCTCTATAGATATTAAATTAATATGGCTGCTTTCTTTTTTAAAAATAAAAAGTCTAGTCTGTTTTAACTTGCTATATTTTGGAACACAGAGCCTAAACTTTAACTTTGTATTGTGCTTTCATAGAAGAATCCTTCAAACCAGAATTTATTAGTAATAAATTCTGACTATTCACTTTTGTCCCATTTCAAGGAATTTAAGTGCCTCTTACTGACTTCTGAAATGTTTTTTGGTCGTGTGTGTCCAAAAGATTTCTTAAAGCAAAATACGAGTAAGAGAATATGGTTTTATTTTTATATGAAGTAATCAACTCAGATACTAGGTCTCTTCCCCCAGAATATGAGGCCAAAGGTCATGCTTTCTATCTAGTTTATTTTCTTTAACAGGAGAGCATTTAACCATATAAGATTTAGATGGCCACCAGGATAGATGGAATGAAACAATTTACCTCTGGCTAAGAAATCCCTTGTGTCAAAATCATTCCCAGCTAAAATCACTGACTATTTTATCACCAGCCTGGAAGATAAGAAAGCACCATGCATGCCAACATTTTTATGGGGGGATGTCATAAATTGGGTAAATCTTTCTTTAGCATTACAGGATTAAAAATCCAGAAGGGTCTGAGTAAAGCAGTAGAACCGCTGAGAGAGCCTCGTGATAAAAGGCCTCAAGAGACAGGTCAGTGGACAGGCAGGCTCCAAACACACTCAGGTAGCAGTGACAATTGCAGATAGGCTTTATCTTCAGAGTACTGTTATTAATACATTCCATTGCCCTCTGGTGAGAGATAGCATGACCTATTTAAAGAAGGTCGGGGAAACTCAGGGGTGCAAAGGAGGAATCGCACAAATGCAGAGCTGAATTAAGGAGCAGGCCAGATAGCTGCCTTGGGTACCAATTTCTAAAGGGTACCTTTAAGAATAGAACAGCAATATGGTAATGCAGGTAAGTTCAGCCTAATTCTCCACACAGAACTGGTTAAAATGTATATCGACTGTACTCCAGTAAGACAGACTATGTCTTCCAGCAAAAAATAAAACAATACCCTTCCAATTGTCACCTCCTACCAACTCTAGGTCAATTTAAAGGGCACCAAATTCCCTACCCACCTGGGATTCCCATATTTCTTGTTCTTCTTTATTGTATTACCAATGTCAAGTACATACTGGCCCAATGTGCCCTGCCTCTACTTCCAGACAACAGGTTGTCTCTTGTGAAACTTATTTTCTGAAACCTTCATATCACATAGAAATAACTGGGATAAACATCGTGGGTCTTAAGAGAGGTACTTAAAAGTTGTGACAGCCTTACCCAAGTCTAGAGGTAACTTCAGGTCATCTTTTTCCTCCCTTGCTTAGTCCCTCCCAGAGTAGCCTAAGCATTTCTTACCCTGAGGTATAATATGGGTCTAGTCATGATCTGTCAAGGCCAATCAGAGTTATATCATCCTAAGGATCTTTAGGTCTTGGCACAGAGCTCAGATCTCCAGCCCCAAGCTAATTCTGGGAAGTTTTTCTTTCTAGTGTATATAGTAGTAAGAAATTGTTTGGGTTTTTTCCCTGTATTCACACTGAACACAGAACACTTCTACTAGATTCTGAGATTTCTCTTTCCCATACCAACCAATTCCACGTTTCTCAACAGACATTGAATTTCACTCAATTCTAATACTAACTACCTGGACCTAGCACCAGATCACACACATTAATGGCTTTGTCATGGGACTGTTCTCTGCCCTAGATGCCAGTTTCAAATGGTAGATCCCAGGTCACGCACAACTTCAGACTTACTTGGCTACAAATCAGTTTCCCATGACCTAGGCTGGATCACTTGTTATAATACTTTGAATAACTCAGGAAAACAGCTTGCTTATTAAATTACTCTGTATTAGAAAGGGCTGTATTAAAGAATATAAATGTATGGCCACATAAAGAGACACAAAGTCTGAAACGGACTCAGCATAGGAGACGTCTCAGTGGAGTTTGGGGCGTGCCACTGTCCCCAGGGCATGAATGCATCCTTTTCTTTCTTTTTTTTTGGCAGTTGAATCACTGAGCTCTTTGGTTCAAGGCTAGTACTCTACTTTGAGCCATAGCTCTACTTCCTATGAATGCATTCTTGTTCATCAAGCTCTTCAAACCGCACACTTCAGTCATTGTTATAGAGACTTCATCAGCTAAGCATGATTGACTGTTAGCACAGTCTTATAGTCCTCTTCCTTCTCCTTACTTGAGGATGGGGTGTGGGACTGAAGATTTCAACTTTCTCATCATAGATGGGCAACAGAGACTACTTATATGCTCTTTGCAAGTTATTCTCTTTTCAGATGGATTTGTTTATCCTTGCTTTCTCACAGCTACAGAAATGTATGAGGCTTGTTTTGACAGGCCACAGGAATTTCCATTTCTCTAGAGCCCTGACTATGCTCTGATTAACATAAGACCCACGCAGGGAGGCCCTCAGGATATAACTGCCCTGATTGGACATTAAGAGTGTGAATATATCTAGAAGCCAGGACAGGAGTCATAGCATCAGGGATCTGAACCAGAGAGGACAATGCTGCCAAGAAAACTAGCCCTGTGAGATTGGGCAGTGCCAGCCTTGGTCAACCTGGTTGGATTATTTGCCTGTTTTGGAACTAATGACAATAGTCAAAATAATAATGCATTTGATTCTGATCAACTTGACTCCAATGATTGACATCTCCCTCAGGACCTGAGAAGGTAAAAGAAAGATGAATCTCTAAAGAAATGAAGGAAAATGTTATCAAAATAAAATGAAGACGAATCCAGATGAGGTCTGGATTCGTCTTCAGTACCACAAAATTAACTAACTTCTATTCCTGGGTGAAGCCTTACCCTTTTAATGTTCTCTTACTGCCTACATAGACAAGCATTTTTGCAAGACTCTCATTTCTTGTAGGCAGGGTGATAAAGGATGATCTCTTTCTCTTTGTTTCATGTGAAAATTAGCATTGTTTTACTACAGCTCACTTGGAATGCTGCTATGCTGAACTGCTAGTAGAAATACAACCAGTTTTTCTGTAAAACTGTGACTGAGTCAGAAAATAATAGAAATGACTAAAATAGAAAGGAAACAATTCCTTCATGCTTCTCAAAACCAAATGACTCATGGGAAAGATAAGAGAGGAAAACAAGTAAAGAAAATGGCCATCATTCCTGTTACAGTTAAAGATGTCTTTGAGCCCGGTGCTTGTGGCTCACGCCTGTAATCCTAGCTACTCAGGAAGCTAAGATCTGAGAATCATGGTTCAAAGCCAGCCTGGCAGGAAAATCCATGAGATTCTTATCTCCAATTAATCACTAGAAAACCAGAAGCAGAGCTGTGGCTCAAAGTGGTAGAGCACTAGTTTGTGCAAAAAGGCTCTCAGGGACAGTTCCCAGGTCCCAAGTTCAAGATCCACGACCAAACAAAAAAAGAAAAAAGAAAAATACTATACCAGAGAAGATGGTGTATTTGCTATTTAATTAGCTTTTTTAATTCCCAGGGTTGAGAAAGAGAAATAACTTTTGTATTTACCTTTGTCATACATTTCAGAAATTCAGGAACTGAGGCAAAGGTGGCACCTTGATTCTTGGTTTCTATCAGTATGGGCTGCATTTGACATTTTTCTGAGTGCCCTCCCAGAGAAAAGAGGCTCTTAGGATGCCTAAGTCACCAATGAACTCTTTAAATAGTATTTTTTTCCATTTCTCTTCTTTTCTTTCTCTTCTTTCTTTCCTTCCTCCTTCCTTCTTTCTTTTCTTCCTTCTTTCTTCCTTTCTCTTTCTCTCTTCCTTTCTCTCATTCTTTCTCTTTTTCTCTCTCACTTTCTTTCTCTCTCTCCCTCCTTTCCTTCCTTCCTTCCTTCCTTCCTTCCTTCCTTCCTTCCTTCCTTCCTTCCTTCCTTTCTTTCTTTCTCTCTGTCTCTCTCTTTCTTCCTTTCTCTTTCTTTCTTCTTTTCTCTCTCCTTTTCTCTCTCTCTCTTTCTTTCTTTCTGTCTTTCTTTCTTTCTTTCCTTTCTTCCTTGCTCTCTCACTAGTACTGGGGCTTAAACTCTGACCCTTGCACTTTTACCTGGCCTTTTCACTGAAAACTGTGTTGCTGTATCACTTGAGCCAGACCTCCAAATGATGTATATGTGTACCCATTCTGGGGGTTGGACTCTGGGCCTGTGCACTTTCCCTTAGCTTTTCCACCCAAGGCTGGCACTCTACCATTTGAGCTACACCCCCATTGAACTATCAGTGCTGTCTGAATGTGGGCTTGGCTGCCCTCTCCAGCCACTGCCATTTGTCCAGTAGCTTCAGTCACAATGCTCAGACACATTGTGAAGTAAATTTGTAAGTTTGTCTTCAGCTTCTCAGTGCCAGGACCCCTGTTGTCTCTTTTCCCCAGCAAGGGAAGGAAGAATGTCTTTTGGGTGTTTTTTTTTTTTTCCTACTTTGTGGGAAACGAATTGTAGTCACAGCCTGATGATTTTAACTGTAAATGCAACTCTAAAGGCAAGAAGAGTTTGGCCTCCTTATAATTTGGGATAGAAAGAGAGCGAGGGGAACTTCTTCAGGAATGGAGACAGCTTGTATCAGCCTCCTACAGTTACACCATGCCTATATCCAAAAAGCATTGTCAAGGGAATCTTGTTATTGTAGGGCATATGGACTTAGGGGGAAACAATAACTGCTATTTTTCTTCCTATGTATTTTCTGTTTCCAGAGAAAAGACTAGTCAAAGACTCACCCCACTCTGCTTCAAAGATCCTAGCACATTCCTAGGAAGACCTGCATCACAGCAGCCTGCATACCACCTGCTCGCAGTGAGGTTTCCTGCATCGGGATCTGCTGTCTCTTTCCCTATCCTAACCATACTGCTGATCTACTCCTCTATGCCTAGACTCCAGCAGTCTAGAATTCAGTTTCACCAAAAGTTCTCACTATCAAGATTCCTTCTCTGGTCCATGTTTCAACCATTTTTAATGGCACCCTGTATCAAATCTGCTTCTATGTCCAAAGCTGTTTCATCTGGAGTTGTTCTACCCATGGCATCTCTATCCATGGCTGTTCTTGCTAGGGGCCCTCTATCCATAGCGCCTCCAGCCATCCATGGCTCCTCCAGCCATCCAGCAACAAAATTTTATGCCTGAAGGCTATCTCAGTGGTGAAAACAATGTAATAGAAAACCCACATTCAATAACTAACAAGTGTTTACCACATTGGTGCCATATCCCCCTCACCCTTTTTGTTTTTGATTTGCTGAGATGCTTTTGAACCAATCCTAGACCTATTATTTCGCCTCGGAATCTCTGAAAATATTGACATTTAATAAGATATAATCATAACACTATTATCCCACCTAACAAAATTAACAACAGTATTTTGACATCATTGACTACCCAGTCTGTCATTAAGTTTCCCCGATTGTCTCCAAACTGTATTTTTATAGTTGGTTTGCTCCAGTCAGGAACCCAAACAAGCTCCCCACAAGATATTCAATGTGCATTGGGATTTAATATCAATTTCCCCATCCCTGCATTGTTTCGTTTTGAGCTCCTTTTGAAAGTGCACCCTAAATAACATACCAGGGCAATATCTGAGTTAGTGCTTGGTGTGTGTATGGGAGGGGGGAGGTTGTTTTTCATTGTGGTGAGGACAGGTGGGGGGGGTGTAGTGAAGGGAGAGGAGTAAGGTATTAGCATCTGAGGAGACAAAGGACACTGGCACAAAGAGAAAAGTAATATTTATAGCTAGTATATATCCAATGCTTGACAGATACCCGGTATTATTATTCTCAGGCTTCCCATGCAATTTTCTCATTTTTAAAGGATAACTAAATTGGGAGATTTTTTTTTTTCAGTAAAGCGGAGGAGGGGTGGGGGCTGTTATCTAAATGGGTCACAGAGCTTGCAATCATGTCAGGGAGACGGCTGAATTGTCTCCTCAGCGGCCAAATATGAAAGGGGGAGAGGGTGCTGTCATTGTCTCAGGAGGGCCAAGAAGTCCTGTTGACCCTCTATTTCTTTGTTCTGGGCAGGTCTATGTCTTTCTCCTATGCCTTAAGTCACATGTGTGTCATCTCTTAAATGCCACGTTGCCGGCCGTGGCCTCTGATTCACCAACGGTGGTGGTGGCAGAAGGCTGCCTGGCAGCGCCTGGAAGGGGGACTATTACTCATCGGCTGGAACAGTTTTGGTTTCTGATCCCTGAAATGGGATTGCAAGGCATATTGCAAAGTTTGGAAGGCCCGGTGTTGTTAAATACTACTTTTTACACTCAAGGTGCTCCGGGGTCTGACCTTGAAAAGATAGATGATGGATAGACGGCATCGCGTGAGATGCTGTACGGACTCCAGACAGAAGCATCAGGGAGATGGGCATGCACACAGGAAAAACGAACGATGAGATTCAAGTGCATCAGGGTCGGGAGCTCATGGGGAACACTGAGGAGTAGGACACTGTGGAGATAAAGCCAGGGACAGACTGACTGCTGCTTGGGAATCGTGGGGCGGATGACAGAATGTAGTCTTTGAACCCAAAGTAGAGTTGAGACACTCTAAAGTCTGATATCCCAAATATATTATCCTAAGGTATTTCTGAGAACCAAGCTGGAAGATATTAAGAAGATCAGATGATGTAAGATGGCTACCGTGGCTCATGCTTATAATTTCATCTACTCAGGAGACTGAGATCAGGAGGACTGTGGTTTGAGGTCAGCCTGGAAAAATTGGTAAGGAGACTCAAGGGTATGGTAGTATGTGCCTGACATCCCAATTATGCTGAAGGTTGGTCCCTGGCAAAAACCAAGACTGTACCCTGAAAAGTAATCTACAACAAGAAAGGCTGGGTGTATGGCTTAAGTGGTAGAATATCTGCCTAGCAAGCATTAGGCTTTGAGCTTAAATTCTAGTACCACCACAATAATACATATACATGTATGTACAATAATACATACAGATACATGTATACACAATAATACATACATATATGTGTGTTATTGTATGTATAGATATATTTTATATAGAGAGAAAGAGAGAGAGAGAAAGAAAGAAAAAGAAAGAAAAAGAAAGAAAGAAAGAAAGAAAGAAAGAAAGAAAGAAAGAAAGAAAGAAAGAAAGAAAGAAAGAAAAAGTTTAAAGTCTCTTCTATTTGGGCCTTGTTGAAGAACAGAGGAAACTGACACCATAGTGAGTCTACATCTATTTATGTTAAAGGTCATGAATCAGTGCCTTCCTCATAGAACTGCCTTTACCAAACCTCCCACAGCCACCTACTCTTGCTCTAAATGTCTGAATGGATCTGAGCATTGCAATGTGCCCAAGCAGCTGAATATGAAAGAAGAATGCTTATTTGAGACAGTCCTAATCACATCTAACAACTGAAAAATAAAACAGAGTCATTGATTAGGTAAAATATTTGTCTATGAACTTTCAGCACTTATTGCTGCTCTAGTTAATCCATTTAACTCTTTGAAAAACATACTTCTTTTTTGTGTCAGCACTGGGACTTGAACTCAGGGCTTGAGTGCTGTTCTTTAGATTTTCATTCAAAGCAGTACTCTAACCTCTTGAGCCATGACTCCACTTTTGGCTTATTGCTGGTTAATTGGAGATAAGAGTCTCATAGGCTTCAAACCATGAGCCTCAGATCTCAGCCCCCTAAGTAGCTAGGATAAAAGTCATCAAGTATCAGCTCCAGGCAGAAAACATACATTTTAAATATTGACTTGGCTGGGGATGCAGTTCAGTAATGGAGTATTTGGCTGGTATATACAAGGTCCTAGGTTCAATCCCCAGTACTACACACAGACACAAAAAAACACAGCACAAATGCCATTATCTTCTTTTTTGCATTAGGTACACAAATCTATTTTGAGATTCACAACCAAAATAAATATAAATTTAAATCCAATGGTCTTGCTCCCCCCTCCCATAATAACCTCCTTCAGTGGTAGAAATGTTTAATGATAGTGTAGGTTATGGAAATTCCAGCGACCAGGTTCCAAACAGTCTCAACTGGGAAACCCAAGTCTTTTCTTTTGGTAATTCTCAATGGTAGGTTTGCAAAGCAGCTGATAAAACAGTTAATTACAGTGAGGTGCTTCACTCCTGTGTAACATACACTTTCTCCTACTCTATGATTGGAGTCTCTTGTCCTGTATCCCAAGCAAGGCTTGCTAACGCTACCATTCATCTTCCACTTTGGACAAGAGCCTCCTTAAATTACAGCATAGGTAGAACTTCAGATCAAAATGCAAAATCTAGCATGACAGCATTCAGATGGGCATCCTAGGGTCCCACCTCCTTTATTCCTCTCCCTCTGGCTCATTTCATGATAGCCTGGTATATTTGGCAAAAACCAACCAGACCTTTACTCTAGCTCAGAGAACCTCCAATCTTAGGGAACATCAGAATGCTCTGTAAGGAACTACTGGACCCACAAGAGTTGTAAATGGAGTCTGAGAATGTGCATTTTAAAAATATTCCCTCAGAAGTGGTGCTGTGGCTCAAAGTTGTAGAATACTAGCCTGGAGCACAAAAGCCTAGGATGAGTTCAAGCCCTACGGCCAACAAGAAACAAAACAAAACAAAACAAAACACCCTTAGCTGATGCTATTGCTATTGGGAGAGCCCACCCTTTGAGAACTACCATTCTAGCTATATTTTTTCTGCCCAGACCTCTGTCTGCTTAACTCACCCCTTTCAACCTTTGTGCAGATGTTACCTTCCCAATGTAACCACCTGCAGTCACACTCAACACCTCATCCTTTATCTTTTTCCATTGACTTGTTGGCTTCTAACATTCCATATAATTTACTTTACCAATCGGGAGTCTCACTCACAAGAAATAACCCCCTCAATTTTGTGTGTCTGTGTGTCTGTATGCTCATATGGGGCTTGAACTCACGGCCTTGTTTTCTTGCTTGACTTTTTCTCTTAAGGTTTTAGTTCTGCCATTTGAGCCACAGCTCCAATTTCAGCTTTTTGGTAGTTAATTGAAGATAAGAAAGAGTCTTGTGTACCTTTCATCCCAATCTGTCTTCAAACTATGATCCTCAGATCTCTGCTTTCTGAGTAGCTAGAATTATAGGTATGAGCCATAAGCACCTGGCAAGTGCAACTTTTAAACTTGTTCACGAATATATCCCAGCACCTGCCAGTGCCTGGCACACTGAAGAGCTCTGTGAATATTTGCTGTGTGCATGGTTCAGTACTTTGTGTTCCTGTAAATTACAAGGCAAAAATCCTAACTTTTTCCGGGTTTCAAAAATATTTTTTTCCTGTTTCTGTTCCTATTTTCTGCCTCTGTTCCTATTTTCTGCCTCTGTTCCTTTTTCCTTTATATAAAACATTTCCCCTTTTCTATCTTTTCACCTAAAGTCCATCCCTTAAGCAAATGTGTTCTAACTCCTTTCTAGTATAATGGCAGTTCAGCTTTTTCTATTCCTGATAGTTTCCTGGGGCTTATTTTTGTGTCCATAGTTATAAAGCCATATTCTGAAGAAATAATAGAGTAGCAGAATCTGATGAAATGTTTGTGGAATGTTTTAACTGTTTTTTTTCACCCTATCACATAAAAGAGGCTTCATGAAAGAATAGCTATTACGTTCACATTTGGAAGAAAATTAACAATTTGCAAAGTCCTTTCACATTAAATTCTTTTAATCCTTATGAGAATTCTTTTAGCTAAGTAGAAAAGGTATTATTATGTTCATTTCACATCTGGGAAAAAAGAATTTAGGTTAAATTTCAATATCAGAAGCTGCTTCATCAAGATTAAGTGATAAAGTCCAGGAAATTTCTGGCACTAAGCTGGTACTCAAAGTATATTAGCCCCCCTACCTCCTACCTAAAAGAAGAGAGCTGTTTAAATAAATTAATTTCAATAAATAAAGTATTTATTGTATCCCCATACTCTACCAAGAGCTTAACAAACCTTAAGCTGTATGTCTCTAAATCAATGTATTATCCTATAAAGTATTGTCTCTTACTGAAGTAAGACACTCAGAAAATCTAAGAAAGTTGCACAAAGTCACCCAGCTAGCAAGTGATGAAGTCAGGATTTGAACTCATCTCCAAAATCATGATTTTTTTCTACCTCTCTAGACTCAATACCATCTCTGTTACTGTGACAAAAATCTATTAGATAATCAACTGTTTGTTTGTTTGTTTTTGGGTCCGGTCATGGGGCCTGAACTCTGGGCCTGGGTGCTGTCCCTCAGCTCTTCAGCTCAAGGCTAGCACTCTACCACTTGAGCCACAGTGCCACTTCCAGCTTTTTTCTTTTTGCTTATGTGGTGCTGAGGAATCGAACCCAGGGCCTCAAGCATGCAAGGCAAGCGCTCTACCACTGAGCCACCTTCCCAGCCCTTAGATAATCAACTTTTTAAACAAGGAAAGATTTTGTGTTAGGCTTCCATAGAGAAACAGAACTAATAGAATATACATGAATATACCTATTTATATACAATTATGAAAGGTTATTTATTGAATTGCTTATATGAGTAGAGGCTGAATTGTTTAACGGTAGCCATCTGCAACTAGAGACCCAGTAGCTGCTTAATTTAAAAAGCTGGAAACCTCAGAACAAGGGGACCAATGATGTAGTCACAGTCCGAGGCTGAAGGGCTGGAGGATCCCTGGAGTATAAGTAGCTGCTGTGAGTTCATGTTGAAACGCTAAAAGAAGCTGGTGACTGATGACAGAAACATCAATAAACAGACTGGCTCTGGAAAAAATGGAGCGTGTATGAACTGGCTGGCTTTCTCTTTTTCTACTTTTAGTCCCAGTCTCCAGCCTATTAGATGATGCTGCCCATATTCAGAGTGGACCTTTCTTCCTCAGTTTCAATCCCACCTGTCAGTCCCCTCTGAAAAATGCTCTCACAGATGCACCCAGCAGTGTGCTCACTAATAATCCTTTAGGCATCTCTCACTTCAGCCAAGTCCAGATGAATCATGAATAACCATCATGAATAATCATCACAGGTTTGTTTTGTTTCATGATGGCCAAGATTTCAGTCCATGTTCACTTGGCCCCAGTTGCATTAGGCCTGTAGCAAAGCAGTACATGTATAGCCAAAGGAGCTACTCACCTCATGGTGGCCAGGAAGCAAAGAGAAACTGACAGGAAAGGTCTAGGGTCCCACTAACCCCTTCAGAGGCACACTCCCAAAGACTTACTTCTCTACATTAGGCCCTACTGCCTAAAAGTTTGCCACCTCCCAATGATGCCACAGATGAGGGCCAAGTCCTAAATTCCCAAACCCTGTAGCACATTCACTATCCAAACCACAATAGGTAGTTTAGAACTCATGCTTTTTGTTGTTGTTGTTGTTGGTTGTGGGGCTTGAACTCTGGACCTGGGAGCTATCCCTGAGTTCTTCAGCTCAAGGCCAATGCTCTACCACTTGAGTCACAATGCCACTTCCAGTTTTCTGGTGGATAATTGGAGATAAGAGTCTCAGAGATTTTCCTGCCTGGACTGGCTTTGAACTGTGATCCTCAGATCTCAGCCTTTTGAATAGCTAGGATTATAGGCGTGAGCCATTAGCACCCGGCATAACTCATGATTTTTGATCCAGGACTTCTCTGTGTACACCAATCACTTAATATTATGCTGCCTCTATGCTAATTGCCTGAAAACTATTAACAATGATTCTCTAGGTTCAACCACGGGGCAGGGACTCTGAATACTCCTTGCCTGACATTTTGTTATTTGGCTTTTACATACACAGAATCCTAAAAGTTAGAGCTGAAGTGGACATTAGAAGTGATTGATCCTATCTTTTAAAAAAAAATAAGTAATTAAGGTTTATTCTTGTTTTCCTCTAGGAGGAATAAAGTGGGGGGGGGGGCACAGAAAGGGAGGGAAGGAGAACAAATTCAATCCTGCTCTTCAGTATACACTGTGTGGAATGTGATCTATGTAGCCTGTGGACAGGGATAGGAATGAGAAACTGGGGGAAAGTAAAGGAAGGATGACATTGTCCAAAAAAACAAATGTACACATTGCCTGACTTACGAAATGATATGCCCCTCTGTACAACATCTTACCAATGACAATAAGATGGTTTTTCAAAAAAAGAAAATAGAGTGAAGTGGTGGCGATGGGAGGGAAGGGATGGTAGAGGAAAAACAAAGGAGGAGGCAACAATGCTTGATAAGAAATGTACTCATTACCTTGCTCATGTAATTGTAACCCCTCTGTACAGTATTTTCACAATAAAAAACTTATTGAAAAAAATAAAAGAATGGCACACACAAAAAAAAAAAGAAAATAAGAAAGTAAGGCCCAAAAGGCATCTTTTGTTCTCAGGGTAAACCTTTTTCTCTTTCAGAATGCCTTTTGAAAGCTGGAGAGTAAAGGTGCATGGATGCCTTTGTGGGGCTCTCATGCAAAGTTGATGGGCAACGCTGGTGTGGGTAACAACTGAAACTCATGCCTTTTCCTTGGTTAGTGGCTGCTGCAGCTGCTGTAGTCTTCTGTCATAATTGCTCAATGATGGTGAACAGCTCTGAATCTGCATCACAGGACAAAGCTCATGCCTGGAGAACAGATGATTGCAATAGCCAAATCATTCCATAAAGCAGCACGTGGAGGACCAAGACCAGAGACCAAGACCACAAGCTCCCTTAAAGATGGTGTAATTTGAGAGGAAAATCCTAAGACCTTAAGGTATTCATAGAGGCATGGCTCCTGTAGGTGTAGAAAGGGACACGGAAGCCACAGTTGTGATGCTAAGGCTATTTCAATTATTCAGCTTATACAGTAAAGACAATGGTCAATGCTCCTACTATTGACCTAATACTTTGTACATATATTGAAATGAAGTTGGTGAGACCTAGAGCAAGCTGCTTTGTAGAATAAGTCAAGTGCCTAATTTGTCAAAAATCTGAGATGGAAAATTTCCCATCTGTCCTATCCTTAAAAAAAAACTCTTGTAAAGGTTTCCATTAGTGACTTGAAACAATTGCATTTAATCCAAGCTTTCACACTGAGTAGGATCTTGGCAACAGTTTTAAAAGTAGTGCCCCCACATTCCACTTTTTTTTAAATTGTAAAGATACTGTACAGAGGGGTTACAGTTACATGAGTAAGGTAATGAGTACATTTCCTATCAAGCCTTGTTTACCCCACACACACACATTCCACTTTGTACTTTGGTCTAACCTTGACCATGCTGACAATAAGCTGAGGTTGCAAAGCTATTTCCCTATATGTCATATCAGTCTTACAATTTGGAGCCTTGAAGCTTGCCATGCATTCCCACTGAGTTGAGTAAAAGCTCAATATGCATTCGTTAAATAATTTCTCTTGAAAATGACTTCCTCATTTGAAACGGAATCATTATTAAAGGCATAGGACTTTAAAAAAAAAAGTCCATAAAAATGTTTATCTCTTAGTCTCTTAGGCAACACTCAATGTTGAGTATAAGGAGATAGAGTACATTTGATGGTTAATAAATGGATTATGGAAACAGAGGAATTAGCCATGCGTACGGCCTGGTTCTTAGGGGTCTCTGTTCCCCTGCTGTGCCTTCCTTCCCCACTGAGAAACTCCCATATCACATCTACATTCAACATACACCCTCTGCCATCTATCCTGTGCCCTGGCACAGTAAAGGCAATCTGAGTCTTTTTTCGATGTGGATTCTTCCAAGGGTAGATCTCTGCCAAATAATTACTTTCCAGGAACCATACGATTCTGTTCTGTTTCTGTAACACAGCCAGAGTGAAGTGCCAAAGAGCTATGTGAAATGATAGATCTTACTCATTCCATGCCATTGTATCTGCAAAATCCACCATCAGGCTGTTTGCCCATTAATTAAATTGCCTAGTGAGGATGGAAGGGAGGGGAAAGGATCTCTGCAAGCTGTTTGTTCCCGTGTTTAAATGAATTTATATTAAACTTTGAAAGAACATTATGATTTTTCCCTTCCTTTAGATTGAAATCATTTTATGAGTAGAAAGAGGAAAATAAATGTGATTATGTGATTTCCGTTTTCTATCAAATTATTTTTTAGTGCTATTTGTCATTTTGATGTCTTCATTAAAAGATGACCAGCCTTCAGAATAAAGGCTGGATCTTATTTCAGAATAATTAGAAGAAAGAGTACTGGCCAAGAAGCAAATGACCTGCCATTTCAGAGCCATCTCAGGGTGAAACATGGAATTTACTTTCCCAAGCCATGGTGTCTGTGCTCAGGATTTTGATGGTCTTGTCAGACCTACCTTCTGAGACACTGTGCCCCAGTCCCCTTGGGAAACTGTAACACAAGATATTATTTCCAATATATGAGGCCCTTTGCCTTATTTTTAAGAAATTACTGAGGTTGTTCAGGAGCATTCTATCATAGGAAAGGCCAGAAACCAGGCCAGTAACCTTAAGAATTCTGTGTAGAGAGAGCTGAGAGGAAAATGGCGATGGAAAGGGAAGGAGGCACTAGTCTGCCCCCAAGTGGCAACTGAGGCATGTAGTCTGGATGGTGGTGGGAGGTGAAGATTCTGCTAGTGTGACTTTAGAGTGTGAGGATGGGGGAGGGAGGAACAATCTAGGAAGGGGTCATATTCATCATAAGCATTTAAATACCGTAGCAAAAACCAGAAAATAATAACATATTTCACGCAGTCCAATTGTACTCCAAGTCACCAGTTTCCCTTTTAAAGCCCGCCACTTTATATTCAATTCACCGCTCCAGTGAACACAATGAAGTGTTTAGATTCCATTAAGAAACCTCAAAGAAAACAAACCTCAAGCCTTCGGAGTTAGCAGGAAAGCATTTTAAAAGCTTCACACAAGCTATCATTGTGCATTCAGAAAACCATTAGGACTTCCTCTTTTGGAAATGTGTGATTCTTTCCCTCCGAATTTTAAACATTAATATTCTCTTACAGTGACCCTTACACTCAGAACAGATTTCTCACACCTCACCAGACAATGCAATCAATTTCTAGGATGCGGAGATGTGGACTGGACTTAGAATAATAGAGTAACATATCTGAGGGGAGGAAAATTGGAGTCAGATTTGGCAAAGTGGGGTGCATCTGTATCCTGAACCCTTAGAAGTAAAGTAGGACAGGGGGGGTTGGGGAGGACCACAGTGCTGAGAAAGATGTTCATCAGCTATGGTGATAACAGAGAACCAGACTGAATCACACAAGAACACCTCTTTCTTCCTGATGCTCTGAAGAAATGGGACTTGGGGCATGCAGTCGCAGAAGCAGGTGTCCAAACCCCAGCGCCTTCCTGGCTGTATGAACTCAGGAAGTCAGAGAATAGTGTCTTCAGTAGTCTCAAGAGCAAAATTCCAATCTACTCATAGCAGATTCTACAATCTTCTATTTAGCACACCTAATAATGTTCCCTTCTTTACCCATCCAGTCTGTATTTACTAAGTTCGTGAATAGGAGTGACTTCCATGTTCCCCTTGTAAAGGAGATAGTAAGTTTATACGTGTAGCTGGGAGGAGTGTGAATGTTGGAGGCAGACTGCCAGGGCTCAAGTGCCAGTTTCACCACCTGCTCGCTACGTGGCCTGTCTCTGTAAGCCTCTTTCTTCATCTGTATTTAGCCCAGAGTAGCTAGTAGATTTGTGGCATTTATTATTTTCATCCTTGATACTTGAGACATTATATTCTAGTGTCTGGTCAAGTTGAGCAAGATTAGGGTGTTGAAACATCACTTGGGGGTGGAAATATAGCTCCGTGGGAGGGAACTTACCCAGCATATGTGAGTTCAATCTGCAGCATAAAGAAAGATACCATTACTTGTATGAAAGTTTCAATCAGAGGTTTTTCAGCTGGATGCCTAGCAGCTACTCAGCTGAGATCTGAGGATCACCATTGAAAGCCAGCACATAAATCAAGACTCCAATTAATCTCCAAAAAGCCAACAGTGAAGATCTGGCTCAAGTGGAAGAGTGCCAGCCAAGAGTAAAAAACATGAAAACAGGAGGTTCGGAGTTCAGACATACAAAAAATGAGGTCTTCCATAGAGTGATCTTTGCATCTCTCTAAAAAGTAGCATTATCTGCTTTTATTTCTAATTATAAGGTGATCCATGATACAATAAAAAATAAAATAAATCCACACATGAACTATATATGTGTATACACACACGCACACACACACACACACACACACACACACACACACATACACACACACATGCCATTGTGCTTCACCATAGCAGTGACTTGGACTGCAATTCTCCTATTTGTGTTTCCCTTTGTTGTCAGTATGAGAGGCGTGTGCCACTGCACTTAGCCATTGTGTTTCTCCTGTACCTTAGTAAGACAAGTACGAGACACCGTGTCCAGCCATTGGTTGAGATGGAGTTGAAACTAAAATCCCCATATTTCACCTCCCAAGTAGGTAGAATTACCGGTTCAAGCCACCATACCCAGCTGGTTCTATTTCCTTCTTTCCCTCATACTCCCCATATATAAAAAGTAAAACTGACCTCATGCTGTACCTTGATATTTTTGCATGTAGTACTGGGATTTGAACTGGGGTCTTCAGCTTGCTAGGCAGGGACTGTACCACTTGAGCCATACCTTGGGCCATTTTGCTTTATTTCTTTTTCAGATAAGATCTTGGGCTTTTTTGCTTGGGGCTAACCTCCTCCCCAGACCATCCTACCTATTCCAATCATTTAGCTGGGATTACAGGTATGTCCTACCCCACCTGGCTACTATACATAGTTTTATAATCAGCTGTTTTTCATTCAACAATATGGTATGAACATTGTGAAAGTGGTTTTTTAAAACCATGTTTAATTTTGTATGTTTTACTAATAAAACGGCAACCGTTTAATTGATGCTCTAACATTAAATATTTAGATTATTTCTAATTTTTACCTATTGTAAGTTATTATACTTATTTCTTTTTTTAATTTAATTTTATTTTATTTGTGAACATACTGTACAGAGGGGTTACAATTACATGGGCAGGATAATGCGTACATTTCTTACCAAGCATTGCAGCCTCCTCCTTTGGTTTACCCTTTACATCCCTTCCCAGCCTCCCCCCTCCCCCCCAATCCCAATCCTTCTCCTTCCCCCCCTTCCCTCCCCCCCCCCCCCCCCCCCGCACCGACGTTGTAAAGCTCGTTTTGGACATGGCAACTTGTACTTCTCATTGTTGCAACAGGTCCACCTGTATCCTTAAACAACTGGTTTTTCCCCATATAATACTTATTTCTTAAGTTTAAAAGAAAAGCTATAATTCTTTTATGGTTTTTGGATCATGTTACCAGTGTCTTACTTGAAAGTGTAGGCTTACATTTTTCTAGTAGCATTAAAAGCGACCATTTTTCTGGATAAATAAAAACATTTGCCAATTTGATAAGTGTAAATGAGCTTTTCTTTATTATTTTTCATGTCTCGGATTTCTAGTGAATTTTCAACATTTTATTGGTCACTTTTATTTCTTGATGGTGACTTCTCTATTCATGCTTTGCTTTGCCCATCTTTATGGAGGTGTTCCCTTTTCTTTTCTT
Source organism: Dipodomys spectabilis (assembly GCF_019054845.1). Taxonomy (NCBI): domain Eukaryota; kingdom Metazoa; phylum Chordata; class Mammalia; order Rodentia; family Heteromyidae; genus Dipodomys; species Dipodomys spectabilis. Next base: position 14,232,599 of record NW_024870696.1, read on the forward strand.
AGTTTGTAAGAACCCATCTTTATATGACATGATCTTTGTCTTTTGTGATGTTCTAAAGTTAGAACTGGGGTTCAGCCTTCCTCCTTTCCCAAGTCTCATATAAGTGGAAAAAGGAGAATATAAAACAACCTACATAGTTTCCTAGTATTTATGTTTGTTTCTGGTTTTGTTTTTTCAAAACAGGGTCTATGTAGCCTAGGCTGGCTTCAAACTCATGATCTTCCTGCCTCAGCCTACTGGATAAGAGGATGTCAGTTTCTCTTCTTTTTTCCTGCCTTCCTGCCTTCCTGCCTGCCTGTCTACTTGCCTGCCTTCCTTCCTTCCACATTTTCAGGGACTGGGATTTGAACTCAGGGCCTCATGCTTGCTTATTTGGTTCTACCACTTAAGCCACTCCTCCAGCTTGGTTTCTTATTAGTTAATTGGAGATAGATAGTTTGGAAGACTTTTCTGCCCTGGCTGACTTCATGGCTCTCAACCACCTGAGTAGCTGGTTTACAGGCAAAAGTCATGAGTGCCAGACATCAATTGTTTTGGGGATAGGGTTTTTTTGGTATTTTTTAAAACAAACCTATATTTTAAACAATACATAATTGAGGAGCCTTACAAGTAGATACAGTTTTATGTTTATATTTTTCCTATTCCTCATATTTAAGTTACAATTATTGTGTGTATATTTCTAGTTAGATTATAAATTCCTAGGGAACAAAGATACCTATATTTAATCTGTCTTCCACAGTAGTAAACAAGTATCTGACTAGTAAGTCACTAAAATAGTATTTTTATTTTATATGACCATAAGAGCTTTCTTCTCAGCATTATGTTTCCGTGTATCTGCCACTTGGCTAGCTGACTGAGAATGTCCAGGGATAAGTTTAAGAAAGTAGTTGCTCAGAGCCAGATACCAGTGGCTCATGCCTGTAATCCAAGTTGCTCAGAAGGTTAAAATCCAGAGGATCATGGTTTGAAGCCAGCTCAGGCAGAAAAGTCTATGAGAATCCATCTCCAAAAAATAACCAGCAAAAGACAGGGCTATAGGAGCGACTCAAATGGAGAAGTGCCAGCCAAGTACGCAAGACGAGCAAGTATGAGGTCCTACAAGGAAAGGAGGAAGGAAGGAAGGAAGGGAGGAAGGGAGGGAGGGAGGGAGGGAGGGAGGGAGGGAGGAAGGAAGGAAGGGAAGGAGGGAGGGAGGGAGGAAGGAAGGAAAGAAGGAAGGGAGGAAGGAAGGAAAGAAGGGAGGGAGGGAGGGAGGGAGGAAGGAAGGAGGGAGGAAGGAAGGGAGGGAGGGAGGGAGGGAAGGAGGGAGGAAGGAAGGGAGGGAGGGAGGGAGGGAGGAAGGGAGGGAGGGAGGGAGGGAAGGAGGGAGGAAGGAAGGAAAAGAAAAGAAAAAAGAGAAGAGAAAAGAAAAGGTAGTTGTTCGGGTCACATCTATAGCAAGTAGTATCATTGGCCTTATAATATATTTTTTGGTTGGGTTTGTATTTGGTTTCTGTGGGTCTTTTGTTTTATTTTTGTGGTGCTGGGGATTATACTTAAGGCCTTGCATGTGCTAAACAAGCAATCTACCATTAAGCTATACATCCTGCCCTTGGTCTTCTGAATTAGGATCTTACCATGTAGCCTAGGCTCAGTTCAAACTCTTGATCCTCCTTGCCTCAGCGTCCTAGGAGCTGGGATTACATTGGAGTGTCCCCAGGCCAGGCTCTTGCTTTGAAGATTTCAATAAACACCATCAAACTCCCTCCTCCACATCAAGCTTTATCCAAGGCTTGCTTATGAGGAGTAGGAGTCCGTGCATGCAAACAAGGCACAGGAATGTGTCACAATCTTACTTGGAGCCATTGTTAGCAAAAATCCCTCTCAAATAAAAGCTTCCTTCTCTACTTTTTTTTTTTAAATAGAAAAATGAGCCTTAGGCCTGTCACTAATGATGGTAAAGAACCAGAGCCTTAGCCTTCTCTGGTGGATATGAGATTTAGCAGTTAGAGGTGAGAGAGGGGAATGGATGGAGAAAGTAATACTTGGGCAGCTCACTGCCCTCCTGGCTGTCCATTGGCACACAACAGTTCCTTCACATACACAGTCAAAGGGAATTTCTGGGATGACTTTGCTCTTGGCTTGCTACAACCTTGTGACAAGAGATCAGAAATTGTCATAGGGAATGTTCAGAGCTAGAGTTATAAGTGAGTTTCCTACAAATAGACAACGGCAACTGCTCCTTAATATTGAAAGGTAGTTGAAAAACCTTTTGTGAGATTGAGATCATATTTGCAACGTATTAGAATCAACTATTCTAAGACATTTACTTCAGATGGAAATGAGTTAGAAATGCAGCTCTGGGTGGGTGGGGGCAGGGAGCTGTTGGCTATCTAGGGCATGTTACATTTCTGGCAGCAGAAGTGGTCATTGAGAAACTGTGGTATCGACTTTGCCTTGAAGGCTCCCTCTTTTCCTGAATAACAGATCATGGCCTTCTTAGAAAAGCGCAGTGCAACATTCTTATCGATCGGCCTTCAAAAGAGAGCCAAGTGTTGGAGAATGGGGTGGGGCCAGTCTCTTCCCTCAGCACTTTAGGCCAGGCAGAAGCAGACATCTCCCCAAGAAGGATGGAGACTTGCCAAGTGTTCCATTTACCTGGAAAAGAGGCCCCTGGCAGATCTAGCTACAATTCCAAAGGTAACCAGTATGGCTGTCGGATACAGCTCTCCTGGTCAGCTATTCTCAGTCTTTCTTCCTTCTACCTCCACCCCTCCTCCAGCTCACTTGCTGCAACACCCTTGATTTCCTTCTCTTCTGTGGCAAAGTATTGTAAGGATAATGCATTTATAATACCCAAACAAAATCACTATATTCCACCAGCATACTAGAGGTAGAGCAGAGAAAGTCCTTTGTCTCAACACAGAAGACACTTAGAGAAATCTTATCCCATTATCGCCCAGGGAATTTGTCTTTTAAACACTTTTCCTCTATGGGGAGAATTTCATATGACAAGGCCAAAGAGATATATTTCATTTAGAGGACAGTAATAATGTAACAGCATTTCCTATGGTATTAATTAATGCTCCTTTAATTGCTGAATTTAAATCTCATAAAAGGCAGATATTGAAGTGGCTTTTTACAAAGAAGCTTTGTCCCTATGGTCCCTTTAAGTGTTACAGAAAAACCTACAAGCTGAGTTCCTTTGGCTCATGCATGCCTGTAATTCTAGTTACTTAGGCTAAGATATGAAGATCAAGGTTCAAAGCCAGCCTGGGCAGGAAAGTCTATGAGACTTTTATCTCCAGCTTACCGGCAAAAAGCCAGAAGTGAAGGTGTTGCTCAAGTGATACAGTGCCAATCTCAAGCTAAGGAACAATATCTGAATTCAAGCCCCAGTACCAGCACAATGAAAGAGGGAGAGGGAGAGGGTGTGTGTGTGTGTGTGTGTGTGTGTGAGAGAGAGAGAGAGAGAGAGAGAGAGAGAGAGAGAGAACCATACAGTTTACAAAGTATTTTTGTTATGTGTCAGTCATGGGGCTTGAACTCAGGTTCAACTAGGTGCTGTCCCTAAGCTTTTTTGCTCAAGGATAGTGCTCTACCACTCTGAGCCACAGCTCCACTGCTAGTTTTCTGGTGGTTACTTGGAGATAAGAGTCTCATGGCCTTTTCTTCCCTGGGCTGGCTTCAAACCAAGATCCTCAGATCTCAGCCTCCTGAATAGCTAGGATTATAGGTGTGAACAACCAGCACCTGGCTAAAACATGCTTTTGTTATGGTCATTTTGTGCTACGGCACAATGGGTATTTATTTCCTCCTCATTTTCTAAATGACCTTGCCCATTGAAGTTCTATGACTTGTTCAAGGTCACTAGCTCCCTGAAGCCCATAATTTGCTCCCCTTAATTCCGGTATATGCACGTCCACAGCTACGTGCTGTGTTCTGTTGTTTAAAACAAAACAAAAACAGTGTATTACCCCGGGCACCCTTTTGTGGCTAGTTTATACTTGGCAAAGCTTTGCACCTAGGCATCCTTTGAAATGTGATTCGGAGCTGGGGAAAAAGGCTATTTTAATACACGCAAAGCGGGGCTTAGATGAATTTTTCCTAGTATGTGTCTGTGACTAAGAGAACACAATGTCTCCAGTAGTTGTTCCTTTGGTGCCCTCATTATATTTGTTTTGCTTTTGAATTTTGCCAAAATTATGAAGTAAGAAATAATTGCCTTTCTCAGTACACTGGAAATACATAGCAATCCTGTTGAGAAGGTAAGTTGGTTAGACTTGGTTTTTTAAAATATAATTTTGTTATCATGAAGGTGTTGTACATAGGGGTTATCATTTCACAGTTCTGGTTATGTGTACATTTCTCTTTTGGACAATGTCATCCCTTCTTTTAGATTTGTTTTATAATGACAGTGAATAAATGAATGCTTCTATAAGTTTTGAGATAGAGGCAGCTAGTATTCCTCAATAGAAAGTACTGGAAAAATGACTGCACTGTAATTTTTTTTTAAAAAATAGCAGAAAAGTAAAAAGCCTTTCTGCTTCTGACCTAGAGATAGAACTGTCTTGGGCTGCCTGACCAGCTACTACTATAAATGCATATAAAGGCATTTGGAAAGACAAATGGAACACATCAGCAACAACACTAATCCTCAGGAAATGCATCTACACACACACACACACACACACACACACACACACACACACACACTGCTGATGTGAAATCACTAATACATTTGTGTAGTAATATTACCAGGATTAGTTTCCATCAGGAGACATTTCCTGGCTCCAGATAGCTCTCAAGTATTTAAGAGAGTGGAAAAGTTTGTGAGTAATTATGACGACGTCAAAGTCATGGTTGATGTTGTGCTTAGTAATGGAGGCGAGTTCTAACCAGGTTATTTTTAGGTTCTTCAAAGAGCAGAACCCTGAACCATGGTGTTCAACAATGGAGTTTCCAGCCCACAGGGTGAGAATTTTTCCAGGGTTTGCATTCACCCGGGGCTCAGGAATTCTCACTTCTTCATTCACTGAGTACTGACATCACATGCATAGTTTCTAAATTGAGAATTTGTGTCTTGGGATTTATTTTTGAGGACTTCAAAAAAAAAAATATAATCACCTGTTATATGCCTACTATTATGTGGCAGCTGTGGAGCCTAGAGAGACAAGCGGGGTGACTCATTGCCCTGTGAACACATCATTGGTGGTCTGACCCCACACTGTTGCTTCTGCCATTCTCCAGGCCATGCCCTCCCTGCCTGGCCTACTAAAAGGTTCTGAGCAGGCAGCCTCAACTCAGACCAGAGCTCTGTCTCCCTCTCCCAGCTCAACGCCTGCTCCTCCTTGGAATTCCACCAGCCCTCACTGTCTCTTCAGCACATCACAACTTAGCATCTCCTCTAGCCTTTGGATAGTTATTTTTTACACTCCCTCTATTGACCTGGACAGGTTCTAAGTTCACAGGTACACACACACACACACACACACACACACACACACACACACACACACACGCACACACACACACACACACACATTTTCTTCTTCTTCTTCTTCTTCTTCTTCCTTCTTTGTGTGTGTGTGTGAGTGTGTGTATGTGTATGTGTGTGTGTGTGTATGAGAGAGAGAGAGAGAGAGACAGAGAGATGTGTGTGTGTGCATGTGCCAGTACTGGACTTGAACTCAGGGCCCTGAAATCTTACGTGGCTCTTTCTACTCAAGACTGGTGCTCTACCATTTGAGCTTCACCTCCACTTCCAACTTTTTGTGGGTTAATTGGCGATAAGAGGCTCCTGGATTAATCTGCCTAGTCTGGCTTCAAATCATGACCCTCAGATCTCAACCTCCTGAGTAGCTAGGATTACAACCATGAGCCACCAGCACCTGGCTCCTTTCTCCTTTATTAAAAAAGGAAGAAGAAGAAAAACAACTTTAAAAAGTAATTCCTTGGAGTTGGGCACTAGTGGCTTACACCTGTTACCCTACATATTCAAGAGGCTGAGATCTGAGGACTGTGGTACAAAGCTAGCCTGGGCAGGAAAGTCCATGAGACTAATCTCCAATTAGCTATTGAGGAAAAAAGCCAGAAGTAGAGCTGTGATTCAAAATCTAAGAAACAGTGACCAGGGGCATGAGTTCAGGCCCCAGAACTGGCATAAAAATAATCAATCCATTAATAGGTTCATTAGTTAATTCCCTGGGTTGTTTGCCTCATACCAACCTATCTGTTGATCGTTCCATGACTCAGTCGTGTTTCCTGACGTTTGAGAGAAGATGTAGTCAGGGCAGCAGCTGGTTCTCACTACCCTTGGCTTAAGGTCTCTGTCAAAAGAGGATTCCAGTCGTTAGAGTCTCCCAGCAAGGTCAGGCAAGAGAAACCATGTTTATTTTGTAACTCCATTTAAATGGTTCCCTCTTATCTCTCAGTGTCAAGGACATAATTAAAAATTATGAGGCTTCAGGAAGGGTGAGCATCCTGGCTTAATAGAGTGCCAAGTGTAGCTCCAAGAAGTACAAGGGGATAAAGAGGAAGGAAACACAACTTCCAGGTGGGGAGGAGACTCCTTTTCTCCCAGTCCCACCAAAAAAAAACCACATCAGAGAGACTCAGTGTGGAATCAGATAGCCTGTTGTTGCCTTGTGGAAGGGGCTTGAGTCACCCGCCTCAAGAGGAGAGAAGAGCAAGTGGATCTCAGTGCCTGGTATTAAATGTGACTCTTCTTTAGAAGAGCTGACAAAGCAGACCAGCGGGGTGTGGGGGTGGGGAGCACAGGGACAGAGACAGCAGAATGTTATCTAGAAGAGTCTGGGGCGTGAGACTACTCTGGAAAGAAGATCAGAGCGCTGAAAGTTATCTCCCTAGGGAGGGCCTCTCTTTTGTAAGAGAGCTCTCGGAGAAAGGATTCAATTGCATGGGAGAAAATGTTAGGGGAATTTTTGCCTGAGTCTACAGAAAACTTTGCTGAGTTAAGGGGTAAGGAATAGATCTGAATTCTGATGACCTAAGGAGGATGTGAAGCTGGAGCTGTACAAGGATGCAGCAAATGTAGCAGTCAGGAGATAGGCCTGGTTAGAAGGAGCAGAGTTCAAATTCTGTCCTATGTGTCCCTGGCCAACTTACTATCTCTGACTCAGTTCCTTCATCTGTAGCAACTGCAGGGCATTGTACCGAGAGGATCAGATGGCATAGTATAAGTGCTTAGTGTAGTCTCTGGCACTTTCTAAATGGTAGCCCCACTTAGATCAGATACATGGGATATTTCTTTCTTTCTTTTTTTTTTTTAGACAACTTTGGCTTTGGAATGCCCTGGGCAAGGAAGGATATAGAAAGAAATTCCAGCTGGGTGCTGGTGGCTCACACGTGTATTCCTAGCTACTCAAGAGGCTGAGATCCAAGGATGGCAGTTTGAAGCTAGCCTGGTCAGAAAAGTTTGTGTAGTTTATCACCAAAAAACGGAGGTGTGGAGGCTCAAGTGGTAGAATGTCAGCCTTGAGAGAAAAAAGCTAAGGGACAGCGCTTAGGCTGAGTTCAAGCCCTAGTACTGACACATAGAGGGGTGGGGAGAGAGATGGGGGAGAAAAGAAAAAAGAAATAAGAAAAGAAAAATTCCTCATGGAAGAACAAGCAATGCATTTCTAGGAAGAATAACATCCGAAGTTACATTTGAAATTATTTCTTCCTTCAGGCGATACTAACTCTGCCTGTTCTCATTAACTATGTCTTCAGAAAAGTCTGTTATGTACAGCTGCTTTGTGTTAGTGTCGCTCTCCAACAGAAAGGAAGCAGATTATGTCTGTGCTCTGTCTACATCAAGTGGGAAGGAAGACGTAAGCAGCAGGGCTGAGCAGGAAGCAGGATGTCAGAGCCAGAGGTGATGGACTCCTTAAGGAGAAGCAACTGGGTGTGCAGTGCTGACTGAGCAAAGGCAAGCGGCCTCAGAAAGGACAAGGGCTTGGTGACTCATACCCGACTTACCCAGCACTGTTGCAACTGGCATAGGTAGAAAAAAAATTGGGAAACCCCTTGAGTCACTGAGCCAATCAACTCCGAGCCGAGACTTGATAGGAAGGGTTTCTTGGGCCATCTGCCCAGTGGCAGTTTATCCGCTCTGATTACATTAGGTCACTCACCTGCGCTGCTCTAGCACATTCGAGTTAGTGTATCTATCTGCTAAGTAGATGAAGTTAACGTCACAGAGTCAGCTGTGACTTTCCCTCTGTGTGACAGGAGGTTTTCTCCAGGTGACTAGCCTCAGGAACAGGCTAAATACAAATTAAAAACAGCACAGAAAACTGTTTGGCTCAAAATGGAACATGATTTTAGGATGACTCACAGCTTGTATCGTCCTATAGGGCAATGCTGACTGGTCCAGCACAGGCCACAGGAAAATAATTCACAGGCTCACGGGGATGATGTCTGCGCCACTGTGGCCACTACCCTCACACTTAGCATGCTCAGGACAAGCACTCTCAACACTTAGATGCTCTGGACCAGCACCCTCACACTTAGCATGCTCAGGACCAGCACCCTCACACTTAGCATGCTCAGGACCAGCACTCTCAACACACACAGCCTGCCTTTGCCCGTGGAAGGGCAGGGCCCACTCTCCCATCCAGCAGGAACAGGTACAGGGACAGGTCTCCTGCCCGTCTGAGGCTCTTTGTCATCTGGTATGGTCAAATCTCCCTCTGTTCCTCCAAGGTAAGTCATCCTTCCAAGGTCAAGAGCTGGATGGCTGTTCCATCGTTTTCTGCGTGGTTGTAAAAACCCAGTTCCCCCTTACATGTGCCGTGAAAGCTTTCGCAGGCCTCTGTTCAAAATCTCTAGAACTTCTCCAGACCACCCCCTTATCCTTCTCAGTGATTCTCAGCTTCTATACCCCCTTTCCCTCCTTTTCCTCCTACCCAATTTTGATTCTATATCTTTACTTTTGCACTGGTTGGAAGTGACCCCAATACCCATTTGGACAGAGCCCCAACTTTCCTCTTCCTTAAACACCTAGGACTGGATTAAAAACCTGGGCAACTAAGTAGTGAGAAATAGGAGGTAATTGAATTTAAGTTAAAAATCATCACATGTCAGGACCAACAAATGAATCCGTTTAATGCTTTTTTTAGTTGTCAAATGTGTGTGTGTGGCAGGGTGGGGGCATTTACTGGTGATTGAATCAAAAGCCTCAAAATCTTGCTGCTAGACAAGCCCTCTATCAGTTGAGTTATATCCACAATCCTTTACTTTTAATTTGTTCATGCTGACCAAGAACTCACGATCATCTTGGGCTCTTCCTGAGTGCCTCCTCAGGAACTGGTATTAAAAGGCATGTGCCACCATGCCTGGCTTGCCCAAATTGTGTGTGTGTGTGTGTCCCGTTACCAGAGCTTGAATCCATAGCCTCATTCTCTTGCTTGGATTTTTCATTGACAACTGGCATTCTCCCACTTGAGCCATGCCTCCATTGGTTAATTGGAGACAAAATCTCACAGACTTGAATTGCGGTTCTCAGATCTCAGCCTCCTGAGTGGCTAGGATTCTAGACTCAAGCCACTGATGCTCCGCTTTCCCAAGTATTTTAGGAGCTTGATTTGCTGGTGCAAAGAACCTGTGGCAGCTGCCTAATGGCAGCGCTTCCTCAGATACTCCTTCCTGAACTATACTTTACTGCCCTATGGGCCACTGAGGACACATCAGCTGCAGTGGCCCGCAAGCCTTCCTGGTAGGACACAGCTGGTAGACTCACCACCGGCCTTGTTTCTTGCTTCTTTCTCTGCAGCAGACCCACCTCTTTTCTTCCCTCCCATTCACCTGTGACACTATATATCTGCTTTGTCTCTTCCGCTCACTGTCATTGAATTGATTGCTACTCGTGGCTTTTTTTTTGACAAAGACGACTAATGCACCGAGCGACAAGCACTGCATTAGAGGCAGGTGTTGACTGCACCAAACATTAGTCCTGCCTTAGCCAGGCCCAACCCTCTTGCTCTGACACTAGGGCTAGAGAGAGCAATTTAAGCAACAGGCCGAGGCAATTGTTCTGAACCCAAACAAATTACACGGGTCATCAGCACATCCGTCATTTCTCACTGCAAGTGTTTGAATGCCAGTGGAGACAGTTATGCATAATTTAGCATCTAATCGATGTGACCAAAGGCCACGAGGGAAATTGCAGGCCACACAGAAGAGCTCCCTCTCTGCTTGCCTGCCTCCCTCCATCTCGTTCTTTCTTCCTCTTCCCCCCTCCTCGGTTTCTTTCCTTTTAATCAAAGCACATTCGAACGAACATGCACCTACCTGTCATTTTTATTTATTCATTCTTATTGGCTAATACTAATTATAAAAGGGAGGGTTTCATTGTTATATCTCCATCCATTTTATATTGGATTTCAATCAGTCTCATCCCCTCTATCACATTCCCTGCTCCTCCCCTTAGCAAGCCCAACAATTTTCCTTGTTTCGTTGTCATAGTGGCAAATAATCTATTTCAACATATTCAGCTATTTTACCCTCCCTGCCAGCACACTCCATTTCCCCCTTGTTGCCACCCACAGATAGTTTATTGCTCTTTCTTCCCATCCCCCTGTGGATGATAGGCTTTTGTTGAGTTTCTTTGTGCTGATAGGCTTATTTTTATACATTACTCAAAGCCTTTTCCTCATGACTACATTCTTAATTTTTTTTTTTGCAGTACTGCGGATTGAAATTAGGACCTCAAGCTTGCTAAGCAGGTGCTCTACCACTTGAGCCAAGTCCCCAATCCTTTTCATGACTTCATTCTTGGTGGCTCACTCCCTAAGCTCCTTCCCAGACTTATTTTCAATCAACTGGAAGATTGGCCTGTGGGTGGCTCTATCTTTAATGATTAGTGATTCCTACTGCAAGCAGCTTACTGGTGATAATCTCAAGAACACTCAGAGGAAGTCCCCTTGCCAGAAGATCACTGCTTACCTGAGTGTAGCCCTGGGCCGCATCCTAACACTGCCTGCTCAGCAATTTTGTATTCTTGGCTTCCTCTCTTTGTTCTCTGAATCTCAATGTCCCAGATTTACTCAATGTCCCTTGATTTACTCACTCATTTGATCTCTCTTCTAACTAGCCAGTGGTGTCTTTGTGGTAGTCTCAGAATTCCCTATCCATTCCTCCCTACCCATGCCACAAGCACAAGAGACAATGAACCAGGTTAGCATTTTGAAGAGGATTTAGAGGTTTTAACTGGTATCATGATGCGGAGTTTCTCAGAGGGACAATGGGCTTGGACCACATAGAGGAACTAAAACGTGGGCACGAGGAATATATCAGCTCCTTCGTGCTGCTGTAACAACTGAGTGGCTTTCAGCCATAGAAATGTATCATGTCATAGATCTGGAGGCTCTGAAACCCATAGGAGAATTCTTTCTGTCCTCCTCTAACTTCTGGTGGCTTGCTGGCAGTCTTTATGAGTCCCTGGCTGTGGGTACAATCTCTGCCTGCAGTGTCACATGGTCTTCGATGTTCCTCTTTTCACATGGCTATTTTCTTACAAAGACACCATTATATTGGATTAGGGTCCATCCCAATCCGCTATGATCACATTGATCTCATTCTACATGAGCCAGTTTCCTAATAATTCTGAGGGACTACGGATTATGACTTTCATGTAATTTTGCAAGTCAAACACTTTATTAACATGCATTAATTATACAAGGGGAATGGTTCCTTGTGACATTTCCACACATGCCAACAATGTATTCCAACTAATCTTACCCCCTCTAATTTTTGAAGGGACACAATTACTCATAGCTATCTTAGGAATAGTGAATGGTTCAATTTGACCAGAAAGTTGGGTATGAGCAGGGATTAAGGAGAGATGTAAACCATATCACAAGTAAAATAATTGCAGAGCAAAGCTAGAGACTTACAGGTTAATTTAATGCAGCAAAGGTATTTGCATGTCCATTCCAGTCCAGGAAGTAGTTTACAATCATTTTTCCATTGGTCAGAAAAAAGATAACTTTGACACAGATGAACCAATAAAGTTTTGTATATCTGGCATCCATTGGATCATATATATATATTGAGCACCAAGTGTCAGGACCAATATCATATAATTGGGGTTCAGTGACAAGATACATATGGCTTCTTTTCCTTTTTTGGGGGGAGGGGTCTTCTTAGTCTTCAGTCATGCCTTCCCTACCGGCAGGTAATAGTGTTTAGGAGGAATTCCAAAATAGAAACAGACAGGTGGAAAAATTGCTAAACAAAGCAGGGAATCATTTGAAAATCAGAAAGCAAGTCAACAAGCACCCAGGTGGGTGGCAAGACCGTGCAAAGCTGTTCCTATGTGGAGGCCAGTGTCCTTAGTATCAGATAACTAACTCCTTCCAACTGCTAAGGCATGCTTGTCATTCCCCTGAGGAAAACAGAAAACCCTCATGACCCTGCTGGAAGGTGACAGGATAGTTAGCACAGGGCCCAGTACTCAGCCAGTTGCCCAAGTTCAGGAGACACACTGGGAAATTCACAGCTACTTCCCCCCCAGCATTAGAGATAATTGAACCAGGCCTGGACAAGCACAAGCCATCCAGGCAGCACACTTGTTGGTAATTTGCAACATGTCTCATGTTTCCATGGAAAAAAAAAAAAAAACGGGTGCTCCTGACATGTGACTCTGTGCAATTATAGTTGCTAAAGTTCATATTTTTCCATAAACTACAGATGGTGTCTGAATTGGACTGTGTTTGCAGGAATTATGTTCCAGTCAATAAAACACTACAAAGAATTCCTCTGCAACATAATAAGCAATTTCCAAGTAATAATATGCATGAGGCAGCCCATCTCTTATTCAGCAAGTGACCTTGTCCTGAGCAAGAGTATTCTACTAAATCACATAGGATGTTTTCATAATTATCAGGGAAGAAGGAGGGGGAAAGGAAAAGGATAGCATGGATATAATTTAGGGATGGTCACTAACATTCTGGCTTTCCTCGGTTTTCAGGAGACAGTAGGATTGCGCATCATCGTCTCATTTGGAGCTAGGTATGATCATGTCATTTTGGCTAACGAAATGTGTTAGTGACCAATGTCACTCTCTGTTGCTACACACTTTGTGGCATTCCACTTTATTGCTGCCTTCAAGACTGACATGGAGATGGGTTCTGTCAGCATGGTGAGGTCCCTCAGGGTCTCTACTTGGGCAGGAGAAGGCGGGTGAACATCTGACATCTATGGGGTTAAATTGCTGAAGCTCAGGAAAGGGGGCTTTGTTACCACCAAATGGCCTGATCTGGCTTGACTGATATAGGCCATGAATTCTTCATGTTAACTCCTGTTAAACACCCTAACAGTTAGTATTCATGAATAGTTATCTTTGGAGATGTTCTCAAAATAACTCCAAGTCAGCAAGGCCAAGGCTTGGCTCCAGATAGGTTACAAAGGTTTTAATAAGAAGCTACTTTACCTCCTTTCCTTTTCTTTGTTTTCCTTAGCTTTCCTTTCCCTTCCTTTCCTTTCCTTTCTTCCTCCTTCTCCTCTTCCTCCTCCTCTTTTCCCCCTCTTTCTAGTATCCAGGCTTGAACTCAGGACCTTGTGCTTGCTAAACTAGTACAGTATCTCTAAATCTCTGAGCCCTATTTTCTTCTGTTTATTTTTGCTATTTTTGGTTGTTGTTGGTTATGACTGCCCACTCAGGCAAGCATCTGAGCCTCGCTCTGCCTACTTTTAGCATGTTCCTCATCTGTGGGATCACAGGTGCTCACCACTGCATCCAGCTTCCCTCTATTGAGACAATCTTGAGGCTGGCCAGGTACCACAATTCTCTCAATCTCAGCTAGGATTATAGGCATGAGCTGCTTGCTCCCTGGCTTAATTTATTGTCTTTTAAACTGTAACAAACATGCCAAAATAGACCTGCTAAAGATTAACTATTTCATTGTATATTTTAGAATGTCAATTTGAAATTTAAAGTTCTCTGAAATATTTGGGAAAGGAGGGAGAAGTACAAGAACTTGTGCATGGTGAAAATATTAACTCACAAATAAGACACGGAACATCCAAATAAAAGCAAAACACCAAGCAATCAAAAAGGGGTAATGACATAGATTTGTAGCTAAGTTTATCTCATTCAACATTATGTGACCCTTATATCTTATTGTGACATTCCGAATGATAAGTAGATTTGCTGGAATATTTATTTTAGCTGCACATAATACAGCCTGTGCTCTTCACTCTCAGTTCTTGGTGAATAAGCCTAAAGAAGTAATAAAATTGGGATTTGGCTGCTATTTAAATAACAACATAGTTGCATGAACAATTGTTCCATTTATTGTGCCATACAAAATACAAGGTTTATATCTTTCCTTAGCAAAGGACCTAAAGGACAAAATAATCCACCCAGCCCTTTACCATGGCAAAACACAAATGTAGCTCTATGTCTCCATCATGTGTTCAATGTGAGTAGTACACTTCCACTTACCTGTGTCCAGATGTTAGGTATCTGGAATTTTGTACAAGCCAATGAGGGATTCCATTTTTTTTTTTTTTAATAAAAGAGGTTGTTTTATGATGCATAATGAATTCATTATACTTTTACTTTATGTTCTCTTTGTTCATCAAATCAGTAACTGAAATCATAAGAGATTATAAAAATAGATAAGGAAATTTTGTTTCTTAGCTTCAAGTTTGGAGATATTGTCTCTACAGATCTTTACCTTTTCTTTGTTTTTGGATATGATTTCAATATATATCCTCAAACTTCTGGTCTTCCCATTTCAGCTTCTTCACATGCCTGGCTAAAAATGTTTACTTTTAATGCACCAGAATATAATTCAATATCAGCTTCTTCAATTGACTAATAGCTCCTTTCCATTTTATGACTCCATTTCATGCTAGTAGATATAAAGGGTACAAATTCCTTTCAAGACCTAGCCATTAGATCTATTTTGTCACTCGCTTTTTTTTTTTTTTCCCGTAGGTTGTGGGGCTTGAACTCTGGGCCTGGCACTATCCCCTCAGATCTTCAGCTCAAAGCAAGGCTCTACCACTTGAGCCACAGCGCCACTTCCGGTTTTCTGAGTGGTTTATTGGAGATAAGAGTCTCACTGACTTTCCTGCTCGGGCTGGCTTTGAACCAGGATCCTCAGATCTCAGCCTCCTTAGTAGCTAGGATTATAGGCATGAGCCACCAACACCCAGCTGTCACTCACTTTTTAAAAGGCTTAAAGAAAGTCACTTAATCTTTAGGGAATTCTTTTTGGAAAATAATGGGTCCACAACTGAGAACTTTTATGAAGAAGGTGTCTAGCCTTAAAAAACCCTTTTGTTGTTTGACATCAGGGAAACACTAGGACTTACCACTTACTTTTGTCATTTCACTTAAGCTTTCAATTGTTTTAGTACTAACCTTGTTTTCCAAGTAAGATTGAAAGTCATTTGAGGGCAAGACTGATATCAGTCTCCCAAGCCAGAGTACTTTTTTACTGCATTACATTATCTGATAGATTAATGAGTTCGCATTTAATGTTATAATTTTAGCAGGTCAAAGTAACAAGAAATTTTAAAGATATTTCATATTTGCTTATAAAAATATTCATTAAGCCATAGATACTGTATTAATAACAAAAATAAGCCAGGTGTGGTGACTCATACTTGAAATCCTAACTACTCAGGAGGGTGGAATTAGGAAAATCACAGTTTGATGCCAGTTGGGCTAAAAGGTTGTGAAACCACCTTCTCACAGACTTCCTAAGGCTCAGTAACAGCCTGTCATCCCAGCTATAGTGGGAAGCATAAAATAGAAGAACTGCAATCCAGGCCCAGATCTGGGAAAAAGTGATAATATATCTCAAAATAACCAGTCCATAAAAAGACTGGAAATGTGGTTTAAGAGTAGAGTCCATGCCTAGAAAGCATGCAGCCCTAAGTTCAAAACTGAATGTTGCCCAAAACAACAACAAACTATTGTAGATATAGGTAGGAGTCAGCTGCTGCTCTATCCTTAATAAAGTCCATTGATTTGTCTGGCTGCTCTGTGTATTCCAGATTTATCCATCAGAATGGATTCATTTCAGGACTGATATCTGTGAATATGCTAGGCTTTTATTATCTAATCTTATTTTGCTTTGTGTATATATTTACTCCTATCTTTGTATCCATGTGAAGGGGAAATAACATTACTCAATATTTTAATGTAAAATCAGATTCTAACCTCATAAACCCATTCCCCCAGAAATCTGCGTTACTTGTTGGGGCTAAGATTATTTAGTGGTGTCTGTGGAAATAGTCCCAAAGCTATGCACATTTTCTTCCTCTTATATTTTAGCAGTAAATGCCTAAATTTTCCTGAAATTGTGAAGATGTGTTTTTTTCCCATTAAAACTTTTCCCAGTGAAATCATTAAAATTTCAGAAACTTCCAGGGTAGAGCTGTGATTTTCCTGCTGTGATTCCTTTTGCATGTGTATAAAATTCTGCCGATTATTTTACTGAAGGTAATAGTCATAGGAACTTCAAGATTATGCAAATTAGATAATACTATCTAATATCTCTACCTGCTTATCTGCGGGGGATGCTGAAACCCTGTTAATATGCTTAACGACTTGGA
The DNA here is from genome assembly GCF_019054845.1 of Dipodomys spectabilis. Classification (NCBI taxonomy): domain Eukaryota; kingdom Metazoa; phylum Chordata; class Mammalia; order Rodentia; family Heteromyidae; genus Dipodomys; species Dipodomys spectabilis. Next base: position 14,249,156 of record NW_024870696.1, read on the forward strand.
TTAAGGGCTATTGTTTCTTAGAAGATTATGTCATAGGCAAATACTGCTAATTTATTTAGTGATCTAAAAGTAAGCCAGTGAAAGTGGAGGAGTGGCTCCAGTGGTAGAGCTCCAGTTGAAGCAGAAAAGGCAAGTGAGAGCAGAGAGGCCCAGAGTTCAAGGCCCAGTACCTGTTAACCACGCCCCCAACACCCACACATTTAAATAAGATAAAAGCTACAGAGCTGTATAGCTATGTTAAAAATATTTACAAATATATAATTATTATATACAGTATATAACATGTATCTATAAATGTAATGTCATATAATATATACATATTATAAATTATATATTTTATATAATATGAATCTATGATATAACATGAATTTATTCTATATTATATATACGATATATTGTATAACACATTTTACATATATATAATGAATTTTTTCCTTGTTGGGAGCAGGTTGACATATGTTATAATGTTTAGCTTATGCTGAGTAAGATGAAAACAAACAGCTTAGTACATTTCTGCAGTATGCTCATCAAACCTTATTAATGAACTGAAAACATATATGCTGCTTTCTTGTTTTCATGACTGTGTCTTTGTCTGAGCCACTCCTGTCTTATGCCTTTTTCTGCATCATTTGCAATGGTTATTGTCCTTGTTCATTTACCCTTTATAAAATCTTATAGAACAATGATAATGTCTTTTATACATGTACTCAGTTATTGATTCATTAAAGGGTTAATTATGTGCCAGCTGTGGGGAACAGAACAGTTATTTAAAAAAATCCTCAACCCAAATGTTGTCATACACCTTGTACTCATATACTGTTTTGTAGAATTGGAACTTCTTTGTACAACTACTTAAAAGATATAATAATAACAATCCTAGCTACTCAGGAGGCTGAGATCTGGGAATCATGGTTCAAAGCCAGCCTGGGCAGGAGAAATCCATGAGAGTCTTATTTCCAATAAACCACTCAGAAAACTGGAAGTGGTGCTGTGGCTCAAGTGGTAGAGCGCTAGCTGAGGGACAGTGCCCAGGCCCAGAGTTCAAGCCCCACAACCGAAAAAAAAAAAAAGATATAATAATTTAAAAAATGTAAAAAAAAATCCTGACCCTCATGGAACGTATACAGATAAATGTAATAAATGACAACACATACTGGCTGTTCCATGGGGACAGTGCTGAAGAGAGAGTGGGTGAAGGCAGGATCACAGATGGTAGTAGGATGCTCAAAGAACTTTAGATGAATGTGACATTTGCACAAAGACCTGAAGAGGCAAGAGCCAGCCCTGTGGCTATTTTGGGGCTGAATGTTCTAGAAAGAAGGCACAGCAGTGCAAGGGCACTCAGATGAAAGCGTGCTAGATTATGCTTAGTTTATAGAAGAGTTTCAAGAAGGCCCATGGGCATTATTAGAATATAAGAGGGAAAGAATGATTTTATTCATATTTTTATTTTTGGATTTAACACAGTCTGAAACATATTAGGAATTCATTGATGTTGGATACATTAAAGAACACTTGAGTAATAATATAAAAATGTTGTCAATATTTCACAAGACTTGAATTATACTAGATCCAGTATGTTGTCTTCCCTTTTTTTGTTGAATACATACGCTTTTGTTCATTCAGGTTTTTACTTCATTCAGGAGGTCAACTTGGAAGTATTTCACAGCATGAATATCTCTTTTTGAACTTCTGTCAAAATTCTTATAATATACCTTATAGTGAATACAAACATTGCAAATATCAGCAAACACAGATGAGGAGTAATCTAACAGTACACATTCAGAGCTGCTGCAAACATAGATGGGCAGTAGTAGATTAATAACCATGGTTAGTAACGCTACTTACAATCACTTAAAGAAATGACTAGCATAAGGATTTATTTTTGCTTCTAAAACTTAGTCTTTCTTAGAATTTCATTCATATAATTTTGTTTAGATTGTACCAGGTCAATCATCTCATCAGTATTTATTTGCCAGAATGACTTTTTGTTAGCAGTAGAAGGGGTCATCGATGCACATATACAATATGGCAGCTGTCACAATCCACATCGCAAGCTCTTGACCATTTCTGCCTGCTCATTTCTCTGGCCACTTTAAACTCCAATCCTTAGCATTTCTTATTATTGTTTTGATGTGGCAGTTAACTTGTTTGAATCAATGATGTCTCTATGTCGATTGATAAAATTTAATTCTAGCAAGAAGACTCTATTTCTTCTTACTTTCTGATGTCTTGGGATTCATAAAAACACATACCATCCTCAAGAAATAGGAATGCAAAGATAGCATGTAGAAGTAGAAGAACTAGCATATTCACTAGGATTAGAAGAAATGAAAGGAAGGAAGAAAACAAGGGAGGAAAAAAAAGGAAAGAAATGCCTGAATTGAAATATATTTTAGGGGCTGGGAAGATGGCTCAGTGGTAGAGCGCTTGCCTTGCATGCCTGAGGCCCTGGGTTCGATTCCTCAGCACCATATAAGCAAAAAGGAAAAAAGCCAGAAGTGGTGCTGTGGCTCAAGTGGTAGAGCGCTAGCCTTGAGCTGAAGTGCTGAGGGACAGCGCCCAGGCCCAGAGTCAGGCCCCACGACCGGACCCAAAAAATAAAAATAAAAAAAAGAAATATATTTTAAAAGATCTATCACCTCAAAGTCACCAGATTCTGATATTTTGGTGCTCTTAATTGAGTCTTCAATAAATAAAATAGTATTTCTGTGTGTGGTGGTACACTCCTATACTCCCAACACTCAAGAGATGAAAGCTGGAGAGTATCAAGTTCCAGGCTAGCTTAGGCTACATAGTGAGTCTGAGGACAGACCATGTTACATAGTAAAACCCAGTCTCAAAAACAAACAAGCAAGCAAACAAACAAAAACCACCACAGGGTTAGGGATGTAGCTCAGCAGTAGAGCACTTGCCTGACCTCTAGAATCCACAAAGCTCTGAGCTCTATGTCCAACATAGGAAAATAAAATATTCCCAATGGTTTATGCCTTTTAGTCAAAGTCCTCCAGGACTTTTTGTTGTTGGTGGTAGTGGTTGTGGGGCTTGAACTCTGGGCCTGCACGCTGTCCCTCAGCAATTCAGCTCAAGACTAGTGCTCTACCACTTGAGCCATAGTGCCACTTCCGGTTTTCTGAGTGTTTTACTGGAGATAAGAGTCTCATGGACTTTTCTGCCTGGGCTGGCTTTGAACCACGATCCTCAGATCTCAGCCTCCTGAGTAGCTAGAATTACAGGCATGAGCCACCCATGTCCTGCAATCCAGGACTTTTTTTTCCCTCTCATGAAGTATTTAAAGGGGCTGAGAAGGTGGCTCAGTGGTAGAGAGCTTGCCTTGCATGCCTGAGGCCCTGGGTTCAATTCCTCAGCACCACATAAGCAAAAAAGAAAAAAGCTGGAAGTGGCACTGTGGCTCAAGTGGTTGAGCACTAGCCTTGAGCTGAAGAGCTGAGAGACAGCGCCCAGGCCCAGAGTTCAGTCCCCACAACCGGACCCAAAGGAAAAAAAATGAAGTATTTAAAATGTTTTTCATTCAAACCACATTTTTGTGCCTACAGAAAAGTATACAATTGAAATGAATTTTCATAAAGTGAATACAACTCTGTAATAGGAGTTTAGCTCAAGGATCAGAATGTCACCAATACTCAGAAGCCCCCCTTCATGTATCCTTGAGGTTAAATGACACCTCCGCTCCCCCCAGCCACACATTGCTTGACTTCTAAAATCATAGATTAGTTTTATGTGATTTTAAATTTTATATTCGTGGACACGTATATACAGTATGCATCCTTTTGGCCCAGGCTTCCTGGGCTCAGCATCATGTCTGTGGGATTTATTTGTGTTTGTTATGTGTTGTTTTAATTAGTTCATCATTTTGCTGAATAATATCCTAGTGTCTAAACAGTCACCATAGTGTGTCCATTTTGTGGATGAACAGTCATTTGGCAGTTTCCAGCTTGGCAAGTTAAATTGGGTTGTTATGCACATTCTATACAGGTCTTCTGGAAAATTCATGCATTCATTCTAGCTGGTAGGGAGAGGGGCGTGTGTTTATTTTTAGCTTTCATCGGTAGTGCCAAACATTGCCCCACAACAGTTGTACCAATTTACAATGCACATCTTTCAGCCAAAGCCTCCAGAACATATCTCTAGTTTAGCAAGTTGGAATTCTCACTTGTATCAGCAGTGTAAGAGAATCCTGCTTGCTCAGTTTCCCACCACATTTAAAAGCAGAAAAAAGGGGAAGATTTCTGAATGCATTCTATAAGACAACTATTATCCTGACACAAAACTGAGAAAGAGTAGAAAAGGAAAATTATATGCCAATGCCACTTTAAACAGAGGTGGAAAGATACTAAAGATATAGGAACAAACTGAACCTACAAATATTTTTACAACGAAAGGACCAGATCGGTCTATTCCCAGTGATTTTGATGTATCATGTATTAATAAACTGTCTAGTTTTGAACTGGAATTTAATACATTAAAATTTATATTAACTTACATTAGTTATGTTTAAAAATCATTAAGTATCTTTTAGTTCATTGGCATTGATTATAGATTTTGATTTTCAAAAATCAAAGAAAAAAATCTTTAGATTTTGGGGAAAAAAAATCTTTAGAAAATGCAGAGCTGCCAGAAAAGCAGCTAGAATATCCATTTCCTACCTCTGATAATAAATAAATAAATCTTAGAATCAGAGAGATATAAAAATTCCATGCAGTCTTAGCTGGATGACAGTGGCTCATGCCTGTAATCTCAGCTGCTCAAGAGGCTCAGATTTGAAGGATCTCAGTTCATAGCCAGCCTGGGCTTTTCATCCACAAGATTCGAACCAGGAAAAAAGGAGGGCTTGAGACAAATGGTAGAGCACAAGCTGAGCAAGAGACCTTGAGTGCCCCAGTACTGGCACAAAAGCAAATCAAAGCCAGTGCATTGCCCCTTCAATTTACTTTTCAGGCTCATTGTTTATTATTGCTGCATATGCAGGCTAACCTCTGATTCACAGCTTTGATATTTCCCTTGTCTCTTGCACGTGGTACATGTCAGGGTATGGGCAAATTGTTTAACCACTTTGTGCTGGTTTCCTAGGTATATAAAGAAAATGACGGTATCTGCTTTATTTAGTAAGGACATTACCTTGGACATTAAGTGATTCAATGAATTATTTGATCACATTTTAATTACACATATTTGGACACTAGACATCTCAGTGAGCAGGGACTAATAGTGAAACCATTCTTAGTGTTAGGAAAATGGAGGAGAAAGGAAACAGACTGGATTTGATCTTAACAGGCCAGGATGGTTTATTGCCAGTGAGGGACACAGACCTTTCTGAAGGAATGGAAGAAGAGGGAGAAGTGAGAAGAAGCATGGTTATAATCTGAGGTGACCTATATAATCTAGGAGGCTTAGGAGGGGCTGGAAGGGGCTAGGAGGTGGAGACTCTGGTGTGCACGTGCAGGCCAGGGGCTTCATTATGGCAGACTAGGATTTATGGCTGCTATCCAAACAGTAGATAAGGGGTCCTACAGCTGCCCAGACCCGAAGGTCACTCTAAGGGGCTTTTGTTGCCTTCTATGGTAGTAGCTGCCCCAGAGAAGTGTCATCCCAAGGTAAAAGGGGTTGGAAGTGGATTATTTACTGCCTTCCCTACAAGGGCCTAGTGTTGTCTGGGAGCCTGCTAAGCTGTGGAGAAGGGAAGGAGTGGACTAAGCTATAGGAAGGGCGCTCATTTCACTAACATTAAGTCTTTGAAAACTGTCACAGAGATGTCTCAGAGATGGTCTCCCCAGGGAGCACATGCAGTCCAAGAAGTGTCCTGCTGGGGGAATGGACAAATTCCCAGATGTAAGGGGCATGGTTAAGGGCCATGTGTAAGGACGTCTGTGTATGTGTGTGTGTTTTATTTTTGTTTATTTATTTATTTATTGAGTCCGGTCGTGGGGCCTGAACTCTGGGCTTAGGTGCTGTCTCTGAGCTCTTCAGCTCAAGTCTAGTGCTCTACCAGTAGAGCCCCAGAGCCTCATGCATGCGAGGCAAGCACTCTAACCACTGAGCCACCTTCCCCAGCCCCAAGCCTTAAGTTTTTTTGTTTTTGTTTTTATCTGATCTTGGGGCCTGAACTCTGGGCCTGGGGCACTGTCTCTCAGCTCTTCAACTCAAGGCTAGCGCTCTACCACTTGAGCCACAGCGCCACTTCCGGCTTTTTTCTTTTTGCTTATGTGGTGCTGAGGAATCGAACCCAGGGCCTCAGGCATGCAAGGCAAGCGCTCTACCACTGAGCCGTCTTCCCAGCCCGTGTAGGTGTGTTTTATATTTCGGGTTTTTTGACCATCTGTTAGCGATTTCGCATGTAAACCTGTTGGTACCTTTAGGGCTGAGCTATGTCGTACGGTTTGGTTTGAGCTGTAGCCAGGACAGGAACTGATGCTGAGCCGAGTGTGTGGGGAGGGCTCCACCGTCTTCGCCCTGGAGAAGACATGCGATCTGCAGGTGTGGAGAGCGGAGTGGGGCCGGAGTCATTACCTCTGTTCAGTGCCGTGTGCAGCAGCGGGGCCCCGGGAGCGAACGCGGCCCACCCCGGCGCCCGGGCTCCGCCCCCCCCCCCCCCCCCCCCGCCCACGGGTGGGCGCGAGCAGGCGGAACCTTCGGCTTCAGCTCCCTGTTTCCCGCGACTCGGTCCCTAAGACTACACAACCGAGCGGTGAGCGCCTTCCTCCCCGCCCCCACGCCCGTGATAGCCTTTCCCGATAACGGGTTCCAGAGTATGTGGTAACTAATCCCAACCAAACGACTAACGGACACCCCCAACGACTCTGGGTAGTTTTCCTAAGCACCGGGCCCCCGGCGAGGCCCCACGAGATACCGGAGGGGGAGGGAGGGCGTTCCACACAAGCGCCGCCCGCACCGCCCCCTGCCTGCGTGGAGCAGGCGCAGTAGAGGCGCGCGGCACGAGCGGGGGGCGCGTGCGCGTGCCCCGGCGTGCGCGTGCCCCGGCGTGCGCGCGCCGCTTCGAGCTCACGCCTCCCGCCCGGGCCGCTGCAGGCCGGCGCGCCGCGCTCTACCTCACGCCACCCGGCCGCGTCGCTTCCCGACGCCCCCGTACCGTTGGAGCGATATCCTGAGGAGAAGTGGGGGACCGCTGGGAGGCAGCGGCGGGGAGCAGAGCGAGCCCTCCGAGTCCGGCGAGTGGCAGCGGCGAGGCGGCCGAGTCCCGCGAGGGGACGCGGAGCGAGTGGGCTGGGGACCCCTCGAGCCATCCGGGCCCGCGAGCCTGTTACCGCCACGCGATCCGAAGACCCAGCGGGCCGTGGGGGACGGGGGGTGGGGGGCAGCCCGAGCCTGGAGACATGGCTACACCGTTCCTGCCCGCCGGGGCCGCCACGGGCGACAGTGGCGGTGAGCTGAGCTCAGGGGACGACTCTGGGGATATGGAGTGTCTCCAGAGCCCCGAGAGCGACCCGTCCCGGAGCCTGGCGGAGCTGTTTGAGAAGGCGGCCGCGCACCTCCAAGGCCTCGTTCAGGTGGCCAGCCGGGAGCAGCTGTTGTACCTGTATGCCAGGTACAAGCAGGTAACGTGGGGAGGGGGTGCGTGCACGCTCGCCAGAGACCCTGGCCTCCTTCACTGTGAGCAGACGTGCACAGTCAATGACAAGGGGCTATGAAGTGTGTGTGTGTGTGTGTGTGTGTGTGTGTGATTGTTGTTGACCGCTGACCATTAGCATCGTTCTGGACCTGGGAAAGATGTGTCTTCCTGTCCAAGAGTGGTATTTATTTAGCCAGACACCGAATGACAGTTTTTCCTATGTCTTCTTGGACTTACTCAAGGATCTTGCACTTTAGCCAACTCTGAGGCTTTTACAATATGAGGATGCTAAAGTAAGATTGATCACGTATTTACCCTTGCCTAAAGATCCTGTGGAAGTATACATGGTAATCAAGGTATTTTAAGATCTAAGAGAATAATGCGATTGTAATAAATAAAACATAGATATTTTTTTTTTAAAAAAGGAAAACCAGAATCGTTATGGCTGGATATGTTTATCTGTTTATGACTAGATATATTTCTGGGGGCTGGGAAGGTGGCTCAGTGGTAGAGCGCTTGCCTTGCATGCATGAGGCCCTGGGTTCCATTCCTCAGCACCGCATAAGCAAAAAGAAAAAAGCCAGAAGTGGCGCTGTGGCTCAAGTGGTAGAGCGCTAGCCTGGAGCTGAAGAGCTGAGGGACAGCGCCCAGGCCCAGAGTTCAGACCCCACGACCGGACCCACACAAAAAAAAATGTGTTTCTGTTACACATCATCAAAGGTTATACTATGGAAAATACTCCCAGGTTTGAAACATACACCCAAAAGAATTAGAACTAGTAAACTCCAGATGAAATAATCCTTGCTCCCCCTCACCCCCCAAGATAGGATGGCTCTCTTTATATTGCCTAGTCTGGTGTAAAATTCTGAACTCAAATTATTCTGCCTCAATTTCCTTTTCTTTTACAAAAACAATAAAACCAGAGTAAGCAACTTGTGTAGAATCACAAATATCAGTCAGCGTTGGATTGTATTTCTGATTCTGTCTGAGGCTTTGAACTTTACCTAGAAGTATGGAAATGATGATTTTTGTTACCTATATAATCCACATAAACCACATTTATCATTCTTGGAGTTGTTAGGTAAAAGAAGGAAAAATGCTTTATCAATATCAGCAAATATTGATCAGCATCTTAGGTGCTAAACATTTTGAGTGTCCTGTATAGAGAGTTCAATGAAGGAAAAGCATCATGAATGACATTTGCCCTTAGGAGGCTTACAAGATACTTGAGAAATATAGATTTAAACATACAAAAATTTACTGGCGGGAGTTGAGTAAGAGCTCAGGAAAAGGTCTTTGTAACACTTCAGGAAATGAAGTTCTGGATAAAAGACTATTTTATCTAAAAATTTTTAGGGTTTTCTTTTTGCCTCTTGGTAGGACTACCTTTTTTAAGAACAGTTGTGAGAGGTTCCATTGTGAGTAGAGATGAACCTTTCTTTGAAGACTGATGCTTTTGATGAATATCCGTGTGACAGAGATATAGCTGCAGGTAAAAGTGACATAAATTATAGTGTTCAGTGAAAATTGTCCCAAATTGACCTTGGAATTAGTTTTCTTGCAAAAGTTCTCTCCCCTGTCTTCCCCTTTCCTCCCCTCCCCATGGTTATGTGAATCCAAATTTCTTCAAATACATCAGCCAAAGCAACATCCAGTAATAGACTGGATACTTAACTGCAGCAGTTAAGTATGACAATACAAATGTGCCAGACATTAAAGGGATTTACAAAATGTAAAACAGTGCCAAGTTTCTTACTGAATTTTTTTCAGTTTAGAATATGTGGTTAATTGACCCAGATGTTATGATACATATCTGTAATCCTAGTTGTTTGGGAATGAGGGTTAGGAGGATTGTAGTTTGAGACTGACCCAGACAAAGTTAGCACCCTGACCAAAAAACTAAAAGCAAAGTGCTGGGGGAGTGAGTCTACTTATAGTGTGCTGCTCAAAGCCCTGGGTTTAATTCCCAATACTAGAAATTTTTTTTTACATAAACTGTAGTCACTTATGTTCACACATAATAGGTTTATTGCTATTTTCAGGTGAATTAGTACATATTTTAAAATACCTCTTCTAAATTTTAATATGTAGTATATAATGATAGATATTATATTTAATATGTATTTCGTATATATTGATTGGTATGATCTACATATGCAGAAACTCTTCGTGGTGCTTAATTTCTTTGTAAAGGAATTATAGGCCCCCAAAATTTTGAGAATTGTCTCAAATTCCCTTTTCAGGGCTGGAGAGTCTTATGATCACCATATGTATGTTCTAACCAGGGCAAAGAAAAATGAGAGAATGAGCCCTTTAAAGATGTTTCATGGCTTTCACACACATTGAATCCTGAGAACCTAGACAGAAATTGTGTGTCCTTGTGTACTTGTGGGTTAGGTGACTGTTACTTGAGAAAAAGAGAACAGATTCTGACATTTGTTCCAGTACTGGCTGGTGTCTGGGCCAAAATAACAACAATAGCCACAAGTGCTATTTTTATAATATCTTATTTTGTATAATTTGGCTCTTTATATTTCTAACCATCTAGTAGTTCATGTGATTTCAGAATTGCCAGAACTGAAGCCTAGATTCTGAATGGCATGAAAAGTAGAATGATATAGTGAAGGACTATTAGACTTGGAAGGAATATTAGAATTAGACCTGAATCAAACAGGCCTAGACTCAGACTTTGACTGCTAATAAGGACCTATCAATGTATGAACTGTGACACCTTTTGAGTATCTTTACTCTCATTTATAAAATGAGTTTATAATGATATATCTCACAGGGTTATTGTGTGCCTTGTTTAAGATAACGTGAAGCATTTCTAGTAGTGGCTGAAGAAATGCAGTGCCTTTTCTCTCAGCTAGACCTCCATTCCTTCATAACAAGACTGCTCCTGCAGAAATATACATTTTAATAACAACCAAAGGTCCACAGAATTTATTGCTCAGGAAGTGATTTTGTGTGTGTGTGTGTGTGTGTGTGTGTGTGTGTGTGTGTGTGTGTATTCATAGGTGGAGGAAATCACTGTAGACTGAAAGAGTTCTTGGATCATGACTTAGATTAAGTCTAGACAGAGCAATAGTATTTTGGCAAGTTGAGAGAAGAGAGGCATTTCAGTTGAGTGACTCTGGGCCTGAGCGCTGTCCCTCAGCTCTTCAGCTCAAGGCTAGCATTCTACCACTTGAGCCACAGCGCCAAGAGCTGGCTTTTTTTTTTTCTGGTTATGTAGTGCTGAGGAATCGAACTCAGGGCCTCATGCATGCAAGGCAAGCGCTCTACCACTGAGCCACCTTCCCAGCCCCCTGAACTTTAAAGATTAGTAATTGTATGTTTAAAACAATCTCTATTAACTAGGTGTCAGTGGCTTATACCTATAATCCTAGCTACTCAGGAGTCTGAGACCTAAGCACGATAGTTTGAAGCCAGCCCAGGCAGGAAAGTCTGTGAGACTCCAATAAACTACCCCGAAACTCCAGAAGTGGAACTGTGGCTTAAGTGGTAGAGCACTCACCTTCAGCAAAAAGGTTCAGGGACAGTGCCCAGGCCCTGAGATCAGCCTCAGGACTGGCGTGCAAGTGTGTGATCCTGCACACACACACACATCTTTATTTTAAAGACAAAGAATGCAATGTACATTTATAATTTGTCTTATAATTAGTCTATTTTAGAAATTAACTGTCACCCATACTTTTTTCTGTATTATAGTATTAGATAATATTTTTTAAAGATTTTTATCTTTAGTTCAAAAGGGTTTCAATTCAACATGTCAGTTTATGAGTAAATGTATCTAGGTCAATGTTACCCCTTCTGTCTTTCTCTCCTGTCTCTCCCAACTCCACAGATACACTCAAATTACCTGGTTCCATTTTTACATATATACATTGAATATTATGACTTAGATAACAATTACTTTTTCAGTAAGCCAAAACTGCCTGTTTATAAGGTTTGGTTTGTTTGTTTGCTTTTGTAAAAGGAAAAGTCATTTTGTTATTCTGTATAGATGAAAATACTTTCTAACCTTAATTTCTAAGCATACATAATTTGTAAAGAAAAAATTTTAGACAATTACTGGAAAAATAAAGTTCTTGATTTTTTTTCTGTTCACTTCTTTTAGGTCAAAGTTGGAAATTGCAATACTCCTAAACCAAGCTTTTTTGATTTTGAAGGGAAGCAAAAATGGTAAGCAGTCCTTGAAATCTTTAATGAAGTTGTTGGAAATGAGTTAGGTGTTTAGGAATTAGACAGTAGTGAGCAGATTAAAGTATTTTTATGTTAATCTCTCTTATGGTCTGTGCTAGTGGCAGGCAATTGGGAGGATTAAAAGAATCAGCTTTTAGCTAAGTCTCTTCTTATGCAATGATGTAGGTATGTAAGTAGTTTACAATATCTATGCATTTCTTTAAAAGTATGTCTGTGCTTACCCACAGAGATACTGTTGGAAGGTTTTTCTTGTCTATTATACATCTCCTAATGGTTCACTACTTTTCTTTGGAGCTATCTTTGAGAGAAAACCAAAAGGATGGAGGGAGAAGAAAACATTTTGTACTCTTTTCCTCTGCCCCAATTTGATCTTCTTGATATGGCACTATTCTATTCTTTGTTCTACCCACACCATAGGAAAGAAATGCTTATGATAACTTCTTGGGAATAAGATACGGATTCAAATACTCACTTCACTTCTCTGATTAGGGAAAGATGAGTTTCTCCCTAAAGTTTTACTTATAAAGGTTCTGACATATCATTTATAAGGCCTTTTTTTTCTTCATGCATTTGTTATTGTTATTATAAAGGTGATGTACACCTTTATACAATTATATGTCAGAAAGAGTTACAATTATATAAATTACAATTATGTAAGTTACAATTATATAAATCAGATAAAGAGTACATTCCTTTTTGAAGAGTGTTAGCCCTTCCCTAGCTCTCTCCGTTTTTCCCTCCCATACCCACTCACAAATTTAGTTCATTTTCAACATAGTGTCTAGTGAGTACCACTGCTTCATTTGTTCACCCTTTGTCCCACAAATTCTGTGTCCCCCCCCTTACCCTCCCAAAGACAGATAAACAAAAGGAAAAGAAAACAAAAATAACATAAAGAAAAACCCCTCTTATTTCCGTTTCCTAGAGTTTATTTCAATACGTATTATTTTATCTGATCAAATAATGCTTATTTTTCTTATGTAGTTTAAGTGAAAAAACACGTTTCCTATACAATAAAGAGCATTATTTAGTGAAGAGGGAAGATTTTGGAGCATCAACCCTGAATTAAATGAATAATTTAAATATTTAGGGTATAGTTTAAAATTTTTTATTATTATAAAGGTGATGTACAGAGGGGTTACAGTTAAGTCGGATAATGAGTATATTTTTGAACAATGTCACCCCTTCCTTGCTCTTTTCCAGTTTTTCCCTACCATCCGCACCCACAAGTTGTATAGTTCATTTTCAACATAGTGGCTAGTGAGTATCACTTTGCATTTGTTCATCCTTGAGGGTATCACTTTTCAAAAAGATGAAATATGTTTGAAGGGAGAGGAAATGCTAAAGGATGGGTTCTGGATCAGATGTATTCAGCTACTTAGGAGGCGAAGATCCAGAAGACTATAGTTTGAGGTCAGCCTGGACAAAAATTTACAAGATCCACTTGAAACAGTACAGCCAGGTGTGGCTACATGCCCTTGTTATCACAGCTGTGTGGGAGGCTATAGATAGCAGGATCTCAGTCAAGACTGGCACTAGGCAAATAAAATAAAATAAAATAAAAAAAGTGAATCCCTATCTGAAGAAATAACCTAAAGCAAAAAGGGGTGACAGAATGGCATAAGTGACATAGTGCATGAAAAAAACGTAGATTATAACCCTTTATTCTACCATGGTCCTGTGTAATATGCAATCGCCTGAACAAGTGGTCTGTCTGCCAGCTATTTGTTGCCCAACTGTAAGAACTGAACTTGAATCTGGATCTCAGTTCCTTATGTCATATTCTAGTTCAGCTGCCATACATATTTCTTTAAAATAAGACATTCTTAGTAAAGAAAACAGTGTTTTAATTTACATTCTGGTTCAAGTTTTAATTTTTCTTGCTGATGACAAATAGTTCTCTGGCATTTTATTACTGTTCTAGATTACCTGATTTAGGGGAAGGGGCAATGCTAAGGGAACTTGGCCATTTACATCCCCAGCCCTTTGATAATTTTTAGTTATTTTTTCAGATAAGATCTCACATTTTTTTCTCTTTTAAAAAATTTTTAATATATATTTTTATTGTAAAGATACTGCACAGAGGAGTTACAGTTACATGAGTAAGGTAATGAGTACATTTCTTTTTTTATTTATTTATTTTTATGAGTACATTTCTTATTGAGCATTTTCACCTCCTCCTTTGTTTTTCCCCTACCATCCCTTCCCTCCCCACCTCTGCCAACTGCTCTGTGCCCCCCCCCTCCCGCCCTGAAGTTGTAAAGTCCATATTTTGTACATCTCATTGTTATGGTGGGTCAACCTGTATCCTTATTTCAACATTTGTTATTTCCCTTCCCCTCCACAAATTAGAAAAATGTATATACAAGATTCAGGGCACCAGAATCAAATACAGTGAAAACAGGATTATACATGGGGGAAGAACATACAAAAGAAACAAAAAATCACATAGTACATTATAAATACATTAAAAACAACAGCACAGAAAGATAAAACCTCTTGTGTCCCTATCTTGGGGTTCATTCAGCTTAGCATCAACTTATATGATCATATGTACATAGTTTTTGACCTTTTCTATTTGTCCTAGACATATACTAGTTATTGCAAATAAGGGAAACCATGGAACCTATGTTTCTTTGAGCCTGGCTTACTTCACTTAATATAATTTTTTCCAAGTCTTTCCATTTCCTAACAAATGGGGTGATGTCATTCTTTCTGATGGAGGCATAGAATTCCATTGTGTATATATACCACATTTTCTTGATCCATTCATCTACTGAGGGGCATCTGGGTTGGTTCCATATCTTAGCTATGGTGAATAATGCTGCGATAAACATAGTTGTGCTGGTAGCTTTAGTATGGCCTTGTTTGTGATCCTTTGGGTAAATGCCCAAAAGTGGGATTGTTGGGTCATAGGGGAGCTCTGTGTGTTGTCTTTTGAGGAACCTCCACACTGCTTTCCAAAGTGGTTAAACAAGTTTACACTCCCACCAACAATGTAGTAGTTCCCTTTTGGCCACATTCCCTCCAGCATCTGTTGTTAATAGATTTCTTGATTATAGCCATTCTAAGGGGTGAGGTGGAATCTCAGTGTTGTTTTGATTTGCATTTCTTTCATGGCTAGAGAAGTTGAGCATTTCTTCATGTGTCTATTAGCCATTCTTATTTCCTCTTCAGAGATGTCTCTTTAAGTCTTTAGCCCACTTATTAATCGGGTGGTTGTTTCTTTGAGGATTTGTTGTAGGGGATTTAATTTGAAGAGTTCTAAGTATATTTTACATATGAGAAAGTCTCACATTTTTAATCCTGTCTGGTCTCAGACTATGATCCCCTAACCTATTTCTCTCATAGGTGGGATTATACGTGTGTACCATCATGTAATACTTACTTGTTCAAATAACACGAAGTCTTATTAATTTTTTGAACTATAATCTTCTCAATCTCTGCTTTCCAAGTAGCTACAACTACAGAAGTGAGCCACTGTACCAAGCCTCGTTTTCTAGAGCAGGTGCTTTACTACTTGAGCCATCCTTTTTGTGTTGCTTATTTTTGAGGCAGGGTCTCACTTTATGGCCAGCCCCTTCTGGACTGCCATCCTCCCACTTATTTCTCACTGCATTGTCGGGATGAGAAGTGCCTATCACTGTGTCTAGCTATTGATTCAGATGAAATCTTGTGGATTTTTTTTTTTTGTTTCTTGAACTGGACTCACCTCAAATTGTGATCTCCATGTCTCTGCCTCCCAAGTACTAAGGCTACAGTCTAAGACTTCATTATTATTTTCTTCTATGACTTATCTATGTTTCCATTGTTTCTAGCAGTTAAGTAAGTTTAGATTGTATAGCCACCTAAAAATAACGCATTATTATTAAGCAAGAATCAACATTGAAAGCCAAAACGTTATATGACATACTACTGGAGAGTAATATTTACATAGTCTAACCACAGTTTACTTATTAATTATGAAGGAGAAAACTGACAGATACTGCTATCATCACCAATCCATCAATCACCATAATGACTGCACAGAGCAAAATCGTGTGTCCCCAGTTGGTATACATATAAAGGACATGCCTCTGATATATTACTGTTACTTAAATATTTAACCTGTTTTTAATCATGATTAATTATTTTCACAACAATACTATGTAGGTTAAGAAACAATTAGACAAATCCAAATTGAAGAGGATTTCATAAAACAATTAATTGGTTTTAACTCCTGAAAAGGGTCAGTATCATGGAAGACAAAGTCAAAAGATACATGAATTCAGTGCTGAATTGAATCTTGGTAGGAAAGTCGTAAATGAAGTCCTAAAGGATATTGTTTAGGAAATCAGGAAAATCTGAACATTTGGTCTCTATAATAAGTTTCCTAAGTTTGATTTAAGCTGATGAATTTAAGGATGAAGTATTACAGTATATACAAGTAACCTTCAAGAGTTGCAGTAAAAATAATTTAGAAAACCTCAGAAGGATGCCATTTTCATGCAAGAGTAGGAAGATTGCAAAAAAATCTGTTTTACGGTGGATCAGAGAAATAGAGAATCATGGTTAGAAAGAATGGTAGAAAGAATTAACAGTGAAAAACCAAGGAGGTCTAGCCAGCAGCCTGAAGAGAAAAAGAAAGGGTCAGCACAAAAATGGGCACAGGACTAAAATGTTATCTTGGATTTATACTGTCTGAAATTCCTCCCTCCTTCCTCCGTAGAATACTTGATTCCACTCTTACCAACCCCTACCTTTGATGATCCAAATTGTAGCTATCAGTGGGTTTATAAATGGCATAACAGCAGAAACGGAAGATGGACTTCTCATACCTTAAAGAGAGAAGTTTGGTTCATTTTTTTCAGGAAATACCATTTCTTCTGTGATGATTAGTTTCCACATTACCAAAATGTCATTAAGATTGTTAATTTGTAATATGGAAACTACCTTTGTTAGTCTGTTGGGTCTTTCTTATACGGTCAGTCAAAAATTGAATTTGGGAGAAGTGATTAATATCATTTATTATGATGGTTTGTGATCTTCTAGAATTTAACAGGTATCATCATATTATTAAAATTTCTGGGGCTCCCTGGTAGAATGCCTGCCTAGCAAGTGTAAGGTCCTGAATTCAAACCCTAATACTGTCAAAAATAAAGTCATAAGAGAAAATTTACAATATGTATCCTTAAGTGGAGTGATCATGTTTACACTGTTGAAGATCAGCTTAAGAGCAAAAAAAAAAAGGGATTTTCTTTTATTCATAGCTTATTATCTATGTGTTCTAGACTATATGTAGTATTTTAACAAATATAAATATAAAATAAATACGCTGTTAGTGATATTTACATAGTTACTGATAGGCTTTTTTAAAATCTTCTTTACTGTAGGGAAGCATGGAAAGCACTTGGTGACTCAAGCCCCAACCAAGCAATGCAGGAATATATTGCAGCAGTTAAAAAATTAGATCCAGGTTGGAATCCTCAGGTAAGACTTTGGATTGTACATAATACTTCCCCAAAATTTCTCTTTCAAACAAGTGTTTTAAACTGAAGTTTGGTTTAAGAAACATGTTTTGAATTTTGCCTTCCTCAAAAGTCTAGTTCCTGCAATATTTATCTGAGAATAGTATTGCTTAAACATAACAGCTATTCTTACTGAGAACGTCTCTAATTTGTAGAGAATTTTTAGAAGTATAATATAAGTAAATAAATATAACAAATTTATATTTACTTATAAATAAGTAAATACAATGGGTGGTATGAAAATGCATACAAATGTATTAATTGAAGTACATTAGATGTAAGGGAGAACTCAGTAGTGTAATTCCTTCTGAAGACAAAGTCAAAGTTAAGCAAAATAAAACATCAGGAAGTAGGTACTTGAAAGGGGTGGGTCAAGGGGCAAGAAGTAGACAAAGGAAGAGAAGGGAAGAGTGTAATCAAGAATCCTACAAATATATATCCTACAAAATTAAGAATAGGGAGGGAAGGGATGAGTAAGGGATTGATGGGTGAGAATATTGAAAGATTGAAAGGGGTGACATTGATCAAGATATATTCATAAACTGCTTTGTTAAATGGCAACTTCTTTGTATAACTACTTAAAAAACAATCATAATAATTTATGAAACAAATACTGGTTAGGATGCAGAGGAATATGAA
The DNA here is from genome assembly GCF_019054845.1 of Dipodomys spectabilis. NCBI lineage: Eukaryota > Metazoa > Chordata > Mammalia > Rodentia > Heteromyidae > Dipodomys > Dipodomys spectabilis. Next base: position 14,267,096 of record NW_024870696.1, read on the forward strand.
GGGTCAGATTCAGATTTTACCCTGCTTATAAGCTCAGTTATCCTGCTATTCTGTCTTAGATGTTTGCAGTAGGCATAAGATGCTTGAGTCCCCAAAAGTCTGTTCTTCATAGCATGGCAAATTCATAAGCTTTGTTTAGTTTACATTGATTTCTTAGGTTCACCTAATCCCACAGGAATGACATTGGTGGGTCTATTGGATTCTTGCATATGTAGTGGATTGTGTTATAGGGAAGAAGTACTGAACTCTGAGGACTTAACATTTTTATAGCATATAGAAGCAAGGTTGGAGAGATGTTATCTTGATCCTGAAAGTGGTTTGCTGCCCAGCAATCCTGAGGAATGGCTTAGGTAGACAGTGGTCAGGGCCTGGTTTACTGAACAAGATTGTCTAGTGATAATCATATTGATATGTGCATATTGATATCAGTTGAGACTCATGGATTTCTGTTTTATTCAGTGGGGTACAATCCACTAAAATAATTTATTTGACCACTAGGAGCCCCTTCAAGAACAATGTCTTCATTGTTCTTGGGATTAAAGCCATGTTATGCTCAGCTTTCATTTTTTAATTTTCTGACACAAGATATTTCAAGTTGTATTAATATCCTAGGACAGTTGTAAACAATAGATACTCTGTTACAGTTTCAAACAACAGAAATTGATTCACAGTTCTGTGTGGTAGAAGTCTGAAAGAAGGTGTTAGCAGTTATGTTTCCTTTGAAGGTTATAAAGAAGAATCTTTCCTTGGCTCTTCTAATGGCTTGAGGTAGTCTTTCCTTTGGAATAGCCTAACTTCATCTCTGCTTTTCTCACCTAGTTGTCTTCTTATGTCTGTATTTAAATTTCCTTCTCCTTTCTCTCATACCAGCATGAGTCATTGGGTTCATTGGATTTAGAATCCCCTCCAATCCAACATGTTCAGTTATATATGCAGACTTTCCTAGTAAGGTCTCATTCACAAGTGCCTAGGTTAGGACATAGACACACTTTCTTGGAGGACACAATTCAGTCCACTACATTGGCTCATCAGATACTTTTCTTTTAACCCTGGAATCAGCTGTTTTCCTCTGGTTCCTATTAATAGAGAATATATTTGTAAACTAAGGTGTGGATGTTGGGTATGGTTATTGCTATTGGGCTTACATTGTTTCTAGGCCCTCTCAAACAGACAGACCTTAATAACATTTAAATATAAGTATGGGCTGGGAATGTGGCTTAGTGGTAGAGTGCTTGCCTAGAATGCATGAAGCCCTGGGTTCAATTCCTAGGTACCACATAAACATAAAAAGCCAGAAGTGGCGCTGTAGCTCAAGTAGTAGAGTGCTAGCCTCGAGCAAAAGAAGCTCAAGGACAGTCAGTGCCCAGGCCTTGAGTTCAAGCCCCAGGACTGCCCCCCCCCAATATGTGTGTGTATATGTAGATATGTTATTTATGTGTATAGATATGTACACTTACATATATGTGGATTCATAAACACATTCTCTATAAATATTTGTAATGCACATAAATACTCGAACACAGACATATGTATATAAATTGTCATGATATATCCCATATAAATAAATAGTTATATATTTAAAACCACAAGTTCATATTGAAGCCTTTAAATTCCAGCTCAGCACTATTGTGTGCATTCTTGTCTTCACTCTTCCACTTATTTCTAACTCCTTTTTTTCAGTAGGACTCTCACTCTTAATCTCCTCAATGTACTAATTCATTTGCTTCAGCCTAGGGTACCAAGTAGTTTCAATATTGATAATCTATATCACTGTGAAAAATAAATTTTGAACTGAAGTTTCTATTCATAGTTTCATTTTAGGTAAAGTTAATGTACAGTGAAATATACAAATCTTTTTTTTTTTTTTTTTTTGGCCGGTCATGGGGCCTGAACTTTGGGTCTGGGCGCTGTCCCTCAGCTCAAGGCTAGCGCTCTACCACTGGAGCCACAGCACCACTTCCAGCGTTTTCTGTTTATGTGGTGCTAAGGAATCGAACCCAGGGCTTCATGCTTGCAAGGCATGCACCCTACCGCTGAGCTACCTTCCCAGCCCCGAAATATACAAATCTTAACTGTATAATTTGATGAGTTTTGATGAATAAGGCAGTTTTGTAAAAGCATTGGTGAAATTGGAAAATAATTGCATCCTAGACACCTTGTATTTGCTGTTATTTGATTCATTGGCCACTTGGGAAACTGAGATTGTTTTTATGCGAATGCCCTAAACCATAAGTAACAGTGTTCTGAAGTTGCTGCCTTGCTTGTAAAGAAATAACATTGACATGTGATGTAACTCTACTAAACTCTTAAATTCTATAGTAATTTTAATGTATTTTCTACTTTGGGCAAAAAAGATATTTTATAGCCTGATAATATATTAACAGTTCTGGAAGGTGGTGTTTTCATTATTATTTTTTTTTGTTGGTCGTGGGCCTTGAACTCTGGGCCTGGGTGCTGTCCCTCAGCTCTTCAGCTCAAGGCTAGCACTCTACCACTGGAGCTACAGTGCCACTTCCTGGAAGGTGGTGTTTTTTAAATGAAAGACTTATATGGTTTTTCTATAATTCCTAAATAACACCTGATATGTTTTCCATAGCTCTTTTGAAGAGCTTCTTGTTCTCCGGTGTGTAATATGATGGCTACTATTTTTTGTGAGTCCTATGCAAAGGATTTTGAGTACTGATAGCAGAATGAGGAAATTTGATCTTTAGTAATACCTCATTGATTAAAAGTATTTTGATATGTAATTAAAATTTATTCTAATATTTAAAAGATTACTGTTTCATGATGAATCAAATATAAACTGAAACATTTTGTTCTTTTATTACTGTTCTTGGGATTGAATTCAAGGCCTTGTGCTTGTTAAAACCCTTTGCCACCTTAGCTATACCTCTTTGGCGTCCCTTCAGGTTATGTTATTTTATCTATCTGTCTGTCTGTCTGTCTATCTATCTATCTATCTATCTATCCAGTTATTTTTTGAGGTGCAGGTTCTCCCTATCTTTGCCTGGTTGGCCTTAAATTTAGTATTCTCATACATTTGCCTTTGAAATAGTTGGGATTATAAGTGTGTGCCACCATGCCTCACTTTAGAAGATTTTATTTTGGCAGTACTGCCATTTGAATTCAGGACGTCACACTTGCTAAGTAGGCATTCTGTCACGTAAGCCACATCTTCAGCCTTCCTGCCTTAAAAGATCGTAATTGCCTTGAATTTGAATTTGAATCCTAAAATCAGACACTCATTTATTCCATAAAATGGAATACATGGTTTTGTTTTTGTTTTTGGCCATAGGGCTTGAACTCAGGTCCTGGGCGCTGACCCTGGTATTTTTTGCTCAATACTAGCACTCCTACCACTTTGAGCCACAGTGCTACTTCCAGTTTTCTGGGGGTTAATTGCAGATGTGTCATGGACTTTCTAGGTTGGCTTTGAACCACAGTTCTCAGATCTCTGCCTCCTGAGTAGCTAGGATTACAGGCATGAGCCATGAGTACCCAGCTAGTGTTTTCTTCTTCTTTTCAAATATCTGTTAAAGTATTACTAGTCATTCAGTTTACACATTAATACTTACTATGTGTAATTTGCAGCTCTCAGACTGGAGATAAAGCAATTGGTAACGCAAAAGAGTAGTCCCTGAAGTTATGGAGTTTACAATCTAACAAAGATAGTAATAAGACAAATAAATACTAAAACGTATTACTAAATATAGTAGGTGATTAGAAGGTGGTTAATACTATGAAAAGAATGCAGAGGAGGATAGGGTTATAGGAAGGAGAGTTAGAATTTTAAATGTTATGATCAAGGAATATTCACAGAAAATGTGCCACTGATAATAACTTTGAAAAAGTGACACTGAGCTTAATACTGGGGAAGAACATTCCACAGACCAGTGGGAACAGTCAGTATGAATATCTAAGGCAGAGTCATCTTTACTGTGTGGTAGAAACTGCCAGGTCTGAATGGGGGAGGGAGTGAGGGGCAGAGAAATATAAAATACGGTTGGGCTGGGTACATATGTTGTAAGGATTATAGTTTTTACTCTGAATGAGAAGAGGAATATACTCTTGATTGTAAATGTGTGAAAAGGTAAAGGTATTTGTTTATATTGCTTAATAAATATATTTTAGGAAATCAGTACAGGCCTTATGTAAATAAAAAACAATATAGAAGAGTATAAAATGATACTTTAAAAGTCCCTCACCCCTCACACTCATACATTTCTATTTCTTAGTTCTATCTTTCCACTTTTTATATAATTCTGCAGAGCTATTCCCCCTAACACTCAACTCTATTTTAAAAAACTTAGTCTCTGTAAATTGAACATTTATTTGATATATAGATATAGAAGGTTAAACTGGAAAATTCCTGCTTCATTTCTCTTTGCCCTCTACTTCCATTTCTACTCACACTTAGTAAACCTCTTCTGACCACCAGAGGGAGCAGAGTTCATTGTAAATAGGACAGTTTTATTCTCACAAGTCAGTAGGGCTTTCGGTGTGCTTCAGTGGTATTGTTAATACCATAGTTTTCACTGGTCGTTCCCTTGCTTTTTCCTTTTCATTTTTTTAGCTCTTTATGTCTTGAAATCTTTGTTTATACAGAATCTTTTTTTTTTTTGGTCCGTAGTGGGGTTTTGACGTCTGGGCCTGGGTGCTGCCCCTCAGCTCTTCAGCTCAAGGCCAGCACTCTACCACTTGAGCCACAGTGCCATTTCAGGTTTCAGAGTGGTTTATTGGAGATTAGAGTCTCATGGACTTTCCTGTCCCGGTTGGATTTGAACCTCAATCCTCAGATCTCTGCCTCCTGAGTAGCTAGGATTATAGGCATGAGCCACTGGTGCCTGGCTTCAGAATCTTATTAATAAGATTTCTTTTCACCTTCCTGTGCCAGAATCCATTGTATTTTCCAGGAGGATAAATAGCATAGATGGATGACTGACACTCTGCTTGTTCTAATAGACAAGTAAGTGATGGTCTAGTTGCTAGTAACTATCTAACCTTTTACAAAATCTTATTTATCTGCTTCTGTGGTGTGTGTGTCTGTGTGTCCGTGTGTCTGTGTGCCCGTGTGTCCGTGTCCCTGTTCGTCCGTCCGTCTGTCCATCCCCTGGGGCTTGAACTGAGAGCCTGGACTTTTTTGTTCAAAGCTACTACTCTGCCACTTGAGCCACAGCTCTACTTTGGGTTTTCTATTGGTTAATTGGAGATTAGAATCTCATGTACTTTTCTACCCTGGGCTGGCTCCAAAATGTAGTCTTCAGATCTCAGCTTACTGAGTAGCTAGGATAACAGGTGTGAGCCACCAGCGCCTAGCCTGATTATCTGCTTTTTGTAGCATCATCTATTTAATTTTTCAAATAAAAATTTGTTGAAAGTCCGAATAGATTAATTTATATAGTATATACTTACCTGTAGGAAAGTCTGAATAGATTAATTTATATAGTATATACTACCTGTAAAGATAAGGATTGAGATTTTGGAGTCATCTCAGGCAAAAAAAAAGGTCTAAGACTGACTGTATTTCCAATTAACCAGAAAAATGCTAGATTGGAGGAATAGCTCAAGGAATAGAGTGCCAAACATAATCAAGAAAGCCAAGTGAGAGTAAAAGACCCTGAGCCCTGATTGGCACAAACAACACCAAACATTCAGAATTTGTGTTCGAAAAGTAATTAGGCAATTATATTTATTTTGTCAAAACCTATTTATTCTTATCACTCATACTTAATTCTTACTGATAATCAGGTATTAGTATTGAATTAGTTTTTGGCTTTTTTTGCTAAGTTAGGCTAGATAGTCATTTTCATACTCTCTGTCTCTCTCTGCCTGCCTGCTTGTCTGTCTCTCACTCTGTGTCTCTATCTCTCTTGTCTGTCTCTTTTGTGGAAGTACAGAGGTTTGAACTCAGGAACTCCCAATTGCTAGGTAAGCAAGCACTCTACCATTCGGCCCATATCCCCACTGATTTTTGTTTTACATGCTTTTTGCCTGGGGCCAGTCTTGAACTTAGATACTCCTACTTCTGCCTTTGGGACCACATCTGTGAATCACAACACTCATCTTGTTGAGATATGGTCTCATTAACTTTTTTTTTTTTTGGTCCTGTTGACCTCAGGCCACAATTCTTCTATCTCTGTCTCTCTAACAGCTGGCATTATAGACATTTTGCCACCATGCCTAGCCTTAGAGAATCATTGTTTAAGTTATATTTTCTCATGCATTAAAATTTTCATCTCAGAAAGAAGCTCATCTAACTGTTAAAATTGGTAGAACTATCTCCAGTCTATAAGATAAGCTCATCAGAGCTAAAGAATTTGAATTCTTTTTCATTCTTTCCATACAAGGCCATGCCATTAGGTACACAATAAATTGTCCTTAGATTATTCTAATTTCCTACTTTTTCCAGAACAAATAATACAATTCCCTTTACATTTCACCTTAGGATGTATTTAACCCTCTTCTGGTTATTTTGTTTCTTCAAGTTCTGTTTGCACAGCATAGGAGATTGCTTTATTTCAAACAGCAACAAGATGTTAGTTTAATAATTCTTGAAAACACATACCTGTTTATAGAAAATTATGCATTAATCATTAGAAAAATAGTTTATTATAGTATAAGAATTTTCCTTCAGGAATAACACAGGAAAATCCAGAATTCTTTAACCACATTATATTGTGTAAATTCAGTTATTTAATTCAGTGTCATTTAAAAGTGTCCTATAAAACAGTGTCCTACAGAGGGCAGTGTTTCATAGTTTAAAGTTACTGTGATTTGTCTGAAAATGTGTCAGTGGATTTAACTGAACATTAGCAGAATCATACATAAATTGTCACTTATAAAAGAATAGGAATGCAGTCTGTTTATATTTTATTCTAAAAGTTAATTCTTTAGTGTTTTCAAAAATCTGTGTAAGTATTTAGAAGTATTACCTTTATATTTAGATTCACATTGAGGGGAAATCTTAACATGAAATGAATACTACACGTTTATCACTTTAACCTTATTATATATAAGAATGAGTGGGTGGAAAGTAGGAGAAAAATGAGGGAGGGGTAATAAGTTTTACAAGAAATGTACTCAGTACCTTATTTATGTAACTGTAACCCCTCTGTACATCACCTTGACAATAAATTTTTTTTTAAATGACTGAGTGATACACATACATATACATACACATATAATATGGATATTACGTAACTTTTTAGTGTAAGTAAATGGTTTAAGAAACATTTTAATCAGTTGCATCCAAAACTCCTATTTTGGTGTTAGTGGTAGTTTGCTGAAATGTGTGTTTTGTCTCTATCATCCTACCTGCTATCATGTAGCATTCATATCACTATGCAAAGAGAATTGATGATACTATGAGAAATTAGGTACATTAAAACCTAAGAGAAAACAAAGCTGTGTCTGCATATTAACATGACATTTCAGATGCTTCTATTTCTGTTAAGTGTGTGTGTGTGTGTGTGTGTGTGTGTGTGTGTGTGTGTGTGTACGCACACGCGTGCCCACATGCACACGCCCAAGTCAGGGCCTTGAACTCAGGGCCTGGCCACTGTCCCTGAGCTTTTTTGCTCAAGGTTAGCTAGTACTTGAGCCACAGCTTCACTTTCACTTTTTTTTTTTTCTTTGGATAGTTAATGGAGATAAGAGTTTCTCAGGCTTTCCTGCACAGGCTGGCTTTGAACCTTGATTCTTACATCTCATTCTCTTGAGTAGGATTACAGGCATGAGCCATGGTGCCTGGATCATTATGTAAATTTTTAAGTGCTTTGTGAATTTAGTATATTTCCCTATAAGATTTTTCTTTTTATTAACATTTTGAAATATTAACATTTTATATTATAAACCTAGATGGAAAAGCTTCTAGATTGATTTCTCTCCTTTGCCTACCACTTTTCAAATTTGGTTCATCTGAAAAAGTCTTATATAGTGAGTTTTTTAAATGTCCAGTGTTTGTATAATAACTGATTAAGTCCTTTTTATCACTATTTTACTCTCTTTACTGTTTCCACATCTTATAGTTCATAATGCATTTGTCTTATGAATTATTCTATATTTTTTATTTTTTTGTATTCTCTTTGATTTCTTTACTTTCACATATTATAGTTTTTGCATTTAGACCTATTCATGTAGTAAAATTGAGGATGACTCTTAATTTGTCCTTTGAGAATACATTCAATTAAGATCTATTGAACCTCTTCAGGCTGCATTAATTAACATACACTAACGTTGTAATCCCACTGAAATCTTATGGTAATAATACTTGATTATGAATTATTTTCTGAAATTTTTAAAGAATTAACGAATGTGATTTTCATAGTAAACTGAATGTTCCAAATTACTCAGTTGTTAGCTCTTTTTTTTAACTAGCATTTCTACCTAATGTAAAGTTACGTTTACATTTCTGTTAGTTTTTATTATTGAAATCTTATCTACAGTATTTAAGATACAGTTTATTGTTACGTTTTAAAGTTATGAAGCTTAAAGTTATGTTTAAAGTTATGAAATCATACAATTCAATTATATTGCTATTGACTATGACTTTATAAACCTGAATTAGAAGATGCTGTGGGGTTCTTTTTACATGTGCATAAAAGAGGACACAAACATACACACATACCCTCTGTTTTTGTGCTTCTGGAAACACAAATTTTAAATGGAAGAAGTTTCTCTTTAGACCAACAACTAATCTTCTTTGGCTTTATCCTTGGGTGTTTCTTGGGGTGCCTGATGATGTACTTCAGCTGAGTCTGTTCTGAGTCATGAAGCTGTTATCTTCTAATGTCCTAAGTCATTATCATTGGGATGGCATTTTTATTTTTTCTTATCTTGTTTTTGATTTTTGGTGCCAGTTCTGGGTCTTGAACTCAGGGCCTGGGCACTGTCCCTGAACTTCTTTTGCTCATGGCTAGTACTCTACCAGTTGAGCCAAACTACAGCTTTTGGCTTTTTCTGAGTAATTTAGTGGGATAAGAATCTCATGAACTTTCCTACCTGGGCTGGTTTCAAACCATGATCCTCAGATTTCAGCCTCCTGAGTAGCTAGGATTATAGGAGTGAGCCACCAGCACCCAGATTAACATACATCCTTTAAAATTTATTTTATAATAGGTATAAGCATGATGATATAATAGGATGTAGATGTAGTTCTTGTTCAGATGAAAATAGTGAAAATCTTTGGGGTTTTTTTGTAGATCTGAAAAAAATCTGTACGCCAGAGTTTTTTTGTCAGCTGTGCAAATGTAGAATTACAGGAGGGTTGAGATCCTCTAGATACTTGAAATGTTGTAATGTATCTCGTAGCTTAAGTATGTGCTGTTTTACAGACCATCCTCATTTCATTCAGCATCCTGTATTTAAATAACTCACATCATTGCTATTCTAAGTAGTGCTTTTGCAGTCAGACATCTGAAAAGTGATTGACTTTTTTCCCATAGCTCCATAATTTATAAGAAAAACATAAAATGAAGAGACTAGACTGAGATGACTTTGGTACATGGTTGTAATCTTAAAATCAGTGTTCACAACAGACTGGTCAACTAACTGATCGGCTGGAATTTCATATATTAACTTCTTTTCATTGTTGTGGGCTGATTTTCCTTACTTAATTTGTTAGTGTTTGCTGTCTTTGATTTTATGTCTGTTGAGAAATTTATGAACAGGTGCTTTTTTAATTTATGACATTGTAGTTTCAGCTTAGGCAGTTGATTGAAATACAATATGTGGAAGTCTAGTATGCATTTTTAAAAGCTCAAATTGTGAAGATGAAGCAACATTACTAATGTGAATTTGTCTTAGAACAAGGTAAGAAGGACATAAGAGGTTAATTTCTTTACATTTCTGTTTTTATTGTTGAAATCTTATATACAGTACTTGTTTAAGATAAACAGCTTATTGTTATGCTTTAAAGTTATGAAGGAAGGTTTTAATTCATAAAATTAAATATGTAGGAAACAGGTTGTTAACTGTAGAGTACATGCAAGTAGTAAGTTTCTTATTAATCTATCTAGATCCTTAGTGGAGGCAAGGATTTTATTAATATTCTACAAAAATATGTGAGATGCAATGTTAAATGTTGCTGGCTATATTAAGTAATAATATGGCACATAGTAGGCTGTTTTGAATAAATGACTAGGAAGAGCTCTTTAGAGAGAAAAGCAAATAAATACATTTCTTTGTGTGGCTGTTCTCTAGCAAAATTTATTGGTATAGTACTTAGTTAAGTCTTAAGTTATATTCCTTTCATTTAGAATTGTAAACTAGAGTTTTTCTGCCTAAGTTAGATTTTATTAACTAAATTAAAAAGTGAGTGAGTTCATTTTTAAAAACTTACAGGCTTGGAGTTTAAAACAATACAATATTAAACTGCAGTTTTATTTACTTTGCAGTATACATAGATTTAGACTTGTAAGTATTTCAAACAATTTTTGAAATAAAAAATAGTTTTACAGCTTTATAGTCAAAGCTACCATAATTTGTTAGACTTTCAGTTTTTTGAGAATGGCAAAGATGAGGAGAGAGGAAATAGGTTGAGCATTGGACATATTTCTCGAAAAGTAAGGAACAGAAAGAAAAAAGAAAAGTTTTAACTGTGTTTGAATTTCTCAGTGCTTATCTTGGTATGAAAAACCTTTATCTGCTGTTAAAGATGGTTTTCTTATTATCAAAACACTAATGATAAAATAAATTTGAGTTGGATAAGTAGTGCAGCTTGATTGGTTGGCAGACAGAGGTAATAGCAAGCAGGTTTATTTGTTCTGTTTAGTAGTGAAGATTCTGTCCTGAGATTGAGGATATAAGGAAAACTGTGGGAATACACATCTTTTCTGACAAAAAATTTTTCTTGCAAAATGAGATGATGGAATCTCTCCAGTTTCCATGGGTTTAATTATGAGCTGGTATGGTTATTGAGAACCATTGTGAATATGGCGTCATATTAATAAGTCAGAACTTATCTCTGGTAAAAATTTTTGGCTGCATGCTAAAGTGGATTCATACCAAAGGATGGAAATGATACCTGAATTACTGTATGGTATTTGAAAGAAAAAGAATGAATTTTAATTTTAAAACTGTATAATTTGTATATTTTTCTTTGTCTATAATATTTACCTTCTTACATCATTATTGACTATTTACATACCTCTTTTATCTACTAGCTTTTTAAGCTGCATGAGATTAAGAAAACGTATCTGTCTAGGTCATCACTGTACTCCCAGTTAGGAGTCAGTACTCATCTGTTGAGTTATTCAATAAATAGGGAACTGCATATATACAATGAAGTGCTTCATTTATTTCCAAAGTTGGTTGTGGAACCTTAGCCACCAAGCTTTATAAAGGTTATATGTTAGCATGTTTCTAAAAACAGTGTTTTTCAGAGTGCATGGGGAAAATTCACAGTCTCAATTTATTTAATTAAACTATTATTTTATATGTCTATACTGTTTCATAAAGCAAAATGGTAAAGCATCATTTTGTTTGCACATTATGCATCCCAATCATAAATATGAGGTCAGACCTCTATACTGGGAAGCAGCAGTCCAATAAATCAGTATTACAAATGATATGCCCCAAAGGAGTATTTACTGGTTACTTTGGCCAACTTACAAATGAATAGCTTAAGACCACAAGTAATTAGATAGGATGTGGAGTAAAAAATACCTATAAAATGGATGGCAAATTTCTTCCTGTTCTTTGAGGGTTGTTACTTTAATTTGTCTTCTGAATTATCATTGGTAGTCTCTGGAAATAGTGGCAACTTGGAACTTTCAATAATAAAACCTAAACTTGATTATAATTACTAGAAAACAAAAAGGAGTAGCAAGTTTTCTGAACAAATTAGGAATTAATTTTGAAACCTTTGGCAACAACTATGAGCTCTTTACTAAACATTTTGTGCCCAAGAAAACTATTAATATATATTTTAACAAAGACATATTGTTTTAGTAATAAGCAAAAGTATTTTTAAAATTTTAATACATCATTGATTTGTTCAAGTCCAGAACACCAGCAAGTGTTGGGCAAAGTGTTAAGCTCTTGTTGAGAAATTAAAACTACCAAACTACCTACAAATGCTATGTATTTTTTATAGAAATACCATCATAAGTAGTCCTACGATATCCCTCTCAAATATACTGTAGTTGCATTTCAATTTTATATTCTTAGTTTGTTGCTTTAAAATTGAATATAATTAGAAAATATAAACATATTAATAATTTTATTTTTTTGAGTCAAAAATAGATACATGCAATTTACTGTCCTTAAGTGTTCGCTTTTTTTCCATTTGTGAATAGTTTGAATAACAATCATTTCCCTGTATAAAGCATACTCATTTAGTAGAATTGAGAGAAAGGATTTAATGATTTTTATAAGAATTTATGGGATGAGCTGGGAAGGTGGCTCAGTGGTAGAGCGCTTGTCTTGCATGCCTGAGGCCCTGGGTTCGATTCCTCAGCACCACATGAGCAAAAAGAAAAAAGCCGGAGTGGTGCTGTGGCTCAAATGGTAGAGCGTTAGCCTTGAGCTGAAGAGCTGAGGGACAGCGCCCAGGCCCAGAGTTCAGGCCCCACGACCGGACCCCCCCAAAAAAAAAATTGGGGCTGAGAAGGTGGCTCAGTGGTAGAGTGCTTGCCTTGCATGCATGAGGCCCTGGCTTCGATTCCTCAGCACCACATAAGCAAAAAGAAAAAAGCCGGAAGTGGCTCTGTGACTCAAGTGGTAGAGCGCCAGCTTTGAGCTGAAGAGCTGAGAGACAGCGCCCAGACCCAGAGTTCAGGCCCCATGACCGGACCCCCCCCCCAAAAAAAAAAAAAACAAACCAAAAAAAAAGAATTTATGGGATGAATAACAAATTGACTTTTTCTCTTTGTGAATTGGAAAAATGACTCCGTGTGTGTGTATGTGTATGTGTATGCACGCACATAGAATGCCATTCTCTTATTGCTATCTGTGTTATATTTAAACCAAAAGGAATACAATATGTAAGAACACTTATTAAATTTACTAACTGCTATTAGTGAGATACCTAATCCATAGTAAACAGACTTTTTTTTTTTAAAAATTAGAAATAGAATAGTCACAGAGGGCCAGTGTTTCCTTTTGCCTACCATCAACAGGATATTTGTGAGCTGAGTCATAGCTAATTTGAACTCTAAGTCTCATTAGCTAAGCTAGAATTGAATATTCCAGTCTCTTGATTTTATGAACTTGCTGTTCACATGTAAGTATAATCTTTAATAAATTGTTAAAGATTGTAACTTGAAGATTGTAAATTGTAGTTATTGAGGAAGCACAAAAGAAGTTTACTGTTTACTATGGTATTCAAATTAATTTTAATGTGAACTAGAACCAAATTACTAAGTTTTAGAGATTTCTTTTGAATAATTAGGCTATTTTAAACACTCCGTTAAGACTACTAGTGGCCTAATGAAATTGTCCCTTTGAATATCTTAATATTATGAATAACTTTAGTGTGTTATAATGTAAATTTTTATTTGTGCCATCCTAGGGCTTAAACTCAGGGCCTAGGCCCTGTCTCTGAACTTCTTTTTTACCATGACTAGTGTTCTACCATTTGACTCACAGTCTACTTGTGGTTTTTTGGTAGTTTATTGGTGGTAAGAGTTTCTCAGACTTTCCTGCCCAGGCTGGTTTCAAACTGTAGTCCTCAGATCTCAGCATCCTGAGTAGCTAGGATTATAGGCATGAGCCACCAGTGCCCAGCTGTAATATGAACTATTTTTAATGCTTTATACTACACAAGTCTTGAAAAGACATTTTTAATTAGAACTAAGAGTTCTAAAGAAGCTTATAATAAAATATTCTAACAGAGCTTTGAAGTTACTTTTTTATGTGCACCATAATTGTGAATGTATTACATACAGAGATATATAGTTTTATACTACAGAATGTGGTCTTTTGTGGAGTGAAGTTTTAAAAGTGACAAAAATTAGTTTTATGCTAAACTTTTTAAGCTATCATTAGCTTAAATATAAATTTTTAATTCTTACTTTCAAGATCCTCTGTAACCTGTATTTCTTTCTCCATTGTTATTATCCAGACTTATTTCTGACTTTATATACTGCAGATTTGACTTCAGTTTGACTGAACTCCTATTGTTCCTCAAATACAGTAGATTTATTGTGTGTGTGTGTGTGTGTGTGTGTGTGTGTGTGTGTGTGTGTGTGTGTGTGTGTATGGTTAAGCACTGGAGTTTTGAACTCAGGGCTTTTCACTTGCTAGGCAGGTGCTCTATTGCTGAGCCATGGTTCCAGCCCTGTTTTTTGCTGGTCATTTTTTATGTAGAGTCTCATTTCCTGCTCAGGTATACACAATCCACCTATTGTAGACTTCCTCTACTTGCTGGCAACACAGGCATGCACCACTAAGTCTTTTAAGGGAAATGCCTTACTATTTCTACCTGTGGTTTTTGTTTTTGTATTTTGGGGTTTGAACTCAGGTCCTTATGGCTTGCTACCTAGGCTCTACCTCTGCTTATTGTTTATTTAGCCATGGTTAATTCTAGTTTAGTCTGTGAAGCCTCCAATTCACATTGGTTTCTTCTTTCAGTTACATTTGTTTTTATGATGTAAGTCTTAATATTGGACCTTATTTGTCTTTTTTCTCTCTCTGTTTTATGTGGCAACATAGCCTAAACACCTGATGGTATTCAGTGTCTTGATAACAGGTACCTTGACTGTGTTTTAGAAAGTAATTACTTAAAAGTAAGCACTTAAAAGGACATACTTGTAAAAAAAAAAAAAAAAAAGGACATACTTGTTGAATTGAGTTGAACTGAAATAAGCTCAATTTTTTTTAACATAAATGCCCCATATTATGATATGTGATTTCTAATAAGTATGCTTTTCCTTATATTCTATTTTTTTGTTTTAGGTTTTTGTTTGTTTGTTGTTGTTGTTTTGGTGATGGTAGGGAACCTACTATGTAGCCTAAGCTAATTTGGAACTTGAGATCCCAATTCCTGACCCTTTATTGTTATTTTGAAAACATTGTAGTTGTTGAATTATGCTTATTGACTGGAGACTATAAGAGAGATATATCAAACTGTATATCAATATTAGTAAAATTAGTGAAATATTAGGCCTGTAGATATATGTTATTATATAAAAATTTCCTTCTGAGAACTTTCTAGCTTCTTACTCTCCTTAAATGGTTATAATTTTTCTCTGCCTATTGATTCTAGGTTTCCCTACCAGGAGATCTAGCTATTGAGATCTTTTGAGTTTAGTAATTGACAGCAGAGAAAGATACAGTTTTGTATTAGTCTAGTAATCTCTAGTGTACTAACAACCTCTTGATATGTCTGTTTAGATGAGATGAAGTAAGAGAAGTTTTTGTTTTCTTAGGATTCCAGATGAATGATGAAAAAAGTAGGTTCCTCTCTAACATAGAGACTGGGGAAAATTCAGCTTACCAGGTTGGTACAGAGCTGCTAAAACAAGCAGGATCCACCATGAATGAAAAATCATATAGGAACATGGGATGTGTTTTCCCTCTTACTTGCTAAGGGTGTCTTCCTTCAGTAAGTGGTTAAGCCCTAGTTGTCCATTTGTTCTAGTCTAGAAACCATACTGAAGAAAAGGATAGGAACCATGGATATGCAGTTAGTCTGCCTTGTTACTGTCTTTAGGAAAAGTTTATTGTCTTACTGTTATTTCTAGATTTCTAGGTCCTTTATTCACCATAGTGCTTGAATACGAAGTGTTTATTATAGTGTGATATAATGAAACATATTTTATTTGGTCCCATACTAAAGGTCAGCATTTATTTGTACTATGTTTTTCTGAATTACAAAGATAGAACTTCATACTGAATTAAAAGGTAGAACTCTTTTTAGAGTTACACTGTAGTTGCTCCTGTTTCATGCTTTGTCTGTTTCTCATCAAAGGAATGTTCTAGGTGCCTTCTGTAGATATAATCTTGTATTCATGCTTATCATCTGCTTTCCTAGAATTCCTTGCACTAACTGCATCATAGGTGAAGTTTGCTATGGCTTCTCTTCCAGCTGACCTTCAGTAGTATCAGAAAATACCAGAATAATTACTGCATACATAGTAATGGTCTTCTAATGTCCAACTTTGCATGCCATTGCTGCTGTCAAATATAATTACTCTCCACCTATTTCTTTCCCTGTGGGCAGTTGTTCTGTACCTTGATAGTTAGAAATTAAGGGTTTCTGAAATTTTCTCTTAAATTTTGCTTATAAGCCTGTTTACTTTGTAGTTTTTAAACTATAAAATTACATTGCCTTTTGAATTTTTTGTAAGACTGGCCAAATCCGACAGTAATAATAGAATAGCAAAATTTGTTTGAAGGTTTATTTATTATAATTATATTCAAGAAGAAGTAATTATTAATAGATTCTTTTGTAGATATGTGCCATATTGGCCACAGTTCAAAAAATGTAATTCTATTGTAATGCTACTTTATTTTTTTCTCGATGCTAGTGGGATTTGAACTCATCATTTTGTGTTTGCTAAGTAAGCTCTCTACTTTTTGACCCTCATCTCTAGTCCTTTTTGCTCTGGTTATTTTTGAGAAGGGGTCTCAATTCCTGAGTCGTCCTGGACTGAAATCCTCTTATTTAGATTTCCTGTAGTCTAGGATAATAGATTCATCACCAGATTTTTTTGTTAAGAGGGGTCTTGTGTACTTTTTGCTAAGGCTAACCTGGAACTACAGTCCGCCCACACTCAGCTTCTCATGTAACTGGCATGACAGGTATGACCCGCTACCCCCAGCTGTTGGTTGAGATAGAGTCTCATGAACATTTTGTCTGAGTGGCCTCTAACTGCAGTTTCCCTAGTCTTCACCTTTTAGTACCGTGAATTACAGAAATGAGCTACCAGTGCCCAGCCCTCATGCAGCCTATTTTCTTTTAAATATATGTACGTTATTAAATTTCTACAGAATCCATAATTCAATTTTTTTGTTATAATGATAGAACAATATCTTTTTTAATGTGTATAAATATCACATTTGATTGATCCACTCATCTATTGTAGGGCATCTGGGCTGTTTCCATAACTTGGCTATTAGAACAAGATCTTAATTTAGTAGTTCTAGATCAAGGATTACCTATTACAGGAAGATCTCCTTTACTCCTGATTTGGAAAACAAATTATAGTCCTTTGTTGCTTAATAGTAGTGATACAATCTAAAAAAAAAATACACATGATTTTGTCATTGTGTGAACATCGTAATAATATACTTACCAAACCTAAGACAGTTATGATACTAGGTAATCATATAATTTTCTATGTGGTCCATTACTGATGGAAAATTTATGTTGTGTATGAGTATATTCTACACAAATGAATTTTGCCCTTGTAAATAAAAAAAAAATGGTGTCAGTTCTGGGGCTTGAACTCAGGGCCTGGGCACTGTCCTTGAACTTTTGTACCCAGGTCTAGTTAGTTCTCTAGCACTTTGTTTGACCCATAGAGCCGTTTCCTGCCGAAGCTGGTTTTGAACCTTGATCCTCACATCTCAGACTCCTGAGTAGCTAAGGTTACAAATGTGAGCCACTGATACCTGGCTAACTTTTTCATTTTTAAGTGAAAACTTTCTAGTGCTGTGTTAAGTTTACTATCTTTTATTTTTTGTCTTAGTAAGGCACAATTTACTTTGCAGAAGGATGCACCATCAGCCAGCAATCTGGCAAACAAGCATACAAAGCAAATGGGCTGTTCCCCTATTTATCCCTAATGCAAGAGGCCCTGCTGCTAAATCAGATTGGTTGAGCTCAGGTTCACAATGTGCTTGTAATTGGCTAGTTTGAATAGGGTAAAATATATTTATATGAGGTCACTTTGAAATAAGATTAGCAGTTTCCATATGCACCCTCTGCTATTTCTTAATTCCATCTTAGAAACTAGTTTAAAACAAAAACTATCAAAAATCCATGCTTGGGCTGGGAAGGTGGCTCAGTGGTAGAGTGCTTGCCTTGCATGCCTGAGGCCCTGGGTTCGATTCCTCAGCACCATATAAGCAAAAGAAAAAAGCCGGAAGTGGCGCTGTGGCTCAAGTGGTAGAGCGCTAGCCTTGAGCTGAAGAGCGCCCAGGCCCAGAGTTCAGGCCCCATGACCGGACCCCCCAAAAAAAAAAAAATCCATGCTTATTACAAAGCAATTCCTCTTTAAAAATAAGTTAACTGAAAACATTTTTTTCATTTTTCTTCCATCATTATCATCATATTTACTAATTGTTAAGATGGTAAGTACAATGAACTTTATAAGCTAATTAGGGTATGTATTGATTTCTATTATGTTGCCTGCTTTATCTGAACCTTGCATTCTTTTGGAGTACCTTTAAAACTAGGACACAGTGGAACATACAGTTCATTGATTTAAGTATGCAGTTTCTTGACTTTTTTGTATAGTCACAAAGTTGTACACCAACCATCACAATCTATTTTAGAACATGTTCAAAAAGAACTCCATGACTTTTAGCTATCCATTTCATTGTCATTATCCAGCCCTATGTAAACACTAGTCTACTGTCTGTTTTGGTAGATTAGTCTATTCTTAATCTCTAATGAAATAAATGATTTTTTTGGTTACAGACTTCTTTCATTGGTATGCGTCTAACATTCTTCCATATGTAGCAAGTATTCACAGTTGATTACTTTCATATTCACACTTGATTACAGTACTTTTATGTTGAAAAATATTCTGTTATGGACATACTACATTTATACTTATTCATCAGTTGCTGGAATATTAGATTCCTTCCACTTTTTGCTCTTTTGAATAATGCCATTATGAACATTTATGTGCAGGTTTCTATGTAGGCATATATTTTCATTTCTAATAGGCATATATCCATGAGGAATGGTGTGGGGGTTTTAAAGTCTAATGTTCATCAGGGTCATCAAAGACACAGTCCCAATTGTTGAAATTTTGAAAGATCAAAATCCCTAAAGTTGAAAATCTTTCAAGATCACAATCTCAAAAGATTAAAATCCCAAATGTTGAATTCTTGAAGGACAAAATTCTGAAAGTGGCAATTGCCATTGAAGAGAAAAAGCCTATCTAAAGGAATAGAAGCTGATATCTGGGGAAGGGATTGGTATGTTTTTGGTTGGATACAAGATATTTGCTGTTATTTAATGATATACTGCTTCTGTTCCTTTACACATAGTAGTATGTTTGCCTTCAAAAAAGTACCATCAGAGAATAAAAGAATTTGTTGAGTTCAATGACCTTAATTCAGAATTAAAGACACTTGCTGATACAGAAGTTCTTCCTATGTTACAAAACACAAAATATTTTTAGCTAGAGATTTGTCTATTAAAGAAGCTAGGGGCTGAGAATGTGGTTTAGTGGTAGAGTGCTTGCCTAGCATGCATGAAACCCTGGGTTTGATTCCTGAGTACCACATGGAAAGAAAAAAGCTGGAAATGATGCTGTGGCTCAAGTTCAAGCCCCAGGATTGGCAAAATAAATAAATAGATACCACTAATTAAATAAAACATTAGTACATACTTTACTTTGACTAACAGTACATACTTTGACTAATAGATGGCATTTTCAATACTATCCTCACTTTTCTTTTATCAGATATCAATTCATGCTCTTTTTTTTTTTTTTTTCTGGTTGGTTGTGGGGCTTGAACTCTGGGCTTGGGCTTGTCCCTGCGCTCTTCAGCTCAAGGCGAGTGCTCTACCGCTTGAGCCACAGTGCCACTTCCAGTTTTCTAGTGGTTTATTGGAGATAAGAGTCTCATGGACTTTGCTGCCCGGGCTGGCTTTGAACCGTGATCCTCAGATCTCAGCCTTCTGAGTAGCTAGGATTACAGGTATGAGCCACCAGCGCCCGGCTTCAATTCATGCTCTTGTTGGATTCAAAAACTAACAATTCATCCAATCCAGTCATTTGTTAATGACTGGGAAAAAGTGAAGCATTTTATATATACTTGTTAGGATATTTGGTAGACTTTTCAAAAGAAAATGGATTTCAACTGTAATCAAGGCTTCTAAAGGTAAATTTCAAAGTGTTAACATTAGTTTATTCTATTTCTTTTTTTCATTCAGCCCAGTAGATTTCATGGAAATTTCAGATGAATAGATTGGCCACAGAATATGACAATGATAAAATTTTTTTATTTCAAAATACATCATTTGTCTGTATTATCATTCATTCTAACCTTAAATTCCAAGCATACTTATTTGACATTGATAATACAGGAATTTGAACCCAGGGCCTCCTGATCGCTAGATAAGCTCTGTACCACTTGAACCACTATATTGACCGTTTCACTTTATTTTCCAGATGTGTCTTATGTTCCGACCCATAGCCATGTCCCACACTAGTCTGGTCACCTTATGGCCTCCTTCATAGCTGGGATGACAGATGTGCTCCACCACATCCAGATTATTGGTGCAGATGGCACCTGGCTAATTTTTTGTCCAGGTTGACCTCAAACTACCATCCTGATCTCTGCCTTCTGAGTAGCAGGACTTTTTAAACTTCATTTGTTTCATTGGTTTGAAAATAATTGCGAGCATAATACGTTTTGACATTTTGAATGCTGCTGTTTGCTCAGTAACATTATTTGTGACCAATTTGTAGTCTGTGTATGAGTACATGTGGAATGGATTTCTAATATCAGTAACACAGAAACATGGCACGGAAGAGAAGATAGGGAAAGTTAATAGAAAAAAATGGCATTGTTTTAAAGCATAGGAGAACTTGAAAAGCAAACACTATGTTGAAAAATAAATGTAGATTTATTCTCTAAGGACAACAATGTCCCAGACAGATGAACATGTGGGTGGGAGCATCTAGGACGTCAAAACACAAAGTTAATGATAATGGAATTTGGCGAGCTCTTATGGACTACTGCCATGCAATTGCCTGCAATCTATTATTATAGTACACTTTTTTCCTGTTTTAAAATTTCAGGATTTTTTTAAAAGTTTAATGGGTTTTGATGTCTTTGTTTTGTTTTGTTTTGGTATTTGGTTTTACTCAAAATTTTTGGCATTGTTTTTTCATAATTTTTATGATTATTTATGTTTTCTACAAAATGACTCTCTAAAAGTAAATTATCACTATATTGACCTTGTATGTAAGAACTGCACATGTACATAAAACCATTGAAGCTTCCTCGTCAAATGAAAAGGTATGCATTTTGTATATATCCATTTGTGAAACATGAAATTTCCTGATAGCTCTTTGAGTGACTGTATAGCATAGTAGTCCAGTGCAGTATTTGTTGTATATTGTCCATAGTAATGGTTTCATCAAAATATTTTCATATACACATAAATATGCTTTGATTATAATTACCCCTTCATTCTTTTTTCTCTTACTTCCTCTTCTCTTTCCTTCCCCTTCTACCTCCCTAGTAGTCCTCCTCTAGTTTATGAATGTGTTTTTGGTTTTGTTTGCCCCCTAACTTCCACAAAGGAGAGAAAATACATAATACTTGTCCTCATGGCTTATGTCACTTAACATGGTGATCTCCACTTCCATGTTTTCTAGCAAATGACATTTTATTCCTAATGGCTGAGTAAAACTCAACCATTCTTTATACAGAACCTCCTTCCCCCATTTTGTTTATCCATTCATCGAGTGATGGACAGATTATGACTGATTCTATAATTAGTCTATATAATTGGCTGTTGTGAATAGTACCATAATAAACATCTATGTGTCTCTTTGGGTATATACTCAGAAGTGATGACTGGATCATATGGGAGTTCTATTTATAATTTGTTTAGTAACCTCCATACTGATTTCCATAGTATCTGAGCAAAATTACATTCCTACCAGCAATGAAAAAGAATTCTTGCTACTCTTCTCCATCATTGCCATCATTTTTATTTTTCTTGATAGACATTTTGACTAAGGTGCAACATACCCAATGTAGTTTTGATTTGTATTTCTCTGATAAGGAAATTGAACATTTTTTCTTACATTTATTTGTCATTTGAACTTGGTCATATGAATTGTCTGCTCAGCTCATTTGTCCATTTATTGATTAGACTGTTCATTTGATATTTAGATTTTTTTTTTAGTTTTTATTATGAATATTAATTCTTTACTGCCAAAGATTTTCTCTCATTCTGCAGTCTGTCTCTTCACTCCATTATCTTTGTTAATATATAGAAGCTTTTTTAGTTTGGTATAATTGTATTTATTTTATTTTTTTTTTTAGTGGTGCTGGGATTTGAACTCGGCTATGTACTTACTTGGGTTACTTGCTCTGCTAGTACTCTGACACTTGAGCCACATACGCAGCCTGGCATTTTGCTGTTTATTTTGATCATAGAATCTTATGGACTTTATATCTGGGCTGGTTTCAAACCATGATACTCCCAAGTCTTATCCTTCTGAGTAGTTAATATTGCAGTATGATCTCCCAGCCCCTGGCACTATTTGTCAGTTTTTGTTCTTGTTTCCTAAGCTATTGGAGTCTTATTCAAAAAAGCCCTTGCCTGTGCCTATATCTTAAAGTATTTTCTCTATTTTTCCTTCTGGTAGTTTAAAAGTTTTGCATTTTATGTAAGATTTTAGTTCATTTTGAGAAGATTTTTTTTAAAATTTTTTTGGGGGGGTCTGGTCATGGGGCCTGTATTCTGGGCCTGGGCGCCGTCCCTCAGCTCTTCAGCTCAAGGCTAGCACTCTACCACTTGAGCCACAGCGCCACTTCCAGCTTTTTTCTTTTTGCTTATGTGGTGCTGAGGAATTGAACCCAGGGCCTCATTCATGCAAGGCAAGCGCTCTACCACTGAGCCACCTTCCCAGTCCAATTTTGAGAAGATTTTTATACAGGGCAAGATAGAGATCTAGTTTCAGACTTCTACATGTGGAGATGAGTTTTCTTTTTTGCAATGTACATTTTTTGTACCTTCTTTTTTGCAATGTACATTGTTGGTACCTTTGTCAAGGCTTATTTCCTCATCATCTATTGTATTACATTGACCTACATAATTTTGTGTCCAGTAACATGGCTTTTGTTAATGTGGCTCTGTATTATAGTTTAAAATCAGGTATTACCTCTTGCACTGCTTTTTGTGCTCAGGATTCCCTTATTTGTTTGGGGTCTTTCTTGTTTCCATATAAATTTTAGGATTTATTTTTCTGTTTCTGAAAAATGACATTGCAGTTTTGAATGAGATTATATTGAATATTTAGATCATTTTTGGAAATAATAGTCATTTTCACAGTATTAATTTTGCAGACCTATAAACATAGAAGGTCTTTCCATCTTTTAGTATCTTCCTCAATCTTTGGTTATGTTTTTTGCTTAGGTATTTTTTTTTTGGCTACTGTGATTATTTTCTAACTTTTTAAGCGAATTTGCATTTGAGATATTGAGAATCTTTCATGTGCTTATTGACAATTTTCTGTATACCTTTTGAAAAACAATCATATTTCTCTTCACTTTTTTTTATTATAGTCTGGAATCCTATTGTCAGAACTTCAGTGGTTATCTAGACTACTTTTCTGTCTCTAGATTATTCTAGCATACAATCTTTTAGCTTCTCTTGGAAAACTCATAATGATAGGAAATTTATTCTTTATGAAACATTGGCACCATTATTGAACAATACAATTGTTAGAAGCTTCTTTTGTATTAAAATTTATTTCACTGTTTTGTTATTGGTTTTCTGTTACACTTTTGTTCCTTTTAGCCAATTAGAGTAAATCTTATTCCTCATCTACATAAGAGATATTTTAAGGTAGTGTTGAAGTCCTCTTTTCTTTAAGCCAGATGTCCCCTGTTTCTAAATGTTCTCCATCTTCATCACAGTCAATTCCTGTCACTATCCCACTCAGTCATTCTTGTGTGAACAAATTACAGTTTCCAAACACTTCTTTTACAATATGACCTTTGGAATTGAACAGACTATTACTACTTGAGACATAATGTAATTACTGTACAATAGAACTTTTCTTTCATTTTGACATTGTACTACTGATATAATTTAAAATTGCCTTAGCACTTCTGGCATCTTTTTTTGAACTCTGGGCGTGGGCACTGTCCCTGCTCTCTTCAGCTCAAGGCAAGCATTCTACCGCGTAAGCCACAGCACCACTTCCAGTTTTCTAGTGGTTTCATTGGAGATGAGAATCTCATGGACTTTCCTGCCCGGGCTGGCAGAACCGTGATCCTCATATCTCAGCCTCCTGAGTAGCTAGGTTTACAGACGTGAGCCACCAGTGCTTGGCTAGCATCTTTATTTCAATGAGTTCTTTAATTTTCATTGATTGACCTAGTATGCTGTACTGATAGGGAAATAGTTCAAGTTATTAAATACTAATTTTGTAACTGGTCTTTAAACCTTTTTGAGGCAAAAAAAATTTCCAAGTCCTTTTTATATACTCTGTTACACAATTTCCACCATATACTAAATTTCAGGACTTCATATAGATCTATATTAAATTCCATTTTAGAGTCTTTAACTCCTATTTCCTGAATAAGGAGCAGGAAATATTTTTCTCCGATTTCTCATTACTTGAACCATGTTATTCTAAAACCCTTAATAAAACTTTTGTGTGGTACTGGGGCTTTAACTCAGGACCTTGTACTCTCACTAAGCCTTTTCTTTTAAAGCTGGTGCTACACCACAGAGCCATAACTCCCAGTTCTGCTTTTTTTGCTGGTTAATTGGAGATAAGAATCCCAGGGATTTTTATTCTGCCCAAGCTGCCTACAAACTGTGATCTTCACATATCAGCCTCCTGAATAGCTCGGATTACAAACATGAGCCAAGCTGCAAAAACATTTAAAAATCCATTTTATTTCATTTAAGATAGTCCAACTTAAGATTTTTTTAAAAAATTAAGTGTAATCTAGTATGTGAGTTATCTTTCATTGACCTTGCCATCAGCAAATTTGATTAATATGTTTTCCTTAAATCAACCATTGATGAAGCTTTATTGAATCAAAGGGTGACTTTGCCACTGGAAACAGTGGAGATTAGTATTGATCCATTTTATACAAGCTTTGGTTAAAGTATTAAGTAATAATAAAATAACTATTAGGTTTATTTACTGAACCCTTACTATGTGCCATACATTCTGATAAATGTATTAGATACATTATTTCATCCTTGCCATCACATACTATGATTTGCATTTTCCAGATAAAAACCTGAAGCTTAGATAGTTTACTAATGTAGTCTGAAGTTACAAAGCTAGTAAATGGCACTTTATTTGAAATTATATTTATTTTTAATTCATATGTATATTCAGTGAATATTTATTAAGATTATTCTCTTGCCAGGTACTGTTCCTGGGATACATTAAAGAAACAAAACATATAAAAATTTTTATGCTTGTGGAGTTATGATTTTTACCAATTTATCACAAGGAAGTGAGTGAAGTAGGTATTAGTTTACAGTTTTAAATAAAGCAATATGGTTAGGTTGCATTGAGAAAAGTGACATTTTTATTATGACTTTCAGTTAGCAAGGGAATAAATTACTCAGATAGCTGAAAGGTTCATGTTTACTCATTCAAAAAAAGAAGACATCATGAGGGTCAGGTGGACATATTTTTTCTTTTCTTTTTTTTTCTTTTTGCCCGTTGTGGGGGCTGAACTCTGGGCCTGGGCTGTCCCTGAGCTCTTCAGCTCAAGGTGAACACTCCACTTCAGCCACAATGCCACTTGTGGTTTTTCTGGTGGTTAATTGGAGTCTCACAGACTTTCCTATCTGAGCTGGCTTTGAACCACAATCCTCAGATCTCAGCCTTCTGAGTAGCTACGATTACAGGTGTGAGCCACTGGCACCTGGCATTCCATAACATTTATGAGGCCCAGAGATGGTTACTTAATGATGCTTTTGGTTACTATAAACCATCTGAAATATACTCACTGAGGAAATGCTACTTTTTTAAAAATCTCTCCCTACACCACATATTGCAGTTTTGACATAAATTCTCCTTAGGTTTAAATAAGAGGAAAAGCATTATTTAGTCTAAAGAAAATTTCTTTTTGAGCCCTTTCCTTCTACTTAACTTACTGTTTGATGAAACAAGAACATTTCTCTCTCTTCCTCTCCCTCCCACCTCCCTCTCTTTCTCTCTCTCTCTGTCTCTTTCTGTCTTTGTCTGTCTGTCTGTCTGTCTGTCTTGCTCTTGCTCTAATTCTAGCTATGACTCTCCCACATGGAAAGCCAGAGACTGCACTAAAAAAATTAAGAATGTTTCTGAATATTTGCCCTCAGGAACTTTCTTTTTGAATAGTTGAAAATCCCCAAGAAGATATGCTTTAAGCTTCCCTGTCAAGCATTCACAAAAATGAAGGAGGGGATGATGCAGTCAAGAAATCCATGTGTATTCTACAAAATTAAGAAAAGTAAGGAAAGGGGTGGGTCCAGGGATGAGAATGTTGAAAGGAGACACTGATCAAGATGTATTGCATTCATAAACTGCTTTGTCAAATGTCAACTCCTTTGTACCACTACTTAAAAGTAATTTTTTAATTCATAAAAATAACAAAAAAGTCAAGCTTAAAGAAAATAAAAGGGGCTGGGAATATAGGTTAGTGGTAGAGTGCTTGCCTACCATGCATGAAGCCCTGGGTTCAATTCCTTAGTACCACATGAGCAAATGAAGCTCAAGGACAGTGCCTAGCCCCAGAGTTCAAGCCCAAAACTAGCCAAAAAAAGAAAAGGAAATAAATATGAAATGAGAATAAAAGCCAGTGAAATAGAAAGCAGGTATGTACTGGGGAAAACAATCAATTAAATTAAATGTTGGCTATGACAAAATTTAGCAAAATCCTATCAAGACTAATCAAGAGAGGAGATAAAGATTGTGTGTGTGTGTGTGTGTGTGTTTTGTTAGTTGTGGAGCTTGAACTCTGGGCCTGGGTGCTGTCCCTGAGCTCTCCAGCTCACGGCTATGCTGTAGCATTTTGAGCCACAAAGCCACTTCTGGTTTTTTGGTGGTTAATTGGAGATAAGAGTCTCACGAACTTTCCTGTGCTGGCTAGCTTTGAACTGTGATTCTCAGATCTCAGCCTCCTGAGTAGCTAGTATTACAGGCGTGAGCCACTGGTGCCTGGATTAGTTTATATTTTAAAGAAGAAAAAATTAAGCAAATCTTATGAATAACTTTAGTCAAGTAAGTTGATTATAAGTAATGGACAAATTCCTCAAAAAATTCTGCTTGGCAGAATAAGAAATAAGAAATCTGAATCGTCCTGTATCAGTTTAAAATTTGAGTCTTTAATTAAATCTTTACTGCAAGAAAACTTCAGGTAAGGATAGCTTTATGAATACATTTGTCTTATTGTTTAAGGAAAAAATACCAGTGTTATGCAAACCATTCTGGAAAACAGAAAAAGAAGGAACTTTTCCACATTTTTTTAAATGATTCTAGAATCAATTTGACACTAAAATCTGTCAAAAATGACATAGACACAAAAGGAAAATATACATCAATTGTTCTTATTAAAAATTGTTCTTATTGAAAAGCCTGGTCAGTTGTGGTAGCACACACACCTGTAATCCCAGCTACTTGGGAGGCAGAGATAAGAAAATTGCAGTCCAAGGCCAGCCCAGGCAGAGTTAAGAGTAAGAACCTATCTCAAAAAAACAAGAAAAAGGAGTGGGTTAGGATATCAAGTGATAGAGCACCTGCCTAATATGTGTAAGGCCCCAAATTCAATCCACAGTAGCATACACACATAGAAAAAAAGTGAAAAACTCCTTTAAAATATATTAGAAAATCCAACTTTTAAATACAGAAACATCTCGATGTATTTCTGAATTTCAAGATTATAAGGCTGATTTAATCTTGTAATTTGTGTAATTTGTGATACAGAAAAAATATGATTATTTTAACAGAGAAGAAAAAATACCTATTCATGACAAAAACTTGAGTAGGAAGGGAAGTTTCTTAATCTAAGAAATAATATCTACAAAAATATTGTGGCACACTCCCAAACCTAACAAACCAATTACTAAACTGGCAAGGGAACTAAAGAGGGACTTTTCAGATGAAGAAATAAAAATGGCAAAGAAACACATGAGGAAATATTCATCATCCCTGGTGGTGAAGGAAATGCAAATAAAGACAACCCTGAGATACCACCTTACCCCAGTCAGAATGTCCCACATCCACAAATCAGCCAACGACAAATGCTGGAGGGGATGTGGAGAAAGAGGAACCCTATTACACTGCTGGTGGGAATGTACACTTCTACAACCACTTTGGAAAGCAGTCTGGAGGGTCCTTAGAAAGCTAAAGATTGACCTCCCTTACGACCCAGTCATACCACTTCTGGGCATCTACCCTGAACAACAGGAACCAATATACAAGGACACGTGCACCTCCATGTTTATTGCAGCACTGTTCACAATAGCTAGGATATGGAAACAACCCAGATGCCCCACCACAGATGAATGGATCCAAAAATTGTGGTATCTATACACAATGGAATATTATTCAGCCCTTAGAAATGACAAAATAATGGCATTTGCAGGGAAATGGATGGAGCTAGAAGGAATCATGTTGAGCGAGGTAAGCTAAGAGCAAAGAGACAAATGGTACATGGTCTCCCTGATAAGTGGATGCTAAATCCAAAATGTTAAGTAATACGACAAAATTAACAGGACTTAAGAAACAAAGAACTCCCATTCATCTGGTCGAACCACTACTAAATATCCCCATGCTGCTGATCACATGTTTGGTGTATAACATGTGAACACCGTTATATGTTATAGACTGTGATAGACAATTTGCTCCAGGAAAGTTAGAATGAACTTGTGACTTTAAATGAGCATCATTATTCCACAATACTGTGAAATTTGGGAAATTATATAATCACTTAATCACAATTAAAAAAAAAAAAAAGAACCTCGGGGAAGGTAGGGAGGGAAGGGATGGTAGGGGGAAAACAATGGAGGGGGTAACAATGCTCAATAGGATGTGTACTCATTACCTTACTCATGTAACTGTAACCCTCTGGGGGCTGGGAAGTTGGCTCAGTGGTAGAGCGCTTGCCTTGCATGCCTGAGACCCTGGGTTCAATTCCTCAGCACCACATAAGCAAAAAGAAAAAAGCTGGAAGTGGTGCTGTGGCTCAAGTGGTGGAGTGCTAGCCTTGAGCTGAATAGCTGAGGGACAGCGTTCAGGCTCCATGACCGGACCCCTAAAAAAACGAAAAAAAAAACTGTAACCCTCTGTATAGTATCTTTACAATAAAAAATTTAAAAATAATACTGTGGCAAACATCAAACTCATAAATTTAATATTTTTGTATTTTAAAAATGTTTTCAGGGCTGGGAAGGTGGCTCAGTGGTAGAGCTCTTGCCTTGCATGCTCAAGGCCCTGGGTTCGATTCCTCAGCACCACATAAGCAAAAAGAAAAAAGCTGGAAGTGGCGCTGTGGCTCAAGTGGTAGAGCGCTAGCCTTGAGCTGAAGAGCTGAAGGACAGTGCCCAGGCCCAGAGTTCAGGCCCCATGACCGGACCCAAAAAAAAAAAAAAAAAAATGTTTTCAGATCACAACTTTCTAATAAGTTTACTATATATATATATAGTAATCACAAAGCTATAGATGCAGTATTAAAAGAGCTATCCAAAAGATAACATTGATTTTCATTTGTCAATTTTCTGATTGCATTAATACTTCTATACATAAATATAAATTCATGTAAGTTTGTCTTTCTCATAACAAACACTAATTTTGTTGCCTAGAATCTTATCAAACCCAATTTCAAGTTGTGAAGTAAGAAATTGACTTATTATGAATCCATACAGTGCTCCATTGTATATTTAAGTAGCTTATTTATGCATCTAGTTGAATTCTAAAAGAAAGATCCTGTGTTTTGTTGTAGTAAGGGAATCAGAGGAATAAGACTGTTAAGACTTCTTTGATAAATTAGAGTTCACAATATGGGAAGCTAGTAAGATGTTGAGATAACGGTATTCAGAAGAGTGGTAAGCCACATGTTACATGTTTATTGAGCTAATGCTTTATTAATCTGTGTATATCTGTCTTTTATAAAATCATGTACCCTACTACAGAATTGCATGGTGGCAAAATTAATGGAAGAAAGAATAGATTGGATACCCAGTTTAACAATATAACTTCTGGAAGTGGAGCTTTGGCTCAAGTGGTAGAGTGCTGGCCTTGAGCTGAAGAGCTCAGGGACATCATCCAGGCTCCGAGTTCAAGCCCCACGACTGACCAAAAAAATAATAATTTATGTGTTCCATTCGTGCTTTCTATCAGAAAAATCTATGTGTTTTTCAAAATTCTAGGAAGATGGTAGTGACTATAGCATAGTTTTAAATTAATGTTTTCTTAATAGAATAAATAGGGTAACTTAATAAAAATACCTTCACTTGTAATATTTGTAAAAAAAAAAAAAACTTGTTAATCAGAGAACATAGAGATAGACCACTAACAGAAACAACTACCATTGAAAAGGGTTGCATGGTATTATAGGACAAAGTAGAAGGATATAGTAGGGAGCCTTACTATCCAGAGAATGGCAGAAACCTGTATTAGCCAAGTAAAGCTTAGAGGGATAAATGTAAGAGTCTCACAGCAAGATTTACTACAGTCCTCTAAACTTCCAGAATTGACAAACCATCCAAAGCTCTTTCAGATTAAAGAAAGCCTAACACAGAACAAATTGCTGGTGAGTTAATCAAAAGGGCAGTATACAGCTGGGAGCCGGTGGCTCAGGCCTGTAATCCTAGCTGCTCAGGAGGCTGAGATATGAGGATCACGGTTCAAAGCCAGCCTGGGAAGAAATATCCGTGAGACTCTTTATCTCCAATAAACCATTAGAAAACCGGAAGTGGCGCTGTGGCTCAAGCTGTAGAGCGCTTGCCTTGAGCTGAAGAGTGCAGGGATAGCGCCCAAGCTCAGAGTTCAAGCCCCACAACTGACCAAAAAAAAAAGGGGGGATGGCAGTATACTAAAGTTGAAAAAGAAAGAAAGAAAACAGATGAAAGGGAGAGAGGGCACCAGAGCCAAGTGATTTTGAAAGTATCCCAGGGTCAGATTTTTTTAATGTATAAATGAAAACAACAGAAAAGGAAGAGAAAAATCTAAAAGTCTATATTGATTTTAGTTTTTATTTTAAAATTTCAAGAACATTAATTAAAAATGAGTAACAGAATTACAGTTAAATCCCGTATAGTGTTGTTATAATTAAGGATTGCATTTCTCTTGTAATATCCAGAATTGATACTGTTGGTGAAATTAATGACAGTGTGCTAATATTTTACATGTAGGATCATTGTATGCTTTCCAAGACCATTAACTTAGTACCTATTTACCTACACTCCTGATGTGTCTTAAATTGATGGTATATTTAACTTTTTTCCTTTCTTAGTATTATAGAAAATAATGGTGCCTTTATTCATCAGTGTCTTAGATTAATTGAAATAGAGTGATAATATCAGTTTTATAAAATTATTTTGAAGTTGAAATTGGATGCTATAAATATGTGGAAGATACTCCTTAAATAATTTTTGTTTCCTTTTAGTAATAGATATATGTTCATTTTTCTTGGTTTGTTTTGGGGATTTGCCATTGTTTTAACAGGAGAATCAGAAGTTTTAGTGCTGTTAGGTAAAGATTCATAGCAATGTATTTTAAGCCTCCATATCTGTATTGCTGAGACACTTTTGCTTTAAAGAAATAGCTATATTTGGGCTAATAATTATTTTATTAGCTAAATTATATCTTCATGCTGGACACTTCTATTTATACATGTATTTTAAATCTTTGAAATGACCGTGAGGTATTATTTCTATCTTTACAAATATGGAAAGTGAGACAGGAAGCTTACTTAATTTGCACACTCTTGCAATCAAGACTTACAAACAAACTAAATTAGCCAGTAGCAATGAATATTTAAAAGAATATTGAATTTAGAAAACATTGTAAAAGAATATTGAAAAGGAAAAAAAGCTTACCATTTTCTTTGTAGTAGGTTGTTAATTGTGGAATAGGCACTTTTTCGGGTAGAAAAAGTTTCATGTAAATTTTAAAGAAAAGTGAAATCTGAATCAAGTGATAGACATTAGGCCGGCCATTTATCCTTTCCCCTTTGAGTAAAGGAGCTTTTAGTGTCTCACATAATATAGCCTGAGGCAATATTAAGACTTGGCAAGTTTTATGTTATTGACTGCCAAATTTAGAATCTATTTGTTTACCTGCTGATGCTACATAAAAATAACTTAATAGATTTTGCGTCGAGGGAAATGGAGTAAACTTCTAAGCTTCTGTGAGAAGTATTTCATCAGTAGAAATTAAGAGAGTAAAGCAACCAAAGTTTACCTTCTCTATTAGATTAAATAAATGAAAAGGGCAACTAATTTGTGTTTGGTAGGTTTATTCTGATTCAATCTAATAATAGCATATTGTTTTTAAATATTATTAGTGCCTAGGATACACCCTAAGAAGTAAAGCATTCTATGAAGTTATAACATTCTACCACATACATCACATGCGTGTGCATGTACATAGCGCGCACACACACACATAACACACACACACTTTAGAAAGAGGAACAATACTAAGAAGGAGGACTAAATTTAGAATAAGCCATAATCAAATTCTGGAGTCAGTTTTTTCCAAAAGATCTTGTTGGTGGTGGTGGTGGTTGTTGTGGTCATGGAGCTTAAACTCTAGGTGCTGTCCCTGAGCTATTCAGATCAAGTCTAGTGCTCTACCACTTTGAGCCACAGTGCCACTTCTGGTTTCCTGGTAGTTAATTGGAGGTAAGAGTCTCATGGACTTTCTGCCTGGACTGGCTTTGAACCACGATCCTCAGATCTCAGCCTCCTGAGTAGCTAAGATTACAGGTGTGAGCCAATGGCATCTGGCCCAAAAGATTTTTAATTAAACCATATCACTCCTTATGCATTCAGTATTTATCATATCTAATAGAGCTGTCAGATAGTGATTAAGTATATTTTACTACTGCATGGAATACTATGCCAGCCATGTTTGGGAACCTCTGCTTTGCCTCCAAATGGTGAAAATTTAGAGAGAAAGAAAGAGAGGGATAGGCAGGCAGGCAACAAGATACAAGTTACTGAATAAAACATGATACTGAATAAAAACATGATACTGAATAAAACAATGATTTTTTAAAAATTTTATTAGAAGTGGTGTAAAATTACAAGCAGAGAATGAAAACAAACAAAAACCCCCTGTAAATGTCTGAGTTTGTTGCCTGGAAACTCCATACTGTAGTGCAGGGAGGAGAAACTCCAAATTGGCTAGTCTCTTTGATTTAAGCTGGAATTTACAGGTACAATTTAGAGGAAATTCCTTCATAAAGAGCTTCAGATCTCTTCAGAGTGCTGGCTCCCTTTGGCTGAATTCTAGTCTATGCATGTGTGAAAGGAAGCTAACAAGCTGGAGAAAAAAAATGAAGGAAAGCATTATGTCAAACAATTCCAAGGGCTGTTGTAGATCTGAAAATATTTTGGTTTTACTAGTTAAGTTAAAAGTGAGTCTGAAAAGAATCAAATCAGCAGGGCATTGGTATCTCATTCCTGTGAGCTACTCACTCCTCTCAGCTGCTCAGGAGGCTGAGATCTGAGGATTGAGGTTTGAAGCCAGGGCTGTCAAGAAACTGTGACACTCTTATTTCCAGTTAACCAGCAAAAAGACAAGTGGACCTGTGGCTTTAGCCATGAGCAAAAAGCTCAAGGACAGTGCCTAGGTCCTGAGTTCAAGCCCCAGGACCAGCACACAGACACAGACACAGACACACAGACACAGACACATAGACATAGACACAGACACACACACACACACACACACACACACACACACACACACACACACACACACACACACACACACGTCAAAGTAATTTCAAGGAACTTAACAAAATCGTAGCAAAACCCAGCAAACAAGAGTATAAAATTTACAATGTGTTGCTTACAATAAGTCTTTTGAAATAGGACAATAAGACACGGGAAAAAACGTATCAATAATAGCTGATGCCAAAATGATAGAGATGTTGAAATAATGATATGAAACTATTATGAGTAGATTGTATATGTTCTAGAATGTAGAGGGAAGCATAAACATAATATAGAGAGAAATGAAAGGAAAAAAGAAACACCCAAATGTTGCTGGGTGTGGTGGTGAACTCCTATAATCCCAGCACTTTAGAGACTAAGAAGCTAGCCTACGAA
This sequence comes from Dipodomys spectabilis, assembly GCF_019054845.1. Lineage (NCBI taxonomy): Eukaryota > Metazoa > Chordata > Mammalia > Rodentia > Heteromyidae > Dipodomys > Dipodomys spectabilis. The sequence continues at coordinate 14,301,258 of NW_024870696.1, forward strand.
AAAAAATCTTTAGTAAGACCCATATCTGGGTATGATGGTATTACATGCCTGTCATCTCAGCTACTCAGAAAGCATAAATAGAAGAATAATGGCTCAAGCAGTCCCAGTCAAAAAGTGAGATACTTGAAAAACAATGAAAGTAAAAATGGCTACTAGCATGGCTGAAGTGGTAGAGCTCCTCCCTAGCAAATAAAAGACTGTGAGTTCAAGCCCAAATACTTCCCCCCCCCCAAAAAAAATAATGAAAGATCTAAGAGGAAATTGTGGAAATAGAGATGGAAAAATATCGTATTTGAAATAGAGTAGTAAAATACACTTGATAGGATTAACAGTGTATTAAGAACTGAATAATAAAAGGCATTTAAGTGCCAAATATCCTGGAGTTGGGATGATGGAGAGCAAAAAAAAAAAAACCAAAAAAACCTCCTTGTTGAGAATTATTGTCTCAAACCCATTGATCCAGGGAGCTCAAAGAATCTCTAATGGAAGAAACCTAATAAAACTATACCAAATACATATCAACAAGGTCATGAAAAAGAGGGAAATTTTTTTGGGGGGAGGGGGGATCTGGTCGTGGGTCTGGGCGCTGTCTCTCAGTTCTTCAGCTCAAGGCTAGTACTCCCCACTTGAGCCACAAAGCCACTTTTGGCTTTTTGTTTTTTCTGCTTATGTGGTGCTGAGGAATCGAACCCAGGGCCTCATGCATGCAAGGCAAGCGCTCTACTACTGAGCCACCTTCCCAGCCCAGAATTTTTTTTTTAATTTCCTTTTTTGCTGCTGGTAGTGGGCCTTTCACACACTCCACTGGCTTTTTTCTCTCAAGGTTGGTATTCTATCACTTGAGCCATACCTCCAGTTCTAACAGAAAAATATTAAAAGCATCCAAACTAAAAGTCAAATGCAGAGGAACAAAGGTAAGATAGTTTTCAAAAGTGAAGAGGAAGCTTACCTAACATGATAATAGACATTTAGGAAAATCTACTTGTGGTAAAAAAGTAAAACTTCCCCCCTAATATCAGTAACAAAACAAGAGTGTTTGCTTTTTTTTTTTTTAACCATTGCTGCTCAACAATGCATTATAAATTCTAGCCATAGTTTTAGATAAGAAAAATAAATAAGGTATAAATTGGAAGGGCAGAAGTAAAATCGATCTTTGTTCACAGATGACATTCCGTATATAGAAATTTTAAATATTAAAATGCATTCATCTATGGAAGGACTTTGCATTAAAAAAATTCTAAAGAATTTTTGCAGGAAAAAAAGATCCTATTTTAACTAAACAAAATGAGACTGGTCATATACACTTGAAATATTAGTATGAAGGATGCTCATAGTCTGACATATCAGCACTTGTAAAGATAAAGATCCTACCTGAAAAATAACCTGGGCTGGAGATGTGGCTCAAGTGGTAAAATTCTTGCAAGTTCTGAACCTATACCAAAAACAAAAAAATTTTTTTTGAATGTTTTAGATACCAGTCTTTGTTAGCTAAGTGTTTTGCAAAAATTTTCTTCCACTTTGTGGCTTATAATTTCATTGTCTGAACATTAAATTTTAAGGAAGACCAATTTTACTTTTGGTGTAGTATCTAAAAATCAAACCATCTAGATTTTTTGTTTCTTGTGTTACCTTCTAGTAGTCAGTTTTCTTGACAGAAGTGGTACCTAACACTCCATACAGAGTCCTATTTCTATTTCTCCTTTCGTTGATACCCAGTTTTCTCATTTTCAGTGTTATTATTTATTAATAAACATTTCTTGAACATCTGTTTATTTCAATTTATATTACCAATAGAATGCATATTAAATAAATTCGTACTTTAACTATACTTTTCTTGTATTTAGAAAAACATTATCGTTCAAAGCCAGGCTGGGCAGGAAAGTCTGTGAGACAGAAGGGAGAAACCGGAAGTGGCGCTATGGCTCAAGTGGTAGAGCACTTGCCTTGAGCTGAAAAGCTCAGGGTCAGCACCTAGGCCCAGAGTTCAAGCTCCACAACTGACCAGAAAAAAACAAAAAACAACAAAAAAAGGCCTTCTCAACCTCAGAATTCTTTTCAGCATGTATTCATTAAGACTGTGCCTCATGCTGGTAAACTTTATATGCCTTGTCATTTGATCACATTAGTACTTATTTGTGGTTTTATACTTTTCTTTCCATTGTTATAGGGAATTTGGTCCCAAGAAACAAAAGCCATGTTTTGAGAGATGGAATTGGGAGTCTTTATTAGAGAGTCAGCAACTGCAGGCAGACACATGTTCCCAAAAAACTTGAAGCTTCAAATATACTTAACACTGTTAGAAAACTGAATTCTGAGGGTAGGAAAGCAAAGAAAAAACAAAAAAATAATCCCAACAAACCTTGTCAACTCTAATGGAGAGCTAAAGAAGGAGGGATGTCATGGTGTGATCTGAGGAGTGTCAGCAGACACCAGGCATGGCATGGTGCCTAAGCTGGTTGGGGCCTAACTAGGGGTCAGGGGGCAAGGTCACAGGGAGCTCCAAAGTCTCACAAGTTCGTGGCATAGGATTGGCAGGTCCAATAACCTACTGTCCAAGGAGTTCCCCCCCACCCCAAGAATTCAGGCATGCCCATTACCTGAGGGTGGGACTTCCCAGCTTCTAGGAATTCAGGCATACCCATCACTTTGGGGTGTGGGACTTTACCACACCCAGTTACACCCAACTTCCTTAGTTCGCTATCATGAATTTATTAGTTCTCAAAATTTCTACCTTTTCTTGAAGCCTTAGTTCTCAATTTAATTAATAATTGATATTCTCTCACCCAGGTGTTTTCCTTAACACAGTGGTTTGATCTGTGAGAATGAATCAAACCATAATATCAATAAAACAAAATCCCTTCTTTAAATAAGGAGGGGGGAAGGATTGGGGAAAAATGTATATGAGTCTGTAGCCAACCAATATCACAATAATTTTTTTCCATAATCATCTTTTTTATTAAGTTTTTATTGTGAAAATACTCTACAAAGAGGTTACAGTTACATGAGCAAGGTAATGAGTACATTTCTTATCCAGCATTACAATAATTTTTATTCTTAAGTATTGTTTATGATTAAAGGTTGACTTTTGCAATGTCCTGGCCTAAAATCTCAATTATATCAAGACATAGGCATCTGCAGAGAATGTAGTTGATGATGTCAGACAATAATATCCAAGTTCATTGCTTCCATATTACATGTTTCAGAAGAAACATTTCTAAATTAATCTTTAATTTTTAAAAAGGCCTGAATCTTTGGTTGTAGAAATTATTCTATAGTAGACTTTTTTTTTTAAGTTTAAGATCTAAACTTCTTTCTTCTCTCCTACTTTCTTTCTACCTGAAAACATTTGGTTTTCTTTGTGATTGAATTTAAAGTTTTAGTAAAGTTTAATTAATCTAGAATGGTTTTCCTTATCACACTTCAGTTTACTTTTTCATTTTTACATTTTCACTTTTTCACACTAAGCTTCGTATTATCCACATAGAACGTCATCTCACAGTCAGTTAATAGTATGGCTGTTAGGTGGCTCTTCTGTTATTGAAATAACCCAAGAGTCCTGTTGCCTTTCAGGCACTACCTTAAAATTATTCCTAGGACTTGAGTAGTACAGTTTCAGTGTTTCTTAGAAATTTTTTTAATGTTTTTAATTGCATATTAACTCCTATGTCTTTTTTTCCATCTTTTTTCCTCCTACAGATACCGGAGAAGAAAGGAAAAGAGGCAAAGAGTGGTTTTGGTGGGCCAGTTGTTAGTTCTCTGTATCATGAAGAAACCATCAGGTAATTTCTCTTCTGATTTTTAATAATATATATGTATAACTATATTATTAGATATGTATATTTATATGACATGCATATATGACATGTGCATGTTGCATGCACATAGGCATATTATGAAATAGATATGTATCTTCAAATCTGTACCTTCTCTTAGCAGAAACTGGTTTGGTATTTTCTCTAATAGGACTCTCTAATTGGAATCAGTTCCAATATATCTAAATAAGTACAAATATAGTCACATATTAATTATTATCAAGGTCATAAGCTTTGCCTTTCTTACACCTAAGTGTTGATAGAACAAGGTTTTATGTTTTAGCAAAACAAGGTAGAGTTTAATAGATTTTTGTTACTTTTTCTCAAAATACAACTGTATTTAAAAGATTGTAATTTTAATAATTTTTTATTGTGAAAATACTGTATAGGAGGGTTACAATTACATGGGCAAGATAATGAGTATATTTCTTACCAAGCATTGTTGCCTCCTCCTTTGTTTCCCCTTCCCATCCCTTCCCATCTCCCACCCCCCATAATAATTTCTTTACTCTAAAAATTATTTTAATTTAATTTATTTCCAATTAAAAGCCTTTTTGGAGTATATGAAAAACTGAAGTTTCTTCAAAAAATAAAATATGATCTAGCAATGCCATTTCTGGGTTTATAGGAATTGAAAGCAGGACCTCAAAGGCTTATTTGCACAGGGATGTGTTTATAGTAGTATGATTTACAGTAGTCAAAAGAAGGAATCAACAAAAGTGTCCATTGGTGAATGATTAAACAAAAAATATACTGTATATAATAATGGAACAGTACAACCTTGAAAAGAAATTGTGACATATCCCCACAACATGAACTTTGAGGACATTATACAAAATGAAATGAGCGAGCCACAGAAAGACATTATACTTAATGTCTCATTATACTTAAACAGGGTATCTAAAGTAGTGAAATTCTTTGAAAGTATATAGTGGGGAATTGTCTAATGGGCTAGACATGAAAAAGTTCTGGTGATTGGTTATTCAATGATACAAGTATACTTTATATTACTGTACTGTATACTTAAAAATGGTTAAGATTATAAATTTAATGTTATATTGAGGATTGTTGCTATAGTTTTTAAAAATGAAAGTGTTTTATATTATTTGATAGTCTTGTTTTGGTTTTATGTGCAGAATTTTTTGAATAATTCTTCTAGTCCTGTATATGTGTAAATCAGAACAATTCTTTTTTTTTTTTTTTTTTTTTGGTTGGTTGTGGGTTTGAACTCTGGGCTTGGGTGCTGTCCTTCCACTCTTCAGCTCAAGGCGAGTGCTCTACTTAGATGAATATGTGACATATTCATCTAAGATAGTTACTTCACAAACTAAACAAGAAAGAGAACTTTTAATACTCTGGATTTTTTGAGTTGTTCCAATGTTGCTTTACTTATTAACATGTAATAAATATTTCAAATGGAAAACTAGCTTTACCTAAATTTATCAAAGGGAAATATCTATCTTAAAATGAAGAGGAAATTATATTAAAAAATTTACACTTAACTCTTCCAGGAAAAGGTTTATTAACATTCCACATAAAGAAGTAGCTCATACTGAACTACAAGGTAGTGTTGTGAAAGGGAAGTTATTGATAACTCTATGAATCAAAACTTGAAAGCCCATAGTTTCCATTTGTTGACCAGGCTGTCAGTTAATGCAGAGAGAACTTCCCTCCCTCCCTCCCTCCCTCCCTCTCCCCTTTCTCTCTCTCTCTTCAAAACAAACACATCATTTTTACTTGTATTAAATGTTTCCTTGAGATGAGACAGGGAAGGTTATTAGGGCTAAAAATACCTGTTAATGCTACAACTGGCCTGGAGTGCATTTGCTACCCCAGTCTCTTGTGATAAAACCTTGATGAACCCTGATGAATGGTTTAGAAACATTTTTTAGAGTTTAACTTTTCCCTCAATTTTTATATATTCAGAAAGTATTTGTGGGTTGCTCTTTTGTATGTTCTGACTTTAAAGTCTTCTCAAAAATGACATTTTAAAACTGTAACCCTACTGTAGCTTATTTAATGTTCTAATCAGGTCAGGAAACTAAGCATTATTTTTTTAGGTAGTAGGAAAGATGGTAGCAATTTCTTTTCTGTTTCCTTGTAATTCTTTGTTAATAACTTTTGTTATAGCATTTCATATATGTACATTGAATTCTAATTTTTTAAAAAATCCTATTCACTAAACTTTTAGTTGCCGACAGTAGAATTCTGTTTTGTCCATTTTCTTTTTTTTTTTTTGCTTATGTGGTGCTGAGGAATCGAACCCAGGGCCTCATGCATGCAAAGCAAGCACTCTACCACTGAGCCACCTTCCTAGCCCCTCCATTTTCTTTTTATATATATATTTTATTGTAAAAATACTGTACAGAGGGGTTACAGTTACATGAGTAAGGTAATGAGTACATTTCCTTTAGGGCATTGTTACCTCTTCCTTTGTTTTTCCTCCTACCATCCTTTCCCCCCCTCCCTCTCCAACTCCTCCTGTGTCCCCCCCACACACATTGTAAAGTTTGTTTTTAACATAGTGTCTTGTACATCTCATTGCTACAATGAGTCAACCTGTATCCTTATTTTGTTTTATTCATTTTCTATCCTCATTATCTGAGGAAGGTCCTCAAACTTTGTACAATATATAATAAAAGTGCCCTGAACTGTATAGTGTATACTCTAGCTCCTTTTCTCAAGGAACTGATAGTTTATAGACTATCACATATGCAGTAGTGTTAGCTTGGTGACCCCATCATAAAAGAGAACAGCTGGTTTGGTGTTCCTACTTATGCCAATCCTCGCCTCTTTTCCTAAACAAATAAACTTATATGTTATTTTTCTTTCCTAGTTAGATAAATTAGTTCCTTCAATTTGCTCTTTAAAAAATATCACTAAGCTTAACTTTCTAGCATTATCAGTCACTTATCTATAAATAATAATAGTCTTTATTTTTATGTACTAATTTCCTTAAGGGATATTAGATTCTTTTATTTTCCAAAATGACTTGCTGAGTAGTTGCTTTTAGAATTGTTCAGTGATGGGTTGGGAAGGTGGCTCAGGGAAAGGATGCTTGCCTCGCATGCATGAGGCCCAGGGTTCGATTCCTCAGCACTACAATAAGCAAAAACAGCTGGAAGTGGCCCTGTGGCTCAAGTGGTAGAACACTAGCCTTGAGCTGAAGAGCTGAGGGAGGGACAGCGCCCAGGCCCAGAGTTCAAGCCCCACAACCCACCAAAAAAAAAAAAAGAATTGTTCAGGGACATGATAGAGCATAGTAGCTTTATGCAACATGAAGCTAATCAAACAATCCCCAATTGAAGTGAGGGTAGGAATCTGGGTAAGAATATTACAGAGATAAATTATTTTGAAAAAGTTCTTCTATTCTTTCCCCATCCACTTCTTAGAGAAGTGACTGTTAGGTTTAATTCAATTACAAACAATGGCAAAGAATAAAACATTTTTTATAAAATAGAGGTTTTAATTTAGCTTAACATATTATGAATCTGCAATAAGACATAACTGAACCTTTGTTCTCAGTTGCTTCCCTTTTGAATAGTCTTAACATTTGAGTTTTCATGTATAATAAGTATTATTTGAGTGAAATATGAACTTTGCTATTATTGGGCAAAACTGGGTAGACTTGACCTAATCTCTCTTTTTTTTTTGGTTGGTCATGGGGCCTGAAATCTGGGCCTGGGTGCTGTTTAGCTCAAGGCTAGCGCTCTACCACTTGAACCACAGCACTACTTCCAGCTTTTTCTGCTTATGTGGTAGAGGAATGGAAGTCAGGGTCTCATGCATGCGAGGCAAGCACTCTACCAATGAGCCACCTTCCCAGCCCAAATCTTTTTATTATTTATTTATTTATTTTTAATTTATTTTTGTCAGTCATGGGGCTTGAACTCTGAACTCTAGGCACTGCCCCTGAGCTCTTCAGCTCAAGGCTAGCACTCTACCACTAGAGCCCACAGCACCGCTTCCAACCTAATCTCATTAAGTCATTTTAGTCTTCTGATGATAAAGTCCAAGTCTTCATATTCTGGAACATATTGATAAAATATGAAACAGTAAAAAACATGAAATGTGAGAGTCATTGAATGACTTTTGAAAAGCAAACTTATTTTAAAATAGTTGTATAAAGGAGTTTCAGTTCCTCATATCAGATCATGAGTATAATACATTTTGATTAACATCATCTCTCTTGTTGTTCATCCTTATCTTTCCCAACATAGAATGTCTTTTAACTGTTGCAAACAGTAATTTTATTACTGTTATGTAGAGCAGAAATCACAGTCATATCCTTATATTGGGAAACTCATACTATAACACAATTTCATTATAAAACTAGATTATAATAAAAAAATTAGCCTATACTGAAATGTTAGGTTATTCCAGTAAAGGACCTGATGTACTCCCTGTGGTTTCTGAAGAAATAACAATGTAGTTTCCACAATGAAAAGAGTCTATTTCCTAAAGTTTATGTACTCAGATTTTGCTTTTACTTGTTTTTAAATAGGTCATCAAACAATGTATTTTGAGGGTCTACTTGGAATAGTTTAATACATAAACTACTAATTATTTTCATACTCATAAAGATCAGGAAAATCATTGTCTAACAAATCCCTTTGGTTAGACTTGAGTTCCAGTGTTGTGGCAGCTTCCTGACTAATTTGTGTGGTAGGTGATAAGTTCTGATCCTGGGTTTTTTTTAGAACTCAAGAATGTTTTGGGGAGTTTTTTGTCGGTCACGGGGCTTGCATTCAAGGCCTATGTTGCTCAAAGCAACATAACATCAAGTGGTTTACTTCTCTGAGCCATAGCTCCACTTCTAGCTCTTTTTGGAAATAAGAGTCTGGAAGACTTTTTCCCCAGCTGGCTTCTAACCGAGATCTTCAGATCTCAGCATCATGAGTAGTAGCTAGGAATACAGACGTGAGCCACAGCACCTGACCTGAAAATGTTCTTGAGTGAAGGGCTGCTGGATTCAGTTCTTCCTGCTTTTGTATGATTTTTATTTTCACTCTAATTTTAAAATGATACTATGCTGCAGGTATAGAACCCTGTAGTAATATCCCAGAGGCCTGATGCCAGTTTCTCTTTCTGAAGCTAGTTAATGATTCTGTAATATAGAAGGGGCATTAATGCGAGTCAAATTAAGCCTAAAATATGGAGCCAGATCAAAGGCATGAATACGCTGATTCTACTACTCCTTAGCTGTTACCTTAAGTATTTACTATAAAATGGGGTTAATGAAACAAAAAAAAAAGGCAGGGAGGGGTGGTAATGACAGTACCCATTTTCCATGTTATTTAACTTGGGTTATATGATTACATGCACCCAAGTGTCTTAGGACAATATCTTGCACAAAGTAAGTTACTGTGTAACTCTAAAATTTTGTTAGTGTTATTACTTAGCATAGGGAGTCCATAAAAAGAAGAGACCAAGGGCTGATGTTTAGGGCTAAGAATTATAGGTCAATCTGGTTGTAAACACAAATTATTCTGACTGTACAAAAGAATTTGATAAGAAAAGGAAAGCTGGTGGAGGGGGGACCAAGATGGCGACGGGGCAGTAGGGAAACGCCACAGCTCTCTCCAACCAAAAAGAGAGTTCGAGTTCCAACCTTTAATCTCCCCAAGAGACCGACAACAACAAAAAGACGAACACTCAGAGAAAAACCAGAGGTGGAAAATAACAAAAAAAAGAAAGAGAGGAAAAGAAGAATTTCAGAACAGAGAAGAGCGAAGACCCCTCCCCCAACCTTTACTGGCCGCGCGGCAGTGCGCCAAGCCGCCGGCCAGCCGGCCCGGCGGGGGCTGCCGGAGCCACAGAGACACAGGGGGCTGCTTGCAGATCACCAGGTACCGGATTGCAGAACAGCGGATCGCCAGGAACAGAGAAACCTACCAGCTGGGAGTCTCCAGGAGGACCCCACCCCCACCCATCACTCTCCACCGGAGCGGAGAGGCTCCATCCCGCCAAAGCCGCCCGGCACCAGCAGCGCCACAAAGGGACCTGTCCGCAGCCACCCGCCCAATCGCGATCGCAACGACCCGGCGGGGGGCCGCCCAACCCAGCCTGCAACCACCCCAACTGAACTCGGACTGCAACAACAACTGACGACCTACAGGGTGAGTACCCATCAGGGGACAGGGAATCCATCAAGGGAGACCAGAGCTGGAGGGAATCCCCAGACCCTGACCTAGACTCCCTACCCCAACACCCGGACCACAGGACCCACTAAAACTGGGAACTGTTCGAGAGCTCCACCAGCCGGTGGAGCACACTCTGCTGGCCAGGCCAGAGCAAGAGCGCCCCTGGAAGGGAGCTTAAATGCTCAAGCCAGGAACAGTGCCCCTGGGTCAAGACTACCAACAGTAGAAGAAATTTGAACTGTGTCCCCCAGGCTGCATAACCAAGGTGGTATACACATTAGCACAGGCCTAACGAGCGCGCTCCAGGCTGGGGCCGGAACCAGGCCAGGGGACCGGCGCCTGAACAAAGCAAAAAGGGTCAGAAGTGGGGCTGTGGCTCAAATGGTAGGGTGCCAGCCCTGAGCTGAAGAGCTGAGGGACAGCACCCAAACCTAGAGTTCAAGCCCACAACCAGCCCAAAACAAACAAACAAAAACACATCAGGAGCCCATAGCAGACTCCAGTATTTGGGAGAGTGCATCCAGAGCATCTGATCTTCCCAAGAGCACCCGCAGGAGCAAACACAAGCAGTCTAGGCTGCTCAACCCTTCCAAAGGCGGGAATTGCTACAGCAGAGAGCTGAGAATCCTAAGTGAATAGCAGCTGGAAATAGGCTCCCAACAGAATCCAGATCAGGCACAGACTCTCTCTACCAATACAGAATCAGCAACCAAGCAAAGACAGACACACCAAAACAAGATTGAAGAGCAGTCTCCTGAACCCCCATGCGAAAATCACAGAGAAAAATCACAAGGTTTACCACTACCCAGGACAGCAAGCTCACCTCAAAAGCCAGCAGCCACGCAGGGGAGAGCCCCAGTGGGAGCAAAGCAGGAATGGAAGACAAAAACTACATCCAAGGGTTGCTGGAGGCAATGACTCAAGAAATAAAGCGAGAAATGGATCAGAAATTGAAAGAGCACAAGGATGAACTATCAAAAGATATACAGGATATCAAACAAAAATTAGATGCAAAAATAGAAGCTGCACAAACCTCAGTAAGAAGTGAGATAAACGCCAAATTAGAAGTAATGCATACTGATCTCACCTCATTGAGAGGTGAGATCAGTACTCTGAGAACCAACATTGAATCCATAAAGGGATCCATTTCCACCATGCAAACCACAATAGAAGCCACGGTCAACAGAGTGAATGAAATGGAAGGTAGAGTGTCAGATACAGAAGACAGAATACACCAACTGGACCAAAAAGTGACAGATATGGAAAAATCACTCAAATTAAACCAAAGGGAAATTCAAGAGCAAGCAGATAATGCTAAAAAATTTAACCTTCGCATAATCGGAGTGGACGAAGGTGAGGAATTCCAGAGCAAGGGAATGCAACACCTATTTAACAAGATAGTCAATGAAAATTTTCCCCACCTCAAAAACGACCATCTTAACTACATCACAAAAGCTTATTGAACACCCAACAAGCAAGATCCCAGGAGAAACACTTCTAGGCACATAATAGTAACAATGATGGATCTGAATAATAAGGAAACAATCCTGCATGCAGCAAAAATGAAGAAGGAGCTATACTACAACGGGAAAAAAATTAGAATCACTGCAGATCTCTCCACACAAACAATGAATGCAAGAAAAGCCTGGGAAAGCACCATACGAGCCCTGAGAGCCAATAACTGCCAACCCAGACTGATATACCCGGCAAAGCTAGCATTCACATTCGATGGAGAACTGAAAACTTTTAATAGCAAAGAAAAACTAAATGAATACATAAACCTTAAGCCAGCATTACAAAGAATTCTAAGAGGGGGGACACAACCTGAAGAAAGCAACCAGGAACTGGGACCTGCCCCAAACAGGCATTACTCAAAGTCTAACTGAGCAAGCACAGGAGGAAAGGAAAGAAGAAAAACTTAGGAAAACGGAATGGCAGGGACAACAATGCATCTCTCTATACTTTCTCTTAATATAAATGGGCTGAATTCGCCAATTAAAAGAAAACGAACTGAGGACTGGATCAGAAAACAAGACCCATCCATCTGTTGCCTTCAGGAGACCCACCTCTCAGCCAAACATACAAACAAACTCAGAGTGAAGGGGTGGAAAAGGATCTACCAATCAAATTCCCCCAATAAGAAAGCAGGTGTAGCTATCCTGATATCTGACAAAATAAACTTTTCACTAAAATCAGTACAGAAAGACAAGGACGGACACTACATATTAATAAAGGGAACAATCCAAGAGGAGGATATAACCATCATCAACTTATATGCCCCAAATATTGGTGCACCCAGCTATGTCAAACAAATACTCTCAAACTTACAGAATAAAATAGATCCCAATACGATAATACTAGGAGACTTTAACACGCCACTCTCACCAAAGGACAGGTCTACCAACCAGAGGATTGGCAAAGAAGCTACCGAATTAAGTGAGGCCATACTTCAAGCGGAATTAACTGACATCTACCGAGTATTTCACCCTAAAACAACACAGTACACATTCTTCTCAGCAGCTCATGGAACTTTCTCCAAAATAGACCATATCATAGTTCATTCAAGGAACTTAAGCAAATACAAAGGGATCGACATAATCCCCTGTATCCTATCTGACCACAGTGGAATCAAGCTAGCTCTCAATAACAAAGCATACCGCAGAAATTTCTCTAATACATGGAAATTGAACAGCACACTCCTTAACAAGGCCTGGGTAACAGAAGAGATCAGAGAAGAAATAAAGCATTTCCTAGAACTCAATGAAAATGAAAACACCTCACAAAGAAACTTGTGGGACACAGCAAAAGCAGTCCTGAGGGGCAAATTTATTGCCCTCAGTGCCCACATCAAGAGAATGGAGACAGACCAAGTAAATAATCTCATGTTGCAACTAAAACAGCTAGAAAAACAAGAAAAAATGGGACCTAAAGCTACTAGACGAAGCCAGATAACCAAATTGAGAGCAGAGATTAACCAATTAGAAAATCAGAAAACCATAACCAAAATAAACCAAACAAAAAGCTGGTTCTTTGAAAAAATAAACAAAATTGATGGCCCGTTGGCAAGATTAATTAAAAAAAGAAGAGAGGAAACCCATATTAATAGGATTAGGGATGCCACGGGAAACATCACAACACGTACCCAAGATATCCAAACAATTCTAACAGACTACTTTCAAAAGCTATACTCTCTAAAGGAAGAAAATCTGGCGGAAATGGATGCATTTTTAGAGAAATACAAGTTACCCAAACTGAGCAAAGAAGAAGTTAACCAATTAAATAAGCCAATATCCTATAATGAGATACAGGAAGCTATCAAAAGTCTTCCAACAAAAAAAAGCCCAGGACCAGATGGATTCACAGCAGAATTCTATAAGACCTTTAAAGAAGAACTAATACCCATACTCCTCAAGCTCTTCAGAGAAACAGAGAAGGAGGGAGCTATCCCAAACTCATTCTACGAAGCCAATATCACACTCATCCCCAAACCAGGCAAAGACCCAACCAAAAAGGAGAATTACAGGCCAATCTCCTTGATGAACACAGATGCAAAGATCCTTAACAAGATTCTAGCTAACAGAATCCAGAAACACATAAAAAAAATAATACACTATGATCAGGTAGGCTTCCTCCCAGAGACACAGGGATGGTTTAACATACGTAAGTCAATAAATGTAATCCAGCATATCAACAGAGCCACGGTCAAGAATCACATGATTATCGCCACAGATGCAGAAAAGGCCTTTGATAAAATTCAACATTCATTCATGCTAAAAGCTCTGGAGAAAATAGGAATAGAAGGAACATTTCTAAAAACAATAAAAGCCATTTATGACAGACCAATAGCCAATATTATACTTAATGGGGAAAAGCTACAACCAATCCTCCTAAAAACAGGAACAAGGCAAGGATGTCCACTGTCTCCACTCCTCTTCAACATAGTCCTAGAACCCTTAGCCAGGGCAATAAGGCAAGAAAAAGACATTAAAGGGATCCGCATAGGGAAAGAAGAAGTGAAACTATCCCTTTTTGCAGACGACATGATACTATACCTCCACGATCCCAAAAACTCCATCCCCAAACTTTTAGAAATCATAAGTCACTTCGGCAAAATAGCAGGATACAAAATAAACCCACAAAAATCAGTTGCCTTCCTATACACTGATAACGCACAGGAAGAGAGGGAAATAAAGGGAGCAACCCCATTCACAATAACCTCCCAAAAAATAAAATATTTAGGAATTAACCTAACCAAAGATGTAAAAGAACTATTTAATGAGAACTATAAAAAGTTAAAGAAAGAAATTGCAGAAGACACTAGGAAATGGAAAGACCTCCCATGCTCCTGGATAGGCCGACTTAATATAGTAAAGATGGTGATACTTCCAAAACTAATATACAAATTCAATGCAATTCCTATTAAAATCCCAATGACGTACATCACTGAAATACAGAAAACAGTCCAAAAATTTATATGGAACAACAAAAGACCTAGAATAGCCAAAACAATTCTAGGGGATAAAGACAATATGGGAGGGCTATCCATGCCGAACTTCAAACTCTACTACAGAGCTATAATCACAAAGACAGCATGGTACTGGCACAAAAACAGACCCGAAGACCAATGGAACAGAATAGAAGATCCAGATATAAATCCACAGGCCTACAGCCAGCTGATATTCGACAAAGGAGCCAAAGACATACAATGGAAGAAACACAGCCTCTTCAACCGCTGGTGCTGGGAAAACTGGGCAGCCACATGCAGAAAACTAAAAGTGGACCCCAGCCTATCACCATGCACCAACATCAACTCAAAATGGATTAAAGACCTTAACATTAAACCTGAATCTCTGAAACTACTGCAGGACAGAGTAGGAGAGACACTTGAACTAATAGGCACAGGAAGGAACTTCCTGAACAGAGTCCCAGGGTCACAACAAGTTGGAGAGAGACTCGACAAATGGGACTACCTTAAAATAAAAAGCTTCTGCACAGCTAAATCTATCGCAACTAAGCTAGAAAGACAACCAACTAATTGGGAAAAAATATTTACCAGCAATATATCAGACAAGGGGTTAACATCCTGTATATACAGGGAACTCAAGAAACTAATCCCTCCCAAACCTAACAAACCAATTACTAAATGGGCAAGGGAACTAAAGAGGGACTTCTCAAATGAAGAAATAAAAATGGCAAAGAAACACATGAGGAAATGTTCATCATCCCTGGTGGTGAAGGAAATGCAAATAAAGACAACCCTGAGATACCACCTTACCCCAGTCAGAATGTCCCACATCCACAAATCAGCCAACGACAAATGCTGGAGGGGATGTGGAGAAAGAGGAACCCTATTACACTGCTGGTGGGAATGTACACTTATACAACCACTTTGGAAAGCAGTCTGGAGGGTCCTTAGAAAGCTAAAGATTGACCTCCCTTACGACCCAGTCATACCACTTCTAGGCATCTACCCTGAACAACAGGAACCAATATACAAGGACACGTGCACCTCCATGTTTATTGCAGCACTGTTCGCAATAGCTAGGATATGGAAACAACCTAGGTGCCCCACCACAGATGAATGGATCCAAAAATTGTGGTATCTATACACAATGGAATATTATTCAGCCCTTAGAAATGACAAAATAATGGCATTTGCAGGGAAATGGATGGAGCTAGAAGGAATCATGTTGAGCGAGGTAAGCCAAGAACGAAGAGACAAACGGTACATGGTCTCCCTCATAAGTGGATGCTAAATCCAAAAGGTTAGGTGATACGACAAAACTAACAGGACTTAAGAAACAAAGAACTCCCGCTCATCTGGTTGAACCACTACTAAATATCCTCATGCTGCTGATCACAAATATGGTATATAACATGTGAACACTGTTATATATTACAGACTGTGGTAGACAATTTGCTCCAGGGAAGTTAGAACGAACTTGTGACTTTGAAATTATGTAATCATTTAATCACAATCAAAAAAAAAAAAAAGAACCTCGGGGAAGGGAGGGAGGGAGGGGATGGTAGGGGGAAAACAATGGAGGGGGTAACAATGTTCAAGAGGATGTGTACTCATAACCTCACTCATGTAACTGTAACCCTCTGTATAGTAGCTTTACAATAAAAAAAAAAAAAAAAGAAAAAAAGAAAAGGAAAGCTAATGCTATTAGATCTGTTTGGAACTGTAGTAGCCAATGTTACAAATCTGTCGTTACCTATAGTTTTGAGATAATTATGTTTCATTTGTACTGCAGGTGAGCAGAAAAGCACTGTGGTAAGCATATTACAAGTTACATGTTTCAAGGAGTGTAGTGGTAGGAAAATGAAGGAGATAGGATGGAAACAGGCCGGACTCAATTTTCCACAGGCGAGGACTGTTTATTGAAGAATAGCGAGGGTCCACAACCTTCCCATGGTATTGGAGGTTGTGCGAGGAGGTGAATTTGGGGTCTGGCTTATATGGGTCTTAACTAGGAAAAAAAGAAGTAAAAATCAGACTGTAGTTACTCTAGAGCTAGGGGTAGGAACTTTTGGTTAGGCCCAGGCCTAGGGTGCTGGGGACTTTTTTTCAGTCAGGCCTAGGTTGGAATGGGCTGCCTCTGATCAGGCTATGTGGTCAAGCATGTTCGTGCACACCTGGTGTTTTGCTTGACCTAGGGAAATAAGGTGAAGGTCAGTCTTCATGTATTACATATTTTCGCATACTTAAATCATTTTTGGTGGTTTGCATACTGAGATTTGATCTCAGTGCTGACATATAATTGAGAAATTAGGGGATTAATTTAAAGTACAACAAATGAAATGTGCTCAGTACCCATACCAAACTGCAATAAAATTTAGTTCTTGTTATATGTTGTTGTTTGATACCATAGAATCTTATCAGAATTTTATTAATTCTACTTACACAGGCAGCCATCTGGACCTTCTCTCAGGAAGACCAGACTAGTATACAACTGAAATGATTGATGGGTTCTAGAATTGATTAGTTGTTCTGTGAGACAAATGAAGTGTTTTGGCAGAAAATACCAGAGATCCCTGCTTTTGGTCAGACAAAGCCTGTAGAATTTTAAAGAGATGCTTTCTTTGACTTAAAAAAATTTCAATTTTTTAAACAATAATGGGTTTCAGAAATATTTTAAAAATATTTTTCATTAGTTGCTCTTTAGTCTTGATTCTAAAGTGGAAGAATATAAGTAAAAAACTAGAATGAAAGTGATTGTCTTATGTTTTAATATTGTGATAAAAAATATAAACTAGAATGGAAATAGCATAAAAGCCCATCACTCACACATAAATAGTCCTCTAAAATTTTCCTAAAGAGATATGATTGGATAAAAAGCTACACAGCATTTATGGTTTTATTGTACATCGTTTATAAAAATCAAGTGATATAAATTCTTATTTATTCAAAGCTTTACAGTATTAGATAGTAACTTATTTTGAACAAATCTGTTTAAAGGCTAAGGAACTTCACACATTTGTGTAAAACATTTATGTTTTAAGAATAGAATATTTGGATTTTTATGTTTTTAATAGCTAAGTGATACCAATGCCCCAAAGATACCACTGCCCTTAGAACTTCCCTTATCTGTTTGGCTAATGGTACTATAATCTTTTCCTATTTCACTGTTGCCCTGATCAACATTGTTGTTAACATTTTGGTGATAGGTGATAAATTGGATGACATACGTCTTGTTACATTCTGGTTATTCTTTAAGGACTACAGAAGTATGTATAGGCAAGTGGGCAACTCCCCCTTGAGGACTTGACTGCTCAGAATGAACTTGAGTTATGGATTTATTCAGCCTGTAAAACCTCAGCTGGCATAAATAATTGAGAAAGCAAAGGTTTGTCTGTGGTGTATACCTCAGGGACTCATGCTCCTTTCCTTCTCTGTACCTCCCTTTCTTATGAAAATGATCCCAGTTGCACTTCTAGATAATAACACACCAAGCAATTAAAAGCCATGGGTGGCTGGAGAGAGGAGAAAAGGTTTAGTTAATGAGCTTTTCCTCTTCCAGTGCCCAGGAGAGCCTCAGGAATGACAAGGCGATTAAAGCTAAGAGATAATTATAGATTATGTGAAAATAGGTCCCTTGGGACAAGCAGGTCTTGACATAAACAGTAAGTGTTGTAAGAGTCTCCTGGCTCTCATATTCACCCTTTTCTAATGTGCTTCATTTAGCTCAGTATCATGATGCCACCAACCAAGCATATAAGCAAATCACCTGTTTGTAGATCAACAATCCTTTCTGAACTGAAGATAATTCATCAACTGTAGCTACCCCTTGAACTTCTCTCTTATTCCCTTTTTCTTCTTCCTCTTCCATTTCCCACTTTATTTTATTTTGTTTTTATTTCATTTTTTGGTGCTGGTCCTGGGGCTTGGAATCAAGGCCTGGGTGCTGTCTTTGAGCTTTTGTGGGCTAGTGCTCTGCCACTTGAGCCACAGTTCCACTTGTGGATTTGTGTGTGGGGGGGGGTGGGGGGGGGTGTTTATTTGGAGTTAAGAGTCTCAGACTTTTCCTGCCAGGGCTGGCTTTGAACTGCAATCCTCAGATCTCAGCCTCCTGAGTAGCTAGGATTACAGATGTGAGCCACTAGTAGGTACCGGGCCTCATTTTATTCTTTTTTTTTTTTTAAACCTCTTCTAATCTTTTCTTCTCTCCTATATCTTTGTCTGGTTATATCTGTGAAATGCTAGTGGTTTACAAAATTTGATATGTGCATGGATGTGCACATTTGATAAATGTAGATATGAGGATATCTAGTATAATAATTAGATATATATATCACATGATTGATTACTCTTAATTACTATTCATACTGGCTTCTAAAATGTTTGTATAATCATTGTAATTTCCAGTTAATAAAATTGAATTTGATGGTTGTTTTATATTACACTGAGTATCTTCAGTTTAAAATTTTAGATTAAAGAGTGGGTAACAGTGTTTAAAAAGAAACTGTAATCCCACTGTTCATCACCTTTACAATAAAGATATAAAAAAATTTTAAATTAAGTCCTTTTTCCATTTAGTGTCCCTAAAAGTATGCTCTCTGGTAAAATTAGAGTCTGGTCTTTCATTTATCACTATACTGATGATTATGTTTCCTTTTGATTAATTGTTTTATTGATTTTAGACCTACCTTAATGTTGAGAATGTAATTTACGAAACCCTTTAGCAAAGAAAAACTGTAGGATTTTTCTGGTGTAGCTACTGATTTTCCAGGGGACTGATTAGAATCGAACTACATTTTATCTTAAAGCCTTTAAAGTATTAGAAAATTTCAATCGAATTTAAAGTTAAGCACATTTGAAGAGTTAAAAATGAATTTTCAGCAATCACGTCTTTTGGGAGACGGGTCCAATTTTCATTTAGATTTGTACCATGCTATTAAGTAAGCATTGCTACTGATCCAACAAATACTCATGGGTTATTTTGCTTTATGTAGATATTTTTTTTCTTTTCTTTTTTTTCCTTTTTTTTTTTTTTTTTGTAGAGTGAACCCCTACCTCCTTCTAGAAGTTTTACTGTTTCCTATAGACCTGTCATTTAAACCTCCCAAATTGTACACTTCCCTTAACACTCCTCTTCTGGCCAAATTTTGTCTCCCAGGAGAGAACTGGCCCATGGGTCCAGTCTCCTAGCATGCAGTCTGAAGTTCCTTTTCTTTAATAACCATAATAAACTCATGGTTAATTAACTTTTCCAATATAATTAATTACCTGTAATTAGCACAGAATTTCCAAATCTTGTTTTGGTCACAGAGCATTTCAAGACTTTTTAAGAATAATGCATCACTTCTGTGTAACCTTAATAATAACAAAATTACACTTAAACAAAATAATGCATGAAGTACCCAAGCACTTTGTAAGTGCTTTGATCTGAATGCCAGATATCCTCAACATAGCTACTATCAAGCGTTCTCCTCTTCCAGATCTTGGCTGCTTGGTCTTAGAACAAGATGTTTCAGAAAGGAAGTACTGTTTATAAAAATTTTTCCCAAGGATAATGGTATAAACTCTCATTTATAGTCTTTAGTAAGATGAAGACTCAAAAACAATGTTACAAAGCAAAATTAACATCCAAGATTTTAATTACATGTCCATTAGAACTGGGTATTTTTAATATGTTAAATATGGCAGTTGTGACTGTTTAATATTTATTTATATTAGGAGTAGACTTTACCAATTTTGCTCTTGCCAGATAAGCCCTAAACTAAGCTCACCAAAACCTTTTGGAAAATGCAGTCAATACTTTAATGTATATCTTACAAAATGAGGGGAGGGTTCAGTAGGGAGAGATGAGTGAGAATGTTCAAAGGGGTGACATTAATGAGATATATTGTATTCATAAACTGCTTTGTTAAATGGAAGCTCCTTTGTATAATTATTAAAAGATAAAAAGCAATAACAAAAAAGAATAGTCCTCTGTCAGAGAAACGGCTATAAGTAAAATTAAATATACTTAAGTATTTCTTGCTCTTTGTAAATGTTCTTCTGGTTTTGTTTGTTGTTTGACCTGCTAAGGCAAGTAAGAGCCAGGGAGCGCCTCAGGGATATATAGGAAACATTATTTTCTCTTCCAGTTAGTACTCATTCCATTTGTTTAAGGGATAGTCATGAGTTTTTTAGTCTCCTACCCCTGCTTTCCTAGCAGGAGCTGCTTTTTCTCTTCTTTCTATTTTTCCCTACTTTATCCTGTTAGAGTAAAATAAATCCTTTTGTAAAATCAAACAAAAGGTGGGGTAATTATTCCAGCAATGGTGGCTCATGTCTATTACCTCAGTTACTTGTGAGTCAGGGATCAGGAAAGTTGTGCTTCAAGGTCAGCCCAGGCAAAAATTAGACTCCATCTCTACTAGAAACCAGGCATGGTGAATCACAGTGATCCCAGTTACATGGGATATATATGTAAGAGTAACGCAATCCAGGACCTAGCCTGGACAGAAACTCAGGGTCTATCTGGAAAATACTTAAAGCAAAAAAACAAAACAAAACAAAACTTTCCTAATCTTGGAGAATATTTAATGTTTGTTCTCCAAATAATTTATGTCTTACTTTGCTAAAATCTCCGTCATTTGTTGTCTTAATTATCCACCTGATTTTACTCCCCAACAATGACTCATTATTCATAGTTCTCTGAACACCTTACTTTGTTTATCCATTCTTTGTTTTTCTGAATCCTTCAGTAATCCATTGTGGTTGTCACCTTATCTTTTCTCCTCTACTACCAAGCTTTGAACTCAGAGCTTTGCTTGACTTTCTCCTTCACATTGGTAGGCAAGATTATTGGTGCCCTACCACTTGAGCCATGCCTCCAGTCCAATGCTTTGCTACTTAATTGAAGATGGAATCTCACAGATTTCTCTGTCCCCCCTAGCCTCAAACTATGATCCTCAAGATTAGACTCCTGAGTATCTGTGATTACAGATGTGAGCCACTGACACAGCTCATTTTCTTTTCTTTCTTTCTTTTTTTTTTCTCTTTCATTTCTGGATCTTGAACTCAGGGTCTGGGCACTGTCCCTGAGCTTCCTTTTTTTTTTTTTTAATTTTAAAGATACTATACAGAAGGTTACAGTTACATGAGTAAGGTAATGAGTACACGTCCTATTGAGCATTGTTACCCCCTCCATTGTTTTCCCCCTACCATCCCTTACCTCCCTACCTTCCCCGAGGTTCTTTTTTTTTTTTTGATTGTGATTAAGTGATTACATAATTTCCCGAATTTCACAGTATTGTGGAATAATGATGCTCATTTAAAGTCACAAGTTCATTCTAACTTTCCTGGAGCAAATTGTCTATCACAGTCTATAACATATAACGGTGTTCACATGTTATACACCATACATGTGATCAGCAGCATGGGGATAGTTAGTAGAGGTTCGACCAGATGAGTAGAAGTTCTTTGTTTCTTAAGTCCTGTTAGTTTTGTTGTATTACCTAACATTTTGGATTTAGCATCCACTTATCAGGGAGACCATGTACCGTTTGTCTCTTTGCTCTTGGCTTACCTTGCTCAACATGATTCCTTCTAGCTCCATCCATTTCCCTGCAAATGCCATTATTTTGTCATTTCTAATGGCTGCATAATATTCCATTGTGTATAGATACCACAATTTTTGGATCCATTCATCTGTGGTGGGGCATCTGGGTTGTTTCCATATCCTAGCTATTGTGAACAGTCCTGAGCTTCTTTTTGCTCAAAGCCATACTCTACCACTTGAGGCACAGCACCACGTCCTGCTTTTTCTGTTTATAAGGTACTGAGGAATAGAACCTAGGGCTTCATGCATGCTAGGCATGTACTCTACCTACCACTAAGCCACATTCCCAGCCCAACTCCACTCATTTTGTAATGCTTCCTTTGATCATCCTTACTGTTGTTTTTCAATTTATTTTAGTTGGCAAACACTAATGTCCTATATTTATAAAGTACAATGAGATATCTTGGTATCTTGGTCTATATATACTATAGAAAAAAGATTCAGTCAAGCCAGGCACCAGTGGCTCATGCCTGTACTCCTACCTACTCAAGAGGCTGAGATCTGAGGATCACAGTTCAAAAACAACCTGGGCAGGAAAGTCCCTGAGACCAATTAACCACCAGAAAATCGGAAGTGGTGCTGTGGCTCAAAGTGGAAGAGCTCTAGCCTTGAGCTGAAGAGCTTAGGGACAGTGCCTAGGCCCACCCACAACCAACAACAACAACAAAAAAGAATGAAAGAAAGATTCCAGCAAATTATCACTTCACCAATTTATCCATTATTGTTATGAGAACTAAAAAATTCTACTTAGCAACTTTATAATGTAAAATAAATGGTTAACAATGATTACTGTGCAGTGCAGTAGATCACTAGAACATATTCCTCAGGTCTAACTAAAACTGTATTCATTGATCAACATCTTCCCTTTACCAAATAACTCTGCTGCTTCTCCCTTCTGCTAGTCTAATAACCACTTCTCTTACCCTGTTTATGTGAAATTTATTTACTAGATTCCACAAAAACCTGAGATCATACAGCATTGGTCTTTCTGTGTTGGCTTATTTTCCTTATCCTAATGCCCTCCAGTTCCAACCAAATAATTTTTCCATTTTAAAGCTTTTATAGTATTCCACTGTATTTAGTATGTATTATATTTTTGTTATTTCTTGATGAACACAAGTTGTTTTATGTCTTAGATATTATGAATAATGAATATAGGATCACAAATATCTCCTTACCATATATTTTAATTTCTTCAAGTATTTACCCAGAAGTGCGATTATTGGACACATGGTAATTCTATATTTTGTCTTTTGAGGAAACACCATAATTTTTCAAATGGCTTTACTAACTAATATAAAAAGTTCTTTTTTTCCCCCATATCTTCACCAACACTTGTTAGCACAATAATAGCCTGCTTTTAATAATAATGGCCAGTCTAACAACCCGAGGCCATCTCATTGTAGTTTTCTTTAGAAAATCTCTTGTGGTAAGAGATTTTGAACATTTTTTTCCATGTATTTGTTGATCATTTCTTTTTTTGAGTGCCTATTCTGATGCTCTGTTTTGGCTCTTTTCTTTTTTTCAGTTCTGATCTATACCACTCAAATCATATCATTAGCCCATTTTTGCCTTAGCTATTTCCAAGATGGAGTCACACTTTAGGCCTGTGTGTGAGCCTCCTACTTTTGCTTCTATGTCACTAGGGATAACAGGCATGTAGAACCATGCTCAGCTATTGTGCTTTTCCTGTAAATGGGGTAACAGGTGCCTACTACCCAATCTAGCCATGGTTAAGATGGAGTCTCATGAACTTCTATGTTCTGGCTGGCCTCCAAGCATGATCTCACAATCTCTTTCCATGTTAGCTAAGATTATAGACTTGAGCTATGGCTCCTTCAGACTTTTTAAATTGGGCTATTTGTTCTTTTGCTGTTGAATAGCTAGAGATCCTTATATACTTTGGATACTGATATATACTTTGTCACATATACAGTTTGTAACTATCCTTGTTTGAGTAGGCCACTTCTTGTTTTTGGTCTCTATTATATGGAATATTAGGTTAGAACAATAGCCTTCAAAACACCTGACAGTTTTACAACACTGTGTCCCTAAGAATTTTATAACACTGTGTTCCCTCTTATATTTAAATAACATTCAAAAGTTTTCATTAATAGTTAAATAATTGTAAATAATTTAACTTCAAGCATTTTGTAACAGCTCAGTTTTTAAATAAACAGATCAATCTTTTAAAAGGTTTCTTAAAAATTCAAGTAATATGTTGATAATTTTTAAAATCATGAACATGTTACCATTCAGAGAAACTGGGTGGCAAAACGTACAAGTTTAAATATGTTTCTAATCTTGATTTTTACCTTTTGTCTTATATGTAAGTTTATCTGAGGAGAAGGGGAAGCACAGAAATGGTGGGACAAAGGGTGAACTAATTAGCAGTAAAACTAGACACTGTGTTAGAAATGAACTGTACAACTTGGAGGTGAGGGGGAGGGAGAGGAAAACTGGAAGAAAATGAAAGAGGGGGTGCCACTGTTCAAAAAGAAATGTACTTAATACCTAATTTATGTAACTGTAACCCTCCGAATGTCACCTTTACAATGGAAATTACTTTTTAAAAGTACACAAGTGAGAGGGTTTTTTTGTTTTATTCAATTTTTTTTATTATTATTGGAAAGCTCTGTTCAAAGGGTCTGCAGTTACTTAAGTCAGGTAATGAGTACATTTCGGACAGTATCACCTGGTTTTTATTTTTTTATCTGTGTATGAAATACTCTGTTTGAATTCAGAGCCTTATGCTTGGTAAGAAAAGTATTCCACCATTAGAGTTATACCCCCAGTCTATTTTGCTTTCATTGTTTTTCAAATAGAGTTTTACATTTATGCCCAATCTCACTGGAGCCATAAATATGTCTCTAAAGGTGGGTGGAGCTTTGAATAATAATTAATAGAATCTGTACCTCACACATGTTTGACATACACTCTACCAGTGAGCTATGCCCCCAAGACAAATATTGTTTTTTATTAGAATAAGCAGAGTTCAGCATCAAATCTATTTTGTTATTGATGGTTATTTGCTAAATATTAATAAAGTCTTTTGATTGCACTTCTGGATATTTAGTGAGAGAAGTGTATGTATATACCATTTTGAACCAACGGATATTTTTTGAGAATGGGGAATGTAGAAAAGGAAAATGGTGATGAAATGTTTACCACAGGAGACTCTTTTGTATGTAAGTTTAGCAAAGAATGTGTTTATTTAGAAGTTATGTTGCTAAAATTGTTCGTTTAAAATTATCCATAGTGGCTGGGAGGGTGGCTCAGTGGTAGAGTGCTTGCCTTGCATGCGTGAGGCCCTGGATTCCATTCTTCAGCACCACATAAGCAGAAAAGGCTGGATGTGTTGCTGTGGCTCAAGTGGTAAAGCGCTAGCCTTGAGCTGAAGAGCTCAGAGACAGCACCCAGGCCCAGAGTTCAGGCCCCACAACCGACCAAAAAAAATTAAAAATAAAATTATCCATACCTGCAAATCCATTTAAAGGTCTTTGTGTATACCAGAGTCCTTCTATTGAGCAAATAATTGTATTTGCTTAATCTTTATCGATATTGACTTTGTCACTCTGGGTTTTAATTTGGTCGGCAAATACTTATCCATTGTCTGTTTAATGAAATATAGTGTTTTACATCAATTTTTAGTTGTTTGATAATTATATGAATTGAATGTAAACCTTTTGTTAAATGTACCTGTTACCAAGATTTCTGAACTAGTCAGGTACAAGTAATAGTTAAATGAACTTTATGTGGTTTTCCAAGAAACATAATTGAAATATTCTTTTAATAGGAAAATATGGTCTATATAGAAAATGGCCTAAATAGCATTTTTAGAAATGAGCAGGGCTGTGTTTTCCTATTTTGATTGGATGAAAGAATGCTATGTCAATCTGCCTTCTTTCATTATGATAAAACAAACCTGAACAAACAGCTTAGAAGAGATTCATTTTGGCTCAGAGTTGCAGAGGTTTCAGTTGATGGTCAGCTTGTTCCATTGCTGTGGGCCTGTGGTGAAGTAGAACGTCACATCTGCAGGAGTATGTGGCAGAGAAACTACTCACCTCTTGGTAGCCAGGAAGCAGAGACAACAAGAAGAGAAGGGTTGAGACAATATTTACCCTTCAAAAGCATGCTCCAGTGATGTAGTTACTCCATCTAGGTCCCATAGCTGAATAACCTATTCAACTTGAATTTGCACTCAACAGTGGTTAATCCAATAACCTTTCAGTCCTACTGCTAGTTGGGAACCAAGACTTCAGCATATGAACCTTTGGGGGCAAATACTTCATAACATTCTGCTCTGCCCTTCCCCAAAGTCTTATGTTATTCTGATAATGCAAAATGCATTTATTACCAAGAGTCCCCAAAATCTTAGCAGTTCTAGTATATCTTAAATATCCAAGTTAAAAGCGTCCTCTTCTACTCAAGGCAAACAGCTGCAAGACCCTATAAAAAATTTTTTAAAACAAAACAAGCAGTAGGGCTAAACATTCCCATTCCAAAAGAGAGGAATAAAATACCAAGAAAAGATCAGATCAAAGCAAGACTGAAATCTAGAAGGGAAAACAGTAAATCCTATGGTTCCAGGTCTGGTGTCACATGTGACAGGGTGTGAGCTCCAGTAGGTCTGGGCAGGCCCACCTCTATGGCCTTGTTGGCGTTAGCAGATATGGCCACTTTCTTGGATTGGCTTATTGTGTATGGCTTTCCTTGCAGACATTCCACACATCTCTTAATCTTCTGGTATCTCTACTGAAGCTTTTGCTTCACTTTCATAGCTTCTCACATCACCTTCTCTGATCTTGCCACCCATTGCCTGGGTTTACGGGCATTCCTTTGAATCTGGGTTGGAAGTATCCGTGATCCTATAATGGTTGAATGCCAATGTTAGCACTATATGGCTGATGCCTAGTTCTCCTACCAGCAAGAATAGAGCCGGGACCCCTTGGTCATGGCTGTAGCAGTCTTTGAATGCCTGCGTGGCCGACCACAGGACAGGATTAGTAGGGAGATAATTAAATAGGTGGTCCTGTGTAAGCAGGAACTCTCCTCAAATGAAAGGCTTATTACAGTTTACATCTTAGAGTCTGCAGTAGGTAAGATCTGGCTAATTACTGAGATATCCTCAAGACACCTTTCCTATTATGCTGGTACAAAATGTGTGTGTGTGTGTGTGTGTGTGTGTGTGTGTGTGTGTGTGTGTGTGTGTGTGTGTGTGTGTGTGTGTGTGTGTGTGTGTGTGTGTGTGTGTGTTTGGCGCGCGAGAGCAGCTCAGGGCCTCAAACTTGCTGGGCAAGCATTCTACCACTTGAACAATGCCCCCATGTCTTTTTTGCTCTTAGTTTGTTTTTCAAAGAGAGTTTTGTGTTTTGTGCAGTCTAGCCTTACTGTGATCATCCTGTTTCTACTCAATTGTGAGACTGGCTATGTCTCACCATGCCTGTTTCTTTTTTGTTTGGTTGTTTTTTGTTTTTTTCAATATATTTTGTTTTGGGGATTTTGTTGTTGTTTTGGGGTTTAATTTTGTTTTTTGAGACAAAATCTTGCTATGTAGCCCAGTTTGGCCTGAAACTCACCATAAGCCTCAAGTTCTCTTGCCTCAGCCTCTAGATACTGAGATTACAGATAAACATCACCTGCTTCTCTTCGCTTTGCTTCTCTTTTCTCTTCTCTTCTCTTTGATTTTTGTGTGTACATGTGTGTGTGTGCACACGTGTGCACATGTGCACTGGTCCGGGGATTAAATTCAGGATGTGAGTGCTGTCCCGTGAGCTTTTGTGCCCAAGGTTAGCATTTCTACCACTTGAGTTACAGCTCCAATTCCAGCTTTTTGTGATTATTTGGAGATAGAGTCTCATGGACTTTCCTGCCTGGGCTCCTTTTGAAACACAATCCTCAGGTATCAGCCTTGTGAGTATCTAGGACTACAGGCATGAGTTGCCAGCACCCAGCTGTGTTTTGTTTTTTTTTTTAATTATGACTATATTTAAGTAGTCTACAAAGGAGTTGTCATTTAACAGAGCAGTTTATGAACACAGTACATCTTGATCAGTGTTACCCCTTTCAACATTCTCTCTTCAGCAGCCACACCTTCCTTGGAACCAGCTTTACACATACCCTTTTCTAGCCAAACTAATTTTCAAATTTTTCAACCGTGTTCTTCCTAATCCCCATTATTTTCAAGTTCAAAACAATTGGTGTGTAGTGTTTTTTGTTATGACCTAAAACAACCATGGTCCTTTCTTTCTTAATTACATGTTAATGAAAATTGATCCCTATTATTCCCACACTCAAAATTTAAATGTACTCTTTAACAGAAAGTGTTTTGATGGTGGCTAAAGTAGTATTAAATGGAGCCTTGATTTCAAAAGAAAAACTTTCCCTTTCCTGGATTTTGGCTTCAGTCTTTCATATAGCCTTTACAGAGTGACTGACTGGGAAACACAATTTCACATCTGCAAACCAGGATATCTTCAAATTAAAAGTGATTTCTTCCTTACCCCAACTTCAACTTCGAGCAGACTATTTTCTCTTCTGTTCTTTTACAGTCCTTTTTGAAAGATCAAGTCTTGCCTTATGTTAATGACATATAAATTATATTATACCAAAATGATGTTTGTGTACTGATGGCATTCTTTCTTTGCCTTATGTCTGTTATTAGAAGAATCTTGCACAATGTCTTGTATTTTGAGCAGGTGCTCAAAAAAAACTACAGAATACTTAAAGCTCAGATGATTGATGAAAATAACTTTTTATACCACACCTATTGCTTAGTTGGTTTTTTACAGTAAACTCCTGTGGGCAGTGGTTTTTGCTTTTGTTTTTTGGTGAATGGTTGCTGTCACCTTCCAGTTTAGCTGGGCACTGGTAATCCTAACTACTCAGGAGGCTGAGATCTGAGAATCATGGTTTGAAGCACCACAATCTGCGTAGGAAGAAAAATCCCCAAGACTCCAATTAACCAGCAAAAAAGCCAGAAATGCTGTGGCTCAAGTGGTAGAGTGACACCCTTGAGTGAAAAAGCTAAGCGAGAGCTCCAGGCCCTAAACTCATCAGGGGCTCAGTATGGCACCCCCCCAAAAAATATATATGTATGTATGCATGTATATGTGTATATATACATGTGTGTATAAACATATGCATACATAAAATTATATATATATATATATATATATATATATATAAGTGTGTGTGTCTCTGTTTATATAGTTTAAAGTGTTTATAGTGGCTCAAGCCTATATAATAATCCTGGCTACTTGGGAGGACAGAGATCAAGGATCATGGTTTCAGGTTAGCACTATCATAAAAGTTTACAATTAGTGGTTGGGTACAGTGACACGTCTGTCATCCCAACAACACAGGAAAGCGTAAGTAGGAATATCAAATTTCAAAGCAGCCTGAGATAAAGCCAGATCCTTTCTCAAATATAGCCAGTGCAAAAAGATGCTGGAGTTGTGGCTTAGTGGTAGAATACTTACCTAGCAAGTGCAAAGCCCTGAGATCCCTAGTGCTGCCAAAATACAATAAAATAATACTGCTTTAATTTTTGGAACTCAGAATACATTCTGTACTTATTCATATGATTTAGTCTACATCACTGAAATAAACTGCCTGAAATTAAAAAAATTTAGTCCATATATGTGAAAGCTTTATTATAATATTCCAAAATATTAATTTTTTGGAGTCACTGATCCATTTGAAAATCTTGTTGGAGATATTTTTGCCCCCTCCCCAAAACCCAGGAAAAGTCCCCATTCATCAGAAAGGTAATTCTGAATGCTATTTTAGACAGTGCATAAACTTCATGTTAAGAGCATTTGTATTTAATGTTTCCTTGCCTATAGAGTGAAGTTGAATTAAAGATTAAGTAAATGAGCACATGCAGTGTACTTCTGATAGTGCTGGATACATAGTATACTTTCCATGATTTGTTCCCAGTCCTTAATTCTACTGCCTCATAAAATATTTCTGAATCATACCTTTTTTAATCTTTCCTTTAAGAAAGTTACTTTATATATAAAGATACTTTTTTAAGCTGAGTAACCATTTATTCTGTTAGCCTGATATACAAGTTGAATAACCTGATGGGAAGTATGTACTAATGAGTTTATAAAAGTAATTGGAGGAAAGGCATAGGAAAACCTGCAGTTTTGATTGGGTATCCTAGTGTAACTTGTTAAAGCAGAGGCGGTTTTCGTCTGTTTATAATGTAGTTACCTATAATTGGATAATGGGTATAATCTACTACAAGTCTATAATTATAGTTGCTAAGAACTTTAGTCTTATTGGATGTTGGACATAAATCTAGTACAAATCTATTCTTCATGTAAATTTTTAAAAATCAGATCCTATTATTTTAGCAGCAAATAGGTTTTGTTAAAAATTTGTTTATCTTGTGAGACTAACACTTTGTTTTTACTCTAATTAGGGAAGAAGACAAAAACATATTTGATTACTGCAGGGAAAACAACATTGACCATATAACCAAAGCCATCAAATCAAAAAATGTGGAAGTGAATATGAGAGATGAAGAGGTACGAAATCATGCTCTATTTTTTTTGCCAGTCGTGGGGCCTGAACTCTGGGTCTGGTTGCTGTCCCTCAGCTCTTCAGCTCAAGGCTAGTGCTCTACCACTTGAGCCACGGCGCCACTTCCGGCATTTTCTGCTTATGTAATGCTGAGGAATGGAACCCAGGGCCTCATGCATGCAAGGCAAGCACTCTACCACTGAGCCACCTTCCCAGCCCCTCATACTCTATTATATTGATTTCTGTTAAATGTTACATCCTTTTAGGTTTTAAAAATACATTAGTTTCTCTTACCTTGTGGTTTGTTGTTCTGCATTAATCACTTTTTCTAAATGGTAGACCTCTGAACTATACCCCAAAATACAATATGGTTAAGAGTATATTAGAATATCTGTATGAGACAATGTCACCCATTGAAGGTACATCTGTATCCATCTCATTTCTACCTATGCTGTAAAATTAGCAGCTAAAACTTGACCACAATGAAATACTTCATTTTAATTTTTGGGGAGAGTACTAGAATTTGAACGTAGGGCCTCATGATTACTAGGCAGGTCCTCTACCACTGATTCATAACTCCAGTGTTTTTTCACTGATTGTTTTTTGCCTGTACCTGTGCCTGCACTCAAATCCACTGAGTCTTCCCGCAATATGTGAGATGACAGGCATATACCATCACACCAAGCTTCTTAAGTAATATATATCTCTTCCTCTCTTAGGAAGATTTGCTTATTTCTAGATCACATATCCTTGTCTTGTAGTGTTTATTTCTCTACTTTGAATAAAGTGTCTTTTCTAGTAGCTTTTTTTCTTACTACTTATTTCCTTGTTTGGGAGGGACCATTTCCTCTAATAGCTTTCTGAAAATGGTAAAATGGAAAAAATCTTTCTGTCAGAGTTCTTGGTACATACCATATAGTCACTAAATGTTTGATTAATTAATCAATGAGTAAATAGAGTATAGTGTAATGGTAAAGACCTGGAGTACATGAATTCAAGTTCAAGCACAGTTACTTCCTGTGTGACTTCTATCAAGTTTACTCTGTGCCTCAGTTCCTTAGTATGTCAATGGAGATAATAATAGTACTTCAGGATCATTTTGAAGATAAATGAGTTAATATATATAAACCATACATGAATTGTACATGCATAATAAACTATTGTTAAATGTCAGCTTCTTTGGCTACACTTTTTAAAAAATATTTTATTATCTTTAAGTAGTTGTATAGAGGAGTTGCCATTTAACAACGCCATTTTTGATTATTAATATGAATGAAAGACTTTTCAAGGTCTGGTTTTTTACTAGCAAGTATATTGAGTATACTATGTGATCCCTAATCATATTGATACATCTGACTTTTAAATAACAAAAGCTTTACAAAGTATGTTTTACATTTTTAGAGAGCACTTTTACTTATTACTCTATCATTTTCACAATAATCCTTTAAAGTAGATAGTATTTTCATTTTACAGTTGAGGACATATATAAGTGTGTTTCTTCCAAGTAGAAGTCAGGTCTGGTAGAGAATTTTTGCCAATAGATTTAAGAAGGGAAAAGTACGACCAAAAAAGGAGGATAAGCAATTTTCATATGCTTGTATTATTTTCTCATTTACAATTTTTCTCTCATAAAATGATCCTAAAAGTCAAATCATATGCAGCCTCTACACAGGCTCCTCTGAGGTAGTAGTAAGGATGTAATAAGTATCTAGAACACAAGTAGCTTACAGTAAATATCACCTTTTTTTTTTATAGAAATAAAAGGAGCACTTACAAAATTTATTGTTTCTAGCATTAAGTACTTTGATGTAGTACTGCTTCCCAGCCCTTCCACTTTGTTGCCCATGCAGCTACTTTTACTCACAGCCTGCCAGAACATTGTGTTTCCATGAACAGATGAAGTACTTACACATTCATAGACTGAGACACCAAGAATTCAGTTGGGTTCTCTTTTTGCTCCAAGCAGATTTCTGCCCTCTCAGCCATGACAACTTGGGCTAGGCTTTGAATACTGATGGCAAGCCCTTTTATTATTAATCAGGAATTTGTATGAATTAATTTAAGAACATAAGGGAAATAGAAGCTTAAAATTAGAATCAAACTTTACATTCTAAATAAAATAAATGATACTGTTCCATGACAT
This sequence comes from Dipodomys spectabilis, assembly GCF_019054845.1. Lineage (NCBI taxonomy): Eukaryota > Metazoa > Chordata > Mammalia > Rodentia > Heteromyidae > Dipodomys > Dipodomys spectabilis. The sequence continues at coordinate 14,333,944 of NW_024870696.1, forward strand.
TTAAAGCTCTAACAAATAAAAATTTAATGTCTTGATGATAGACTAAAAATATATAACCTCAAAATTAAGTTTCTCATTAAATACTTTTAGTTTTTTATGAGTAAAATGACATTTCCTTTTATAAGTTAGGTAACAGTTTAGTTTTGAAAAGACATTCAGTTCTTTGTATTTATCTGATACTCAAACTTGAGATATTCCATACTGATTGCATACAGTTTCTTGAGATAATATGTTTTTATTTAATGTGGTCTCCAGAAAATGCAGTTTTACTTCGCTCTTATGTAACTAAAACTTATATTTCTTGCACCTAAAATTTGCTATGAGCACATAAATTAATTCCAATCAGAAAATGATCAGAATGCATAATGCACAATAATCTTTATACTAAATTATAAATTTATAATTCAGAAATGATCTTACATGAAATACAGATATTTAGATCTAATAATGTTTATAACATGAAAAATAATGAAAATGCCATTAAATAACATTTATTATCTAATAAATAGCACACTTACAACACATAAATATATTTGTTATGTACATGTTTTATTCATTGAAGTTGTGTTTTCTGATAATAAAGTAGTCTGTAATTCTTCTCTTTTTATTCCAGTACTGGTAATAAACCCAGGGCCTTTCTTATATTACATATGTCATCTATCACATTATTTTGCATAAGAGAAAAATTTTATAGTTACACTTACTATTCAAAAATTTATATCAGATGATTCAAGGTACATAGCAACATGGTGTTATATGTAAATTACATCTTTTGTTATACTTTTAACCATTTACCTGTGCTTGAAAATTTGAGGTAGAGAATATGAAAAGTAAAGGCAAATATCATAAAGCATATTTTTTAATGTTGGTTCAGTTTTTTTGTCTTTGAGTTATATAACTATAGCTCTTCACATATGACAAGTATTTGCAGTTTACTCCTTCTAAAAAAGCACATCTTTTTATTTTTCCTTTTTTTTTTCAGAATTGTGGCATGAACTCAGGGCTTTACACTTAGCTAAGCAGATGTTCTATAACTTGACTCATTCCCCTATCTCTCTTTGATTTTTTTTTTGTTGTTGGTTATTTTTCAATAGGAAATTGAGTCTTGAGGATCTGCAAAAATAGACAAATAATAAAAATATTTTAATGCAAATCCCCAGCCAAAGTATTAATATACAGTTAATTGGTTTTCCATGAATACACTCCTTTCATTGAGCTGCTTAATTAGGATTGTTCATTTCTAAATTTTGTCTTGTTTTGTTTTGTTTGTGTGAAACCCAGTTCAGGATCTTCTTTACTCACAGCTAGTGCTCTACCACTTGAACCATGGTATTTGATTTGAGATCAGAGTCTCAGAGTCTCACAGACTTAACTTCTCTGGCTGCCTTCAAATTGCAGTCCTCAGATCTCAGCCTCTTGAATAGCTAGGATTACAGGCATGAGCCACTGTTGCCTAACTCATTTCTATCTTTTTAAAGCAATAATTGTCATTTAACTGTTTTCCATATGTTTATTAATCCAGATATTTTGAAGGAGGCCATCTTCCTCTTGACGTTTTTTCTTGTTTTGTTTTAAATCTCCAGCTCATGTCTGAATATTATTTACATATTTTAGACTTGAACTGTTTGCAAACTCTGGTGAAATAGCAGTATTAAACTGACAGAGAAGCAAGAGATTTATGAGTCAGGGTCAGTACACAAAGCTAAAATTTATGCCTTTATTGAAGATTTGAGAAAAACGAAGAAAATAAAAAGTCAACTCTAAATATTAAATAACTTTCTACATTAGAAAAGTATGTGATATTTTGTTTGAGTAGGTAGTTAAGACATTAATTTGAAGAAATTTTGCTTATTCACTAATTATTTAGAAATATGTTACAACTGTCTAATTATCCTCATGTGTATTGATGCAGACAAGACCATTTAAAAATCACTGGCCATACTTTACATTGGAAAAAAATAATCTATGATCATACTTTACATCAGAAACTCATACTTAATACATAAAAAATAGTAGAAATAGTTTAAATTTGACAGCTTTTCGTTTTTTAAATTATAGATTTGTAATTTTAATCATTTTACCATTGTAATCATTTTGGGGGGAGGGGTCCGGTCGTGGGGCCTGAACTCTGGGCCTGGGCGCTGTCCCTCAGCTCTTCAGCTCAAGGCTAGCGCTCTACCACTAGAGCCACAGCGCCACTTCTTGCTTTTTTCTTTTTGCTTATGTTGTGCTGAGGAATCGAACCCAGGGCCTCAGGCATGCAAGGCAAGCGCTCTACCACTAAGCCACCTTCCCAGCCCCTGTAATCATTTTTTAAGTATGCAATTCTGTGGCAGTTAGGGCTGTTAGGCAACCTTTACCATCATTCATCTTTAGAAGGTTTTTAGCTCCCACAACTGTAACTCCATGTATGTTTAACATTACCTTTTTTCCCATTCAACACTCCTTGGTACTTGGTGAATTTGGCTGCTCTACATTCTTTATATAATTGGATTCATATTGTATTTGCTGTTTCTTTTTCTTTTTTCCTGGTTCTGGGGCTTGAACTCAAGGCCTGGGCACTACCACTAAGCTTTTTTTCTCAAGGCTAGCACTGTACCACTTGAGCCATAGCTCCACTTCCAGCTTTTAGATTGTTAATTGGAATAAGTCTCACAGACTTTCCTCTCCTGGCTGGTTTTGAACCACAATCCTCAGATCTCAGCCTCTTGAGTAGCTAAGATTACAGGCATGAGCCATCAGTACCCAGCTGTATTTGTCTTTTTGACTGACTTATTTCACTTAATGTTTTCAAGCCTATGTCATAATTTTCTTCCCTTTCACAATGAATATCCTCTGGTTTATCACATTTTGTTTATTCAAATATCTATTAGTAAGTTCTTGGTTTGGTTTTACATTTTGACTTATAAATAATGATTCTACCAACCTGAATATATATATTTTGGGTTGATTTTCAACAATCGATTGTGAGAAATTTTAAACATACATTTTACATGCTCACTACCTACATTCTGTCACTGACATTTTACTGTTTTTCTGTCCATTTCTGTATCCAATCCATCAATCCGTGTTATGGTTGATTGCTTCTAGAGTACATCAGCTGTAAATAAACAAGATTATGACAGAACACTTTTTTTCTAGATACTTCAATATGCATATGATTAACTATAATTGAGAATTCTTTTAGTGTTTTATTTAAAATTATATATGTGTGTTTATGAAATATTCAAATCATAAATCCATCCAATTAATGTTGATAAAGGCATATACCTTTGTAAACACACTCCTGACAAGATTTAAAACAGGTCTATAACTCCATAAAGTTACCTCATAATCCTCCCAAGGCAGTTGTTTCTCCTACTTTCAAAAAAAAGAAAAACTTCTAAGCCAGGAGCTTGGCATCAGTGGCTCACACCTGTAATCCTAGCTACTCAGGAGACTGAGGTCTAAAAGATACAATTTGAAGCCAGTCTGAGCAGAAAAGTCCACAAGACTTCATCTCCAAACTAACCAGTAAAAATCCAGGCTAGAGGCATGCCTCAAAGTCAAAAGCACTAGCCAAACATGCAGGCAGAGCAAATGAGTAGCCCTGAGTTCAAACCTTGGTACATGAGGGAGTGAGGAGAGGGAAAGGAACCCTCTGTTGAAATTTTCTTTACCTTAGATTAGTTGTAAATCTTTTTGTAAGTAGATACATATGTAGATACTGTTCTGTCCAAGTAAGTTTTGTTCAGCATAATAGTTTTGAGATTTATCTGAGTTGTTATAGCTCAGTACTTCCCTTTTATTGCTAAGTAATGTTCCATTACTTATGAATATTGCCTTATGGATATCCTGATTTTGATTTATCCCAGACTTGCTATTATTATTATTTGTTATTATTATCTAATTTATTCATGATTAGGTAATGTCTCTCTTGCTTATTTCTTCACCCTTATGCCACTAACATTATACTTTAGTAAATGCTTATGGAGAGATTTTTTTAAGTGGTATGTTAAAAAGTGTTCTCAATTTTCTAAATGCTTTTACCCTAAATGCTTTTCTAAATGCTTTACCCTAGATCTTAGCTAGTGAAAGAAATCATTATTTTGTTTGTTTAATTTCAGCTCTGGGGATTGAACTCAGGACTCTCATGCACGCTAGGCAAGTGTTCTACCACTAATCCATACCTCCAGCCCCTAGCTTTCTTTTTTTAATACTTATAAATAAACTATCCTCAAGAAGTAATGGCTCCTATGCTCCCTTTTTTAATACTAGTAAATAAATTATCCTCAAGAAGCAGTGGCTATTAATACCTTAAGATTAAACTGTCTCGCAACGCTCTTTTCTGAGTTTCACTATGAAGAGTAGAAATAGAAAGTGTTGTGTGGTTTCTGGTTGTGGGTAGGAGAGTTCCCATTGTGACTTACTATTAGCAGCAGCTGCAAAAAAACAAAATGCAACCTAGGGGTAGGATAGAAAAGACAGACTTATAGGTTATGGATAACTGAAGTCAATCTTTGTTGCAGTTATAATGGAAACTCAAAGCCAAGCACTGATGGCTTACGTCTGTAATCCTAGCTACTTAGGAGGCTGAGATCTGAGGATCACAGTTCAAAGCCAGCCCCAGGAGGAAACTCTGTGAGACTCTTATCTCCAATTAACCACCAGAAAACCAGAAGTGGTGCTGTGACTCAAATGGTAGAACACACACCTTGAACTAAAGAGCTCAGGGACAGAACCCAGGCCCAGAGTTCAAGCCCCACGACTGACAAAAAATAAAAATAATGAGTCAAGTGGACAAGGTCAGATAATGTGATGTTAGGAAAATGAACCCTTAGATATGGATTTTAATGCTTTTTTCTTTCATGCATTTGTTTCTAACGCATTTATAAGATTATCTCTTTGTTGCTTTGTATGTCCCTCCCCCACAGTATAACCCCTGCTTTCATTGTATTTGATGTCAGTATAACTTGTGGAGGAGATGGGGAAAAAACAAGTTGTTTAAGGATATAGGTGGATCTGTTGCAACAATGAGAAGTACAAGTTGTCATGTCAAAAACGAGCTTTACAACGCTGGTGCGGGGGGGGGGGGGGGGGGGAGGCTGGGAAGGGATGTGAAGGGTAAACAAAGGAGGAGGCTGCAATGCTTGATAAGAAATGTACACATTATCTTGCCCATGTAATTGTAACCCCTCTGTACAGTATATTCACAAAAAAATTAAATTAAAAAATAAAGATAATGGAAACTCAAGTTTTTACTGAGAGAAATTTACGTCACCTATTTTTTATATTTTATTTATTAATTAGACTGGATTATATATCTTTGAAAAAATGGCAAAGTAACAACTATCAGAAATTTAAATGTAACAATTTTGCCATATTTTATTTACTATATTTATGGGTCATGTTCTTTATATCTGATCTCAAAATACCATAAAAACATCAAAACTCACTTTATAATGGAAAGTCTTTTATTGTGATATTGAGGAGAATATCTATGTATTAAGGATATCAAAAAAATTAAAATATTAAGAGCCACTCTGTTTTCTTGAAGGCATGAAAGTAATACCACTTAATAGGTTAGTTGCTACTATGCACTTTCAAAGCACTTTAGAGTCATTTGTATGTCTGAGACAGGATACAATTAATATTATTGGTTAATAGATGAGAGCTGCCCTACCCTGTTCTGTATTTTACCGTATTTGAGTTTCAGAATTTATTTTGAGCTCTCCAAGTAGTGCCTTTCATTGGCCTTACACAAGTACATACCATCTCCTGAGTATTTCTGGCATATTTTTCAGAAGAGTTTTAAAAACTAGAAACCAGAATTGTCAATATATTTAACTTGGAAAGTTTGTTTGGCATCATATGACTCACAGAAAAAGATAATATAGAAATTATGTAAAATAGTTCACAGATGAATAAAATTTTTTAGCAAACATTGTGTTACTGGTTTATATCTAATTCATTGTTTTCTTCTGGAGATTACAGAATCTTACACCTAAAGTTATTTAGTAATTGCATTGTATTGGTCTAGATATGTTTGCACTTAACTAAGAGAAAGGGAAGAAACCATGGTGTTTATAATTTTATCAAAGCACCTCTGTATTGCTGCTAATTAGTTAACCAGTCATCATAATTTGAAGAAGTAAAGAGTGTAAACAAGTTCTATACTAGTATAGACTGTGTGCTAGTTATTTAAATACAGAGCAGAGCACCATGAAGGTAAAAATTCCACAGCCCAAATTGTTTTATCTTTATTTACGTGTGTATTTAATCCTATTCTTATTTTTGAACTTTTTAATACTGCACAAAGTACTATCATTAAGTGTTCTTAATGTAGGTATTCTTCAGCACTTCTATCGAAAGTCATTGTCAGAATTTATTCTAATTCAAGGTTAATTAGTGTACCATTAAAATAATGTGTTACAAAAATTAATTACATTGCAGGTCAAAACACCTGTTAAAAAGCATAGTGTAAATGTCTGTGAGCATGTCATCCTTCTTAAAACATTGCTGTAAGTGTGCCACCTTCTGGGAAAATATATCCAAAATGAAAATCACTACTAAGGTCCAGTCATAGGTGTTTCCTCTAAAGTAAATTTTTGGCACCACCTATGACAAATTTAAAATATAACTACCATTAACAGTGAAATGTGTTGCTTATCTGCTTTCCCATCGAAACAGCTAACGATTTATATTTTAGCATTACTTGATTTAACCCTTTTGGGTCAAATCTAAGAAAAACAATCAAGAACCTGGCTGAGAAGTAGACATTATCTGTAGATCTTATGGTAAAAGTGTTATCTAAATTAATGTTTTGTTTTCCTACTCACTACTAGGTAATAATCTATGTAAATATATCACACATCATCTTAACTCTGTAGTAATACTTGTTAATTGCTTAAGTTAGTAGCACTAAATGTACACTGAAAATTGGAACTAAAAGCATTTTGAAATTTTACTTGGTTTTATTAGTGTAAGAACTAGGAAATGGTTACACTGAGCTATAGAATGTTTTATACACTGGTATTTATTCAAAAAGTCTAATTAAAAGGCCCATCTTGAGGATTTTTTAGTTACTGCCCTAGTAACAGCAGGTCAGTAGACAATATGGCTACAAAAAAATGCTGCTCTAGTACTAACCAATATATATTTTTCTTTTTTTGAAAACTGAACTTGTACATATGTTTCCTTCAAAAAAAAGTTTGAGGGTCCTAAGTCAGGCATAAAAAATAATTTTGCTACTATAACAAATTATGAATTATTTGCCCACATTTCCAAATTTTCGTTACCTTCTCTTGTATGATTTTATGTAAGCCTACTAGATAACAGATATTCACAGGTAAATGAAGGCAAATGGATAGAAGGGGTGACAGTGATCAAGGTGCATTGTTCATGTAAATGGACATGTTAAATTGAAACCCCTTTGTACAACTATTTGGAGATAATTTTTTTTAAAGCAAATAGAAGCAAGGATAATTGGAAAGGAAGAAGTTATCCTGCCCTGGTTTTTGTTGTTGTTTCTGTTTAACAAATCTGGTTTAATTCATTGAACTAACAGATAAAAGAGCCTAAAGGATAACAAGAATGTAGGCAGGTTTAGAAAAATCTCCCTTGACAAGGGTAATGCTTAGAGGGCTGGATTTGATGGTGTGCATATGTGTAACCTCAGCTGTAAGGAGGTGTTAAGTAGGAGGATTTCAGTCTTGGCCAACCCAGGTAAAAGTGAGACCCTGTGTGACAAATCACTACAGGTATAAAGGACTGTATGTATGGCGCACCTACTGAGAGAGAGCACCTACTGAGCAAATTCAAGACCTAGTGTTCCCAATAAATAAAAGAAAGGTATCTTGAAATAGTCATCTCCCCAGCTTACATCCATTTAAGTCATTTCTACAAAATCATAAAGCAGAGATTTCAACTTAATGTTGAAAAATATTCCATTCTTTGTAAATGAGAACATCATTACACCTTCAGAGAGTAGAATTAAACCATATATCACTCGTTTCTTTAGAAAACCCCTGAATTTTGGGGGGTTTGTTTATTCTTTGGGCTAATAAGCTTCTTCCTTAGGCATACTAAAATTTTCTAGCAGTTAAAACTAGAAATAACACAATAATAGTAAATTTAAGTCTTTTATAGACTAGAATAAAAGTTAATATTTGGTACTTTATCCCTTAATAATTAATCACCTATTCTGTTTTATAATTGTTTTTATTACTGTTTGATAATAGACATTAGTAGATTTTACAAGTATTTTTCAGATCATAAATGTGTAATATGATGAATATAAAGGAACCATAGTTAGACATTTTTTATTCAGCAAACAGAAATACAAATACAGAATATTTAGTTATAAATTTTACCTGTACCTATTAATTTTTAATCTATAAGAAATTTATTGCCAGAAATAAAAATTTAAAAAATAAAAAATAAGCCATAATTTTCATTTTTATGAACTTTTAAATTTACAAAGCATTCTCGTAATTCATTCATTCAATAAATGATTGATATAATCATTCAGAATAATTAACTATATTACTAATCTCTTTGTCTTTCTTAAAACGTTAAGTCTATTACACTCCCCACAACTAGATTAATAAATCATTTATCTTTCTGATTTTAGGGCAGAGCTCTTCTCCACTGGGCATGTGATCGAGGACATAAGGAACTAGTCACAGTCTTGCTACAATATAAAGCTGACATTAATTGTCAGGTAAGAATGATGAAGAAGTTGATTTTCTTGGTTTTTAGTGGATTTTGATTTGTTTTTAAAAATTCATGTAGGAAATTTCATCTTAGCTTGAGGATAAAATCAGAGGGATCATGGTTCCAGGCTAGTCTTGGAAAAAGAGTTCGTGTGACTCTATCTCAGCAGAAAAGACTGGGCATGGTGATGAGCTTGTCATTGCAGTTATAGCAGGAAGCATAAAATAGGAGGACTGTATTCCAGGCTGGTCCCTATTTGAAAAATAACAAAAACACAAGGGCCACAGATGTGGCTCAAGTGGTAGACCATCTACTTCACAAGTCCAAAGCCCTGGCAAAAAAAAGTATGTACCCAAAGGAAAAAAACCCAAAGAGTATAAGTGACTGTCTTTTAAAAAACACAAGAGGTTTTATCTTTGTTGCTATTGTTTTTAATGTACTATGTGATTTTTTTTTTGTTGTTTCTTTTGTATGTTCTTCCCTCATGGTATAACCCCTGTTTTCACTGTATTTGATTCAGGTACCCTGCATTTTGTATATACATTTTTCTAATTTGGGGAGGGGAAGGGAAATAAAATGCTGAAACAAGGATCCAGGTTGACCTATTGTAACAATGAGATGTACAAGACACTGTGTTTAAAACGAACTTTACAACTTGGGTGCGGGGAGGGAGGTGTTGGGGAGGTGGGGAGAGAAGGGATGGTAGGGGAAAAGCAAAGGAGGGGGTAACAAAATGCTTGATAGGAAGTGTACTCATTACCTTACTCATGTAACTGTACCCCCTCTGTACAGTATCTTTACAATAATATATATATATATATAAATAAACTCTTATACCTTTGTCTCCCAAATACCAAGTTCTTTTATGTAGATGTATTAATTCTTGTTATCAGATTTATATGTATCATTATAGGACCTGTTCATATACAAGAAACAATGATAGCAAACTATATACATAGTGATTTTAGTTTTGCTCTATTTAAGTTTATCATGGGAGTGTTTTGTAATAGTACATACCTTGATAACTAGTCTTTTAAATCACCTCATATTCCTTTATAGAAATATATGCCAATTTAATTAGCTAGTACTATTTTATACTTTTACCAGCAATGTACATGGGAGTTCTTATTTCTCTACTCTTACTAAAATAGGTTGCCACAATATTTCTTACTTCCTATGGTTGAGAAATGATATAACATTTTTTTGTATTCTATTTGTTTGCTAAGAGATACTGAGCATCTTTTCATATATTTAAAGAACCACTATTTTTTGTAAACTGTCTGTTGACAATATTAATACTGGATTGATGAGATTTTAACTAATTTATTAGAATATTTTGTATATTAAGAAAATATTGTTCTTTATATATTAAAACTTTTCTCCATGCTTCTAATACATTCATGGATTTTTTATCTATTTAGAATTGTTTTATGTGAATGTTAATAGCAATATTACTTTTATTTAGATGATGCCATCATTTTGGCCAGACTTCCAATAGTGTTGAGTGAATAATGGATATTTTTCTCTTGCAATTTGAAATGTCTTCTCAGTTCATCCATATGTTCCAGTCTATTACTGGGCTTATTCTTCTATTCCATTACTGTTTTTCTGTTTATGTACTTGTGCCATGTTCTTTTAAGTTTCACAATCTCTTAATTTCTACTGAGCAAGTTACTACTCATTCAGAATTCTTCTCCTCTTCCTCTTCTTTCTCCTTTCTCATCCTCCTCCTTTTTGTAAACTTTTGAAGTCATCCTTCCTATAGCTGCTTTCCTGAACTACTATCCACTAAGTTAAACAAAAACTACAATAAAACATCCCATTGGTACCTTCATGCTTTATTCAGGGTTATTTTGTTGAAAATGTTCCCAAATTCATCGTTGAGTTTTTGTAATTTAATTTTATTGTCCAAGTGATATACAGAGGGGTTACAGTTACATACATTAGGTAGTGAGTACATTTCTTGTCAAATTTGTTACCCCCATTTTTTGTTAGAGATTTTTGATGAACAGTTTTTTGTATTCTATTTGTTTGGCTAGCATAAAGCAAGCAATCCAAATAATTGCCTTATGTGGCTATATAGAATGCTCTTTCCTAAACACTAGCTTTAATACAAAGTAAGAGTCTATCAGTTAGGCTGATATTATCTGGCATAACATTCCCTATCACGTTTATATTCACATGACCATTTTATGTTGCTCTAGCCTTGTACTAACATTCATACTCTTATCTACGTTCACTTGATAGCAAGACTTTTGGCTTTGTTAGTTTGAGTTGATAACGTACTTCCAAGTCTCTTGTAATTTCTTTTTTGGTTTCGTTATTGAAAAATCCTTTTCAAATATAGACAATACAAATGTAATAAATGGAAGGAGAGGTTCATTTCCCTCATGACTCAATCTTTCTTAAACAACATTATTATTGACTGGCCTATTGGTTGCCAAAAAGGAAAATCAATTATATTAGAATTGTTTGCTTGGCCGTGGATCTTGGTACTAACTCAGCACAGGCAGGCTGATGTTATCAGCTATCTGAAGAATAATTTTTACCATTAGTCTGAAATGAAGTTGTAATTAGAGATATGTCAAAGTCTGTTCTATGTGTTCTTGTCATTTTTATCCTTCACTATATTTCATGAATTCTTTTATTGTACTGCAGTTTCTGCTTCCTGTGACTCTGATGTAATTGAACTTACAATTTTATTTCTTTAAAAAAAAATCTTTATAGATTTAATCCAGGTGCTAGTGGTTCATACCAGTAATCCTGGCTACTCAGGAGTCTGAGATCTGAGGAAAGTCCATGAAACCTTGAGACTTCTCTCTCTAGTAAACAACCAAAAAGCCAAAAATGGAGCTGTGTCTCAAGTGGTAGAGCCCTAGCCTTGAGCAAAAAAGCTCAGGGACAGAACCCAGGACCTGAGTTCAAACCCCAGGTCTGACACCAAAAAAAGAAAAAAGAAAAAAATCTGTATAGATTTAATTTGACTGGTAATAAGGGCACATTTTTGTCTCTTCTATTGGTTAATTTTGATTTTTCATTCATCTTTTTAGAGGTTAAGCTTTTACAACATGAGATTAGGGTATCATATGAAACCATGCCCCTCCCCTCAACACACGCACACCCCTTTCTGACTACCTGAGTAACTTTGATTTGTTAGTTCCTGGACAATGATTCCTAGCTACTCAGGAGACTGAGATCTGAGGATTGCAGTTCAAAGCCAGCCCAGGCAGAAAAGTCTATGAGACTCTTATCTCCAATTAACCACCAGAAAATTGGATGTAGAGCTATGACTCAAAGTGGTAGAGTGCTAGCCTTGAGCAAAAAGAGCTCAGGGACATGAGTTCAAGCCCCATGACCAACAGCAACAAAAATGTTTTCTTTGAGTGGAGTGGAATTGTTTAAGGACTTTATAATTTATTAATTATATAACTTACGGCTGGACCTAGGCATTCTAATTGAAGAGAAGTGGATCCTTGTCTCATTCCTTAGTTTAGAGGAAATGACTTTAGTTTTTCACCATTAAGTATAATGTTGGCTGTAGGTTTGTCATATACAGCCTTTATTGTATTGAGGAATGTTCCGTGGACTCCTGATTTTTCCAGAGCCTTCATCATAAAAGGGTGTTGGATTTTGTCAAATGCTTTTTCTGCATCTATTGAGATAACCATGTGGTTCTTAACCTTGCTGTTGTGGATGTGATTAATTATATTAATTGATTTGCGTATATTGAACCAGCTTTGCATCCCTGAAATGAATCCTGTTTGATCGTGGTATATGATTTTTTGGATGAATTGTTGAAATCAACTGGCCAAAATTTTGTTGAGAAGTTTTGCATTGATATTCATCAAAGAAATGGGTCTAATACTTCTCTTTCTTTGATGAGTTCCTGCCTGGTTTTGGGATGAGGGTTATGATGACTTCATAGAATGAGTTTGGTAGTTAACTTTCTCTTTCAATTTCATTGAAGAGTTGGAGGAGTATTAGTGTGAGCTCTGCTTTGAAGGCCTTGTAGATTTCCACTGTAAATCCATCCGGTCCTGGGCTTTTCTTAGATGGGAGGTCTCTTATTGCTGTTTCTATTTCAATGCTTGATATGAGCCTGTTAAGATAGTTTAACTCATCTTGGTTTAGTTCTGGCATGTCAATATTTGCTAGGAAATCTTCCATTTCTTCCAGGTTCTCAAACTTATTAGCATAAAAGTTTGAGAAGTATTCCCTTATAATGTTCTGAGTCTTGGTTGTTTCTGTGGTGATGTTTCCATTCTCATCTCTGAGTTTGTTTATTTGGGTACGTTCACTTCTTTTTCTGATAAGATTTGCTAAGGGTCTGTCAATTTTGTTAATTTTTTCGAAGAGCCAACTCTTTGTTTTGTTGATTCTTTCTATGGTTCTTTTTATATTCTAATTCATTTAATTCTGATTTAATTTTAATTATTTCTTTCCATCTATTGGATTGGGGGTTAGCTTGCTACTCTATTTCAAAGTGGTTCAGATGTCTTATTAAATTGTTGGTTTCATATCTCTCCAATTTGTTGATGTAGGAACTCAGAGCTATAAATTTACCTCTCAGTACTGCCTTTGCTGTGTCCTGGAGAAACTGGTAATTTGTGTGTTCATTTTGTTGAATATCATTAACGTTTGGCCATTTTCTCTAAATGCAGGAACGAGACAAGGATGTCCACTCTATCCACTTCTCTTCAATTTACTATTAGAATGCCTAGTTACAGCAGTAAGACAAGATGCAAACATAAAAGGGATCCAAATAGGGAAAGATGAAGTAAAACTCTCTCTCTTTGCAGATGACCTGATCTTGTATTTAAAGAATCCCACGGACCCCACTCCCAAATTACTCGAGCTGATTCAAAACTTTGGCAGAGTAGCAGGGTATAAAATTAACTCTCAAGCCGGGCACCAGTGGCTCACACCTGTAATCCTAGCTACTCAGGAGGCTGAGATCTGAGGATCGTGGTTCAAAGCCAGCCCGGGCAGGAAAGTCCGTGAGACTCTTATTTCCAATAAACCACTGAAAACCGGAAGTGGCACTGTGGCTCAAGTGGTAGAGCGCTCGCCTTGAGCTGAAGAGCACAGGGACAGTGTCTAAGCCCAGAGTTCAAACCCCATGACCGACCAAAAAATAAAAATAATAAAAATAAAATTAACCCTCAAAAACCAATGGCTTTTCTGTATACCAACAATGAGAAGAGCACAGATGAAATCAGAAAAGCAACTCCACTCATAATAGCCCCACAAAGAATAAAATACCTAAGAATTATCCGAAGTAGTGAAGGACCTCTATGATGAAACCTTTAAAAACCTGAAAAGGAAATCAAAACAGAACTTAGAAAGTAGAAAAACTTCCCATGCTCCTTGATTGGAAGGATCAACATCAAGAAAATGGCAATACTTCCCAAGGCTATCTACAAATTCAGTGTGATACTTATCAATATTCCAACCTCATTTTTCAAGGAAATAGCAGAGGCAATCCAAAAATTCATATGGAACAATAAAAGACCCTGAATAGCAAAAATAATCCTTAACAGAAACAACAGTGCTGGAGAAATATCAATACCAAATTTCAAACTCTACTACAAAGCCATAGTAATCAAAACAGCTTGGTACTGGCACAAGAAGAGACCTCAGGACCAATGGAATAGAATTGAAAACTCAGAAATGAACCCACAGACCCATAGCCACCTAATCTTCGTTAAGGGAGCTAAAAAAATAGGATGGAAGAAAGACAGCCTCTTCAGGAAATGGTGCTGGCAAAATTGAGTAATCACTTGTAGAAAACTAAATCTATATCACCCTGCACCAGAATCAGCTCCAAATGGATCAAAGACCTCAAAGTCAAAGCAGACACCCTGAAAACATTACAGGAAGGGATAGGAGAAACCCTAGGTCTCCTTGGCACTGGCCGAAATTTTCTTAATAGAGACCCAGAAACACAACAAATCAAAGAAAGGTTGGACAAATGGGATTGCATGAATTTGCAGAGCTTTTGCATGGCAAAGGACATAGCTAGCAAGATCAATAGAAATTCCATGGATTGGGAGAAGATCTAGCCATACAACAGACAAGGATCTCATATCTAAAATATACCTGGAACTCAAAAAATTAAATCCCCCAACAACAAATCCTCAAAGAAACAACTGCCCAATAACTAAGTGGGCTAAAGACTCACAGAGAAACTTCTCTGAAGAGGAAATAAGAATGGCCAATAGACACATGAAGAAATGCTCAACCTCTCAAGCCATAAAAGAAATGCAAATCAAAACAACATTGAGATTCCACCTCACCCCAGTTAGAATGGCTGTAATCAAGAACTCTAATAACAACAGATTCTGGAGGGGATGTGGACAGAAGGGAACCCTACTGCATTGTTGGTGGGAGTGTAATCTTGTTCAACCACTTTGGAAAGTAGTATGGAAGTTCCTCAAAAGACTTCACATAGAGCTCCCCTGTGACTCAGCAATCCCACTTTGGGAATTTACCCGAATGATCACAAACAAGACCATACTAAAGCTACCAACACAACTATGTTTATTGCAGCCTTATTTATCATAGCTAAGATATGGAACCAACCCAGATGCCCCTCAGTAGATGAATGGATCAAGAAAATGTGGTACATATACGCAATGGAATTCTGTGTCTCCATCAGAATGACATCACCCCATTTGTTAGGAAATAGAAAGACTTGGAAAAAATTATATTAAATGAAGTAAGCCAGACAGACCCAAAGAAACATAGCTCCCATTGTTTCCCTTATTTGCAATAACAAGTATAGATCTGAGAAAAGCAGAAAAGGTCAGATAAGATGATGTCAAGTGAAATGAACCCCAAGATAAGGGCACAAGTAGTTTTTTCCTTTCTTGCTATTGTTTCTAACATATTTATAAGGTACCATGTGATTTTTTTGTTGCTTTGTATGTCCCTCTCCCAAGGTATAACTCCTTTTTCACTGTATTTGATGTTGGTATAATTTGGGGAGGGGAAGGGAAAAAACAAAGTGTTTAAATAGGGATACAGGTTGACCCATTGCAACAATGTGATGTACAAGATGCTAAAAACCAACTTTACAATTTGGGCGGAGAACTTAGGGGGAATGTAGTTGTGGAGATGGGAGGGAAGGGATGGTAGGGGAAAAACAGAGGAGGAGGCAACAATGCTTGATAAGAAATGTACTCATTACCTTTCTCTTGTGATTGTAACCCCTCTGTACAGTATTTTCACAATAAAAACCATTTTTAAAAAATAAGTTATGGCTACTAAAACTACATAGAGCAAAATGTTCTCTTAGTCTTATATGTCTGTAATAGAAAATATTTCAAAAACATGAGGAAAGTACAGTGCGATAAGTAAAACCACCTGTAATCCCATTATACGGTGAGTGTTAGCAGTTTTTCTGTACTTTCTATGTCAGGCACTTTATTTGCATTGTCACTTTTACTTAATACATCTGTCTTGTAACATACATGTATTACTGTCTACAACTCAGCTGTGAATTAAAGGAACTTAAAGAAGACATAGAGACAGTAAGTGAAAAGACCTATGTTTATCCATGCTATTCTGAATCCGAAGCCCAAGCTTTTAACAATAACCAGTCTTTCAGCGGGCAGTCTGATTATCCTGAGATCAATTAATGTTCTCTTTTTCTCCATATCCTCTTTTTTCTGACTTTTGCAAGGTCTTGGGGAGACCAGACATCCACAATGTTAACATTCTTATGTAATATTCTTTATATTTTCAGATAAGTTTCATATCCAGGGATTGAGTTGTGATGTTAAACTACAGTATATTTAGCAAATCTTGATCAACTGATTATTGTTGATAGCAACATGATTTAGAATTCCTATTGGCCAATATGTAATCTGTCCTAGTGGATTATAGTTTAAAATAAATATATTTGCACATTTCTATTTTTGTAAGCTTGGGTATTTATTGCCTTTTTAGTTATATTCTATTTATTGGCTTTTTATGCCTTAACCAGTTGTATAAGAAAAGTATATTTAGCTAATGGCTGATATTCTTTCCCCTAAATGATGGGATTTTTTTTTTCTCTTCATGCTTTTAGATTATTAAGCATTTTAGGTTACTTTTTTTGTAAATGGTTGCCTTGGTTAAATTATACATCAAAGTACTAAAATGGCAAATAGTTTGATTTCTCTATGCAAATAACATGTTTCAAAAGCTGAAATAAAAGAAAAATTTCCAGTGAATGAGAAGTAAGTGAGGTGATCAGAATCAGAGAAATTGATATTGGCAGGTTCTGAATGATGATGTTCCTAGATAAGCAGTCTTTCAAAATTCTTCTTGTACATTGCTGCTATTCCTTTATTTATTATTAAAATAACATGATCCATGAAGAGCTTAGGGTGACTCTCAGCCTAGCTAATTCTAATTAATCCAGTCAGAAAGAGCAGTAGGGTAAGTGGAACAGTCTATCGGATTGAAATTCATAACTTAATTGAGGTCAGAGTCCCGGTCTAGGAGAACAAAAGTCTTTTGCTAGGACCAGGCAGATCAATAGCAATAAATATCTGGCTTGGATACAAGTAGCTTATAGTGACAGATTATTTGACACTGGCCACAGGTCTTGGTCCTGTTAAGGGCAAAGTCTTGAGCATGCCATGGCTCTTGCTCATGTTCAGTTCATACCATGACACTTGGAAAGAAGTTTGTAATACTCTCAAGAACCCTGGGAAGCCTATGGAAGCACTGTTTGTAGAATTTGAAGTGACTCCTGTCACTATTAAATAAATTATTACTAATAATTTAATTCTCTAATGATGTACTTGCTAATTAGATTCAAAGGATTTGCAAAGCTGATTTATCTTTAGAGTTGACTTTCCCACTAATAATTCACAAAGAATGTTTAGAAGGAACATAAAAAAGGTGATGTTGTCTTCATAGGTATAACTATAAAAATTACCAGGAGTTGGTATTAACTCTTTTTGATGTGATCATTGTATTGTGTTTATATGGGAATATGTTCTTCAGGAAAATACTGGTATATTTAGGAACAAGGGGTCATGATGTATGTAATTTCTTTAATCTACCAATTTATATAAATATTGTAAATTGTTCAATCTGAATAATGAACCTTTTTCTGTATGTAAAATATTTTCATAACAAAAACTAACAAGAGGATTTTATGTGCATTAACATCATTAGACTAATAATGCTACAGAGAAAGGGTTCCCATTGTCCCATCCTGTTGATAATTTTCAGTTCCCTAATTATCCAGAGTTAGCTGTTGCGTTTTATTATGTTTATCTTCATCTTATCACTTCATATTATTATTATTCCTGAATTAATCCAACATTTTGACATCCTACCTCTTTTTATTTATTAACATTGCCACTGACTGAACTACTATCTGACTAGGAGAAAAGGGGAACTCTTGAGATCTGCATCCCCATACTCCTTATGTTATATGAAAAATAAGACAATATATAGTTCATTCCTGTTGCTGTTTCTCTGCTCCAAACTGTTGGGAGCTGACAGTAAAGCTCAAAGGTCATCTTGACCCCTGTGCTCGCTTACAAGGAACTGGCTTACTTAAAAGACACCAGGTGCCCAGGATTGCTTTGCTATGTCTGCAGAGTTTGTTTTAAGTTTTCCTTGTTTTTCTGGACTATAGTAGAATGGCCTGAGTGTGGGGGCCCACGAGGATGCACTGTGCCGCATGTGTGGAACTCCCAATACCCAGGCTGCTCCCATGTTCTGAAGAGGATGACCTTACGAGATACTGACTTTTATATATGCCCAGGAATTAACTGAACTGCTTCAGACATTTCTAACTGTGGTGGGACTGATGTTTATTACTGTGCTAGGTGGGGATATGAGGTAACTGGGATCGGCTCTTGGATCATGCACAAGGCCCTCCCTATCCTTGTCTGGCGAATCTCGCCCCCCAGAATTGCCTCGAACCCCCTACGTGGCCAATGCTATCCTTACCAATGTAATTCTGTTAAAATAACCTTTACAGAGGAGGGAAAAGGATAACTAACTGGGAGGTGGGTCTGCCATTAAAACAAAAAAAGGGGGAATCTGTAGAGCACATGGGCAGCAAAGATGGCGCTGAGAGGGAGTTGAGTGGGCAGAGTCCAGTTTGCTTTATGGTCAGTGCCGTAACCAGCCTGTGGAAGCTTAGGTGCATGATAGGGTGTGACCTTTACAGTGATTGGTTCCTCTTCCTCCCCTCCCATGCCAACCGCTCTTTTTGCTTTAAAAAGGGCTTGCTCTGTGTTAATAAACAAGTTTTTTCCTGCTTGACTTGACTCCCAGCTGTGTCTGATTGTCTCCTGGTCTGAGGGAGGCCGCACTTACCTTTCCTCGGACCCATCAGTCTTTCCTGGGACAGGAAGACCCGGCATCAAACTACTACTTCTTCATGTATATATTGTGGCAATTTCTTACTTTTGTTCCTACATAATTGTAACAAATTTAGTCTTTCTTAATCTTTATTATCTAGATATATTTCAGTATATAAATGATTCTGTAATCAAAAACCTCTAGTGATTTTCTTATGTGTGAATCATCAACTTAGATGATTGACTTAACAGTTTCTATCTCCAGTGGCCAATTATTTTTATACAGTGTTCCTTACTTTAATGAAATATGTATCTTTTCTTTGTTTATACCAGTAGTCTTCATCTGGTTAGCCAGAAGCAACTATGTATCTTCTAAAACTAGACCCTAACTGACTCTGTAGGTTGGTTTGAGGAGGAAGATGTTTTGGAAGAGGAGAATCTGAAAATTACATTACGCATATACACAATTCTATATGTAATTGTCAAGCTTTTAATTCTAAACCCTGTATTTACTTGCCAGTCCTTCAGTGCTGCCCATCTTAAGAATTAAACTAACTAATCAGATTAAACTAACTCATGAACAACTAACAGTTATTTTGAATTCTTATATATAACTGCACTTCTTTATATTGCTAATGTTTTTAATTCAGTGATTCTCACTGAGCAAGTTCTCTCCCCCTTGAGCCACCCACCAGTCCCTTTTTTGAATTGTTTATTTTCAAGAAAAAAAGTCTTGTTTTATGCCTAGGCCAACCTGGACTGGTCTCCTTTTCTCTTCATGCTTCTCTTCGTTGGTAGGATAACAGGCATGTACCATAGCACTTAGTCATTGATAGAAATTGAGGCTTGAGAACTTTTTTGACTGAGCTGGTCTCAAACCATGATTCCCCAGTCTTCACCTCCCAAATATATAAGATTATAGGATTCAGCCACCAGCTTAGAGTTTCTGTGTGGGTGTGGGTGTCGGTTCTAAGGCTTGAACTCTGGGCCTGGCCTGGGTACTGTCATTGAGCTTTTTTGCTTATGGCCAGTGCTCTTATCACTTGAGCCACAGCTCCACTTCTGACTTTTTGGTAGTTAATTGGAGATGAGTCTTGCAGACTTCCCTGTCTTCAAACCATAATCCTTAGATCTCAGCCTCTTGAGTAGTTAGGATTACAGGTATGGTATGAGTCACTCACAAGTGGCCTGGCAGCACTTGGTATTTTTGACATAATTTTTCAAGATGTCTTTTTTCTCGATAATAGTTTTGTGAAATGTGTTTTTTTTTCCCATAGTACTCTGAAGTCACAGAACTACTGCAAAATCAAGATTCAAATTTGTTTCTAATATCAGATATCTCTAGAAATTTTTCGTTCATGAAAATAAGGTGAAAAAACATTTTAGAGGTGGTGTGTGTGTGTGTGTGTGTGTGTGTGTGTGTGTGTGTGTGTGTGTGTGTTCTTGTTGGTCATGGGGCTTGAACTCGGCCTAGAAGCTGTCTCTGAGCTTTTTTTACTCAAGGCTAGTGCTCTACCACTTGGAGCCA
Source organism: Dipodomys spectabilis (assembly GCF_019054845.1). Lineage (NCBI taxonomy): Eukaryota > Metazoa > Chordata > Mammalia > Rodentia > Heteromyidae > Dipodomys > Dipodomys spectabilis. The sequence goes on from NW_024870696.1 coordinate 14,354,479, forward strand.
TAGTGCCACTTCCAGTTTTCTGGTGGTTAACTGGAGACTTAATCACAGACTTTCCTCAGATTTCAGCCTCCTGAGTAACTAAGATTACAGGTGTGAGCCACCAGTTCTGGCTTAGAGAAGGTATTTCTAAATAGAGCTATAAACTAGGTAGTCCAACTTCAAGTCATTTTCCAGGATATTTAGTCAGGTTGATGCATAGTTTTATAGGTTCACATACACGCCAAAGTAGTAATAAAACAAAAATTATTTTATAGAAAATTGGAGAAACAAAAGTAAAGTTTTACAATAAGTAATTTGGGAGCCAAATACAGGCAACCTGAGTTTGAGGAAGCATGATAGAAACATTGCTAACTAAATAATTTTTTTTTTAAAAAGAGCCTCAGCACTCTGAAAACCTTATAGGTACATCATAGAATTGAGTAAAATAGAAGTTTGGAGACACATGTTTGTATTTTGTACACAGTACTACTGTACAGTCACTCTTAGACTTCCTCTTGCATGTTCCTACAAAATCCCCTGTGTTGGGATTTGTCATTCTTTACAATAATTATCTTGGTCTAGTATTACATTGTGAGCTCTATGAGAATAAGGACTTAGCCATTTTTCCTATTTTTTCTAACTTCTCACATTTTGCAGGTGTTTATACCAGTTAGTATATTGATATAAACTAAGAGTAAAGATCTATGATTCTGGTGCCCTGCATCTTGTATGGAGGAGGTAACAATGCTCGATAGGAAATGTACTCATTATCTTACTCGTGTCACTGTAACCCCTCTGTACAGTTTTTTTTAATAAATATTTAAAAGATCTAGAGAAATAATGTATCAAGGAAGTTATGCTTTGTAGAAATTTATGGAAAGGAAAAAAGTTATTTGAATATTTGACAACTTTGTTGACATATCACTTTGCTTATTGTTTTATAGAGATTTTTTCTTTGAATGTGGTAGGCCTAAGCCAATATATTGTCAGACATTCTTGAATAGTGGATGCTAAAGATTTTCTTCTAAGGATAACCTAGTCATAAGTTTTAAATGAAGGTTGTATACTGTTAGACCACAAAGCCCATGTTGAACCGACATATCATGCAGCTGTTACTTATTTTCTTCCCAACATTTCTCTCAGGTTTTAGAAACACAAATTTTTACCTCAATATTTTTAATACTGACATTTTAACACTTTAAGCTATGATAGACAATATTAAATTATGACTAAAATAGAAGAAAAGGCTGAATGTGTGATAATCATGCCTCTTTTTTATGCCTCCTCCCAAAATGTAATATTACGTGATTTTTAAATCACATTTTCAGTCAGAAATTGAGACCAAATGGCTAGCTAATTTCCAAAATCCATCAAGTGAAGCTCTTGCTTTTTTTTTTTTTTTTTTTTTTCTTGTTGGTCGTGGGGCTTGAACTCTGGACCTGGATGCTGTCCCTGCATTCTTCAGCTCAAGGCGAGCGCTCTACCGCTTGAGCCACAGCGCCACTTCCGGTTTTCTAGTGGTTTATTGGAGATAAGAGTCTCACAGATGTTCCTGCCGGGGCTGGCTTTGAGCCTCAATCCTCAGATCTCAGCCTCCTGAGTAGCTAGGATTACAGGCATGAGCCACCAGTGCCCGGCTTATTCTTGCTGTTTTTATATATTTTTTATATGTCCTTATATGCTCAAAAATTGGCCAGTGTTACAAATGAATGAAAATTGTAGGAATGCTTTGAACTGGCCTACATGAGAGACCTTTTATGATATGGTATGGAGCCAGGAATACTCTCCCCAATTTGTACCCAGGCCTACACAAATGTGAGGAGATATGTCAGTATTTTTACTGAAGTGCCTGAAAGTTTCTTTCTCCAACTTTTGCTTATTGATATTTGAAACTATAATGGATTATGAACTTTTTAGAGCTTGAAATGATGAAGATAGAGCCCCCGTGGTCTAGTCCTCACAATGTCCAAGGTTTTAGTAGCAGTTAAGTCCCAGAGTTTTGATGGCATTTTAGAAATATTGACAAACTTAAAAATTTATTCATTTTATTATGCAAAGAAATATCTCTTTGCAAAAGCATAAGATGAATTTCTTAACAAATATCAATGTTAGAGAAGTCTGAAAATTGTAAACAGAGATGATTAAGTCAGGATTTGATGACTAAATATTTTTCATTTTTGTATTCTACAAAATATGTATATAGATATATTTTGACTATACATTCCACACTTTTCTCCCTGCATTATGTTGTCATAGTACTCTGTCAGACTTTCTTAGAATCCAGTCATAAATGACTCTTATGAGGATATAGTACTAGCATATTTTGTGTCCTTTATATTTTCTCAGTTATAATGTCCATTTTGCGATAAGTATTCATGAGGGTTCCTCCTTAATATATGGGTTTTTTTTCTGTCATTTTTGTATTGAGTAGTCAGTCACTTCTTTTGCTAAGTTTGTAGCTGAAAATGAACAACTGGCTCACAGCACAGTGTGAATCAAATTCAAATTACTTTGAGTTCAGAGAACACCCAGTGTCATGTTATTTTTACATCTAACTGAATTATAGGACACTGTCAAAGTGTTATGACCTGGTATAGTAAATTGCTCCTTCTTAATGGTCCCTTGGCTATATTCTCTCTTGCTATTGCTATAAACCAGAAATTGTTGACACCTTACACATTGTAAGTTTGAAAACAAAAGAATTGGTTTTTATTCCCAAGTAGTTCACCTTCTTCACCTAGAGTTTCTGGATATCTTAGCTACCTCTATAGATGAATGGTAACATTTTGTAGCATTTAAAGTTAATTGTACCCTCAGAATTGTATTCATTGTAATTTCTGTGACTTTTTAAAAACACACAATTCGGTCCTTGTTGGGCTCAGAATGGATCAATGTTTTTACTTAGAAGAACTAATTTGTTTGAATGTTGCCATTGATGATTTCTTAGATTCATTATGTAAATTTATTTATGTTATCAAATACATTTAAGTGTACTTAGTGCTGCTGAGTTTAAAATGCCCTTCTAAATGTCACGTTATGAGGAAGAATTAAAGCTAAAAGAATTAACTAGAATTACAAAGTGTTCCCTAATAAAACTAAGCATTTTCTTAGTCACTAAGTGTCCAGAATAAATTCTAGGAATCACTGACTGAGCTTTCTTTTTTAGTGATCATTTTGATATACTTAGAGTAGTTAATAATAACTTAAAGATGTGAATAAGATACCTAAGGAAAAAATTACTTTAAATAAAAGGTGATTTTTCTATTAAATAAGTGCTATGGAATATTTGTGGACCATATTCAAATACACTTATGTGCCATATTGATGTCCACATATAGATAGTGATTATGCAAAGTAATTATCAGTAAAAAGTTTGAAGATTATTGTGTATAGAAGTTGATTCTGCAATATAGTGTTCATCTTACACTATCTTACAACTTAATAGCTGCTATTAATAGGAGTGTAGTTTGTAAATGCCACAATAAAATACTATTATATGCTTATCACTTAAAGATTGTAATTAATATTCATTATAAAGCTTATGTTGATTTTTTTCGTATTTTGAGAAGGATATTGATAAATTTAGAGAATCTTGAGAAGGATTATTGAAAATTGTTTAGATAAGATTTTTTTGAGGAAAAGTCTGACAGTTACACACTACACACTGGCATGAGTCATGTGCAACCCAGAAATCTCTTTTTTTCTGACACCTGTATTGTTGGCCCATAGTTTATTTTTAATGAATGGGCAATTAAATAACAGACATGAATAAAGGTTTTGATTATCTTGAAAAATCTGAAAATATGGCAGCTTCCCTCATGGCATCAATCAGCTAGGGCTGAATAACTACTGCCCTCTGTTGACCACCTTTGAATTCTCCAGTTCCCCATACTCTGAGAGTTGCTTCCCAGACTCTGTTGACTGCACTCTGCTGAAGACATTTAGTGAGTTTATAATCTTGTATCTACAAAGACTAAATTTGTTGTCAAGTTTCCTGAATTTCAGTTTCTGTTCTGCCATGTGTTAGCTTGAGTGGATCATAACAGTAAAAGCAGAAAAATTTATAAATCATCTGATTCAAATCTGTCCACCTGATACAAATACTCTCTCTTCTAAATTTCCAAAAACATGGTTAGCCTTTAGCTGAAGAGCTGAGGAGCTGAGGGACAGTGCCCAGGCCCAGTTATCAGGCCCCACCACCCGTCCCAAAAAAAGAAAAAAAAAACAAAAAACAAAAAACATGGTTAATTTACATGGTTAATGCTCTACTTGAGCATTTCTTTTTTCTTTACAAAGTAGCCTGTTCCATTTTTAAGAGCTGTAATTATTACAGATTTACATGCGTAGTCTAACTCTGCCTATTTATATATAATTCTTTGGTTTTAATTCTGACTTAAAATTATGAAAAGCAGTCAGTTCTCACTTTCATATGATAACCGTTCTGTATTTGAATGCAATAGTTATTTTCTTAGTCTCCTAAACTAAGAGTCTCACCCTCTTGGTTGCACACTGAAACCAGTATCCCTTTTTAAGTGCGTAATACGAAAACTGTTTATTATATAAGCTGTCTTATTACAGAACAGAACTATGATAACAATAGATGTTAATCAAAAGTTAGAAAGAAGCTGGGCGCTGGTGGTTCACGCCTGTAATCTTAGCTACTCAGGAAGCTGAGATCTGAGCATCACGGTTGAAAGCCAGCCCCGGGCAGGAAAGTCCATGAGACTCCTATCTCCAATAAACCACTCGAAAACTGAAGTGGCGCTGTGGCTCAAGCAGTAGAGTGCTCGCCCTCAGCTGAAGAGCTGAGGGACAGCACCCAAGCCCAGAGTTCAAGCCCCACTACAGACCAAAAAAAAAAAAAAAAATACAAAGACTTGCTCTTCTTTAAAGAATAGTGAAATACACTAGGCCATCTGGGTGAATGGTTTTATAGAAAAGCATTTTACAGATGTAGCCATTATAATATTAGTCTGGTTTTAGTCACAGAAGTTATTTAGAATTTCATTGAACACTCTATACCTAGTCTTTATTGAACCATTGTTTTTCTTTAATTTTTAAATTTTTATTGTAAAGGTGATGTACAGAGGGGTTACAGTTACATAAATCAGGTAATGAGTACATTTCCTTTTGCAATGTTACCCCCACCCTCATTTTCTCCCAGTTTCCCCCTCTAGCTATATTCCCCCTAAGTTGTATAGTTCATTTCCAACGTAGTGTCTAGTGAGTTTCACTGCTGAATTGGTTCACCCTTTGTCTGAAGCATTGTTTTTAACACCACCTTTTTTAAAAGAAAAGAAATGAATAAAAGGTTAAAAATAAAAATATTTGAACACCTTGTATTCTTGTTGGTATAATGTTATTTATCAGTGTGCTCATACTTTTTAATTTTATGGTACTTGAAAACTTAATCCCATGAGCTCACTTCTATTATCAGCAAAGGGTATGAGCTGTCTTTGTGGTTCAAGATGCCACTTGAGGGTTTCTCTTTTCTGTGGTGCTTTCTAATGGAAGTAAAGGTTCTCTCTGAGGGTGAACATTACAGAGTACTCCCAGGCTGCAGTGGGAGGAGGATGTGCACCATAGGTTCAAGGACACATGGAATTTAATGTGCACAAGCATGCTCCTGCTCCCCCTCCTGTTGCTGCTTGCTGATTGGCAAGGTTAACTCTGAGAGGCTGTAGCTTTTTAAAGTGATTTGATTAGACCTACCACTTTACTCCTTTCACTTTTTTCTCTCCCACCCCCATCTTCAAGCACCAAACCACCACCTTCTTTGTCTTTGTAGTTTTCCTTTGCCAGTTACCTTTTCTCTTTTTTTCTGTTCTTGTGTCAACTCTTGAAATTGTGTGAAAGAGATTTAAAAATGAGGTTACTTGCTTTATTGAAGTTTGACATAGCCTTCATTTTGACTTATGACACAAGGAAACGGCATCATCACATACAGTAGCAATTCCCTTAGATTCACAGGTGTCATCCACTTATATGGTTTATGTATAGCAAATTCCCTTCACAGAAGAATTTTTAAATACTTTTTAATTACAATATATCAACAATGTGCAAAATTATTATACGGGAGCTTCCATGTAGTTAACCAGTTCCAGCAGTTTCCAACTTGTGACCAACCTTGTCTAACCTTCACTGTTCTCTCTCAATGGTATTCTCTTTTTGGGGGAGTGAGGGGAAGCTGTGAACATTAAAGGGAAAGGCATACATGCAGAATTTTTGCAGTTTTAATAGGTTTACATATTTGTTAAAGCCCTTCCATGTTAGCCAGGAATCTTAAGAGTCCAGAATAAGAATTCCTGCTTTCTAGCAAAGCACAAAATTTTCTCCATTTTTCTGTTCATCTAAATGTCAGTATTTGAAGGTCCTTCATAGAAACCAGGCTAAAATTAACCGAATTGCAGGTATTTTAGTGATTAAATATTTTTATAGAATGTTTTTTCCTAATGCAATTCCTTCTCTGTTCAACTTATTTTCTTCTTAGTGGCTACTCTTTTTTATTTGTTATGCATTTTATTACTATTATAAATGTTATGTACAGAAAGATTACAGTTACATAAGTCAGATAAAGAATGCATTTCTTTTTGAACAATATCACCCCTTCCCTCATTCTCTTTTATCTCTTTTATGAAGACTTTGGAAGACTTTGAATATCTCAGTGTTAAAAGCCTAATAATTTCAGATTTCATTTAGAGTTTCTGGCTTATTGCTAATAGCTAAGAAAGAAAAACTACCTATGTATGTAAAGAATAGAATGATTAATATGAGAAATACCTTAAGAACATAATAGAGCTGGAGTTTCACAAAAGAAGATAGCAGTATTTAAATTCTAATTCTTCTTAAAGCATAATTACTGAAAATATGAGGCAAGCTGATTTTACATGACAACAGGGTAATCTTTCTTTTTCCCAGCCTTCTTCATCTCCTTTGTCAGCCTCTGGAACAGTTGTTGTCATAGGGTAGCACAATCCGTAAATTAGGCATGGTGGTACATGATTATAAGTACACTCCGAAAGCTGTGTCATGAGGTTTGCAAGTTCTAGAACAGTTTGGGCTACAGAGTGAGACCCTGTCTTAAAAAAAAAAAAAAAAAAAAAGTAAAAACAAGCAGTGGTGCTACCAACCTGAGGGATTCCTCTATAGGATTATTTCCTTACTGAATATCATTCCATCTGGACTGGGTAGAAGCCAAAATTGTTTTTTAAATGAATAATGAAAAATAGTTTATACATTTCAGTTATTCCATAATACTAAATATATTATCTTTTGTCTTTGTCATGGTTTCTTTTCTCTTCCCCATCCTAAGGTAAAAATCTAGGGAATAAAGTACATGTCTTTTATGTTAGTCTGGTTAAAAATACTTCTGTTAAATGTAATAGCCCTATATCTATAACAGAGTAGAATGATATTTTTTTTTCAGTTTTCCATTTTGGTATTTCCCCATGTAGCATTTTATTTTGTAAATAGACTTTTAATATTTTATGGAAGAGAAAAGAAATTAACAACAAAAATCTCAATATTTAATGTCTTTATTTCATAAGTACATCAAAACAGATAATAAAAAATACAGACAGATCACCTTACTGTTATGGTTCTAAGGATAAATGTATTCCCTATAAGTCAACCTGGTTGAATGTTCCAGGAGTATTTTTTTAAGTGAAAGATTGGTCAAGACCAGATTCCCTAAGTAATTGCTCAAGGAGCTAAACACAGAAGCATCACTTAGAGAAACAATAACTGTCACTTTCAAACATTTTTAAACATTTCCCTTTGAAAACTCTTCATGGAATTTGTTTCCAATATTTTACAAATTTGTTTAGGAGTCATGTATTTGTTGTTTGAACTGAAGATGAGTTCTCTGCTATTTGAGAGTGTACTGACCTCTCAATATAAAGAAGCTTAAGCCTGTTTAAGCACCTGTTTGGGGGCGAAGGGGGTAAAAAGTTGCTTCTAATGAAAACTATCCCCACCTACAATTTATTAAAACCTTGACATACTGCATTACTTAAGAGTTCTCAGAGAAAATTAAAACCCTTTTGACTGGGTTTTGCAATGCAGGGAAATTTTTAGTGACATTTAAAAGGGTTCTCTTGTGTTCCTCTAATGGGATAAATAAAAAAGGCTTGTTTTAGCCCAGCAAATGGGGGGACAATCCAATTTCCTTGATTCCATCAAGACACTCTTAAAGCATTAGCTGTGCAGTAAAAAAAAAAAAAAAAAAATCCAACTGACCCCCTTTGCCTGATGGCTTTGAAAAGTGTCCTGATGTGTAGGTATTTGTCCAACACAGCATACTTGGTTATTGCTTTCCCAACACATCTGTTGATAGAAAAGTCTATGTGAAGCTCCAATAAATGTCAGTTTATGTTATAGAACTATAAAAACATTGCACTAGACTATAATGGTCTCTCTGAAGGGCAGCCTTTCACTTAAAAAAATCAAACAAAATCCTGTCAGGTATTCATAAATTTTAAAATTAAGGAGTAAGATAAATTGTTCAAAATGACGTTTTAGGAAAGTTTTTGTCAACTTTAGTTACTTTAGTGGACTTGAGATTTACTTCTAGTTACCCAAAAGATGATGCTTATTTGCAGAGAATAGACTAGTATAGGAAATTGGTTGTGAAATGCTTATTTGTCGTAGAATTAACAGGAGCTTCTTAAAACAAATGTCTGACCATACCCTGAGTTTTTGATTAAGTAGGCCTGGAGTAGGACCCAGGAATTATATTTCGTTCCCTAGTGAAACTGGTAGTATTGGTCTGGGACTCACACATAGAGAACCAGTGACTTAAAAAAAAAAAAAGAGATCAGTGACTTCAGAGATGTGTGAAAGGATATATACCATCTAGATTGGTGGTTCAATATTTTGAAACCACGACTCTTGTTTACCTGAGAGTTACTAAGATATGAACATACTTCCAGGCTCCAGTGGATCATTCCTGTAATCTAGCTACTCAGGAAGCTGAGATCTGAGGAGCACAGTTCAAGACCAACCTGGGAAGGAAAGTCAAGGAGACATTTATCTCCAATTAGCCAGCAAAAAGCTGGAAGTGGACCTGACTCAAGTGGTAGAGCACAAGACATCCAGGTATAGCTCCCAGCATCAGCACTAACAACAACAACAACAAAATTAATAGTGTGGAAAAAATGTTTAAATGAGTACAAGTACAGTCTTTCATGGAGATATTTACTTTATTGGACAAGGTTTTAAAACCCAGTCTGAAGGTAGAAAATAACACAAGAATGGAACTTTCTTTTCAGAGAAAGTGCAAAACAGAAAAAAAAAAAATGAGCCTCTTGTTTTATTTAAAAGAATAGAGCCGGGCGCTGGTGGCTCATGCCTGTAATCCTAGCTACTCAGGAGGCTGAGATTTGAGGATCATGGTTGAAAGCCAGACAGACAGGAAAGTCCGTGAGACTGTTGTCTCTAATTAACCACCACAAAACTGGAAGTGGTACAGTGGCTTAAGTGTTAGAGTGTTTGCCTTGAGCTGAAGAGCTAAGGGACAGTGCCCAGGCCCAGAGTTCAAGTCCCAGGGCCAAAAAAAAAAAAAAAAAAACTGGCTGGGAAATAGCTTAGTGGTAGAGTGGCTTACCTAGCATGCATGAGACCCTGGGTTCAATTCCTCTGTACCACATAAAGTTAAAAAAAAAATAGAAACTGATATTGTTTTCTACTATAATTGCATACTAGTAGAATGATAGGATGAAGCTGTTTTTTAATGATACATGGTATCAAGGAACTTCTTGTAGGAACTTCTTTTTAACAAGACTATCTGCCCATAACCATATATAAACTCAAAGCATTCAGTAATTACATTATTCAAGAAATTACATTCTGTAGCTATATCACTCATATTTAAGTATTTGAAATACTTAGAATTTATTTAATGGTCTCGTTTTGCTCTATAATTTATAGAAATAGACATATTTATTTATCATTAAAAAGCAGTTGTAAAATAGTAGAAATGAAACAAAATCATTATTGTTTGAAAAGGATCATGGCAGGGATATTTGCTGACATCCAAAAGTCACAAATAGAATGAAAGAAGCTTAAGAATCTTGAAAAGAAGTCAATTCTTTTTTCTTTTTTTTCCCTTTCTCGTTCTTTTCTTTTGTTGTTGTGGTGGTGGTGGTGGTTGTTGTTCATGGGGCTTGAAATCTGGGACTGGGCGCTGTTGCTCAGCTCTTCAGCTGAAGACAAGTGCTCTACCACTTGAGCCATGGTGTCACTTCTGGTTTTCTGGTTGTTTATTGGAGATAAGAGTCTCATGGGCTTGCTTTGAACCATGATCTTCAGATCTCAGCCTCCTGAGTAGCTAGGATTACAAGTGTGAGCCACCCGCGCCAAGCTTCCAATTTCTATTTTTAATGAGGAATACATACTATAATGAATATATCTGTTCCTACAATATCTAAATGCTTGTAAAGATTCACAGTGTCCCATTGTTTCACATTTCTGTTTTCTTCTGCCATCCAAGTAAATCCCATCTAAACAAATCTTTTTCATAAAATAATATTAATATGTGTGCTTATTAAATGCATACTTTCATTCTACTTTGTAATTATATATGTGTGTGTATGTATATGTATACATATTAAAGAATTATCCTATGTGCTACCTCTGGGAGTTAGGATACTATCTGCATTGCTTATAACTCAGTTTTAAAATAATTAAAGGTGACTTTAATAAATGGAATCAGGTAATCAGCACTTTTCTGGAGCCCTTTTGCATTTCCCTAGAGTCCTCTGAGCCCTATATCTTGTCATTTCCTTCCATCACCAACTTTATCATTTGTTTCTTTTTTCCTCAGCTAAGGATAGGGTAAATCAAGTGAAATGATCTTCCACATTGTACCAGGTACTTTTAAACTACACTTTCCCTATGGTGCAGTGCGTACTGAATGACTCCAGAGAAGACTATAGAGGAGGTCAGTGCAGAGTGGTAGCAGTTAATCTCTCTGCTGCTCTGATATCCGACAGCTGGTCTGACATGGGCCTGGTGCCAGCAGTGTCTTTACAGGCTTTGTAGCAGAGATTATTTAAAGGAGATTAATCTCTCTAAACCCCTTATATTTTAATTATTTCTGTATGTATTTATAAAGCCTGCAGTCTGCTAGTTTCAGGACACAACTGTCTAAACCCTCATCTTTAACCTGGTTTCCTCAATCAAACAAGTATGTTTGTTACCACTGAAGACACCCGGTTGATTTGATTTTCCTTATCATTAGTTGTTTTTATTTGGAAGTTGGTTTCTTTTGGGGTTGGTTTTTTGTTTTGTTTTGTTTTTCAGTGCTGGGATCAAACCTATGCTAGTAATTGTTCTATCATTGAACTACATACTCAGTCATGTTTAGAGGTTTTTTTTGGTTTGGATTATCTGAGTGATTGCTACCATTACTGGTTTTGGGTGGTTGGGTTTTTTTTGTTTGTTTGGTTTGGGGTTTTTGTGTGTGCGGTTTTTTTTTTTTTTTTAAGATAACCAGTTATTGAGCCTTATTTTAGAATATATGCTAATAAACTAGTTCATGTTACATGGTAGAAATTGTAAGTTGTAGACATGTATACTGTGAAAGCCTCTGGATATTATTTTTTTTAAGTAGACCTTTCAGGATATTATTTAAAGGTTAGTAGAGTAGATATCCTTAATGTGTTGTGCTGTCCAGCATCTCAGGTAATTTTGTTCATCCAGGTAATGTTCTGCATGCAGGGCATACAGAACAAAGATTCTAGCATGTCCCATTTATGTTACTAACAGCCATAAAATGTTTCTTCAAACATAAGGAGACGCAGAATAAACAAATAATTATAAAGAATTTATTAGTCCGGGCGCTGGTAGCTCACACCTGTAATCCTAGCTACCCAGGAGGCTGAGATCTAAGGATCACAGTTCAAAGCTAGCCTGGGCAGGAAAGTTCATGTGAGACTCTTATCTCCAATTAACCACCAGAAAACCAGAAGTGGTGCTGTGGCTCAAGTGGTAAAGCCCTCTCCTTGAGCTGAAGAGCCCAGGGGCAGTGCCCAGGTCCAGAGTTCAAGCCCCACAACCAACAACAACAACAAAAAAAATAATTTATGAAATACTTTCTACTGGCTGTTTACAGCATTGGTGTCTAGGTACCATGGAAGTACTATCAAGTCTTTATGTAGGGAAGCAGTTTGCTTCATCTATACTGTTTCCTTTGAATTCTGATACTGAGAAAAGACTTGGGGAGCATCTTCACAAAAGTCTTCAGCTTCTGGGGAACTGCTTCTAGTACCTGTCTTGATTAGAATGTGATCATGATATATTTGTATCGTCCAATACTTGCTTTATATTATTTTGTTCTAACATGACTCTACCTTTTTTAGTTAAAAGATTACTCTCTTAGTCTTAATAATTAACTGAATGGACATATGTAACATATTTAGAGAACAGGTATGGGAAGAAATCTTAACTTTTTCTTGTGCTCTATAAGCAGAAATGGACATTAATATCTCAAAGCTTGTCATTTCTTACTCCACTTGCACAGACAACATAAATTTAAACTCCAGTAAAAATTTAAATTAGTAATTTGGCTTACTATATTATTTTGAACAAGTTCCTTAACATTGCTAGACTTGAGTTTCCTTATACATAAAATGGAGCTTTAAATCCTCCAGGGTATTAATTTCACATAAATTGACATATCTGAAAGTTTTCCGCAAAATATTATACAAGTGTAAATTTTTATTATCTCAAAAGTACCTGATAGGGCTGGGAAGGTGGCTCAGTGGTAAAGTGTTTGCCTTGTATGCACATGGCCCTGGGCTCGATTCCTCAGCACCATAGAAGCAGAAAAAGCCAGAAGTGGCACCGTGGCTCAAGTGGTAGAGCACTAGCCTGGACCTGAGGAGCTCAGGGACAGAGTTCAGGCCCCACGACCGACAGGAGAAAAAAAAGGACATTATATCAGAAAATTCGTGGGATTTTAGATATTACAGTGGAAAGTGTCTTATGCCATCTGTATATTGTGTGATTGTCTTTGAAATTACTGTTAGAGATTTTTCCTTATAGATACCTAAACAATGTAATCTACTTTGTAATTGCTTGTTTTTAAATTTATCTTTAAACATAATGTCTAGTATAGAAGCATAACCAAAAGTAAGTAAATCATAATCTAATGTAATATACCTATGTAAACAATCTATATTACTTATTCACTATAGTCTTATATTTGAACAGTATGTGCATTGTTAGTTTAAGGCATCTTAGCAGTATGCTAAAAATCTAATGAAAGCTGGGGAAATCCTTAGTTATCTGACTTAAAGACAAGTTTCAAGTAGAAGAGGGCTATTTTTAGGAAGATCCTTACAGAAGTGACAGGATCTCAGATAAATTATTGGGCTAATTTTTTTATTGTGAAAATACCATACAGAGGGGTTACAATTACATGGGCAAGATAATGAGTACATTTCTTATCAAGCATTGTTGCCTCCTTTGTTTCCCCTTCCCATCTCTTCCCATCCCCCCCATCCCTCTTGCCCCCTCCCTCCCCTCACCAAAGTTGTAAAGTTTGTTTTCAACATAACGATTTGTACATCTCATTGTTGAATGGGTCCACCTGTATCCCTATTTAAATGATTTGTTTTTTCCCTTCCCCTCCACAAATTATACCAACATCAAATACAGTGAAAGCAGGGGTTATACCATGGGAAAGGGACATACAAAGTAACAAAGAAATCATCTTATAAATACATTAGAAACAATTGCATGAAAGCAAAAACATTTGAATACTTACCTTGGGGTTCATTTCCCCTAACATCAACTTATCTGACCTTTTCTGCTTGTCTCAGACATATACTAGTTATTGCAAGTAAGGGAAACCATGGGACCTATGTTTCTTTGGGCCTGGCTTACTTCACTTAACATAATTTTTTGTAAGTCTTTCCATTTCCTACAAATGGGGCAATGTCATTCTTTCTGATGGAGGCTGACTCTACACAGAGCTCCCTATTACCCAGCAGTCCTACTTTTGGGCATTTACCCAAATGATCACAAGACCATACTAAATCTACCAGCACAACTATGTTTATTGCAGCATTATTTACCATAGCTAAATATGGAACCAACCCAGATGCCCTCAGTAGATGAATGGATCAAGAAAATGTGGTGTATATACACAATGGGCTATTCTTAAACATAGTGAAATAGGAGACTAGAGCCTAGGCAGAGTTTATTACTGTAGACAATGTGAGAAATCAGAGCTACAGTTCAAAAGAATTCAGTCAACTTCACCTGATGAAAGACAAACAAAAAATTTTAAAAGGGGTAGAAGCTGAAGACGCCATAACTTCAAAGCTGAGGATCATTTTCAGGTGCCATTGTTAGAGTTCCAAAGAAATGACCTAAAGGAAGTCAGTACAGATATAGATGTTTTGCCAGAAGATCACTGACAGATTCTAAGAGAAAGAATTACAATTTTAACACCTCAAAATACTGAAGTATCTTCACAAAAACATGATGATATACCAAGAAACTCGTGAACTCCCAGTTGTGTTTTAAAAGTATAAGCTTTAGACCCAGAAACTTAATTTAAGTTATCACCTTGTCACTTGCAAATCATGTGGCCTAGGAAAGTTATTTAAACTGAACTTCATTTCTTCACTTGTAAGATAATTTAATACCTACTTCATAAGGTTGTCATGTGGATTAAGTAAAAGGACACATATAAATTGCCTAGTGCACTGAACAGCTTTATCCACTAGTGCATTGTTTTTATTCACAACTAGTGCCTAGTCTACAAAACTCAAAATATTCAGTGGGATACGGCATGGAAGATACTGCATATACCTTTGTTATAGAATTCTAATTTGTAACTGATTTGAATGGGATGATGTGTTCTTTTAAAACTATAACAGAAATAAGACTTTAATTTGGCTCTTAATTTTATAACCAAACAAGTTATTAAGTTACCCACAGGATGGAGAAAAAACTAACGTTTATTAAGATTCTGTTCCTTTTAATACAATCATTCATTCTACTCAATAAAATCACTCACTTATTCTAGAAAAAAATAGCCATAACTGTATAGGTTTTGTTATTTTGCTGTTCCTCAGTCTCTGTCCTACTTTATTGGGTCCTCATACAAAGCAGTTCATTTCTTTAGTAAGCCCAGAAAAGAGAACAATGCCAGACTAAATTAGACAATGAAAATTAAATTACATCTTGCTTGTTTTGTAAACATTTTTTAAAATTTCCCAGAAGAGAATGAAAGCTAATGTAAAGCCACATTTGATAATATTTGAGGGCAAATAGTTCTGAAGAAAACTATAGTACTCAAAATGGATATTGTTGCTCAAAGGTACTTGGAGGGTTAAACCTCTGAGCTGTAGAAGCAGATTGTGTTTTCCTTTTGTGATCTAGGCTGACAAGACATCAGTATTCTATTCATCTGTTGGGAATTAGGCTGTTAATCCAATCAATGACTCTTGAGTGAGCTGTGGCCTACCTCCCCCACTGGGGAACAATCGGATCAAACTGCAGATTGTTTAAGAGCACTGTGCTGTCCTCATGTCAGGTGGAATTCTCAAACGTTCCCTGGTGAATTGGGGATAGGGGAAGCTGTCTTGGCCCATTTATCCTGCTCCTTAAATAACCAGGTATCTGCCTCATCCATACGAAAGCATTTGGCAGTAATGACAACAAGAATGCAATAGAAATCCATTAACTTTAACTCACAAAACTGGGTGAAAGGAAAAAATGTTTTCAAATACCCCACAAAGCAACTTATATAAAAGTTTTTCACTTTATTAATATCTTTGTACTCCTTAAGCCTTAAATCATTTTCTTGGCTACACTTTTTTATTCATTGTTTTAATTTATTTATTGTTTTATGTCATTGAATTTTCTAACTACTGCAACAAGCTCTTTTTGTGTATTTATCCTACTCCACTTGTATTTTTTGTAAGTCAGCAGGATAGAAATAAATTTTAATATAGATTATGGGAACACTAATTAAATAAAATCTTAATTTTAAAATATCTTTCTCTGAGGAATGCTAATTAAATAAAATTTTAATTTTAAAATATCTTAGTCTGAGCATACATAATTTTGACATCTTTTGCAGCCCAGCAAAATTTGATTTCTAATTACTGAGTTAATAGTCCATTAAGTACATTTGGAAATTATTATTGAACTGATTAGATAGATGTCCAGAGTTGCAATTATATTCTATAATTTGCTGTCCCAAATTTTTCCTGTTAACCAGTATGGAGAGACACAAACTGTCTTAATGCAGAATATCTAAACAAAGAGAAATTCTCAAGGAAGATATTTACTATCCAGATCTTAGTGGGAACAACCTAAAGAATAATTTTATTCTTTTCCAGCTATATTGCATAAGAGTATTCCAAAAGAATTTGTTAAACCTGCTAAAATTAACCAGTCATACCATGAATATCTTGTTATTATCTTTTACATATCCAGACTTCTAGGTAAATGCAGTACCACAGTAAGCAAGATATGCTCTTTTGCTGTATGCTAGTTCTAGTGAAGAAAACAAGAAAAACAAATAACTGAATAAGATAAATAGATAGAAAGTGGTTGGTTACTTTGAACAATGATCAGGTAAGACTTTATTGAGAAGGCAAGCTGAGAGATTAATAAAGGAAAATCATATTTAAAAATCTCTGAAACAGAAATAAGTTTGACATACCAAGAACAATCTATTTATAATATTTATACTATTCTCTGAGATAGTAAGTTTCAGGCATTGGAAGCACCTGAATTTTCTTAGAAACTTAATAAAAGTTATCTGAGCCACTATCCCTAGAAATGGTAGTTCTACAGGACTTGATGGGATGAAGCCTTCTTAATAAATATAAAGCGGAATCTTATGCTATCAATTAATATCTGACAAATAACTGACAGAATACCCAGAGTGAAGGGTTAGCTACCAAATACAAGAAGTTATAGAATAAAATAAAGTTATCTAGATTAAAATTTCATATAGTATTTTCAGTTCTGTATGGGAATAAATGCAGTTCATGTATATTTTATGTGATTCTTTATCATGATTGAAAGAATAATTACTAGAAATTTAGTTTATATACTATTATAGAAGCAAAGCCAAGTATACAAAAATCAGAAAAAGACTTTTTTTAGAGATTAGGGAAAGATTAGGGTTTAAAGAGATTATTAATGTGAAGCCAAGTATTTTTATTAAATATTTCTTGACCTGGATTTAGTAAGACACAGGGAGACAGAAAAGAAGTATAAACCATGGTCTCTGCCCTCAGGTCACTCACTGTCTGAGACAGTAAGAAGCCCATTAAATAACTGACCAACAGTTAAAAGCCAGTGTATAATCAAGTGCCATAATGAGAGATACTCTGAAAGTGGGAAAGTGATTGGGAGATTTATAGGAACCATATAGTTAGAAACATCTTTTAGCATGAACTGTGGCCTGTTAAGACAAGGTAATATTTGCTGACATGAGGGTAGGGATAGGTAACAACAGTTCAAGCAGTCTATGAAAGTGAAAGCCATATTACTGAGATTAAGGAATTTGGACTACTCTGTTTTAAATGAATGTGTTATGTGATTTTTTTAAATTTAGCATGTTCATCTAGTGACAGTTTATTGTTACTAGGGAAAGGGAATTAGGAAGGAATACCAGTGGACATAGTTATATTAATTCTAATGGGAATTGATGAAGTGTATTTGGGTAACAACTGGAAATATATATTGATTTCCAGATACTTGAATAATCTCTTTACACATTGACTTAAGGAATGTCAGAAGAAATATTAAGTTGTTACTGAAGAGGATTGAAACATCTTTAGTTGAACCTACTATTCTATAACCTAGTAGCTTATATCAAAATTATGTGATATCAGAAAGAGAGAGCAGCAAAATACAAATAGAAAAAAACAACATATGTGATTTTATTATTTGGCTTCAGGACTAAAGAAACAAAAATCACTTATATTACATTCAGAGAGAAAAGTTGAAGAAAAGTTAAAGTGCTTGTAAAACTTCATTAAGGATAGAGAAAGGAATCAAGAAGAAAAGGGATCATTTTTATTTTAGGGTAAAATGAAGTTGACAAGAAAGGCCTTAGTAGTAAGCCCTGGCAGATCACACTTGTAAACCTAGCTATTCAGGAGGCTGAGATCTGAGGATTGGGTTCAAATCCATACCAAACAGGAAAATCATGGGACTCTTATTTCCAATTGATCACCAAAAAGCTGGAAGCAGAGCTATAGCTCAAGTCACTCAGGGACAGTGTCTAGGTCTTGAGTTCAAACTCTGAGTACTAGTGTGTGCGGGTGTGCACACACGTGTGCACACACACAATCAAATGAACATGTAACAAAGTCAATCAAATAACTGAGGAATTAAACCCATTTTTTAATTTTTTTTAAATTGTTATTATAAAGGTGATATACAGAAGGGTTACAGTTAAATAAGTAATAGGTAAAGAATACATTTCTATTTTGGATGTCACAATGTTACCCCATCCTCCTCTCTTTCCCACTTTTTCTCTCCCTTTTCTACCCGAAAGTTATATAGCTTATTTTCAGTATGGTGTCTAGTGAGTACCACTGTTGCATTTGCTCACATTTTGTCCCTCCATTTCAGTTCCCCGCCCAAACATAAACAAGACAGATAAATGAAAACAAAAACAACAAAGGAAAATAACTCATTTCCATATTCTGCAGTTATTATTTTATATAATAAGAGGCACATAGGCATTTTACCTTGGTGATTAAGCCCATTTTTAAAAGCTGACTTCTGGGACTGGGAGTGTGGTTTAGTGGTAAAGTGCATGCATGAAGCACTGGGTTTGATTCCTCAATACCACATAAACAGAAAAGGCTAGAAGTGGCACTGTGGCTCATGTGATAGAGTGCTAGCTTTGAGCAAAAGAAGCTCAGGGACAGTGCCCAGACCTCTAGTTCAAGCCCCAGGACTGGCAATAAACAAACAAACAAATAAATAAAGCCGTGGCTCATTCCTGTAATCCCTAGCTACTCTGGAAGCTAAGATCTGAGGTTTAAAGCCAGCTTAGTCAAGAAACTCCATGAGACTCTTATCTCTAATTAATTAACCAACAAAAAGCTGAAAGTAGAGCTGTGGCTCAAGTGGTAGAGTGCTAGTATTGAAAAAGCCTGAAATAAACAAGTAAATAAAAGCCCGGAGACAGCACCCAGGCTCTGACTTCAAAAAGGACTAGCCAAAAAACAAACTAAAACTAAAAAACAATGGTTTCATAAGAAGAAAGTAAAATTAAAGGAAAGATAAACCAATAAAGCTCTGGCAGTGTCCTAAAGTAAGTAAAAAAAAAAAAATCTCAAAATTTTATTTATTTTTTTTACTTTTTCATCTGTAAGTGATAAGAACATTTTTTAGTGAATAAGCTTAATTTACAAATGTATTACCAAGATCATAATTTGTTCTATTAACTTGAAAACTGAAAAAAAGATTAAAGCAAACAGAAAGCTTATATGGATTTTATTTGCTGATATATTGTCCAATAACTATGCCATAAGTTTTTAGTAAAAGCACTAGAATAAATTTAGAAAATAAATGTTTAGGAGGCTGTGGAATACAGCTAACAAAAAAAAGAACATTTGCATTTCAGAATTACATCACTTAAAAACATAGCTTTTATAACTGGGTTCTGGTGGCTCACACCTGTAATCCTAGCTACTCAGGAGGCTGAGGTCTGAGAATCAAGGTTCAAAGCCAAACTGGGCAAGAATGTCTGTGAGACTCTTTATCTGCAGTAAACCACCAGAAAACCGGAAATGGTGCTGTGGACTCAAGTGGTAAAGCACTTGCCTTGAGCTGAAGAGCTCAGGGACAGTGACCAGGCCCAGAGTTCAAGTTCCACTGACCCAAAAAAAAAAAAAAATACAGCTTTTAATGCTGAATTTTTTAATTAACTGAAGGCATAGGTTTACAGTTTCCCTCTCCAGTCTATTCCGTGCTGTATATTTCAGGTACTTCACTCATGATGATACCTACTAGGTCTAGTCTTTTAGTGAATCACTCTGCTACAAAGGAGAAGCTAAGATCTGAAGATTGCAGTTCAAAGCCAGCCCAAACCGGTCTCCGGTGGCTCACGCCTGTAATCCTAGCTACTCAGGAGGCTGAGATCTGAGGATCTCGGTTCAAAGCCAGCCTGGGCAGGAAAGACTGTAAGACTCCTATCTCCAATAAACCACTAGAAAACTGGAAGTGGCACTGTAGCTCAAGTGGTAGACATTCGCCTTGAGCTGAAAAGCGCAGGGACAGCGCCCAGGCCCAGAGTTCAAGCCCCATGATGGAAGTAAAAAAACCAGCCATGGAAATCTTATCTCCAGTTAATCACCAAAAAGCTGGAAGTGGAGCTGTAGTCAAGTGTTAGAGTGCTAGCTTTGAGCATAGAAGTCATAGCTCACTATACAACACTTGCCTAACAATCATGAGGTCCTGAGTTCAAACCTTAGTACTGGTGGGAAAAAAGGGGGCAGGGGAGGGCCTAAGCACTAGTTTCTCAAATTATGGTTGCTTGAAAAAGTTCAGTAATCATTTGAAGCAGAAGTAAACAACAACAAAAAAAAACATTTAATGTTGGAGATCTATAGCTCAATAGTAGAGCCCTTTTCCTAGCTAGCATGAAGCCCTGAATTCAATCCCTAGCACCTTTAAATTTAAATATATATGCATAGTTTTGAAGAGTAAGATTATTCAGTCTCTCTGCATGATTTTTTTTTAATTTTGAAATTATGGTAATAGGAACTACACAAACATGTTGTATTTGAGAGTTTAATATCAGACACTTAATGTCTTTAACCTGCAAAAATTCAAATTTTTAGTTATATTTCTCCTTATTTCTATTTGTGTAGATTTCCCTTACTCTTTTTCGGCAGCAATATTGATATAATATAGAAATATAGATATAAACTGGGCACCAGTAATCCTTGCTACTCAGGAGTCTGAGATCTGAGGATCATGATTCAACAAAGCTAGCCCGGCAGGAAAGGCCGTGAAATTCTTATCTCCAATAAACCACCAGAAAACCAGAAGTAGGGGCTGGGAAGGTGGCTCAGTGGTAGAGCGCTTGCCTTGCATGCCTGAGCCCCTTGGTTCGATTCCTCAGCACCACATAAGCAAAAAGAAAAAAGCCGGAAGTGGCGCTGTGGCTCAAGTGGTAGAGGGCTAGCCTTGCGCTGAAGAGCTGAGGTACATTGCCCAGTCCCAGAGTTCAGGCCCCACGACTGGACCCAAAAAAAAAAAAAAGAAAACTGGAAGTAGCGCTGTGGCTCAAGTAGTAGAGCACTGCCTTGAGCTGAATTGCTCAGGGACAGCGCCCAGGCCCAGAGTTCAGGTGCCATTACCAACAACAAAGTAATGAGTTTTTTTGTTTTGTTTTGTTTTTTGGGTCCGGTCGTGGGACCTGAACTCTGGGCCTGGGCGCTGTCCCTCAGCTCTTCAGCCCAGGGCTAGCGCTCTACCGCTTGAGCCACAGCGCCACTTCCGGCTTTTTTTCCTTTTTGCTTATGTGGTGCTGAGGAATCGAACCCAGGGCCTCAGGCATGCAAGGCAAGCGCTCTACCACTGAGCCACCTTCCCAGCCCAAAGTAATGAGTTTTAATGTCAGAAGGTCCAGGGACATTGGGCAAAGTATATAATGCCTCTTGCCCCATTTTGTTCAGCTTAAAAATAGAGAATAATAAGTTGGGCTCCAGTGGTGCATGCCTATAATTCCACTACGTAGGAATCTGAGGTCTAGAGGATGACATTTGAAGTTAGTCCAGGCCAAAAAGAAAAGTTTGAGAGAATTAATTTCTTACCAACAAAAGTAGGACTAAAGGCATGGTGTAAGTAGTAGTGTGACAGGGAAAACAAAAACCCCAGGTACCATCAAAAATTAAAGAAGGAATTTATGTAATAGAATTGTTACAAAAATGGAGAAAAGAAATGAAGCTATAAGTGATACTTATAGTATAATATACTATAAGTGATGCTTATAGTACACATTGTAGGTGCTTAAGTTTTCATTATTTTCTTTGCTCAAATCTTAATTATATAGCTCCTTTTGGAAAGTGACATTCTAGATTTGTGTTGGTTTCAAATAACTGATCAAATACATTCTGCTTTTTGTTTTTTATATAAAATACTTTTTCTTAAATATATTTTTTACTTCTTAGCTTCCTTCTCTTTGTACCTATTATGAGTATTTATAGATGGTGTGAGACATAAGGCTAAGACTTCTCTTTCTCTCTGGAGGTTGCTAAAATCTACTGGTTGGCATGTAGCCCAGCCTTCTTTATGGTCATCTGTTCTCTGTGGTCTAAAATGTCTGCAACTTGCCACCTCTCTCCTATCTTCTAATTTCTGCTCACTGATATTGTTGCTGCCATGTTCCTTCTAATTACCATTAGGTTCTGCTGGCCTTCTTAACCATTCCTGCTTTTTTTATTCCTTGTTTTCTTTCTTCACTTCTCACTTTCCATATCTTTCTATTTCTTATTTCATCTAATGTTTCATAGGTAAAACTGGCCTAGCTTTCTCAAACTCTAGTGTTTCTATAAAGTGATCAACTAGTCACAATGTTTACTATATATAGTCCTGATCAGTGTTTTCTCCTAATACTTCAGGCCCTATACCAGATACTGAATGCCAAAAATAAGAAACCAAACATGTTTGGATTTTCTTTTTCTTTGCTCTTATTTAACTTTTATTGTATGCAGAATTTTGTCCTGGATAGAAGGCATAAAAGAAGTAAGGATCTATAATATTATATTATAGCATAGTCCTTGCTTTTAAGGGAGCAGAAGAACACAGATATAGTCACAAATAATATAGGGAAAGGATGTTTTAAGAAAAAGTTACAAAGGTTTTAAGTGTTTCATTTTCTATTTCTTCCTATTTAATATTGCAACACTAAAATACTTCCTTGAAAAAGAGTGGGGGGAGACGATGATGATGATGATGATGATGATGGTGCTGGTGCTCGTGCTGGTGCTGATGGTGGTGCTGGTTCTCCTCTTGGTGGTAGTCGTGGTGGTGCCTGTTTTCGAACTCAGTCTCCGTCTCTGAGAAGGGACTGGATGAAAGAGACCTTCCATGATTCTCTGCCATTTTAAATGCAGAAAATGAGTCTATCCAGTGAGCAACTAGTCACCATATGTTTAGAATGGTCCTTATAAGCACTCTTTTCCTTATGCTTTTTCGTTTAAGACTCTAGGTGTTTAAATTCCCCACATTGCCACTTGTTTATGTTCCTAATAAGTTATTAATATTTATTTGGAAACAGAAAGAATGTGGAAGACATGTGAAGGTGTTTTTATGCTTTTGTAATTTGAACCTTAAGTATTGGTGAATTTTTTTCTACATCTTAACTGCATTAGGTTATTTTATTTTTAATTCAACTGGGTATTTTTACTTTACCCTGATATATAATCCCTTACAAAGATTTCAACATGTGACCAATTCTAATTTATTTGAATAGATATGGCTGTTCTTTATAATAATTCATATTTATTAAATTTGAAAATTTCTTTTGAACTAAAAGAAAAAGAAAAAGCATAAATAACTATGACAAACAGCCCTTTTTTCATGTGGTCATTTGAAATGAAACAACCAAAAAATTTAATCAATTTAAATCTAGAAAAATTAGCTGATATGAGTTGTAAACCAGATGAGTAAAAGCTTTCACTTTTTCATTCCTGACATTCAATTCCATTTATTCTTTGTGTTATATTTTAAAATAGAATTTCTGTAAGACTGAAGTTTTGAATCCCATATTCTGAGGTTGCTGAGAAAAATGCTTAGAGTCAGAATCATGCTTCAATACAGTCTATTTTAAACACACAAAGAAGAATAATAGAGATAAAGCTTTTATAGATATAAAATAATGTGTTTTATTAAAGCATTATAATTATAGTGAATCATAATATAGTATTAATTGGCTTGAATTAGTTATTAATTAAACCTGAATAGGCTTTAATGAGTCATATTTCAAATTAATAAGTTTATTGTTGGAATATGTTTTGAATACTCATTATTTGCTAGGTATTCAAAAGCTGAATATGAGAAGTTACATTTGAATCCCTAAATAATTTTTCCTCTATTTTACCCAGATACCTAGCTTTTAGACATATCAAAGTACTTAGATATACAAATATTTCAGAGTTAAAGAAAATTCTTGGTATCTTTTTAAAAGACTGCTTCTGTTCTGTAGTACACTTGAAAGAAAATAGAATTAGAAGACAAGCTTGGTTGGCTGCCTGTCTTTCTGTTCCCAGCTTGCCAATCAATTCTGTGATTGGAGTCATGGTTCTTATGTTCATGTCTCTGCTCTAATTGATTTCTAGGTGGACATGCCCTAAGTTGAAAAATAAAATATCTCAATATTTCACATTAAGCACTAGAACACTTCAGCCCACAGCATCTGAACACAAAAGCCCCAAATTAGGCATGGTGATCTAAGGAATATAACAAATAATAAATGGATTGAGAGGTAATAGGTAAGCTATTATGCTTACAATTCTGAAAATCCTAAGTATTTTTTCTTAATTGATTTTTAGTTTTTACTGGGAAGAACTTGTTAATAACTAAGTAGCTGAATGTTAATTTTGCATATACATAAATTGAATTCAAATTCATAAAGTCCAAATGTATTTTATAGTAGCTTTATTATAAAAGTGATGTTAATTTTAGAAGTTTTAATAATTATACCTAAAGAATATAGAAAAAAAATCATCCATAATATTATACTCTGAGGTAAACCCCATTCTTCTTTTTTTCTGTAGGTAAATACACATTTTTGTCTGCAAAGTGGTATACTATATATGCCGCTGCTGCTGCTACTGCTTCTTTTTGGGGGGAGGAGGTAGAGGGTGGCTGGCCTAAGGGCTTAAACTAAAGGCCTGTGTGCTGCTTGTGAGCAGCTCAAGTCTAGTGCTTTACCATTTGAGTCACAGTTCCACTTTTGGCCTTTTGGTAATTTATTAAAGATGAGTCTCGTAGACTTTTCTGCCAGGCTGGCTTTGAACTGCAGCCCTCAGATCTCAGCCTTCTGAGTAGCTAGGATTACAGGTGTGAGCCACCAGCATCCACCTATGTGTGCTTTTTATCTACTTGTAAGTATCTTCTTATATTTATAGATACTCTTTTTAACATAGTATCTGTTGGCTCTTTATTCCATTAGTATAATTATATTCCATCATACAAATACACTGTAATCATGCCAGTGTTGATATTTTAATTATTTCTATTTTACAATATATAAACTAGATTGTAAATATTAGGAAGGCAAAGACTGTAACAGACTTAGTATAGAATAGATACCCATTCTACCTATCCTTCCTTCCTCCCTCTGTCTTTCTCTGACAGTTAACATCATCTAACATACTATTCATTTTACTTTACTTTTTGTATGTATTCCCCATACTCCCCCAGATAAAGCAAAGATTTGTTTCTGTGTTGTTCATTGTATTTTTAAGACAATGCTTATTAGCACATAGTAAGTACTCAGTAAATATTTGTTGAATTTAAGCTGTGAACATTCTCGAAGATAAATAATTGTATAAATCTCTGATTTATATATTGATGGATTAATAGTGCTTTTGAGTGCAAGGGGCCCATGGAGTCAAGAATATTTCATAATAATTCCAACATATTATTTGCCTTTTTCATACTCATTCTCCTATAACCACACAGTGGCATTTTTCAAAGCCATGTCACAAATATTATCACAACAGATTGAATTTGAAAACAAATATGAATATTTCACTAATTTCTATTAAAGAGATTTTTTTAAATATAAAACAATGCCATTCTTCCTTACTGTGTTTTCTTTTCTCATTTTTAATCTTTTTTTTTCTATGTTAGCAAGAATTTTATTCTGAAATGTTTCCTAGGGCAAATTCTTTAATCTTCAGTTAGTAAATCATCAGCATATAACCTAAGAAGTCAGTGCCTTCCATAATACTTACCCCATAATACACTGGTTACCTGTGCTGTGTTACAGCATTCTTTTCTGGCTTCACATATAGTTCACTAAATATTTTATGTATCAAGTATTTGTTTGAAATTCAGTGTTTATATAATTGAGGCTTAAATGGATGCCTCATTTAAGAAAACCATGCTGCCTTCCAAAGAATTCAATGAAAGCAATGCAAGCGATACATGATGTAGTCAGCACCGCTGACCAGCAAGCCACAGCTCACTTAGATTTTTATGTACGAATGGTAGGATAGTGCATGTTTCATTTTTCAGCTTTCAGCTGCTCACAAGGCTTGAGATATCAAGGTATATATCCCTGTAAATACAAATAAAAACCATATAAGTCCAACCTAGTTTGTCCAGTTAAATTCCTCATGTTGAATTTTGAAACTTGATGGTGGATCTCAAAGTCTTACTGTATTATTAATAATTGACATTGGTCAGAGCTGGTTTATTTATTGCTGTGTTGCTCAATTAAGCATTTAAATTGAGTTTTTCCAGGGGAGGGTTTGGAATAGAAAGTCATGTGAGTATATTTAGTTTTCTACAGACCACTTGGACTGCTGTGTGGAGAGGGGACACAGGCCAGCAGAAGTGGATGCGGGTGAGAGCAGATACTAGGCTGTTGGCAGCTCACATGGAGAGACCTGTGTGGATCACGGGCATCAAGATGCCCAGGACCCTTGTTAACATATAAGGCTCTAAGATGTCATCTATGGATGAAGCTGGGAATGTGTATTCTTTTTTATTATTATTATTATCTTTAAGTAGTTGTACAAAGAAGTTCCCATTCTACAAAACAGTATATGAATACAGAGTGCTTGACACCCATTGTCCTAACCCATTGCTCCTAACCCATCCCTTCTCTCACTTTTCTTTTTTTTTTTAATTGAAATTAAGTGATTACATCAATTTCACATGTTTCACAGTGTTGTGATACTTAGTTAAAGTCACAAATACATTTTAACCTTCACAAGGCAACATTGTCATTATCATAAAGTTTGTGAATTCTATGAGCTTTGACAGTACTTTTTTTTTTTTGTCGGTCGTGGGGCTTGAACTCTGGGCCTGAGTGCTGTCCCTCAGCTCTTCAGCTCAAGGCGAGCGCTCTACCACTTGAGCTACAGCGCCACTTCTGGTTTTCTGGTGGTTTATTGGAGATAGGAGTCTCACGGTCTTTCCTGCCCAGGCTGGCTTTGAACCAAGATCCTCAGATCTCAGCCTCCTGAGTAGCTAGGATTACAGGCATGAGCCACCAGCGCCCAGCTAGTACAATTATTTCTTCCACATCAAGTGATATTTACATTTCTTTCCTTTTGCTTAGTGTAAGCTGTTCCCTCTTTCCCTCTCATTCCTCCCTTCCCATCGCTGTCTTTGGGTTGCTTAGTTCATTTTCAGTGGAGCTTATGGTCATTCTTAATCTTTAAAGTGTTGTATATAGTAGCATGTAATGCTAGCTGCATCTGAATAAGATGAACCTGAACCTAAGAGCACTTTGTGGTCATATGACATAACCATTCTTTAGTTTCAGTTGCTTACATTGTGCTTGTTTTACTGCAGTCCTTTTCTCTATGATGTGAAAGTCAATGCAGTCATTTTAGCTGCAGTTCTCAAAGCAAACTAGTTCTTAAGAACATTGTTCAGATACAGATGTGAATCTATTTAGTTCTCTTAGAAGGATGAGGAATCAATAGAGGCTAACTTTGAGTGTTTTCTTTTCAGTAGTTTGCCTGTCCTGTTTACAGTGGTTATTTATAAATTTGCATATCATCTGTTGAAGGCATCTCTTTCTGTTGCAGTCTATTTGAAAACAGACTTTTCTGCACTTGAGAGTACAATGGCCTAAAGTATGGCTGAGAATCCTCAACTTTCCATTTGATTATAGGTGTGTGGTTATTCATTCAGGTGAAGTTTTTGTTTCGGATCAGCTCGGGTAACTTAGGAGTGGAGTCTATGGGATCTCTAAATGCATGATCATGTCATATGCAAAGAGAGGGAGAGTTTTACTTCATCTTTCCATATTTGGATCCCCTTTATATTTGCATCTTGCCTTACTGCTCTAGCTAAGCATTCTAATACTATATTGAAGAGGAGTAGACAGAGCGGACATCCTTGTCTCATTCCTAAATTTAGAGGAAATGGCTTTAGCTTTTCATGATTAAGTATAATGCCAGCTGTAGGTTTGTCATACACAGCCTTTATTATACTGAAAAATGTTCCATGGATTCCTAGTTTCTCCAGAGTTTTCATCATAAAGGGGTGTTAGATCTTGTCAAATGCTTTTTCTGCATCTGTTGAGATAACTCTGTGGTTCTTGTTCTTGCTTCTGTTGATGTAATGGATTACATTAATTGACTTGCGTATATTGAGCCAGCTTTGCATCCCTGGAATGAATCCTGTTTGATCATAGTGTATGATTTTTTTTTTTTTAAATCAGTTGTTGAAGTCAATTAGCCAGGATTTTGTTGAGAAGTTTTGTATCGATGTTGATCAAAGAAATGGATCTATAGTTCTCTTTCTTTGATAAGTCCCTGTCTGGTTTGGGGATGAGGGTTATTCTGATTTCATAGAATGAGTTTGGTAGTGAACTTTCACCTTGAATTTCATTAAAGAGTTGGAGGAGTATTGATTGGTGTGAGTTCCGCTTTGAAGGCCTTGTAGAATTGAGCTGTGAATCCATCTGGTCCTGGGCTCTTCTTGGATGGGAGGTTTCTTATTGCTGTTTCTGTTTGGATATTTGATATGGGTGTATTTAGTTGGTTTAAATCTTCTTGGTTTAGTTTACGCATATCAATATTTGCTAGAAATTGTTCCATTTCTTCCAGATTTTCAAATTTATTAGCGTAGAGATTTGAGAAGTATTCCCTTATAATGTTCTGAATCTTGAGGACCAGTGGAATAGAACTAAAGACCCACAAAAGATCCTGCAGGCCTATAGCCATCTAATCTTCGATAAGGGAGCCAAAAAAAAAATAGGGTGGAATAAAGGAAGCCTCTTCAGTTCATGGTGCTGGCAAAATTGGTTAAACACCTATAAAAAACCAAAGTTAGATCCTTATATATCACCCTGCAAAGAATCAATTCCAAATGGATCAACGACCTTGAGATAAAAGCAGATAACCTGAAAACTGGGAGAAACTTTAGGACTCCTTGTCACAGTCTGAAAATTTCTTAATAAAGACCCAGAAACACACACGCACACACAAATGTTGGAAAAATGGGATTATATTAAACTTCAGAGCATCTGCATGGCAAAGGACATAGCTAGCAAGATCAATAGAACGCCCACAGATTGGGAGATCTTCACTAGCCATTCAACAGACTAGGGCCTCATATCTAAAATATATTTGGAACTCAATAAATTAAATCCCCCAAAAATAACTACTCAAAACCACCCCATTAATAATGGACTAAAGACTTAATGAGAGACTTCTGATGAGGAAATAAGAATGGCCAATAGACATATGAAGAAATGCTCAACTTCTCTGGTCATAAAAGAAATGCAAATTAAAACCAACATTGAGATTTCACCTCACCCCAGTTAGAATGGCTATAATCAAGAAATCTAATAACAGCAGATGCTGGAGGGAATGTGGCCAAAAGGGAATGCTATTACATTGTTTGTAGTAGTGTAAACTTGTTCAGCTACTCTGGAAAGCAGTATAGAGGCTCCTCAAAGGACTACACATAGAGCTCCCCCTATGATTCAGCAATTCCACTTCTGGCTATTTACCTAAATGACTACAAACAAGGCCACACTAAAGCTACCAGCACAACTATGTTTATTGCAGGATTATTTACCATAGTTAAGATATGGAAGCAACCCAGATGCCCCTCAGTAGATGAATGGATCAAGAAAATGTGATATATTACATATATATATGGGCATGCGCGCACACGCGCGCGCACACACGCACACGCGCGTGCACACACACACACACACACACACACACAATGGAATTTCATGCTTCTATCAGAAAGAATGGCACTACCTCATTTGTAAGGAAATGGAAGGACTTGGAAAAAATCATATTAAGTGAAGTAAACCATACCCATAGAAACATAGGTCCCATGGTCTCCCCTATTTGTAATAGTATACATCTAGGATAATCTTAGCAGATGAGCAGAATACCTCAATAGCTATATACATATGACCATATAAGATGATGCTAAGCAAAATGAACTCCAAGACGTGAATACGCGAGGTTTTTCTTTATTGTTGTTCTCAATATACTATGTGATTTCTTTTTTCTTTTGTGTTTTCCCCCTATGGTTTATCCCCTGTTGTCACTATATTTGATTTTGGTACCCTGGGTATTGTGTATATGTTTATCTGAGCTAAGGAAGGGAAGGGGAACAACAAAATGGTAAGACAAAGGACAAAGGGGGGAATTTATGCAACAGCAATAATCACAAGACAGTATGTTGGAAATGATCTGTACAACTTGGGGGGCTTGGGAAACGGGAAAGAGGGAGAAAAATTAGGGAAGGGGTAACAAGTTAGACAAGAAATGTACTTACTACCTTACTTATGTAACTGTAACTCCTCAGTATATCACCTTGACAATAAAATTTTTAAAAATTAAAAAAAAGGGGCTGGGAAGGTGGCTCAGTGGTAGAGCGCTTGCCTTGAATGCATGAGGACCTGGGTTCGATTCCTCAGCACCACATAAGCAAAAAGAAAAAAAGCCAGAAGTGGCGCCGTGGCTCAAGTGGTAGAGCGCTAGCCTTGAGCTGAAGAGCTGAGGGACAGCGCCCAGGCCCAGAGTTCAGGTCCCACGACTGGACCAAAAAAAAAAAAAAAAAAAATTAAAAAAAAAAAATTGCCAGCACTCCTGTAACCTAGCTACTCAGGAGACTGAGATCTCAGGGTTCACAGTTTGAAGCCCACCCAGGCAGGAAAGTCTGAGGCTCCTATCTCCAATTAACAACCTAAAAACCAGATTTAGAACTGTAGTTCAAAGCAGCAGAATACTAACCTTGAGCAAAAAAAAAAAAAAAGCTCAGGGAAGGCTCCCAG
Source organism: Dipodomys spectabilis (assembly GCF_019054845.1). Lineage (NCBI taxonomy): Eukaryota > Metazoa > Chordata > Mammalia > Rodentia > Heteromyidae > Dipodomys > Dipodomys spectabilis. Next base: position 14,385,449 of record NW_024870696.1, read on the forward strand.
GCCCTGAGTTGAAGCCCCTCAAACTGCCTCATTCTCTAAAAGTGCTAATCCAAAAGAGAAGTTAGCCCAAAACCTGTAGCTGAAGGACATATATCTAGCAAACTACTTCAAAACCTGACTTTTTCAGACTTTCAGTTTTAGCTATCATCTGTTTAGTCACAGATCCTATAGAGAGGTAATACATTTTAACCATAGAAATACCTAAACTTGCTCAAAACTACATTTACTAACTCATAATTTTTACCACTATTTTCAGTTCTTTACAACCAGTTTGTTTCAGTGCTTTTCTTTTATGTATTGGCTAGAAACACTATTTTGGGAGGGGGGCTAGTTCTGAGGCTTGAACTCAGGGCCTGGGAACTACCCCTGAATTTTTCCTATCACTTGAGCCACAGCTCCACTTCTGGCTTTTTTCTTAGTAGTTTATTGGATATAAGAATCTCATGGACTTCCCTGCCTGGGCTGGCTTTGAACCATGATCCTCAGATCTCTGCCTCCTGAGTAGCTAAGATTACAGGCATGAGCCACCAGAGTCCAGCCTGGCTAGAAACACTATTTTTACACAAAATTTGTATTTTAAGTGTCAAATCACTGGATAGGAAAAAAAAATTCTCTTTAGCCATGTCATGGAAAAATCCAACCCTATAATACAACTCTTTTTTTTTCTTAACTACATCTCTACAACAAGCATTAGTGGAGATGGTGGCTCAAATGTGACGTAAATTAGAGCATCAGTCATTACGATCGTAAAGAAATCCAGTAACACTCAAGAGAGTTTACTTTTTTTTTTTTTTTGGTCGATCATGGGGCTTGAACTCTGGGCCTAGGCGCTGTCCCTCAGCTCTTCAGCTCAAGGCAAGCACTCTACCACGTGTTACCGCTTGAGCCACACCGCCACTTCTGGTTTTCGAGTAGTTTATTGGAGATAAGAGTCTCATGGACTTTCCTGCCTGGGCTGACTTTGAACCTCGATCCTCAGATCTCAGCCTCCTGAGTAGCTAGGATTACAGGCGTGAGCCACCGGCACCCAGCTTAAGAGAGTTTTCTGTTACAGAAAACAATTTAGAAGTATGGTATATATAGTATACACACATATGTGGGGGGGGGGGGGGGGGAGTAAGGCAGGCATCTGCACAAGGCATTGCCTAGGGTTGAAAGTCACCTGAGGCTCTTCCAAGTTCACATGGCTTTTGGCAGAATCCATGTCCTTAACTAATGTAGCAACTTGTTTATTGCATAAGGTCCAAGTTCCTGATGTTTCCACAATAGGCCTAATTTTAATGATCAAAAATATCAAAACTAGGAACCTGTGGTTCACACCTATAATCCTAATCTTCTCTCAGGAGTCTGAAGTCTGAGGATTGTGGTTGAAAGCCAGCCGGGGAAAGGAAAGTCCATAAAACTCTTATCTCCAGTTAAACCCAAAATGGGGCTGCAGCTCAAGTGGTAGAGCACTAGCCTTGAACAAAAAAGCTCAGGGACAGCACCCAGGTCCTGTGTTCAAGTCCCAGGACCAGCACAAAAAGAAAGAGGGGCTGGAAAGATGGCTCAGTGGTAGAGCGCTTGCCTTGCATGCATGAGGCCCTGGGTTCGATTCCTCAGCACCACATAAGCAGGAAAAAAAAAAACTGGCAGTGGCGCTGTGACTCAAGTGGTAGAGTGCTAGCCTTGAGCTGAAGAGCTGAGGGACAGCGCCCAGGCCCAGAGTTCAGGCCCCACGACTGGACCCAAAATAAATAAATAAATAAGAAAGAAAGAGAGAAAGCAAATTTTGAAACATGAGAGAAGACATGATATTGTTTTTGAAAAGTTGGAGGGTAGTTTTTTTAGTTTAGTGAAGAGCATTTATAGCTATGCAAGTCCAGATCACTATTCTTAACTAGGAATTGGCAGTCAATGAATTGGGAGATAGATGAGCAAAAAATAGATCATAGAATTAGACAGTATTCTGTGCTTGCAGGTGACAAAAAGATTAATTTGTCTAGGGAGCAGTTGTTGCCTTACTTACGAAAGGCAGGGATATAGCTAGAAAGACAAAAAACCAGAGTCTCTCTATCTCTAACCACTACCTGGTTCTCTGTAAATGTTTCATTCTCTCCTACTACAAATGGATTTTTCCCAAAAATGAACATTGTCATTTGCAGTTTAGAACTTATATCTTTCCATTGTTCTTGTGACAAAATATACTCAACAAAATTTGTCCTTTTTAAGTATACAGCTTAGTGGCATTATATTCATTTGTACTGTTGTGTAACTATCACTCACTATCATCAACTGAAACTTTGCACTGGTTAAACACTAACTCCCATGCTTCCCTTCCTACCCTGCCCACCCTGTTAACGACTATTTTACTTGCGTTCTCTATGAATTTGATTTCTCTGGGTGTGACATGTAAGTAGAATCATACAATATTTGCCTTTTGTTTCTGATTTATTTCACTATACTCTAGTTTTGCTCAGAGTAAATGACCTTCCTGACACAGTTCCATCCCATAGTCCATTTTGAAAAATCCTGAGAGAAAACTCTTTAATTTTTAGTCATGGCTCTGATAGCACATTTGCTTCAAGTTCAAGATGGCAACAGATTCTGTGATCTGTTGTTTGGGTTACATAGCCATCTTAAAAACTTCATCAAGCCCCTGCTTTCTCTAAAATAGTACCTCACACTACTCAAGTGCCTAACTCTTACTTTTGTTGCTTTCTTTCCATGCATTCACCACCTGAGCCTTGTTTCTCAGTTCTGTTTAAGACAGGGTCTGCTATGTTGCCTACACTTGCCTTGAAATCATGGGCTCCAGTAATTTCCCTGCCTCTGCTCCCAAGTAGCCAGAATTATAAGCATGTATCACAGTGCCCAGCTTACTGCCTAGAATATAAGATTTCTAGCATCAGAGGTGTTCTCTATCTCATTCATGTCTGTGTTCCCAGTGCCAGGAACCACCATGACTCGGGACATTATAGGAACTCATAATATATTTTTAATTAGAAACTGGACTGGAGAATACATACTTAGTGTTTATTGATAAAATGAGCAAAGCTATATGAGCTGAGTGCCAGTGGCTCCACACCTATAATCCTAACTACTTAGTAGACCGAGATCTGAAGATTAAGGTCCAAAGTAAGCCCAGGCAGAAAAGTCTTAATTGACCAGCAAAATAGTTTTCATTATCCTTGTCTTTTTGTACACTTCTAAAATGTATTACTTGTTTCTTTTACAGGACAATGAAGGCCAAACAGCTCTTCATTATGGTAAGATATTTTATCCAACCTAGCAGAAATAATAACTTTTGTTGATGATCTGTTAAAATTCTTAGATGCAGTCACACTAAATTAAGCATTTCTGCACCACCATCAGAAATAGAGATTCCTTCAGCCCCCCGTTGAAAATTCATATTGTATAATTGGTATTGTCAGCGATATCTAAGATGCCAGTCATTATCACAGTAGAATCTATATCTCTCCTATAAGAACTACTTCCTTTAATGTACAGTAGCTCCTTTATCTGAAGGTTGTTTTGTTTTTGCTGTTTTAACTACCATTGATCAACTGTGGTCCAAAAGTATGAAATGTTCTAAAAATTACATTAATAATAATTTTTAAATACCACACTGTTCTGAGTAGGGTGATGAAATTCTACACCATTCTTCTGTAGCAACCTGGAAGATTAATCATTCCTTTATCAGCCTATTCATGCTGCATTCACACATTTGTTGCTTAGTAGTGGTCTCAGTTAATCAGATCAATCAGATCACAATGCTTGTGTTCAATTGACAGTTTAATAGTAGTCTAACATATCACAGTATTTGGGGCATTCCTATATCTTATCATAGAGGCATTGTGTCATTTCATATCATCACAAGAAAAATGATGAGTGCAGGGTAATAAGATACTTAAAGAGAAACCATATTTAAATAGCTTCTTTATAGTATATAGTTATCATTATTTTGCTTTGTCAGTTATTGCTATTAATATCTTACTGTCTCTAATTTGTAAATTAAGCCTTACCATAGGTAGTATATGTTGGAAAAAGTGTACATATATAGGAGTTGATACTATCTGAGGTTTGCCAGACCCTGTTTCAATTGAAAAGGGTAAGCCAGTAGGTTTTGAGTCGCTTGCTATACAACAACAGATAACCAGGACAACTTACCACTCATGTAAATCAATATGAAATAGATTGAAGTTAAAACAGAAAAAAGAAAACATTTAAACATTTAAAAAATACTGAATATGAAATGTTTCTTTCCAAAGCACAAAAAGTACATACTATAAATTTTGATAATTTGACTATAAGTTTGAAACTTCTATAAAACAAAGCAAAATAAAAATGCAAGCTAAAGACAAGAAAATACTATGATGCAGATAACCTCCATAGGCTTAGTTTTTGCAATATAAAGACTACATCTACTTAGTCAATGATAATAACAACCCGTAGAAAAATAGCCCCCCCAAAAAAATCAGTGATCAATTAACAAATGAGAAGACCCATACAGTGCATAAAAACAAGAAAAGATTATTAACCTCATCTTTTACCTATCAAGAACTACTTGCCTGCAGTCAAATTAGCCCAACTTCATTGTCATAGGCAAAAGACAAAGAAATTCTTGCATCAGAGACTAAAACTTTATTATCTATAACACAGGGTACTGAGACTGCATGCATTATGTGTTGCAGCTTAAGAATCCTAATCTTTTTTGTTTTGTTTTTTTGTCAGTCTTGGGCTTGAACTCTGGGCCTGGGTACTATCCCTGAGCTCTTCAGCTCAAGGCCAGTGCTCTCCCACTTGCGCCACCATGCCACTTCTGATTTTCTGATGGTTAATTGGAGATGAGTCTCACGGACTTTCCTTCCCGGGCTGGCTTTGAACCGCAATCCTCAGATCTCAGCCTCCTGAGTTGCTAGGATTACAGGCATGAGCCACTGGCGCCAGGCCGGAACCCTAATCTTAAGAAATCTTTTATTATGAGCTTCAAGAAACCTGCCTGATTCTTGCCCTAATGAACATATTTTTATTATGTTGGTCAGTAGATAAGTCTGCTTCTGCTCTGGACAGAAACACTATCCCTTTTCTGTTTACGCGTGTGAGTCCTCTACCACTTGAGCCACAGTTCCACTTCTAACTTTTGGTGCTTAATTAGAGGTAAGAGTCTCATAAACTTTGCTGCCCAGGCTGGCTTCAAAATGCTATCCTCAGATCTCAGCCTCCTGAGTAGCTAGGATTACAGGTGTGAGCCACCAGTGCCTGGTTAGAAACATTATCTTTTTTTTTTTTTTTAGAAACATTATCTTTTAATTGTCCAAGGCTGTTCAATATACAAACATGTTTGAAAACATAGTCTAGAACAAAAGCTGTCAGTACTTCTGCTCATAAAGTAAGCAGAAACATGAGAGACACTTGGAGAACTGTCTGCAAACAGCATATTCATATTAAATATTCAAGCATATTCATATTAAAATATTTAGATATAACTTCACATTGGCCCATCAGCAGCATGTAAACAATGTAAACATCTAAAATATTAGGACTATGTGGAGCATAGTGTGAAGCAACAAGAACTGATACATTGCTGATATAAGTGTCAACTGGTACAACTAATTAGAGAACAGTTTAGCAAAATGTCGTAAGGTTGAAGGCAAACGTATCTTTTTTTTTTTCTTTTTTTTTGGGGGGGGGGTCCAGTCGTGGGGCCTGAACTCTGGTCCTGGGCGCTGTCCCTCAGCTCTTCAGCTCAAGGCTAGCACTCTACCACTTGAGCCATAGCGCCACTTCCAGCTTTTTTTTTTCTGCTTATGTGGTGCTGAGGAATCGAACCCAGGGCCTCATGCATGCAAGGCAAGCGCTCTACCACTGAGCCACCTTTCCAGCCCGGCAAACATATCTTAAAATCCTGCAATTCAAGTCATAGGCATATGCCTTACTGCGACATTGTTTGTAATAGGCAAGATCTTGTTTTCTATATTCCTCTATTGAGGCAAAATATATATACATATATACACATATAAAACATTATACATGTTAACATATTATATATTATTTTTATATTACTATTTATATAATTAATGTTATATATGAGAGATATAGATGTATTTATATATAATATCAACACCTTTGAAAGAACTATTAATATGTATATGTACATGACTAGGGGCCCAAAATTCAATCCTGCACCACAAAAAAAATGTATATATACAATATAGTAAAGGCTAATCTTGAGGCTTCTGGCTTAAAAAAAAGCTGTCTATAAAGTAGCTATTGTTTTCCCATTTTATAAATCAGGGAAGCAAAACCCAAAGGGATTAATAAACTTTCCTGAAAACCCATGAATTCAAACCCACATCTCTAGATTTACTAGACGTGAGACCCTTCCAAGTCTTCTTCCATAGAACTCATTCTTCAAACTTGTTCTTGTGGTATATCTGTCATATAGCTCTTCTAACATTACCAAAAGCTGTCTGTTATAAACCTTAACTTTTTTCTTCTTTTTTTTGGTGCATCCTGGGGCCTGAACTCTAGGCCTAGGTGCTGTCCCTCAGCTCTTCAGCTCAAGGCTAACACTCTACCACTTGAGCCACAATGCCACTTCCAGCTTTTTCTGCTTATGTAGTGCTGAGGGCTTCATGCATGCATACAAGGCAAGCACTCTACCACTGAGCCACTTTCCCTTAACTTTTGGCTCCAAAAGAAACATTTCTCAGCCACCCCTGTATCTGTGATGCTGTTCTGAAATAAACAAGCATAAAAGTCAGAGAACCACAGAGTCAGAAAAGAGAAGAAACCTTTCACTGATTTGTAAGGCCTTCAGCACAAAATCCAGGGCTACTCTTCTCCTGATACCTTCCTTCAAGAAGTTTATTTCCTCTTACTCCAAATATGAGTTGTAAGGTCTGGAGATCGCCCCTTTGCTTACAAAGTCAACCCCTGCCATTGCACCCACATGTTCTAGAGTCATTTCTTATTTTCATCCCTTCATTCCTTCTTTCTTTCGTTCAGACATTTTTAAAATGCCTTCTCTGTGGTAGGTGATTTTTTTCCTTACAGAAAATGTCACAATAGCTAAACCAGACGGTTATGTGCCCATGAGAATCTAGATGAGTCATTCTGTCATTCCTGGCTAAGCACAAGGGGTGACTGACTTTATGGATGTGGGAACATGTCCATTTAAGTTTGATATATGTAAAATGCATTCATAGATAGTAACAAAGTAAGGTTTTTAAATTTTTTATTGTTAATATAAAAGTGATTACAGAGGGGTTACACTTACATAAGTTAAGTAAAGAACACATTTCTTTTTGGAAAATGTTATGCCTTCCCTTGCTCTCTCCCAGTTTTCCCTCCCATTCCCACCCACAAGTTGTATAGCTCATTTTCAACATAGTGTCTGTCTATTGAGTGCCACTACTACTCTTGTTTACCCTGTGTCCCTCCATTTCTGTGCCGGGATCCCCTTGCCCTCCCAAAGACACAAATGAACAAACAAGACAAAAATAAAGGAAAACATCAACAAATAAAAAAACCTCGTTTCCATTCCCTGGACAGAGTAGGTCTTTTTTTAAAGCTCTTTCTGACTGGTTTTATAGTAAGTTATATTTTCTGTGTACTAACTGAAAAAAATCTCTAAGATATATTACTAAGTAAAAGAATTAAGCCATAGAACAGTATATACATAGTGAGTTACTATGACTAAATACATATTCACTAATAGGTATGTAAGATATCCTTGGACAGTTATACAAAAAGCCAGTAATATTGGTTGCCTAAGGAAAAAAATAGTTGTAAAACTACAATACAATAATAATATAGAAACTTTTTCCTTTTTCTGTTTTTTTCTTTTTTATTTTTTTTTTGGTCAGCCTGGGCCTTGAACTCAGGCAGGGCTTGGGCTTCTTTTGCTCAAGGCTAGCACTCTACCACTTGAATGCCACTTCTGGCTTTTTCTGTTTATGTGGTACTGAGGGATCGAACCCAAGGTTATATACATGTTAGGCAAGAATTCTGCCACTAAGCCACACTGCCAGCCCCTAGAAACTTTTTCCGATAAACTCTTTTGTTAATTTCTATATTTGGAGTCATATGTATTTATTTCCTGTGTGAATTAAAACTTACCATGAGTTTTTTGTTTTCTGTGTCCTGTAACTATCCTTTGAGTTTTATTGGGGGAAGGAGCAGTACTTGGAATTGAACTCAAGGCTTGCTAGACAGTCAGGCACTCTTCCACTTGAGCCATGCCTCCAGCACTATTTTGCTATAGTTATTATTGAGGTAAGGTCTCACTGTATGCCCAAGTCAGCCTGCATTGTGATCTTCCTTTTGTTTTTGCCTACTGGGGATGACAGGTTCATACCACTGCATCTGTCCTTTGTGTTTTCCCTGCAGTTGGATGAGCAGGCATATATCATGAGTCCAGCCATTTGTTCAGACAGTCTTGTAAACTTTTATGCTAGAGCTGACCTCAAACCTCCATCCCCTGATCTCTGCCTCCCAACTCTCGCTAGGATTACTAATTACAAGCTTGAAATACCTAATGTGTAGGTTTGGGGAGTAGAGGTTGCCTCAAGGACAGAGTCTCACTATATGGCCCAGGCTGGCCTTGCTCAAATTCTAACCTTCCTTCCTTAGCCTCCAAAAGCTAAGATTATATGAGTATTCCTCCCTGCCAGTTCTATATTTTTAATTATGCTTTATTCATTCAACAAATATTTATTGAATACTCACTTGCTTGGTAAAATACACAGCAATATCTTAGAGAAAGTGATTACAAGAGAGTAAACAGGCTCTGCTAGAGCATAGGTAACAGGGAAGGGTTAATAGGGAGGAACTTCTTTTATGCATGTATGAAAATAGAACAATGAGCCAGGTGACTGTGGCTCTAATCTGTATTTCTAGCTACTCAGGGGGCTGAGACCTTGAGTAACACAGTTTGAAGCCAGCCCAGGCAAAAGAAACCAGGAGATTCTCTTCAAAATAACCTGCAAAGTGGCAAACTTGGAGGCATGGCATCTATTATATATGACATAGTAGTCTGCAGGCATATTTTATCCATTTAGTCATTTAATACCATTTAACTCTTTATTTAGGAGGTACTCAATAGCTTTGTTAATTTGATTTGATTTTAGGGTCCTCACTGAGTCTTGGAACTTTCATAAAACTCTAAGTGCAGTTAAACCCAGTAAGTGCAGACAGTATTGGGGAGGTCTTTAGGGGCTTAGCTATTATTTTTTATGAATTACAGCTGAGCTTGACAGCTGTCCTTGTGTTGACAGCTCTTCTGATTAGATCAGTTGTCAAACTCCATCCTTAAGCAGGTTGTAAATCCTGGTTTCTTTGGATTAAAACTGGGTCAGAGCCAATCACAGGTTAACTAGAGGCCAGCATTGTACTACCACATGTCCTTATTCATTCTAATGGTTTTTATACAGTAGCATATTTAAATTCTTATTTGCCTGTGTTTTACCTAAGTGTTTTGAATCTTCAGATACTAGCCTACATGTTATTTTGTTATTAAACATGATCTTTGCTGATGTGCATATTGGTATAAGTGTGTTCTTCCTTATAAATGGCCTGTTGGTCTTCCCCTCCTCTTCCTCCACTGGGAATACATTAGTATCATCGCATGTGTATCTCCCAAGGGAAATCAAGGTTTTTTCTTACACATTTGGTCATGTGATTACAGAGTGGGCAGGCTTTGTATCCTCATGAGCCCTCAGTCTTCCACGTAAAGCACCATCTGTTCTGTTCACTCTACACTTACAGGGCAGTGGGAGGAGGCATTAGAGTGAAAATAAATAAAATAAAAAAAGAAAGAAATTCATCATCAAAACCCTGAGGATTAATGGAGTCAGAAGGCTCACTGCTGTGAATGAAAATTCATCTTCACCTGTGCCAGTGTCAGGGCTGACTCTATGGCACTTGACAAATAGAGGTTCCCAGGGTACCATAAATTCAGCAACTGGACTACTCCCTGTAGACCTGCTCAAGCTTTTCTGAGATGGGCTTATGACTGGTTTTGTATTTCCCAGCACATTGTGGACACCGGTATATTTCCTCATTAATTTGGTGAAATGTTAGCACTCTCCATCTCATCCCTCTCTCATCATCGTTGCCTTTGATTTAAGGGGGTATGCAGCTTAAGCATTTCTGAAATACAACTCTACTTTGTGACTAGTACTTCACTGAAGATGCAGAGAAATGAATTAACTAATGTATTTGATTAACTGCTAACTTGTTAACACTGTGCTCAATGAAGAGTAGAATACAAAAGAGTATATATTCAAGTAGCTTACTATCTGACTGGAACTACCAAGTACATTTTCCATCAACCATTTGTTGAGCACCTATGTGGACCAGTTTCCACAGGTACTGCCTGTGCCCTCCTCATATCAGAATAAGATTCACAGGTGTGGCTTAAAAGTAGGCACCTCATCATTCAAGTCAGTGTCTTCTTTTTTTTTGTCTTTTTTTTTTTTTGGTCTGTACTACAGTATCCTGCTTGTTTACCTTAATGTGAGTCTATTTTTGCATAAACCCAATCACTTGTTAATAAAATTCCTTTAATATAGATACCATATCCCTTGCGTGGAAGTACTTTTTTGCAGCTCTTAATTCCAAATATAAATTTCACTTTACAGCCAGATTTCAGCTAAAATTTCACTCATATCTGTCAATTAAGAAAATTGTTATACAACTCAGATAACATTTTCTAGATGATTGGCTTTAGCCCTGGAGATGTAGAATTTAAATTTTAAGTTCCGTTCCTGGGTTGGTAGCCATAGATTATATCATATCTCACTGCTTCATCATACAGGACACATGGAACTAATGTCCCTTTGTTTTAAAGGACCATTCTTTGTGTCTTCAGCTATAACTCACGTCTACTTCGCCCTGATTCTCATGCTTAAGTTTTGGGTCAGATTCAAAACTAAGTGTGATTTGATAGGTTATGTTGATTATTATCCTGAGTTGTAGATTTGTACACTGAGAAGTTTATTCTTGTGATACTGCTTTTAAAGTTAATCAAATATTCCCTACAGTAAGTTAAGACTGATAGCTGTGGAATAATGGTTAAGTGATTATTGTTCAAAGTACAGATATTATATAGCTAGTTCTTAGCAGAATCCTCTCTTGCAGCTACCTGATAGAGGCAATGTATCTTTTTCTTGTATTTTATAAGAATTGTCTTCCATTTAAATATAATGTGGTGTGCAGTGTTTCATCGTAAAACTCCTATGAAATCTAAAATATATATTTAAATGATTTTGAGAGACACCTTTCATTTTCTTTTTTTTTTTTACTAATTTTGTTATTAATATGTTGAACAGAGGGGCTACCAAATTTTTCAGTGTAAGCTGGAGTACTGGTGGTGTAGCTCAATGGTACAGTGTATATTTATCATGAGTAAGGCACAGTCAGTCCCCTACACCACAAGAAGACTAGAGGCATGGTTCAAGTGGTAAGAAGCCAGCCATGAACATGAATCAAGATGTCCTGATACAAACTCTTGTATCAGCACACACAAAAAACAAGTTCACCCCCTGTACCACACAGATATTCTCAAAAGAATGATATATTCCCTTCCTAAACACCTTCTCTTTGATCTTTTAGCAAAGACAGTTCTGTCTCTGCCCTCTTCCCTCTCTGTACCATCCTTCAAGATGCAGAGTACTTCTTGAGACTCAAGCACTCTCCAAATATACTCTCTCAGCCAGTCCAGTTGTCACGGGATTGAAATAGGCAAGTTTTGCTTCCTTCAACCTTTTCTCTATTCTCTACTCATTCATTTATCAAATAGTAGTTTAATTTTTGTAGTCCTAATAACCATCTAAGAAATCTCACGCCACTGAAGGCAGAGATAGGGTTCTCTAGTGATCTAATGTTACCTCAGAAAATGTTTGCCTTCTTATCTCTGAGGCCTATATGTTTGTGCACTACACAGCTTGGTAAACTCATTGCGATAACTAATACAATCACCAAAGCTACTCTAAATTTATAACCCACCACAGCCTGGTTTCTACTATTTTCTCTTGTCTGTTTCACAGCATTTAGCCAGCAAGCACTCAGCTGGCGGCATCCACGTGGGGGATGCCTAGGGAAGCCAGCAAAACATTTCATCTTTTACCAAAAGAGGCAATGTTTTACAAGTAAATCATTGAAAACCAATTTTTTTTTCAGTTGTGGGGCTTGAACTCTGGGCCTCGGTACTGTCCCCCAGCTCTTCAGCCCAAGGCCCTGCCACTTGAGCCCAGTGCCACTTCTGGTTTTCTGGTGGTTTAGTGGAGATAAGAGTCTCACGGACTTTCGTGCCTGGGCCGGCTTTGAACTGTGATCCTCAGATCTCAGTCTCCTGAGTAGCTAGGATTACAGGCGTGAGCCACCACCACCCAGCTGAAAACCAAATCCATAAGAGAGTTTTACTTCCACTTAAGATGTAGGAGAAATTGCAAGAGAACTTTGCCCACACACCAACAAGCTACAAAAATCTTAACTTTTTGTGAACTCCTAAGAGAACAGAGATTACAAAGCCCCCAGAGAGTGGCAAAACATATAAAAGACCAACAAGCTATTTTTGCTTTGGCAGAGCAAAGGGAGCCACCATAAAAGTAAATTTTAAAAATAGCTAACATTAATATTCTTAAAGTTAGCTACCATAACGTAACTAGAAACCTGAGACCCAGAGGAGACCTCACTCAGCATGCTTTTCTCATTACTAGAGCTCATGAGAGGAATCAAAAAAGGTAAGCATGCTCATGACACAGGCATGGAACCCTTTGCTTTCCTGAATTTAAAAAACATATATTTTTTTTTTCAATCAATATATTTTGAGACAAGGTCTCACTATGTAACCCAGGTTGGCCTAAAACGTATGATTCCCATCAGCACCTCCTCAGTGCTGGATTGCAGGTATGAAACCCTATTGTTGGCCTTACATTTTTTTTTTTGATATATAAAACTTATACATATTATATACATGATGTTTTGAAGTAGATATGCATTATACATGCATTATTAACTCACATGCTTTTATGTGTGGTTACAGCACTTAAAATCAACTCTTTTAGTCACTTTCAAAAATACAGCACATTATTAATTATAATGACCATATTGTAAGTCTTTCACACATACAAAGGCGAAATCCTTAAGCCACTGAGGAAACAAACTCCTTTGTCCTTTCTTCCTGTCTCATGGCCCAAGCCGGTTCAGGATACCTTACTGGTTCAAAGCAAAGATGAAAGATTCTTGCCACTAGGGGGCAGGGCAGAAAGCTCTCCAGCCCAAAACACCACTCTCCTCTCCCCTCTCCCCCTCCCCCCCTCCGCCCTCCTCTCTCTCCCCTTTTCTCCCTCTCTCCCTCCTGATGTTTGGGGAATGGTGAGGAACCACTGAGAAATCCCCACCTTTGAGGCTAAGACCAGTACAATTGCGGGGGTGGGGGCGGGGGGTGTGGACTCACATCTCATTCCTACCGTGAGTAGTAAGCAGCAGTGTTCAGTCTACTGATAGAAGAGAGCAGAAGCATAGAGAGATTTCCTCTGTGATTCAGACATGCAGAGACTGCTAAAGCCAGGGGTTAAAGAATACTGAAAAACACTGACATGGAGATCCTATGCCAAGCATGAAATTTTTTTAATTTTTTTTTATTTTTTTGTTTTTGGTCATGGGGCTTGAACTCTGGGCCTGGGCACTATCCCTCAGCTCTTCAGCTAGCGCTGTACCACTTGAGTTGTAGCACCTCTTGCGGTTTTCTGAGTGGTTTGTTGGAAATAAGCATCTCACGGACTTTCCTGCCCAGCCTGACTTTGAACCGAGATCCTCAGATCTCAGCCTTCTGAATAGCTCGGATTACAGGCATGAGCCACTGGCCCCAGGCCAGCATGGAAGACTATGGTGCCCTAAAGTTACTTATAGCAATGTCAAACCCAAGCTGAGTTCAAATAGTAACTAAATTGACCCAAAACTCACAATGAAGTACTGACAGAAAACTCACACTAGAGTCCTGACAGAAGAGATAGACCTGTTTGGAGATAGATGTATATAGTGTGCTCGCTCTCTTTCTCTGTGTGTGTGTATGTGTGCGCGCGCTCGCGTGTGCTCGCGTGCGTGTAGTAGAGCACTAGCCTTGAGCAAAAGAAGCTCAGGGCCAGTGCCCATGCCCAGAGATCAAGCCCCAGAACTGGCAAAACAACAACAAAAAAATAATAATAATAACAATGTAACAACAGTGATTTAAAAAAACAATTAACTTGAGTTTATACTACGCCAGACCTGTTAAGGATACAGGTAAGTTCTTGCTCTGAGAAGTGTACCACAGTGGTGTCCGCTAGCTCACTTGCTCATTCTCCCCCTGCACCCCCCACGGTGCTTGGCATTAGGGGAAGGAGGAAACTGAGAAAAAGCATTTGGCCTTTCACTGTTATTTTGTGTGTGTGTGTGTGTGTGTGTGTGTGTTTTGGGGGGGGGGGGTCCGATTGTGGGGCCTGAACTCTGGGCCTAGGCACTGTCCCTCAGCTCTTCAGCTCAAGGCTAGCGCTCTACCACTTGAGCCACAGCGCCACTTCTGGCTTTTTTCTTTTTTCTTATGTGGTGCTGAGGAATCGAACCAAGGGCCTCATGCATGCAAGGCAAGCGCTCTACCACTGAGCCACCTTCCCAGCCCTGGCTTTTCACTGTTAAAGATCACATTAACTGTTGATTTCTTCACGATGTATGCGTATGTATATAGATGTATAAAGATATCTACATATATATATATAGAGAGAGAGAGAGAGAGAGAGAGAGATTTGCTTCAGGTTCTGCTGCTCTACATTCAACATAAAAGAGTGGAATGCAAAAAAAGAAAGAGGGCTGGGAAGGTAGTTTAGTGGTAGAGTGCTTGCCTAGCATACATGAAGCCCTGGGTTCGATTCCTCAATACCACATATAAACAGGAAAAGCCAGGAGTGGCACTATGGCTCAAGTGGTAGAGCGCTAGCCTTGAGCATAAGAAGCTCAGGGACAGTACCCAGCCCTAAGTTCAAGCCCCAGGACTAGAAAAAAAAAGGGGGGAGGGAAACAAGAAGAAAAGAAATCAGGTTATAGAGCAAGTGGACAAAAATTCAAGGATATAACAGATTCACATAAGACCATACCTTCATTTAATTTTAATAGAACACTTCATCTAATAAGCAATACATGTTATTTTAAGTGCACACCAAATTTTCATCGTGTTCCATGAGGTGTAGACCATACTATGGACTATTTAAAAAAAAAAAAAACACTCCACAAGCCAGGCATAGTACTACACTCCTATAGCCTACTCCTATAGACAGGGAAAATAGAACAGCCTATGCTAAAGAGTACAAAATGATTTCAAGTAAAAAAGAAAAGAAAAACTGATCTCCTGAACCATAAGAGAAGCAGAAATTTGAGCTGTCTTAAATAAAAATTTTAAAAACTTCTTCGTAAATGTAAAGTCATTTTTAGAAAATATATACTATCAAAGTCCTCTCTCAAAAAAGAAAAAGAAATCTGGATGGCCCTGTATCTGTTGCAGAGATTGATTTGGTTATTCAAAATTCCCACAGTAACATCTGCAAGTTTCAGTTGTTTCTGATGGTGAGTTCTATTAAATGTTTAAAGAAGAAAGAACATTTTCCAATATAAAGCTAGAATTACCTTGATACCATACAAGGAAAAAGCATTAAAGAAAAAGAAAGCTTGCTGGGCTCCAGTGGCTCACACCTGTAATCCTAGCTACTCAGGAGGCTGAGATCTGAGGACCGCAGTTCAAAGCCAGTCGGGGCAGGAAAGTCTGGGAAACTCTGATCTCCAATAAACCACCAGAAAATTGGAAGTGGTGTTGTAGCTCAAGTCGTAGAATGCTAGCCTTGAGCTGAAGAGCTGAGGGACAGCGCTCAGGCCCAGAGTTCAAGCCCCCCGACCAACCCCCCCAAAAAAAAAGCTTGCTCAAATGAAGTGTATTCATTATCTTACTCATGTAACTGTAACCCCTTTGTACAGTATCTTTACAATAAAAATATATATTAAAAAAGTTATAGGTTAATATCCTATATGAACATAGATGAAGAAATCTTTAGTAAGTTATTAGCAATTAGACCTCAGCCAGTTATAAGAAAGACAATAATTATGATCAAATAAGTGTAGAATTAGAATGCATGTAGACATGGCAGTTGAAAATTATTGTATTATACCATATCAACCTATTAAAAAATAAAGAACAAAAAAATCACTTCAATGTTTGTAGAAAAAGCTGTTGATAAAATTCAACCTCCCTTTGGTTAAAACAACACAGCAAAACAGGAATATCAGGAACTTGGTCATCATGAGGAAATCACAGCTAATGTGATCTTTAACATTGAAAGGCCAAATGCTTTTTCTCAGTTTCCTCCTTCGCCTATCTATTCTTTAAATAGAATCATACTAAATGTATTGTCCTGACTTGCTTTTTTCCTTCAACATTTTATTTTAGAGATAAACCTGTGAAGTTCATTAGTTTTCAATATTGTATGGGATTTCTCTATACAAGTAAGCAGTGTTTTATTTCTACCTGTTACTACCATTTGTGAGCATTTGGGATGTTTACATTTGTGGTCTATTACAGCTTTCTCTTGGAAAGCTTATGCAAAGGTTCTGTGGAGCATAAAACTCAGAGTTTCATGATGTGTTTGTTTAAGTTTAATGTTCAATGCCAAGTTGCTGTCCAAAGTAACTGTACCTCAGTGTGTACTGTAGGAATCTGAATGGGAGTTTCCCTTGCTGTAGGCTTCCTCAATATTTCCCATTATCAAAGGTTTCAGGAAGTGGTGCTGTAGCTCAAGTGGTAGAACACTAGCCTTGAGCACAAAGAGGCTCAGGGACAGTGCCCCACAACTGACAAAAACAGAAACAAAAAAAAAAAACAAACTTGGTTTCAAAGGTTTCAACAGATTTAGTTGGGTATGAAATGGTATCTCATAGTTTTAATTTTCATTTATTTGATTAGTAAAGTACTCATTTTTTAACCTTTTACCATTTATGTTTAATTTTGTGTGAAATGTATTTTTTTTGCCTTTTCAGCCTATCTGATTATTAGGCCTTTGTTTCCTCAGTGATTGATGACAGATTTGTCATAGTCAAAGTCTTATGGTTATGCAGAATAGATACTTCTCTGCCCTATCATTTAGTCTGTTTGTCCATTCAGTGGAATGCCATCCACCTTTGTAATAAGTCTTAATATCTACAAGCCATTTTCCCTTCCTTCTGTCTTAGACTTGTCAGTGGTAACATTTCTACTTTATTAAAGTTTTACAGAGCAGTGGGTCCAATGACTAGACCAGCTTTTTCCCCTGTATATTCATTTTAAAGTTCTGTTAGTAAAACATTTACTCCATCTTAAAAGACAAATAAATGATATAAATAAACATTAATATAATGAAATAAAATAATAAAATAAATAATGAAATAATAGTAATAAATAATAAAACACATGTAGCCTTTTGACATGGCAAGCACACCTATCATTCTGAAATAAAAATCAACATAAAATATACTTAGGTGATGTATTTTTTATTCTTTGCCATTGTTCTAGCCTTAAAGAATAGTCAACAGTCCTCACAAGTTATATATATATATGAATGTGTATGTATAATGTATATTGGGGGGGGGGGGTGGTCATGAGGCCTGAACTCTGGGCCTAGGCGCTATCCCTCAGCTCTTCAGGTTAAGGCTAGTACTCTACTACTTGAGCCAGAGCACCACTTCTGGCCTTCTGCTTATGTGGTGCTGAGGAATTGAACCCAGGGCCTCATGCATGTGAGGCAAGCACTCTATCACTGAGCCACCTTCCCAGCCCTGATATATATTTTTTTAAGCAACCAAAAAGGTATATTTGATTTTTGAAAGATTTCAAAATCCAGTAATGAGCCACAGTTAACATTACAAGGCCTGATCATCCTTAAGGTACTGCTAGCTGCTCACTGTTCAGTGATCTTTATTGCTCACCACTTGCCTTCCCTGCTCAAGTGAAGTCATTTCTCTGTCTCACTGTAAACTTTTCTTTGTATTTGTCGATTTTCCTTACAGCTGCTGCCTGTGAATTTTTGGATATTGTGGAGCTGCTGCTCCAATCTGGCGCTGACCCCACTCTCCGAGACCAAGATGGCTGTCTCCCAGAAGAGGTGACAGGCTGCAAAGCAGTTTCTTTGGTGCTGCAGCGGCACACAGCTAGCAAGGCTTAATCAAAAGACTGAAAGATCACGGTCTATGATAGGAGAGGGATTTAGGGATGGGGGAAAGAAAACCTGTAAAACTAATACTTCTTTTACCACCTATCTTTGGTATGCATTGACTAATAAAATTGGTTCTGAGGAACTGGAATTTTGAAGTCTCAGCAATTCATTGTACATGCATACATTCTGAGTAGTACAGTTTTGGTGATGAACATGTGTACTGTGCATAATATAATCAGATTCTGCTGAGCATGCTCTCAAATTTATCACTGCTCTAGAGGGTGGGGAAAGGAGCAGACAGATAATATTTCATAATATTAAACATGGCTGCTTTAAAAAACATACAGAAGCAAAATGTGCTCATCAGCAATACATTGACAATTAGACAAGTTTTGTGAAATCACAATGTGGGGAGATCAAATGATTAGATAGCATTCTGTGCAGCTAGTCTGAATAGGTAGCTAAAATAGCTGTTCTTTTGGCACCCAAACTTGGGACAATAAGAAAAAAGTGCATTGGGCTAGGAAGGTGGCTCAGTAGTAGAGTGCTTGTCTTGCATGCATGAGGCCCTGGGTTCGATTCCTCAGTACCACATAAGCAGAAGAGGCTGGGAGTGGCACTGTGGCAAAAGTAATAGAGCGCTAGCCTTGAGCTGAAGAGCTGAGGGACAGCTCCTGAGACTAGAGTTCAGGCCCCACAACCAACAAAGAGAGAGAGAGAGAAAGGAGGAAAGAAAGAAAGAGAGAGAAAGAAAGAAAGGAAAGAAAGAAAGAAAAGTGTATGGTAAGAAAACAAAAGCAAGCCAGGCACTGATGGCTCACACCTGTAATCCTAGCTACTCAGGAGGCTGAGATCTGAGGATCGTGGTTCAAAGCCAGCTCGGCCAGGAAAGGTCCATGAGACTTTTATCGCCAGTTAACCACCAGAAAACCGGAAGTGACGCTGTGGCTCAAGTGGTAAAACGCTTGCCTTGAGCTGAAGAGCTCCGGGACAGCGCCCAGGCCCAGAGTTAGGCCCCACAACCAACACCCCCCTCTCCCCCCCCCCCCCCAAAAAAAAAGCAGTGCCAGGTGCCAGTGACTCATTCTGACTACTCAGGAAGCTGAGATCTGAGGATCATGGTTGGAAGCCAACCCCAGATAGAAAAGTCCCCATGAGTCTCGTATCTCCAATTAGCTACTCAACTGGAAGTGGAGCTGTGACTCAAAGTGGTAGCGTGCTATCCTTGAGCTAAAGAACTCAGGGACAGCACCCAGGCCCTGAGATCAAGCCCCACAACAAATCAAAAAAAGAAAGTTAAAACCAAAGCAGAAGAGAAAAATGGCCGAATTTTGTCACACATAAAGGGCTATTAAAGTCAGATCAACAATTAGTAACTGAAGCCCTTCAAATCTTGGGCTTTTTTTTTTTCTGATACCAATTTGAATTCAAGGCCTCCCACTTAATTTGGCTGTCACTCAGCCACCCAAGCCACATCTTCAGCCTAGCATATTGCTGCTTATCTTTTTTTAAAAATTTTTCTTATTGTGATTAAGTGATTACATAACTTCCCAAATTTCACAGTATTGTGGGATAGTGATACTCAGTTAAAGTCACAAACACATTCTGACTTTCCTGGAGCAAATTGTCTATCACGGTCTATAGCATATAACGGTGTACACATATACACCATACATGTGATCAGCAGCATGGGATTATTTAGTAGTGGTTCGACCAGATGAGCGGGAGTTCTTTGTTTCTTAAGTCCTGTTAATTTTGTCATATCATCTAACATTTTGGATTTAACATCCACTTATCAGGGAGACCATGTGCCGTTTGTCTCTTTGCTCTTGGCTTGCATCGCCTAACATGATTTCTTCTAGCTCCATCCATTTCCCTGAAAATGTCATTATTTTGTCATTTCTAATGGCCGAATAATATTCCATTGTGTATAGATACCACAATTTTTGGATCCATTCATCTGTGGTGGGGCATCTGGGTTGTTTCCATATCCTAGCTATTGTGAACAGTGCTGCAATAAACATGGAGGTGCACGTGTCCTTGTATATTGGTTCCTGTTGTTCAGGGTAGATGCCTAGAAGTGGTATGACTGGGTCATAAGAGAGGTCAATCTTTAGCTTTCTAAGGACCCTCCAGACTGCTTTCCAAAGTGGTTGTTTAAGTGTACATTCCCACCAGCAGTGTAATAGGGTTCCTCTTTCTCCACATCCCCTCCAGCATTTGTCATTGGCTGACTTGTGGGTAAGGTGGTATCTCAGGGTTGTCTTTATTTGCATTTCCTTCACAACCAAGGATGATGAACATTTCCTCCTGTGTTTCTTTGCCATTTTTATTTCTTCATCTGAGAAGTCTTTAGTTCCCTTGCCCATTTAGTAATTGGTTTGTTAGGTTTAGGAGGGATTAGTTTCTTGAGTTCCCTGTATATACTGGATATTAACCCCTTGTCTGATATATTGCTGGTAAATATTTTTTCCCAATTAGTTGGCTGTCTTTCTAGCTTGGTTGCAATAGATTTAGCTGTGCAGAAGCTTTTTATTTTAAGGTAGTCCCATTTGTCGAGTCTCTCTCCAATTTGTTGTGACCCTGGGACTCTGTTCAGGAAGTTCCTTCCTGTGCCTGTAAGTTCAAGTGTCTCTCCTACTCTGTCCTGCAGTAGTTTCAGAGATTCAGGTTTAATGTTAAGGTCTTTAATCCATTTTGAGTTGATGTTGGTGCATGGTGATAGGCTGGGGTCCACTTTTAGTTTTCCCAGCACCAGTGGTTGAAGAGGCTGTGTTTCTTCCATTGTATGTCTTTGGCTTCTTTGTCAAATATCAGCTGACTGTAGGCCTGTGGGTTTATTTCTGGATCTTCTATTCTATTCCATTGGTCTTCGGATCTGTTTTTGTGCCAGTACCATGCTGCCTTGCTGCTTATCTTGAAGATGAAGTCTCACGGACTTTTCTAGTAGAGTTGTCTTTGAACTGAGCTCCTCCAGATCTCAGCCTTTTAAGTAGGTTGTATTATAGACGTAAACCACCAGTGCCCAGTGTACTGATTTTTTAAAATAATATTCAGTGGCTTCACCCTAGTTTGGGGACACAGGTTTTTGAGTATTCAGTTAGGTAAAGATTCCTGAAAGTCACCTTCACAAAAGGAAGAGGAATTAACCTAGGGCACCTAATGGCTATATTGTCTCCATCATGTGCAGTAGCAGTCTCTGCTGAACTGCTAGGTCTGTTTGCTTCTATCTAATGTGTTAACATGGAGTTATTCCTGGATGCTGAAAGTGCTTCTGTTTTGTGTTAGAAATATAGGTAAAGGGGTAAGTATGCCTCCATTTTTATTTAAGATGGACAAGTATGTCACTTTTGAACCTAGCTGTGTTTCTCCTACTAGGCCTCAAGAACTTCTCTGAAGAAATCCTTGACAATTATTATTATATAAGAGAATAGAGAGGGCTGGGAAGGTGGCTCAGTGGTAGAGCGCTTGCCTTGCATGCATGAGGCCCTGGGTTCGATTCCTCAGCACCACATAAGCAAAAAGAAAAAAAAGCTGGAAGTGGCGCTGTGGCTCAAGTAGTAGAGCGCTAGCTTTGTGCTGAAGAGCTGAGGGACAGCGCCCAGGCCTAGAGGTCAGGCCTCATGACCGGACCCAAAAAAAAAAAAAAAAATCATGTAAACAAGCATCAAAGAGAAGGAAAAGTATCTGACTCACTTTATCTTCAGAACTCTAGCATGTATCTTTCCTTCCTTCAGTGTATGTGCATGGTACTGGGTAGAACTCTGGGTCTTATGCATGCTAGACCAGCAAGTCCTATTCCATAAGCTATACCTCAAACTCTGCTTAAGTCTGTCTTCTAGCTCATGCTCTTAACATGTACAGAATTCCAAATCACTTTGAAAAACTGGGAACCCCCTTCTTAGAACAGTGTGACACATGGAATGTAGGGGAAGGTGGTTCAATATTAAAGCTTATCCCATGGATGCTATGTGGACTTGTAGATCTCCCTTAGTCCATTTTTCTGCTTGTCACCAAGTGAGAAACATGGTTGGTTTAACCAGTTTTCTAATTTTAAGTGTCTCTACCAGATGGTTGGTATATGTGATGTTGCTATGCTAATTTGAAAGAATGGGAAAAGTGAATCTTAAAAAACAAACAAAAAACCATTGGGGCTGGGAATGTGGCTTGGTGCTCTATTGTTTGCCTAGCATGCATGAAGCTCTGGGTTTGATACCTCAGTACCACATAAGCAGTAAAGTCAGAAGTGGTGCTGTGGCTCACATGGTAGCCTTGAGCAAAAGAAGCTCAGGGACAGTGCCCAGGCCCTGAGTTCAAGCCCTGGAACTGGCCAAAAATAAATAAACATTGGTCACGACGTCAGTAATAATCTGTAGGTAAGGGTTTATCACTAATTACCACATGGGAAATCTTTAGCCCTGGCCAACTGTTGGAGAGCAAAAATGAGCTCAGATGTTTAATTAAGTATTACAAATGAAGACTTAGTATATGTTTTTAACTTCTCTGCATTTTCAGAATGTTTTCACAGGCATAATTTAATCTATCATCCTCCACAGTAGCCCTATAAAATAGATAAGATCAAGTGTTATCAAAGCTGTTTGCCTAAAGAATCAGAATTGCCCAAGATCACATCACTGTTAATAGAACCACTTCTAGGACCAAGTTATTGAATCCTAGTCCTTCTTGTTGGACCACAAAACTACTTGAAGTTTTCAGACTGTCATTCAATGCACTGAAATTGTTTTTAACTTTTTATTATCTTTAACTAGTTGTACAAAGGAATTGCCATTTAACAAAGCAGTTTATGAATACAATGTGTCTTGATCAGCGGCTACCCCTTTCAAGGTCCTCACCCATCCCTCCCCAACCCACTCCTTTGTAAGATATACATTGGATTCTTGTCTGCATTTTCCCCTTTTATCCTCTTCTACCATTTTCCCCTTTATCCCACCCAACTGCTTTTGAATACCTGCTTCCTGGTGTTTTATTTTGGTGAACTTTGAATTTGGCTTTCTAAGGAATTACACTAGCTTAAATAGCAAGGCACAGCCCTAAGCCACTGATACCTTTTCCTAATAGCATAGATATTTAGAGTTAAACATGTCTCAAGATATCATAAGGTATCTTGAAAAGTCTCATAGAAAGTTAGGAATTACCCATCCGAACTAAACCTTTAAACCTATTATATAACTCTGCTTCTAATAAAAATTCAAGGAGTCAGCCAACTGCCTACATATTGTTATCCCTTATGCTTGTCAGGTAGCAGGGTAACAACCAGAGTATATCTGGAATTATATGTATTATATCTTTTTTTAATGTTTCAGCATTTTCCAGCTAAAAGGTTGCTATAATCCAATGAACCTTTCTATTAAATAAGTATTTCTTAGCTTTCTGCCAGGTTTAACTACTTGGCTATAGGTTATTATTCCATGTACAGTAGATCATCACTGAGATTAATGAGTGAGGTATGTGGCTATGGCAGAGCTAAGCTTGTATTGCAGAAAGGTTTAGTGTCCATGCAAATAAAATGTACTAAAGACACATAAATGTTTTTTTTTAATTTGAAACAGGTTTTTGTTTTGTTTTGTTTTGTTTTGCCAGTCATGGGGCCTGAACTCGGCCTGGACACTGTCCCTCAGCTCTTCAGCTCAAGGCTAGTGCTCTACCACTTTGAGCTTCACTTCCGGCTTTTTCTGCTTATGTGGTGCTGAGGAATCGAACCCAGGGCCTCATGCATGCAAGGCAAGCACTCTACCACTGAGCCACTTTCCCAGCCCCTGAAACAGGTTTTTTTATCAATCTTCAAGACCCTAAAAAACTCTTCTTTACCAATGTACATTACTAGATATGGCACCTATCAGCTCCAATTTAATGAAAACGAGTTTAAATATTTATGAATTTCCAGTCCCAATTCCTATGGTGATTTGTGTCAAATGTTTTCATAAGAGTCATATACTTGATCAATTCTAAGTATAGATCTTTATTCACATTAACATCCAAACTTAGATGCCTTTTACAAGCAATAGCATGTCATAGTGTAATTGGTGTTTTTTGTTTTGTTTGTTTTCTGCCAGTCCTGGAGCTTGAACTCAGGGCCTGGATGTGTCCCTGAGTTTCTTTTGCTCAAGGCTAGCACTCTACCACTGGAGCCACAGTGCCACTTCTGACTTTTTCTGTTTAAGTGGTCCTGAGGAATCGAACTCAGGGCTTCATGCATGCTAGACAAACACTCTATCACTAAGCCACATTCCCATCCCTGATATTTTTTTCTTACTGATACATAAGCTAATATATATAACCATTTCTCCACTGCAATGTTGTAATATCAATACTCCAATCACAGGGCTTTATGTGTAAGAGTCTTAATTTAACTTTAGCATAATTGTAAAGGTTGAAATAGTTGTTCTTTTCTCAGTTTTACAAATGAGGAAATTGAAGCTCAGGTTATATCAACTAGGAACAATAAAATGCCCAAATTTTACATGGGCTTTATTATATATAAAGCACATCAATACACAAGATCGTATTTATTCAGATTCAAGGAATTATCTGAGAACTGATACCAAATCTGAAAGTTTTTCCCTGAGCCATGTTATCAGGGAAGCAAAAGCACTGAAAGCTGCCTCAGAGTGCGGTTTCAGGCCTCTCAGGATACACTCATCACACTCACTGGCTCCTTCTCTTTTTTTCTTTTTTTCAAGCAGTGTTAGAAAACTCAGTCTTGGCCCTTCAGAATACAGAAATGCCTTACTGTGATCTTTTGTAATCATGTGACTTGAAAGTAGTGTCCTTGTTAGAGCTTTACTTGAGCACCTGCACATGCCTTACCATTTACAGTTCTGCACCAAAAATATTTGGATTCCAAGTATAGAGATTATTATACTCCAGAAAAAAAATACTTGCTACACTTATTGATCAGTTTTATTAATATGCAATAATTGGAATTACACTGGAGGATTGAAGAGAAAAGGCATTTAACTTAAGCCAGATTCACTTATCCCTGAAATATTCTTGTTATGCTCCTCCCTGAAGAGCAGAACATAATAGTATAATTTTTGTGTGGTTATAAAAAAATTCATGGTTGGGCTGGGAAGATGGCTCAGTGGTAGAGCGCTTGCCTTGCATGCCTGAGGCCCTGGGTTCGATTCCTCAGCACCACATAAGCAAAAAGAAAAAAGCCGGAAGTGGCGTTGTGGCTCAAGTGGTAGAGCACTAGCCTTGAGCTGAAGAGCTGAGGGACAGTGCCCAGGCCCAGAGTTCAGGCCCCACGACCGGACCCAAAAAAAAAAAAAAAAAAATTCATGGTTTGTTTCTTACTGTTCACTTTTGTATGTGTTCATTCTTCACATTTTTCTTTTTTTGTGTGTGCCTGGTCCTAGGGCTTGAACTCAGGGCCTGGGCACTGTCCCTGAGCTTTTATTTAAGGCTGGTATTCTACTACTTGGAGCCACAGCATTATTTCCTGTTTTTTACTAGTTATCTGAAAGTAAGAGTGTCACAAACTTTCCTGCCTGGGCTGGTTTTGAACCCCTCAGATCTTAGCCTCTGAAGTAGCTAGGATTATAGGTATGAGCCACCAACCCCCAGCCACATTTTTCTGTGTTTTAACATACCACTTATTCTTGGCTTCAAAAGTAAAGCCATTATTTTACATGCATTATTCTCTTTGGGAAGCTACATATGCTGAGTCACTTCTGAGGTCAGTATTCCTTCCTCAAACAATACCAAGCTTCCTAGCCCTAAAAGTCAGATCAAGGGGTTCCCAAGTAGAGCCTGGTTTGTATTCAGGTCACTTTCTTGCTGATTTTCGTCACACGTGTCGTAGAGTGAACATGAATCAGCAATAGAGGTTAAAACCAAATAGAAAACATAGGAAGAGCAGCCTCCACAACACACTTACCTCCTGGTTGGAACTTTGGCCATTTCAGCATGGATTTTTCTAAGTGGAAAGTGAACCTAAATCTACCGCTGCTGGGCTGGATGGGTGGGAAGATGAAGGCATTAAGGAACAGAGGTGACTTTGAGTGGGCTGCCCTAGGAAGCTGCAAAAAATTCATCATGTGCACAGCAGCTAGGATTTATTTTCCCTCTCACTTATGTAGTGATCTTCGTTTCCATTTTAATATTTAGAAGGTAAGTTCACTTGATGGACACTTTGTGTAATAAAAAGCTCTTTTAAAATACATGCACACACCCGCACACAGGAGAAAAAGTGGCACCTCCAGTGCCTGTGGTTTCAACGGAGTACATTTGTGAAGCCCAAAGCTTAGTCCTAGATATGTTTATAGCACTTTAGCTCCGTTTGTGAGTTTGGAATCCTTCCAGACAAAGAAGAGAAAGACATATATTATTGTTTATAATCTGCTTTATTCCGCCAAACCTTGACTGAACAGACTTGTGGATTGCTGTTTAAATCCCTCAGTGCCTTTAACTACCGATACAGAGAGTGGTTAATGCGCATTCTAAACGAAGCTTGGCATCCACTCCAGGAAATCACTTTAATTGAGAAGCATTAAATGTTAAAATGATTTAAAAAAAAAAAAAAGGAAAAGAAAGAAGCCAGCACACATATTGAGTATAAAAATCCTGTCCCACCAGTAATACAGTTCCCTGGTTATCATATACCTCCAGCCTGGGTGAGCTTTTAAAACTCGCAGTTGACAGGTGTGGAAAATGTGACTTTAATTCCCTAGGTCACTCTGCAGGCAGCCACCCATCAGCTGTCCAGAGAGCAGGCAACTCCAAGGACTCCACTTGAAAGGAGGGGTAAGAACTGTCATCTTTATGGATGTTTGTTTTTCTGCAATAATAAACTAGTCCCAGGTGACTAAAATACGAGCTTTAACCCCAAAGTCCTTGCCTGGGCTTTCCACTGCAGTTCAGAAGCCATCTGTTGAAACCTATTTAACATCTTAATGGCCTTTAAAAAAAAAAAAAAAAAAAGCTGCTTATTTCCAACTTAAAGTATATGCCCAAACTACTCTTTTGGTCTATATTTTGTCTTTCATAAAGCAGTTTCCAACCTTTCTCAAATCCTTTCGTTCTCCCCCCATCACCCCCATGACAGGAGGTACTAGTCCAGAGTAGGCAAATGGGAGGAAGATTTTTTTAAGCCTCTATAGACAGTTCAACCTCTTTCCACCTTGTATGTCGGACCAGTCCAGTGACATGCTTAGCAGCCCAAAGGATCAGTGAAGATGGAAATCCATTTTATCCTGGGAGCCCCTTCTGTAGAGGTGTTCTTAGTTATACCATTTTAAGAGGGAGAATGGGTGTCCTGTCAAACACAGCATATGGCTTAATTGAATTACAAAATAATATGCCAGCTTCTGTCTATTTAAATTCAAGTTTGGCGTTTGGAAGGATGACCAAAGGAAAAATCACCCAAAGCAAAAGCATTCTAAAGGAACATCCTGAAGTCATATTGGAAAATAATAAAATGAATGAAAAAGTCATAGACAAATACTAATGTGAAAGCTCACCCCTACTTTCTCTGAAAGGTTGGAACACTCTTCCTAGAGCGGAGGCTGATCATTTCAAAGACTTTCATTTAATAGCTTGGGTGGCTTATTTTCATGCCTCCTCTTAGAAAATTATAAACAAAAATTCCTCTTTCCTCATTTAGCCCCATTTTATAAAGATGGTTTTTGCCTCTTCTAATTCATAGTATTTCTCCAGCAGCAGTGACAGAATACTCCTTTATCTCCCTGTCACCGCTATGAACTAAATTACCCAAGCCTCTTGATCACTGCCTGCACAGCTAGGCAAAGGGACTTGATGAAGAAAGGTACTAGGGATTGTGAATAATGAAACTGAAAAGGCATTCTTCTAAGGGAATGTAGCAAAGGAATTAAACAATTTTCCTTTTAGACTGTGAAGGGCAATTTTTAAACCATGTCTCCAAAGAATGCATTTCTAAAAAACATACATTCAGCTATATTGAAGATCATCTCTCATGATTTAGCTTCTAGGTTTGCACTTGTTAGAATTCACAATGTTGCATTTGATCCGCCTTTGTCCTTTTATAATTTTCTCTGAGTACAATGCTGAGCCCACGAAGAAAGAAGGATAGAGTAGAGAAGCAGGGAGATCACTGACAGTTGAGCTCCCATTGTTTCCCTGAGTAGGTTTTATTGAATGCTGTCTACTCAGTGATTGTCTTCTTCTGGAAAGCCGTTGTCAGAGAATCCCACTGCTCAGGAGCTGCTTTCCAGTATCTAAATTGAAAAAAGGGATGGGGGGGGGGGGCTGGGAAGGTGGCTCAGTGGTAGAGCACTTGCCTGCATGCATGAGGCCATGAGTTCGATTCCTCAGCACCACATAAGCAAAGAGAAAAAAAGCTGGAAGTGGCGCTGAGGTTCAAGTGGTAGAGTGCTAGCCTTGAGCTGAAGAGTTGAGGGATAGCACCCAGGCCCAGAGTTCAGGCCCCACGACCAGACCCAAAAAAAAAAAAAAAAAAAAAAAGAGGGGAAATGGGGGAGGTGGAGTAGAAGGCGGGAGCCAGGTCCTTTCCTTTGTGAGCTGAGGACATTTGGTAATACCAAAAGATTTCTAGAGTAGCATTAAGGTGGGAGCTAGAACAGAAATGATCCCAAGAGTTGTCAGCCTATTAAGATGGAGTATAGTCTTTGAATGCAAAGACTCAAGATAGAGGGGCTGGTGATTAGGAGTTTGAGAACGGAAGATGAATTAGGCTACATAAGACAGGGTATTTGCTACAAACTCTATGGCTAGAATACTCAGACCTATTATCAGTGCCTCAGGAATACTTAGAGTAACCAAATTCAGTATCCGCAGAACCTTTCACAGTCATGTTGTTAATTTCCCTACACATCCAAGGGAATGTACTAGCAAAGGGCCAGAATCTGTTGTGTTCCCCTGCAGTGTGAGTTCAAACCCCAGTACTGTTAAAAAATAATGTGACTAACTGGATCCCCCCTCCCCCCGCAATGCATTTTCTAAGTCTTGAGGCAGAGCATGATGCCCTAGGAAATTGCTATCAGAAAAGCCAGTGAGCCTCTACCAGTCAATCTTACTGAGTAGTTCTTCGTATTTTGTGACTAAAAGTGATTCTGGCCTTCAGAGTTGTATTTATTGTTTCCTTCTGGTGACGAAAGGATCCCATGTCAGCTCAGCCTTTTATTCTATTTACATCAGAAGCGAAAGCCTCCAAATGAAAAGCAAGACACATAAATGTCCAAAGAATTTACATATTTATTTTACACGGTTAAACCATACACATCTCATGCCAACACACAGGAGGCATATACAAACAAACGCACCAGCTTTGCTCTCCAAAGTCACATGGCAATAAATAAGGAGGGTGGGTCTTTTTTTTTTCTTTTTTCTATTCTTTTTTTCCAGGAAACGAGACTTCACTTCTTTTTAACTATACAAAATTTACACTGTGAAGGATGAGGGCAGCAATCCAGTGCATAGGAGATCTGGGGCTTTGAGGTCTGATTGCAAGCTCTGAGCAGCTTTTGGGGTCCTGCAGCCCTGAACCTGTTCATTAGGCTGAACCCAGTCCTCAAGTGGGAAAGTCCAGTGGGATCCTTACCTCTAGGTGGGCAACACGGGAGAGCAAGGTGTCCTTGCTCTCAGGCCACCTGTGTTCTGCCCTAAGCAAAGGAATGCTTGCTGCGCTTCCCAAACCTGCTGTCTCCTCACCAGAGCTAGCAGCGTGAAACTGTGCTTTTAGTGTGGTCCTACCAAGCAGAGTATGATGGGATGGCTTTGCTGATCTCTCTCTTTTTGGCTCCCAGTCACTGTGTTAGAGCAGTTGGAGCAACTACTGTAAAAAGGGCCAATTGACCAATCCAAGAAAGAGAGAGCCAGTGATGTGCTTTTATTTAGCTTTCAGCATGCCCAGAGCCCTTCAGCAGCAGGCAATAAAACAAAACTCATTTCCGCTTAATTGAATTTTTCTTCATCTCACAGTTCCAATTTTTAAAGTGCAATGTTTAAAAATGAGCTTCCCCAGGCCTCCAGAGCCTGCTGGCTGAGGAGGTATGGTCACCATCTCCACAGCTGGAACCAAGGTGTCAGTGGTAGCGTGTGGGAGGGTGGTGGACTGTCACACAACACAAGGGTCAGAAGCCTTGATCCTCTCCTCCTGCAGGAAGTAGGTTGAAATCACCCACTTTGAGCTTCAGAGATGGGAATGTCTTTTGTCCTACAGATTCCTTAGTCTTCCTTACCAAGTGAACTTCACGATGAAGAGCTAACAGCCTCTGCTTATTTAAGTTTATGTTTTACAGTGACACCAAAATAAGGACACTGCCAATTTTTTTTCTTAATTTTGTTCTTTCCCTGTGGCTTTGCTTGCAGATTTAGTTTGCAGGAGCAATGTCGTCAATGTGGTAGTTGATATTCACCTTAGATTATATTCATAACAGATAAGACAGCACAAAGACTAAAAGGAATATGCCCAAGGCTGCCCAGCAAGTCCTTGAAGAGCTAGCTAGCAGCCCCCCTTGCCAGTCCAGTCAATTAGCCTTTAGATTTAGCCATTTCTCCATGGTTTTATCACTTTTTTGCAAATACAAATTTCACCATAACCACTTAGTTCCTTTGTGTGTGTGTGTGTGTGTGTGTGTGTGTGTGTGTGTGTGTGTGTGTGTGTGTGTGTGTGTGTGTGTGTGTGTAATTACCACTGGAAAATGGAGGAGGTAGGGTTATTATTAATTTTGTTCCAGTATTCAGAATTCTGCCAGGTAGACCCTCTTAAAGTCAAAGACAGGTCCAGATATTGTAAATGCTTCTAGAAGGTCTGATTTCATTTTTTAAACATCTTTAGGCAAGTGGGAGGAAATAGCAACCAAGCAGGACCTGGTACTCTAGTAACAGACTACTGAGCAGTCAAGACTGCCTCTCAGAGACTCTAAGAGAAATGTCTACTCTTCTCCATCTCCAGCCACAGAAGAGCCAATGAACAGTCTTAGCCAACAGTGCTCATCTGTGGCACTGGCCCATCTGAAATGCAGGCACATCTTGAAGGGAGATCACTTAACATCTGAGACCTGTCATAGCTGTGCTTCTAAATGGGTACCAGAGTTTGCTGCTCTCTGGAGCGATGGCTCTGGAGATAGAACTCAAAACAAGCACATTTGGCCTTCTTGCCAGTGCTCTCTCAAGAGCTTTTTAAGCTCACAACCCAGGTGGAATCAGAGGTGCTGCTACAACAGTCACTGTACTCTCTGCCTATTGAGTTTCTCCAGAGACTCATTGTATTAGTATAAATGAAGACAGCCACCCCTTCTTATACCATCAAATTGGGATTATAATTAACTCATTTACAAAAATGAAACCTGGTTTTTTAATTGATGTCAGCAGTCCTACATGGAGCAGAGGAGATACTCTGCCTTTTGAGAGCCTTTGTCCCATAGTATGCTCAGAAAATAGGAAGTACTTCGAACCCTATGAGTATGAAGCCAATGGTCAAGCTGAAACAGCAGCTGGCATGAACAAATTTCCAACTAGATTGGACAGCCTTTCTCCTGTGTCTTGTGAACAACCTGCTGAGAATGGGTATTTAAGAATGTGGCCTCCAAATAGACAGCAACCATATCCTTTACTTCTCATGCTGTTATCTTGTATCTGTGTCTCCATCCCACCCTGACATTCACGTTGTTGAAGAATTCCAGTAGCATGGAATTGGATAGATTTAACACATCATCATCTATAAATATAAAACCTCAAGAAAAGAGCTTGCTTATATTTACAGATTTCTCAAGCAAAAAGGCCAGCCACTTTCAGCGAGCCAAAAATCAAAGGTCACTACAAAATTGATCAGCAAAACAGGCAATCTGAAGGCCAGGAATTTAAATAGAGTTCAGTTGAACTCAGTTTGGTCCTGGGAAAGGGCTTACAAAAGATACAGCAGCCAGAGAGGAACTGTTTCTTCCTTTAGTCTGCCGGCATGCCAAAAATCTGTACAGTCCTCAAAAGATCATCCTCCACTCAAAAGGAAGAGTCCTTGGGCCTTGGCTCCATTAATTCATGTGCAAGAAAGGCAATGCCTTCTCACCTTTCTCTGTCCTGCTGATCTTGTTGTTTTTTTTTAAAAAATGGGCAGCTTGAGGAAGCACACCATTTTTCCCAGAGTGGCAAAAATAAATCCCAGCCAGCTAAATGTCCAGGTTGTGCAAGGAGAGCTTTTTGGTGGCTTGAGATGGGGTACAGTGGGTGGCAGTTGCCATATCACATGGGATTATCTCTCACAGAGGTGCAGCCGCTCACAGGGGGGTGGCACGTGGTAAAGCAGGCCTGATCTTGTCCTTGCTGCAGGTTTAGTAAAGTGCTATTGCAAACCTCCCAGCAGGAAGGCCACCGCACTGCCACTAGCTGCAGAGCTCTGGCTGCCTAAACATGAAACGAGCCCAGTGCATGGCTCAAGTCAGCCAGCAACCCGGAGAGATGCAGCCCAAGGGCCACTTAGAATCTTTTGGACAGTTTTAAGGACTGCTCCTCAAATTATTTCTCCAAATCAAGGTAAGCCAAAAAAAAAAAAAAAATGCCGGTTCCTGGAAGTGATCAAGACTGTCCTCCAACTGAGTCAGCGAGTACAGCAAAGAAAGCTTTCGTTTTTTAAAGGGAAGGAATGAAGTCTGCAAGCTCATCTAAACCAACTCCCCCCAAAGCAGAGTAGACTCCTCTAATTTCATTTCCACCCACAAGGACAGGGAACTCCAGGAGACTGGCATCTGCCCATGTGGCTAAACAGATGCACATTTGGAATCCAACTGTTTCTACAGGATGTTTTCACTGATGGTTGTTTTGGGATCTCCTGGGTTTAGCTTTGATCATTTCAAAGGCTGTATAGCCCACAGCCTGTCTTGGGGAATAAATGCTACAAGCAAATTAAAAAAGCACACTGCACCAAAGGGACTCATCAGGCAGTCCGTGAAGGTCCAGGGTCACTTGACTCCAGCCTCAGAGTCACCTGCAATGAAAACTACTTCTTGCCATCAGGGAGTCAGTGCCATAGATTGATTTCTTACAAACCAAAGCTGATCAATATTCTCTGGTTTGCACTTTGAAGTAGGAAAGTCATATTTTCACAGCAACAAACAAAAGCAGGGAGGAGGCCATCTTTTACTATCAAACTGTGGCCATGGATATTTTTCACTGACCTTTAATAACTAATAACTTTTATTTGGAAAATTAGTATCATCCAAAAATCATTATACGCAGGGGCCATGGTGCCTCTCCCGCAGGAATCTCATTTTGGTGGGAGCAGTGGTTTGGGAGGCCTGGTGTGAGATGCACCAAGTGGCACAGAGCTCCCAAGGCCAGGTAGCGTGGTACAGTCACCTTGTGCTGTCAAAGCACTGAGCAGCCAAAGCCTCTAAGCAGGGTGGGAAAGGAAGAAGCCAACAAGCCAGCATCCCTAGAGCTCTAGACTGTCCACCTCTGTGCTGTGGCTGAGACGAGGCTACTCTTCCACCACCTCCCAAGAAAGCAATGCCCTAGTGTAGTCTCACAGACTTCTAAACATCAGCAGAAGACTTCCATTGAAAATAATGGAAATTCACATTGGCGCACCTTTGATCCTTAAGAGGCAAGTCTCTTTTGATTCTTGAAGATATTCTTTCAAGCCAGAAGGACATGTAGGGTGGGGAGAGGAGAAGTTTAAAAAGGAGGATGATCCATTTCATCAAGCCAAGAAGCTGGACTAGTTGGAAAGTCGGGATAGCCTACACTGCTTCCTGTGGAGATGTCAGAGGTGGGTCCCCCAGCCATGGCTCTCAGCGTCTGGCTTACGCCCTGCCCTGCATGCGCAATGATGCCCAGGTTAGTGTCCACCGTGTAATCCAGCCCATTGAGCAAAGGAGCGTGGGATGGCAGGGACGATATGGAGGATGGAGACTGGGGGATTCCATAGGGGCTCCCATCCCTCAAGTCCTGATAGGTTTGTCCTGTCCCATCCATGGAGAAGCTCCCATTCATTAACTGTCCGCCTGTAACGTCCCCCACGTTGCCATAAATCCTATTGGTGTGGCCAAGTTCTGAGAGAATTTGATCCTCTGTGGACAAAAGAACGGAGATTTATTATCAGCTACCAGGACTCTGGTGGTCCCTATTTGTCGCAAACCATAATACACATGACCAGGAAAGATGCCCAAGGGCGGCAGCTCCCTCACTGCCAAGCATAGGTCAGACATACGTCAGCCGGACATCCAGAGACCAACCCAGTCTACAAGGTAAAACAAGAAACACCTGCAGAGACTGGCTGTGTCCACACGCCTGAACACATGTTGGCAAGCTTGTTGGTTCTCTGTGGCTCATATACTAAGAGTCTCTGGCTACACTGAGGAATCTGAATATACCAGGTTCAGTGAGCTGTGTTATCCATGTCCCAAGTGAAAACTACGTGCTGACAGGATTTGCTCTGAAAGATTTTAGACCGAGAAAAAGGGGTTGGTTTGGCTGTTTGGGAAACCAGCAAGCCCATATGATCAGGACAGCTAAATCCCACTTTGGGACCTGTGTACAAAATCCTAGTCTGCCTGAAGAGGAGGTTCAAAATCAAAGAACTTGGTTTCTCTCTATATCAGGTAAGATCTTTCTTGGGGACCAAGAATGACCCTAAGTAAATGCACCTTCTTATTTCACGGGGATCTAATGGAATCTTGTCACATGAAAGAATATGTCTTTCCAATATAAGTGAAGTTTTGTCTTAAGAACTAAGAGATTTGCTATTACCCAGAGAGAACAATGATCTAACAACCCGGGACCAATTGCACCCAATAGAAGTGAGTACGAAACAAGATTTAGTCATCTTGTGTGTTCAGGCGGTGGACTTCAACAACTCAGATGAGATTTCGTAACGTTCCCAATCCTGACAAGAGGCTCAGAAGGTGAGCAGAAGGCGTGCTGAGGAGACCAACACTTAGATTCAGGAGACCTCCGTCTCCTGAGCTCCGTTCTCTCAGGGTAATTTGCTCCTGGCAGACAACCTCCAGGTTTGCACATCAGTTCCTATGTAGGGCCTCAAGAGGCTAGACTTCAACCTCCTATCTCTCTGAGCCCCTTATTCCACCCAGGAAGATGTACGAGGGAGAAGAGCTCATGCCTTCGAAAGGGAGAAGGAAGGTGAAGGTCTGATCATCTTCACTGGCTTGGCCTTTTGCCTGTACCTGCCATTGCCTGTGGCCTGTGCCCGCTGTGGGAACCACAGCTCCTGTGAGGACAGTCTTACTTTCCCCAGCCACATCCTCAGCTAGCTGTGTTTGTTGTGCCATAAGATGGCTCTGTAAAGTGGGCAATGAGGTGATCCTCATCGCTAAATGGGGAGACGGAGGCTTATGAGGAATGAATCCTTTTGACAGAGCCAGGTTTCCGATCTCCAGTTCAATCCCCTTTTCTCTTCTCCCATAGAAGACTTTCCTCATTTGAGGACTCAGTCATTGAGAACAGTTATGGTTATTTGCAAACAACCTGAGGATCCACGTCATGCAGTAATTTGCAATTTTGCTGATGCACAAGTTGGAACATAGCGCATGCTGCAAAGCTGTGTGCGGGACTCGGGATGAAGTGAGTGGGGACGGGAGGGAATTGCAGAAGTGCAGTCAGTGCCCCATCTCACATGCTCTCACTGGATTGATTTCTTAGGGAAAGGCCTGTTGAGCAAGGCCTCCTGCCACCAGGATAGGTGGGGCAGGGTACCCTCTGAGACCCTGGGAGGAGGCCCATCATCCTGAAAAGGGCAGAAGTACCAGAGCAGGCCTGGGACAAAGGCTGAAACACAGCCATCTGTTTGCAGCCACATGACCAGCTTAGGGCACCTCCATCAGCAGAGAAGGAGGCCATGGAGCCCTAGGGCGGAGCCAGGGCCAGGCTGGGTCCCAAAGAAACCAGCCT
Organism: Dipodomys spectabilis; assembly: GCF_019054845.1. Taxonomy (NCBI): domain Eukaryota; kingdom Metazoa; phylum Chordata; class Mammalia; order Rodentia; family Heteromyidae; genus Dipodomys; species Dipodomys spectabilis. The sequence continues at coordinate 14,421,511 of NW_024870696.1, forward strand.
CTATATTTCACCAGCCTTTTGTTTTCTTGTCTTCTTGTTTTCTACTCATCCCTTTTGGAAAAAGCTGCTAACCCCTTCCCTACCCTGTATTGCAGACCGATGCTCGAGGGAGTGTCAAGCTAGATTCCTACTACATATCAGGGCTTACTGTTCCCCAGGGCACTCTACTAGGACCTCAGCCTCAGTCCCTCCAGCCCTGCTCACCTCGGAAGCTCAGCTCACTGTCACTAACCCCACAGTCCTCTGCAGAGCTCTCCTTCTCCTGCTTGCTGCCTCCCCGGCTCCTCTTGACACTCTTGTAGAACTGTCCCCACCGGTGCCGCCCTGCATCCTTCTTCAGGCGCTTCTCCTTGGCCCTTCTGTTCTGAAACCAAACCTGTCACAGAGCACAGTGCCATTCAGAGGGGGGTCTAGCACAAGTCCAAAGTCCCCCAAATCCCCAAGCTAGGTAGCTAGAAATGGACTGAAGCCTTGGCAGAGGGGCGTGCAGGACCAAAGTGTAATGTGCCCACTAGCTCTTACTGGGCCTTCAAGGCTGGCCACCTTGCCAGTGCCCCCAGGAGCCTGGCCTGGAGCCCAGCTCCCCACAGAGGTCAGAGCCACCACGCACTGTGACTCAGGTGAAAGGCGCAGACTCCGGGCTCAGCTCCACGTCCATCCCTCCCCAGGCCCCAGAGGGCAAAGCAGGCTGGCCGCTCACCTGTACCACCCTCATGTCCAGGCCTGTCTCGGACGAGAGCTGCTCCCGCACATGCCGGGCAGGCTTCGGGGAGTTCTTATAGGCATTTTTTAACGTCTCCAGTTGCTTTGCTGTGATGGTGGTCCGTGGCCGCTTCGCCCCAGCTTCTGAGTCATCTGCAATGAAACCAACCTTACCGGGGTCAGCCAAACGGATGACGTGGGGCGTCTACCCCTTCCTTCCCCAGGCGGGCCTCCAGCTCGGTGGACAGTGGGAGGAACGGAACATCACTGAGGCCCATCCCCCACCCTGGGAGCTGATCCTAGCACATATCTACACATGGTAAGGGATGCTCATTGTCCCATTGCTCCTCACAGCCCACGTGGCCCCACACAGGTCTGTCATCACACTGAACATAGACCGGATCACACTTCACTGCTGAGACCCTTGGGAGCCAGCAGGACTATGAGGTGAACAAGCCAAACTGAAGCTGGGCATGGGCTGCCCCAGGCTCCACCCCTCCCACCCGGAGCCTGCATTCTCCTCCTCCCAACCACAGGGGAAGCCTGCACCTCATGTATCATCTCAGCAAAGTTTGTGGGTCAGAACCCACTGGTGGGTTGTTAAGGAATTTAGTGGGAAGCCAGGTGCTGGTAGCTCCTGCCTATAATCCTACCTATTCAAGAGGCTGAGATCAGCAGACTGAAGTTCAAAGCCAGCCTGGGCAGAATAGTCCAAGAGACCCGATCTCCAACTGACCAGCAAAAAGCTGGGCTGGAGGCATGACTCAAGCAGTAGAGCACCAGCAAAGTAAGGAATATGAGTAAGAGGCCCTGAATTCAAGCTACAGTAACATACAGACACACATGCGCACACACACACACACACACACACACACTAAAAGGTTAAAAAAAACAATGAGTAGGATAAGGCAAACATTGTTTCATAAAACGTGCTGAGTTGTTTGTTTTGTTTTTCTTTTTGTTGTGTTTGGCCATGCTGGCCTTGCAAATACTAGGCAAGCACTCTTCCTCTAAGCTACGTCCCTAACTCTAAAATTCGTTTCTTGTGATGGATCATGCAAGTCTTTGAAAAGCAGTGGGCTAAAGAGTGGCCAGGGCAACACATTGGCCAGCAGTGTTTAGTGGTGTTTTTGTTTTGTTTTATTGGCGGTACTGGGATTTAAACTCAAGGCCTTGCACGGCTTCAGCTCTGCCCCTTTCCCTTCAATGGGCTTGAAGCCTGCAGTTCTTATTGATGTTGGTTTGTCTGCTCCGTCAGGCACAGAAAGCTGCCCCTGAGTGTTCATGAGGGAGACGGGTAAACAGCTGCTTGCTCCCAACCTCCCCTCCTGCCCCCCGCCCCCACCGCTGTGCAGAGCATAAGGTGGGCAGTGGCTCTTGCCTTCTCTGAGTTGCCCAATTTGTGCTGCTACATTCCTGCCCCTTTGCCTTTCCTCCTCCTCCCACTCCAGTGAAGAAAACCCTCTGTGAGGAGCAACAAGAACAACCAATATTGATTAAGCACCTGCTGTGTGTCTGGGTTCGCCGAGAGCTTTATGTGCCTTCAGTCCTCACCGTTCTGAAGGTTTTTTGTGGAGTCAGAAGATGTGAGTTCAGCCTTGGAGTGAGTGGGTGAGTGACGGGCACACAGCCTCACCTCTGTGAAGCTGAGGGCACCAATCTAGGAATTAAGTAGCTGTGCAGCGCAGACCCACACAACACCCATGCACCTGGCCATCCGCCTCCTCCAACAAGCCACATCATCCTGGAACAGCTCCCACCCACCTGCCTCCTGCTGTAGTCCAGGACCAAAACAGAAGTAATGGAGCATTCCTTGGTAGTCACTACAACTTAGTGAGGAAAACTTCTGAAATGCTGTACTTTAAATTCTTAGGAAGGGTCAGATGCATAGAGCTGGTAGCATGACATGGTTTCATACAAAGTTGACTTATGCAAATACAAAATAATGCACAGTTAACTATTCAGCCTTTGTGTATAAAACTTTTACTAAACTGTCACAAAGACGGGAGGTGGGCATGGTAGCACTGTAGTAAACAGCACTGGGAGACTGAGACAGAAGGATCACAAGTTCAAACACCAGTCTAGGTTATTTAGTGAGACCTTCTATCAAAAAAAAGGTTTTAAATCATAGAGAATCATTGAATTTCAAAATAGGTTGACCTAGCGAATTAGAAGCTATTTTCACCCCAGCCAGATGGGCAGTGCCCTGAGTGCACCTGCCACCCTGATTGGCCCAGTGGTTAGTGCCATGCCACTGCTTCCATACAGAGAAAAGTTCTTCATGTGACTATGGGGACGATTATGCTGTTATTTTAACATTCACTGTTATTATAATTTAAAATCTTTTTTATATCCTATAACAATGTCATCCAAGTATTCATTAAGTAGCGATGGCAGTGCTCGTGCTGAAAAATGTACCTAAAAATCAATAACTTTGGTGCGGAAGTTAAATGTGATAAAACACGGTGAGGAAGGCCAAGCAAGCCCACGATACCCTGAGCTGTTAATTTAGGAGAGAGTGGGGGGGGGGGGGCTGGAGATAATGCTGAGGAAAGAAAAAGTAGCATGAAGGTGACATACACTTCACTGGTTATGGATTTGTGTGCAGAACACACCCTCCCCCTACTTTTTACATTCATTCCCATGGAAAAATTAGTCTTAACATATGTTACTTTTGAATTATGCAGAGCCTTCTAGAACTTGTCTCTGGCGTACAATACGACCTCATTTGACTGCCAATGCAAACGTCCAAAGGAGAGGGGACAAATGAACAAAATCCTCCTCACTAAGGAGCAAATGGCTGATATTAGATTCTTTGTTGAGCCCCGGGGATGGAATTACAGGCCTGAAAGAAGGTTTCCAGGAGCAAGGTGGAATGAGAACAAATGAAAAGACAAACATCCTATAAGAGACAAAGACCACCGGGATCGTACAGGATGGGGACAAGGGACCCCTGGGGAACATGCTGGAAGCACCACTGTTTTTACCCCAGCACACCCTCCTCTCTGTCTCTATGTCTCTTCCACATGGATCTCACTCTTCTAGGGCATCCCGTTTCACATGCCTCTCCCTACTTAAATCTCAGACGATAGCCCGGTGTGGCAGCATCATTCCCCCCCCCCCCATATTTAGCTGAGAAGCTAAGACTCAGCCCCTTACTCGGTTTCCAGGGAAGGTCCAAGTTCATAGAGACCCCCACCCACCCCCTGACACTAAACCCAGCGCCTTTCCATTCCCCTTGGTGGTTTACTACAGGGAAAATCTTCTTTTTGTGAATGGATGATCCCTCCACCATGCCTGCTTCCTCAGCAATGTTACCGCAGGTCCACTGGAGCCATCCACAGTGCCAGGAGACACTGCGCTGAGAGCCCCAGGATCTAAAGGAGGGCTCTGGCAGTGCCACTCTGGGCAGGACTCCGAGGGGGTGGTGTGCTGCTCTTTGGTAAGGAGGATCAGCGTTTGTACCTAAGGTACCATGGCTTCTCTGAGTCCACCTTGTCCCTGAAGAGCCCTCCCGCTCTTCTGCAACATCCTAATGGTGTCAAAAGCAGTAGTGTTATGAGAAGTATGTGAGGCCAGGAATGATCTGGAAGGATATATATGAACAATTCACTCTCTCTGTCTCTGTCTCTGTCTGTCTGTCTGTCTGTCTCTCTGTCTCTCTCTCTCTCTCTTTCTCTCTTCTCCCCTCCCTCTTCCTCTTTCCCTCAAGCTCACATTGGTTGATAAAGGCTGTTTTCCTCAGTAACACATCTGAGTCAATCACAATGTCAGAGGCAAAAGCACTTGATGTCCTGTGAGGTCATGTTGATTAAGATTAAGAGTTCATGTTCAAGTTTAAGATTAAGAGGTTGAATTTGACCAAAACCCAAATTCGGATCCTGGGCATCACACACACACACACACACACACACACACACACACACACACACACACACACACACACACACACACACACACACACACACACACACACGTGGGCACAGCTGTGAATGGGAAGTGAAGGAGCCCGGCTTAGGAATGTACAGGTCTGAGCCCTGTCTGGGCACTGAAAGCTCTCTGGATCCCTGAGAACATGGCATGGGGAGGCAGGGCCGCTGCCGCCAGGCTGAGGATGGGTCTGGGGTTCCAGGTGTGGCTATACTACGCTAGGGCCCAACCCCAGCCTGGGCCCAGGCTGGGAGCTCCGGCTGCGCTGTAGGCTGTGCCCGGGCAGAGTCAGGGGAGGTCATGTTGCTGAGCCGCTCTCCATGTGCCCCGTGACACACTGGACTCCAGCTCCAACCTCTGGGGGCAGAAGCCCAAGGAGTCACAGCCCTCGGTGGGAAAGGAAAACAGAGACAACAAAGCCCTCGCTGCCTCCAAGTGCTGCAGCTCTCATTGCCCAGCAGCATTCGGAGCATGGAGTGCGAACAGAGCTCCCAGCGCCGCCCTAGGCAGACACAACAGTGACATCATGACAACAGTGACATCATGACCACTCAGTCCTTCAGTCTGCTGTGGGAGGCAGCTTTCTGCTACTCACTGAAGCCCAGAAGTGCTAACAGGTTGGGGTGTTCCTAGCTTGGGGACACTTCTCAGAGGAGGCCGTGGAGCAGGGCTCAGAGACTACATAGGTACAAAACCAGGATACAGGCCTCTCAGAAGCCTGTGAAAGGCGCCCCAGGGCCACGGCGCTTACCATTCTGCTTGGCTGTCTCGTAGTCTTCCTTGCACACCAGCCGCCCATCCTCCATGAGGTAGAACTCGTCCCCCGTGGCCAGCTGCCGGTTGCAGATGATGCAGGCAAAGCAGTGCAGGTGGTAGACGAAGTCCTGGGCCTTGCGGACCACCTGTGTCGGGGGGATGCCCTGCTGGCAGGCCGTGCATTTTGTGCCAAAGCGCCTGTCGAGGCAGCATAAATGATCAGACCAAGCTGGTGGGTGCTGGACAGTGTCTTCTGTCCCCTCTCCTCCCCTACCCCTTCCATGGCCACAGCATCAATCTCCCACTCCGCCCCCGGACCCTCAGACCTACCCTCTAGGCTTCCAACCAGCCTCCCGCCTTTTGTCTCAGGCTCTTTTGCCACAAATGCAGGTGTTGAGTCAGAACAAGGGTCTCCAGTCCCCTTCCCAAGGCTAGTATCCCAGAGGGCCATACCACTTGCCTGACACCCGTCAACGTGGCGGCAGACGGAGGGCTAAGTCCCCCGTGGAACCCACTGTCACTCTGGGCCTCCCTCCAGGTGCTACACAGAAAATCAGCCTCACAGGACACTGCGTATGCCCTGGGGCTGCTGTGTATAAAACCCCCAGAGCCAACCTCTGCCCAACTCCGCTGGGCACCCGTCCCTGCATGGCTGTGTGCCAGCACTTGCCTGAGTCCACACGGGCACTCCGGAGAAAACCTACTTCGTCAGCAGAGCTCAGCGCTCCTGACAGCTCATCTCTCTGGTCTGCCTCCATCTCTCCCTCTCTCCCCTCCATACGGCACAAGGGAAAGTCCCCACCCCCACCCATGGACCAATGGTCCCAAGTGGGCCCAGGAAGCCCCTGTGACATTTCCAGGATGCGATAGATCTCAGTTTGGAAAATGCTGTGGCCCAGCTTCCTGGGCTGGCAAGAGGAAATTACCCATGGCCAACCTGTGCCAGGGCTAGAAGGAAGAACCCAGCTGCATTGACACGAGTATTCAGCCAGGCCCTGGCAGCCACAGAGGTACGTGGAGCCAAGCCAAGGGTCACAGGGCTAGCACAGCCCAGGACCGCCAAGTGCCAGGCCTTGCTGCAGGTGTGCTTTCCTTACTTTGGGAGGGAGGAAGCCAGGAGGGGCCCGGGAAGCAAGGGCAGAGTTTAAAACAGCAATCAACCTAATTATTCATGACACTTCACACAGCAGAACTTTATCTTCTTCAGGATGAAAGACTTCGCCTAATGGATCTGGGGAAGGTTTGATTTTAATGGTCCTTTTAACTAATGCTTATAGGCAGCCTGATTTCCCCAGAAAGGACAGTACATATTTCATCCACATTAATACCAAATAAATTAATTATGGTCATGGCTATCATGATGAATCCCAGATTAATGCGGATTGATGGGTCTCTTATGCAGTAATGATACCTGCTGAGGGGCTGCAGCGGCCTGTGACAACGCGAAGCCAACTACCACTTCAGAACCCCTTGCCAGGGACAGGGTGTGCCCGAGAAAGGGGGGTGGTTCTCCATATCCACCTGAGTAGCTCCCCAAGAGCCAGTAGTGGGTGGTTGGGGGATGAGTCTTTGAAGGCCAGTACAAGCGTGTTGGCGTGCACACAGAGGTCTTCTGCATTCCCAGCACACACACGCACCCTTGTTGCAGGGGAGCAGGGCTCTTAAAGGAGTGTTAGATGGGCTTTGGGACATTCCCCCTACCCAGGATGTTCAGAATCCTGCCTCAGGACAACCTGCAATTTTGTCCGATTTTCAAAGGGATACAGGACCCAGATATTAAAGACTTGTTAAATAGTGAACCACATTTTTAGAGGGTGAGGAAGAAGACGACGAAACCTGAAGGCTGAGAACAAAGTGTGTGTGTGAGAACACAGGAAGCAAGCCTGCATGTGTGTCACAGGGGCGTTTTCAAAAGGCCCGTGCCAACAGGCGCTGGTGTAATCCTAGCTACTCAAGAAGCTGAGATCTGAGGATCAAGGTTCAAAGCCAGAAACATCAGTGACACTCTCATCTCCAGTTAACCATCCCACAACCCAAAAATGGACCTGTGGCTCAAGCGATCGAGTGCTAGCCCTGCACCTCTGTTCCCCCCCCTTGGCCAATCTACAAGGTGGTTACTTAAATGAACACGGCCTCCAGCCACCATGCTCACAGCAAAGCCTTCCAAGACACCCCTAAATGCAGAGGGGGAGGATCAATTGCCTTTGCTGAAGACAGTGGGCCAGGAACTGGAGACAATCTAGAGTTTTCCAAAAGTAAATCCTGCCCTAAGGGCCCAGAGAGGGACAGAGACCTGAGGAGAGGAAGATTGAGGGGAGAATCCCGGGCCGAGCAGGAACCCTCCTGCACAAGAGCTCTGCATCTCCCGACCTCACAAAAGCAGACTGGGCTTTCCGTGGCCGGAAGCCCGGCTGACACTGGAGCACCAGAGACATGAAAGATAACGGGGGTATAAATTTAATCTACATCCCGACAGTGATTCATGCACGCGGGTGGCAAGTGCACGAGAAAAATGAAAAATAAATGGACTTTTCCAGCATTTTTTAGCAATTGAAGCAATTTTCCTGATTGCGGGATTTATACCAATGCTAAGTGGAAGTTGTTCCTCATTACCTTCCCCCCCCCACCCCCCGCAGCAGAGCTGGGGGCGGGGGAACGCTTCATGCACCCTTATAGTCCCCAGAGTTTCCCTGGCCTGGCCCAGCTCCAAGTGGAACCGCAACCCCACATCTAATTGGAGCCAGTAGACCTAGAATAAGGTGCCACCTTGAGCAGGCCCCCCCACACACACACCCAGTTCCAGAGACCTCAGACCACATCACAAATGAGAAGGGCCTGGCAGGCCACACGCTTGTCCTGTGACCACACTGCTGTTGGTAAAATTCCTGGGCTGCTACAGTGAGAACCAACAGTCTAACTACTCTGACCAGCTGTGAAGGAGGCTGGGTAAAGAAGTGAGGGACACCAGCCCAGGAAATCAGCTTCTTAGGATTTTCCAGGCAGTACCCCCTTGATGCCATCCCTAAGTACCTACTATGTGCATAGCCTGCCCACTCGGTCACATCATGTCCACTGGTCTACGCCTTCAGAGAGACGTTCCTGCCAGTCCTGACTAGCCAGGCCTCCAGGGAGGGCCAGTTTCCCCGAGAGGCAGCTGGAAGGGATCTAAAATGACCCTAAAAGGCAAGAAAGGGTGCTGGAGTACAGTTTAGTCAGTGGGCAGAGTGCTTATCTAACATGCACCAGACCCTGGGTTTGCTCCCAACACGGCAAAAACAAAATAAAAAGCTTGAGGAAGGACTTGCTAATGGCTCACGATGTTATTTATTCCTCTGATTGATACCACTGGAAACTCCCTATCATCCTTGCCTACCACACAGTAGGCAAGGAAGAGGAAGGAAGGAAGGAAGGGAGGGAGGGAGGGAGGGAGGGAGGGAGGGAGGGTGAGTAAATTATACAACTCCTGGGTGAAGATAGGAGGGAGGGACTGAGAGAAAGGAAAGGAAGACATTGCATGAAAGGAAATAAACTCATACCTGACGCGCTTAATTGTAATCCCTCTGTAGATATCACCTTCAAAGTAACAATAGTGTTAAAAAACAAAAGAAAACCTAAAAACCAAGTGTCCACGTGAGTCATCAGGGAAGGATGGCTCCCATCGGCATAGCAGGAGGGGATCCGAGGCCAGCCTGCAGTGAGGCTGTGGTTTGCTAAAACCCAACACCAACTGTCCAACCCACGTTGCTGTCATCCCATGCATGTCCCCAGAGTGAACGGAGGGGATGGGGAGAAACAGGCTCAGCAAAGCGAGGTGTGGCCCCAAGCCTGCAGCAGCAGTGAGTGAGACCAGGGCTTGGACTCCTAAGACAACGCAGCTGAGGAGTGCAGGCCACACAGCTGCCCTAGCTCAGGCTAGCACTTAGAGCTTTCATGGCGCCAGTAGCTCTGCCATACAGGGGCTGAGCTGGGTGCTCACTCTGACCCCACCTGGCTGGGGTGAGAGAGTCTGGCCAAGCAATAGCTGCATTGCTAGTTCTCAGGACCATCCTTGAACCCACCCTCAGCTCCCGTGCTTGGCCTGAGCCCCTGCCTCCACCAACTGCCATAGAGGGACCTCTCTGAGCCGCTCACTAGGGCAAGGACACACGGACTTCTGGCATATCCCTGATTTGCTGTGCTAGTCCTTAATCGGCCCCATATGACCATGTGGCAGTTACCGATGAAGGTCTCTGAGCTCCTGTTCACCACACCTACTGTATACTGACAGCTCTATGAGGCATCCCCTCACCCTGGCTGTGACAGTCACTGCCACCCCAGCGTCACCCTTGGTGACTTCAGCTCCTGGCTCGGCTCCACTCCACTGAACCACACAGACCACCCTTCCGCCCTGCCTTTGACCTCTTCTCCACCCTTCCTCATCTGTTCACTCTGATGCTCTGTCAAGATACTGTCCCCAGTAATGCCAAAACCCTGCAAGAACTTCCATCCCCCCCACCCCCACCTGGAGTGGGACTACCACCTGCTACGCACTGGGCATGCTCCCTCTAGAGGGCCCTGCAGTAAGCTAATTCCAACCACTCAGGGACTGCGTTTCTCACTTGCCTAGCCCTGTCCCTCATTCCCCCGGTGGTCTTGCTCTCCAGCAACGGTTCCATGGACCACCTTACGAATCCTCCCTCCTCCTTCCCTACTCTAGTGCAGAGCTGAAAAAAAATGCAGCACCTTGTTGACTTTAAGTTGATATGGAGGGTGGGCATGGTGGTACACACCTTTGATCTCAGCACTCAAGAGACAACAGCAAGAGTTTTAAGACCAGCCTGCCTATAAGCAAAAGCTTATCTCACAAAGCCTGAGAGAGGGAGATGGGGGGAGGAGGAAGGAGAGGGTGATGGAGAAGGAGGGGGGAGAGAAAGGGAGAGGGACAGGGACAGGGACAGGGAGAGGGGCCCAGAAACCACACTTCCCTAGGCTGTTTCTCATTCTCGCACTCACGATCTTCTCTACAGCCTCCGCCGTGGGTGTCAGCTGGTGGACCAGGTTCTGTTTCCCGGAGCAGGAGCTGCTTTGGGAAGATCCACCGTGTGCTCACCACCTGTCCACCACCACAGCCAGGACCCTTTCCTGGCCCCAGGTGGCCAGTCGTGCCCTGTTCTCGGCCAGCCTCCATCCTCACACAGAGCACCTTCCTTCTGACCCACCAAGGTTCCTTCTACCCTGTCCCCTCTGCCCTCCCCGTCAAGCCTGTGCCCTGTCTGCCAGCTCTGAATCCATCATGGGGAAAAATCCTCAGGGAGTTCTGGAGGCCAGGACTCTGACGCCCCTTGCACAGGTTGCTCTTGAATCCAGCCAGCCTCACCAGCCAGCCAAGGCTGCGCTTGGCAGGTGGTAGGCGAGTTGGCATGGCTACCAGCGGCGGCGCCCATCCCTCCTGACCTTGCAGCTGCAGGAGCTCACCGGGCCTCTGGCCTGCTCCCCTGGCTGAGCCCTCTCACCCCCCCACGGCCCTCCTCCCCCCACCCCTACGCCCCTGACACTGGGAGGCCCTGCCGCCCAGCACCTTCCTCAGATGCCCCCCCCCCCATCTTCCTCACTGCAGATTGCTGAAGCTTCATTCTTCCAATTGCTCAGGCCCAGAACTTGGACTCTCCGCTAGATCTGTCAGCAAATCCTGCTGACTTGGCCCCAAAGTGCTGGGCTGCTTCTCAATTCCATTCCTCTGCCTCCTTCCCTGGTTCTAATAGCCACCAGCCTCCCCCTACAGCTGTCCCTGGTGGCCCACATCCTCCCTTCCAGCTACCCCTGTGTCTCCACACAGCAGCCATGGAAACTGAGGCCACATACACCATCTTCCTGTTCTCCCCTCTGCCCCCACCCCCATCCCTTCCCCCCCCCCCCCACCGTGGCTCTTCCTCAGTCAAAGCCAAAGCCATTGCTAATGGTTGAAAATCTACCCCCTGCCCACCCCTGGCCTTCTGACCTCAATTCCTTCCTCACAACCACACTCTGCCCTGCTCACCATCCTTCCCCTGGGGCCCTGGCACTGCCTCCTCTGCTGGGGACACTCTTTCCCCAACACCTGCATGGCTCACCCCTGCCATTCCCATGGTCTCCCCAGAAATGCCACCTCCTCTGGTCTTCCTTGATCACCCCCAGCACTTTCTTTCTTCTCTCCAGAGCACTCAGCTGGAGAGCTGCCCTGAGCATTGTTCTTGATCGTCTCCCCCTTCCCCCACTGAACCCAGCACCCCAGCAGAGTCTGACCAGGTGATAGTCTAAATGAACAAGAGGTCTGCAGTCCGCCCGCCCCCGCCCCCCGGCCCCCACTGCCACATGTGAATGAAGCAAGTTCAGAGAGGGTAGGAAACATGCCCAGAACTCACAGCTGAGATGGTAGGGCTGGGGTTTGAACCCAGAGCTCTTCCTCAGCGCGCCTCCCTCGCGCTTGGCCATTGCAAGGCAGATGGCAGGGAGCAGCCCAGACCCCAAGCCAGCCGCCACAGCACGACGTGCCGTCCCAGGGAAACAAAATACTGCATAACTTGATTTTATGCTTTAATTGCTTGCCGGTGATTTACTGCCGGCTGTATATTTTTTTCCCAGCTGACACTTCCCTACATGTATTTCTTTTATCTATCACCGCATTTGACAGGTAAGTTGCTGATATTTACTGTTACTGTAGGTACGAGCATTTCCAACATATATCACCACCCACTCTCAGGCCACAGCCATGTCACCAGACATAAAGCTCCGCCCAAGCCCACGGTCACATCTGGAATGGTAAAACCTTGAGGGTGCCGACTGCACGCCATCACACATACGCCTGCCTATTCTACCAGAGGTGACCCCCAGACAATGCTTCGTACCCAGGCCTTTTAACGCGGTGGGGTTGGTTTGTCTGTTGTTTGGCAGTACTAGGATGATGCTGATCAAAATGCATTGCGCACATAAATAGACATGTTAAAATGAAGTACCTCTGTACAGCGACTTGAAGACAATAAAAAGTGGGGTGAAGGGGGACCTAGCTGCTGGTAGGTCACACCTGTAATCCTAGATACTCAGGAGGCTACTCAGATCTTAGGTACTTAGATCCTCACATCTGAGGATCGCAGTTCAAAGCCAGCCTAGACAGGAAAGTCCATGAGACTCTTATCTCCAATAGACCACCAGAAAACCAGAAGTGGAGCTGTGGCTCAAAATGATAGAGTACTAGACTTCAGTGAAGTGCCCAGGCCCTGAGTTCAAGCCCCATAACTGACAAAAACAAAACAAAAGCAGAGAGGGAGAATACTGAGATTCGAACTTAGGACCTTGCACTTGCTAGGAAAGTACTCTACCACCCGAGATACATACCTCCAGCTCCTTTTTGTTTTCATTATTTTTCAAGTAGGGTCTTATGTGTTGTTGTTGTTGTTTGTTTGTTTGTTTGTCAGCCATGGGGCTTGAACTCTGGGCCTGGGCACTATCCCTCCTTCAGCTCAAGGCGAGCACTCTACCACTTGAGCTACAGCGCCACTTCCGGTTTGCTGGAGGTTTATTGGAGATAGGAGTCTCACAGTCTTTCCTGCCTAGGCTGACTTTGAACCATGATGCTCAGATCTCAGCCTCCTGAGTAGCTAGGATTACAGGCGTGAGCCACCAGCACCCGGCGGGTCTTACGTTTTTTTGCCAATAGCTGGCCTCAGACTACAATTCTCCTCCCTTCAGTCTCCCTCATAGTTTGGATTACAGAAGCATGACACCACACCCAGCTTACTAATTGATATGAGTGTCTCACTAGCTTATTTTTCAGGCTAAATGCCTTCAATCATAATCCTCCTAGCCTCTGCCTTCTGAGTTTACAAGACTGAGCCACAGTATCCAGCCTTTAGTGTAGTACTTTTATTTTGTTGTTTAGTTAGTTAATTATTGACACTACTGGAATTTTAACTTAGATTCCATGCTTGCTAGGTGGGAGCTCTGTTGCTTGAGCCATGCCTCCAGTCCTTTTTAACGTTGTTTGTTTTTTTGCCAGTCCTGGGGCTTGAACTCAGGGCCTGGGCACTGTCCCTAAACTTCTTTTGCTCAAGTCTAGCATTCTACCACCTGAGCCACAGCACCATTTCTGGCTTTTTCTGTGTATGTGGTACTGAGAAATCAAACCAGGGCTTTCATGCATGCTAGGCAAGCACCCTACCACTGAGCCACATTCCCAGCCCGCTTTGGTTTATTTTTGAAGCAGGCTCTCACTCTTTGCCTGTGCTAGCCTAGACCACGATCCTCCTGTCTTACACTTGCCATCACAGCTGGGATGACAGGCGCATGCAATGGTGACCACGATGGAAATGAGGTCTCCAGCAAGTTTTTTCCAAGCTTGCTCAGAACGATGATCCTCCCAATCTCAGTTTCCCAAGGAACTAAGGTCACAGTGTGAGCCATCTGTGCCCAGCTATTTTTTAAAGGGCATTTGCTATCATCATTTTGAGACAAAAACTCCTGAAGAAACCATAGAAATGCCAACCTGGTCCAACCTCTTTATTTAGCAGGGGAAGAAACTAAAGCCAAAGAAAGATAATAATTGGCCGAAGATCACACCACTCAATTAGTGAGGAAAAGAAGCTAGAGCTCAGCTATCTCTTTGGGCACACATCCTCTCCCTCCCAGCTGGAGAAGGCTTTGCCCCCCAAGAGACAGGGAGCCTAGGGAACCCGACCCTCCAACAGAGCCCAGGCCAGTCCCTGCATTTTTGTAAACACACATTGACATGGAATATGCACACGGGAACTCATGCCATCTATCTCATTTAAAGCACAGAACAGGCCCTTGGAGGCCTGAATTATTCTTTCCTTTACACAGATGGCAATGGGCTGGGAGCCATCAGCCGGCTGGCCCAAGCTCACTGTCCCTGGCAGATGATGCTTATCTCTCCCAGGACCTAATAAGCCCTTCTCACTCCAGGTTCATCGGCCTCAGCAACAGCATCAACTCAGCTGTAACCACGCCAGTCTGAACAGGAGACCAGGAGACAGACAGCTAGGATGTCTTCTTTATGTTCTGTGTTAAAGCAAGAGAACCACCCCAGGCTTCTGAAACTTCAGCCATGTTGAACAAGCAACATGGCTGCCCCTGCCCAGCTGTGCATGGACCACTCAAAGGGTTCTGAGTGACTTATACTCAGCCCGGAGAAGCTCAACTCCTCCCAGATCTTGGGTCTCCCTCTCTACGATGGTATGGAAAACGTTAACAGACAGACAGAGGAGCACTCAGGGACAGAACGCCTACCAGTGTCCCAGGCCAACCTGCCACACTTACCTACAACACTGGCTACAGAACTCAACCCTTGCCCGTGAGCTTCAGGAAGTTCTGTGGGCGCCCAAATAACAACACGGCTGTGCTCTGATGGGTCCTGCTATGACCAGGGCCACAGAATGTGCAGGAGATAAAAGGAGCTTATGCTGAGCTTGAGGCTTCAGGAGACAGTGGGAGGCAGGAGGCCAGGAACAGACCTGGAGGGGAGGCCGTGCAGGCTGAGGAAGACAGAAGGCACGGGAGTGGGAAGTAGGAAATTGAGGTACAGAGGTGTGGATCCCACAGGACAGAGGCAGCAGGAATGACAAGAAAACTTTGGGGGTGAATCCCCCATGACTTGCCAGCGATGGGGGTGAAGGGGAGAAGAAGAGCCTTGCCACTGCTGGCTCGAGTGTTTTCCCCAAGATGGAAGAATTCCACCCACCTCCCCCACTTTGCTCAGAGACCCTATTTCCACAGCCCAGGTACCATGTGATTGGCAACTATTTGGTTCCAGCTAGCTTCCAACCATGGCAGAAAAGTCCCTGACATATAGTCCCCACAGATGTCAGGAGACTGTCACTCCAGGCCGGGCTCCAGGAGGCCGTCCGCGGGGCGCAGCTGAATGAGAGCGCTCAGGGCGGGCAGACGGATAATCCTGGGCTCATCACCGCTTGATATATGGTCGCTGGTCCCTGGGGGATCCGCTGGGCTAAGTAATTGCTTCTGCCTTGATTACAGCCCGTCACAAATGACTGTGACTGCTCCACCAGCGTGTCTGAATCTTACAAATGTCCACACACACAGCCACTATCTAGACCATCTGATCGTTACCTTAAAAGGTTTAATTTGCTTAGGGAGGGAATTAGACTATAAACTATTCAGAAATTATGGAAAGCCACACGTCAAAGAGACCCTCCCCCTGTGGGTCCCTCCGGACATTTTGCTAGAGATATAGGTGGGGGGAGGTTGTAGTTATCAAAAATAAAAAGTGGCTGAGCAAAAATCCAGCCCTAGATCAGATCCACAACCAACCATGAATCCCAGAACTGCGGTGCTCGCTTCGGGAGATAATGGGGCACATGGCAGCTACAGGCCACCCTGCAGCCACCTAGGCCCGCCTGCTCCTCCTGCCAGGATTGGGGCCGCACTCTGTGAAGCAAAGGTCTAGGGCTGCTGTTGCTGCCCCCCAGCTCTGGACCCTGCAGGGAGGGTCAGCATTATGTGAGGGACACTCAGGATGACTTCCCATTCACCCCCACATGAAGGCGTGGACATTGGTTCCAATGACCGGCCATACTAGCCACCCAGCCTCACCACACACCTGCATCCCCATCTTTCTGCCCTTTCTGAGGCCACTCCACTCTCAACTTCGGGCAGGAATCTCCTTCTGTCTTCTTCACCACACCCCACATATGGATGCCGAACCCCCACCCTGAGAATAACCACAGATAGCAACCACTGAGCATGGACGTCATGTACCTCACGCCTCACAGTAACTCCAAACAAAGAATTGCCAGTTTTCTTCCCATTGTAGAAGCTGGGACAGAGCTTCCTAAGCCAACCTGAGCCCTAAGTCCACACTGATCCTGGATTCAAGTCCAGCCCTTTTCTATCACTCACCTGCCTTCCCCATAAGAACCATGTCCTGCAGGCCTCTGCCCACCCAGAGCCAGACCCAGGCCACTCGGGAAGACCTGTGCACAGCCATCCTGTGACAGCCTAACAGCAGGTCTGCCTAAGCTGAAACACATTGTCCTGGACTGCAGGGATAAATCACAGCAGGCCCAAGGACGCTGTCTACCTGCCGCGGGCTGACAGTCTCGAGATTGACGGGCTGGAGGAGGGGCCCAAAGCAGCCCACACACGTTCCCTCGCAGACATCAAAGCCTCCCTCAGGCTGGGGTGCCCTGGCCATGCCCAACTCTGCCTGCCCAGCAGGCTAAGGGTGCCAGAGGCAGAGATACAGCCCAGACAAGAGAGAGGAGAGGCTTCAGACAGGAATCTCTTAGGGTGGCAGCACCCTAGAGCACCTGAGGTTCAACCTCTTAAGGCTGAGTACAGAGCCCTGACTTCCCAGGGTGCAACCTGAAGCTCCCTCTGCCTGGAAGGTCCTAGAAGCTTTGCCTCTCACCTGAACCTGTTGTCTTCCAACTCTCTAGCAGTGATTGTTTACCTGTCATAATAATCCATGGTTTGTCTCCCAGTCTTCATGTAAATCAATGTGGCTTGTCTGCCCTGTGGTTTAATCCCTACCACACTGCCAGTGACTCCTCCCACTCGGTCAAGCTGCCCTGCCTGGATCTGAGCAGCTCAAGGCAGTTCAAGGCAGTCATGTCCAGTGGAAGCTGGGGGAGGCCAGAGCAGGCTCCACCCAGATGGAGCTCCAGCCAGCTGGGCCTCCTGAGGGCAGCTGGCTAAGTGGGATTGTCAGAGCACTTGGAGCAGAGAATCCATTCTGTTGCAATGTGCTTCAGAGTTAGACAGTGGCCCAGGATCCAGGCAAAATCTAATTGGAGATGAGGAGGTGGCCCAGAGCCTGACTCCCAAATACCTCCTCTCCCCAAGGCCTGTCCCTTTTGCAAGCAGGAGCCTGTAATATGCTGGACTTTGGGTCCAGAAAAGGACTTGCCTAACAAATGCAATGCAAGAAGCCCTTGGCTCCTGGGCTTGTGATTCAAATTGTTACAGGCCTTGGAATGTCTGCTCTATGGTGAGGAGTTTAAAGACCCCATCACCAGGCTCAGAGACAATACAGATCACACTGCACTGGTCCACAAAGCGCTTCTTTCCTTGTGCCTCAGAACTTTACTCCCTTTGAGAAAGGAAGACAAGGCTTCAAGAAGCAAATATAACAAACAATGGCAACTATTTCATGTTACTGAGCAAGGAAAGAGTTTGGATTTCGCTTAGCATCCTAGCTACTCAGGAGGCTGAAATTGGAAGGATGGAGGTTTCAGGCCAACCTGGTTAAAAGAGTTAGCCAGGCCCCATCTCACTAAAAAAAAGCCATGCATCATGGTGCATGCTTGTCATCCTAGCTACTTGAGAGGCTGTAGGTAGAATCATTTACAAAATAAAAATAAAGCAAAAAAGAAAAAGGGCTGGAGGTGTAAAACCCCTGCCCAGCAAGCATGACACCTCAAGTTTTAAAATAGAAAAAAAAAAAAAGAAAAGGAAGGAAATTAAATGTGTTTAGCATCCCCTAAAGAAAAATCCAACAACCACAAAGTACAGCCTCCCAACGGTACCTTTTTCTTTGTCTGGGTATAAATGAACATCGCCCTCTGCTGCTCATCATCAATATTACCACAGCCCCCTTGCCGAAGACTGGAGGAAATCCTGACTTCCGGCTTTTCTCTTCCAGGAGCTCGCTGAACAGCTTCCAAGGGTGCAATTCACATCATCATTGTGATTTGTGAAACTGCACAGCGAGAGGACACTCTTGGGATTGTGCACAGCAGTGGCCTTGGCCCTGGCCCTGGCCCTTGTTATGGGCAAAGAGATGAAAATATCCATCCTGGGACTCAGAACCACAGGGCTGATAAGTGAAGCCAGTGTCTCTGTAGTTGCCTCTGAACAGAAAGATGGTGCTTTTTCCTTTTTTCAGTTTTTTCAAGCCGCATGGAGAAACGAGTCTCCCTGGCTTGGACCAGTGCCTTCCAACCCCCACCTCCAATGCTAGGAGTAGATTCAAGTATAAGGCACCCACTCGGGCTGAGACTACTCCCACAGCCAAGCGTGAGACCAGGGAAGGACCTGGCACCAGGCACTCTCCTACCATGCTGCCCCGAGGCTCTCTGTCAGCACTGCATGTGTGCCATCTGGAAGCAAGTGCAGGTGACAGTAGTGAGCTGTCATGGGGAGCAGGCTGTATCTGAGTCCCCAGGTCCCTGGGACTGGGAGAGGAAGACATGCTGCCTGGACAAATTGTTCCCTGTCCTTACCCAGAACAGAGCCTGCTAGTGTTCTACCACTTGATCCACATCTTCACTTCCAGCTTTTTGGCTGGTTAATTGGAAATAAGAGTCTCATAGACTCTTCTTCCTTGGCTGTCTTTGAACCACAATGCTCACATCCCAGCCTCCTGAATAGCTAGGATAACAGGCATGAGCCACCAGTACCCAGACTCCCTAGAGGCCTTGGGGGACCCAGTCATCACCTGAATTGGCCCTCCATTGGCAAAGAAAAGAACTACCCCAGCTTTAAGTTCCCTCCACACAGTACCCATCACAGAGTTAATGACCTGGATTCAGCACCAAACCTGTGGCCAGCTCCCTGCATACTGACCCTGACAAGCGATCTTGTGAAGGAAACAGAACAGGAGAGATCATCGTGACTTATTACTTAAAGGTACACGCAGCAACTAGCCTGGCCTGCAAGAGACCTGGCACGACACAGTAGAAAGTTGTCACCGAAGCCCTCATAAATCCATTGTGCAATCTACTCCTTGTTGCTCAAACCCAGCAACAGCCTGTAGGCAAGGCTCAGGATCCAGTGCTCGCGTGGAGGACAGAAAAATGAAGAACACATAGGTCCTTTTCTCTAGTCAAAAATAAGAATAAAATAAGCACACAAGGAATGAGCAAAACAACTTAGCCTGAGAAGGGAGGGAGGGGTGCAATGGCTCTAGAGGACCCCACGCTGCCCAGGAACTGGACTTTTGAGCCACATGAAGGAATGAAAACTCTGCGGCAGGGTAGCTATCTTCCTTGAAAGAGAGATCAGCCTGGGCCAAGCGTGGATGCAGGAAATGCGGCGCATGCGTGGGGTAGGGCGGCCTGTATGGTGGTAGTGGGTATCAGGCACCTGAGGAAAGCAATTAGCAAGGGCCAGAGGGAAGCCCAGGCCAGGAGGCTCTAATAGTAGCGGAAATGCATTTGGGATGTTCTGTGGATGGCAGGGCTCTTTGGAGGAGCTAGCCTGGGGTTGAGAACTCCAGCTGTGAACAAGGACAGCTCATCTGGCAGGGAGAGGCTTGTGGGCTCCAAGGAGATGGGTGGAGGACCAGTCAGGAGGTTACTGCTGCAGACCAAGCCCTGGAAAGGATCCAACTATGGGCTACGGTGTGGGGAAGCGATGGAGGCAGGGGCTGAGGGCAGCAGCTGGGTGAGGAAGTCTTCCTTGCTATTTCTGGCCTGCGGTGACCCCTCCTCCGCCCACACTCTGGGCTCCTCCTGGGTTCGGGGGAGATCCCCTTCCCTTGCCATTACTTCTCCCAAACCTGCACTGCTGCCCCCTCCCACTCTCCCTCTCCCTGTCCTAAAACAGACCAAGTCAGGCAGAACTCAAAGCCCAGACAGGTCCCTCGGGCAGTCAGCTCAAGGTGGGGGTGGGGTGGAGCACGGGGGTGTCTAGAGAGAAAGCCTTGGGGTCATGGCTGACTGGCTCTGCTGACCCCACAGACTGCTTTGACCAGCCATGTCAGTACCTCCCCTACCTCCATCCCTGGAAGTTCAAGATGGTGATGTGGCCTCTGAGGTTCACTGAGGCTCTCTAAAGGGGCAGAGACACCTGGGGGGGAACCCAAAGGAGCCACCCAAGTCCTGGGGCAGGCCCTCCTGCTCCCGCCTGCCCTTCTGTGCCTGTTTATGCTCCCAGACCCACAGTGCACTTGAGTACACACACACACACACACACACAGAGGAGCACACTGGAATTCACCAGAGCTGTCATGGTGCCCAGCTAGGGCATCGCTGAGACAGGAAGAAAGAGGCCAACGGGGGTCCCTCATTGAGAAATCAGGTGGGCAGATGGAAGGGAACCACATAAACATCAGAATAAAGGAAATGAGCAAGAACCCGATTGGGAAAAAACAGAAAGCAGATGGGAAGGGATGGGGAACTATGCACCAAAAGCTGCGAGAAGGAAAAGAAGGCCTGTCCCTCCATCTGCACCTTCAAAGATCCGCTGGGTATGCCACGTGAGCTGTGCAGTGCCCTCCTGCAGTGCCCACACCTAGACGCACACAGAGAAAGCTGCACAGATGTGAATCCAGAGCATCGGCGACCACAGGACACCCGGAGCCCAGCCCAGGAGCGGCCGCTGTGGGCGCTGAGGTCTAGGAAGAGCGCTTCAACTGAATTCTGAGAACTCCCAGAAATTCAGATCCACCCTTGCTCGAGGACCTCGGAGAAATGGTGCCCTGCATCTGGGAATCTCCTTTCTCCATGTCCCCCGTCTCTGGAACCACTCAGCCTCCAGAACTCATCCATAAAACGGGGCTGCTGATCCTAGCTCCCATCTCCTCGGGTGTGATGGCTTGGATAGGTCAACACTGTGGCTTTCTTGGGGTCAGTCACTGGTGCGGAAGGCCTCAGCCTCCGCAGCCTCTCTGGCAGCCTGCTGCGCTCCTTGGCCGCATGGCTTCGTGGCTGAGCACAGGCCTAGTGTCACTGAGCAGTGACCACTGCAGCTGTGTCATGCTTGGCTGGTCCCTGTTGGCTAAGACTCTGGCACATGAGCCTCAGATAATGGATCCTTGGAGGGAAATCCTAAACTAAATGATATGGAAAATACGTTTAGGTCATCTCACGCTGACCTACAGCTCTGAAAGGATTTTTGAGATGGACCCAAGCCTAGAATCGAAAACCCAGGACAATCTTTAGAACCAATGCTCAGGTGACAGTTCACCTGAGAACTTTACAAGGTCAACCTCTTTAGAGCAAATAACAACCCTATAAGGTGGGAACTATTATTAGCAGCCCCCTTTCACAAATAAATGGAGACCCAGAGAAGTTGCCCAAGAATACACAGCCAGTGAATGGGTTCCATCGAGGCAAGGTCTGGACACTTAACCAGCCCAGGAACATGAGACTGCCCTTTCATCCTATTTCATTGAGGGTTATGTCAATGACTGAGCCGGCTCAACTCCAGCCAGGAACAGCCCTTCCCAGCCTCCTTGACACAGCCCAGGAAACACAGCCACAGACAATCCTCCCGTGTGGGACACAGACTTAAAATGCCAGCTGAGAGAGTCTTTGGCATGATATAGCCAGGTGCCCCCAGCCCATTTCACTTAGGCAGAAAGAGCATCTCCTTTAAGAATTTGCGGGGGGCTGGCACTGGTAGCTCACACCTGTAATCCCACCTACTCAGGAGGCTGAGATCTGAGGATCATGGTTCAAAGCCAGCCCGGGAAAGGAAAGTCCATGGGACTCTGATCTCTAATTAATCACCAGAAAATGGAAGTGGTGCTGTGGCTCAAGTGTTAGAGCACTAGCCTTGAGCTGAAAAGCTGTGCCCAGGCCCAGAATTCAAGCCCTGTGGCTGACAAAAAGAAGAAGAGGAAGAAGAAGAAGGGGAAGGGGAAGGGGAAGAGGGAGGAGAAGGAGAAGGAGGAGGAGGAGGAGAAGGAGGGGGAAGGGAAAGAAGAAGAAGGAGGAGGAGGAGGAGGAGGAGAAGAAGAAGGAGAAGGAGAAGGAGGAGGAGGGGGAGAAGAAGAAGGAGGAGCAGGAGGAGGAGGAGGAGGAGGAGAAGAAGAAGGAGGAGCAGGAGGAGGAGGAGGAGGAGGAGGAGGAGGAGGAGGAAGAGGAAGAGGAAGAGGAGGAAGAAGAAGAATTTGCAGAGATTCTCTGCCCCCACCCCTTAGCGGGTCTCTTTCCCTCGCTTGCTGCCTGCAGCGCTCAAGTGAGACTGAGACACGGGCCTTCAGGGGGTAATGGGGGTGATAGGAACATCCTGTCATCACCAGGATTCACTCACCCCCTAAGGAGGCCAAGGGCCCCACTTCCTCACTGTCTACTACTTAGGGAGAGGCCGAGGCAGCCAGGGACATGCCATGACTCCACTCACTTGAAGAAATCCTCCTTGCAGTAGACGCTCCCGGCCCTGGAGAAGCACCTGTCAGCCAGCTGCATCTGGCAGTCTGCACACTTGAGGCAGGAGCTGTGCCAGTGCCTGTCCAGAACCTTCAGGATGAACTTGTCCAGGATGTGCTGGTTGCAGCCAGCGCACTGAGGGATCTCTGCGGGAGAGAAGAGAGACACGGTGTGAACCTTCCGCACTGTCCTGCTGACCAGTCCAGGCCCTTCCCATTCTGCCTGGGGTGGGAATAGACAGGACCCAGGCACCCCGGCTACCACAGCTTTGCTCCCGGGTGAAAGCTGTGCTGGAAACAGCAGCCCCACAAAGGGAACTCTGTGTCAGCCTGGACTGAGGCCATTTGCCCTTAAAAGCAAATGATGAACTTGGGGTGGGGGGGGGGGGGGTGGAGCAAGGTCGAGGGCTCAAGGTTTTTATGAAGTGCAACAGATGATCAGCTTCAGCAATATCCCCTCCTTAGGACTCTTTCTGCCTGTGCTACAGACAGGAAAGCTACACTCTAATTTCCCAATTCCCTTGCAGTCTAACTGTGGCTGAGAGTCCACCGATCAGATGCACTTAGTGATTGCTTAATGCACAAAGAAGGGACAGCAGAGGGGGCGGGGCCGACTCCCATCTACTGCTGTGGACCGTGGCACAGGTGATAAGGTGCTGGGGTTGAAATGTCCTGACCAGTTGTGGCAAAGTCAATGGAATTGAGGAGGGGGGTGGAGGAGGTGTGTGCTGGGTGGAGTTATTCCTGGAACTCATCTAGAGGTGGCGCCACTAAGTTGGAAAAAAAAAAAAAAAACCACCTCATCATCTAGCAACAGAGCACTTTCCACTTCAGTAGTGAAAAGGGGTTCTGTTATCTCTCACTGCCCAGCCCCCCCCCATTCCTGACCTAGGTGATTTCTTTTTTTTTTTTTTTTTTTTGGTCCGGTCATAGGGCCTGAACTCTGGGCCTGGGCACTGTCCCTCAGCTCTTCAGCTCAAGGCTAGCACTCTACCACTTGAGCCACAGCGCCACTTCCGGCTTTTTTCTTTTTGCTTATGTGGTGCTGAGGAATCGAACCCAGAGCCTCATGCATGCAAGGCAAGCGCTCTACCACTGAGCCACCTTCCCAGCCCCCTAGGTGATTTTTTCAACAAGTCTGTCCCTCTGACATTCATCTTTTATCAAGGACTTTTATGGAAGTTTGATAGTATCTTAGCTCACTGAATATTTCAAACCTCTACAAAATAGGATTCGATGGTTAGATAAACAAACAATGCCAGAGTCTCTAGTTTTTTGTTTTTCTATATTCCAACCACACTTAAACACACACATGGAAAAGGTAACAAATACTACGACCCAAAGCGGGCAAGTGAGCAAGCTCTAGATGCCTAGAATATCCTGATGGCAGAGTACACATGAGCCTCACAACCTGGGGTTCTCCAGATCTGTTATACCTTGGTAATTGTGAGGAAGGAAGGAAGGAAGGAAGGAAGGAAGGAAGGAAGGAAGGAAGGAAGGAAGGAAGGAAGGAAGGAAGGAAGGAAGGAAGGAAGGAAGGAAAAAGGAAAGAAAGAAAGAAGAAAGGAAGAAAAGAAGGAACAGAGCCAAGATGCAAACCTATGCAATCTGACCTCAGAATCCACGTCTTACCCTATGTCCTACCTCTCCCCTTATTAAAAATAGACATTGCAGCCGGGTGCCGGTGGCTCACACCTGTAATCCTAGCTACTTAGGAGGCTGAGATCTGAGGATCATGGTTCAAAGCCAGCCTGGGCAGAAAAGTTCGTGAGACTCTGATCTCCAATAAACCACTAGAAAACCGGAAGTGGCACAGTGGCTCAAGAGGTAGAGCGCTCGCCTTGTGCTGAAGAGTGCAGGGACAGTGCCCAGGCCCAGAGTTCAAGCCCCATGACCGACAAAAAAAAAAAAATAGACATTGCTAGGCCAGGTGCCAGTGGTTCACCCCTATAATTCTAACTACTCAGGAGACTGAGATCTGAGGATCTCAGCTCAGAGCCAGCCTGAAAAGGAAAGTCTATGAGACTCTTACTGCCAGTTAACAACCAAAAAGCCAGAAGTGGAGTTGTTGTACGTGGCAGAATGCTAGAATGCTAGCCTTGAGCACAATAGCTCAGGGACAGCACCTAGACCCTGAGTTCAAGCCCCAGGACCAGCAGGAATATGCACACACACACACACACACACACACACACACACACACACACACACACACACACACAAGCGTGTCCCTTAAACAGTTCTTTTTTCTCTTCAACATTTCCCAAAATTAACGAAAGTTCTAGTACTAAAACAAAATCTCACATGAATCACATTTCTCCATTTGCATCATGTTAGGATATAAATCTTTAAGTGTTAGCATAGGAGAAAACAGGGAGATTTAAATACAACAAAATCTATATAGGAATTTGGCTGGAGGTCTCAGTGGTAGAGCATTTGCATGGCATTTGTGAGTCCTTGGGTTCAAATCCCCAGCAAGAATACCATCAACACACACACACACACACACACACACACACACACACACACACACACACGTATTTAGAACAGACAGGCTATTGGAACCGTCACTAAATACCACAGATAGTCTTTTACTCACAGTGCCCATGCAGGACTAATTAGGCCCCGCTCCACCTGTTCCCTCTCCGCCTCCACACCAGCATTTACTTCAAATCTGATCCATTAGCCAAGGCCTTGCCTCGAGCTTTTAGGCCAATACTGGGGTCATACTGTGGTGTAGACATGACTGCTTGACCTTTGCTGACTGTCTCAGTTCATATGAGACTTTGCTTATTTTAAAGTTTTTTTTTTCTTTAAGATATTTATCAACTGATAAATACTTGAATACCCCAGGAAAGTGCTAAATGCATCATGACTACAGGAATGTCCATTTGTGTGTGTGTGTGTGTGTGTGTGTGTATACGTGCCAGTTTGGGGGGCTTGAACTCAGGGCCTGGGTGTTGCTCCTGAGTTTTTTTGTTCAACTCTAGCACTCTTCTGCTTAAGACATAGCTCCATTCCTGGCTTTTTGATGGTTAATTGGAGATAAGTGTCTCATGGACTTTCCTACCCAGACTGCCTTTGAACTGAGATCCTCAGGTTTCAGCCTCTTGAGTAGCTAAGATTACAGAAATGAGCCACTAGTACCCAGCCTAGGAATGTCCCTTTCTAATAAGGGGAGAGGTAGGACACAAGTAAGATGTGGATTCTGGATCCAGACTGCCTGGTTTTGAACCTTTGTTCTCTTTCCTTCTTTCCTTCCTTCCTTCCTTCCTTCCTTCCTTCCTTCCTTCCTTCCTTCCTTCCTTCCTTCCTTCCTTCCTTCCTTCCTCCCTCCCTCCCTTCCTTTCCTTTCCTTTCCCCCCTCCTCTATTCTTTCTTCTTTTCTTTCCTTTAATTATTTGAGACAGGTTCTTTCTACAGCCCAGGCTGGCCTCAAACTCATCATCCCCTGCCTCGCTTTTCCCAGTGCTACCATGCGCGCTACCACACGCAGCCAGGCTCTTCATTTTCATCTCAACAAACCACTTAGCTCTCTGCCTCAGTTCCTACCTGTAAAAATGGGGGTGATGATGGCAATATTGTCTCATAAGCTTATTGTAAGGAGGCAATAAATATGCGGGGTTGAGTATACAATGTGTGCTCCATGCGTGTTCTCTGTGACTAGGAGATGGAGTGAACTGCATCAAAGGAAAGCCAGGCACCCATGTTTATGGGCTCCATAAGCATCCTGCAGCTAAGTTGTGACCTTCCTTCCAGGGGAGGCTCAGAGAGTGCCACTACACACACACAACCTTGCCAGCTCCTAGCAGGTGACCACCCAGTACCCTTTGGTCTTTCTTAAGGGGCCACAGCATCCCTGGAAGGGTAGACTCCTGAGAGGGAAGCATCCCCAGGATGCTGACTGGCAGCTGGAGGAGGAAAGGTGGGAAGGCTGTTCTGGCTCCATCTGTGAGAGAGGCAGGGGAGGCGCACAACCCAGATGACCTCCCTGCTAAGGGGTGTGATTCTGGGACAAAGGGGCCAGGGCCAGTGACAGGCTGGATAAGCCCAGCTGGATGGCACAGCCATCGTGGACACGGTGCAAGCAAGCAAACGGCTGGATTGGAGGAGGAGGGGATTGGTACCGAGGGAGGCCAGCTGTGGTGGAAGCCGCTTCCCCACCGTCCAGTCCTTGGCCACCAGGATCCTAGTTGGGGTTTTTTTCTTCAGGTAAGAGAATAGGACTGTCTTACTCCTCCTAGCCACAAATGCTCTGGATGAGGGCGAGGATGTATGCCCATAAAATCTATTTCATGCGCGGTATCTGCGGGAGACTTAATATGATGAGTATTGGAGAGAGAATACATTATGGCTAATGTATGCAGGGAGCTCTGCAGGGAGCTGGGGGGGGGGGGTGGGGGGCGGGGTGAGTGCAGGCAAGGCCTTGAGGAAAACATGAAGTACAGACAGACAGCCATTTTAGCCCAGCGCTGGGGATGACTGGGACATCCCTGCTAGAGGTGGGCAGGAGAGGTTTAAGGACCCAGCTGATCCCAGGGGGTAAGGCAGAAATCCAAGAGATACACTAAGGGTGTCATTTAAAAAAAAAAATGAGGGCTGGAAATGTGGCTTAGTGGTAGAACATGCATGAAGCCCTGGGTTCGATTCCTCAGTACCACACATCAACAGAAAAAGCCAGAAGTGGCGCTGTGGCTCAAGTGGTAGAGTTTTAGCCTTGAGCAAAAGAAGCTCAAAGACAGTGCCCAGGCTCTGAGTTCAAGCCCTAGGACTGGCCAAAAAAAAAAAAAAAGAAAGAAAGAGAAAGAAAATTAGCTGACACTGGTGGCTCACATCCATAGTCCTAGCTACTCAGGGGGCTAAGATCTGAGGATCAAGGTTTAAAGCTAGCCTGGGAAGGAAAGTCTGTGAGACTTTTGTCTTCTATAATGCACCAGAAAATGGAAGTGGTGCTATGGCTCAAAGTGGTAGAGAACTAGCCTTGAGCAAAATAAGCTCAATACAAGCCCAGGCCCTGAGATGAAGGCCCATGTCCAACAAAAAAAGAAAGAAAAGAAAACCAGGGGCTGGGAAGGTGGCTCAGTGGTAGAGCGCTTGCCTTGCATGCATGAGGCTCTGAGTTCGATTCCTCAGCACCACATAAGCAGGAAAAAAAAAGCCAGAAGCGGCACTGTGGCTCAAGTGGTACAGAGCTAGTCTTGAGGTGAAGAGCTGAGGGACAGCGCCCAGGCCCAGAGTTCAGGCCCACGACCAGACTCCCCCCCCCCCCCCCCCGCCAAAAAAAAGAAAAGAAAACCAGGAAAGAACAAAAAAAGAAAAAGAAAAACTTTCCCATT
Organism: Dipodomys spectabilis; assembly: GCF_019054845.1. Lineage (NCBI taxonomy): Eukaryota > Metazoa > Chordata > Mammalia > Rodentia > Heteromyidae > Dipodomys > Dipodomys spectabilis. The sequence continues at coordinate 14,449,318 of NW_024870696.1, forward strand.
GTATTCCACTGACAATTTAGAAACAGACACAGAAAAGCTATTTTTTGTGTAAGTTCCAGTAGTGGGGTTTAAACTCAGGGTCTGGCACTGTCCTTGAGTTTCTTTGCTCAAGGCTGGTAGTCTACCACTTGACACATAGCTCCACTTGTATATTTGTGTGTGTGTGCACGCGCGCGTGTATGTGTTTAATTGGAGAGAAAAAAGTTTTAGAGAGTTTTCAGTCTTCAGATCTCAAACTCCTGAGTAGCTAGGATTACAGGATGAGCCACCAGCACCCAGTCTTATCACCTATTTTACAGACCAGGAAGTTGAGCTGCAGAAGCCTGGCAGGTGCCCACGGGCGTTGGATTTAGGAAACGGGGATGTGAAGATCAACCCATGTTGCTGCCCTGCTTAAGCAAGCCAGGCAAATCCCACCTGAGCCACCATTTTACCTGGATTGACCCTGTCATCTTATACAAGGCAGTCTTAAGGCTGTTTCATGTTCAGGGCGAAAGGGGTAGATGAATCACCAGCCTCTGTGCACCCTAACATTTACGCACATGGAAACATTTGGTGTTTGATGTTTCCCCCTATTCTGCATAGAGAGAATATGAGATGAAGGCACCATGCCCAGGGGAGAGCTGGGGCAAACTGTCCTTGCCACCAGCTGCAATGTACTGGCTTGTTGATGGCAGCTGTCAAGCTCAGATTGTCTCTGCCTGTGAGGAGGTGGAGACCTGTGAACTCAGCCTGAGTCTCAGACTAAACACACCAGGTGATTGTTAGGACCATCATCTGAGAATTTTCCAGAGAGCAACAACATAACTCTTTTTTTTTGCTATAATGAATAGTTATTGTTATTTTATGACTTGGAAACCCTAAATAAGACAGAGGTTATATAGATTTCCGACCAGAATAATTATAATCAAAGCTTTCAAGCAACAAGAGAACTGTCAAATCGATAGGCTGAATTTAGTGGTATAATGAAATTCTTTAAAACTTGGAATTGGTCAGGCACCTGTGGCTCATGCCATTAATCCTAGCCACTCAAGAGGCTGAGATCTGAAGATTGAGATTTGGAGCCAGCCCAGGCAGGAAAAGTCCATGAGATTCTTATCTTTAATTATCCACCAAAAATAAAAATCTGGAAGTGGATCTGTGATTCAAGTGGTAGAGCTCTACCCTTGAGCTAAAATGCTTACGGACAGCACCCAAGCTCCAGGATCTGAAAAACACAACAAAGCTGGAATTGATGAAGAACCTTGGAGTCGCTAAAGACAGAATCTGACCTACCAACTTAGTACCCTATATGATGAATAATTTAGTTTACATAGATGCTTTTCTCTTTTTTGGGGGGGGGGGTCCAGTCATGGGGCCTGAACTCTGGGCCTGGGTGTTGTCCCTCAGCTCTTCAACTCAAGGCTAGCGCTCTACCACTTGAGCCACAGTGCCACTTCCGGCTTTTTTCTTTTTGCTTATGTGGTGCTGAGGAATTGAACCCAGGGCCTCATGCATGCAAGGCAAGCACTCTACCACTGAGCCACATACCCAGCCCAATGGATGCTTTTCTCTTCGCTGCATGTAAGTGTTGTGTAGTGGCGCTCTGGGCTGGAGTGCTGTAGAGGATAAACGCAGGCATCAAAGACAGCAATAGCCCAGCATAGCCAAGGAAGCTGCACCGATGCTGAGTCACATGATAAAACACACTTCACCTCCCAGGCCTCATCCGTTAGAGCCTCCCTTGTCCAGCAGTGTTGTGCCACAAGGTAGTCCTGGGTGCTCAGGGAGAAACCCTGTGTGCATATATGGATGTCTCACTATCTACACACACCCTCCTACACACTCAGACACATAATATACACATACTTATATATTCACACACATACCTAGATAGACACACAAATAAAGATTACACCCCAAGACACACACATGCATTTTCATACAATCTTACCTGGCTTAACCTTGTCATTTTTATTTATTACTATTATTATTATTATTTTATTGATTATTATTATTTCAATCGTAGGGCTTGAACTCTGGGCCTGGACACTGTCCCTGAGCTCTTCAGCTCAAGGCTAGCACTCTACCAGTTGAGCCATGGCACCACTTCCAGTTTTCTGGTGGTTAATTGGAGATAAGAGTCTCACATGGACTTTCCTGCCCAGGCTGACTTTGAACCGTGATCCTCAGATCTCAGCCTCCTGAGTAGCTAGGATTACAATCGTGAGCCACTGGCTCCAGGCCTAATCTTGTCATTTTTAGAGAAGGAAATGTAATCTCAAAGTCATTCCTTGCACAGTAACATGGACATAGTATACAAGATTCACATACAACATACCCATACGTGTGTTCATAATCAGGCACACACAGAGAACACAGACTATACCTTAACTAACATGTGCACACACATGTCTTTCTGAAATCAAACTCCATAGAAAGGAAGCCATCCCTGAGCTAAGGAGCTGTCCCACCTCTGAAGCAGTGGTGACAGCTGGGATTGAGTAACATAGAAAGCAAGGAGAAAATAAAAACATTTCTTCAAGCACACACACACATATGTGCATGCATGCGCGAGCCTGTAATCCTAGCTACCCAGGAGGCTGAGATCTAAGGATCACAGTTCCAAGCCAGCCTGGGCAGGAAAGTCCATGAGACAATTAACCACCAGAGAACTGGAAGTGGTGCTGTGGCTCAAGTGGTAGAGCACTAGCCTTGAGCTGAAGAGCTGAGGGACAACACACAGGCCCAGAGTTCAAGACCTATGACTGCCAAAAAAAAAAAGAATGATTTTGAAAGTTTTCAATTCTATGTAGAATTTGGGCCTTCAAATCCTTAGGTCTGCTAAATTGCTTACAGATTAGAGTCAGACTCTGAATGTTATCTTGGGTAAATTACTAAACCTCTTTGAGCCTTGGTTTTCTTGCCTATAAAATGGGGATAATATCAATCTGTTCTCATTGTGCTGTGATCACATTAGCCAGCAAGTCCAGCACCCAAGTTCAATGGCCAGCTCCTTTCTCTATTGATACTTTATCAACAAGATGAACTTATATATTTAATGTGCATCAATATTATTTCAAGGGATTGGGGGTATAGTTTAAATGATAGTATGCTTGCCCTGCAAGTATAAGGTCCTTATTCACACAAGGAGTTCAAGTTCCAGTAACACACACACACAATTATTTCTACTGTTTCTATTTCCCCAAATACACCTTTCCTCTCCCTCACCCTATCAAATACTCAAAGTTCTTCTCCAACCTCTTTAATTCTCAAACAGCTCATTGTAAACCCCATACTAATTAATGTTATCTAGAGTATGGACAGCAAATTGAACAGCAACATTACAAAAGTTCAGTCTCTTTGGAATAAACAAATCTAGCATTCATGCCTGTAATTCTAGTTACTCAGGAAGTTGAGATCTGAGAATCAAGTTTCAAAGACTATTATCTCCAATTAACCAGCAAAAAGCTGGAAGTAGAGGTATGGCCAGATTGTAGAGTGAAAAAGGTACAAGTCTCTTAGTTCAAGCAGATTCCTCCTTAGAGAGCAAATTTGCCTGTGAATGGTAACAACATTTGCAAGTCTCCCACATGCACTAATTCACTATCTAGAAAGAGTGAATTAGGTTCAAAGTAATGTTTGAAGTTTATAGCTTTCTAGTTTTGCTTACAGACATCTAAATATTTTCCTCTAGGCATTTAGATGTCAGCCATGAGGCTTGAACTCAGGGCCTGGGCACTGTCCCTGAGCTCTTTCTCTCAAGGCTAGCACTCTACCACTTTGAGCCACAGTGTCAGTTCTGGTTTTCTGGTGGTTAACTGGAGATAAGAGTCTTACAGACTTTCCTGCTCTGGATGGCTTTGAACTTCAATCCTCAGATCTGAGCCTCCTAATACTATAATTACTGAGTGAGCCACCAGCAAATGCCCAGCTAACAACCTTTTTGTTGTTGTTGCTATTGTTGTTATTGTTGTAGGGCTTGAACTCATGGCCTGGGCACTGTCCCTGAGCCTCATTGTGCTCAAGGCTACTGTTCTACCACTTGAGCCACAGTGCCACTTACATTTTTTTTTACTTGATAAAATATGGTTACACATATTTTGATGGTGGCCATAGTCTATTTCTTCATTGAGGAAGCTAAACAGACCCAGAAAGCTGTCTTCAGTGCATCTGCAGTGCTGTAGTTGGTAAACACCAGTTTTATTTTTTCAGAGTAGCTCATCAGAAAAAAAGGGGGAAGGGGCTCCATTTTTACACCTCCAACTCTTCGAAATGAAAAGGTCTGATGTTGTCTGTTGCAGACCAAATACCACACCTCTGGTGATAAGCAATATGTTCTGAGAATTTTATTCCCCACTCATATTTCATTTCCAAGAAACTGCTCTCAGAGAACCAGGGGCGACCAAGAAACATTTCACAGAGGGCTTATGTTTCTTTGATCGATTTTAATTCTTTGAAAAATGGTATTTTCTATCTCCTTGGTCACAGTAGATCAACAGGGCAGGGGACAGGGATATCCACCAAAGAGTCTACCTTTAGAACCAGCACACCTGACAATAACTTCCAAAATGCATTTAAGAAAATCTACCTGTCTGGAAGGTAAATCGCAATTTTGAATATTTCTACTGAAATCGTAATACGAATGCATTACTTTACTATTTTTAACTAAGTTATTTTGTATGGACAGGAATAATGTGCACTGACCATGTTCCAAGACCAGATTAATATTCTGAAAAATCTGAAAAATTCTGTGTATACCTTTGAGTCCTTTGAAGAAATGCTTTTTAACTCTTTGGGACAAATAGATTTCCTCTTCTTCATAATTTGCATTGACAGCCTAATATTTAGGACAATATTTTCCTTGCTGCGTCAAGCAAGGATCCTTCACTATGCAACTTGTGGCTAAGGATGGGAGGGGAGAAAAGACAGAAAGTGAAGGAAGGGCTGAAAATGCTCAAGGAACATGGGACTCATAATCTGACTTATGACATTGCAACCCCCTTGTACAACACCTTAAAAATAACAGTAAAATTTCTAAATCTACTCTTTAAAAAAGGATCCTTTAGGGTTTCCTGATGCAGACTCTTGCTCACCGAAATTGGCTATTTTCTTGGGACACCAAAGAGCACTTCAACTCACCCTGTATGTAGAGCTAAGCTATGCCCCACTTATTCGGAGTGTCTTAAGATCACCAGCCCTCAACATTGTCAAACCCTTTCAAATCAGCATACTCAAGGTTTCTTTTCTTTTTCTTTTTTTTTTGTTGTTGTTATTGTTGCTGTTTTTCCCAGCCACCCTGTAAAGTGGATATTGAAGCCTGTGAGACCAAAGAATTTCGCTAAGGCTACACAGCTGGAGGAGGTGGAGATATAAATTTTCTTTTTCTCTGGGGTTCTAAATAGCTTGTTTCTGAGGCTAACTGAACAGGAGGCTCACCAAAGCTACCTCTTTTGGAGATTTTTTTTAAACCTCCAATCCTTTTGTAGGTGCCTTTACCTGAATAGGTGGCTGATATTTGTTTCCAAAATCATTTCAGTTTATTAATTTACATTTCTCTACTGGCTTTTAGGAAATGTATAGAGAGTACTGAAATATTGTATATATGTTTTTGTTTTGGATTTTTCCATCAACCATCAAAGACAGATGATATTACTCCATTTACCCAGTACAAAAGCAAAAGGATGTTTAAAAAAAAGAAAGAAAGAAAAATAGGGAGCTTGGGAAATATCTCTCATGGGAGGGAGGGGGGACTTATTGATTTGGTCTCCTGATGACTAATAATTCCAAAGTATAGTCAGAGTCTAAGGTCACAGGGTCTACCAAGTTACAGCATACCTGCCTAACTCATCCCTGAGTTCTGAAATTCTCAGCTCTGAGAACTGAGATTTCGTTTAATTAGAATTGAAGCTTCACGACTCCAAAACTATTGCCAAAATAAATCTTTCCAACTCCAAGGTGCCACAATCACTGCTGACAACAAAAATCCTGTTTTCTGGCCACAACTCAGTCCTCTTTTCAATCCCCTGATGATGTGCCTTGAGGAATTGGGGCTGATTCAGCATGCACTCCTGACCAGAAGCCTGAGTGCTGGAGCGCCAGGGGTCTGCAGCACCCAGCAAATAGAGAAAAGGTGGACACCGTGGGTTCCACCTCCTTCTAGCTTTTATTTGTTGTTAAAGATTCTTAGTTCTTTTTTATGGAACAATCTATAGTTTTCTCTTATATTTTTGTCTATTCTGAACCAAAGTGTTTTGAAGAAACAAAATCATTTTAAAAATATAAAAATTTTCATAATCTAGTTAAGAAACAATCATGAAGCAACACTGCTAAAGCATCAAGTAGAAAGAGAAAAGGCACAATGAACATTGTGGTATTTCATGGTGGTGATAGAGAGAGCAAGGGGCCATCTCCAAAAATACTGGAGGAAAAAATCCAATTTAAAAAATTGGCATCACACGTAAGTCAAATCATATTGTCAATCCTAGTTATATGCACAAACATGCTTTAAAATACATTGCTCTGCAACATCTTGCTATCTAATTTCTAGTTTGTTTCTGACACATGTCTAGCGAGCTGCAGACAGTCCAAGACCTCTTTTGGTATCAGAAACAGTCACTTCTAAAATAGTCTTTTTCTTTTGTTCTCTTTGAATCCTTTCTACCCTTTCCACAGGGGTCCTATTTATATTTGTGATCTGAGGTGCCTCTGAAAAATCTCCTTTGTTCTTTTTCTGCTCAGCTACTTCAAAAATGGTAACCTCTCTAATTTTTTTTTTTAAGAAAGCTGATTCAAAAATGTCCTGGAGATAATGTTGATGTTACCACCGTAAGGCTGTAATTTGGATAAGTTTTTGTTAGAAATAGTCTGACAACATATGACATACAGAATGTCAACACGTATTTGCAGGGACAGAGGAAATGTTGTCATAGGATGAGCATCATACCTTCAGTATGATATTGAGTACGCTCAGTAACTGCAAATGAAACAGAAAATTACGTGAAACAATCCATAACACATCTCTTTCCACTCCATTCTCACATTTAATCATTGCTCAATCTCTACAACATATTTTTCTGATGTCTCGTTCTGTAGCAGTATTCCATATGTTTGGCAACCTCTCCCTCATAAGAAGAAACTTTCAATTAATTTGGCTTCCAGTTTTGATCTATTAAGCGACTCCCAAAAACAATCCCTTAACCCTCTCACATTATAATTAAAGCAAATCATACTTGGTAGAGATTTGGAGAGGCAAGGTACCACAGTCAAAAATCTGCATTTAAACCCAGACTGATAGAAGTTAGGGATGGAAAGAAATTCGCCAAAATAACAGTGGGGGTTAGGACTCTCTTCCCACATGGTTGTCCAGTAAGCCATGAATAGTTACCCCAAGCATATTTTCCAAGGGGGAATCAATTTCAGTTTTGTCAATGAAACTCCACCTGTCCACTTACCCCTAACACTAGTGCCTCAAAATGGTTGATTTGTGCTCCACTTTGATCAGGGCTCCCCTAAAACTGAGAGTTAAAAAAAAAAAAAAAAAACGAACAACTCAGCACCTTCTATTTGCAGTTCATTTCTTCCGACCACAAACAGCCCTGGGAGCTCAGGCCAGGGTAGCTTTTACCCCACACCTGGCACCTGAGCTTCCTTCCTAGGGCTCTTAGGCAGAGAGCTAGAGATGGGTCCATCACCCTGAATGCAGCCTTCTGGACAAAAGCACCTTTGGAAGAAATACTGGTGCTGTGAATTCCAGTCCAACCCCACCTTCTCACAAAGCTTTCTTTCACAAAGCTGTGGAGGAAGCTGAGGAAGGGAAGGAGAGAGACTTGCCAGCAGTAAACCACCATTTGCTATACTATGGGCATTGCTAAGATTGGAGAACAGGCAGAAAATCATTAGAGAAGTAACCCCCCCAACCCCACCTCCTCACCCAGCCACCTCCAAACCCAGCAATGCATCTTGTGCTGCCACAGCAAACTGATCCCCTGTTTTCCCAAAGTGGGTGAGATCACTCCTTTCCTCCTCTCCTCAGCTAGACTGGTTCCAAGTCTCTGTGTTCCAAAGCGTCTCAGTTCTATTCCTGATAAATGTCCCTAATTGAAATAAATGGCACAGGTCCCTTCACCCCAACTCCACTCACCCTCCCTCATCCAGAACCCTTCAACTGAAGGAGGACACACATTTACCAGGCGGGGAAATCCACCGAATACCCACCATTCCTGTCCCCAAACAAGGGGCTCAACGGAGATTTCTTATCAAAGCAATGGCAAGAACCAGTTAACGCGCATTAACTGGTTGTGGGTTCCCACAGGGCTGCAAGGCCTCCTCGCCCCAGGGCTGCACACTGTGCACAGCCCCGGGCTCCCTCTGGGTTGTCTGTTAATGCGGTGCTAAGTAATCACTAATTGACTGTAACGCAGAGTGAAAGGGCACTAAAATCCCAAGCAAATGGGAAGTTGGGACAATGCAAATATTTAGGATTTGAAGCTGTCTACACCTGGTCAACGGGGTCATCGGGTCACTGTTCAGAATTGGAAAGGTCCCTTGGTGTCTATTCAATGGGAAGAAATTGCTTTGTTGGTTTCCCACTTCCCTGGATTCTCGCCTCACCTGCGAGAGGACTTGGTTTTAAATCACCCCGGAATTTGAAGTCAGGTGGGCGGTCTCCAAGTCGTGTAGAGGGGGCCCCCAGGCCTAATCCCTCCCCCCTCCATACACACCCTCAGCCCGCGCCCGCGTCTCCTTTGTTTGGGGCAGGTGGGCGCAGCTGGAGTCTCCCTCCCCTGAACTTCTGCCCGCTACTCTACTTGTTCTTTCTCTTCCTCCTTAGTTTGACCCTGCAGATCTCTTCTAAAATACATGCGCCCAGGTGTCTAAAAAATTATAGGATTTTTTTTTAAAAAAGTGTTCCATCTTGGGAAAAGCCGACCCCTTGCGTGACCAGGGATGAAGCCCGGAGACCTGAAGCTTGGTTCCCGGCCAGCCCGGGCCTCGGAAGTAAAAGGCAGCGCTTGCTGGCCTGCCGGGGCGCGCAGGGTCCCCGGCTCCCTCCGGTGGTGGGATGTAGTTGGCACCGCCCGCCGTCCAGGTAGAGATCGGGTCTCTTTTTGTTTTCCCGCAACCCTGAGAACAGAGTGGGCGATTCCTGGGCAGAACTCGGGGCCGGCGCTGCCTGCTGCTCGGCTGCTTCCCGGACAAGGAAGAAAAGGATCAGGTCCCCCAAATCGGGAGCGCCGCTTTCCAAGGGACTAAAGGCCACGGAAAGGCTGCGGTGCCGGCGCGGGTCTTTCCAATGTGCGGTGCAAAATGGGCGCGGAAAAGAAGAGAGATTCCAGCCCAGCTTTTGCTCGACGCGCTGTCCCCGCTCGAGCAAAAAGTCGCTGTCCTCGCTCTAAAGCGCGCGCCCAGGGCTTGGCGAATGCCACTCGGGCGCGTGTTCAGGCCTGATCGCGAGCAGAAGCTCGGAAAACAAACTGATGAAAGGCGCCAAGTGGATGGAAAGAAAGCCACCAGACACCGCAAGGCTCAGTGTGCGTGCGCTGGCCCAGAATGTGCGTGCGCTGGCCTTGTTCCCCCCCAACCCCGCCGCCGCCTGGCTCCGTCCCTGCCCTTCCCCAGTTGGAATCAGGACCGCCCAAGGGCACAGAGCCAGCGGTCCCGTTCCGGTGGCCTTCCATCATCCAGCTCCCCAACCCCAAGGCTGTCACGTCGAGCGAGCAAGTGCGCAGGACCCGCCCGCAGGTGCGCAGCTCAAGATCCCGGAGGGAACTCGTGGATTGTCCCCCGGATTGTCCACCCAGACCTGAGCTCGCCCGCGGGGAGCGAGCGCGGGTGGCTGGCAGGTCAGGCAGGTCGCCTTCCCCGACGCCACTTCCAGCCCTCTTTGCCTCTGCTACACCTGGGCCTGGTTTGTCACAATTTTGGACTGCAGCCAAGAGAGCAAGTAAGCGCTCCCGGCGTCCTGCTGGCCGCTGCTCCGCCCCGATTCACCCGTCGCCCCAGGCCTCAGAGGCCTCGGGCCTCACCCGCTCCGCTGCTAGCTGTGCGTCCAGGTTTCTTGCCCCAGCTGGGGGGCACTGGCCACACGGCGGGGCGCGCTCACCCCCTCCACGGGGGTCCCCTCCGTGTGCTCTCGGCCACCCGTACCCCCAATCTGGGCGCAGTCACGATCACTCAGGTCTCTCCAAACTCCCTTCGGAGTCGTTATCAGCTACGGCTGGGGACTGAGGTGGAATCCTAGTGAGGAGGGAATACAAACCCACAACCTGCCGGCGGGGATCCCCAGCCTGCCCTTTAGAAATTGGCGGAGAATATTCTGGTGAGGCAGGGAGGGAGGCCCGCGGGGAGAGTCTGAATCCAAACAGGATCGAATCCCTACCTCCCCCTAAACAGGACTGGTATGTATGTCCTCGAGGCTTGTTTTCTTTTCCTCGCACCCAGAGGGATGCAGGGAACGGAAGTGTGCTCAGCCAAGCCCGAGCCCAGAAAGTGGGCCCTCAATACCCCCAAAGCAGGAGACGTCTCCCAATGCACCCCCAAAAGAAAAACCCAGGAAAGGGCAGTGAGCCATCTCAAAGAAGGCCTTCACCCAGAGCCTACCAGACACACAGCAAGTCGCCTCTTCCCGCTGGAAGCTTGCAGTGATGTGTCGGAAGACGCCCCGTCCATCCTGCTCCCCATTTGCCGCCCCCCAGCCGCCCCCCGGCCTGTCTCCCCGCATTCTCAGCGGGGTTGTCCGACTCTCCCGCCAGTAACCTGGGGGCCGTGGGTGTCCATTGTCCTTTTTTTTTTTTGCTTCTGAGTGCCCGGGACGATTGCGTGGGAGATGGGGGGAAACCGAGGCTAAAGGTCGGGTGAAATAGACTCTACGTCCAGCACGGGCGGGGGCCTCGGCCAGCCGAGAACCTGCAGGACCGGGGCGCGCGGAGGGGCCCGGCCGCGGACTTCTGTGTGTGCCTTGGAAGTCGCTCTCGGCGGCCAACGCCACTCCGGACCACTTTGGGCCTTGGGCACCGAAATCTCCAAACCCCCCACCCCTCGTCCAAGAGACTCGGGTCCCGTTCCAAGGGGCCCTTCGCGCGCTCTGACGGGACGGACGGCCCGGCACCCCGAGTGACGAGCGGGGAGGGGGGGGGTCCTGAGTTCTTCAGAAGACACCGGTGCGAGGCGGGAGAAGACCCAATGGAGATCTAAGCCAGGGCAACTCTACTTCACTCAGTCGCTCTTAGGATCGCTGCCGGTCTCTCGTCTCCCTATTCTATCCAACTTCTACTTGGGGCCAACACCCGAAAGCCAGCGGCCGGTCGACCAGATCCCGCAGCCCCGGGGCTATCGGAGCCTCGACGCGCACACTTGGGGCGCCCGACCTTTGCGGGGTGCAGCAAGAAGAGGGCCAGGGCGCCACTGAGGAGTCCACCGGAAGCTGGTGGGTTTGGGCGGTGGGTGGAGAAACAAGAGTAAAAGGTTGGCAGGCAGAGATTCTCGAAAGACAGAGTTCTAGCCCTTGGTAACTTTCCCAGAAGGTACATGCATTTGACTCATCCTCAGATCGGCAAAAAGAATAGTCCTATGGCTGCAGAAACAAAGTAGGTTTCAAGTCTTCACAGGGACATCGAGGTTGGGGATCCCTAGACTGCGCCCCCAAGTGCTCCATTCGTGGTGGTTTCAAGTGAAGGGGGGAAAGGAACGCCTCTGTGGGGGAGGAGGATGCAACCTCAACCCACTGCTAGAGGGGTTGGGGTTATCCTTTCTCTTCGGGGTCCCCCCTGAAGCCCCAGGGAGTGTTCCTACCTGACACCCCCCCCCCCCCCGCGCGGTGTTAGACCACCGGGTCCCGCATCCTAAGGAAGAAAGAAAGAGTAGTGTATACCTGCGAGGCTACCTGGGCCACCTGTCCCCCTCCTCATCCCCCTCTCCCCAGCACCAAGAGCCTAATAATCAGTAGCCAGGTCTGCCGCGAGTGAAGGAACTATCCATGCACATGCCAGAAGGAAGAGATTTCCTGAAACCTGCAGAGATTCAGCCCCTCAATTTTGGCTCCTGTCTCCTCCAACCTAGGTCACCCAAGCCAGACATGACAAAAGAGAGAGCCAGCTGCCCTCTCTTGGTTGGCAGGGCAGGGCAAACCACCTCCGATGAAAGTTCCTGTCTTTTCCTTATTAAGTTTTCCACCGTTTGAACCCAGACTCTAGGGCGAGTTCTGTACCTCCAGGGCGAGTTCTGGGCATTTGAGAAAAGCAACTTCCTGAGTGAAAGGAAAACAAAAATGGAGACAATCTGGGAATTGTGCATTTCCCATCCCCCTTCCCCCCAAAAAAACCCCCAGCCATAAGAGAAGAGCCCAGTACTGTCTTAACAGTGCAAGACACTTGCCATTAGAGTTTAGCCTCCAGTGACCACAGCCATTAGAGTCCAAACACGCTGGATATGCAGGCTACGAATCACCCACTCACACACACACACTTCCTCTCACACCCAGCTACAAGCACCTCAAGGACTTGTGCACTTGCTTTTGCCAGGAGTTGGCTTTCTGTTTGTGCCGGAGCTAAGGACCTGGGTCTCTCGACGTGGCGAGAGGTAAAAGCAGTAAATCTTCAACTCCTTCAACAGAGTATCTTAGCAGTACATTCTCTAATGCAAGCAAGCGTGAAACTGTTTGCCAAGTGCTGCTACAATGAACTGTAGGATCTAGTCAAGAAAACAATCTAAAGAGGCTTGGATGAAGCTATCCTCTTTTCACTTCCCTCCCCCAAACTTCCCAGCGTAGCCCGCGGTACTCCCCGGCCAGCGTGCCCGGGACAGAAACGCTGCGATGGAGAGCCGGGGCGCAGGAGGGCGCGCTCGTGCGTCCGAGGTGGTAGGTAGTCTCCATCCCTGGGTGAGCCGACTCTTACACCTCCCAGGACATAGCTACAGTCCTTGAAGAAGTCGTGGGCAGAGTACAGCCCCTGGAAAAACGGAATTAGGAAACCTTACGTCTCTGAGAGGCTTGACACCCTTCGGCGGGGCTCAGAGCGGGACTTAGTCGGCGCCTGCTGCGCGCGCACCGCGGTGAAAACCCGGTTGTGCTCCGCTCGCAGGTTCCCTCTGAAGCCAACTCTCCGTCCCCGAGTCAGCGGCAGAGACATTCCCTCCGGGGAAATCGTTGTGCAGAATCTCGGGACGAGCACGTCCCGAGCTTCCTGGCTAATTTCGGGCACGGAAAGGGAGAGGGAGAGGAAAGGGAGAGAGGGCTACCAAGCCTCTTTGCCCTGGATCCCCAAGCCTGAGCAAAGGATCAGCCCCAAGTTCCTAACTTCGTCCCCGCGTCTCCCTCCTCTGCCTTCCTCGGGTGTCTGGACTGTGGACAGCAGCTTCTCACCCGGGGAGCCTCGGCTTTCCGGCGGCTCAGGTGGTAGGCGCCGCCGGGCAGGAGCCGCTCGAGAGTCCCCGGGCGCGCGCGCTTGCGCGGGGCCGTGGACACCGAGTGTGTGGCTGCGGGGCTTCCCCGCCGCCAGTCCCCGGGGGACAGGGGGACACACTCTCCAACTTCCCGCCAGCTGGGGGGAAGTTGCACTCATCGTCCTGCGAGCTCTGGTCGCCACCCCGAGGTGGGGGGCGGAGGAATCATTGGAAGGAGCCCCGGCTCCCTCCGGCCTGGCCTGCAGCTCACACCCCCCACCTTGAGCTCCCAAACACCACTTCTCTCCCAGGGTTCCCAGAAAAGCCCAGGGCCGGAGGTGCGGGCTTCGGTACCCATGGCCCCGCCAGGAGCAGGGTGCAGGAAGCTTTCACCTCGTGCCCCCCTCCCCCTCCCCAAAAGCCAAGAGCCGAGAGCCAGGCCCTTCGCTGCCACGCACTCTGGCCGGTGCCCCTGCCCCGTGACCGCCCCTGCGCCCCGGCTCCCGGCCCCTCCCGGCCAGGGCCGCGAGCAGCAGTCCGGCCTGTTCGCTGCCCGGCGATCGAATTAAAGCAGCGAGGAAGGGGGGTGTCTTACGTTGCATCGGCACGCCGAGCATCTCCGGGAGCCCCTTGACAGCCCCCTCCGCGGGGACAGCCGCGCTCTGCATCATCTCGGAGCGAGCGCCAGCGAGTCGCAGTCCACGGAGATCCCTCGCCCGCTCTCCCTCCGGCTGGATTCGGAAATTTGAAAATAATCAACCCGAGCAGGCCGCTGAAGTCACCGCGGTCGCCGGGCCGCCCGCCTCCCCGGGCGACTCCACAGGCTGGCCGGCCCCCTCCCCCGCCGGCCCTCGGTCGCCTTCAAATCCCTTTGATCTCGCTCTCCGGGGCGGCTGCACACCCCGGGCAGAGCAGACGCCGCCGCTCGCCGCAGCTCTGGCTTTTTCCCCTCCTCCCTCCCTCCGCTCCCTCCCTCCCCCGCCCGCGCCCCCTCCCCCTCCACCCTTCGCGCGCCGGCCCGCGGCGGGGAGGCCGCGGTCACTCAGGCATTTTGATTCATTCACACTGCGGGAGCGGCCGTGACGTCGCCCTCCGCAGGGAAGCCCGCCCCCCGCGCCCAGGGTCCCCACCGGGCAGCCCGGGGCGGCCGGCGCGGGCCACAGTGCGGGGGAGGGGGGGGTCCGGGCGCCCGGAGTGAGGCCGGAGGTGCAGGAGGGCGGGGCCGCCCGGGGCGGGGCGGGGCCCGGCGCCCCCTCCCCCGCGCCCCCGCCGTGCGGGCTCGGCCCCGGGTATAAATACCGCGGTGGGCCGGGCCGCGGCAGCAGGTGGCCGGGGCTGCGGCGCTCCCCCGTTCGCTCGGGGCTCGGGGCTCGGGGCTCGTAGGCTTTTGCTGATCCTGCGGAGGTTCCGGGCCTGCGGCTCGAGTCCTCCCTCGGCGCCCCTCGGATCAGACCCGGGGCAGGGCGGAGCAGAGGCTCCTCAGGCCCGGGCCGCGGGGCCGTGTCCTCCCCCCCCCCCCCCTCCCGCGCCGCGCGCTCGCAGTCCCGGGCTTCTCTCCGCCGCCCGGACTGAGCACTGTCGGGAACCGGTGGCTTCCACCCATCCATCCTCCTCCTCCAACGGCCACTCGGGTCCCTCCGGCTCCCCTTGCCCCGGCTCGCTCCCTACACCCCCCTCCCCAAGCTGGCTGAGGCTGGGACCGGGAACAGCCGGTACTCGGCCGGGAACGCCGGTCTCCCAGCGGCCGCGGCCGGCTGCGCCCCGGGGGAAGGCGGCTCCGGGCCCGGCGCGCGGGTGGCGGGGCTCGGACCCCTCGTGCGCGCCCCCGCACGCCCGCAGCCCAGCGTCCGCGCTCGATCCACGCCTCCCCGCGGCGGGGCCTGCCGGGCCTCCGCTCGGTGTCCACCCGGATCGGTCCCCTGTGGTCCAGCTGCAAGGGCGGGCGCTTTGAATGGCTCCGGACCACGTGTGTGCACACGGACGCCGGAGGCCAGCCCCTTCGCGGGCTGGAGTGGCTACTGCATTTGTAAGACTTACACACTAGCAAGAGCACGCGCGCGCGCACACACACACGCGCACAGACACACACAGAGACACGCACACAGACACACACACACAGACACGCACGCGCCCTTAAAACGAATTCTCAATGCTAGTTCCTGGGGGAAAACAAAACAAGGCCCAGCGCTGGAACGGGGTCTCCACGGAAGTCATCGATGGCTCGGTCGGGTGCTCCTCGCCGCCGGACGCAGAAGGGGCGGCTCGGCGCTCCCGCCCAGGGCCCGGCCGCTCCCGGGGCTCCGGCCCAGCGACACCACCGCCCAGAATTTCGTTCTAGAGGTGAAGACAGGTGTATCCGCCCAGCCTAGTGGGAACCGGATTGGGCGGGAAGACTTTGTCCCCTCCTAGTCTTTCCCAGCACTTCCAGATGTTTCTTCTGGTGGTCCCCAAACCCCAACGCCCCTCACCTTGCAGAGTTGGTGAAGGGGAAGCTGGCGGGGGTGGGGGTGCTTTGGCCGTCAGTGCGCTCTGAATTTCTCTCCAGTGAAGAGGTCACCGTGTCCCGGTACTAGGCTAGCATCCGGTCTTCCTTTGCTTACCTGACTGACTCCACTACTCCACATAGAATTGTGTAAGGGAAGGGGGGGACATCTGATGACGTTTTTAGGGTTTATAAAAAAATGTTATCTAGAGAAATATCCCCGAGAAACACGTGGGAATGTCAGTTTCATCAGCAGCCAGAAACCAGCATGTAAATGAAAGCAACATAGTCTCTACCTCTGTTTGTTCAATGGTCGACTGCTCGGGACGGGTACTGGCGCCTGGAAATGGGCACTTTCACAAACGCTGCTGAGATGCTCACAGACTCCCGGGGTCCGCTTGGAAAGCAATTTAGCTTTTAGTGTATGAGACCCACACGTGTTTCCTACCTTCTTCTAGCTCATTGCATTCTAGTAATCATCCCACTTTGGAGTGTTTATTCCACTAAATTAATTTAGAATTTTAAAAAAGTTTTCTGTATGAAAAATATATATACAGCATTATATTTTAGAGGAGAATAACCCAAATTTCCAAGGAATGAACATGGCTTAGAGAAGGGTATTAAATTTGCTTGGTAATATCTTTTTACTGTCATTGGAAGTAATGATAGAGTCTGATAACATACATGGGGATACCTGTGAAATTTTCTAAAAGCAGGATGCAACAGAGCATAATTACAAGTGTAGTATATGTTTAAAAAAGTTTAATGTAAAAGCCGTGCACCTACCAATTGTTGGGTTAAGGAAAATTAGGGGAAATTTTAGGTGTGAAAGCAAAAAAGAAAATATCTTCTATAGGGCAATTTGGGAAACAATGTTGTTTATTTGTTTATGGTGGGGGTAGAAAGCAGGGACCTGCACAGGCAAGATAGATAGCTAGGTATATAGCTCGACCTCTGACTGGCATCTCTAGCCTCATGACAATATGTTTTACAGCCTGAAAGTGTAATGG
Organism: Dipodomys spectabilis; assembly: GCF_019054845.1. Lineage (NCBI taxonomy): Eukaryota > Metazoa > Chordata > Mammalia > Rodentia > Heteromyidae > Dipodomys > Dipodomys spectabilis. The sequence continues at coordinate 14,466,172 of NW_024870696.1, forward strand.
GTTTGACCTGTAGAAATGTGTCCAAAGAAAATAATAAAAAATATTTATAAATATCTAGTTGCAAAGATGTATATAATGTTTTCAAAACAGAACAACTTAAGATTTCAGGGTGTATGTAGCTCAATGATACATCACATAAGGTTGTGAGGTTGGGAATGGTCCCTAGCACATCCTTTATAGATAGAAGGAAGAAAGGATAGGACAGGAAGGAAGGAAGGAAGGAAGGGAAGGAGGGAAGGGAGGGAAACCCAACAATAAGAGATCATAGAATAAATTGGAATAAAAGAATGTTATGATGTAATTAGAAATAATATAACAAGAATATTTAACAATGTAAAAAACAGGAAAGAAGGAAATGGGACAAAAGAATATGAAACAGTACAAACTTGAGGATTTTTAAAAGAAGTATACATAGAAAAAGAATATGCTAAAATGTAAATGTGAATTATCTATACAATAAATATATTTATTATTCATTTTTTCTTTTTCCAGTTTTCCTAATAAGCACATCATTTTTCAGAGGGGGAAAACTAATGAATTTTTAAACATTGGGAAAAGAAAACAGAAGGAAATGTACCAAAAGGCTATGCAAAGTATATCTTGGAAGTACAGTAAGTAAATGAAGTATTTTTCCCTTTTTTCTTTTTCCAGATTCTCTGTGGTTATAGTTTTCCAGCAATTTCATAAAAAAAAAAATCTATGTGGTGAAATGTGGAGCAGATGTGGCAATTAATTTTGTCATTCAAGATTATGCCTCACCTTTCCCACGTGTTATTATCAAGGTGATGTACAGAGGGGTTACCATTTCATAAGTCAGATGAGTACATTTCTTTTTGGACAATGTCACCCCTTCCTTCACACTCTCTATTTTTCCCTCCTGACCCCGCCCACAAGTTGTGTAGTTCATTTTCAACATAGTGGCTACTGAGTACCACAGCTGCACTTGCTCACCTCAAGATTATATTTTTAAAATACTCTCTGCAGCTTCTGCTTCCTGGTGTGAATCTGCTAAGGTCCTGCTTGCTTCCAAAGAGGGGGGGGGGGCTAGCACTTCTGGGGGGAGGGGTAGTACTGCTGCAGTGGAGAGTCTGCTGTGCAGGGGGCTGGTGCAGGGGCGCCTGGGTCACCTCTCTCCCTTGGCAGAAGAACTCTGAGAAATTCCTGAGCCCCAGAACCTCCTGTGGGCAGCAGCTCTCCAAACTCACCCCTGCTCCTCCATTCTCTCTCATTCCTCTCAAATTCTTCTTTACCATTTGCACTTTGAACCCCACCCACCCACACCCACACACATGCGATGCATCTGCACCCAGTATGAGCTGAGTCCCATTGCCAAGGTCTTCCAATAAAATCTACACCTTCTAACGCATGTCCCTCCCTCCTGACGCTTCACCTTTCCCATTTGCTAAAAGAGGGGGGGAAGGGGGTAAAAAAAAAGCCTAAAAATGGGGAGACAGCAAAGGAAAGGATGACATTGTCTGAAAAGAAATATACCATTACCTGCCTTATGAAACCGGAACCCCTCTGTACATAACCTTTATTGTAACCATAAAAAAAGCCTTCTTTAAATGGAATAGTTCAATGTTTACTGGTGTTAACAGTTATAATAATCCTAGTAAAGTGATAGAAGAACTAACAGGCTGAAAGTTTATAACTATACCAAACACCAAGGTGATCGCCTCTACCTGTAGATGTCCATGTGGTCCAGTCAGTGGTACTGTTTATCCCCGCTTGGTGGATGATGAAACCGGCAGGCAGGAGAGGGTAAGCTAGTCCCTGCCCCCAGAGAACTGGAGATTAGCTGAGCCGTGTCCCACCACCTCCCCTCACTGTAGAATGGGCAGAAAGACCCTGACTACCACTCAGCTTGGATTTAAGTCTCCGAGCTGACTCAGCTGAGCTCTTCCTCACCAAGTCTACCTAGGGATGGGAGGTGATCTCCAGAACGGTCAGCTGACAGGAGACCTAATCCTGGAGCTAGGGCACCTCAGTAGGCAACAAAAGATGGGTCAGTGGAGGTGTGGCTTCCCTCAGATCAAAGAAACTGCTCAATAGCCAGTACAAAGGATCTGCTACATTGGAGTTGTTTACACACATCTGCCAACCAAACCCAACGTCTCAATGAATCCAATTCTGAGGGGGAGAAATCCAGTTTCAGAGAACAGTTTTAGCTTCCATTTTTCGAGTACTTTACCTTTCTACAATGCTCCTCCACATTTTTTTTAATCTTTGGTGATCCTCGTTATTATTCATAAACATGGTATGATGATCAGGAATCAGAGAGGTTAACTGGTTTGCCTAAGGTCACACAGCTAATAAGTTGCAGAGCTGACTAGAAATTAAATCTAGCCTTTTTGACTCCCAATCTGATGCACTTTCCACATTGCTGCACAGAGCTGCCTGCTTTCTAACATTTCTAACATTCTAAGAGCTTCACAGAATGAGCAAATTCACCCTTGGAGGCTAAGAATCCTGAACTCCAGCCTCTTTCTCCTCTGAGGAAAGCGTCTCCCCGCCTATGCTCCTCCATCACCATCTCCAATCATCCCCTTCCTGTCCTCCTTCCTCTCAAACCCCCTCCTCTCATTTGCATTTTGAAACTGTTTCCTTAATTATTGTCTTGCCGTGGAAACCTGCTCTCCCTGGCTTGGTGGCATCCTTTGATTTATCTCTGTCTGGGTAACAGCGCCCCAATTCTCCTTGGGGAATTCAATTTTCATTCATTTTTCTGCGGGGCTAGATTGATATAGACCCTCTGCCCTGGTCCATATTACTCATCCCAACAGAGAGGACCAGGGAACCCACCCCGCAGCCGGGCCTCTGGGGAGCTTCTGTCTTGTTTAAGGAGCCACAAGGAGTTCTCCAATAAAAGGACAGGGGCCTTTGCTCTTCTCCATCTGTCCACCCAGTCCTTCCAGTCATTTGTCACGGGGCCCTTCCGTGGACCCACCACTTTGTCATTTGTCTCCTTCTCTTTCCCAGAACCTTGCAGGGATCAGTCCCCACCAGGACACGGCTCAGAAGGCCGCCTCTGCTCCTCTTCAACCTGCCCTGTGTCCTTGAAAAGGGAATGGGAGGGACACAGAAAAGGGACAGCCAGCCGGCCTTGCCCTTGAGCATTTAACCCTGAAGATCCTTGCTGCGAAACAGCATGGGGGGGAGGGGGCAGGGAGGGCCTTGGAGGTGAAGGAGCGAGTCACAACAGCGATGTCTGGGGCTCTGGCCTATGGCCCTGTATTAATCCCCACAAATCCTTCCAGGCCCATTCTATTTTCATCCTCCCTTTACAGATGAGAAAAGGGAAGCGCAGAGAGGTCAGGTGAGATGCCCAACGTTGCACAGGGGAAAGCATGAAAACATGTTTCCAGACAATCTGGTTCTATGTTCACCAGCACCACCAGCACCATCGAACAACACTTAATAACAAATCTCCATCCGATCCATCTGATCCATCCATCCATGCAGAGTGCACAACCCAGAGTCCATCTGTGAGCTGTCTCACTCCATGGACTGGGTACAGGAGGGAGCAAAGAATACCTCTGGGGATCAGTTTTGCTCTAATTTCAGGGTGAATTCTCTCTATGAATCATCCAAAGTCAAGAGTATTCAGCCCATGTCTTGAGTGGAGCATTTATTAAGCACCTATTACATGCCAGTTCCTTGACTGATCCTGGGAGTGTCAAGTACATGTGTGAGAGACAAAGTCAGCAGCATGGTCCATTCACATCTGCCCTCCTTGCCGGGGCGGGGATGGCAAAGGGGAGTTGGAGAACTGGGTTAGATGGGGCTCAGATGCCTGGCATTCAGACCCAAACTTGGCTATATTTATGGAAGAAATCAGGGGACAAGAAACTATCCCAGATGTCTCTGAGCAAAGACTAGACTTCAGGACCTCATCTTTTCTAGGAATACAGCTGGGACAGAGAAAGACCCTGGGTGATGGGTGGTGATCTTTGCATTTCCCTGGCAATCCAATTCAGTTACAGCTAAAGTCAATGCACCAGAATGGCTCTTTGGGTGACATTTTCACTGGACCGGGAAAAGGTCTTAGTCTATTGTGAGAATAGTCACTTTTCCCTTTGCTTGGTAGGAAGAGGACAGGCAGGTAGAAGCGAGGTGATTCTATGTCTTCTCTTCTGGACCCATGTCTTCTCTTCTCTTTTTGTTGTTTGTTATTTTTCCAGTGTTGAGGATTGAATCCAGGGCTTCTAGAAAGCACTCTACCACTTGAGCTTTGTTCCCAGACCTTTTGTTTGTATTTTGCTTTTGAGATAGGGACTTGCTAACTTCACCTGCACTGGCCTCAAACTTTTGATCCTCTTGCCTCTACTTCACAAGAAACTGTGATACACTACACCCAGCTTTATGGTCTGTTTTCTGACTGTATCTCCAAATTTCTTTAAAAAATGAGTCTAGAAACAGATGGCTCCCAGCTGGGCCTTCCTCCCTTCCTAATTTCCCTTGCCCACCTCCAGAGGTCCCAAATCCAGCAATGCTGCTAGGAACCAACATTTGTGCAGAGATGGACACTCAACTAAGTATGTCACATCCCTTTTTCTAGCCTTGACCTCATACAGCAGGTACTGCACACCCTAGACCCATCTCCTTCTACAGAAGACCTTTGTGCAAGAAGATCAAGTGTCTGCACTGCTAACCCTGGGCTCTGTCCCAGAGCTTCTAACCAGACAGGATGCTGTAGAAGGAGGAGGAGGAGGTGGAGGAGGAGGGGGGGGAAGGGGAGGTGAAAAGTGGGGGGGGGGGAGAAGAAACAGGGAAAGGAAGGGCAGAGGGGAAAGTCCAGCCTGAGTCTGTTTGAAATAGCTGCAGGTGTCAAAGCTAATCTATAAAACAATTCCAGCATGGTGCTGGTGAAAGATTTTTACTGGAGGAGCTTAACTCAGCAGTTTCCCCTCAGGAACTGACTTACAACCAGGAAATGTAGATGTGTTAGATGTGAGCTGAGGTGACAGGAGAAAGACCTGGAAGGTTTATGGGAGGAGGAGCAGCAAGGCAGGGACTAGGCTTCAGACTCTAAGCCAGGAAGACCCCAGCCCATGCTGGCCCTGCCGGAATGTGAGACCCTCACGGAGCCTCGCTTACCTCCGTGAACAATGGGGTAGGAATGGCTCCCACCTGACCAGTGTGGGCACAGGAGGGACAAAGGTCCATGTGCCCCAGCCAGGCTGTCTTCTGAGTTAGCTCACCCTAGGGGCTGAGTGCAGGAGGGGACTCAGGGATAAATCTGGGGATACGTCTTGTTTAATTTCAAAGAAGTTTAGGGCTGGAATGTAGCTTGGAAAGTGATTGCCTAACAAGAGCCATGTCCTGGGTTCAATCTCCAGTACCAAACAGGAACACACACACACACCAAGTTTAGAGTGCCTAGATTATTCCTTAATTCATGCATTTATTGAGTACCTAATATAGGTCAGCACAGGTTTAGCACATACTCAGCTGCCCATATATAAATGTTAAGTATCTTTAGTGTATAGAACAGGGCTCTCAGTACCTTCCTGTGGCTTGGCCTCCTCTCTCCTCAGCTCTGGCTCACTAGGCTGGCTCTTAGCCCTAACCTTCCTGCTTTCAAACATTGACATGCAGAAAAGGGACAGGCTTTTGGTGGTGAAGAAGGAAATACTGAGAGCTTTGGGGGTGGGGGAGGGCAAAAGAGTTCCCCTAAGAAAGCATTCTGCAGAAGATCTAAGTCCTCTCTGCCTCACCCCTTCCCCAAAATCTCCTCAGACCTTACCATGCAAAAGTCACCTGGTGAGGAGGCCTGGGACCTGGAGTTCTGTATTTCTACTGGTTTTCTGGGAGATGCCTGCCCCCCGCCCCCCCCCTCCGGCCCCCCAGTTTGATAAACTGCAGGACTGCCATCACTGGCCACAGTGGGTATGACACACATGCAGTCTTGTGGCTGGATCAGAAGTCAGACATACTGTAAGTATAAATTACATATTGGGAAGGCTAAATACACAGAAGAGAATGAAACATCTCATTCAGATTTAAATCTTTTTTATACAGGAGATGAATATTTTGGATAGATCGCGTTAAATAAATTAGTGTCATTCATTCCATGTATTTCTTCTTTTAGCATGGCTGTAAGAAATACAAAATTACCTAAGTGACTAGTATGGTCTTTTTAGGGAGCACTGCTGTTCTAGGGCATTCTGACTTGCATGGGACTGTGCACGTGCGCGTGCGCACACACACACACACACACACACACACACACACACACACGATACACAGAGGCATGTTGTAGTCCCCTTTTCTCCCAGCACCTAGCACCAAATGAGGGTGTACCAGGCATTCGCCGGGGATGGAAGGGAGGATACTAGCACACATAGTCCCAGGAGCCGTGGGCCTCCACACCGCTGAGGGGACTCAGCTGCACAGGCCGGGCAGCTGGCTGAGCCTGAAGAATGACCACCTCCCCCTGGCAGTTGACCCTGACCTGCTACCTATCTATTCACTGTCAGCTTCAGCTCCACCCTCTGCTCTTTTCAAGGCTCTGACAGCCAAGAAAAAGGAATTCTGGAGCTCTCTCCCTAGGGCTCCCAGAAAAGAGCACAGGGCTGGAAAGGGACCAACTGGGGATGGTTTGAAGTTCAGGGCATACGCTGTTGGATGCAGGAAGCCTGCATGCTGAAAGCCCAGCCAACCTCACGGGCCCTGGCTGTCACTTCTACCCATTCCCCCCAGCCACACCAGGTCACATCACCCCCTTGGCCTCTCTCTGTGGTCCTGCCCTATCCCTGCCATGGCCAGGAAGCCCATGATCGCAGGGCTTAGGCCAGCAGGAACCTTTCCAGACCTCCTTGAGCCCCTGTTACCCAGGGGACAGGCAGAGGGAGGGCGCAGGCAGTCACTCTCAAAGAAGGAAAGGGAAAGAGGCTTCTGAAGATGTGCCACCCCCCATCCTCCACCCCATCAGCAGACAACCCAGGGCCCTGATTCCCTCAGCTTCCAAGTCTGTCGGAGACCCAAGACTCCCAGAGACCTGAATCAGGTTTCAGGACATGGGGAAATGGAGATGTAGGGGTTGGCTGGAGAGAAAGCCAAACTCCATGAAAGGCTGGGGGAGCTAGGAGAGTCCCCAGGGTGACGGGGAGCTGAGCTGTGTCCCAAATTGCAAGGTGTTGAGCATGTGTACAGGAGGTCCACCCCCCCCCTCTTCCCACACCCCTCCTGCCCAGTCCCCCTCCCCAAGCCTTAGCAGGACAAAGAGACTTGTGGAAGCATAGGAACTTACCAGAGGCCTGAGGAATCTGCCTTCATGTTGAGGATGGGGAGGAGGAGCTGGTCTCTTTGCCCAACAGCTGTGGAGACAAGTACAGTCTGGGAGGCTAAGCCCCCCATCCAGGGAGGGAACGGGGGAGGGGTCCGGGGCTGGGGGGGCGGCTAGAGACTGCGGAACAGAGCCCAGAGAAGGCCTTCTCCTCTTTCCTCTGAGAGAAGGCGCACTGCTCCCCTTTGGAAGCTGGGGAAAGCCGGGTCTGCCTAGGGGGAGGGTAGCAGAGGGGCTGGAGACCGCCTCAGAGAAAATTAAATTGCACTTGAGGGCAAATTCTATTAGGGAATAGATCCTGTCTCTCAACAGCCTGCGTCCATTTAGGTGATTAGCTCAGCCCGGCACCTCCACCCAGAGCCTGACCAGCTCTGTCCCACGGCTCAGGGAGCCAGGTGGTAGGCTCTGGTGGCTCAGCCATCCTGCTTTCCTCCTGGTCCTCACACACTGTGCGAGCGCGCTCTCTCCACCTGCAGCACCATAGAGCCCCTTTGAGTGAGCAAGGGCAGGCAGGAGGCCAGGGTTAGACTGCAGGTCTAGGGCAGGGATGGGGGGGGGGGGGTAGTGTCAGAGGTTTAGGGGAGGAGATCACTCAGTGCTCAGAAGGGCTAGAGTGCAGGGGGCTGGGAGACTGGAGGGAGGTGGACAGGTGGAGAGGGCAGGAATGACAGTGAGGAGAGGAGCAGGAGACAGAAGGAGCAGCAGGACTTAGAAGGAGTGAGTGGGTTCAGAGAAATACAGCGGCTGAGATTCAGAAAACGGCACGCATGACGGTAGATGAAGTGAGCCTAACATTGACTGGTGACATACATTCATAAATGGGCTTGATACTAATTTCGGCACTTCTTGGGCTGTGAGACTACCCCGGTGCACATATGAAGAGCAACCAACACTGGGGACTTGGGCTGGGGGCGTAATTCAGTTGTTAAGAGTGCCTGCCTAGCATGCACAAAGCCCCTAGTTCAAACCCCAGGACCAAAAACCCAAACCACAACAACAGACTGTTAGTAGCCGTTAGTAGCTATTCAGTGTATGTGCATACGCTGTCAGTGTATGTGCATATGCTGTCCCTGCTTTGGCGGAGGGTTCTAGATTCAAAGCCCTTTGAGAACCTTTAAGGCTCACTCTGACCGCCTATTTCATAGCATCACTATCAACCCAGGTGGGTGGCCCCCTCTGGAGCCTACAGAGTCTGCTTGATTTTCCTCACCCTGTGGTTATTAAACTGATTTGCTTAATAAAAACTTATTATGCCCTCCTGCAGTGTATTCCAAGGAGACTCTTGCAGTTTCTAGAAGTAGGAGATATGTAAGCACACACAACTTAAAATGAGTTCTGAGAACACATAAAGCATAGTCTTTGACCATGTGCATGAAGAATCCGGGTTATAGCATGGGACCCTCCTCTCACAGACCCTGCTAAAGCCTCCCATGTGCTCTTGGGACACAGAATTTCGGCCCTGGGTAAGTTTAACCTTTAAACCAAAGGCTCAACCGTGCATTCATATTACTAGAGTGATTATACTCATCCAAGGGATTCATGTTGGGGGTAGGGAAGGGGAAGCTCAGCGTGTGGAGGGAGGGAGGAGGAGTGTGTGGGACATAGAGACACAAGTGTTCCCAGGCTGTGGCCTGAGGAGGGAAGCCCAGGCCTGTTCCGCCTGCCCCTGGCAGTCCAGGGTCTCCTACAGGGGACCTCTTCTCCCCAGTGACGGGATCTGGTAAGCCACCCTTGACACCTGCCCAATTTTCAGGGTTGTAGATTTAGCATCTGAAGGTCCTGTGAATCACGAGACCTGGCTGGTGTGGCAGATAGCCAGGTCCCCTCCTGGTGGGGACTCTTCCAGTTTCCCAGGGGCCAGGCTTTGAAAACAAATAGTGTTGATAAATGCCCTACTCCCCAAGCGTACATAGGTTCCGCTGTCTTCACGACAAGAGCTTCCCTAATCACACATCCCTTCATGGGACCTGGGTGTCTCCACCTTGTCCAGTCATCTACTCGAGGACTCTGCCAGGTGGCTTTGTGAAGGCCTTGGGGATTGCTGGTTCTTGTTTCACTCTGGGAGACCGTCAGCACTGCCGCGCTGGGCACCCGCCATGTTCCAGCTGAAGAACATCCTCAAGGCGCTCCCCCATGCCGATGCACCACGTGCCTCTTGGTCCTGGCTTCTCCAGAGTCATCGTGGAATCCCTGGGCCCCTTTCTCCACCTCACTTTGCTGGCTGAATCGAAATGGCCGTGTTTACCTTTCTCTTTCCAGCTCTATACACAGGACCTGGCATAGTAGGGCTTCTTAGGAAGTGTTTGTACATAAAGGGAGAGAGTGAATACGTTTAAAAGTAATTTGCTGCTACAGCACAAGAACGAGGAGAAAATCAAGCACTTCCTCTCGGGGTCAGCCGGGCTGGGAAGGGACACCTGCTCTCCACAGCAGCTGAGCCGCAATGGTGGCTCTGTCAAGCCTGGTTACATTATTGGTCCTGTTATTAGTGTGGTCAGCTGGCTAGATACTCACGGTGATGCGGCTGTCAGGACCCCACTTACCTCTCATCTGTAATGGTCCCTGGCTTTTTATGTACTTCCTGCTCTCCCGCGGCACTCTATGGACTTTATTACATTCGCCACATGGTCTCCTGTGATGGGAGCTAAAGCAGAAGGGAGGCTGGGAGAACAGTTCAGAAATGGAAGCACCGGCCGCTAGTGACTGGGTAAGCCCGGGGCTCCTGACTGGGTGCTTTCAGCATGCGCCCCGGGCCAAGGGTGCACACCCTACTTCTGCCTGCCCTCCCTGGCCCTTCCTTTAGTCAGGCCAGGAAGCGAGTGTGGATTCTATTCCCAGATTGAAAAGCATTTTAGAAGTCTCTAAGCCCAACTGCCTAGACAGGCAAATGTAATGACTGCAGTATCCCAGGTGACCATTTGCTGCCTCAGGGTGGACACAGGGCTCAGAGGCTTAGAGTAGTTAGAAAGGGCTCTGTGGCAGTGGGGTACACGGGTGGCCCCAATGAACCACATCTTGGGATTTGTGTCCATGTGGAATCCCTCTTCTTGATTCTGGGTTGGGTTTTTGACTTGCTTGAAGAAATGAAATGCAGCAAAAGTGACAGTTCTGAGACTGAGCTATAGGAAGCATGGCATCCCCCCCCACACACAGAGTGAGTTTATTTAATTGTTCTTATAAAAGTGATGTACAGAGGGGTTACTGTTTTAGGCATGGCATTCTGAGTAGCTTTGAACCCCCGAGTCCTGTAAGAAGTCCAACCGTTTAGCTGAGAGACAGGGAGAGGTAACGGAAGTGAGGGTGGGTGAAGACAGAGAGCCAGCTAGCTAAGTTTCAGCAAAGCGCAGCCCTCCGCTCGCCCGCCAGCTGAGCACAGCCACATTAATGACCCTGGCAAGACTTGCAGAAGAGCTGCCCAGTAAAAACTAGCCCAGACTGCAGAGTTGTGCGCAAAGCAAACGGGTGTTGTTTGAAGCCCCATTTTGGAGGTGGTTCATCAGCTAGGGAGAGGTAAAGGAAATAAATCAGAACAGGACACTGAAATGTTGATGGCAGAACAGAACCACAATAGATGGCAGTCGGATATAATGTTTTACGATGACATCACCTAGAACATGAGGACTCTTTAGTGACTGACACAGAGGCAGAGAAACTGTGGGGAGTTGGGTCCCTTGGTACTTGTGTCATTGCCTTTCTGGGCCCATTGGTTGGAACTAGTCATGTGGCCCCAGCTCCCCGCTCAGGGCTGGAAAATTGAGGAGCAGATGATTGCCTGGTGAGCACTACTGCCTCTTCCCTTATGTGTAGACACAATATTCAAATTTCAAATACCTGTGAGTGATGTGCAAAGGATTTGATGCACAGTCATTTTAGACATTTTGCTGAAGTAGAAAATTTCCTCATTTTTAATCATGGATGGGATCTATCTGTCTCAATAGTTTAGAGCTGCACTGCCATAGCAAATGAATGACACTTGAACAGTTTGCCAGTGAATAAGAGTTGTTGCAACCTGTGGAGCTCACAACTCCTACTGTCTCCGCAGAGACCCAGGTGCCTGTCAGAGGGGCCAGAGGGACAACTGGAGAAACAGACAAGCTTCAGAGCACCAAGGTCTCAGCACGTTGCGGGCTGAGGACAGCGTGGCCCTCTGAGGTGACATCTTCCTAAGAAATACCTCAGGCTGGGCCCTGCCCTGCTGAATAACTGTACCCTCAAACAAACAAACAAACAACTTCTGCCTACAGGATCTGGTGCAAGTCTCCAGGCTGTCCCTTCATCCTAGGACATGTCTGCTTGCTCTTAACCATCTCAGCTCCACTCTTTCTCTGTTCCTCCCTAGCCCCCGACGCATGTGAATTTCCCAGTGAACCCCGTACTGTTTCTCTAAGATCAGCCTTGAACTCCCTTTGCCATGCGGAGGAGGGTCTGCTCACGCCCACCGGGCTTGTCATTCTGTATACTTATTTCCAGATGGGTTGTATGAGACTCTACAGGCCAATCTCCAGGCTATGAACATTACTTCCCCCATCTTCTCTTTTCCTTCTGGAAAAGCCTACCTGCAGCTATCCTCTGGACCAGGGCAGCTCTTCTTCTGTCCAACTGGATGAAGTTATCTGCACTTATGACTTCTGGTAATGAGTTTCAAAACATGTCTAGAATTCTTCAACACCCCCCCCCCCCCAAACACAGCCACGACACAGTTTCAGTCTTTTTAGTCACAGAGACAAGACAGTGGTAACAAAAAGTGTTGCTTTGGCCACAGCCTGGACACAGAAAGGAATTCTTCCAGAATGAGCGCCACTCCCTCCCTCTGATCGGAGAGGTGACAGTTTCCTTTAGGCCGCTAATCTACCATGAAGGCTGTGTTTCACACTTGTGCTCTGGAGTGGGCCTACAGGGAATTGCTCCTGGAGAGTGAAAATTGGAACCCGTCAGGGTAATTTGCCCATTTTACCACACACGTTGCCATTCAGTGCTGGTACTCAAGGCCTGAACTGTGTTCCTATGATTAAAACTGGTCTGAGAGAGATGAGGGCTGGACTTGGTTACCCTTGGTTCAGAGAGGGTTTGGCCAGTGGACCAACACGCCTGGCCACTGGCCCTGGCATGCTGTTCCCCTGCTGTGCATGCCAGCTATGCCATCTCATTGCCCTGCTCCTCCCAGATCAAGGGCAAGAAGAATCTCCTGCCAGGCCTGTTGGACAGATTTGTCCTTGGGTCTAACTAGGGAGATGGCAGCTAGAGGTCTTAGATATTACAAGTACTTTCTTTTTTCCTTCTTTCCTTTTTTTTTTTTTTTTGGTCAGTTGTAGGGCCTGAACTCTGGGCCTGGGCGCTGTCCCTCAGCTCTTTAGTACAAGGCTAGCGCTCTACCCACTTCCAGCTTTTTCTGCTTATGTGGCACTGAGGAATCGAACCCAGGGCCTCATGTATGCAAAGCAAGCACTCTACCACTGAGCCACCTTCCCAGCCCTCCTTCTTTTTTTTTTTTTTTTTTGAGATAGCCTCTTTGACTTTCTCCCAGTTTGTGGTCTCTTGCTTACTTTTCCATGGAAGGAAATTCTTCATTGAGAGATAAGTCCCTTGATGCTTTACCTTATGGTTTCAGCTTTGCGCTTCCTGTGTAAGAGGTACTTTACCACTCTAGTAGTATACTTTCATATTTTCTTTTATTGGCTTTAGAATTTTTCAAATTTATGTTTCATATTTATGTTTCTAGACTTGAACCATCCATCTTTGGTAGAAAGCATGTATAAAGCCAGCTTTGTATCCGCAGTTACTAATTCATTGATTTATGTAGCCACTTGTATTATATATCATGCTTTCATAGATACTCCTTTGAACTTTTTTTTTTTTTTTTTGCCAGTCCTGAGGTTTGAACTGAGGGTCTGAGCACTGTCCCCAAGCTTTTATGTGTAAGGATTGCACTCTACCACTTGAACCACAGCTCCACTTCCAGTTTTTGGTGATTAACTGGAGGTAAGAGTTTATGGAGCTGGGCACCTATAATCCTAGCTATTCAGGAGGCTGAGATCATGGTTCAAAGCTAGCCCGGGCAGGAAGGTCCATGAAATTCTTTTTTTTTTTTTTATTACCAATGTTTATTACAGATTTGTTCACATCAGCCAAATGGTGGAGTCAGCTGAGGTGTTCAACAACCAATTGAACTGATAAAACATGGTACCTATATGCTATGGAATATTACTCATACATGAAGAAAAATGAAATTGTCATTTGTAGAAAAGTTGGTGTAGCTGGAAGTCTGTGAAATTCTTATCTCCAATAAACCACTCAGAAAACCAGAACTGGTGCTATGGCTCAAGTGGTAGAGCGCTCGCCTTGAGCTGAAGAGCTGAGGGACAGCGCCCAGGCTCAGAGTTCAAGCCCCACGACCTACCAAAAACAAAAAAGAGAGTTTATGGACTTTCTTACCCAGACTGGTTTCAAATTGTAATCGCAATCCTAAGATCTTAGCCTTCTGAGTAGCGACTAGGATTACAGATATGAGATACCTGTGCCCAGCTCTTTTGGATTTTTTTTATCATAAGCCAGTTATCCTTTTATTTGCTCCTACAGGAAAATTATACTTCTTTTTTGTACCATTACTGGGACTTGAACTCAGAGCCTGGTGCTCTTGATTAGCTTTTTTTTTTTTCAAGTCTGGTATTCTATGACTTGAGCCACATTTCTACATCTGGTTTTTTGGTAGTTAACCGGAGATAAGAGTCTCATGGACTAATCCTCAGATCTTAGCCTCCTGAGTAGCTAGGATTATAAGTGTGAGCCACAGGCACCTACCTAAAACCTAAGGCTTTTTTTTTTTCGGTCGGCCATGAGACTTGAACTCTGGGCCTGGGCGCTGTCCCTCAGCTCTTCAGCTCAAGGCGAGTGCTCTACTACTTGAGCTATAGCGCCACTTCCGGTTTTTCTGGTGGTTATTGGAGATAGGAGTCTCACGGTCTCTCCTGCCCGGGCTGGCTTTGAACCGCGATCCACAGATCTCAGCCTCCTGAGTAGCTAGGATTACAGGCGTGAGCCACCAGCGCCCGGCTAAACCTAAGGCTTTTTAAGGGGCCATTTATGAAGAACTCCTCTATTGTGACTAATGAGGGGAGGGAGGGATTATTTCCACTCAGTGCCTCAACTGAGTCCTGGACAGTAGCACCTTCTGAGGTAACCCAGGCTGTCACCTGAAGACGCACTGCCAGAATCCCTTGTGTGGATGGGACTCCACCCGGGCACAGTGGAGTCCCATGTGAGGTAAGACAGGAAGCTGGCATGAACAGTGTGCTACCATCATTAAGCACTTACTGGTTGCCAGCATGGCACCATAGTCTAGTGAATTAGGTAGCTTATCTCTACTCGTACACAAAGACAAGGGGACTTCAAGAATCAGATTACCTTGCTCAAAGTCACATAGCTGGGAAGTATTGGAAGTTGGATTCAGATCTAGACATCAGATTCCAAGTTCACAATCTTCAAGGCTAGACTTAACTCCTTAATCCAGCCCAACCCAGACTTAAGAGCTTCCTCTGGGCCTTCTTGGGTGGGCTGCCCCTGGGCTCTCCCACCATATGCCAAGGCTGTCTGACCTCCTGGGCTAGGGAATAGGGAATGGGCTCTCCACCCCATACTTTGTGGCTTTGAATCCTGGGTCTGGATAAGCCTTTGGAGCCTCTCTTTGCTGGTGTCTATCCTCAAGATACACTCACCTCCATCTGTACCTTTGATCTCAGTTTTTGGTTGTTGGCTTGTTTGGTCTGTCTCTACTGGTCAAACTCATTTCCAGACAGCAGGGAACATGTCTCCTGTGTTTCCTTTAGCTTCTAACCCAAGGTAGCCTCAAGGTTATCTTGCACACTAACCCATTTCTTTACTTAGGAATTCTCATGTTCACTAGTTTGCTTCATTGGACTGAGTGCATGCTTTCTCCTCTGCCTGTGATGCATCTCTCTCCTTATTTTCCTTGCTGATGCCTAGTCATTTTTCATAGTCCAGCTTGGCTGTCACCTCCTGAATCCTTAGGAGGTAACATGCCACACACAAACAGGACTTTCTTTCCAGCTCCAGAAAAAAGAAAAAATAAGTATAGCCTCCTCTTCGGACTCTCTTTTGACACAAGAGCCTTTCAAGGGCCAGAGAAACAACATAGGAAGGACTGCAAGGCGCAGCAAGCCCCGACTCCCAGCCTGGCAGCCTGGTGGGGGAGGGGACCAGCTGTGGGCAGGCTGGCTTATCAAAGCTGAGGGCCAGAGCCCTGGGGAAATCAAGGTGAAAGGCAGCAGTCCTGCAGAGGAGGCCCACCCTGCCTATCAATCAGAGGGCCTGGGACAGGGCAAAATGAGGCCTGCTGTGAGGGGGGGATGGCCTACACTAAGAAGGTCCCCGAATAAGACCTTGCTCCATCTTGGCCCTGTGGGTAGACCCTATTGAACCAGAGCAGCCCAAGACAGCAGTTCTAGCTCTGCTCCAATCCTAAACACCCAGGTCTTGTACTAGAAAAGATGGTCACTGAAGCCTATAGGAGTTGCTGACATGAATCATCTGCACTTGAAGAAACCAGGTGGTGGGGAGCAGATACCTCAGTGGTCTTGGCTGGGGGGCCTTGAGCATTGGCCCAGGACCCTCAGCCCTGCTTGCTGGATGTGCTGGCCCAGCAGCCTCTCAGACTCCAGCCAGGGTCCACCCAGCAAGCACATGCTGCCCAGGAGGATGGAGGGAGCAGGCGGGTGGCTTAGATTGAAGCACAGAGAAGGAAACTGTCCCAGAAGCTAAAGAGGTCAAATGATACCAGCACCAGCAAGGATTGATTGGGGGGGGGTTGGCTGCTTTCCCCATCCCCCCACCCCAGCTGTCAAATACAAGGGGTGTCCTTAGCATTCAACCGGCTCCACCCAGTGCTGAGGCCATCTGACTTGAGTGAAGATGTCAGAGAAAACCCCAAATCGGATTGAGGCTCCTGCCCCCCTTAATGAGGTTCATTATCAGCTGCTCTTATCCCTGTAAACCCCAGCAGGCTGGATTAGGGGCAAGCACTCTAATCCGGGTGACTTCCTGCTGAGCAGTAGCCAGGCCTGTGAGGGCCAGCAAGCCCTTCATCCTGGAAGAACGGAGGCCTGAAGGTGCAGATGGCTTCTCCAGACAGGCTCAGGCAGGAGTCCTGGGGAGATGGGGAGAGCTGGGTGGCAAGGCCACATATCACAAAGCCAGTGGCCATTGCATATAGAAACTGAAGGCTGGGGCAGAGCCCTGTGGGGCAGTGGGGAGGGGACCGGAAGTCCCCACCTAGGGGAGGCTGGATGCTGCATGCCATGTCCAAACCTTGACACTAGGTTTCCAAGGAACGAGTTAAAGAACACACAGGTGCTTGCCTTAACAAAAATAATTTATTCCACATCCCTCCCTAGTGGGGACAGGGTGGAACCAAGCACATATACAGCGTTGTCTGCCCCTTAGACCCAGGGCCTCTCCCAGCCCGGAAATGGAACCTCGAGCGAGCGAGAGGACACCCCTGACTGCCATCCACCCAGCACCTTCCACGTCCTAGCACTGATTTAGGAGAGCAAAACAAAAGCCAGAAGACCCAGCTCAGAGGAAGGAGCCCCGTGGGGAGAAGGCAAAGCACATCCTTCTTACTGTACCCCTCCCGGTTGAGCCCACAGCCATGGCACGGCCCAGCCCAGCATACTTCCCACATTCCGCCCCTTCACCCGCCAAGCAAGCCAAACCCACAGCCCGGCGACTGCCATCCGGGCAAGTCCACACCCACCCAAGACACTAGTGCAGCAGAAACTTTCACCTTAACCTCATCCAGGAGATGAAAATGATTTCCAGAAGATTCTAGAACCCCCCCTCCTCCCTAAAGCCAAACCCCACACAGGTCTGAGAGGGAGGTTAGGCAGGCCAGAAGTGACTCTTCCTCTTCAAAGACCACCTCATGACCAAAAGGAGCCAGGGACAGGCGGAGCCCTGGGATGTAGAGAGGAGGGTCACGGAAGCCCACCCAGCCTGGGATCCTTCTCTGGGTAAGAAGCCTTGGGAATTCTGAGCTTGCGTGCTCCAATTTAGAGCCAAGACTAATCAGGCCAGACGGAGGCTTCGGCAAGAATGGGGCAGGACTTCAGATAAGCTGAAAAACAGGAATTTGGTGCTGAGAGACCAGGGCCCAATTCTCCCCTGTTCCCCTCAACTGTCCAAATACTGGTCTTTTGTCTATGGGACTCTCCTTCCTGGCACAATCAAGGATTCACTAGAGCAACTGGCTTTCCTGGTCTTCTCACTCTGCTAGGCTGGACAAGGGGGAAAGGGTGGAGGCGAGGCAAGGGGCTGGAAGAGCCCCACGGACAGCAGCTCCCTTCCCCACCCTCTTCCAAGTTGGACAGTTCAAGCCACAGGGTGACCTGCATGGCCTTTTAGGGCCCTCATCCTGGCCCGGAAATAGGTGTACACAGCCAACAGGCCCATGAAGGACAGGGAATAGAGTCCCACACAAAGGCTGACATCCAGGTGGGAGAAGCCCCCTCCCAGCACTCGTAGCCAATGGCCTTGGCCCCGCACCGCTGGCTCCCCCCCAGGTCTGTTAGCCAGCTGCTTGGAGCCACGGCCCCCTAGCGGGCCTTGGAGGTGGCTCACCTCAGCCCAGGACTCAGCAAGCAATAGGGCCCCTGTGTCTCGCTTGCTCAAGTGTCGCTGGCCCTGGAGCTGCTCGGGTATGTCCCTCTGAAGCTCTCTCACATGCTCAGCCTTCCCCTGCCCTGGCACAGGTCTAGTCATTCCAAGGCTTGGGTACAGATCCTGGGGACCACTTGCCTCAGGTCTGGGGGACCCTGCGGTACCAGCCTGCTGAAGGCCCAGAGCTGAAATTCTGGTCGGCAGTTTCCACGCGCCCATCACCAGCTTCGGGGTATCGGTAAAGCTCTGCACACCCCTCTGATGGGCCAGCCCAGCTGTAGGGGAGTCCAGGACAATGTTTCTCGAGGAGAAGTGGTCCTTGAGGAAGCCGAGGGTGGCGTCCACGTCCCACACCGGCGCCCCATTGAGCTCATTGTGGCAGGTAGAGCAGAGTTCACGCGGTGGCCACTGTATCTTGGGAAACTGGGGGTCTTCACTGGGGGCACCTGGAGAGGGAAGCACACACAGCCTGGCTGGGACTCTACAGGCATGTGAAGGAACTCAGACCTCACTCCTCCAAGAGATACATAGAAAACTCGCCCAGAGCCTGGCTCGGCAGGCCTGCACTCCACCCCACCCCAGCCCACTGGCTGCAGGAACTTGCGCAGGGGAAAGCTGACTTTGCATCCTGAATCTGACATGGCAGGAGTAGGAAGACATGGAACGAACTGCACTGCAGGCTGGCGGGTCTACGGTGTTTGCCCTTTTCTCCCCGCTCACATTTTTTCTGAGATTTTACTTGTGTTGACTAAAGGGACAAGAGTTCCCAGCTGTTGCAATTCCACAGGCAGACCCCTCTACCTGTGGGGTAGGCAGGACAGGGCCGGCCATGGGGAGGAGAGGGGGCCAGGTAGACTGGGGCACTGGGCAAGTTCTGGAACTATGCCGGGCGCATTCCTTTACCTGCGAGGCGAGCATTGACCTTGTTGTGGCTCGTCCAGAGCCAGAGAACCGCATCATTTGGACTTCCCACCTTGTGCATAGAGGCGGCAGCCATTTGCTCAAAGTGGCCAGCGCACTCTCGGCAGCCGAAGAAGTAGCGCACGTAGTTCCGGATGGCTTGGAGGACCTCCTGGCCGTTGGCTACAAGGGGAGGAGACACTGTCACAGAGACCCTACAGGCTGCCCGGGCCCACGGGCTCTACCTTCATCCCCTCCACAGGACAGCCTGCCCTTTCCAGCTCTGCTGCGGCCACTCCTGCACAAATGCCACACATCCTCCTCATCACCCCGTGACGAGGGCCTCGTGTCCCCAGGCCAACGGCTCCCTCTCAGGGGACATCTTAGAGGTGACCTTTTTTCCTCCCAACTTCCTAAACCCCGGTCCTCCTGACCACTTCCTCCACAGGCTCACTTCTATCACTTCCGAACTATTTCTCCAGCTTCCTGATTGGCTCCCCTGCCTCTCCTTACCCCACCAAGACCACCCTCTACCCAGCAGCCTTCCTAAATAATCACTTGCTTTCCTCCCCTGTGAAACAGGCGTTTCTCATAACACAAATGTGAGCTGGATACCCATCCCTCAGCAAGGCCCTCGGGCTAGTGTGCCTCCGCCTCCTCTACCTGCCTTCTCTCTAGCTTCACCTCCCTCCCTGCCAGGACTCAGCCACAGTGCTCTTGTTCTCTGCATCTGGTGGCCTTGGCCTATTTTATGGGCTGATTCGTGTCCCTTCAAAATGCCCATGCTCAAGTCCTAACTCTCAGTACCTCAGAAGATGGCTATCTTTGGGACAGGGCCTTAAAAGTAACATTTATAGGGTGGGTTCCAGTTCACCGTGACTGGTTTCCTCATCAAGGAGAAAGTTTGGACAGAGGCAAGCAGGAAGACTTGGTGAAGAGCCAGAGTAAGTAAATGTGGTCCTTCACTCAGGGACCAACCCCGCCACACTTCCATTTTGGGTTTCAAGGTTCCAGAACAGTGAGAGAGCTAATGTCTGTCATCTGAGCCTCCAGCCTGTGCTGTCTCGCTCATCCCTAAATGTATGCAGCAGGGAGCCATCCTGCCCATGTTGCATGTTGCATGGTCATGATCGTGGTCGGTGAAACCAGCAGGACTTACCTGGTTCACGTGAGTGGTCTGCACTCTGCTGACTTGCCTGCACAGTCAGGGTGTGGAAGAGGACCCACAGGGAGCAAGGAAAGCCTCGGAGATGTGGTTGGCTGCCCTGGCAGCCAACCCAGCTCACCTTCTCAGGAAGAACAGAGTCCTAAAGGACACACGGGAGAGTAAGTGCACAACAGAAGGGAAACAGTTGTGGGAAAGGAGGTGATGATAAGTTGCCCGGAGATGCCACAGTCAACTCACAGTCCTGCAACCTTAGGGCTCAGCCTAACTTCTCAAAGCATCGTCCACCAAGGGGTCATCAGGACGCCTCATTCTAACCTCACCTCCTGTGAAATGAGGGGCTGGTCTCTAAAGACCTTCAAGCTTTGAACAGATGAGTAGATGTGTAAGAACAAGTCTATACACTTAAAGAAATTTGTCAGAGTACCCACTTCTACAAACAAGACTATATGCTCACAGATTTGTTATTTAACCTCTCCTACCCTCAGTTTCTTCATCTACTAAATGAGGATAGTATCTAGCTGCTGTTCATTTATAAGGATAAAAGTGGTACGCTTGCTGGGCACAAATGGCTCATGCCTGTAATCCTAGCTACTCAGAAGGCTGAGTTCTGAAGATCATAGTTTGAAGCCAGATGGGGCAGGAAGTCCGAGAGACTATGTCTTATCTCCAATTAACCACCAGAAAACTGGAAATGGGGCTCTGGCTCAAAGTGGTAGAGTACCAGCATTGAAAGCAAAAGCTCAGGGACAGTGCCCATGCCCTGAGTTCAAGCCCCATGACTCACACAAAATTTAAAAAAGTGATATGCACACACAGCTTAGTAGCAGTTTAGGAACTATTAATGGAATGAGCTCTCTGCTTCCCAAATGCAACTTGAAGGAGGCTGGAGATTACAGCGTTAACCCCCTCCATTCCCTTAAATGTTAAGATGGTGAGATCTTCATCTGTCTCCCAGACTCACCTCTCTCCTGCTGTCCAGAGCAATTTTAAAGAAATTGTAGGGAATTTTCCTTCTCTGCTGCTTCATAAGCCAGTCACTTACAGAGTGCAGAAAGTTCTGGACCAGAGGCTGGCCAGGAAAGTACTATGGGAAGGAACAAGAGGAAGTTGAAGAATGAAAAGCAATTCTGCCCTCTCAGCATCCTACAGAGAACAGGAGCAAGGGTGGTCCAAGGAAAGTTCTCTAGAATGTTCCAAAACCACTAGGAAAATATTCTGCCTGGGGCTGGGAAGGTGGCACAGTGGAAGAGCGCTTGCCTTGCATGCCTGAGGCCCTGGGTTCGATTCCTCAGCACCACATAAGCAAAAAGAAAAAAGCTGGAAGTGGCTCTGTGGCTCCAGTGGTAGAGCGCTAGCTTTGAGCTGAAGAGCTGAGGGACAGCGCCCAGACCCAGAGTTCAGGCCCCACGACTGGACCCCCCCCTAAAAAAAAAGAAAGAAAAAAGAAAATATTCTGCCTAAGGCACAGCTGTGAACTTCTCACGGCCTTTGCTCTTGGAATCTGGTAAGCCAAGGGGAAAGGGTAGGGGAAGGAGGAGACTAAGTGGAGGTAGTGCCCCAAAGGTTTCTTCCCTTAAGACTAAGCTCTCGTGCTAACCTGGACCATCACAAGCCACCACTTAGAGGAAGGCCTGCCTCCTGGGCCATCCCCCAGGGCTGTTCTTCATGTAGTCTTCTGATGGGAGCAGCTGGGCTAGCTGGAAAAGGCCTTGCATTTGTATTCATGGTCTACCAGGAGGGACAGGCCGGCTAAGGGGCTTACAGCCAACATCCAAATCTTGATGGTAACCCTAACAGTCTCAGAGGAACATGAAAAGCTACTTTGACAATAAGTCAACTCAAATCTGATTAGTATCAGCACTTTAAAACCACAAGGACTCCAGGGAGGAGGATATATGTGCATGTGCACATGTGTGCATGCGCAAATGCACATGGGTAGGAGTGGGGGTGGGGAGGAAGAGGGCGTAGCAACAGAGCAGGGAAGTTACAACCATGAAGAGGCAGATGGAGGAGGATAGTGACCCTGAGAAAATTACAGAGAAAGGAGAAAAAAACCGTTTTGAAAAGTTGGGTACCATTGCTCACTCCTATAACCTTAGCTATTCAGGAGGCTGAGATCTGAGGATCGAAGCTCAAAGCCAGCCCAGGTAGTAATGTCTATAAGACTCTTATTTCCAATTAGCACCAAACAGTCAGAAGTGGAGCTGTGGCTCAAGAAGTAGAGCATTTGAAGAAAAAAAAAAAAGGCCCTGAGTTCAAGCTGCAAAGCTGGCACAGTTTAAAAACAAAAACAAAAAACATTGAGTTAAGGACTGGTGAGTCAGACCTGTAATCCTAGCTACTCAGGAGAAGAGATCTGAGAAACAAGGTTTAAAGCCAGCCCAGGCAGCAAGGTCCACGAGACTCTTATCTCCAATTAAGCACCAAAAAGCTGGAAGTGGAGCTGTGGCCTATACAGTAGATTGCTAACCTTAAGAAAAAAAGCTCAGGGAGAGTGCCAAGGCCCTGAGTTTAAGACCAAAACAAAAGAGAAAAAAAGTCCATAAGATGATTCTTTCCAATTAGCCAGAAAACAAAGCCAGAAATAAAGGGGGATGCTCACACACATATGTGCATGTGTGCACACACGTGTGTGTGTGTGTGTGTGTGCACGTACACACACACACAAATGTTTGAGAGAAGAAGGATCCTGGAGATATAAAAATGACTGAATAGGGAAAACAGGCTACCAGATCCAGTCCTCTGAAAAAGCCTTTTTTTTCTTTTTTCTTTTTTTGTCAGTTGTGGGCTTATACTCAGAGCCTGGGTGCTATCCCCGAGCCTCTCTGTACTGAAGGCTAGCGTTCTACCATTTGAGCCACACCTCCACTTCTGTTTTTTGAGTGGTTAACTGGAGATAAGAATCTCACAGGGAGTCTTTCTGCCAGGGCTGGCTTCGAACTGTGATCCTCAGATCTCAGCCTCCTGAGTAGCTAGGATTACAGACATGAGCCTCTGGTGCCAGGCTCATTAAATATTTTTTATCAAACCTCAGAGCCTGGACCCATTCCCCCAGAGTGCCAAGTGCTTTCTAGAATTGAGCTTCAGTGTCCTCCTTCCCTGTTAGCTCACATACAGATTTACAGCTTAAAGTCAGCATTTCTCACTGACTTTCTCCTGTGGTCCTGAGCTGGCACCTTAGGCCTTCTAAGGCCATCCTGTCAGAAGGAACAATATATTCTAGGGCTCTGGATGGCTGGAAGTCAGGGAAACTCTGGTGACTACACGCCACCTAGTGGTCAGTCTTTCCAGCTGCTCACATGAGGCTGGACTGGCAGAGTGAGCAGGCCCAGCCCACAAGGAGCCCTCTAGTGGTAAAGAGCGAGGGTGAGGTGGGTGAGAATCCAAACTTGGGCTGTCATTTTCTCATGGAGAGCTGCTTCCATTATCACCCTCTGGGAAGAAACTACCCCAGCAAGGGTAGGGTCAGAATACTGGGAGATGGGCTGGCAAAGGGCAGCCAGAGGAGCCCCAGCGTCCTGACTATTCCGCTATCCCATTTATTCCGCTGAGGGTTGTCCCTGGCTGGCCTCCCCCTGTCCTTTTAACGGGCTCGGCCCTGGTGGAGGCCACCTTGTTGCAGCCCTTGCTGCAGGTGGCACTGAGCACAACACAGAGGGTGCTGCTTAGACCCCTCCCCAACACAGGCACTTTCTGGGTTTCGTCCCTCATATGGGATACACATAGCCCCATGAGGGGGAGCAAAAACAACCTCACCCCAAATCCAAGCTTGCATACAGCTGAGAGCTACAAGTAGCACACAGAAACCACTGTGCGGGGCGGCCGCTCACCCAGTACAGCATGTGTCCTCATCTCCTGAGCCCTGCTGGAAAAGCATGCTGGCAGGGAGATAAAAAGGACTTGCTCTGGACTTATTTTCCCTTGGGTTTCCAAGGCCTCATCACCTGGAACATGCACTCCCAGGCCTCCGAGCAAAGGAGGTCTTCATCCCGTCAACAGCTTATCTGTCAACACTTCCAAGAGGAGTAGAAGATTGCAACTTCTCTCCCAGGGTGTATTTAGACACAGTCAAAACTGAGAGGGCCAGGAAGGGTAGGACTGGGTAGAGTCGAGACACAGGACAGATGCAGAAAGTTCCTGGAGACCAGCCTTGCGGGAAGGGCACACAGAGGGGAGCTGACTGTACAGGCAGCCCCAGGGGACCACTGCAGCCCCACCTGCAGCTGGCCCCGTAGCACTGAGCAGCAGCCTCTGCCTGCCGGGGGTGGCCAGTGGCTCTGGTACAGGAGGGGTGTGGCAAGGGAGAGGTAGCCAGATCCCCACTCAGAGAAGGGCTGTGGCAAAGATAAAAAATAAAAAAGCACAGGCTCTGCGGAGCGCTGGTGGCTCACAAATGTATTCTTAGCTACTCAGGAGGCTGAGATCTGAGGATCACAATGTGAAGCCAGCCCAGGCAGGAAAATCCATGAGATGCTTATATCCAATTAACCACCAGAAAATTGGAAGTGGCACTGTGGCTCAAAATGGTAGAATACTAGCCTTGAGTGGAATAAAGCTCAAGGATAGTACATGGGCCAAGTTCAGGCCCCAAGATTCACAACAAAGGAAAAAAAAAAAAAAGCACAGGCTCTGTGGTCCAATTCCTCTAGAAGACCTAAGGCAAGTAATGTGTGCCCCTTGACAGCCATCTGGGCCCCTTAAATGAGACTCTACTTGCCACCTTGTAGAGTAGTAAAAGAATCAACTCCTGACAAATGCCAGCTCCTTAAAAGTAGGAGCTCCAGGGCTGGGAAGGTGGCTCAGTGGTAGAGCACTTGCCTTGCATGCATGAGACCCTGAGTTCAATTCCTCAGCACCACATAAGCAAAAAGAAAAAAGCCGGAAGTGGCGCTGTGGCTCAAATGGTAGAGCGCTAGCCTTGAGCTGAAGAGCTGAGGGACAGCGCCCAGGCCCAGAGTTCAGGCCCCACGACCGGACCCAAAAACAAAACAAAACAAAGAAAAGTAGGAGCTCCATTCCAAAGAGCAGCCTTTCTCAGGAAAGACCAAGAAGTAAGGCAGGCAGGGTTGGGCCAGGGATCAGGATCAGATTGGGAGGGGAGACAGAAGTTTCAGAAGAGTGTCCTCTTCACTGTGGTCTCCAGGGTCCTGCTTCTCCAATGACCATGACAGGGAGTGAGAAGCCATAGTCTGGGATGGGTGAACTCAGTCAGGAGAGCAGAGTGATGGCCAGGAAACAGCTGGGAAGATGTCCAGATGTCAGGGGTTCTGGCCCTGTGTCTAACCCACCCTCCTGCACAGGGGGTTTATGCTTAGCAGTATGGACTGGCACACCCCAGGGCTGCAGGAGGAGGGAATCAGTCCATGGCAGATGGGAACAACTGTGGATCTAACTGTCCAGCCAGAGGCCGTGTTCCAGGTAAGTGGAGCTGGTATAGTATGAGGCTTCCAGGAAGCACACCCATCCGGTGTGAAATTGCAATGACAACGCTATGGTCTTAATACTCACCTTGGCCAAAATTGCCACAAAATTTTTCAGGGCTATCAGGCGCTGCCCTTCCAGGATGGAGAACTTGCCCACTTCTACTCGCAGGATATAGTGTAGTGCAGACTCCAGGTCCATCATGTAGATCTTGGAGCTGATGACCGAGAGAGAAACAAGAGGAAAAAAGGACACTGACCGCAGGGTTAGGGCTGGGTAGAGGCACTCAGGGCTTAAGGGAGAGAAGAGGAAGGGCACTTCTCACGTGCAGAGTACTGTATGTTAGCATTTGGCTCTGCTAGTAGTTTGGCGAGTCACCTTGGATGCATGACTTAACTTCTGTGGGCCCCAATTCCTTGTATGTACAATAGGAATAATCCAGTGCTCACAGACAGCTTTGCTGAGAGGACTAAATAAAGCAGAGCTTTATTTAGCACACCCACCAGCAGCTCCTGGAGGAAGTAGGGGGTTTGTCCTGTC
The DNA here is from genome assembly GCF_019054845.1 of Dipodomys spectabilis. Classification (NCBI taxonomy): domain Eukaryota; kingdom Metazoa; phylum Chordata; class Mammalia; order Rodentia; family Heteromyidae; genus Dipodomys; species Dipodomys spectabilis. Next base: position 14,492,160 of record NW_024870696.1, read on the forward strand.
CAGGCCCACAGCCTATCAATCCTGTGACTCGCTCCTCACTCATCAGGTCACTAGTGTTAGGTTAAGTTTCATTCTGTTGTTATTAAAGACTGCTAAGAACAAGCATGTGTATGTACACACACACACATACATATACACACACAAGGAATACTGGAAATGCTGGTCCTGTGTGAGATGAAAGGTCATGGGTTTAGCCATCTACTAAGGCTGGGGACTGAGATGGCAGATGTACAGGGCAAAAACTTTCTATTTCTTTCATGCCTCAGGTGGGGCCCCCTTTGGCGTCATCAACTCCTGCCCTTTGAGCTCCCCTAGGGGCTCAGGGCTCTGATGGAAACAGCCTTGAATGTTGGCTGCTTCTCTTCCCCTGCTCCCTAGAACTGAGCTCTAGTCAGTACCACAGGAGCTTAGGCAAATCAGCTTACCTCCCAGGGCCTCAGTTTTCTTTGTGAAATCTCCTCATCATTCTGTCCTATCTACCTTCAGCAAGGCCAGCCCCCAAAGTTGCTCTGCCCTCAGGCAAAATCTCCTTCTGTTCCCTACTCTGGTGTCTGTGGGCCTCAGTTTACCCCTGCACTTTGGTGTTCTGCCTCAAGAATGAGCCTTTTAGCCAAGTGCAGTGGCTTATACCTATAATTTTAGATACTCAGGAGGCTGACATTGGTGAATTGAAGCTTGAAGCCAGCCCAGGCAGAAAAGTCTGGGAGATTCCATTTCTAAAATAATAGCAAAAAGCCAGGGTGGAAGAGTGGCTCAAGTGGGAAAGTGCCTGCCTTAAGTTTAATCCTTAGTACTGCTCCCCCAAATAAAAATAACCAATATACAAAGGGGCGAGGGGCATGGCTTAAGTGCCTCCCCACAAAAAAAAATAGTAGTCTCACGAGGATTGGAGGTAATTTTTTTTTTTTTGGGTCCAGTCGTGGGGCCTGAACTCTGGGCCTAGGCGCTGTCCCTCAGCTCTTCAGCTCAAGGCTAGAGTGCTACCACTTAAGCCATAGCACCACTTCCGGCTTTTTTCATTTTTGCTAATGTGGTGCTGAGGAATCAAACCCAGGGCCTCCTGCATGCAAGGCAAGTGCTCTACCACTGAGCCACCTTCCCAGCCCTGGAGGTAATTATAATAAACTGGAATGAACATAATGATCATTCCCATCTCAGTTTCTTTCTCCCATGATTTATGAACAACCTCCTTATCATTGCTCTGAGCTGAATGTATTTGTTCTTTTTTCTTCCAGTTTTTGGTTTTATTTTTGTTTTGAGACAGGGTCTCATACTATGTAGCCAAGGCTGGCCTCAAACTAAAGTCCTTCTGCCTTGGCCTCTGCCTCCTGAGTGCTGGGATTATGGACTATAGGTGTGAACCACCACACCCGGCTTCTATTTGTTCTTGAGTAGGGTGAAGTTTAGGAGGTGTGGGCACTGGACAGCATTCCTTCCATCATGGTGGGTAATGTGACATGCTACTTATTCAGGGGTCCCACATTCCACACTGGGGTCCAGCACAGACACCAGAAAGGCCACCCATTAATCTCTGTGCTCCCACATAGCAAGACCCTGTAAACACGGACAGCTGTCCAAGGTTATCCTTGGTCTTAGGAGCGGAAATGTCTAGACTCAGTACACAGATACACCTGTGACAAGAATAGGAATGAGCAAGTGTGGAAGTGAAGGTGTGGTCTGTGACCAGAGGAGGGATGGGAGTGGGGCGGGACATGGAAAACTGGTGTGGCCTTACCGATCTGCCAATTTCCACACTGTGGGTGCTACATTGTCCGTAACGGCTGGCTGAGCTGTGGTGGGGGATGCCTCCCTGGTGATCCCAGTGAGCCTCTGCAGATAGGAGGTATAGAAAGACCTGGATTCTACCAGCCTGTGAGGAAAGAGAGCACAGGGAGTCAGTAGGTACAAAGGACAAAAAGCTGACCAATGTTGAAAAGGGTGGCCCCTCTAACAGAAAGGCTTATCAAGAAACATCCGGTCTGAGGGTATAGCTCAACTGGTACAGCCCTTGCCTAGAATGCAAAAGGCCTTAAGTTCAATCTCTAGTACCTACCTATACACACTCACCCCTCCACACACACACACACACACACACACACACTAATCTGCTCATGGACAAGAACGGGTAGATCTGAACACTTTCCTTACAGACCCAAAGATTCAAAAGGTGGCTGAACTCATGACAGTTTCCCACCTACAAGCTTGCTTCAGTGTATCACAGATGATATTACTTCCCAAGGAAGTCAAGGGAGTTTGGTGTGTGACTTTTAAGAAAAGTAGATATCATGGTAAGTACAAGTGATTCACAGTGGTAATCCAAACTAGTTAGGAGGCAGAGATCAGGCAGATCAAGGTTCAAGACCAGCCTGGTCAAAAAGTTCAAGGGATTCCATCTCAACCAATGAAGCTGGGCATGATGGTACATACCTGCCATTGCAGCTATGTGGGAAGTGTAAACAGGAGGATCACAGTCCATGTATCAACACAAGACCCTATTTGAAAAATAACTAAAGGAAAAGAAAAGTGTGGGGATATGACTCAAGTGGTAGAATACTACATTAGCAAGCACGAAGCCATGAGTTCAAACCTCAGTACTGGGAGGAAAAAAAGCATAAATAGCAAAGAAACACCAGGATGATCACAATCCTCTGACTTCTCTTTTCTCTATTCTGATACAGGAGTGCTCAAGGGCAGGCAAGAAATGTCCCCTGAACACAAACTCCTTCTTACTCACCAGGTTCCAGCCACCTGGAGACAGAGAGGCCAAACCCAGCAGCAGTGACAGGATGCCCCAGGGGGACTGGCATCAGTAAACATTGCTTTCCCCTCTGCAGTGCTGGCCCAGTGTTTACTGATGAGCAGATGGCTCAGGAGTGGCATCGTCACAAACAATTTTCCCCTCCACCAATTCCAAGTGAGAAAACAATGCCTTTTCTTCCCACCAGGACTGGCACTTTCAGGGCCAGCCTGAAAGTTAGCCCTCCTCCTCCCCCTGGGGCCATCATGCTTCCTGACTCTGACAGGTCTGTCCCAGGGCCACCTGGTGATCTTGCCAGGGCAAGGGCGAGTGGCCACTCTGTCCAGTTTCAATCTCATGTGGCCCGGAGGAGCAGCTCATTGGGCACTTCAGACGAGCCTTGATATCCCTGGCCCTCAACTGCATGCAGGGCCAGGCTGATATCAATCATCTGCCCAGGGAGGGCACCGAGGCACCATCTGGCGCCATTTAACAGGCCATTCAGCAGCAGGAGGCTGACAGAGGGGCTGAGGCTGGCCTGATTGTTTTCTCTTGGCATTTTGGAACAGGCTATTGTCTGGCTCTTAATGAACTTTTCTGCAATTAGAAAACCAAAGGGAGGGAGGGTCAGGCATATCTGAGTCCTTGCCAGGCCTACAGCCTGCCAATGAGTCTGTCTATGAACAGAGGAGGGGGGGGTAGGTCTGGGTGTGGATGGTGTAGCAATGGTCAGAGCTAATGCAGGACCACTGAGCTGTCCTACAGAGAGACAGAACTCTGCTTCTCCTGTAGGGGTGCTCCACCTGTCCTCAGAAGAATCTCTAGGGTGAACCTACCTGCCAGGACTATGGCCTTTCTAGGCAGGATGTGCACAGGGAGAGAAAAGAAAGCAGGGAGACAGCGCACTCACACAGGGACTCGAGCGACAGAGCCATTCCGAGACATCAGGTAGCATGATGGGAAGTCAGAGACACCAAACTTGGCCACTACGTAGTCCTCTGTGTCCAAGACCCTGCGCACAGCCAGGCCATGATACTGAGACAGGTCCAGAATTACCTGCAGAGACAGCAGGATGTTTGGAGGCTAAGCCACTGGGCAGAGGGAGCCAGGGGTTGGGTCCTAGAACAGGGCTGGGCAGGCACCATGGTGGCAGCTGTGGTCTGTGAAGACTGTCATGAAAAACAAGACTCTAGTGCCACCAACCCACAGGCAACAGGGTCCACAACCACCCAAGAGCCACAGGATGAAAGCTCTCTTGACTCAATTTCTTTGCTTGAAAAAAAAAAAAAAGGCTGGGTACTGGTGGCTCACACCTGTAATCCTAGCTACTCTGGAGTCTTAAGATCTGAGATCAAGGTTTGAAGCCAGCCCAAACAGGAAAGTTCATGAGATGCTTATTTCCAATTAAGCACAAAAAAGCCAGGAGGGAAGCTGTGACTCAAGTGGAAGAGCACTAGCCTTGAGCAAAAAAGTTCAGAGAGAGAGTCCAGGCCCTGAGTTCAAGCCCCAAGATGAGTAGAAAAAGAAAAGGAAAGCCAAAACAATCATACTAGTCTCGGAGGATAGTTATGAGGATTAATTAATTTTATAATAATAGATGTAATAATAACCAGCACATGTAGGTAGATAAGTATTTATTAAAAATAATAAAACCATTTTGTAGCTGAGGAGCTTGAGGCAGAGCAGATCATTTTCCCAATCAGCATTTACCAGTCACCTCCAGGTGACAGGCCTCACCCAAGCTGTGGGGGCTACTTGTGTGTCAGTAGGAAAATGCTATGTCCAGAGTGGTTTTAGCTTCACCCACTGAGGTGTCTCTTCTCTGCACTGACTTAGGCCACCTCCCACTCTGCACCCACCACAGTGGGTGCTCTCTCTCTATTAAACAATGAGGTGGATCTTTATGAAGCACCTTCTATGTGCCAGCAGCAAATCCAGACCTTCTACTGTAGATTGTCCTACTGGACAATCTGCCAGCAATACTATAAAGAAACGTAACTGTTACTACTCTATAGCCAGGGAAATGAGACTCAGAAAAGTCGGACCACTTGACCAAAGACATATGGAATAATAGAATGGAAGTTCAATGTGCATCGCTGGCCATGAGGGACTGGGTCATCCCTTACGTTCTTACTCCAATTCTGTGCAGTAGAGTAGTGTGGACACACATGGGCTTTGAACCCAGTCAGTCCTGGGTCAGAGTTCTTTTCCACTTTACTAGCTGCATGATCCTAGACATTATCTGATGACCCCTATAGGGATTAGCAGCCATGTGCCTAGGACTAACTCAACAATAAGCTGGTATTACTTTCAGCTTCAGGGAGAAAGATTTTAAAAGTCCAACTCCATATTTCACATGTCCCCAGAAGGGGTCAGGCAGTGCCAAGCTAAGTAATGTACAGGGACAAGATGCTAACCTGAGCCAACAAACAAACAAACAAACTCAAAAAGCCTGCTATTGAACCTGGTCTCTTCCAGTGGCCATCCCAGGGTAGGGAGGAAGTGGAAGTAGCTCACCTCTCTACCCAGGTAGGAGCCTTCCTTTTCAAAGATCAGAGCGAGGTACTCTTCGTTACTCCTTGGAAAGAATCCAATGATCTCCTCCAGCCTGTAAGAGACATGTCTGAGGTTACTTTCCACAGCTAGTGGAATGAGGCAAAGTACTCAGCACTTGGTACTGCAAGTACAGGCATGTTGTCATGTGTCTCTGTGGTCTCCCTCTACCAGTCCTCTCTCTAGAGGAGAAAAACCAAACCCTCATTCTCTGAGGATGCTACCTAACCCTGGTTCTTCATTTGACCCACCTTGGGTTTTTTTTGTTTGTTTGCACTGTTTTTCTTTGTGACTTTTTTAGGAGTCAGGACTGGGCAGGAAACAGGCTGGGGAGGAGATGTGGTAGGGATGCTGCTTTGTACTAGCTCTCTCCATGTTCCTTACTGAAGATGGCTTTACTGTTTTCCTAAGAAACTGATGATGAGAACCCATCAAAGTCAAGTCCTAATCTGCAGCAAGTTACCACCAACTGGGAGAGCTGCAATTTCATCTCAGAATAGGCACAAAAGGAAAACAAAGAACCAGTGAGGACCAGGTACAGGAGACTTTAGAAACTAGAATTTAACCTCCTTGGTTTAAGATGAAGAAAATGAGGCCCTGTTTTCTTAGGTAGAAATAACTAAAAATTCATATCCACTCTCCTAGCCAGAAAATTAAAGTACAAATTGTTTTAAAAGGTCAAGGTTTCAATAGGAAATAATACAGAATAATTTCTTTCCTTATTCCAGTTAAAACTACACATCTCACACATCTTAGGAGGCTGGCAGGAAAGAAGACCCAGAGGTCAAAGGAGACCGGATCTTTTTTTTTTTTTTTTAATCGCCTACGTGATGTCTCATTTCTGCTGATTAGACCCAAAGACATGGCAGTGAGCACCTCCAAATAGAAAATGTTGATGTGCATGAATTCATGTGCATGAATGAACATGCCAGAGAGGCGGGGGTCAGGCTGAGCTTCACTGGGTGGATGAAAGGTATCATGGATAAACCAGCCTCTCTCTGGGGGTAGGAGTGGGGGAGGTATGCAGTGTGTCTCTCTCAGACTACTTCTTCAGACCTGCCCTACACCAGCAAAGAGCAAGTCCTCAGCCCTTAGGGAGCAATAGCTTACCTTTCATCACACACCTCTGCCTCCTTCTCAAGCAGTTTTAAAAGGATCACTTTGAGAGGGGTTGGCAGATTTGACCAATTTGTTGCTTTTGAGATCCTCAGGGCTGGAAATAAACCCCATGAGGGGCATTCATATGTGTGAGAGATGGAGACAAAGGAACAAGGAAGAACCAGAGCACAGGTTGGCATGGGGATTTTCCTGGGGAGACTGTGTTGATGGTTTGTATATGTAGTATACTCCCAAAAGAGGCTTTCATGTCCAAAGCCTGGTCTCCAGCTGGTGGATCCAATTACTGAGAGGTGATTGGGTCGTGAGGCTTCTGGCCCAACCAATGGATTAATCTACTGATAGACTGATATCTGATATCTCTATTTGAGGAAGTAGGACACTGGAGGCATATCCTTGGGAACTATATTTTGTCCCAGGTGTCTCTGTCTGTCTGCCTGTCTGCCTGCCTGCCTGCCTGTCTGTCTGTCTGTCTCTCTATCTCTGTCTATCCTATGTTCCTTCCCCGATGATATCCTGCCTTTCCTCATGCCCAAAGCAATGGATTCAGTTAACCTTGTACTAAAACCATGAGCCAAAATTAATCCTTTCTTATTTTAAATTGTTTCTCAGGTATCACAATGATAAAAGAAACTAATACAGATGAGGTCTGGTTTTGGAACTCCAAATTATATCAGAACTATATACTGACTCCAGGGTCTCTGCAAGGCCCTCTGGGAAGAGAGGGAATTGGCTAAATAATAAGGAAGTCATGTGAATCTGATCAATCAGCAGGGCTATCGCTTTTGAAGTATGCTGACACACAAACTTCCAAAGCCTTCAACCTCCTCTGCCTCACTTAGCCTTCCTAGCTCTGGGGAGCTCTGCTGTGTTGCAAGCTGGGCTTCCTCTCCAGGCCCTGTTGGTTCATGGATTTATTCCTTCTTGGCAGGAATTCCCTGAAGTGAGTCTTATCCCATGAGAGTTCTCATTCACAAGTGTGTGTGGAAGGGGGTCTAGTCTTTATAATCTCTCTCATTGCCCTCATTTTCCTAGCCAAAACAAAACAAACAGTCATAAAACTTTCCCACCAGCCACTTGCACCTGACCCTTTAACACAGGGAGCTGAGGGTCACCCCATTCCCCAGCTGCTGCTCAGAAAAATGACCACCTTTGGTTTAGAAGCAGGGCTTTACATTTCTGTACACATCCCTTCCTTCCCCCTCACCCCCTCTCCCCCACTGCCCTTTTCCTCTCAATGGCATTTGATCTTCATTCGCCCTATTCTCATGCCATCAGCAGCCTTTCCTGACTAAGATCATGTGAAATCCTGCTGTACTCCAAATGCTCCTAAGGACCGGTGGAGAGAAGCTGAAACAGGTATGAATGACCCGGAGAGCCTCACCTACTTTACTTCACACCTGGAAGAATGGACAACAGGGCTCCACAGCTCCTGCCACCAGCTACTCTGAAGTATCTCTGGGTTCCAGCAAATGGAGGTGTCTGCCCACAGGCAAAGGCAGCAGAAAGAATCAAAGTGGCTCCCATCCTCTTTTTCCCACCATTTTTGGACCCTGGTGTTTGCTGCACTTAGCCTTCCCCAGCCCCAAAATACTTGGCAGGCTCCAGTGGTGGACAGTCCTGGGGCCATGTGTCGCTGTGGGACTCCAAGGCATCAATGAGTCTCTCCCGTAGGATCTGCACGGTAGCACCAGCCACTGTAAATGAAACAGGCAGTGAGGGGCTATCAGGAGAGAAAGGCTGACTCCAGCACCCTTGTCAACTTCACTCCCAGAATCAAGGGGCCCCAAGTCAATTCTTAGAACGAGTGAGCACATGCCGTTGGGGCGGGGCTCCCCTTATGATTGAAAGCAAAACCAGGAGATCCAACCTCCTGATGGCAGGAAGGAGGCCCTCAAAACCAAGCCACCGAAGGCTCTCTCTGGGGGCCATCTGGTCTGTCCTCTGCCATCAACTCCTTTTTGACATGAAGGCTATTCTGGGAACACAATTCCCCTGTCCCCCACCCCAAGTCCCAGATGGGACACAATGAAAGGCTTCTTGAACCTGGCTTTCCTAAGGGATCTCCCAGACTGAATGGGGGAAAAACATGTCATGCTTCCCTTGGAGAGAGATCCCTCACCCTTGTAAAGAGGGTTTTCTTCATTCCAGTAGAAACCCTGGACGCTAAAGGAGGAGGCAGGGAAAGGAAGATGATGACAATACCAACAGGACAGCCACAGCCAGGACACCCACCTGGCAACACTGCTCCTGAGCCACTCTTGGAAAAGGCCTTAAAGAACTGGAAGCAAACACAGGCAGAGTCAGCAATGCATGCTGGTTAAGAGCACAATGGTGGTATCAGATGGACCTGCATTTAAAGTCTAGCTGATCAGCTGGGATGACTTTGTGCAAATTACTTCCTTGCTTTTATGGAGCCTCCGTTTCTCATTCTGTAAAAGGGAAGTCAGGGAAGTAGTCTTTTGGGTGTGGACACTGACTCCCTTCCTCATTCTGGCATCCAATTGCTTCCTCTACAAAACGGAAGCACCTACAGAACCTGCCAGCAGAGGTTTATAACTCTACTAGAGTGGGTTCTTTCCATAAAGCTCTAGTGCCTAGTTCATAACTTCAGTGCACAACTGCTGCTGGCTTTCAGATACATTTGAAAAAATGAACTGAAGTCACTTATACATCCCCATGGAACAGCTTTCCTTCGTGTCAATCTGCCTTTGCCCTTTATCTTGGGGGTGGACGGCTAGCATCTCCATCTCCAAGGCCTCCTAGCCTGGCACTGCAAACACTCGGCCTAGGGAGGGGGCACGAGAACAGGTACTGTTGAGGGGTGGGTCTGAGCCCTGCAGAAACAAGCCTGTGACCGACTGTCCAGTTTGACTCATCATCACTTCATCTTCTTTTCCTGTGCACACACCTCAGGCCTCGTCTGTCATCAACTTGGGGTGAGAAGACAGAGAGAACAAACAACAGCTCCTTCCATACAACCTGAGCCTCTGTCCTAGTAGTAAGAAAGCTGCCAGGACTCCGGCTTGTGCACTCCTTCCTTAGGAGGGAAGGGTTGGTTGTTCTGAAAGACACTGAACTACCTTGGAGAAGAGCCTGCAGCCTTCTTCCCGAAGGTCTCTAACCTCAGGGCCTTTTTGTTTTTAGCTACTTTAAGCCTCTGCCTCCAATAGCACAATTCAAATAGCCTTATCCCAAGCTGGCCGCCGAGTGCAGGTCTTAGGCTCTGGTAGAACTGTCTCTGCTATGCTTTTGCTATGTGGCCTTGGACATTTTGTCAACTTCTCCAAATCTTAGCATTCTCATCTTTAAAATGAAGATGATGCCATCCACCTTTAGTTGTTGCATGGCCAATACATATAAAGTAATTAGAGCCCATTACTCAGTACATATAGCAGGGAATTAGTGTTAGGTACATCATCATCATCGTCACCATCACCATCACCATTACCATCACCATCCTGATCCATTCTCTTTTCTCCTTCCTACCTTTGAAACACTAGGAAATGCTGATGTTAGGACTCTTCCCCCCCACCCCCACCCCACCGTCCCGAGGCTTGAACTCTGGGCCTGGGCACTGTCCCTGTGCTCCTTTTGCTCAGCTAACACGCTACCACTTGAGCCACAGCCTCGTGAGCAGCTAGGATTACAGGCGTGAGCCTCTGTGGCCTGGCAGTTAGGACTTTTTTTTTTGTTTTAGCCATGGAAAGGCAGAAAGCTAAAATCCACCAGAGATCTGGTTATCCACCGAAGGAACAGACAGAGACCCCCACCCCACCCACCCACCCCGCCACACCATGTGCAACCTTCTCTTGTGCCCTCTGACCTTGCTGCCCCAGTAGCTCCATTTCTAGTTTTTTAGTAGTTAACTTGGAGATAAGAATCTCATGGCTTTCTTGCCTGGGTTGGCTTTGAACTGCAGTCCTCAGATCTCAGCTCCTGAGTAGCTAGGATTTCAGGCGTGAGCCACCAGCACCTGGCTTCATTCCACCACCCCCCCTCTTTTTTTTTTGGTCCGGTCATGGGGTCTGAACTCTGGGCCTAGGCGCTGTCCCTCAGCTCTTCAGCTCAAGGCTAGCGCTCTACCACTTGAGCCACAGCACCACTTCCAGCTTTTTTCTTTTTTGCTTATGTGGTGCTGAGGAATCGAACCCAGGGCCTCATGCATGCAAAGCAAGCGCTCTACCACTGAGCCACCTTCCCAGCCCCTTCATTCCCTTTTTAAACCATGGAAATAACCTTTTATTAATTCACTGACATATACTGCCCATATTTATATGTGTTCTTTACAGTTATTGAGCAAATCTTGATCTAGTTAAATCATGCTATTCTAATAGCTTTAAAAATGATGATAAAAGTACAAAATATAACTTGGTGATTGTGGTCCTGTTTAAGTACTCGGAAAACAGACTTCAACTTGCCTCTCAGACAGAACAACTCTGCCACCATGAAGCCTCAAACTGCGTGCCTTTCGCACAGACACTGGCATCTAGCCATTTTTGAATGAATGAATGAGCGAATAAATGGAGCTAAGCATATTGTTTCTCCCTTGCGAAACTCGGCTATATCATCCAGCTGATTTGCATTCTCAGGTCCCCACTCTAGACTTCTGGCTCCTCCTGTGCCCTCCACACAGGTGTCAGGGCACCCCTCCCCACACACCCAGGCTGAGTCACCCCTCCTCCAAGTCATTCCTGCACCTGTGTGTTAGCTCGCCCAGTGTTCAGTCCTGACACCCAGACTGGCATCTCCCTCTCCCACAACCCTTATCTAGTCTGCTGACAAGTTCTATGACTTTGACCTTTGCAACTTTCCTTTAACAGCTGCCTCCTTTCCTACCTTTTGCCTGGTCCAGGCCAGGACCAAGAGGTGATAACTTATCCATCCCTACTCATTCATTCTTCATGAGTAAGAAATTTAAATACTTTGGATCTTTTGTTCTCCAGCCATCTTCCTTCTTGCCACCAAGGCTAAGATGCCACTAAGACTCAGTTCTGTTGCTCTTCCTCAAACGCTTCCATAGCTCACCACTGCCCATGAAAAAGATCCAAACTCCCTGTACTTGAGGGTTGTGTGTGTGTGTGTGTGTGTGTGTGTGTGTGTGTGTGTGTGTTTGTGTGTGTGTGGTTGGTTGTGGGGCTTGAACTCTGGGCCTGGGCACTGTCCCTCAGCTCTTCAGGTCAAGGCTAGTGCTCTACCACTTTGTGCCACAGCACCACTTCCGGTTTTCTGAGTGGTTTGGAGATAAGAGTCTCACAGACTTTCCTGCTGGGGTTGGATTTGAACCATGATCCTCAGATCTCAGCCTCCTGAGTAGCTAGGTTTACAGGTATGAGCCACAAGCATCCGGCTACTCGAGGTTTTTTAAATCAAAGATATGAACCCAAACTCACTTCCCTCTGCTCCATAGTCTATAGCTACAATGGACTTCACCCTGAACTTTCCACCCAGCCACTCAGCCACCTGCTAGACTTGAAAGCCAGACTATAGCTTATTTACCCAATATAAGCCATACTGGGCCTGGCACAGAGCGTAACACATGGAGACACTCCACAGATGTCTGCTCAACCCAGCAGAGACTCTGCCCTTTGATCATCATGGGAGCTCAGGAGGAGATCTAGTCAGGGCACATTTTTGTCCTCTTAGTAAAATGTATTCTTGATGGATTGTTGGAGGCGTGTGCCAAGGGCAGCACTGACACTCCTTGAAAACAGGCCACTGAGCCTTCAGAAGTGAGTCTTCTTTTCCCCAGGAAGAGTCAGCATCTGATCCCTTTCATCCCCTGGTACAAGATAGGACACAAGACAGACACAGAACAGGTGCTTCTTCCTTCCCCAACCTTGGCACTCTTGAGGGGCCAAGAGCAAGCAAATGGGGGCTGAGGTGGCTCATAAGCGAACCATGGAACAACTGATGCCCTGTGAGCCAAAATGGCTGGACAGAACAGAAAATATACTTTCCATTAGTACACAGTGATGGTCCAGGGTTCTAGCTCCTCGGACAAGTCTTGAGGCAAACAATACAGCCTCCAAATACTTCAAGGTGTGCTCACAAAGATCGACAACCTCAACTACTTCCTTGCTGTGAATAGCCAAAGATGGCTGGAAGATAGCAGGTGACAGTGGAGAGGGCATCCTGTCCTTTTTCCAGACAGGAGGGAGGCATCTTTCTGAGTCCTGTCCACTTTCCTGACATCTCACTGTCTTGCAATGGCTCTGTACCTGCCTTCCAAGGCCCTGCCATTCCTAAGCTTCCTCCTTCCCCTGCCCTGAAATGCCCAATAGGACTGGTCCGCTCAACAGGCCACAGCTCTGTCCACATAGGGCTTTGTCTCTCTATCATGCTCCTCTGTCCTACTCAAACTCCATCTGCCCTTTGACACACTTGAGTTTCCATCCTACCTGAGTCAAAGCTCAACTCCTCCAGCATTCATACTGTACACAGATCACTCCCGGCTGCCCAACCAGCAGGTCAGCTCTACATCCTGAGTCAAGTATTCCTGCTGACCTGAAGATATTCCCTCAGTTGTTGCCGCTGGATGGGTGGCCTCAGATGTACCTACATGGAGGAACTGCCACTAGCCCCGGGGGGGCAACAAGAAGGAAGAAAACTGTCATTTTCCAGACCTCAACTAATACCAGTGCCCCAGCACCTTCACAGATATGACTTCATTTAACATTCTGCAACAATCCTGTTAGGTAGATAGCATCCCATTGTCACAGAGCAGGAAAACCGAGACCCAGGGCTGGTGAGAGGGGGGCTAAGTACCTTCCCAAATCACAGAGACAGGGGCTGGGAAGGTGGCTCAGTGGTAGAGCGCTTGCCTTGCATGCTCGAGGCCCTGGGTTCGATTCCTCAGCACCACATAAGCAAAAAGAAAAAAGCCGGAAGTGGCGCTGTGGCTCAAGTGGTAGAGCGCTAGCCTTGAGCTGAAGAGCTGAGGGACAGTGCCCAGGCCCAGAGTTCAGGCCCTGCGACTGGACCCCAAAAAAAAAAAGAAACCAAATTACAGAGACAGTGAGCAACAGAGCCAGGATCTGAATCTGCATCAATGGTTTCCTCAGAATCTGCACAGGAAGATTTGCTCTCTCCAACACCATGGCTCCATGTAATCCTCAGTGCAGTTAGGCCTGTAAAGGGCTCCTTTCCCCTTGCATTGAGGGGCACTGCCACAGCCTGGGGAGAAGCCCTTTGTCAGAGGTTCAGACAAAACCTATTGCAAGCAAGCCCTACCCTCCTGGAGCCTTTGTTTTATTTCGGTCAAACTCCAGCACTATGTCCTGGTCTGATGGTGACCTGATCCAGCTGCTCTGCCCTTCAGGGCCAATGTTTGCTAAACAGGCTGGGCTTGAGGAAGCTCACTCTTTGCTCATGGTGACAAGGGGCAGAAGGCAGAAGAAAAGGGAAGTGGCACATGTCCATGGTGGTGGCCAGACTTGTGTGGGCCTGTCAGCATTGAACTGGGCAACACTGTCTTCCCCCCTGAGTCCTCCTCTTAGGGCTCTCCTGGCCTGTATGGGTATGGTGAGCAAAGACAGGCTCTGGTCGGCAGGGGCAGGAGCCCATGCAACAGAGCCATCTGCCTGGCCTGCTGGCAGCTGGCAGGTCTCTAAGATCTACTATGCTTTCTAGGGATCAGGACCAAGGTGCCCATAGGTATACTATCGATACTAGACTTTCAATGGGTTAGAATCTCTGAAGTCTGTTTGAGTACTTTTTAGTACTCAGAAGCAACCTAGTAGTCACTTGTCAAAGAAGTTTAGCAAATCATAGAAAAAAAAAACCAGAATAGAAAATAGAAGAGTACACTACATCCAGTAAGAATGAATGTTTTATATTTTGGTTTAGTAATAGATACAGACCAGCTCTGAGATCACAATGTAAAATGTCTATTTCTTGCTATAGATTATAGGTATAAGCCATTCAAAAGCCACTGCATATGTCTTAGGAGCACAACCAGAGATCCACAACTTGAACTGCTTGAGCACGGCCTACGACAGGTCACTGAGTGCCTTTCTTTCTGCTGGTTCCTTGGAGAGGCTTTGCTCAGGGAGGTCACAACACTGGACAGCTTAAGAAATGGACAGCTGACAACCAGACTGGCCCAGCCAGGTGCTGCCTGTCTGGAGGCAGGGGAAAGCCAAGAGGAGCAGTTAAGGGCCCTCCCACAGCAGCTGGGTGGGTAGGGAGGTGATTAATCACTGGAGGCATCCTGACTGCGTGCGCTGCGTGACCTGAGTAGGTGCTGAGGAGACACTGGCCTGTGACTGCCTGGGCCATTTCCTTCACACCCAGAGGCTGAGCTTCTCCCAGACAGAATAGAAAGCCACAGGTGTGGGGCCCTACAGAATCCCAACAGGATGTCCTGGTATTAGCCTCCATACCAATGCTAAGCCCTCCAACGGGCTGGGCAGCGGCAGGTGCCCTGTGTCCAGACTTCGATGGGAGAAAATGACCTGCTGGTGAACAGCTATCATCTTGTTCTCACAACTTTCTGCTCGGCATTGCCTGCCCTGGCTTAGCCCAAGGAACAGGGTGCTCCGTTTGAGACTTTCAGTGACATGTCTTGCCCAGTACAGGCCAATGTCCTTGGACAGAAAGAGTTTCTATTTTAAAGAGCTTACTGATAAGCAGTCTTTCTGCTGCCACTTCTGAATGATGTAGCAGTAGCTGCTGGCTCACTGCAGACCAGTCTGGCCTTCTACCCGGAAGTGGTAACAGTCTTAACTGAGCTGTGGAATCCCCAAGTCCAGCAGGAGTCAGAGCTGGCAACTCTTGGACAACCTGGGTCCTTGCTTTCCAGATGTATTTGTTGGAGGTAATCAGGCATGGGTCTGCATAAAACTTGAGGTCCCTGAGCCTGGAGGTGTCTTGTTCCAAAGACAATACTTGGCATTTCAGCTTTCAAAGGGATTTCTTGATTACTCCCTCGTTGCTATATAGGAAACTGCTTTTCCAGATGCCTTTCTGGCAGGCCTGAGCCCTGGGAAGGCCCTTGCCATAAATGGAGCATTTCTTACTGTTCTAGTCATGCGAGGGCCTCCTGCCTGAAAGCCTTGGAAGCTGTTCGTTCGTTAATTAACTGAGCTGTTGGTGCCCCACAGTGGGCAGACTGGAAGAGAAGGTATCAGAGACTCTAGCCAGAGCTAAGTTGACAGAACCCTCATGTCTAGATGTGATGGAGCCCATGCCAGGAATCCCTGACTCCTGAGGCACTGGGCATTTGGACTATAGGTTGAGGCTATGCCTGCAGGTCATTTCTGAGCATCTGCCTGGTGACGATGAGGCTTGCAGTGTCTCCAAGCATGGGAGGCCAGGAATGAGAGAAGTGAATCTTGGGAGCTGGGATGGTCACTTCACAGTCCAACCTAGAGCATCTGAAATCCGTCCACCCCAACACAGCCACCTTAGGCTCTTTCCTTTAAAAAGGAAGAATTTTTTTTCTATACCAAATGAGCCTCTTTCTTTTTTGCCTTCATTTCTAGAACATCAAGCAAAGGGATAGTCCTAAGGGCTGTGATTTAAACAACTCAAGCCTGGAAGCGTAGCAGGCTCCACAGAACTCAGCAGCCCAGGCAGATGCCAGAGAAACACAGAGTAGGGGGCACTGTGCTTGGCCAGAACCAGCCCCAGCCCCTTTCCCCCGCCACACACACCCTCACAGTCGGGAAGCCACGGATGTTGAAGTCTCTGCAGACAGCGTTGTTGACCTCCTCAGCACAGTCTAGAACAGCAAGATTCAGTACTGGCCTCCAGCCTGAAAGGACAAAGAGAACAGTGGGTAAATGAGAGGAGCTAGCTGCCCCCACCATGCAATTCTCCACTGCCACCCAGCCTCACCGCACCCAACAACGGAGCTCCATAAGAAAGGTCTCACCTTGCTCGGGAAAGGAGCTCTAAGATACTCCCTTTAGTTACATTTAGCCAGAGCCTGTGCTAAGGATAGACTTACCTAGAAAAATAGGACTGGCTTATAATAATGTCTGTTCCCCCAAGTACTCTATGGGGTGAGAGTGGGGCTGGAGGGGCTAAGAGATGTGAGAGGAATCTGGCCTCCTAGAAAAGATCCCAGGATCGCCTCTGTCTCTCAAGTCCTTGTAGAGGTGAAGACTTCCAGAAAGGTAGAGAGTATGCGTCAAGGGGCTTGGAGTCCCAGTAGACCCCTGGTGACTGAATGATGGTTGCTGAGGACAGAGGTACTGTAGTCATCCAGCTTAGATGGTATGTACACAGGGGATTGGGTCCTCAATAATATAGGCAGCAATTGTAAAAGAGAAAAGAAGCAGCTGGAATAAGGGAAGGAAAGAATGTAAGAAGGAATGTAGGCCGGTCTGGCAGATTAACCACACTTCTTCACCAGACTGCCAAGCCTCTCTGGGAAACTAACTGGCAGGGACAATAATGCACAGGCCAGGATGAGTGAAGCGGAAAACCAGCTCCTATTCAGGCAGTCCTTCTGAGCTCTGATTCTAGGTCAGGGGCCCCGGAAGCACCCACATTAGTTCCACCCACATGAGGCTGCTCCAGCTTCCAAGATACACACATGAGGCCACACTAACTGTGAGAAGGCAGTGGCTAGTCTAAAGCTATGTGACACAGACCTCCAAAAGCTTGGACACTAGAGAGATCAGTCCTGTGGACCAAGGCCTGGGCTTTGCTGAAAAAGTGGAAATTGAGTAGAAGCTTGACACTCAGGCCATCGGACCCAGAATGCATGGCTGGAGGCTAGAGGGAAGGAAAGAGGAAGAGGGGACAGTAGACTAGGGAGAGAAATTTAAAGAGACCAGGCTCTCTGGAGAGGAGGCAGTGGTGGGAGACCTGGCAGTCAATCTCGACAATGATAGGAAGAGGACACACTGAGTAATGTAGGGACCAGGTTTGCCCCATCCCACCCTGGAGCCACTGGCTATGCCTTAAGACGCAACCTGATAGAGTCTCAGCACAGAGATCCAGGCTTCAAGTCTTCCATCAGTCCCCACCCCCGCCAAATAAAATCCAGAAGTGGAGTTATGGTTCAAGTGGTACAGCACTAGGAGCACTTGAACAGATAAGGCTCAGGGATGGTGCCTAGGCCTGATTTCAAGGGCTAGGACCAGCACCAAATAAAAGCAAGGAGTAGTCCAAGCAAGTTGGACCTGAGAAAGGGAGTTTGCAGCAGGGTGAGTAAGGTTTTGCTGCAGGTTTTGCCCTGACCATAGGCAAGGGCACCCAGGCCCTTTCTGTTGCACCCTGTCAAAGGGAAGACCAAGGAGGGTAAGAACTTAGGTCACCTCCTAGAGCCAGCTGGCACATTCTACACCTGGCTCCTTCTGGTCTGCACCTAGGGTTCTAGTTCCCTGGTCCTTGGGGGTCCACTTGTATCCGTGTGTCAACTAAATACAAAGACAGAAGAAAGGAGGCAAACTGGCCTCTCTTTCACCAGGGAGGGTGTGCAGAAGTCTCCCAGGGTGACTTGGCAGATGGCCAAAGACCCAAAGGCCGCAGCTACTCCTTTCTTATCCAAGAAGGGCAGGCCACCATCCCTCAGGCCAGCTGGTATGCACTGCCCCTCAGGCAGGACCTGAGAAGGAGAGGTCAGGAAACTAGCGTCCCAGACCACATACTGGATCATCACACCACACCCCCACCTGTCCCCCTGCAAATGAGGACATGGACTGAGAAGCCTCGTAGCTTGTCCACTTTCTCTGGCTGGGAATGTGGCTTAGTAGTAGAGTGCTTGCTTAGTATGCACAAAGCCCTGGGTTCGATACCATAGTACCACATAAATAGAAAAGCTGGAAGTGGCACCATGGCTCAAGTGGTAGAGTGCTAGCCTTGAGCAAAAGCAACTCAGGGAGAGTGCCCAGATCCTGAGTTCAAGCCCCAGGACTTGCAAAAGAAAAAAGAAAAAAAGAAAACACACTTTCTCCCCTGCCCACCTCACCAGGGCCAGGAAACTACCTTTGCCATTTGTGCACTTTGCTCCCATTATAGCCATTCTCATTAGAGTGTGGAAGAAATGTGTGTCTACTAGTAAGGAATCCTTCTCTGTAATTCACAGCAGTCAGCAGCCTAGGCTCAGCTCCAAGAGAATGATGCTATCAAGTATGTGGACTGAGTTTGTTGTGTGCTCATTTTATCTAGCTGAGTGCTCTCAACAACCCTATAAGGAAGTAAGAGGGCATTTATCTCTGAACCTGCTTTCTTCAACTATAGGATGGATTAGATAACATACTCAAAAGAAGGAAAGCTAATTAATGGTGAACCTGGGGTCTAAACTTAAGATTTGAGTGAAATTAGGGTCTGAACCCAGGATATGAGCCAAGTTGGTGGGTCTGAACCCAGGAGTTGAACCTTCAAGCTAATCTCAAGAGGATTCAGGCCAAAACAAACAGCTACTCTGTTGGTCCCAATGGGGACAAAGGAGGGAGGTGGGTCAGCAGCAAAGGATTCCAGGAAAGGTGATGATGCCCTGCCTTTTCTTCTTCCTCCTATTTTGATTCCCTGGGCTCTTTGAAATGGAACCAGTGTCTTACCTGGAGTGGAGACTGGTCAGAACTGGGAAGGTCCCGAGCAAGTAATGTTTCTTGGGACTATCCTTGTTAGTACCTTAAGGAAGCTAGGGCAATTGATTCAATTAGTATTCAATTAAATGTATTTTGTAAGAAGCCATTGGTTTGGACTGAGCTCTTGCACTAGGCCCAAGAGACTAAGCCAAAAATGCAGTCTCTCATGCTGCAGTCACATGCCACGACATTGCAACTAAAATGACCTGACCTTCCAAGAAATCAGAGGAGAGAAGTAACAGCCAATCTCCAAACAGGCCAGTTCTAGCCAACATGATAAGGCCTCAGTGCTTTATTGTTTACAAGGAAAGAAACTTTTTGTTATTTCTGCCATCTTCAGCCTTTCCTGTCTGGAAAGCCACACTTTTCTGCTCAGCTCATTGGAAATAGGCATTCTACTTTCTAGAATGAAATGTTATCCAGTTCTAAAATTACAAATAAAAACCAGTTAAGATCTGAAAATTAAATTTGCCTTATCTGAGTGCCCACTGCTCAAGCAGAGCTGCATTTAAGTAAGTGCCTGCTGTCTGGGTAAGAGAGATTTTCTGCTGTAGTGACTTTATTTTATTTTATTTTTGTGCCAGTATTGGTACTTGAATTCAGGACCTGGGCACTGTCCCTTAGCCTTTTCACTCAAGGATAGTACTCTACCACTTAATTTAATTGGAGATAAATCTCATAGCCTTTCCTGCCCCAGGCTGGCTTTAAACTGCAATCCTCCAGTCTCAACATTCCGAGTGGCTAGGATTACAGGTGTAAGCTATGAACATTCAGCTGGTAAAGCAACTTTAATACCACAGCCCTATTCACTATTGAGAAGAAAGTTTCAGGGGTTGGAGGCATGGTTCAGTTGGTAAGGCACTAGCCAATGAGCAAAAGTGTTGAGTTTGAATCCCAGACTTGGACCAAAACAGAGAAGTGGGGGAGGGAGGGGGAGGGGGGTGTAAGTGGGGAGGAAGTTTCTGGGAGCAGTTGTGGACATGTACAGAGTAATTTTTCTAGTAGGAAATCAAATAGGAAATGGAGAAAGAGAGAGTTGTAAGATAGTAATGGACGGAGGATAGCTGCACTGGAAATTCTGCTGTGACCCACGAAGCTTCTTCTGGATTCAGAGGTAGAATCCCTCTGCAACTCCAAAGTTCAGGAAGGGAACTAGATCCAGACATGGAAGACTTTCCCAAAGCTATAGCGTCTGGAGCTCTACATGACTCCCATCTTGGCTTCAGCTTCAAATGAGGGCCAGGACCAGTGTTTCTACTGCCCTTTGCAGTTCTGATAACCATTCAGGTTCTAGATGGCAAACAATTCTTGGCAAGGAAAATGACCATGTTTCTGCTGGATGTTAAAGAAACCTGGACCTTCAATAAGGCCCAGAGGCAGAGACTCAGATGTACCCAAGCTACCAAGAGCCAGTAAGATCAGTGCTCCAGTGATTAGATCTGACCTAGTCTCATTTCTGACTCCCCCACCCAAGTCTTCAGGAATATATGCTCTAGGCACAGAGCTAGCTTATATCATGCCCTGCTACACAGTGCTATGCCTTCACCACCATATTCTATCCCCTGTCCAAGGCTTCTGGGCAGTGAGGTCACGGCATGGACAAAATGCCATGCCTACCCCTCACACCTGGCTGACATCAGGTCTGAGTCAAGAGGAACCACAGCCCCAGTAGAAGATTCTGTTGCTCACACTGTCATTTGGAATCCCAAGGCTCAAGCCATCAGTTGACCTGAGTATTTAGACTCCCACCATATACTGGGCTCAGTGCTAGGTATCACAAGAACCCATGTAAGAGATGTTATCTGTGCCTCAAAAAGGCAGGAAAAACATAAGACAGGGAAAACCAACAATGTCTACTATGGCTCCACTGAGCTCAAACATTACAAATAAATCTCATCCCTATGGCTCTGAAATGCTATTTTTCTATCTGGAGTACCCTTCTTCCTCCACCCACCTCTATTCCAGCCCAAACTCTGGAGAGTCTGAAAGAACTGGGGTCAAGCTGCCTCCACTAGGGACTGGGTGAGATAGTTCACACTGGGTGAGATAGTTCACACTGGGTGAGCTAGTTCACACTGGGTGAGATAGTTCACACCTGTAATCCTAGCCACTCTGAAAGATTGTGATTCAAGGTCAGTCTGAGTAAAAAGTTATTTGTATTTCAAACAAGACACATGAGGTAGTTCACATCTGAAAGCCCAGCCATTAGAGAGGGAAGAGGATAAAAGTTGGAAGCCAACCTAGGCAAAAAAAAAAAAAAAAAAAAAAAAAAATGAGCACTTAGCTGAAAAACAAAACTAAAAGTTAAGGACTGGAGACATGGCTCCAGTGATAGAGTGATTGCCTAGCAAGTGTGTATTCATAAACTGCTTTGTTGAATGGCAACTCCTTTGTACACCTACTTAAAGATAATAAAAATGATTTATTAAAAAAACCACATACTCACACATACAAGATATACACTGTGCTTGCCCAAGGCTCACACCAGTGGGACTGCCCTATCTTGAACTCAAGCCTCCAGAATCATGAGGCAAAATGAACATCATTTTACCTCATAGAATTACAGGAAGATATTCATGTCTCAGATATTTTCTCGGAAAAGATTATCTACGTAGCCATAACATAAGGCCAGTGTATAATAAGTAACTGCTTGAAGAAAGGTCATTGGTGATCAAATTATCCCTCGGTCCCTTGAATTCCTACAACAAAAAAATGGCTAAACCACTCCCGTGATGCTTTTCAAACACAGCTTTATACTGTTGCCAATTTTCTTGCTCTGTGTGGTTCACTGCCCCAACTGCTATGTAAACAATGCTTCATGACTCAATAAATATTTACTGAATGATTAGCTGGTGAATACTAATGAAGTTCTCAATTGGACAGAATTTCTCAAACATACAAAGAACCAGCAAGAGCTTCTGAGGAACAGAAAGGGGCAAGGTCCTCAGAAACACGTGTTTTACCGCAGGCAGTGACTGCGCCAAAAGACCTTCCACACTGGTCACTGACCAGACACACTAAATGCCTGAAGCCAGCTGGGCAGGATGGCAAAGGGCCTGCCCCCTCCCACACCATCCAAACACTCTGTTCCTGCCCTAAGATACGTCTATCAGCACAGGGCAGTGTGAGAACTGCTCTCTGCCAGCCCACAGTTACTTTTTCAAGGAATCTCGGAGCACAGATGCTTCTTAGGTCTTTGGAAGACTTTTTCTTTTCAGGGAAAGACTGACATTCCATTTTTTTTTTTTTTTTTGTCTTTTGCTGGAGGTATTGGGGTTTGAACTTCGGGCCCTGTTGGCCAAGCAAGCACTCTACCACTTGAGATACACCCCAAGCCCTTTTTATGCTTTAGTTATTTTTCACATGGGGTCTTGCACTTTTGCCTGGTTATAGCCTCAAGTTAAAATCCTCCTACTGTGGCTAGGCCTCATTCATAGCTCCCTAATCCTTAGAGGGATTATAGGTGTATCTCACCACAGCTAGCTTAGTTGGCTAATATTTTACCTGGATTTGTGTCAAATCACGATCCTCCTCTCTTCATTTCTCAAGAATCCAGGATTACAAGTATGCGCCATTTCTCCTCCCCCTTTATTTTCAGTACTGTCCTCAGAGACTTGTACTTGCCAGGCAGGTGACCCACTGTTGAACCATGCCTCCAGCCTTTATTTGCCAGTTATTTTGAGATAGGGTCTTACTTTTTGCCTGTGGCCCATATCTGAATTGCCATCCTGTTTTAGGCATTCTACTGGGATGATAAACAGCACCAACACACCCAGTCTCTTTTGAGGAGTCTTGTGAACTTTTTGTCAAGCAATCACAATCATCCTGATCTCAGTCACCCAGGTAGCTGGAATAACAGGTGTGTATCAATCTACCTAGCTACTGGTCGAAAAGAACAGGGGATGGGGGGCGTAGGCATAAGCATTTTGCCCAGCCTGACCTTGAACCATGATCCTCCTGGATCTCAGTCTCCTGAGCAGATTGCAGGTGTAAACCACTAGACCTAGCCCCTCCCCCCCAAACCCCCCTCCCAATACTCCCCCCCCCCCCCCCCCCGCACACATACACTTTTTGGTGCAAATATTAGGGCTTGATCGAAGGGCCTTGCACTCTCTTGGCTTTTTTGTTCATAGCTGGCACTGTATCACTTAAGCTGCATTCTCACTTCGTTTTGCTGGTTAATTGGAGATAGAGTTTTACAAACTTGTCTGCCTGGGCTGGCTTTGAACTGTGATCCTCAGATTTCACCCTCCTGTGTAGTTAGGATTATGGGCATGAGCTACTAGTTCTCAGCAATTCTTTGTTTGTTTTAAATTAATTTAATATAAAAGTGACATTCAGAAGGGTTACCATTTCTTAAGTCAGGTTATAAGTACATTTTTTTCTGGACAATGTCACTCCTTCCTTAGCGCGCTCCTGATTTTTCCCTCTCATCCTTGCCTACAAGTTGTATGGTTCATTTTCAACATAGTACCTACTGAGTGCCACTGCTGTATTTCTTTTCATTTTTTTGAGACAAGATCTTGCTAAATGGCTGAGGCTGGCCTCAAATTTACACTCCTCCTGGCCTCAGCCTCCCAAGTGTGGGAGGTTGCAGGTGTGCACCACCAGGCCCAGCTTGAAAGACCCCTTTTGGAAGAGATAACCCTAGTACAAGAACAGACTAGGTTAGTCTCTGGATGTTCAACTCATAGGAAAACTGAGCTATAAGAAGCCAAACACATGAATCAGCTGGAAGGTAATCTTTCCTTTAGCATTCTCAAGGAATAAGAAAGAACGTTTTAGATCATATCCCTTTATAGCCATTGAAGGCCTCCTACAGCTTCAAAGTGGAAACTGATTAGGGCACTTTTACGCTGTTCAGGCCCACACTGTCCCCTGAGATTATCTCCCCTTTGTGTCCCAGTTCCATGGAACACATTCTTCCTCCCTCCTGCCCAGGCCACATGTGTTGACATCACTAAAATAGTGTGAAGGGCTGCTCAGAGGTGGATTGTGGGTGACAGGATCAGGGAGGCATGTGGTCCCTCATAAACTGGAGGAAAAGGGTTTATACATTTTGTTTAAAAACCTATTTTCCAGGGCTATGTAGCTAAATACATACATGCAATTCCATCTAGCTTCTTCAATGATACCTTTGCAAGGTACTAAAGGGAGGAGGGAAGCTGAGTTGGAAAACTGATACCTACATATTGTTGAGGTTATCAAGAAATATCAATACCATAACAACAGTTATAATTCTTCTTTCTCTAGAAAGCCCTAAGTCCCTAAGATGTCAATAGTTCTCATACAATGACCATTCCAGGACCATTTAAGAGTCCTGCCAGTACCCTAGCACCAAAGCCAGAAGTTGCTCAGTTCAGAAGCAGAAAATCAGAAACAAATCACTACCACCAGACATTCCTGCTCCCTCAAATGCTGCCTGGGCTAGGTCCATGAGATACAACACGGATCTTTAAACTGTACAGAGGAAACTGAGGTAACATATGTTCATCAATTAGTAAGGTATTTGATATATGTATTCAGTAAATATTAATTACAATAGTGACTCTAATTCCTCAATTCCAAGACTTGGGTTTTTAACCATTGTTACATTTCTACAATACAGTACGCTTGAAAAATCTCTATAAATTTAGTCGGTTTCTTATCCTGCTCCCCCTCAGGCTGTTATTAAATGAATGGCGCATCTTACAACTGGCATCTTCAAATCAAGAAAACATGGTGCTAGGACTCAGGCCAGAGAAAAAGGCACATGGAGAAAGGGCCAAACCCACCTGGTAGGGGCTGCTTTTAGTCAAGCTTCTGGGTCCGTAGAGTTAAAGGTCCGAGAAGGCCCAGGGACAAGGGGAAGAGATAAGGATGCTGACCGGAAGCCAAGGAACTGGGAGTTAGCAGATCAAAAGAGACTAGGGCCAGAAACAGGAACATTGCCCTGTGTGGCACTCACCTCAAAGACAACCATGAGAAAGGAAATCTATACACCAGCTGTGTCAACTAGCCACGGGGCGGAGAAAGGCGGTGGGGGCGGCAGGGTGACGGTCAATTCCCTTTCCTCCCAGCATCGATCCAGGGAAGCTAGGGAACTCGGCAGGTGACATGGGTCCCTGCGCCCCAAGAAGAAGACTGGCCCGGGGGAGGCCCTAAGGGGTCCAAGGAGCAGGAGGAACAAAGGAGACCCCCTTTCAGGCATAGGGGCAACCCCCTGACAGACGACCGGCGCCAGCAGAGGTTCGAGGGCCGGGAAGAGCGGAGAGGAGCCCCAGACGGGAACCGAAAGGGGCAAAGGCAGAAATGGAATCAGGAGGATGAGAACGCGAGGGCGTGCGAGGGGCAGAGCCGGCCGGAAGGCGGGAACCCAGGCAGGCGGCGGGGCCCCTAGGAGAGGAGGGTGGGCGCGGGGGAGGGCCTCGGCTGCTCACCCTTGACGTCCTCGGCTAGCGCCTTCCACATCGGGGCGAAGGCGATGCAGTGGCCGCACCAGGAAGCGAAGAACTCCACCGCCCAGGCGCTGCTGGAGTCCAACACGGTGCCGCGAACGGTGTCCGCCTGCAGCAGCGTCAACGGGTCGGAGGCCGAGTAGAGCACCGAGAGCTGGGCCGCGCCAGAGTCGGGCGCCAGGAGCAGCAGCGACGGCAGCAGCAACAGCAGCGGCGGCGGCGGCAGCAGCGACCGCCGCGGCCCCGAGTGGCGGCCGTACCTCCCCATCCCGGGCGGCTGGATCCACCACCTCCGACAAGTTTGTGACCAGCCGGGGCCGGGCGGCGCTGCGGCACCCGGGGCCTCCGCCCGGAGGGCGGGGCCTCGCGACCACGCCCCTGTCCCCGCCTCCTGCCCCGCCCCCTGCCGACAGGCCTAGGGCTTTGAAGCCAGTCGACCTCGAACTTGGCGCGGGAGTCGCCCGGGCAGCGAGCGCCCCCTGGGCGGTCAGCTGACTCCCTCCGGGATGCCTGACACGGTTCCCGCCTCCGGCTGGAGGAAGCGAGCGGCCAAGCCCAGTCCCAGAGAGTGCCCTCCGCCAACGGAAGGCCCCGGGCTGGGGTCGCTGGGGAAGGTCATTTGGCCTTTCGAGGCCTCTGTATGCGACTGAAGCGGAGTCCGTTGGGATGGATGCTACTGAGCCTTCTCCTGTTCTGGAAAGTTCCAGGAACCCCACCACAGTAACGACGTGGCGAGGCCGGAAGGAAGAGGAGCACGCGGTAGTGCAGTGTGCACGTCTGTGAGGCCGCCACGGCCCGCGAGGATCGGATGGGATCGGATGGAGGCGCCTGCCCCTCGGAGGCCCGGACCACCAAAGGGCGCCATTGCCGGAGGGAGGCCTCGGGGCCGCGCACCGGAAGCGGAAGCGCGCTCCACGGCGGCCGCGGGCCCGCCCTGCCTCTCACCAGTAACCTGACCAGGTCGTCAGGGTGAAGACGTTCGTGGGTTCCCACTGTCAGCTTTTGTAGCTCCAGGGTCTTGTGAGTTGGTTTAAGGGGAGAAGGTGTTGGTCAGACGTTCGGTCTGAGGTTGGTGCCTAGCCCACCCTACCTGCCAGTCCGCTCACACCAGACTTGCTCATTCGAGGTTTCCGCGTTTACCGCGCTCTCACGACGAAGACTAAGGCCGTAAACAGAAGAGACGGTGAGGGTGCCAACTTACCTTATTTTTGAGGCTAAAGAGATGGAACACAAGTAGAGGAGAAGCAGGTCGGGTGCCGTCCAATTCTATGAGGAAATAAGACAGGAGGAGGTGCTGTTTTAGAGAGGATGGTCAGGGACAAGCCCATCCCTAATATTTGTAGGGACTGTGTCCGTAGTACAAATGGAAACCACATGAGATCCTATGTGTCTGGGGTGTTTAAAAATTACAAACCCGCTGGGCTCCAAGTGGCTCACGCCTGTAATCCTAATTACTCAGGAGGCTGAGATCTGAGAATTGCCATTCGAAGCAGGCTGGGCAGAAAAGTCCTTGAAATTCTTAGCTCCAATGAACCACCCGAAAACTGGAAGTGGCTCTGTGGCTTAAAGTGGTAGAGCTCTAGACTTGAGCAAAAGAGCTCAGGGACAACACCCAAGCCCTGAGTTCAAGTCCCACAGCCAACAAAAAAAATAAAAATAAATTACATACCAAATTGAAGTGTATGTGTGTGTCAGTGCCAGTACTGGGGCTTGAACTGGGCCTGGATGATGACCCTTAGCTTTTTTTCACTCAATGCTAGCACTTTACCATTTGAGCCACAGCTCCATTTTCTGCTTTTAATGTTAAGTTGGACTTTCCTGCCCAGGCTGGCTTTGAACCACAATCCTCAGATCTCAGACTGATAAGTAGCTAGGATTATAGGTGTGAGCCACTGGCACCTGGCTTCCAAATGAAACTCTTACTGTAATATTTCCTACTTTTTTCACTTGACAATGCGTACCTTGGAAGGGCAAATTGAAGTTGAGAAACTTTGGACATTTCTGAGATAGGCAATGGAATGTAGTGACTTGTGGGTAACTGGTTTCTGGTCTTTATCCTTCCTCCTCCTCTTTGCACCTGTAACATCCTTGTTTGCACTTCTGAGTTCATGCATATCTCCTACACACAGCCACTCTTTGCTCACTCCTTTTAGAGTGACCTTGGGAAAAGGGCAATTCAAGATGTTTCCATGTTGCCTGCCAGTTGCTATAATGACCTTGAGCTTTAGGGTCTAGGCATCCACAGAATAATCACAGAACAGGTGACAGCTTTGAATGGTCACTTGTCCTTGGCTCATGAGTTTCTTGCTTTGTGGAAAGTTTCGGGCATGACTAGAAGAGGATTGGCAAGCCCCCAAGGTTGATACTCCTGTTGCAGTTTAGTAAGATAACATTTGAAACCAAAACTTCAAATGGAGACCAGAGGGAACCTTGTGTTAATCTGGATCAGAGCATTAGGAGCAGAGGTCTTCATGTGTTAACTTTTTTGCTCTGTCCAAAGTCTTAAACTGTATAAAGATATTATACTGTTGGAATGTTAGTTACTATACCAATTCCAGATTCTTGGAACTCTTCTTTAGGATTGAGCCCCTGAACAGCTTCTATGACCCACTTTCCTCACTCTTTAACAGATACAGGAACAAGAACTGGTCCAGAGTCATAAAAATGGAGGATCCTGAGTAATTTTGTATTCCAGGGGTTGAAAGTATTCCAGAGGTTGGAAGTATTGCAACTGCTGGATCAGATTTGCCTTCAGATGTTTCTGTTGTTAAACAATGTTGCAGTTACCTTTAGGAGACTTTGTTTACTGAATAGGAGGAGTGTCTGGGAAAGAAAGACACTCCCCCCAAGATAAGTGCACTGAGTTGCTTTTTTGCATATGTCTTTCAGAGCATCATAAATGGTAAAGGATATAGACTAGAGAACGTGTCTTGGCAGGGAGGCTGAAAGATGAAAGGACTGAAAGTTGTAAAGTCGGAGATTTTAATACCTTGTCAAAACAGAAATTTTCAACCTTTTAAAGTCTTGGAAACCTTTCTTCTAAGAGTTTGGAAAGGAAGCTTAACCAAGCTGAGGCGGCAGAACCTACTTTCTGTGGGCTGTGGGATTCTGGAGAACTCCAGGCTCCCGGCGACACTATTTGTAAACAGGCTACAATCTTGCTGATTGTCTTTCCTGGAGCTCCTGGGATGAAAAGCTGAAAGAGATCGAAATCTCTGAGGAACACAGTGCAGATAGAGACAGAGTGCTGAGGAAAGTATTGGAAATAGGAAGTGGCCCTTAAGAATTTTCTGCCAGGACCCTTTTTCTCTCTTCTTATGCATAAATGATAGGAAAGTGGACCAGGCCACTGAGATGAGACAGTACTACCAGTAATTGCTAACACTGTACCTGCCATTCTCATCACTGCAGGTTACACATTTAGTCTTCCTAACCCTATGAGGTTGATATTATCCCATTTTACAGATGAGGAGACTGAAGTACAAGGAGCCCTGGTGACTTTCCCACTTGTGAATCATTCATGTGTTATGCATAAATAAAAGAGGCAATTTGAAAGTCTAATGAGATAGATGGTAAGAGGAATGCAGCTTCTACATAAATACAGATAATTATGGTGAGCAACAGAGGAGTATTTGGTAAAATATGTCACCTGGTAGCAGAGCATTAGATGACTTTCCACTTACTCACCTGCACCAAAAATCAGAAGGTGTGAGAAGCTAGAGGCAAGTGCCCAGGGAGGGTGTCTTGTCTCTTCAAAAGGTGCCTTCAAGTCTTCCAGATTATATCTGTTTTATATTAATTGATTTTTGTTGCTAATAACACAGTGCTACAGACTGGGTTAAGTTATAAAGAAGAGAGGTGTCTAGGCCTAGGTACTGAACCTCAGCTCTTCAGCTCAAGATTAGCACTCTACCACTTTAGCCACAGTGCTACTTCCAGTTTTCTGGTGGTTAATTGGACATAAGAGTCTCCCAGACTTTCCTATCTAGGCTGGTTTTGAACCATGATCCTCAGATCTCAGCCTCCTGAGTAGCTAGGATTACAGGTGTGAGCCACCAGTGCCCAGCTAAGAGAGATTTATTTATGATTTGTAGTCTGACAATTCAAGATCCAGAAGCCACATCTAGTGATGGCTTCTTTTTTGAGGGGTGGGGAGAGGGTGGTAACTGTGGTTTGAAGTCAGGGCTTCACACTTGCTAGGCAGTGCTCTACCACTTGAGCCACACTCCAGCCCTTCCTGATGGCCTTCTTGCTGGCATAGTCCTCCTAAGGTGGTCCAGGGCATCACAGGCCAGGACACAAGGGGCACATGTGTGTCTGTCATCTGGGCTTCCCTGTTCTTAGCACCAGGATTCAATCATGGGTACTCCACCCTGATGATCGTATCTAATCATAATCACCTCCCAAGGGGCCTCACCTCAAAATACAGTAGTCAGATTGCTTCCACTTCTTTTTGTTTTTTCTTTCCCAAAGGAGTCTCAGTATGTTTTTTCTGGCTGCCTTGAACTTTGAACCTTCTGTTCCAGCCTTTAGAGTACTTGAGATGATAGGAATTATAGGTGATTACTACCACAACAACCTAAGTTTCCACCCTCTTAATACTTCACAATGAGGAGAGGTTTCAACACCTGAAGTCTTGAGGTATATGCTCAAGCCATCTCCAAACTATAACACTTTTAATATTGAGGAACAGTTAGAATTCTCATCTGAAAGGTGCAAAACAAGTAGTTTGTATCAGGTATGACAGAACAGAGAAGGCACATTCAAAGGGCTCAGGAAGGGGTTTAATGGAAGAACTCTATACAGAGGCATGTTCAGAGCAAACTTAGGTACTAGCAATGGCAAAAGAAAAAGACAGTTCTCTTAGCACTCACAGCAGAGGAGATAAGAGGGTGAAGTCAGTGATGGAAACCAGTGAATCCAGCAAGAGGGACCACCCTACTGGAGTTGTAACCACAAAACGCCATGCTGCCAGAAACACAGGGAATCTGGGAGGTGCTGGGAAAGTATAACTTCCAGCTCTTTCCTCTCAGTCCTCTGATCTCTTGCCAGTCCCTCTCATTGGCTAAACTAATCAAAGGCAGAGAGTGAGGCTGCTTTGATTATATAGTGCATAGAGTTGGTATCTACAAGAGAAAGTACGTAGAAGGTGAAGAATGTAAAATATAGTTCCTAGCACAGGGTCCCTAAACATGGGCTCTTAGAGGCTTTAGCAACAAGAATAGGAAACAGGGGAAGTGGAGCTCTGTGGCTCAAGTGGTAAGAGTGTCAGCCTTGAGCACTAAAGGCCAAGTGGGAGCAAGAAGCAGAGTTCAAGGCCCAGTACTGCGTGTGCACATGCATGTGTGCGCGCGCACACACACACACACACACACAAATGGAAACAAATTCCTGTACCTCCTTTGTGAGTCTCCTGGATACAGATTGGGGGCTAGAAACCTACCCAGCCACAAGAATAACCCAGCAGAAGTTAAGTCAGCAGTTCTTTCCATGTCCACACTCAATCCATTTACCTTATTCTGCACCTCTAGAGGAAACCAAGGCCTGAAGAATTGGAAGGACTTGCTCAAGGCAAGGTAATGACAATCTTACTTAACAGCATAGCCACTGAATGATCAAGAAGGAATATTTGAGGCAAAGTGCCATGTTTAAATAGAGCTTCCCTCATCCCAGGTCACCTGATGAATAGCAATACAGAGAGTGAGCAAGAGGGAGAGAGAAGCTAATTATTAAGAATGAATGAATGGAGTATATACAGCTCTCTGGCCAATGTTAAAGGTTAAGGCCTTCTGACAAAAAAAAATATCTAAAGTAAAAGGCAAAAGGACTGCATGGGTGGAGAATACCCGGCCTTCCCACAGAAGGGCTAACTTTGTGGTTAGGTTTACTGTTGTTATTGCGGGAGCTTTAGACTGCTGGAGTAGATACTCTAAGTTAGACCATTTTCTGCAGTGTTCTCTGTGAAAGGAACAATTTGTAAACCTTTTCTATTACAAGAGTATTCTCAGAAGTGGCCTGAGGAGAAGGTAAGTATAATGGTATCAGCACATGTAAGAGGCCACACTAGTGGATGAGGTAGGGAGGGGACAGGAGGAGCAGGGCCAGGTGGAAGAGGGCAGTCAGCTGAGGCTGACATGGGGACGCATTCTTTCTTCCCTGAAGGCATACGTTTTGGAATTCTGAGAAGATGAGAAGATACAGTAAACCAGCACCTTGGTCTATTGGAGTCACTATACATGAATTTCAGTCCTTGACAGCTGACTTCAACTCTTGAACATTAGCTTCTTCAGAGCAGTATTTTGAAGTGTGCAGTTCTCGTACATGGGTACTGTGCTGATTGGATCATATTTAGGTGTGGCTCCATCTGTGGCTTCCATGACCAGTTCTTAGACTAGTGAAGGCTCTAGACAGAATTCACCTAGCCAAGGATTCTCTCTTTCCTTTCTCCCTTTCTTTCTTCCTCCCTCCCTCCCTCCCTCCCTCCCTCCCTCCCTCCCTTCCTTCCTTCCTTCCTTTCCTTTTTTCTTTTTCTGTCAGTCGTGGGGCCTGAACTCTGGGCCTGGGCACTGTCCCTGAGCTCTTTAGCTCAAGGCTAGTGCTCTACCACTTGAGCCACAGCACCACTTTTCTAGTGGCTACTTGGAGATAATAATCTCGTAGACTTTCCTGCCTAGACTGGCTTTGAATGGCAATCCTCAGATCTCAGCCTCCTGAGTAGCTAGGATTACAGGCATGAGCCACCAGTGCCTGGCTGTTTTTGGTTTTGGTTTTGTTTTGTTTTGTTTTGTTTTTATTTTTGAGACAAGATCTTTTTTATGTGGTCCAAGCTGGCCTTTAACTTGCAATCCTCCTGCCTCAGCTTCTGAGGGCTGGGATTACAGGTGTGTTACCACTATTCCCCATTCTGTAAATATTTTTTTAAGAACTAGAAACGTTCATCAGACTGGGTCCTCCGGCTGTAATGACTAAAGAGGAACACTGATAGTAACTGCCTGAAGCCTGTTGTTCATGATGTTCTTTTTGCTTCATGTCCTTCCTGTAGCATCTTGAAAGAAGTCACAGGAGAGATGTCTCAAATGCTTATTATCCTTGTTTTCTTACTGAGTTCATTTGTTAGGACTGCCATAATAGAGGGGGAACAAGGTGGTGTAAACAATAGAAAATTACTGAAACTGGAGGCATAGCTCAAGTGGTAGAGCTCTCGTCTTGAGTAAAAAAGCCAAGCAAGAGTGCAAGGCTCTGAGTTCAAGCTCCGTACTGGTACAAAAACAAAACCCACAAAGTTGCCAGGCACCAGAGGCTCACTCCTGTAAGCCTAGCTTTACTCACAAGACTGAGATCTGATGATTGCAGTTCAAAGCCAGCCCAGGCAGGAAAGTGTGTGCGACTTTTATCTCCAGTTAGCCACTAGGAAACCAGAAATGGTCCTGTGGCTCAACATGGTTAGAGCCTTGAGCAAAAGAGCTCAGAGACAACACACAGGCCCTGAGTTCAAGGCTCACCACCACCAAGAACAACAAAAAACTCACATAGTTCGGCTCTGGTGGCTCATGCACTACTCAGGAGGCAGAGATATGAGGATCAAGATTCAAAGCCAGTATGGGCAGAAAAGTCCATGAGACTATCTTCAATCAACCACCACCAAAAAAGAAAAAAAGAAAAAAAGCCAGAAGTGAATCTGTGGCTCAATTAGTAGAGTTCTAGCCTTAAACGAAAGAGCTCAAGGACAATGCTCAAGGCCCTGAGTTCAAGCCCCAGCATTGGCACACACATAAACCCCATACAATAGAAACTTAATGTCTTATGGATCTGAGGCCAACAACCTAGTTCAAGTGTCTCCAGATGAGTTTCTAAAGGAGAAACTGTTGCAGGCCTTTTAACACAGGCTCCCTCTCAGCCTTAGGTGATTCTTGGCTTGTAGGTAGCTTTCTTCTGTGCTTTACATAAGTCTTCCCTCCATGTGTTTCTCCCTCTGTGTCCAAATTCCTCTCTAGTCCTGAGGAATTAGGAACTACCTTAATGACCTTATCTTAATAACCTCTGCAAAGGTCTTATCTCCATAAGCACACTTTGTGTGTGTGTGTGTGTGTGTGTGTGTGTGCACACGCGTGTGTGCGCACGTGCATGTGCTGATACTGGGGCTTGAACTCAGAGCTTGGGCACTGTCCCTCAGCTTCCCATTCAAGGCCAGTTCTCTACCACTTGATCCATAGCTCCACTTACAGCTTTTTGTGGTTACTTGGAGATAAGAGTCTCTCCAGTTGCCTGAGATGGCTTTGGATTCTATTGTCTGATTTCAGCTAGGATTACAGATATAAACTACCAATGCCTGCCTTAAACTCACATTTTCAGGTTGGGCTTAGGACTTCAGCATCTTGGGAGTGATTACAATCCAACCCATAATACGTTTATTTTGTGCATATATGCCTCCTTATTATGAAGGTCTCAGTTTAAATCCCTTCCCTTGGTGCTTTTCCCTACCCACCTGTTTAGGGTCCCCTTCCTCCGTCATTACTGTGTCTTTTCCTTCACAATATTCTTCTGGCAAGAAACCTCTGCACTTATACTTTTTTTTTTTTTTTGGTTGGTCATGGGGCTTGAACTCAGGGCCTGGGCGCTGTCCCACAGCTCTTCAGCTTGAGGCTAGCGCTCTACCACTTAAGCCACAGCGCCACTTCTACACTTATACTTAATAACGAGATTCTTGCTCAAATTTGCATCTTCCTACTGTGGCTGAGCATTTTTTCTTCTAATTTTCCTTGTGATATTTTCCCTGACCTTCGAATTATTTAGAAATGTAACATTTAGGGGCTGAGAAGGTGGCTCAGTGGTACAGTGCTTGCCTTGCATGCATGAAGCCCTGGGTTCGATTCCTCAGCACCACATAAGCAGAGAGCAAAACTGGAAGTAGCACTTTGGCTCAAGTGGTAAAGCACTAGTCTTGAGCTGAAGAGCTCAGGGACAGTGCCCAGGCCCAGAGTTCATGCCCCACAACTGACAGAAAGAAAGAAAGAAAGAAAGAGAGAGAGAGAGGGAGGGAGGGAGGGAGGGAAGGAAGGAAGGGAGGAAGGAAGGAAAGAAAGAAAAGAAAGGAAGAAAGAAAAGAAAGAAATGTAAATGTTTAGAATTTTCCTTAAGGTGATTGATTTTGAATTTAATTATATAGAAATAATATTTTAGTCTGATTTTAATTCCTCTCAAATTCTTTAGATTTGTTTTGTGGTCTTGTATATGGACTCTCTAATGAACACTTTAACACACTTTACAAGAATGTATATTCCCCAAGTTATTGATGGTTGAGTTGTGAAAATATCTTCTAAGGTCAAAGTGGATGATACTGTTGTTCAACACTTTTACTGATTTTTTTTTAATCTAGTGCTATCATTTACTGAAAGATAAATGTTAAAAATCTTTTACTGTAACTATGAACTTGTTTTTCAGTTCTGTTTGCTTTTGTTTCATATATTTAGAGGTTCTGTTATTAAAAACATATATTTATGATTGTATAGCTTTCTGACAATTGATCCTTTTATATTAAAAGTATCTTTTTGTATTTGGCAATACTCTTTACCTTTGGATTCTGCTTTCTCTGTTATTAATATACTCACTGCATTCTTCTCAATCTTAAACTTATGACATTGTATCTGTGTCTTCTTGTCAAAAGTCTATCTCTTAACATGTTTAGTTGGGTATTGTTTTTTCAGTAATTCTCACAATACACATTTTTCTTTTTGTGGTATTGGGGATTGAACCTAGGGTCTCACACATGCACTGCCATTGAGCTACATTCCCATCTTTGTGGTCTGTCTTTTAACTGGAGTGTTTAGTACATTAACACAATAAAGTATGTCCAAATGCAGCCCACCCTCAAACTGCCATAAACTAGGAGTTTTTTGGTCAGTTATGGGACTTGAAATCAGGCTCTGGGCACTGTCTCTGAGCTTTTCCACTCAAGGTTAGTATTCTACCACTTTGAGCCACAGCTCCACTTCTGGTTTTCTGGTGGTTAATTGGAGATAAGGGTCTCATGGACATTCCTGCCCAGGCTGGCTTTGAACCATGATCCTCACATCTCAGCTTCCTCAGTAGCTAGGATTACAGAGGTGCCTCGATATTTTTTTATTACATATTATTTCCCTCTTGCAAGCGTTGACTGCCTGCCCTCCAGAATCTGCCTGCTTTTTTTACTCTTCAGCATCTATCAGAAGTTTTTAATGTGATTACCATGCCCCTAAAAGCGTATTGTTGTTTAAGTGAGAAGATGAGGGAAGAGGAAAAAAGTCCTGCTTTAGACATACAAAAATTATTTTATATAAAAATTTGTTTTATATAAATATAGCAATAAACAGCTTAAATGATAATCTATTACAATCATCTTTCAATTTATCTGCATTCCTTTCTGTATCTAATCTTTATAGCAGATTTTTTTCTTTTTCCTTTCTTTCCTTTTTTCTTTTCTTATACTGGAATTTGAACTCAGGGCCCTGAGCTGGCTTGCCTTGCTTGCTCAGCTTGCACTCTACTACTTGAGGCACACGTCTAGCCAATCTCTCTGCTGGTTAATTAGAAATAGAATCTCTCAGACATTTTTGCACAGGCTGGCTTCAAACTGTGATCTTCAAGGCCTCAGCCTCAATGTAGCTAGGATTATAGGCATGGACCAATAGTACCAAGCTATGTATACCAGTTTTTAACATTGTTATAACAGTAATACACATATAAATCCATATTCTGGTTACATAACACTGCAAACCAATGGTATACTGGAAGGCACTTAATAGCTTGCTCTCTGGGGTTGGGAGTGAGCACTAATTAGTAGTGTTTGCCAGTTTCCCTGGCATAAATACTTCAATCCTGGCTGATTTCATGTTACTGACATGACATCATTGAATGAGGCCTAGGAAAGAACATATACAGTTGCCTCTCTCAAGCCTGTATGGCCTGGCTCCAGCATACCACTAATTATAGTGGTTGTATAATATTCCATTATAAGAATGGGTAACAATTTACTCAGTTACTCCTAGACATTGAATATTGTGATTGCCTTTAATGATTTATGGGCATAAACTCTATTTATATCTTATTGGGTCAAAATAGATGAAAAATTTTATAGCTCATGATATTCATGGTACTTTCCAAAAGTACTATGCCAATTTATATGACCACAGCTATATACAAATATACAAGTGGTTTTCTTTTCTTTTACTTACAAAGCAAGCACTTTCCCACCAAGCTATGTCCTGAGCCACAACCTTCTTTTATGGAACTAAAAAACTCCATAGCCAGGTGTCAGTGGTCACACCTGTAATCCTAGCTACTAAGGAAGATCTGAGGATCTCTCTGAAGATCACGATTCAAAGCTAGCCCGGGCAGGAAAGTCCATGAGACTCTTATCTCCAATAAACCACCAGAAAACTGGAAGTGGCACCGTGGCTCAAGTGGTACAGCACTACTTTGAGATGAAGAGCTGAGGGACAGTATCCAGGCCCAGAGTTCAAGCCCCACAACCGGCAAAAACATAACAAAAAACTCCAACCAAGGATCCCATTGTGAATATTAAAAAAAAAAAATCAGGGCATTCTCTTTCTTCCCATTTCTAGAATTTTAATATTCTAACATAAAGCTTTATGTCAAGGAAAAGTGTGGATCGATATTCTGTTTATCCATAGCTCCTTTTAGAAACCTTAACAATACTAAGGACTGAAAAAAATCTATAGAGCTGCCATATTGCATCTTACATGTGTAGAAATACAACAAGTGGGTGAATAAGGAAAGTGAAGTGTTTGGGCAAGATGTATACAGGCCATGTCTACCTAGTTCTCTTTATATTCTCTACCCAGTTTCCTTTTTTTAAAATAAGTTTTATATTGTGAAAATGCTGTACAGAGGGGTTACATGAGCAAGGTAATGAGTACATTTCTTATCAAGCATTGCCTCCTTTGTTTTTCCCCTACCATCCCCTCCCTTCCATCTCCACAACTACACTCCTCTCCCCACCCAGTTTCTTTGTCTATTATTCTCCAACATTTGGATGCTTCTATGAAGCTTAAATAAGTTCTATTCCACTTTCATCTCTCTGATAATTTTCTTTTGTCTCCCATTTCCCATTTTTAGAGACACATAAGATCACTTCTTGGCAATAGGGGAAAGAGAAGAGGATAGAAGTGTTTGGATTGGAGAATGAGATTTCTTCTCCTGCTATTTCTTTGTCCCTTCTTTCTTCAGTGACAAGGATCAAATGTTGAGCTCAGCATGGCTTCTTGCTAGACCTTGGCTTCCTGTTGGCCTCTAAATGACCGGGATTAATCACAGAGCAGCCCTATTGGATTGAGAAGCTCTCAGCCACACTAGAAGGGAAACACCTTTCTTCCATTCTTGCAAAACCTCTAAGCCCTGATAACCAAAACTCAGTAAATGCTGATTGCTTCTATCATTTCCCCTTTCCCAGCAAGTAGGCAGATTGGTTGGATCCAGAGAGGCAGAGTCATATGGTAGGAAGAAGGCATGCTGGGACTGGGAATGCGGCTTAGTGGTAGAGTGCTTGTCTAGCATACATGAAGCCCTGGGTTCAATTCCTCAGTACCACATACACAGAAAAAGGTGGAAATGGTGCTGTGGCTCAAGTAGTAGAGTGCTAGCCTTGAGCAAAAGAAGCTCAAGAGCCTTGTGCCAGTGGCTCACACCTGTAATCCTAGCTACACAGGAGGCTGAGATCTGAGGATCGTGGTTCAAAGCCAACCCGGGCAGGAAAATCTGTGAGATGCTTATCTCCAATTAACTACCAGAAAACCAGAAGTGGTGCTGTGGCTCAAGAGGTACAGTGCTCCCCTTGAGCTGAAGAGCTCAGGGACAGTGCCCAGGCCTAGAGTTCAAAACCCACAATCAACAAAAGACTCTAAGAGACAGTGCCTAGGTCCTGAGTTCAAGCCCCAGGATTGGGAAAGAAAGAAAAAGAAAGAGGGTGGGAGAGAGAGGGGGGGAGAGAAAAAGAGAAAGAAAGAACGAAAGAAACAAAGAGAAGAAGAAAGAAGGAAGGAAGGAAGGAAGAAGGAAGGAAGGAAGGAAGGAAGGAGAAAGAAAAAGCATGACCTTGGAGTCCAACTTGGTTGAGGCTCAGGTCTTCAGTGACCTGTGTCTCACCCTGGACAAAACCCTGAATTCTCTGATCCCTGCTTAGCAAGGATCTCTTGGATCACAGTGTGACCTGTCTAATTTTTATAAAGTTATTCTTACACAAATTAACCACACACACAAGGCCTAAATCACCAGGGAGCCTTTTCAGGAAACCAAAATCTGAAAATTTATAGCCACTTCTAGCGCAACCCTGGAGTACAGGCATCCAGACAGTGGCAGGACAGGACCGGGCCCTGTGTCTCCTCCCAGGTGATGGTTACATACGTCATGATGGAGGACACTCCCATGAAGAACCAGCCCTCATTGAGATTTGTTACCGTGGCTCCAGGTAACAAAGCGAGGAGTTTCTCAAGCATCTTGGACTGGGTGGAGGTGGAAGTGACCGCACTTGCTTTGTGAGGGAGTGGTCTGCTAGACAGACGCCCCACCCCTGAACTCACCCCAGCCTTCTGGGGATTTCCACCTTCCTTGGTGAGATGTTGGAGGGTGGAAAGAGTTATGACTCCTACTCAGACCGAGCCTGAACTCCCACCCTTCTCTGGGGACCATCCCATCCCCTTCCTTCTCTTTACAACAAAACTTCACATCAGAGTTGCCTTTTCTCACTGCTTGTATTTCCTCCCCAAGCAGCGCTTTGGTGTGTCTGTCATTTCCTTTGCTGCAAGCAGGTGAGGCAAACGTGATTGAAATGATGATGAAACTGGGTTCCAGAAGGCTAAGAAAGTCGTTCTAGGTTACATGTCTCTGCAATAACATCCTCAAAAGCCCACCCTGGACCCATCAAATCACTCACCGTCCCAGCCATGGGGAGAACAGAGTCAGCAAAGGCCATTTCCTGCCTGGCACACGCTTCTCCTTTTCTGTCACCAGCTGCTTCCTATGCGCCAAGATGAAGCATTTCATACCTTTGTCTCTGCTGTAAAGCTAACATGCTTCCTTCTTTCATATTCTTATACTAGACCTTACTTCAGTTATTTGGATAACAAACCAGAACCCTCCATCATGACCCTACAAACTGCCTCGCCTCAGACACTCATTCTTCCTTTGTCTTCCTCCAGCTCTTTCCTCTTGTCAACACTGGCCTGTACATGTGTGATTTGGTTCCTGGGTCCCCTTGCCATTCAAGGACTTTGCTCCTGATCCTCTCACCCACTCCACACAAGATCACCTCCTTCAGCAGACTTGTTTGCTGAAGAACATGCATGCTCTG
Source organism: Dipodomys spectabilis (assembly GCF_019054845.1). NCBI lineage: Eukaryota > Metazoa > Chordata > Mammalia > Rodentia > Heteromyidae > Dipodomys > Dipodomys spectabilis. Next base: position 14,531,892 of record NW_024870696.1, read on the forward strand.
TCTCCTACTAAAACAAAGCAAATTCTTAGAGGACCCCTTCTCCAGGGACCATCCCTCCCCTTCCTTCTCCTTACAACAAAGCTTCACATCAGAGTTGTCTTCTCACTGCTTGTATTTCCTCCCCATCCTCTGGGTTCCTCAACCTCCCTACCTGGATTCTCAGCTCACCACTCCACTGAAACTCCTGGTCAGTGTTGGCAGCCATCGGCCAAATCCCATCCCAGGGTTACATCTCCCTTTGTCATCATATTCAGCCTTTCAAAGCCTGGTACACAGCTGGTGACTCCTTCTTGAAACACTGTTGTCATTGGAGTATTAGCTTAAACCACATGTGTTCATTACCTATTGCTGTAGTAACACATTCCCATGAATTTAGTGGCTCAAAATACTGTACTTTTCTTTTTGCAGTTTTGTAAGGATCACGTTTGATAGGTCTCAGTGGGCTAAAACCAAGCTGTTGGCAGGGCAGAGATTCTAGGAGTACCCCCATTTCCTTGCTCATTCAGATTGTCAAGATATTCAGTCCTTGTGGTTGTAGGACTGAGGTCCTGTGTCTAGGTTGTTAGCTGAACGTCATTACTGGCATCTAGATTCTAGATGCTAGAAGCTACCCACACTCTTGGCCTATTCTGCCTCGCTCATTCTCACTGAGGCCTAGAAAAATGTCTGCCAGTAATGTGCTTTGAACATACTACTAGGGAATGTTCTATTTCCCTGTCTTCTGACTCCCCTTTTCCTAGTTTATTCCTAGTACAAAGTCTGTCCTGAGATTAAAACTCTTCATCTTGGGCTGGGAAGGTGGCTCAGTGGTAGAGCGCTTGCCTTGCATGCCTGAGGCCCTGGGTTCAATTCCTCAGCACCACATAAGCAAAAAGAAAAAAGCTGGAAGTGGTGCTGTGGCTCAAGTGGTAGAGCGCTAACCTTGAGCTGAAGAGCTGAGGGACAGCGCCCAGGCCGAGTTCAGGCCCCACGACTGGACCCAAAAAAACAAAAAAAACCTCTTCATCTTGAAAGCCAGCTGTGGTGGGCCTATTCCTGCTCATACGTTACATCTCTTGTGCTTCCTTGGATCCCTTATGTCTTTTCTATTTTTTTAAAAAAAAACACTAGTTCTATTGGGCTCACTGAGATAGTCTAGCAAAACCTTTTGTCCTAAAGTTCTTAATCTTAATTGCATCTTCAGTTTTTCTTGTGCCACATAAGGTAAAGTATGGACAAGCTCTGTACATCTGGGGTAGACATCTTTTGGCTCCATTATTAGGCCTAAAACACTGTTGTCATTCTCCTACTTCCCTAGCAGCTCTTCCTCTTCTTTTTGGCTCTTCATTTCATGACCTTTATAGGTTGGAGGCCACAACCTCATTCCTCAAACCTTTTCCTTATCTCCTCACTTTTTCCTTAAACAGTCCCATCCAATTTTGTGCTTTGAAAATACTGCAGGCCATTGGTCCTAAATTTACATTTTTAGCCCTAAATAGACTCCTGAGCTCAAGATCCATATACATGACTCAATATTTCCACTGGAATAAATCCTTGTCATCTCAGTCTTAACATGTCCAAACAGAAACTGGGTTTTCTTTACACGCTGTTTCTCTCCTAAATTAGGCTACTTCCCAGCACACCAGCTGGTTGCTCAGGCCCCAGACCTGGGAGTCAGGCCGAACCTCTGTTTTAACTCATCCTTTCACTTCCTAGATTAGCCAGGCTCAGAGAGGGGCTGTTTACCCACTTCTCTCCACCCTCCCTATTGCCAAGCAGGTGCAGGCCTCTGACACGTCCCACCTGAACCACTGGCGCCTGCCCTTGCCTCCAAACTAGTGTCTGGCCTCTGCCTAACTCCACTCTCCACACATTTCACACTGCAGCCAGAGCAAGTTTTTTAAAATAGTTTTTAATTGTTATTATAAAGGTGATGTGCAGAGGAGTTACATTACATAAGTCAGGTAATGAGTGCATTTCTTTCTGGACAATGTCACCTCTTCCCTCACTCTCTTCTAGTTTATCCCTACTGCCCTCCCCCACCCAAGTAGTATAGTTCATTTTCAACATAGTATCTATTGAGTACCACTGTTGCATTTGTTCACCCCTAGTCCCTCCATTTCTGTGCTCCCCCTTATTTTCCCAAAGACAGATAAACAAGACAAAAAGGAAAGAAAGCAAAAACAGCAACAAAGGAAAAAAAACTCATTTTCATTTCCTGGTGTTCATTTAGATAAATGTGACTTTATATGGTCAGATGGACGCAGGTATTGTGCCTTTGTGTTGCGCTCCTACCAATATCCTCCTTCGGTCTCTGTGTGAATGTCTGTAGAGTCCTGTATAATTTACCATGTTCCAGTGTATATTAGATCTAGCTTGTGCATATGATAGAAAACATGTGCAATTGTCTCTCTGAGCTTGGCTTACCTCACTTAACATGATTTAGGTCCATCCATTTCCCTGCAAATAGCATAATCTTATTCTTTCTAATGGTTGTGTAAAATTACATTATGTATAGGTATCACATTTTTGGATCCCCGCATCTATTGTAGGACATTTGGGCTGTTTCCATAACTTGGCTATTGTGAACATGGATGTGCAAGTGTCTTTACGGTATCCTGACCCGTGATGTTCTAGGTAGATGTCCAGGAGTGGTATGGCTGAGTGGTAGGGAAGATCTATGTTTAGTTTTCTGAGGAACCTCCAGATCGCTATCCAGGGTGACTGTACTGGTTTACATTCTCACCAGTGCACCAGTGCAGCAAGGTTCCTTTCCCCCCACATCCCCACCAACATTTGTTGGTCAAATTCACAATACTGGCCAATCCAACTGGGATGAGATGGAATCTTAGAGTTGTTCTGACTCATATTTTCTTTATGGACAGGGGTGCTGAGCATTTCCTCATGTGTTTCTTGGCCATTCTTACCTTCTTATCTCCTTTACCCATTTAGTAAGTAGTTTGTTAGCTTTGGGAGGGGTTCATTTCTTGCGCTTCTTGTATCTTTTGGATATTAGGCCTTTGTCTTATGCTGGTACAAATCTTCTCCCAGTCGGTTGGCTGTCTTTCTAGTTTAGTAATTATGTCCTTTGCTGTGCAGGATCTTTTTATTTTGATGTAACCCCATTGTCAAGTCTCTCTCCTATATGCTGTGTCCAAAAGTTTTTGCCTATGCCTACAAGTACTGGTGTTTCTTCTACTCCCTCTTGCAGAACAAGTTTTTAAATATATAAGCAGATCAAGGCTTGTCCTTATATCCTCCAAAGTCTTCTCAGTATAAGTTTTCTTTTTAAACTTTTGTCTAAATTCTTACTATTCAAAGTGTTGTCTGTGGACCAGTAACATTATCCTAATTTTGGAACATAGAAATTAGGAATGTAGAATGTAGGCCAGTGTCTATGGCTTATTTTTGAAATCCTTGTTCAGGAGACAAAAAAATCAAGAGGATCACAGTTCAAGGCCAGCCAAGGCAAAAAAGTTAGCAAGGTCTCCTCTTAACCAATATCTGGGCTTAGTCCTGTCATCCTAGCTATGTGGGAGGTCTAAATAGAAGGATGGCTGTCCAGAACAACCCAGGAATCAACAGACCTGAGAAAAACAAAGTGAAAAGGGTTGGAACATGGCTCAGGTGGTAGAGTGCTTGCCCAGCAAGTGTTGAGTTCCAACACCAGTACTGCCTGCCTCCAAGACAGTAGACTCTCAGCCCCTCACCCCACCCCACCTTGGACCTACGGAGTCAGAATCAGAATTTTAACAGGATCCCCATGTAGGCAAAATAGTGAGTTTTGATAAGTGTTTGCTTTGATCCCTTTCTAGCCTATTTTTAAATTTTCTTTCGTGTGTGTGTGTATGTGTGTGTGTGTGTGTGTGTGTGTGTGTGTGTGTGTGTGTAAGTACTGGAGCTTGAACTCAAAGCTTTGCTTTCTCACTTAGATTTTTTTATTCAGAGCTGGCACTCTATCATTTGAGCCATACGTCCATGTCCTGCTCTTTTGCTGGCTAAGTGGAGACAAAAATCTCAGATTTGTCTGTGGGCTGATGTGGAACCTTGATCCTTAGATCTTAGCCTCCCGAGTCGCTAGAATTCTACGTTTGAGCCACCAGCACCCAGCTCTTTTCTTGATTCTTCACCAAGTCAGTTCTTCCTCGGACCTCAGTCTTAATGTCCCTCCTCAGAGAGGTCTCTGTGAGCATGCTGTTGAAATTAACTCTTCATCTGCTCCCATCTCCCTACACTGGTTATTTTCTTGTAATTTACCCTCAGATTTGTTTCAATGCCCTTATCACTATTAATAATGATCTTTTTTTTTCTTCACTTTCTTTCTAAATATTTTCTTTACCTCCTCTTCCTCACAAAGACACATGAGATGAAAGAAGACAGGAAGGGCCAGGTAGCTACTCAGGAGGCTGAGATCTGAGGATTGTGGTTCAAAGCCAGCCTGGGTAGGAAAGTTTGTGAGACTCTTATCTCCAATTTGCCACCAGAAAACCGGAAGTGGCGCTCAAGTGGTAGAGTGCTAGCCTTGAGCTGAAGAGCTGAGGGACAGCGCCCAGGCCCAGAGTTGAAGCCCTCTGACTGACCAAAAAAAAAAAAAAAAAAAGTGGGGGGGCTGGGAAGATGGCTCAGTGGTAGAGCGCTTGCCTTGCATGCATGAAGCCCTGGGTTCAATTCCTCAGCACCACATAAGCAAAAAGAAAATCCGGAAGTGGTGCAGTGGCTCAAGTGGTAGAGCGCTAGCCTTGAGCTGAAGAGCTGAGGGGCAGCGCCCAGGCCCAGAGTTCAGGCCCTTTGACTGACCAAAAAAAAAAAAAAGACTGTAAGGAACCTTGTCTTGTGTGTCTTGCTGACTCTCATTATCAAGGACCTTAGAAAGTACCTGCCCAGCGAATGTGCTTTGAGTGGTTCAACAGTGAACATTTCACCTGCCTTCTATCCTCCTACTCCTGCTCCCCTCACAAGCTGTCAGGACAGAATTTTCTAGGCCTCTAGGAAAAGCCCTTGCCTCTTGCCAGTCAGGAAGTAAGATTCTTTTCAGCACTCAATCTGTTAACAACTTTGAAGATGGCTGAGTAAGTCCAAATCATAGTCACACTTAATTGTTAGCAACACCTACTATTTGCCAAGTACTGTTCTAAGCACTTTACCCATACTGAATAAGTGCACTTATTCTTCTGTTATTCCCGACTGTAATTATCTCAATTTAACAGATGAGGAGAGCAATGTATAGACAGATTAATTAACATACTCGAAGTTTCACAATAAGGAAGTGGCAGCAACAGCCTCTTAGATCCACACTGGAGGGGTCCCTACCCAGGCCCCGAGCTGTGAAAGACCCTGCTTCAGCCATTCTCTGCTGGTACCTCTAACCTCAGAGCCAAAGGGCAGCCTGTGCCCTACTCTAAACTATGGGAACCGGGAGCTATGGAATTCCAAAATCAGAAAGCCTGGAGTCTGCCTGCAGGATTTTTGCTCTGGCTCTGACTTCCTGTGGGTTGAACGGCACCACTGGAGTGGCACTCATTTGGCCACATAGGCAGCTTTTATGAAAAGCTTGGATGGAGCCTGACTATGCAGAACTCCTTAAGAGAAGCAAATCTACCAAGAACAGGGTGGGAAGAGAAAGGGCAGGCTCTGCAGGTAGCCCACGTTTCTACATTCACACCCAGAACTCAATTCAAATCTAGCAGTCAAGGAAGTTTACGTGTCAAGGTAGACTTTGTCTGATAAGCTTAAGACATTTTTAGCTGTGTGAGGTGGGTGAATTATTTCTTACCTTGCTTTGTGTCCTAACTTCAGGGATTAAGAGGAAATTCTAAACACCCAATAAATCAATTAATACATATACAGTCATCATACCCTCTACATTTGCCTGGGGACAATGCCCTATGTCTCATCTGTCTCTCAGGAAACCTGCCTAAGGTAGACATAACACAGAGCTAGCAGGAATCGGTATGAAAATAGTGACAGAGACTCCCTGATGGAGTTCTGTGTCCTGAGCATAGCATTTGGGGTTAGATTCTGTTTCTTCTTCTTCTTCTTCTTCTTCTTCTTCTTCTTCTTATTATTATTATTATTATTATTAGGTGCCAGTCCTGTTCTGGTGCTTGAATTTAGGACCTGAGCCCTATCCCTGAACTTTTTTTTTTTTCCTGAGACTGGGACTAAAACTCAGATCTGATACTTGCCTTTGCTATTGGCTGACTACCATCTGAGCCATGCTTCCAACCTCCTGTCTTTGAGCTTTTGTGCTCAAGGCTAGCACTCTACCACTTGAGCCACAGCTTCACTTCTGACTTTTTAGTGGTTAATTGAAGATAAGACTTTGTTCTCGAGCTGGCTTTGAACCATGATCCTCAAGTCTCAGCCCCCTGAATAGCTAGGATTATAGGCATGAATCTGACTAGTTAGGTTCTTTTTCTTTTTCTTTCCCTTCCTTCCTTCCCTCTTTCCCTCCCTTCTTTCCTTCCTTCCTTCCTTGCTTCCTTGCTTCCTTCCTTTTTTGTCTGTCATGGGGCTTGAATTCAGGATCTGAGTGCTGTCCCTGAGCTTTTGTGCTCAAGGCTAGTGCTCTACCACTTTGAGCCATAGCTCTACTTCTGGTTTTCTGGTGGTTGGGATAAGAGTCTCACAGACTTTTCTGCTAGAGCTGGGTTTGAACCACGATCCTCAGATCTTAGCCTCCTGAGGAGCTAGGATTACAGACATGAGCTACCAGCGCCCAGCTGGTTAGGTTCTTTGTAATGGCTAAATATAGTCCATGCCTTAAGAGTTAAATTTCTCACATTAAGAAATGAAGGTTGTCTTTCAACTTATTATGAAAGATATCTGGAGCAAGGTGTTACAGTCGGTGGCATTGAGAAAGCAGCAGGACTTTGTAAAGAACCTGATGTGGAAGTTGATATTCCTTCCGTTGCTATGTTTGGGCAGATGTGGGGTCAGAGCTCTTGTGGTAAAATTGAACCTGTGCATTTCTAACCTAGGCCTAGTGGCTCTCTGAAGTGTGAGTCCAGTTATCACCTGTAGACTCAGCTGGCTTTCTCTTCTCTGCTTTAATACCTGGAGGTCAGACTTCCAACAACCTGTTTTCAGAAGAAATAAAGAATTCAAGTTCAGGATCTGAGATCTAATGCTTGTAAGCTGTAGTGTCTTGGGATAGACACAATGCAAAGTTCTTGAGCTGGTTATCTGGATCAAATCCAGCACCACCACTTACCATCTGTGATACTGGGCAAGTTAATTACCCTTCCTAAACCCTGATCATCTCATTTACTAATAGTATCTGTTTCATATGGTAATTTGTGGGTTAAGTGAATGAATACATGTAAAAACCTTAGGATCATGACTAGCAAGAGTAAGTAGTCAGGTTGCTCTTCATCACTCTTAATCATTCCAAAGGAACTAGGCCATGGGCTGGGGGAAATGGTGCCACCACATGGTCATATGAATAACCACCAAATGAGTAAGACGCTCACCTGAGCACAGGCGTGTGATAAGAACATTGGCCTGGGATGTGGAGAGCCCAGCAGCCAGTGCTAAGGGGTTAGGTTATATTCTGAACAAATGAGGAGTAACACAAAGATTTCCGTCTTGCAGTGGAGTGTTCTTAGGGTCTTATCTTGTATTTAGTGAGCTGGGAGCCGAAGTTGCTTCTCAGAGTTACACAGGAGAAGCTGGAGCCGGTTCTGAGGGCCAGATCCAAGAAAAGGGACAAGAACCACTAATAACTATAGAGAAAGGGAGTGGGGAAGGTAGGGAGGGAAGGGATAATAGGAGAAAAACAAAGGAGAGTAACAGTGCCCGACAAGACGTGTACTCATTACCTTACTAATGCAACTGCAACCTCTCTTTACAAGAAAATAAAAATTAAAAAAAAAAGTAACTACAGGGAAAAAAGTCTTCTTAGGAAGAGCCTGGCCCTGGGACTTAGACTCTAGGTGTCCAAATTGTATCACTCAAGAGTTCTGAGTTCTCAGACAAGATCTATAACCTTCTAGACCTTAGTTTCCTCATCTGGGAAATGGGGCTTGGTGTGAAGACTGAATCCAGTGGTGGATATTAAGTGCTTGGCTTAATAAAGAATCCTAGCTGCCACTGCTGAGGCTCAGTTGTCCAGGAGAGGCTGAGTGACCCAGAAGGGAAGACAGAGAACCTGGGGGCTCACCATGTCTAGGTGAAGTGTCTGTGCTTACTAATAATCCATGCTATAACATCTTGTAGTGGGAAAGTGAATGGGGTGTGGCTGGCCATGCATAGAGAGTGGAGACATTTGGGTCTCTGGAAAATTCTATTCTCCACTATAAACTAGTAAAGTGACTTTCTGGTTTGTTCCAATTTTTATTACTTTTCTGGTTTCCTTAGCCTAAAGTGCCTATTCATCTCTGAGAGAACAGTTACCTGATCATACCAAGGTCTGCCTATTTGAGGCTTCCCATCTAAGCCATGATGACAGATACACGCCACTGGGGCCAGCTTATCTGTTAAGAAGGGGTCTCACAAACTTTTCTGCCCAGCAAGCCTCAAATTACAACTCTCCCAACCTTAGCCTCCAAAGTAGCTAGGATTATAGGCATGAGTCCCCACACCCAACTTATAATAGGTTCTTCATTCTTCTGCTTAGACATTTGACCCCTTTAGGTTTGTTCTGTTCCCAGCTTGAGCATGTCCCTTTTCAGCTCTCCAAGGTGTACCTCAAATCTCAAACTGTCCCCTTACCCACGAGGCCCATCTGACATGGACCAATCTTGACTTCCACTTCTGGCCGTCAGTTACTAAGCCTGTAGCTACATGAGTCCTTTTTCTATTCTTCCTGTTCCTGGTTAAGCCTTTTCACGGCTGTTCTTTCTGCCTTGAACATTTTCCCCTCAGATCTGCTCATGACTGGCTTCTTCTCATCACTCAGGGCTCAGCTCTAGTGTAACAGTCTCTTAAAGGCCTCTGCTACCCTCTTGTACGAGGGCTGCCTTTTCTGCTGTCTGTTTTACATCCTCTCTTTTGGTCTCCACTGATCTAACACTCTCCCATTTACTCTGTGGCTTGCTCACCCACTGTTTCATCGTGCTAGAATGTAAGCTCTTAGAAAGGAGGCCTTGATGAATGATTTTGTGTTGTGATCCACTGTAGCATAGAAGGGTGCCGGGAAATAGGTGCTATTTATGGAAGGAAGGAATGAACCTGGCTCAGGAGGGATATTACCTAATGATGTCTTTTACTTAGCAACACCTATGTTTTATTTATTTTTTCTCCACACCCCATAAGTCATGCAAGGAAGGGCATGAACTGTCCTCCTGGGAAATGAAAGCACCTTCTGCTAATGAACGAGTTCAAGAACAATGCCATCTCCTCTTGTGCTCTTAGGGCCGGGGAAATTGCTCCATTTGGGGGTTGTTTGACATATGGCTGTGCCTAAAGTGTCAAGGGGAGAGAAAGAGGAGGGCTCAAGAACACATGGAAGAGCATTGGTGCAATGCTGCAACAGGTCAGCAATTATTTCTGTTAAACCTTGTTGTATTTACCAACGCAGAATTTTGCAAAGAAAGCCAGCAGCTTAGGATACCTTTACAGGCGGGCAGGCATTGCTGGCTGTGAAATCAGTACCGCTGCCTCCCCTTCCTTCTTACCCGTCAAACTACCTTCAGAAGTTGATAATTCTGGATAATCGCATTCTTAGTGTCCTATAACACTGGAGGAAGGCATGTGGTTCCCAAATGGGCAAAGGACACAGGAGGGAAAGTTTGCCAGAGAGTATTTACTTTTTTGTACTACTTGGGATCCCTGGGCCTTGTGCATGTTAAGCAAGCCCTCTACCACTCAGCTAAAACCCAAGCTCTGCCAAGGTCTTAAAATTTTTACTTGTTTACTGTTAGCTTACATTTTATATAGTGGGGTATTTTATTGTTACATTTCCATGCATGTTTATAATACATTCTGAAGAATTTCACCCTCTCTATCATTTTTCTTTCTCCTTTCCCAAAAGATTTTTGTTTTTTGTCGGTGCTGTCCCTCAGCTCTTCAGTTCACTAGTGCTCTACCACTTAGTCACAGTGTCACTTCTGGTTTTCTGGTGTTTAATTGGAGATAAGAGTCTCACAGACTTTCCTGACCAGGCTGGCTTCAAACTGAGACCCTCAGATCTCAGCCTCCTGAGTAGCTAAGATTACAGGCATGAGCCACTGGTGCCTGACTTCCCAAAACATTTTTTTTTTGCCAGTCTTGGGGCTTGAACTCAGGGCCCAGGCACTGTCCCTGAGCTTCTTTTGCTCAAGGCTAGCATTCTGCCACTTGAGCCACAGCGCCACTTCTGTTTTTTTTCTGTGTATGTGGTACTGAGGAATTGAACCCAGGGCTTCATGCATGCTAGGCAAGCACTCTACCGCTAAGCCACCTTCCCAGACAATGAGTTTATTTTTTTAACTTTTTGTATTGGTACCAGGGTTTAAACTCAGGGCTTGGGCACTATCCCTTAACTTCTTTGTGCAAGGCTACCACTCTTCCACTTGTGCAGTACTTATACTTGAGCTCCACTTACAGATAGTAAGATAATCCCAGGTCTTTACAAAAGTAGTACAAGGCTGATATCATCCAGGAGCCATGGTCTGATCTTATTACACATGATACTGCAATGTATGTGGGGGCTTGCGGAAAGGAGGGACAGGAAAACAATGAGCGTTAAATAGTCTTGAACTTTGGATGGAACAGAGGAGCCAGTGGGCACCCAATTAGGCTCTGCTGTGGAATCTCCATCTCAGCACATCGGAACAGTCTCTTCATTTCTCCCATCAGAATGCAGGGGTTTTGTGGTCTGGGCTGAAGTTACAAACCAATAAGACCTCCCAGTTCAAATCTGGAGGCAATATAGGGGAAAGGCCGACAGAACACTGGAACACTACCACTCCCTTGATCATGCATAAGGTGAGCAGGGCAGAAAGGTTTGGATCAACCACCAGGAGCAGTGGATCTTCAAGGAAGAGTCTCTGCAGCCCAGGCCTGGAAGGTCCATGGACAGGGAGGGTGCTGGGAACATTCATCTACTATCTGTCATTCCTGGGAAGCCTATGTTGTGCTTGGCAACAACACCCATCTCCTTGACAAGAGGAGGCGAACTCCAACAATGCCAGCTTTGTTGTCCCCCAAAGAAATTTCCTCATCCCACTCCCTTGCAATAGCCTGGCCCTTTCCCAATGACTTGGCATTTCCTCCAGACCAACAATACTCACTAAAACGCACTAGCCAAGATGGCAAAGGATAATAATCTTCAACGATCTGTTGGCAGAACAGGATGTATATGAATCAACAGTTCGGGAAGGAAGAAATGGAGCTGGGTGAGAGTCATGCGCAGGCAGGATGAGTATACGATGGACTCCACCTGAAACTTTTTTTTTTAAACGTCAGCTGGCTAATTCCAGGCATGCGGGGTTTCCACTTGAGGGTCATCCTCTAGCGGGGGTTTCATGATCCTCTTGGTCTGGTTCTGGTGACTTCAGTAAAATGCTATCTCAGAATGACAGAGACTCTGCGAGCAAAGTGTATTTGTTTAGGGTCTATCAGACTCAGCACTGCCTCCATACTGGAAAGGAAATATGGTCCTACTGGATTTATGTGCTCCTTCAGGAGAGAGGGAGGGGAAGGGAAGGGGGTGGTTAGCAAAGGTAATCTTGCAGCTTCCTGTGTCACTTGAGCATGGAACCTGGTCCAGGTGCTCTTCCTGACCAAGACTCCTATGGCCTAGGCCGGGCTTAACTCCATGAGGGAATGGTCTCTTCTTAGTCCAGGCTCAGTGCTGTGACTTGCTCTGGGCATGCCCCAAGGAAGAGGGGCAAGGAGGTCTGGCACCACAGCCCTAGTGGGCATCTTGTCCACAGTGGTTGTGGGGTAGATCTGCCATGGGGGGCAGAGGCACTGCGAGGCACTGAATCTAGCAGTCTCTAGCTGTAAGTAAACATTGTGCAACTTAAGCCAGGAGTAGTGTTGTATGTTTTGCGTGACCTTGAATCATGCACTGCTTTCCCCTGGTACACGTGCATCTGCCTACTTGACCTTATCTGCATACCGCTCTACCCAGTGAGAAAGAGAAAAAGATCCCCATGCCTTATGCTCTTTCTAGACATACAGCACTTCCAGTTCTGAGCTTCTCTGGGATGTTGTAAGCCCCTGCCTTGCTTCTCTGCAGCAAACGCCACAATTGTTCTCCCCATTCTTTTTTTTTTTTGGGGTCCAGTCGTGGGGCCTGAACTCTGGGCCTGGGCGCTGTCCCTCAGCTCTTCAGCTCAAGGCTAGCGCTCTACCACTTGAGCCACAGCGCCACTTCCAGCTTTTTTTCTTATGTGGTGCTGAGGAATCGAACCCAGGGCCTCAGGTATGCAAGGCAAGCACTCTACCACTGAGCCACCTTCCCAGCCCCTCCCCATTCTTGTCTCTTACTTTCTCCTCTGCCAGCCTCCCATTCTACCCATTTCATGTATTTTTAATTCAAGGTTACAGTAACTTGATCCGCCCCCCTCCCGCCCCCAGTCTTGATCATTACTCTTTTGTCCTTAGCCACAGTCATAGACTTGAAAATGTCTGTTTTATGAGTTGAGGAATTTCGTGTATCTGATGCAATTTGGGCTCAGTGGTTTTCTGAGAATTTCCTTAATGTGGTAAGGGCTTTGGTGTAGCAGATGTTGCCATCTTGAGGCAGTGGAATTTAGGTGAGAGGAGGGTGGTTACTTCTAGTTTGTTGGACAGATTTCAATGACACGTGGTTTTCTTGTTCTGTCCATCAGCTTTGTTCTCCTCCAAGCTTTTATTTCCAGAACTAAATTCTACCCTCCACCACCTAGTCAGTTCGCAGATCTTCCTTGAGGCCCACTTGTATGTGACTTTACAAGTCATTTTTCCAGTACAAATAAAACAAATCATTTGGAGTAATAGCATTTGTCATGAATTTAGAAGCCCATCAATGTTTGAAACACTCATATAAACTGCGTGTGGCGGTAATCCCAGTCACTCAGAACCGAGGCAGGACTGAATGAGCCCAGGTGTTTGGGGCCAGGCTGGGCTGCCCAGGTATATCCCAAACAAAGCCCAATTATAACTGATCAGTGAACTCTTTTTGGATCCAGTCCTACTATTAAATTCTCTAGCTGTATGTATGTTGCAAAGGCAACTCATTAGTTTGTCATGCAATGGTTTTCAAATTATTTGTTGTTAACTCTTCCCTTAGAATTCAAGATTATGAGGCCAAGGACCATTCCTGCATCCTTTATTATCCATCTCTCCACCACTCAGCACATTAAGACCAAAAAAGTTGTCTTAATTCAACTATTAGTGGAGTTAGTGATGACATGTCAAAGCACAGGTTGCTCAGCTTAATGTGGTTTTTATTTTGTTATGCTGGGGTTTTATTGAATTCAGGACTGAACCCAAGGCATAGTACATGGTAGTCAAGTGCTCTACCACTCAAGCCATGGCCCCCTACCTTTTTCAATTTTAATTTTTTTGATGCTGGACCTTGGGCTTGAACTCAGGACCTGGGAGCTGTCCCTGAGCTCTTTTGGCTCTTTATGTGTGGTTACTTGGGAGTCTCACAGACTTTCCAGGCTGGCTTTGAACCATAACCCTCTTATCTCAGCCTCCTGAGTAGGTAGGATTACAGGCCTGGGCCACTGACACCCAGTTGCATTTATTTTTTGGTTGGTCGTGGGGCTTGAACTTAGGGCCTAGCTGCTGTCCTTGAGTTCTTTCACTCAAGGCCAGCACTCTACCACTGTGAGCTCATGGATTTCCCAGCCTAGGCTGGCTTCGAACCACGATCCTTGGATCTCAGCCTCCTGAGTAGCTGCGATTACAGGCTAAATTATGTTGATAGCACTTGAATGTAGGAGTAAATACCCCTTGTGTACAACTTATCTTACGCTACTGCCAAGACTAAGTGCCCTTCAATCAAATAAGAAATTGGAATTAACTGAACTTTCTGAGAATTCCTTTCCTGAACTTGGCTTATGAGAGGAAGAATGAGCACCGGACATGAAATTAATTTATAAATCATTTATTTACAGATTTTTATCTTAAAGTACATTTTAGTTAACAAATCTATTTACACAGGTGTACATGGGAATTCATCCCAGTTATTTTACAGCTCATACTTACAAACCACACCCTTAGTCTCCTGTGCAGAGCTGCACTGGATGTGACTATTGGCTGGAAATGGCCTGCCGGCCAGGCTATTTACACATACACAGTAAACGGGTTTATTTTTCATGTCTGCACAGTACAGTACACACGAGGAGGCTGAGCCTCCCAGGTAATGCTTTGCAATGTGTTTACCAAGAAGGCTTTGCAAAGTCCAGAAGGAAAAGCTATTAAATATAGGTTAATTAAAATGACAGTACCTCCTTTACATCAGTTTACATTTTTCTTCACATTTTTTAAAATACAAAGATATTTTATTGAATTGCTGCACAACCAGTTTAAGATGATTTGTAAACATGTAAATTCCTACAATTTGCATTAAACATCATTGTAGTTTCTACCACTTGCTCTTTGAATTAATATTTTATTCACTAGTATTCTTAAGGTAGTAAAAGGAAGATGTAAGTTTGAATTTCTTGCAGAAAAGTTATGAGTCTCTAATGCTGTGCTACAGAAATTCTTTTGCGAGTACACACTTTATTCAAGTATTGCAAAAAGCTAAGGCCACTTTTTTTTCAAGACAAGAAAGTGAACAAAATTGTTTTTATCAATAGGCCACAACACTCTTTATGAGCAATAAAATCTCTTGAAAGATAATTTCTCAGAGACCTGTAGTCACAGAAGGAATTTTCTTTTCTTTTAGGTAAAAGAAAAACAAATTACCTTCCTTATTAACTACTTTTGAGCTCTTCCCACTTTTCCCTACAGTAAAAATTCCTGTTTAGACCTGAAAAGGGAATCTATACCCTGTACTTATTTAACCCAGAGTTAACTGCCCTGGATAGCACAAATTATTTTGGACTCAGAAGTAAATCTGAAGCCTACAAGTTGGTTTACGACTAAATTCTGATAGTGCTATTCTAAAAGATATTACTGCTGATGTAAAGACCTTTTTTCTTAGAGGATTATGAAGAAAGACTGAAAGAGGATGGGTTTAGGGAAAAAGGGAGTAAAGATTAGAAAGAGGGAATATTTAGGTTCTTGGTTAAGAGGCAGAGTTTGATTCAAAAGATCCCAATAGGGAATGAGTGGTTAGGTTTCAGTATTTATCATTCCTACTCCTCACTAGAAATCCATCTCAATTAGATCCAAATACTTAAAATATTAAGAAACCTGTTAGATACAATACCGGTTTTTGTTTTTGTTTTCACTACCAAACTATGGATAACAATTTCTGGTGAAGAATAAAATTAATCCATTCCTGCCTCTCAATGGAACCCAGGATGCTCGAATGATAAAGACAGCTGTAATAGGCTAGGGCTGCTGCCACCACATTTCTAGCAGCAAGTCTTACCAGATTGCTGATTCCACACCTATCAGTATATTTTCCTTTTCTGGAATCATAATGTTATATAAACAGTAAAGATAAACTATCTTATTAAAAACTGATTTTAGTTCCAAACAATGAAGATGTAGAAAAACAACCTATATTCCTATTATACTATTTTGATATTCATTTATAAAAAATTTATAGCAGCTGTAAAGTTTCAGAATCATAAGGACAATGTGATCCTACAAACAGCCAAAGGATGTAGACAACATATTTTCTGTCTTTCAAATATGAACTGAAAAGAAACATCTTTGCTTTTCCTTGGCCACATGAAAAGAATATTTCCACACTACTAGTTAATAACCCCAAGAAACCTTTGCTTCTTCTAGTCAACTTGCTCATTATGGCTACAAGACTATAGCTCAACATCAATGGCTCGGAAGAGATGCTGGTAACACATCAATCTGAGCATTTCCCGAGACTCAATCACAACATTTCAGTGCTTTCCTTATTTGTCAAGAGCTATTCACACCAGTCATTGTGCAAAATGCAAATAGTCCAATGATTATTTCAGTAAGTTTCTTATAATGACAGGATGAAGCTGTAAAGAATGGAAGTGTGCATAGTGAGACATTTCAGACGCAAAGGCAAGTTTGGAAGGAAGATGCAGAAATGGACAAATGTGCACAATTAAAGATTTTACCATCTTTGGGGTTTTTCTAACATTTTGAAGCTATAACATTCCAGAACATTTATAAGTATGAATCCAGTGGATGTTTTATATCATGCTTCTAATCAAGACCTTCAAGATTAAGGCATTTACATTCACGCCTAAGATTATCCACATTCTTCTGGATTACTTGAAGAGGGACTGGACTGGGAGGAGAAGCCAGTCAGGAAGGCAGGTACTGAGGTCCACGAGGGCATCTGCTGTGCTCTAATGTAGCAGCTGGATTCTAAAGATTTTTTTCAGATACAGGTAAGAGTTGTGAGAAGCAATGCTGCAGAGAGGCGGGAGTACACTTTATCGTGTCTTTCTATCATTTCCTCCTGCTTTTGCGACTGCAGGTCATGCTGGAAACTCATGTTCTTTCACTCACTGAATTGAACTGACTTCTTTGATGTGTATGGGTTGGTTAAAACCACTGTTTTCCTGTGCAAAGACTAGGAACCATAGAAGCTTCAAGACGGAGGTTTAACTATTACAAGAACTTTTCACTTCTGAACAGGGACACACATTTTCAATTTAATAATTTACCTGAAAATAAATTAAAAAATGTTCCAAGCACAAAACAAGCACACAAACTCTAGACAGTGTCTTTTTTGTCTTTGGTGCACACACTCATTTCCTAAATCATTCAAGTAACAGCATCTCTGACTTCTTGGGGAGAAATGGGAGTTGAAGGTTTGAAGGCCAAAATGAATGATTTCCACTTTTGCCATGCCTGGATGCCTGAGATGGTCCTGAGTATCTGTGATTCTGAGAGCAGCTGGTAGAGGTTCAGGACGAGTAAGAAAAGAGCAGGGGTGAGAATGGGGAGAGGAGGCAGCCCTGCAGCAGTCCTGGAGCCTAAACCTCAGTGCGGGCATTCTCTGATCTCATGCCCAGAGAGAAAACTGAACACAGTGCCAAGAGTCACAGTTCTTTACATTCTGCTCAGAAACAAGGCTACTTGATGGCCCATTTGGTGCTGCTTAACTGTGATAATAAAGAAAATGGGCTTCCAAAAGAAATGAGCTAAACTCTGGAACAGGAAATAGGCAGAGAAATCTTGAATTTGCCTAGTTTAGAAGTAGTTAGGGTTTAATACTGTTTAGAGACTATACTACCCATTTATGACTTTGTGGTAGAGACCATGAATACATTTCAAACAGTTAATGATGAATTTATCGATATACCCTCTCCTGACTTCATGCTCGAGGAAACAATACCCTTGTCTATGCTCAAAGGTAAGTCTGGTAATCCCAGCCCTCACCTGAGATCTAGTAGCATGGTAACATGAGGTTTAGGATGAACATCAGGAGTGTTACCCTGCCCACTGAGAACACCCAACAATCCAGTGGTCACTCTGTAAAGACAAGGTTGAAATACTGCATTGTCCCATGAATTCCACACAAGCAGTCCATAAGAACAGGTACAAAGTCCAGAAGTACTCTTGCTATCATGGAGATGGGGTGTGTATCAGAAGGCAGAAAGGCCCAGGACTCATATTAGCACTCAGTGTTCGGTTTATTTGCAAGATGTCACACAAGTAGCATTCTCCCCTGTTTTTCACTGATCTGATTCAGAGTATCAATAGTGTCTTTGATCAAGTTCTCAAAGATCCCATCAGCCAGCTGCATCTTCACACACAACTCGTCCTCATCATAGTTCACCCACTGTGCCTCCTCCTCATGGAGCTCCTGTACCTAGAATTTAGAAGGCAAGAAGGTTAGACAATGCTCTCACACGAGAGCTAGAAAATTAATTCAAATTTGCTGACTTTGTAGTCCTACCATGGGATATGGCCCAAGAAGGAAAGTCTTTTAAAGTTGCAAAGTGTTTGGAGAAGCCCAATTGCTGAAGGAAATAAAAATAGCTGCAAAACTGTATTTCAATGTGAGGATAGTCCAGTATTTTATAGATATTAAGGATTTTAGGTATGTTGTCTGTGACAACAAAAAGACATAACACCTTTTATGTTGTGTATAATAACAAATATATATACACATATAAACCACAAAATATTAAATACGTGGATTTACACTTATAAAATGCACATATCCAAAGACAAAATTGGATACGATTCTGGAGTATTATAAACAAGTAAGAAAACAAAAACACTGGGAGTGGTGGCCTAGGTCTACAATACTGTCACTTCTGAGGCTGAGGCAGTAAGAATGTAAGTTGGAAGCCAGTCAGGCTCATATGATTTTACTTTTTACTTTTACTATAAGAAAGCTCAAAAAAGAAAAGGAAAAAAGAAAAGAAAAGAAAAAAGTTCAAAGCCTGGGCTGGAGGTGAGGCTCAGCAGTATGGTGCCAGGCTAGTAAGTAAAAAGGTCTTGTGCTCATAGTTCAAAACCTCCTTGCTTCAATAACAGACAACTCATTCTCTGCATATCTACCTCTATTTTCTTTGTCTTGTCTTTAGAGTCTGTTATACATATATCCTTATATGTTATGTGTAGAAGGCATAGCAACTAATTCAATGCAATTTAAAGTTCAGGCTAATGGTAACTTTTTCTCAAATAGGGTAGTAGGCTGGTAGAAATGTAGCAAATAGAATGTGGCCTTTAGTTCAACAGAAGATGCCAGGGTCTTTTCCCTATCTTTATCAATAAGATGAGTAAACAGAGACCAGCCAGACAGATTTGTACCTGTCTGATTCAAGGACAGCGACCAACCCAGAAGTTTCTGCCTGAATACTCAGCAGCTTTTCTCTGTTCTCTCATTGTTTTGTTACAGCAAAACATTTTTTCATTTTAATAGTTATACCAAACTATACTCTCTATGCATCCTTCTTCTGCTAGGCTGTGAGGGCCTACAGCATTATTTATTAGTAGTTACCCAGTGACTGGGAGAGTGCAAGTAGAAGTCAGTATATAAATACCTAGAATATGAGTGAATTCTGAAAGGATGTTGGCTCTGTCCAGTTCATGGTTTTTAACAATCAGCTAAAAAGAGACAGTTGTATCTATTTTAGAGATGATACAAAAAACTAGAAATATAACGACTGTTTATAAACAAAGAACTAAAAAAATGTGGTGTTATCTTGGAACGATGGGCCAAATTCGGCAAGATGAAGAATAAAATAAGGTTTCATGATAGGGCTTAAACTCCGCGGCGCCCCCCACCCCCACCCCCCTGTCCCAATGAAAAGGTGTGATTCTGGTCTTAAGGCTTCCCTAAATTCCTGCGACTACTATAAGTATGATATACTAAAAAGAAACAAAAGAAATGTGATCATAAACTGCACCAGTCAAAGCATATTATGATTTTATATATCTATATCTATATATATATATGACTGAACTAAATATATGAAATTAAATGTTCAGTTCTGAGCACTGTATTTAGAGGGACAAAGAGATTGAGTTGATGTTGAAGAGAGTCAAAACCACATCAGATATGAGGAGATAATGTCAGATGAAATGTAGTTGGCTTTAAAAGGACATAGGGAAGAATTAAAATTGTTATGCTACTCCCCAGAGTTGTGAAAGCACACTGTAATCAATTATAGTTTTAGAACACATACAACATATATACATACATCAGCAGCACATCAATGTCCAAACAATACATTATCCAAAATTCAAATTAAGAAAACCATCCCATTATACTTGTTGTATGCCAAATACTTTAAATTTAACCGAAGAGATGAAAGGCTTATACATGGAAAACTATAAAGCACTTATAAAGAAACATTAAAGAAAACATGAATAAATGGAAAGATATTTAATGTTCAAAGACTGGAAGAATTAATATTGTGAAAATGTCCATAGTGTGTAAAAGAATCCACAGATTCAGTGTCATAACTTTAAAAGAAGTCATTTTTCCCCACATAAATAGAAGCAATGATTCTTACATTCTTATAAGACCTCAAATAGCCAAGAGTCTTGAGCACAAAAAACCCCAAACAAAAAACAGACATGGAGCATTGTATTACCTGACTTTAAAATATAAAGCAATAAAACAACTGCAATAAAAATAGCATGGTACTAGAATAAAAACAGACACAATGACCAGTGGAATAGAATAGAAAACCCAGAAATACATAATTATGGGCAATGGGTTCTTTCCTTCCTTCCCTCCCTCCTTTTCTTCCCTCTCCCTCCCTCCTTCCCTCCCTCCCTTCCTTCCTTTTCTGTTTTCAGGTTCTGGGAACTGACGGGCAACTGTTTTTTGACAAAACTACCAAGAACACACATGGGAAAGGATATATCATCTCTTCAATTAATTGTTTTGGCCAATGGAATTCTATGCTTCCATTAGAAAGAATGACATTGCCCCATTTGTAATGAAATGGAAAGACTTGGGAAAAAATTTAATAAGCAAAGTAAGCTAGACCCCAAGAAACACAGGTTGCATGGACGCTCTCCTTTGTAAAAACTCGAATATGTCTAGCAGAGGATCATAATAGCTCAATAGCTATGTGCATATGACCATATAAAGTGATGCTTATGAATTGAACTCCAAGAAATGGAAACAAGAGGTTTTGTTTAGCATACTGTTTGCAGATATTTCTTTTTTCTTTCCCCCGACCTTTGGTTTATTCCCTGTGGTCACTGTTTTTGACTTCTTACCCCTTCTATAAGATTATCTGATTTGGGGAAGGGAAGGGGAATCACAGAAACGGGAAGGGTAAACCAATGCAACAATGATACTCATTAGACACTATGTTGGAAATAAATATTACAACTTGGGGAGGAGGAAATGGGAGAAAATGAGGGAAGGGATGACACTGTTCAAAAAGAAACGTACTCATTACCTTACTTATGTAACTGTAACCCTTCTATACATCACTTACAATAAAAACAAACAAAGAGTTTGGGTAAAATTGGTTGTTTACATGCAAAAAAATGAAACTGGAGCCTTATGTCATGCTCTATATGAAAATAAACTAAAAATGGATTAAAGATTTAAATATAATCTGAAACTACTAGAAGAAAATTGAGCTGAGAAAAAACTCCATGACATAGGTCTGGCAAAGATTTTTTGGATATGACTCCAAAATACAAAGCAAAAATAAACAAATGGGATTGCAGCAAACTAAAAACTGCACAGCAAAGGGAATGATTAAGAAAACAGAGAGGAAACACAGGCTGGGAGACAAAATATTTTCCAATCAAAAAGGATCCTGTTTTGACATTAAACTACAGTCTGATTTTAGACAATACAATTAAAATAGTTTTGTAGTATACACTAACCAGGATATGATCTACGCGGTCCCTTTTCTTTCTTCCAAATTTCATCATTTTCTGCCAATCTGTTTTGTGGTTTGGCTCCTTTCTAAGACTGAACAATTTGAGTACTTCAGTTGCAATGAAGTTCTGTTGAAATAATAAGAATGAATACACAAACTTCCTGAGACTTACATGTTTACAATGCAATAAACAGATTTATGCTAGCAATAAAATATTTACATGCACATTAAAATTTGATAAAAGATCATAGAAATTTCATGCACTTTGTTTTATTTAGCAATTTGAGAGGAAAAGCATCCCAAGTGCTCAATTATTTTATTTACTTACAGAATTTTTGTTTTCATACACATTAAAAAAAAGTAAAACCCCTGGGGCTGGGAAGGTGGCTCAGTGGCAGAGTGCTTGCCTTGCATGCATGAGTCCCTGGGTTCAATTCCTCAGCACCACATAAGCAGAAAAAGCCAGAAGTGGGGCTGTGGCTCTAGTGGTACAGCACTAGCCTTGAACACAGTGCCAAGGCCCAGAGTTCAAGCCCCATAACTAACCGACCAAAAATAAAAGAAGTAAAACCCATTAACAAATCTGAAAAGGAAAATCACTTTTAGAGTTCTCTATATTGAAGAATTTATATCAGCTAACCTTAAGCTGGCAAAACTACTAAAGAAAACATAAACCTCTGAACCAGAAAAATCCCATGTCATACAATCCCATTCAATTCCATGTCATGTGAGAAATGTATATTCCTTTGTGTAGGAGAATTTATTTTGAAATATCAAGACCTGAATATGTTATATTAAAAAATTAATGAAAATTTCAGAATGAGAAACATTGTAAGCTATCACCCTTAAAGGCAGTCTGAGTACTGCTGTATTTTAAGTATCTAGTATTTTATTCATTACTAATACAACTTGTTTTGTTACTCTTAAAGGTACTTCCATTAAGAAAACAATGTTCGGTTGGGAAGGTGGCTCAGTGGTAGAGTGCTTGCCTTGCTGCATGAAGCCCTGGGTTTGATTCTTCTGTACCACATAAACAAAAAAAGCTGGAAGTGGCGCTGTGGCTCAAGTGGTAGAGCACTAGCCTTGAGCAAATGAAGATAATGGACAGTGCCCAGACCTTGAATTCAAGTCCCAGGACTGGCCAAAAAAAAAAAAAGAAAGAAAGAAAAAGAAAACGTTCTTGGCCAAATGTTGGTGGCTCCTCTAGACATCAGGAGGATCACTCTGAGACCAGCCTGGGGACAAAGTTCCTGAGACCTCATCTCAACCAACAATGGGATGCAGTAATGTGTGCCTGTCATCCCAGCTACATAAAAGGGTAAGAACAGGAAGATCATGGTTCCAGGCCAGCCTAGGCAAAAAGTTTTTGAGGACACTGTCAACAGAAAACTCTGGGTATGGTGGCACACACTAGTGGTAATTGTAAGAAGACTGCAGTCCTGGAAGTCCTCAACCAAAAGTGAGAACCTATCTCAAAACAACCAGAGCAAAAAGAGTTGGAGGCTGGCTTAAGAAACAGAGGACCTGCTTAGCAAGAACAAAGCCCTGAGTTCAAGTCCCAGTATCACCAAAAGCAATCAGACAAATAAAACAATACAAGACAACCAGTGTTCTCAGTGGAGACATTTATGAATCAGAATCAACTGAGAAGATTCTCAAGCTACCATTGTGTTTCAGATTCTACCACTCCTGGTCTATAGAAGGCACACAACTGCATTCAAAGACTGTGGAGGGATGGAAGGAACAGAATATGCAGGTGTTTTCAAAATAAACTTTTTTTTTTTTTTCGGGTCCGGTCGTGGGGCCTGAACTCTGGGCCTGGGCGCTGTCCCTCAGCTCTTCAGCTCAAGGCTAGCGCTCTACCACTTTGAGCCACAGCGCCACTTCCGGCTTTTCTCTTTTTGCTTATGTGGTGCTGAGGAATCGAACCCAGGGCCTCATGCATGCAAGGCAAACGCTCTACCACTGAGCCACCTTCCCAGCCCCCAAATAAACTTTTTTAAACCAGAGACTAGCAAACATTTTTGTAGAGGATCAGATTATAAATATTTCAGGTTTTGTGGGTCAACTGGTCATTGTTGTAACTATTCTACTTTAGTAGCAGGAGAGCAACCATAGATAATACATTAATAAGTGGGTATGGCTGTGGTCTAACAAAATATTATTTATAAAAAATATGATGAATTGGATTTGGCCAATGGGCCATAGCTGGCCAATCCCCGAGGGTAAGCACATATATGTCATAACTAACTACTGGTGTTGTCAGCATAATTTTAAAAAAGCTTTCTATGGTCAAATAACTTCTGGAAATGTCTAAAACTTTGCTTTCCAAGACTAGTCATGAGCCAGCTGCAGTAGCTCATTATGTTATTCCAGCTACTCAGGAGACAAGGACTGGAAGGGTCAAAGTTCCGGGTCAACTCAACAAGTAAGCTGGCTCTGGTGGTGAATACCTATAATACTAACTACCACACAGGTATAAACAGGAGGATTACAGCCTCTAGCTAGACCTGAGAAAAATTAGAGGCCTTATTTGGAAAATAACTAAAGTAAAAAAGATAGGATAAGGCTCAAGTGGTAGAATGCTTGCCAGCTTGTTCAGGGCCCTGGATTCAAAACCTAGTAGGACTGAAGGGAGGGGGGAGAGGAAGAATGGCTCTGGGAGCAGCTAATAGGCTTAAAAGCTTGTTACAAATGAAGAATTCATCCAAGACCTACAGAGGAAGCATCTTAATTTTAACAAGATCTCCATAAAGGGGATGGGAAGTTGGCTTAGTGGTAGAGCGCTTGCCTTGCATGCCTGAGGCCCTGGGTTCGATTCCTCAGCACCACATAAGCAAAAAGAAAAAAAAGCTGGAAGTGGCACTGTGGCTCAAGTGGTAGAGCGCTAGCCTTGAGCTGAAGAGCTGAGGGACAGCGCTCAGGCCCAGAGTTCAGGCCCCATGACCGGACCCCCCCCCCCCAAAAAAAACAAAAAAAAGATCTCCATAAAATTTATATGCAAATCGAAGTTTGAGAAAGCATTGCTTTGGAAATAAAATTTATAGCTGGGTGTGGTGGTTCATGCCTATAATTCAAGCATTCTGGAGGCAAGGCTAAAGGAGGCCAGCTTATACTACATAGTAAGAGCTGTAAATAAACCAACCAACAAACTTGCTGTGTTTAGGCAATATGAATAAGCAGACAGACTACCATGAACGTGACTTCAAGCTGTGCAATGCTTGCAGTTTCTAGGCTTTTAATCTTTTCAAAATCTTGACAAAATATTTTCATATTCGTATTTACAATCCTATATATTTTTATAAATATAATATGTATGTATATATTTATATTTTTATGCATATATAGGTACATATTTTCAGTTTTTTGTCAGTCATGGGGCTTGAACTCAGTGCTGGGTACTGACTGTCCCTGAGTTCTTTTTTTTTGGGGGGGGGGAGGGGTCTGGTCGTGGGGCCTGAACTCTGGGCCTGGGTGCTGTCCCTCAGCTCTTCAGCTCAGGGCTAGCACTCTACCACTTGAGCCACAGTGCCACTTCCGGCTTTTTTCTTTTTGTTTATGTGGTGCTGAGGAATCGAACCCAGGGCCTTGAGCATGCAAGGCAAGCGCTCTACCACTGAGCCACCTTCCCAGCCCCCCTGAGTTCTTTTTGTTCAAGGCTAGTGCTCTACCACTTTGAGCCTCAGTTCTACTTCCAGTTTTGTGGTGTTTCATTGGAGATAAAGAGTCTCACAGACTTTCTTGTTCATGCTAGATTTGAACCACCATCCTCAGATCTCTCCTCCTGAGTAGCAAGGATTACAAATGTGAGCCACTAGCACCCAAGCCGTGTGTGTGTGTGTGTGTGTGTGTGTGTGTGTGTGTGTGTGTGTGTGTGTGTGTGTGTGTGTGTGTGTGTGTGTGTGTGTGTGTGTGTGTGTCACATTACCAATATGAAATTTCCAAAGTTAAAGATAGAAAATAACACTGTGTCCAGAGCTAGCATGCTAAAAAGACATGTGCAACATGTTTCATGTGTACTTGTAGAATATTATACCTGTCTCTGAGTTAAAACATAACAAAACCTCACCTAAAACACATTAAGCTGCAATAATTTATCATTTTTTTGTGTGTGCCAGTCTTGGGGCTTGAACTCAAGGGTTTGGGCCCTGTCTCTGAACTTTTATGCTTAAGACTAGCATGATCTACCACAACTCCACTTCCAGCTTTTTGTTAGTTAACTGGAGATAGAAGTCTTACCCAGGCTGGCTGAATAGCTAGGATTACAAGTGTGAACCACTAGCGTTCAGCTGCAATAAGTTATCTTGCTGAGTATTTTGTTGTTTTCCTTAAATACCATATACATGATAGCTAGACATGAGTGTGAAGTGTACATAAACTTGAGATTCAGAGTTACCTTTCACTTCATCTCTCTATTGTTCATGTGATCAATATATCAAGTACATATTTACTGAACACCCACTATGGGACAGCCTCTGAGACCATAAAGGTGAATAATACAGAAGAGTACTTGCTTTTATGACATTTTTAGGTAGGTGGAAATGAACCGGAAGTTAAAAAAATGATTGAAGATTTGCAACTTACCTTGATTTCATCAAGGTTATTTGGATTTTTCACCCGTCGGAAGTAACTAGAGTTTATTCTACATGGCTTCATCCAGATAGGTTGATTCAAATTGGGGTCCTCAGCAAATATTTCCTCAAAAATCTCTTTTGTTAAATCAAAAACCGCCTTGATAAAAAAATAAAATGGTTGAGAATCCAAATTTCAGAAAATGGGCAAGCAGCTTACCAGGTAAAATCATCCTTTTATGTTACATACCTGTCTGTAGACTCTTTTACTAGTGCTTTCTATATCGAGACCTTTACTGGCACAGCCAAGCAGTTTTGTAGGAATACTGATGCTATGAAGGTCACGGCCTAATTCTTTCCATTTCCAAAGTTCTTCTGCTGCATTATGAACAAGAATTTCTACTTCCTCTGAAGTATGTGGGACTGCCAATAATGTCTCAGTTGGCTTTTGGGGTGCTCTTTTAGGTTCTGCCATGAGAGGTACAATTGTTTCTTCAGCTTTATTTTTCTGAATCCGGTGAGAAGAACTCAACCCAAAATCTTCCTCAAACCAATCTTGATCATCTCCTAATGTGTTCAGGAACTCCCGGCTGATCTCTAGTTCAGCAAGTCTTTTAGCAAGCTCTTCCTGCCCACTGGCACCAAACACTGGGCTTTCCTATAGAAATAAAACCATTCAAATGGGGCTATTTAGTGATCACTCATTACTCAACAGTTTTTTGTTGTTGTTGTTGTTTAAGAAAAAGTATAGGTATTTATATATTTACCTATAAATAAGCAAAATTAAAACAATATGTGGGTGATAATAAGAAAAACTTATCCTGTTCTCACTATTCTGCTTACCAGAATAGGCCTATCATTCAATTTTTATAATAAAATGTTTATTGATTAGTTTTTTTCATTATTTTGTATCATCACTCCATTTTAGAATTGTCTCTGGGAAATGAAAGTTCTCACCTTTGGTGGTTAGCTGGCTCAAGTTACTCAAAATCATTACTTTGCTCAACTGTCTATGGGTAACCTAAGTAAGTTGATGGTCTGAGAATATGTCATAGTGGATATACTTCAGTTTTATCAGAACATCACAACTGGTAATCTCTTTAGGGCAGCTATGACTGGGCAGATAAATGAACAATTAAGTTCACAGGCAAAAAAGAACTAGTTTGAGAATCACTGGGAACTTCCACAGAATGAATTTTTCAGTGAATCTAGAAAGGGGTCAAATCTGTGAACAGCAGACAAGGGTGTCAACCAGTCACTTAAAAGTTTCAGTTCCCATAAACTTGACAAGTGTTTATGACAACCTTACAGTGGCTACTCATGACATAACAGAGAACAATTACACTTAACACAGAAATATAGCTACAAGGTCTATAAAACCTAGCATACTGATCTTACCTAGTAACACATACATACACACTACCTATCTACCTACCTACCTACCTACCTACCTACCTACCTACCTACCTACCAGGAGTCATAGAACTAAAACGTGAAGGTAAGGTAAATCCTTTGTTTTCTAGATGAAATACTTACAGGTCTCGTACACATATCTGGAGAGGAAATCTCTTCTTTTTCATCTTCTAATTCAGACCTTAAAAAGCAACTTGGAATACTGGATGATTGTTCCTCAAGATTTTGAGATGGGTCCTGGGGTAGTACTTTGTTTTGATCATCGTCAAGGAACTCCTGATTGCTAAGTTGGATTTTCTCATTCCTAGTTTTCTTGATTTGTTGTAGTTGACTAACTGTATCCTTCACAAAGACTTTTAGTAAACAGTCTGTCAGTAAGCTGACTGTTTCTGTTTGTTGCTTTGACTTTTTTTCCTCACTCAGTGATGACCTCAGTTGGGATTCTAGTTGTTCTTTTTCTCTTGTTAAAAGATCCAGAAGTGGGGTAGAAGGCTTTTCCAAAACTTCAGAATACAGATTTTCTTCTTCTTTTTCTGTAAGTTGCTGTGGTTTTATCAATTCTTCAGAAAAGGTATTGTCTAAAGTATCATCTTCTGCAGCAATGGAGACCTTTTCTATGGCACTAGAAACAAGGTCTTTGTTTTCTTTTAAAGAACTCAGTGAATCTGCTGAGGATTGTTTGTGAACATGGGCTTCAATGATTCCAGAAATGTCCCGCACATTGTCCGTTTCTATTTTAAGGCTTCTATCTCTGTCCACTGAGGCTTCTCCATCATACATACCAGGTAGAGATTTCTCACAAAAATACTCAACTGCATCTTTTTCACTATCCTTTAGAATTTCAGCATATTTTTGTTCTTCATTATAAAAGTGATATTGTTCTTCTGAATAAGAATCTTCATCTTCATTTATTTCTATATACTCATCAAAATTTTCAGCAATTCGAGATATTTTTTGAGGAGGAGCAAAAATACCATGCTTCTCTTTACACACAAAATACACAATGCCATCATATGTTCCATTGTTATTTCCTTCAGGTTTATCTAACTCCACTCCAGCCCAAAATCCTTTAGCAAAACTAGTTTCACCTTTGAATCGAAGAGTTCCTGGCTGAACATTGCCAATCAATACCCTATCACCAATGTGGAAATCAAGTAACTCATCTGCCACATGAACTGCAGCCAAGGAAAGAGATGCAGTAACTCCCTGTTCATGTTCCACGTCGCTGCGCTTCTTATTTTTCATCAGCTCAGTAGGAGACTTGAGTTCCAACAGCCTTTCAGAATGGACATTGCTGTGAATGGAAAGGCTCTTCTCACTTAAGCACTCACTGATTTCATCATCACTACCAAACCCAGTGGCTCTGCTTCTAGAGCTCCTACTTGACCCTGACTTATCTCTGCAAGTCTGAGAGTCCTTCCTAAGAGATAACAAAGCTGACACTGCAGGATCATCTTTATACAATTCAGCTGAAATTTCTTTCTTGAAAGAAGACACTTCAAAATCTTCAGAGTCTGACAATGCTTTAGGAACAAAGAGATGTTCTGACAAGGATGAGTTCCTTTCCTTTTCATTCTTTTGTTCAGGAGTGTCTTTTCCTGACTGGTTGTCTTGACTATGATCCTTATCTTTATCTGACTGTCTATCTTTCAACATTTCTTCTTTCCTAACCAACTCATTTGGACCATTTACAGAATCTGAGAGATCTTTTCTGGAAAGAATTTTAGAAGAGTCTCCTGGTTTCATATCAAGCTTTAGTAGGACATCAGATTTCCCAGAATGTTTAGAATAGGTATCTTCAATTTCACTCTTCTCCAATTTTGTATATTCTTCTTGAATGTCTGATTTTTGAGCAGATTCTTCAACTGTAGCATCTGACATACCAAGAATTCTACTAGGGACACTTAATTCCTTGTGGAAAGGATGAGAAGGTGCATTTTCTAGAGAATCTCCAGATTCTGCTCGGGGACTCCTTGATGATGTATGAACTGAATATGAAGTCTGCAAATGTTCCTCTGTTAAATTGTCCAACTCAATCATTCTCTTTGCGTATGCAGACAAAGACTTTTCTGATACTGCTCTGTCAGAACCTGACAATGAAACATCAAAGAAATAAAAAAATAACCCTATCAAAATTATTTAATCACAATCTTTCAATTCTAGGAGTCAAATTTCAATGAAGGCGAAACCACAGTGAAGATAAATATGACTATTTGGATACCATGTATTAAGTTTTTTCTTTTAAGAAAGTATACTGTACTGATAAAAACAGAACATTAAAAAATTTAACCTTTGGAATAATTTCTTAAGTGTTGTCTTTATTGTAAAGCGAATAAAAATGGAGTTGTTTATGGTCCCATTTTTTGTATGATCATTCATAAGTCATGGAAAAACAGAATTGCATGAAGAATTTTTAAATATATTCTTCAAACAGAAACTCAAGAGAGAGGGACCAAAATTTTTCTACTTATTTTTTTAAATGAGTAAATTTTTCTGGAGATTTCAGCTAATTCTGGAGTGTAAGAAGAAATAACTCATTAACTATTTCTGCAAGTCTAACACTTTAAAAGCTGAGACTGCAAATTAGGAAGCATAATATAATGCACTGCTAAATCAAGAATTAAGTTTTGAATTATAATCTCTAAGTAGGCTTTTGTGTTTCAGTTTTATTTGCTCACTGAATTACATCTTACTTTTAATAATTCCTATTTCTGAATTTAATAAAAAGTACATATAATCTTGTATCATATAATTAGATACAAAACCTAGCTAAGGAAGAATTTAGAGATACACTAAGCCATTTAGTTTTTATCATAAATTTAGAACAATAAAGACATAAAAAAAAAGGAACTGGGTTGAGTACTATAACTTGAGAGTCTGAGATGGGAAAATCATCTGAATCCAGGGATCTGAGACCAGACTGGGCAACATAATAAGACCCCATCAAAGAAATAAAGTAAAACAAACATGACTTGAAATGTTAACTAAGAGATTTATTTTTCCAATTAAAAAGTTTTTGAAGTAAAATTCTGTAGGACTCATCCAAATCTTCAAACTATGTAAATACAACTTAATTTTTTCCTAATTACATACCAACATGTTCAGCAATAGATTCTAAGGATCCTCTAGAGCGTTCTGATTCAGTTAGGGACTTCCAGTTTTTTACTGTTTCAGATCTGAAGTGGAAAAATTGGGCAGAAATAAGTACATTGTTGATACAACAATAAATGGCAACAAAAAAAGACATTTTTAGATAACTACATCTTCTTCCACACAGAAGGTATTTAAACTGTTAGCAGTTTCATCAGGTCCATTTCCAGCCTTCACCATTTTTTGTTTAGGTGATCTTTCTTCTTCTTCCTCTTCTTTTTTTAAAATTTTGGTCGGTGGTGGGGCTTGAACTCTAGGCCTGGGCGCTGTCCCTCAGCTCTTCAGCTCAAGGCTAGCACTCTACCACTTAAGCCACAGCACCACTTGCAGCTTTTTCTTCTTATGTGGTACTGAAGAATCGAACGCAGGGCCTCATGTATGGAAGGCAAGCATTATTATCACTGAGCTACCTTCCCAGCCCCCTTCCTCTTCTTTTAAAAAAATTTTTTTTTTGGTGTCAGTTCTGGGGCTTCAATCAAGGCCTTGGCACTGTCCCTAGCTTTTTTGTTCAAGGCTCTGCCACTTGAGCCACAGCTCCACTTCCAACTTTTGGTGGTTAACTGGAGATACAATTGGCTATCTATTAATCTATATTCACAGCCATCATAACTATAACTACTTTTCCTCCTGTCTACAGTGAGTAAAAGGTGCGCCTGTCACTTGTTCATAGTAATTGCTCAAAAGTCTCATGAATGGTACGCACACGTGCTTGGTCCTGGGGCTTGAATTCAGGGCCTAGATACTGTCCCTGAGCTTCTTTAGCTCAAGGCTAGTGCTCTACTTCTTAAGCCACAGCGCTACTTCTAGCTTTTTGGTGCTTAATTGATTGGTTAAAAACCTCATAGATTTTCTTGCTCCAGCTGGCTTCAAACCTCAATCCTCAGGTCTTAGCCTCCTGAGTAGGTAGGATCTTAGGCATGAGCCACCAGCACCTGGTATCTTTTCTACAATCTTAAACCTTCTATGTAGATTGATTATTCATTGCTTAGCTTAACCTTCAAAAACACAAACCTCAAAAATTTCCCTCTCCCTTTATCCATCTATTCATTCTTCCTTCCTTCCTTCCTTCCCACACATATGCACACACACATCTACCCAGTATTTCTAACCCTTGAACTTTCCTGGACAACTCTATTCAAAGATGACATATGTGCTTTTGGTTTAATTGGTTCTTGACCTAATCATCTACCCAGAAGAAATCTGTAAGTCATTCCAGATTTCTCTGCCTTCCAATCTAGCACTTTATAACTAGATAAGACTATTTTTTAAAATATTCCTAAAATGTACCTTCTATTTTCTACTTTTATTGCTGCAGCCTATTTGAAACCTGACTTATACCACTTTTCTTTTGGCTTCTCAGCTTACTCTTTTTAATCTTTCCTCCAAATTATGGTGAGAAACACATAAACACAACCCTGTCACTCTTGGGTTAAAATATTTTCCTCTCCCCCTTTTCTCTTTCCCGCCTTCCTTCCCTCTCTTCTTTCCCTTCCTTTCTTCTTCTCTTTTCTCTCTCTCTCTCTCTCTCTTTTTGTGCTAAGTATTCAGCCCAGGGTTTCCTGAAAGCTAAGCACTCATTCCTGTCAGAGCACTATCCCCAGCCTCTATTTAAAATTTTTCAATAGCTAAAACAAAAAACAAAAAAGCTGAGTGCTGGCTGTAATCCTATCTACTCAGGAAGCTCAGATATGAGGATTGAGGTTCAAAGCCAGCCCAGACAATAAAGTCCATGAGCCTCTTATCTTCTATTAACCACCAGGAAACCAGAAGTGGCTCTGTGGCTCAAGTGGAAGAGTGCTAGCCTTGAGCTAAAGAGCTCAGGGACAGTGCGCCCAGGCCCAGAATTCAAGTCCCACAACAAACACCACACACACACACACACACACACACACACACACACACACACACACACACACACAACCATAAAACCATTGAATCCTACACTATGCAGAAGTTAAAACAAAAACAGTGTATACTCTATGATGAAAAAGTTTATAGGTAACAAAAATACCAACAAAATGTAAGAAAAAAAGCAGGAAATACAACTAATTGTTGATATTTGGTATTTTGGGAATAGTTTGGTATGATACCACTTAAACTTTTTTCAAAAAATTGCTTTCCTAGATGTATTATTTACTTATTTATTTTTGGTTGGTTGTGGGTCTTGAACTCTGGGCCTGGGCACTGTCTCTCAGCTTCCTCAAGGCGAGTGCCACTTCCAGTTTTCTGGTAGTTAATTGGAGATAAGAGTCTCACAGACTTTCTTGCCCCAGCTGGCTTTGAACTGCAATCCTCAGATCTCAGCCTCCTAAGTAGCTAGGATTGAGTACAGGCACCTGACCCTGAGCAATTTTTGCTCAAGGTTAGTGTTCTACCACTTTGAGCCACAGCATCACTTCCCATTTTTGAGTAGTTTATAAGAGATGAGTGTCTCATGGACTTTACTGCCCAAGCTGGCTTCAAACCATGATTCTCAGATCTCAGCCTCCTGAGTACCTAGGATTAAAGGCATGAACCACTGGCACCTGGATTCGTAGATATTTTAATAACAAAAATAATAGTAGTTAATACATAACACTTACTGTAGTCTATGTTAGCAATATTCTAAGTTAACACTTTTAAGAAGTACATTAACTCTTTATTAAGTATATTAATTATTAATGCCTTTTTAATAAGGATTTATATCTTACTATTTTCTTAATGAATCCATTACCTAACAGTATTTTATTTGCTTACTGGTGGCAACTGTAATTGAACTGTAATTTACTGCTTTTTCTACTTTATAAATAAAAAGTTTTCAATGTATTATGAATATAAATAAGTTATGCTAAACATTTGCATGCAAACAGATGTTTGGGTACCCCATATTTATCAAGTTTACGTTCCAGAAGTGGTACTGTAGGGCCAAAAGTTAGATTTTTTTTTTCCTTTTTTCCGGTCCTGGGGCTTGACCTTAGGGCTTGGGCACTGTCCTTGAGTTTGGTTGTGCTCAAGGCTAGCACTCTACCACTTGAGCCATAGCACCACTTCTGGCTTTTTCTGAGTGGTTTATTAGAGTCTCACAAACTTTTCTGCCTGGGCTAGCTTCAAACTGCAATCGTCAGATCTCAGCCTCCTGAGTAGCTAGGATTACAGGTTCAGCCACAAGCACCCAGCCCTGATTTTTTTTTTTTGGGGGGGGGGGGGGGGGGTCCGGTTGTGGGGCCTGAACTCTGGACTTGGGCGCTGTCCCTCAGCTCTTCAGCTCAAGGCTAGCGCTCTACCACTTGAGCCACAGCGCCACTTCTGGCTTTTTTCTTTTTGCTTATGTGGTGCTGAGGAATCGAACCCAGGGCCTCAGGCATGCAAAGCAAGCGCTCTACCACTGGGCCACCTTCCCAGCCCCCTGGCCCTAATTTTTTTAACTAATAAAAACTGCCAAACTATTTTTCAAAAGAATTACACCAACTTATGACATTACTACTAGTAATAACGGACCATATTATTCTCATTGTATCCATTAGACTTCAAGATTAAAAACATGTTTTTAAAATCTGTGCTTTACTATTAACTTACTTTGCATTTGTCATACCCAACACTTTTACTGAGTAAAACTAAAACTATGAAACAATTTCATTTCTATAATTTCAATTACTTAAAAAGTAAGTTCCACTGAAAATCTTTCCTTATTCTTTCTCAAACAAGGCAGAATATTGTAAATTATGAAAAATTCCTACCTGTGTAGTGGAAGAGGCTTGATCTTAGGTTTATCAGAAGATGAAGAGAGAGTTTTAATTTGCGGTTTGGCTGTTGGTGATGTTTCCAAATCTCGGCTAAGCTCAGCTTCAGTTTTCTTAATGAATTCATCATATGACTAGGTTTAGAAAAATCAGAGGAGTTACTATACAAAAGTTCAAAAATATTTTAAATTATAAATAGTAATTAATTTTTTAGTATAGTTATTGGTCATTGATACCTGTAATCATAGCTACTCAGGAGACAGATCTGAGAATCATGGATTGAAGCTAGCCTGGGGAAGGAAAGTCCCTGAGACTCTTATCTCCAATTAAGCACAAAAAAACAGGAAGTAGTAGAGCTGTGGCTCAAGTAGTACAGTTCTAGCCTTGAGGGGAAAAAAAAGCCCAGGGATAGCGCCCAGACTCTGAGTCTTAACCTCAAGTCTGGTGTACATACACATAACCAGTAAAAATATACAATATAAAAATCTC
This sequence comes from Dipodomys spectabilis, assembly GCF_019054845.1. Lineage (NCBI taxonomy): Eukaryota > Metazoa > Chordata > Mammalia > Rodentia > Heteromyidae > Dipodomys > Dipodomys spectabilis. Next base: position 14,566,557 of record NW_024870696.1, read on the forward strand.
CCTCCTGGCACACCCTTGAAGGCTCCAGCAATGAAAAAAAAAGTTGCAATCTAATAGTTTAATACTTGTGAAACAATAATTCATTCCCAGTAAAAACAGCACTTATATTACTGTTCTCTAAAGGGTATATTATTAATTTCATAGTACTTTTAAGAAGTTTAGTCATTTGGCTCTGAGTTTCATTTACAGTATGTTTCTTAACAAATTTTGAAAAGGGAAGGGGGCTGTTTAGGAATATAACGGTTGGGAATTGCCAAAAAATGTTTACTGGTTAATGCTGATTCTACAAACAAAGCTTCACTAATTTATAAAAATATGTTGTTGCAATTTATAAAAAATTAGCTTCACCAATTTTTTTATTTTCTGAGTTGAAGTTGGTGGCTTCTTAACTCTTTGGTAGATAGCCATTTGTTTAGCACTGTATTTTGTTGTTGTTGTTGTTTTGTTTTTGGGTCCGGTTGTGGGGCCTGAACTCTGGGCCTGGGCACTGTCCCTCAGCTCTTCAGCTCAAGGCTAGCACTCTACCACTTGAGCCACAGCACCACTTCCGGCTTTTTTCTTTTTCCTTATGTGGTGCTGAGGAATCGAACCCAGGGCCTCAGGCATGCAAGGCAAGCGCTCTACCACTGAGCTACCATCCCAGCCCCATGTTTAGCACTGTATACTCAGCATCTATGCACAATGTCTATCCTAGACTGCCAATAAATTTGAATGAACATGGGAAGATGACTGTCAAATGCTGTAAGTCCCTGGAATCTGGGTTAAAACCCTTTTATACAATCCTTTTTTGGGCGGAGGCCTGTACTAGGTTTCAACTCATGGCTTCACACTTGCTATGTGAGCCATACATCCAGTCTCTTTTCATGAAAGTGATTTTTTTTTTTTTTTTTTGCCAGTCCATAGGGCTTGAACTCAGGGCCTGGGCACTGTCCCTGAGCTTCTTTTGCTCTAGGCATGCACTCTACCCCTTGAGCCACAGTGCCACTTCCAGCTTTTTCTGTTTATGTGGTACTGAGGAAGTGAACCCAGGGTTTCATGCCTGATAGGCAAGCGTTCTACCACTGAGCCACATTCCCAGTCCTACAGAAGTGATTTTTAAGGTACAGTATTTCTTATTTTATGCCTGAGCTTCCAGTCTCCTACTTGTGTTTCCTCACATTATCATGTTTAAATCACTGTTCAATCTGATACTTTCCTACTCTTAATTTTTTGAAAATATGGTTCCTCAAAAGCAAAGTAAAAGTTAGTATGTTTAATTGAAGTAATAATAATACTGAATTCTATGCATCTTGAACACTCAATTTTTCCTTAGTTGGCAATCTTTATACAGAGAAACTACCACCTCTCCAATGTACAACCAGAGCCCAGTCCCCTCAATATTTTAATACTTATGGGGTTTTGTTTTTTTGTTTTTGTTGGTCGTGGGGCTTGAACTCTGGGCCTGAGCTACAGCGCCACTTCTGGTTTTCTGGTGGTTTATTGGAGATAAGAGTCTCATGGACTTTCCTGCCTGGGCTGGCTTTGAACCATGATCCTCAGATGTCAGCCTCCTGAGTAGCTAGGATTACAGGCGTGAGCCACCGGCGCCAGGCAATACTTATGTTTTAAGCAGATCCTCACTTAGACACTTAGGGATCTTTAGTTTCTTTTTTTTTTTTAAAAAAAAGAGGATAGAATGTGACACCACTAATAATTTTTTTTTTGGGGGTCAGTCGTGGGGCCTGAACTCTGGGCCTGGGCGCTGTCCCTCAGCTCTTCAGCTCAAGGCTAGCACTCTACCACTTGAGTGTCAGCCCCACTTCCAGCTTTTTCTGCTTACATGGTGCTAAGGAATCGAACCCAGGGCCTCATGCATGCAAGGCAAGCACTCTACCACTGAGCCACCTTCCCAGCCCCACCACTAATAATTTAAAACTTAAAAACAAAACAACAAAACAACCCTGAGACTGTAATCCTAACTACTCTGTAGGTTGAGATCTGAAGATTGAAGTTCAAAGCCAGCTCTGGAAAGAAAATCTGTGAGTCTCGTCTCTAATTAACCACCAGAAAACTGGAGTGGAGCTGTGCCTTAAAGTGGTAGAGCACTAGCCTTGAGCAAAGAAGCTCAGAGACAGTGCCAAGCTCTGAGTTCAAGCTCCAGAACTGGCAAGAGACAAAAATTACAACAATTAAAAAATTTTTTAAAAATGCTGGGAATTGAACTCAGGGGTTCCTATTTATAGACACGTGCTTTATCACTTGAGCCATGTCCCTTGTCTGAAAAAACTCAATTTGTTGCTTTACTAACATTAAAAACATTTTGGACGCCACAGATTGATTAGCTTTGATGTTAACTACTTTTGCCCTATGTCTAACCTCTAATTGTTTGAGCAGACTGGCTTCTTGGGCTTTTAGTCTTTCCTTTTGTCTTTTTTTCTGTTCCTTCTTCAACTGGTCCACAACTGATTTTCTTTTCCGCAGCTCATCCTTCAGAGCTCTGATTCTACCTTCAATGTCACTTTGGTCAGATGTAGTTTCTAAAAGACAGAAAAAATTTTATTTAATTAGAGAATAAAATTAACTCTACTAATGTAAAACTGTAATATTTCACTTAAATCAATACTTGAAATTGGAGAGTTTGAGCTTCTGAAAAAAATATTCTGAAATGTATCCTTTCTTTTCCATAAATCCTTCTTTTCTTCCCTGGTTTTGTTTTTTACCTCTCCTCTCTCTTCTCTCTTTTCTCCCCATCTCCTCTCTCCTCTCTTTTCTCCCCTCTGTTCTTTCCTCCCCGACCCCTCTCTTTTTCTTTCCAGTACAGGAGCTTGAACTCTGGGTCTGGGTACTGTTCCTAAACTTTCTGCTGGAGGCTGGCCCTCTACCACTTGAGCCACAGCTCACCTCTGCTTTTTTTGTTTGTTTGGTCATGGGGCTTGAACTCTGGGCCTCAGCACTATCCCTCAGCTCTTCAGCTCAAGGTGAGCACTCTACCACTTGAACCACAGCACCACTTCTGGTTTTCTGAATGGTTTATTGGAGTTGAGTCTCACAGACTTTCCTGACAGGGCTGCCTTTGAACTGTTATTCTTACATCTCAGCCTCCTGAGTAGCTAGGATTACAGGCATGAGCCACCGATGCCCAGAAACCTCTGGCTTTTAGTTAGTTAATAGGAGATAAGAATCTCATGAACTTTCTTGGCTCAGCTGGCTTCAAATTGCAATTTTCAGATCTCAGCCTCTGAATAGCTAGGATCATAGATAGGCATGAGCCACTAGAACTCAGCCCAATCAATTAAAAAAAAATTTACCCATTCAAATTGTAAATAAATCTTGAGATTTGCTTTAGCAATATATAGAAGTAAAGCTGAAAATTTTAGGTTTGTGAAATTTGCGTATTGTGAAAGAATTATTTCTGGTGGCAAGATTCAACTACCCTTTCAGTTATTAATATATAGATAAATACTTTAAAGTCATTAAAGTCAAACTAGAACTTTGTCATTTCAAATATACTGGAAGTCATTAGCTAACATCTTTATACCATATAAAAAAGAGATAAATTGATGGGTCCCTATGGTTCCTAATTATAATCTTGGCTACTCAGGAGTATGAGATCTAGATGATTGTTATTCAAAGCCAACCCAGGCAGAAAAAAAATCTGTGGGATTCCATCTCTATCACCTAGCAAAAAATGGGCTGGAGTCATGACTCAAATAGTAGAATATTAGCAAAGCAAGTACAAGGCCAAGAATACAAATCTTAGTACCGCCAAGAGAGAGAGAGAGAGAGAGAGAGAGAGACAGACAGACAGACAGACAGAGAGAGAGTAATATATTGTGATACAATCATTCTTTGAAAGCTTTTATAGTATTTAAAATTATTGAAATAAAGCTGGTTAAATTTTGTTTTCTCAACAGCTTATACATAGATAAGATTGTGCAATGGCAACATTATGAAAAGTATTTCAGGGGCTGGGAAAGTGGCTCAGTGGTAGAGCGCTTGCCTTGCATGCCTGAGGCCCTGGGTTCGATTCCCCAGTACACATCAGCAAAAAGAAAAAAAGCCGGAAGTGGCGCTGTGGCTCAAGTGGTAGAGCGCTAGCCTTGAGCTGAAGAGCTGAGGGACAATGCCCAGGCCCAGAGTTCAGACCCACGACCGGATCCCCCCCCCAAAAAAAAAAAAAAACAACAAGAAAAATATTTCATGTGTCACACACATGCTATGGAAACAAAATAGGTATCACTTAAAATGGTTATTATACTATACATGGAAACTATAAAGCAAAAAGATAAGCTTCTGACATCTCCTACAATCACACACTGATATTATTTCCACACCCTAGGGTTGAGTGAGATATTTACTAGCTCTACAGTAGAAATGTAAGGACTCAGATGTGTAGTGCAATATTACATCATAAAATATAAAACTAAAGCCCAGTGCCAGTAGCTCACGCCTGTAATCCTAGCTACTCAGGAGGCTGAGATCTGAGGATCATGGCTCAAAGCCAGCCCAGGCAGGAAAGTCTGTGAGACTCTTATCTCCAATAAACCACTAGAAAACCGGAAGTGGCACTGTGGCTCAAGTGGTAGAGCACTCGCCTTGAGCTGAATTGCTGAGGGACAGCACCCAAGCCCAGAGTTCAAGCCCCATGGCTGACTAAATAAATAAATAAATAAAACTAGTTTTTTTTTAAATCAGGAACTTTAGATTAAATTGCATAAGAATTAGTTAAAGAATTCATTTAAATGTAAAAAGTTTAAACTCAATTTAAAAGAGTGATCCAAATATTTCAGGATAGAATAAAGTGAGTTGCTGTCACTTCTATCACATTGCCTGAAGTTACCAGTAAGTCTTTTCCAATAGTACCACTATACTAAAGTTTAGCATGGACAAAGTTTATTGTTTATTGATCAACACTCAAATGCAGTAAAAAAAAGAGACCAGGGGCTGGAAAGGTAGCTCATGCCTTGCATGCATGAGGCCTTGGGTTTGATTCCTCAGCATCACATAAGCAGAAAAAGCTGGAAGTGGTGCTTTGGCTCAACTGGTAGAGCTCTAGCCTTGGGCTGGAGAGCTGAGGGACAGTGCCCAGGCCCAGAGTTCAGGCCCCATGACCACCACCACCAAAAACAAAAAGACCATTTTTAAACCCTGGACCTACTACTTAGGTGTGTGATCCAGAAAATTTTCTCAAATTGATGTAATTAAATAAGGTATGTACAAAACAATGTGTGGCATAGTGCCTCGAATTTAATAAAAGCTAAAATAAATCAACTTAAGTGTTCATCATGCATGAATAGAATGGATAAAGAAAATGTGATATATGCGCAATGGAATACTACTCAGTCTAACACACAAAAAGGAAACGCTATCATTACCAAAAACATGGATGAGCCTAGAGGATATTATTGTTACGAAAAATAAGCCAGGCACAGTAACACAAGATCTCACTTATATGTTAAATGCAAAAAAACAGTCACAGAAGCAACAAGTATAATAGTACAGTGGCTGGAATGGGGTTCAATCAGGGATTAGGGAAAAGATTCAAAGGATATACATTTTCAGTTAAGCAGGAAAAAATCAGTTCAAGATATCTACCATTATACTGTGGTAACTATAGTTTGGAACAATGTAAGAGAATATTTTAGATTTTCTTACAAGAATAATTATATGAGGTACTGTGCATGTTAAAGAGCTCAATTTAACATCTACAATGTATGGTTTTTTTTTTTAAATCACATTATTGTACATAATATATAGACAACTTCTGCCAAATAAAATTACCTGTATATTTTATTTAAAAACTGTAGTAATAATACTAGCACAAAACAAATATTTTATATAGCAATAGTTTAGTTACTGGTGAAGTTGGTAAAGAAATCCATTTGCTTCTAAAACTTGAGCTGTTATCTTGTTAGATTTTGTAGAAGAAGCAAGGCTCTGGTGACTCACACCTGTAATCCTAGCTACTCAGGAAGCTGACAGCTGAGTATTGTGGTTCAAAGCCAGCCCTAGCAGCAAAGTCTGTGAGACTTTTCAGTACAACTAACCACCAAAAATAAAAAAGTAGAGTTGTGGCTCAAGTGGTAGAGAATGAATCTTGAGCAAAAAAGCTCCAGGCCTTGAGTTCAAGCCTTAGTACCAGCACCAAATAATAATAATAATTCTATTTCGAAGAATCTATATGGTCACCACATTTAAAGATATTATACTATAAATCAGCCTTAGGAAAATAGTTAAATTATAATCTACCCTTTGAAATATTGCATATGGGGCTGGGAAGGTGGCTCAGTGGTAGAGCGCTTGCCTTGCATGCCTGAGGCCCTGGGTTCGATTCCCCAGTACCACATAAGCAAAAGGAAAAAAAGCCGGAAGTGGCGCTGTGGCTCAAGTGATAGAGCACTAGCCTTGAGCTGAAGAGCTGAGGGACAGCGCCCAGGCCCAGAGTTCAGGCCCAACGACCGGACCCCCCCCCAAAAAAAAAAATATTGCATAGTTACACAAGGAATAAAGGAGATCTATTAAGTATGGGCATAAGAAAATTCCCATGATCTACAGTGTTCAAACATGGTCAGGAGTATATTTCGGAGACAAAGACCAAAAAAGTAGAACAAAATAATACCAAACCACCACTATCAACAACAAAAACCAAACCAATTTTCATTTTTTCTTTACTAAATGTCTACTCTGGAAACCATAACTGAGCTCAAAAGGCAATATACTTAACATGCCTATTAAAATAATCAATATAACAATATGCAATAAATAATTAATTTTTATAATTCTACTCAAACCCTGCACTGTCTCTCTAGATATGCTTCAACAACTTCTTTGAATCCTTTCAGAGAAGAGGCTACCATTCTTGTTTTAACTTTTTTATTGTTTTGGATACAAGGTTTCCCAGTACAGCTCTGGATTACCTGGAACTCCCCCTGTAGCTCTATGTAGCTAGCCTTGAATTTGTGATCCTCTGTCTCTGTCTCCTGAGTGTTAAAATCACAGGAGTGAAGCAGCTCATTAATTTCATAACACATGCATACATGCACACATTCACACACACATACACCATATAGAAAACGCTCCCTTAGTGTATCTTTTTTCTTTTGAATTGGTGCTATCTTACTTTTTTCTCTTTTTCCTCATGGTTATCATTAATTCAAACAATAAATATTCAATACACATCTACATCAGCACTGAGTTTCCATGAGGCCGGGTGATTACAAATGTTAATAAAACACAGAGTCTTCTCGCTATAAGTTTACAGTCTAGAAGGGGGATCTGGGCAGTCTCTTTATAAATTCTGTTATGAACGGGCCTAAAGCAGACAAAGAAAAACCTAAACATGTTATTGAATAACTGTCCACTAATGAATAAAAAACAAAATTTTATAGACCTTTGTTTTATGGAATTAAGAGATAAAATGATCAATGAGGAATGAATAATTATATGGTTTAATGCCAACAAGAATAAAGCCTATACAAACGCTAAAAAAGATAATATATTAGTATATGGTTAGACAAGCTTATTAAAGATGAACCCAAATATAATACAAAGAAAAGAAACTCCTCTTCAGGAGCCTTACCTGACTGTGTCATAGACAATGACTCATCTGACCAACTATAACAGTGCTGATGGGACTTTGCGGTCAGACGGTGTTGTCCTCCAGTCCGATGACTTCCCTTGCTGGAGTCCTGCTTTGACACAGATGCGCAGCTTTTGGGAGGTGACTGTTCAAACAGAAAAATCACCAAGTGGGAATTATTTTGTGATATAGTTGTGAAATTCTATTTAAAAACTGAGATTGGACAGCTGGAGCTGGGACTGAATTCAGAGCTTGAGTGCTTGCTTCTGAACAAGGCCCAGAGTTCAATCTCAAATACATCTCTCTTCACTGAAATACTAGCTAATTAAAATTATGCTGGGCACCTGCAGCTCAAACTTGTAATCTTAGCTACTCAGGTGGCTGAGATCTGAGGATTGCAGTTCAAAGCAGCATGAGTAGGAAATTCTGTGAGACTCTTATCTCCAATTAACCACCAGAAAACCGGAAGTGGTGCTATAGGCTCAAATGGTAGAGAACTAACCTTGGGCTGAAAGGCTGAGGGACAGCGCCCAGGCTCAGAGTTCAAGCCCGATGACCAACAACAACAACAACAAAAATTATTAAGTTTTAGCCAGGCACTGGTAGCTCATGCCTGAAATCCTAGCTACTCAGGAGGCTAAGATCTAAGGATTGCAGTTTAAAGCCAGCTGGGCAGAAAAATCCTTGAGGCTCTATCTCCAATTAACTACCAAAAAAGTCAGAAAATGAACCATGGCTTAAGTGGTAGAGTGTCAGCCTTGAGCAGAAAAGCTCAGGGAAAGACTCTGAGTCAAGCCCAGGACTGGCACCCACACAAAGACATTTATGCAGTTTTAAATAATTCTATGGAACAACAACAACAAAAGTTCATAAGTTCAATAAAGCATACAAATTCAATTTTCTTTCTTTTTGTTTTTGGTCAATTGTGGGGCTTGAACTCTGGGCTTAGGTGCTGTCCCTGAACTCTTCAGCTCAAGGCAAGCCCTCTACCGCTTGAGCCACAGCACCACTTCCGGTTTTCTAGTGCTTTACTGGAGATAAGAGTCTCATGGAATTTCCTGCCCAGGCTGGCTTTGAACCACGATCCTCAGATCTCAGCTTCCTGAGTAGCTAGGATTACAGGCGTGAGCCACCAGGACCAATATTAGCTTTTTTATAAAGATGCATTTTGATAAAATTTCTTGTAAAAAATAAAAGCCTAATATTTAGTATTCAATTAGTAACTTCAGTAATGATGCCAGGGAAGATTGTATCAAATATTAAGATTGTATCAAAATGCAGAGTTTGTAGTTACAAATTCCTAGAAGATAAGAATTATGCTACAAGTAAATTATTTATACAAGGCTATTATTATCAGGACTATTTCAAATGTACAAATCACCAGTCCGATAACTCCCACTAAAGCCATAGTTCATATGTTTATAAATCTGTATGAGTTAAAAAGTTTTATGTATTCATGTTATATCTTATATAAGTGATAGTCAAGGCTTATTATTAATAGAAAAAAAGGTAACTATCTCTAAGTATTTCAGCTCACATCTCTAATTAGGAGACTCAGATGGGGAGGACTACAGATCAAGGCCAACCTGAGCAAAAAAGTTAAGTGAGATCCCGCATCATCTCAACAAAGAGTGTGTGTACCTACTATCCAGTTACAGAGGAAGCTTAAGTAAAAGAATAATGGCCCAGGACAGCTTGAACAAATAACTATCACAAAAATGGCTTAGGGACATGGCTCAAGTGACAGAACACCTGCTTAGAAAGTATGAGGCCCTGAGCTCACAGCCCAGCACCAAGAGAGGGGAAGAGAAGAAAAGAAATAATGTAACTATTAATAACGTATCTTCTAAACAAGTTTTTTTTCTAAAAAAGCCTTAGAATGTAAGTATATGTTAACGTACATGTTTACTAGGAGAGGTAGAAGATTCTAATTCCTGTGAACAAACCATTTCTTCAGTAAGTACACTACGATCTGGGCTCCCTGGCTGCTCCTGTACTCCTGCCTCAGATGGTATATACAGAACAGCAGGGCTGCCTAACTCTTCTGGAATACTGCTTTCACTGTTTCGGTGAGAATAGGAAGGTACTGGAGATTCCTCTTCACTCACTATGTCTGGAAAGAAAAGGTAAAAAAAAAAAAAAAATTATGATCTCAATTAATGGAAAAAAATCAAACTATTATATGTTACATTTGTTCTCAGCATAAAATCACTAGCTCTATTTACATATAATCTTTTTATCATGACATCTAATTTTCACTATAAAGTTTTAAGAATTATGACTGACACCAACAGAAAATTTTTTTTAGCACACTCTACCACTTAAGGTCCTTCTTACCAGACCTGAGAGAAGTTATTTACCATATATAGTTAGCAATGATAATTATAATCTTTTGTGGGAATGCAAAACAATTATGGTTCATATATTCCTTTAGCAGTGGAATTGGCCCAATCATTTTGGAAAAAGAATTACTTAAAGATGAAAACATAGCTGGGCAACAGCTCCCACCTATAGGCTAAAATAGATCATGGTTCAAATCATCCTGGGCAGAAAAGTCCATGAGACTCTTCTCTCCAGTTAACCACCAAAAAAGCAGAAGTGGTGCTGTGGCTCCAATGGTAGAGTGCTAACCTTGAGCCAAAAAGCTCAGGGACAGTATCAAGGCCCCGAGTTCAAGCCCCCAAATACCCACATCCTTCCACACACATGAAAACACATACTCTATGACTGAGGAATTCCACTCCTAGATAAACATTCTAGAGACAAGTTCAGTGGCAAGATTGGTATAGAATTTAAAAAAAAAAAACCAGAAACCTGAAATCTCTTGACAGGAAAGGAATTGTGTATTTCTATATTAGATATTACACAGCACTAAAAATATGGAAGCAGAGATGCAAGCATGCATTCTATTTTGTACTTTCAAAATTGTCTTGCAACATTGGTTTCATCTCTAGAATTTGTTTTTGACTCTGCACCTCCCAAGAAAACAAAATTATGTTTGATGTAAACTAAAAAATGTTGAGACACTTGAAGAACGTTAAAATATACACTGTTTTCTTTCTTTGCCTTTATAGGTACAATGCTTTAGAAGGATTAAGTTATAACATCATACTTAAGTAAATACTACTAACATTTAATATACTTAATTTAAAAATTACTTAAGATTTTAAAAATTATTTAAGATTTTAAAGTTTATAAATTAATATTCTCTATCTAAAATCTATAAAATAGGATTATTTAATATAAAGAAATCTATATACTTGAAAAAATATATTATTTAAGTAAACAAAGGTATGACACTAAAAAAAAATCTGTGTTTCCCCCCCCCAGCAAGGCAAAGTTTACTTCTGCATAAGGGTGTGTCATCAGCCAAAAATCTGGCAAGCACACATAGAGCAGGCAGGCTACTTAACCCTAACCAACAGTCCCTACTCATGTGCTTGAACTGGCCAAATTCAGGTTCACAGTCTGCTCATTACCAGCTAGTTTGAAGAGGGTAAGATATATTTACATAAAGTGACCATTAAAAGCCTTTAAGTTTCATATACTCAAATATTTAAACATATTATTATAAATATTACATGTGTGTAAACTAAGCATAGCGGTTCACCTATAACACTAGTTACTTGGAAGGCAGAGGTCAAGGAACTGGAGTTTGAGGCCAACCTGGGAAAAATGTTTGCGAGACTCCATCTTAACCAATGACTGGACGCTGTGATGTGTGCTGTCATCCCAGCTACAGGGTGAACACCATGGCTGGGAACACCTGTCATCCCATATATGGGAGCACAGATAGAAAGATCATGGTCCAGCCTGGCCTACCTTAAAAATAACCAAAATCAGACAGTGATTGACAGGGATAAACGAATGGAAAAGACAAGAAAGAAGAAAGAACAGTACATTGGCACAACAAAGTCATCAACCAAAAAGAAAAGAAAGACCTGTTGTTCCCATCCCTGGCAATCAGTGTCTTTGATTCTGGTACCCTCTGTCTTGTATATACATTTTTCTGAGTTGGGGAAGGAAGGGGAATAACAAAATGCTGAAAGAAGGACAAAGCCCATTGCAACAAAGATACAACTTCGGGGGATGGGAGAAGGAGTGGAGGAGGGAAGGGATAAGTGGGAAAACAACAAAGGAGTGGATAACAATGTTTGACAAGAAATGTACTCATTACCTTATTCATGTAACTGAAACCCCTCAGTACAGCATCTTTACAACAAAGAAAATTTAATAAAATAACCAAAGCAAAAAGGGCTGATATCCAGTGGTAAAGCACTTGTGTAGTAAATGCCCAATGAATTCAAACCCTATTATCACATGCAAAAAATTATGAATGCATAGTATAATCAGACTGAATAAGTAAATGAGTAAGTTTAAAAAAATCAGAGATAATCCATCTATACAAAGATGGTATGTGGGTACAACTAAAAACAGTTTAGAAATGTTTTAATATTTAAGCAGGAGGAAATATAATCCTTCACACCTCTCCATTTCCTGTCAACAGGTATACAGGTTTTGTTTGGTAACAGTTAACTCACTTCAAAATTCAAATAATATAAAAACTAAGCAGTAAATGAAAGTCATTTGTTTACTACTCCTATTTGAGCAGATGTTTCTATGAAAGATTTTTGTCATTGTTTTAAGTTTTAAAGCAGTACAAGACTGGTAGTAAAAAAAAAAAAAAAAAAAAAAAAACTTCAAAGAGTACAGAGCATATAGTGACTCATTCATATTCCCATTCCCAAGCGCTTTCACCTGTCCAACTTCCACACAACCAAGGTAAACCAGTGGAAGCCAAGTTTGAAGAGAAGGAGAGGGGAGGAGGGAAGGAGGGAGAGAGAGGATGAGAGGCAGTGGAAGAGATGGAGAGAAAGAAGAGGAGGAAGAGAAGGAGAGGGGGAGGAGGAGGAGGAGATCCTGTGTATGTCTTTCTAGCCATTTTTCTATATTTCCTTTTTAAGCTGAATTTTTAAAAAGTATAATGAAAACACAATACAATTTGGCCATTTAAAGGGCAGTGGGACTGTGTACATTCACACTATCACCACTATCTATAAACAGAAGTTTCTTCCTACCCAAGTTCAAATTCTGTAATAATTTTGCGTACTCCAAACTTCTCATAGTATAGTGCGTTAGATTTCTCCTAAAACAGCTGAACAAACAATATTCCACTGTATATATTTATTACACTTTGTTTACTCATTCATCTATCAATCAACACTTGGTTTTCTGGCTAATGTGAGTAATGCTCTTTTTTTGGGGGGGGGAGGGGGTCCGGTCGCGGGGCCTGAACTCTGGGCCTGGTCACTGTCCCTCAGCTCTTCAGCTCAAGGTTAGTGCTCTACCACTTGAGCCACAACGCCACTTCCGCTTTTTTTTTTCTGCTTATGTGGTGCTGAGGAATTGAACCCAGGGCCTCATACATGCAAAGCAAGCGCTCTACCACTGAGCCACCTTCCCAGCCTCCCCCCCCCTTTTTTTTTTCAGTCGTGGGGCTTGAACTCTAGGTCTGGGCGTTCTCTACCACTTGAGCCACAGCGCCACTTCCGGCTTTTTCTGTTTATGTGATGCTGAGGAATTGAACCCAGGGCCTCATGTATGCAAGGCAAGCACTCTACCTCTGAGCCACCTTCCCAGCCCTATGCTTTAAAAAACAGTGATGGACAAATATCTCTTTGATATACTGCTTTCAGATTTTTTGGGGATATACAACCAAAAGTGAAATTCCAAGAATAGAAGGCAGCTGCATTTTAAATTTTCACAAAGAATTGCCATACTGCCTTCTAGAAGCTTCACTGCAACCATGCCCATAGCTGTTATGAAGTCATAGTACAACCATTACTCATGTGATAAGTGATGATGCTGGGGTAAACAAACCAGTGCTGTCAGTGATATCTAAGTACCGCACATATATAGTCAGTAAAACTTAATAATACAATGAATAGCTATTATTGGCACATGCATTATACTTTTTATCACTATCAATCCCCAGTATACTAGATAAATATTCACACTTATTTACTTACTTATAGTAAAATAGTATGCCATGTTATGCCCCAAAATCTTAATACATCATGTGCTTGGACTATTATCAAGAGACTACATTAAGTGATTGACCTGTAGCCTATGATGAAACTTATTAACAACATGCTTCTCAGAATATATCCTCATATGTGTGTTTGTACGTATGTATGAATACTTAAAATAGTTTTAGTTAATTTTGTTTGGTAAATAATTTAAAAATATACCACCTAAATCTCTTTGGAGTCCTCAATTTTTTCATGAGCATAAATTGTACAAAAGGGTTTCATTATAACTTCCTAAACATACATATAGTAAACTTAGATCAAATTCATTCAATCTATTACTCTTCCTTATCCCTTCCACATTCCCCTCATTTTAAAATCATTTTACGGGGTTTTTATCATAAATAGATAGGCAGTCTTCCTTTGTAGTAGCTGAGCACTTATTCTGAACTTAAAAACGTACCCCCAAAACCTATTTGCTAGATATTTTTTGCTTCTGAGCTTCACAGAAACTACAGAGCGTTACTTGTTTCCATTATGTCATCTTAGAAGCCTCCTGACTGGTAATTTTTAAGTGTATAAATAATTCTCTATTTGAGAACTGCTATCCTTGAGCAACATTAAGATGTGGGTTGTGAACCATTAGTGGCACATGAAATAGGTTGCAATCACCATTATTTAAAGTTGAAATAGAAACATCACAGATAAACTTCATGGTTAAGGTACGATGTCAGAAGATAGATCATAGACATAGAGACAGACTGACTAGCTATAAAGACACTTATGACATTGTTCCTAACGAGAATCACTGAAATAGAACCCTCCCCTCCAACATTTTTAAAAGTTAAGAAAAAGATAATATATTTCCTTTGCTAGTCATGTGATATAAATATTCTTTTATTTTTATTCTTTACTTTATGGTGTTTAATGAATAAGAAATATTACTTTATTGAAGGAATTCATCAATCTTTTATCACAGTTTGCTTTCTGTAACATGTTAAAGAATTCTTTCCTTACCCACGATGTGATAAAGATACTTTATTATATTATCTTCCAAAAGTTTTATAGTTTTGTTTTTACCTTTAAGCTTTTATTTCCCCTTTGGAACATCTTTAATATTGTTAAGTATAGATCCAACTTTACTGTTTCCTCCTTACAAAGTTTCTTGTCCTTAGGGACAGGCCTGCAAAAGCTGCCTGTTTCAAAAGTCAACTTTTCCTAGGTGCATGGGTCTTTTACTAGGTTATTTTTTTTCCCCATTGTCTATTTGTTCATTTCTGTGCAAATATCCCACGTTATCACACACTATCCCTGAGCTTAACTGCTCAGTTGAGACACAACTCCCACTTCTAGCTTTTTGGTAGTTAACTGGAGATAAATCTAAGAGACTTTCCTGCCTGGACTGGCTTCTAACTGCAATCCTCAGATCTCAGCCTTCTGAATAGCCAGGATTATAGGCATGAGCCACCAGCACTCAGCTTAACAATAGCTTCTTTAATATCAAGTGTGTTTAACATATTTGACAAAAGTCAAATACTAATTTGAAAGTATGCATTTCTGAATATTGTAAGCAGTACACATGTTACTCTTTGTCAAGTAGTAGTTTAAAGACAAGGATCTTTCCATTTCTAGGAAAAAGTGGGTAAGACTTTTAAAAAAAAATCTCACAAACATGTTACTTATTGTCTGAAGAGGAAGCAAGATTAAATCTTCGGCTATTGAAATTAGAATCATTAATGTCTTCTTGTATGGTCATTCTATTACTAATAGATAGTAAAACTAAATGAAACGAATGGTAATTTTATAATACTGATTTTATTCATTCATTCATCACACAAGTATAAATTATTTACTCTTTGACAAGGTAATATACTTACATGTCTGGTGCATAACAGAGAGTTAGATACTCAGTGCTTTCCAAAACATCACAAGTAATTCTTACTATTGTCAAGAAGGAAGTAGCAGGTCAATTTCTTTAATGGTCAAAGAACTAGAAAGGTTCTTATTTTCTTACTGTATAAGCTTTGGCAAATTGTAATTTTTTAGAAAAATTTACCCACTTCCTCCAAGTTTCAAGTTTGTATTAGCAAAAAATACATCACAGTTTTTGCAGTTGTACTGCCTTCTTTACCTTTAATCATTCATATTTTAAAAAGATAAATCTTTCAAGTATGCTAGACTAGTTTGTGGTCTGAAGAGTTATATCTATTACCTTTCTGTTCTGTTCTCTGGCTTTCCAGTTCTTTCTTAGGAGTTTTGGGTTTTATTAGTTCTTTGTCCCAGGCGGCCAAAGCCTGTTTTTCCATTTGACGAATTTCTGCTTCTTCTGCATCTAAACGTCGTTTCCACTCTAAGAGCTCTTCTGCATGTTGTCGCCGTTGCATTAGTTTTTGCTCTCTCTTTGTCAGAAACCTATGGTCACACCATGGAGAAAAGTAAGAAAAACTCCAATAGGCACAGGTCATTTTGAAATCCCTCTCACTTATTCCTCACCCACAAAAGCAAAACATTCACACTACTCTCTGAAAAAAAGCTTGGAAATAACAGAAGAAGCATTGATGAGTCAGAAATAAGAGAATTTGTGTTTTCTTAAAATAGTTTATAAAGATTAGTAAAGGAAAAACAATGGCAAATTCACACACACACATACCTATACAGACAATTTTTTTTAAGATTCTGAGTAATCATGACTGATAATACTAATTTTTTTTCTTTTTTTCTGTCGGTTGTGGGGTCTGAACTCTGGGCCTGGGCGCTGTCCCTCAGCTTTTCAGCTCAAGGCAAGTGCTCTACCACTTGAGCCACAGCACCACTTCCGGCTTTTTCTGCTTATGTGGTGCTGAGGAATCGAACCCAGGGCCTCATGCATGCAAAGCAAGCGCTCTACTCCTGAGCCACCTTCCCAGCTCCGATAATATTAATTTTTAACTCATAGATTCTTTTCTTTTTGTCACTTGTCCTGGAGCTTGAATTCAGGGCCTGGGTACTGTCTCTGAGCTTTTTTGTTCAAGGTTAATGCTCTACCACTTGAGCCACAGTTCCATTTTTGGCTTTTTTTTGGTCTCATGGACTTCCTTGCTGGGCTAGCTTTGAAAAGTCATCCTCACATCTCAACATCTGGAGTAGCCCGGATTTACAGGTATGAGCCATCAGCGCCTGGCTCATATACTCATTTCTACAGGTGATTATTATATTTTTATAACAGAAAAAGGTAATTATTCTGAATGCTTAGATCAGAAAACACAAAACTCAAAACAACAAAGACCTAAAGCAACAAGAAGAAAAAAA
Organism: Dipodomys spectabilis; assembly: GCF_019054845.1. Lineage (NCBI taxonomy): Eukaryota > Metazoa > Chordata > Mammalia > Rodentia > Heteromyidae > Dipodomys > Dipodomys spectabilis. The sequence continues at coordinate 14,583,432 of NW_024870696.1, forward strand.
TAATCCTCAAAACACCCCAATAAGCAAGCAAAGAAAAAACATGGTTTTATCTCCTTTTGACTTTTATTTTCAAATTCCATCTAATTTTGCTATAGACCTAGTGATTTTTGGTTGCTATTATTAGATGGTAATTTTTTTTAAATATAAAGAACACTGAGTACCATTCCGAAGCTTTATTCATATAAAAGTAAAGGTAAGCATCAAATGACTCAGTTTTCTCCATTTAATCAGATCTCTGAACTTAAATACCCATTTAAATCTTAGGCCTGAAAGATTAAAAGAAAGTATTGATCTAGACAAAATTATTTTATTAATGACTACTACAAAACTCTTTCTAAATGTAGCCATTGAGGCTAATAAAATATGCACTGCTCATATTGATTATAACTATCAATAAAAGTGCATTCATAGATCCAATAAAATAATAAAGTAAGAACTGTCATTTCATCTCTTAAATAATCACCATGTCAATCAGTTTAATGTAGAAACAATGAAGATAAAATTTATATGTCTATATGACAAAAACAAGAGGCCTCCAGGCTGTTAAAAAAAAAAAAGGAAAGCAAACAAACATTAAAAAAATAAACACCTAAAAAAGAACAGAGCATGCTCTATCAAAGAGTGCACTGGAAAAGGTGCAGTTACCTGACCAACTGGTTGTAGATATACAGCTGGAATTTGGGATGAAGGTTGGGAAAACAGACACTGAGAGAGGCCCAGTGGTGAGACGTAAAGACAGAGAAGAAGTAGTGAACAGGAGAGCAGTGTCTACAAAATAAGGAGGAAGGTTTTAAAATCAAGGGATCAAGAGGCAGGAAGAATGAGAAAGGGAGAGCAAAGGAGCTGAATGAAGAACTTTTAATATGTTTTCTGAATAGCATCAAAAGCTACTCAGTTAAAGTAAGTCGTATACTCTGTGACATACAAACATGTATTGTTATCAATCTTACCAATGATTTCTGAATACACATTCCTGTTTATCATCATCATCTATATTTTAGGTTAAATTTACTTGCCTGTGAGCAAAATAAGAAAACCAATGCAGGGCTAAATAAGTTTTCAAATAAACTTTAATATAAAGTGTAACATAACAGTTAAGGCTATAATCAGTATATCAGCAACTCTACATTATGTAAATTTGAGCAACTGATTTTTCTATTTGTACTCTGTCCTCTGTTAGAAGCTTGAAACTGAATTTTAAAAGTCCTACATTTTCCTTATTTAACTTTCAAACACAGTTTAACTTGAAAATAATAATATGATTCAGTAATCAACTGTTAGGAAAATATATTATTAACTTCTACAACATACAATTGCTAACAGGACCTCGTGGGGGTACCTTGCTTGAAATCTAACAAAGGCCCACTTGAATAATAATACAGAAACACCCATTCTAAAACATCCGAGAATGCATAATTAAGAATAAAATGAACAACTCTCAAGTCTATCAGTTAAAAATATGCTATGGACAATTCAATCAGAGGCTAAAGATTATAACTTTTCGCATGTTAAACTTGTAACAGTAGAAGAAAATCCTTCATTTTTTCTTCTGTTATAGTAGTGAATATATCATTAAATACCCATATGAAAGAACAAATTTAGCAATAGTTTGGAAAGGCTAGTTCTCTTTGACAGAGCATGCTTCTGTTCACATGCACACAACAACAACTTGTAGAGAAAGGCAAAGTTTATTGCCTTGGAAGGGCAAGGACTGATATCAATATGTGAGAAAATCTAGGTATAAATCCAACCACTTACATGAATTTTAAAAGTGTATATCTTGTCTAATATATCTTTAGATAACAGACTGTTTTAATGTCCGTTCCTACACATATTTTATTTCTAATTAATTTACTTATACACACACGTACATACACACACGTACACACACACACGTACACATGTACACACACACACACACACACACACACCTGGATTGCCTTGACTTTCTGCACTGAAGTTCAAGGAAAAACATTTTTGCAAATTTGAGGAAAACACTGCAATTTTCCTTGCCATTCTTTATGAATGTACAATAAACTTATTTTGATGCTAATTATCAAAATAGTATATGAAAACAAATATCCTTAGAAAATGGTTCAAAAAAACCAATTCATAGCATGTAAATATCACCCACCCTTTCAAGTACATAACTGCTAAATGTATGCATGACCTAGTATAAAAAGTAAAATAACATTGGAACATGTATAATAAACCATAAATGCATAAGTTCATTTTTTTGCCCAGTCCAATTATAACAATACTTTTTTTCTCTATTAAGACCAGAACTGACATATATTTTTCATTATAAAATGTATTCAAAACGTTTAGTTTTGAGATGGGGGGAAGAGGGAGAAATGCCTAATAGAAATGGGGGGAGAAAAGACTTTAAGAAATAGTGTAAGATGGTCTGGAGAAAGAGCTCACTGGCAAAGTGGCTTGCCTAGCACAAACAACAACAACAACAATAACAAACAGCATGAAAAGTTTAATCTGATTGTAAAGTTAGAATTCCTTAGCCAGAAATGTATTTCCTTATTTAATGTAAATATATTTCAGAACTAAAGAGTAAAGAATAGTACTTCACATTAGGGTTAACTTAACAATCCTTCAAGATGCTGCACTTGTAATAAATCAACCAAATGTGAAAATTTTTGAATGATGGAAACAAAATGATACTAATAGCCTTTTTATGTTTGATATCAAAGTATCCCTTGACAAAGGCCTCAACAAGGTTCTCAACGGAACACTCAAGTGGGATTAGATACACAACAGAGTTCATCTACTGTGCAAATAATTATTTGAAAACTTAAAAGAATTTGTAAGTAATCTGCTTTCGAATTCCCATTTTCACCTAATTTGTGCTATTCAACTCTAGTACTCAGCTATCAGCACACTTCTAGTTTCAACAAATAATACTTAGAAGGATAGATTCTGCTCCAGTTGACTAACCTTTGTGTGTGTTTGTTTTGGAAACTACAAGGTAGAAAAGTAGATATGTTAATGTAACCCAATTTTAGTTGTAATTGGCTCAAATCTAGAGAGCAGGTTGCCAGTGCTAGCTCTGCCATTCTGCTTGATATAACTCTGTGGGTCTCATATTCTTTATATAAAACAAAGATATCTTCCCAAGAGCCCTTCTAGTTTCTAACATTTTATGATTCTTTCTCCAAGGACCTCTTTTTTTTTTGGGGGGGTCCGGTTGTGGGGCCTGAACTCTGGGTCTGGGCGCTGTCCCTCAGCTCTTCAGCTCAAGGCTAGCGCTCTACCACTTGAGCCACTGCACCACTTCCGGCTTTTTTCTTTTTGCTTATGTGGTGCTGAGGAATCGAACCCAGGGCCTCATGCATGCAAGGCAAGCGCTCTACCACTGAGCCACCTTCCCAGCCCCATCCAAGGATCTCTTATTGTCACATTTCAACATACTGCTAGATCATGAGACATAAATGAGAATTATTTTTCTCCCACAGAGCGAATATAATTGTTAATTGTATTACAAGTGATTGTAAAATCATACTCAAATTTACTGAGATCGTAGGTTTTAATACTGGGGAGGCAAGCAAGGAGAGTATCTCTCAGGTGTTCTAAAATCATTTTGAAAGACATTTGAAAAATAGAATTGCGTGTGTGTGTGTGTGTGTGTGTGTGTGTCTGTGTGTGTCTGTGTGTGTGCGTGCCCTGGAGTTGAATTCAATGCCTGGACACTGTCCTTCAACTTTTTCAATTAAGGCTAGTGCTCTACCACTTAAACCACAGATCCATTTTTGACTTTTGGAGGGCTTAATTGAAAAATCTCATGGACTTTTCTGCCCTGGCTGGCTTTGAACCTCAGTCCTCAGATCTCAGCCTCCTAAGTAGCTAGGGTTACAGCCATGAGTCACAAGCACCCAGATAAATTGCCTATTTTTTCTTTCCAGTCCTGTGGCTTGAACTCAGGGCCTGGGCACTGTCCCTGAGTTTCTTTTTGCTCAAGGCTAGCACTCTACCACTTGAGCCACAGAGCCACTTTCTGGCTTTTTCTCTTTATGTGGTACTGAGGAATTGAACCCCAAAGCTTCGTGCATGGCAAGGTAAGCACTCTGCCACTAAGCCACATTCTCAACCCTTGCCTAAATTTTAATGACACTTTTAGAACTAAATTCTTTTAATTCTGAAAGACATTAAACAAAACAAATAAAACTTAATCCACACATATTTTTTAAGTTCTTTTTGAATTCTTTATTGCTAAAAGTAGTAATAAAACAGTGCTTTAAATTTTAGAAATGGACTATCCTAAACCCTAAAATATCTTTGATAATATTCAAATAGGAAGACAAGTAAAAATATAAATAGTACTGATCTAAAAAGAAAAGTTTAGTTTTCTCCTACAGGAATCACGTATTATATTGCTTAAAATTATCTAGTACTTTTCATATATTTAAATAGAGTGATAAAATGATATATTTGACCTAAAAACTAGAGACTAAAAGCACATAATATATATTTTATCAGGACTTACTAAGCTACTACACTTAGACTGGAATCTTTTCTAAAGCAATTATACCTAAAGTAATGATATTTAATAAATTACTTAAGATAATTCTAGTTGAGATATATTCTTTATGTTAAAAACCCTACTTTGAAAACCCTTAAGTCTTCAACATTGATTGAACCAGAAATGCTTTTAGACAGAATGTCACACTTATCTGCTTGACTTTATAATTATTAAAAATTGTCACACTTATCTGCTTGACTTTATAATTATTAAAAATAGGTAAACTATTTTTGTCCCTTTGGAAGTTTTCTAAACAAACTAAGAAGTATAAAAGGAATCTCTAACATGATACGTGATCATTGGCTTGTGGATATGTAACAAACCATGATAGATAATAGTTGTCTTTGAGCAGCTGGGTACAGTACTACAGAATAGTTTTCTCTAGAATATCTTCTTTCTCTATAAATCACCAATCTATAATTTAGGATGAAATGAATGATCAAACAAAAAATATGAATTTTCAATTTATTCGTACAGTAGAAAGAACTTTCAAATCTCTCTCTCTCACTATATATAGATATAGATATAGATATAGATATATATATAGTGAGATATATCTATCTATCAATCTATCTATTTTTTTTTTTGGTCCGGTCATGGGGCCTGAACTCTGGGCCTGAGCGCTGTCTCTCAGCTCTTCAGCTCAAGGCTGGTGCTCTACCACTTAAGCCACAGCACCACTTCCAGCTTTTTTCTTTTTGCTTATATGGTGCTGAGGAATCAAACCCAGGGCCCTCAGGTATGCAAGGCAAGCGCTCTACCACTGAGCCACCTTCCCAGCCCCTCAAAATATATTTAATTCTAAACACCTGTCCAGTAAATTTACTTGATATACTCCTATATCAGCAGAAATAACTTTCTGAACTTCCTTATCAACTGATTTATATATGCTTTTGTAAGTGATCATGCCACACTTTTTTTTCATATAGAGTATAAGCTTTCTGAGGGCAAATTTTCATTTGATTTATCTTTGTCATACAATGGAGCATTTATTCAAGAAATAATTGTGAAGGAAGCAAGTATACAATTAACTATAAATATGAAAAAAACAAACTACTGTTAATAAATGGAAGAAAATTATTCATAAAATGTCAACTCAGCAGAGTTAAGACAAGCCATGTATCAGAAATATGACAGCTTATTTTCTAGTAAAACATTGAAGGAAATCTTGCATTGTAGCCAAGAGTGGTATCATCACTTCAAAAAATATAGAAAGCAGAGATTAGATGGATAACAGTAAAAAAAATTTGTGTGTGTACACATATACATATATATATATATATATATATATATATATATATATACACACACATATATATAAAAGTTATCCTCCAAAATGCATCAAACTTATTAGGCAGAATGACTACTCTTTGATATGTGTGCATAAAAGCTGTATAAAAATATATACACATATACATATAAAATATATACATATAAAAATAGTTCTGACTGTCTTTACAAATCTATTCGGGAAATAAAAGTACTTGATCAAAAAGTAGCAAAGGGGCCAGGCACCAGTGGCTCACACCTGTAATCCTAGCTACTTCGGAGGCTGAGATACAAGGACTGAGGTTCAAAGCCAGCCCAGGCAGGAAAGTCCTTGAGACTCTCATCTCCAATTAACCACCAGAAAAACAGAAGTGGTGCTGTGGCTCAAGTGGTAGAGAGCTAGTAGCCTTGATCTGAAGAGCTCAAGGACAGTACAGAGTCCCAGAGTGCAAGCTCCACAACCAACCAAAAAAAAAAGTAGTAAAAATTCACATAATTTTGTTGCTAAGTATTGGCAGTAGTAACTATAAAATTATTCTAACATCAGTTGGAGTTAAAGGAGACTTACCTGTAAATCTTTGATAATTGTGACACCATTTAAGTTTAAGAGACCAAAATTTTTGAGTGCTTAACAGAACTATCTGAACAATAAATTTAACATGTCATTAATTTTGAAAAATAATTCAGCTTATCTTCAAATTTCAGCCATCATCTAAACATTTCTTTGTCACTATGGTCTTCATCCCATATTCTTAGAACACAATTGCATTACAAAGTCACTGAACATTCCCAGGCTTATTGTCCTTCATAAAGTTCCCAAGTCTACTTTTAATAGTTGACAAGGAAACACAGAACAATAATATAAAATTTTAGGCAACTGATATTTTTGTGTGTGTGTGTGTGTGCTGGTCCTGGGGTTTGAACTCAGGGCCTGAGCACTGTCCATAAGCTTTTTTGCTCAAGGTTAGTGCTCTTCCACTTGTGCCACAGCTTCCCTGCCCCTCTCCCTTTTTTTTTTTTTGGTGGCTAATTGGAGATTAAGTGTCTCAGGAACTTTCCTGCCTGGGGTGGCTACAAACTGTGATCCTCAGATCTCAGCCTCTTGAGTAGCTGGGATTAAAAGCATGAGCCACTGGCACCTAATAAACTAATACTTCTGATTCTATGAAATTTAAAACTTGGAACAAAGTCAATAAATTCAACCTTGATTTTGTCTTTCAGGAGTGAGTGAGTATGTGTGTGTGTGTGTGGGGGGGGTAATGTGCTGGCTCTGGGGCCTGAACTCAACCTCAGCTCTTGAGCATGCGTACTCTTTCTCTTTCTCTCTCGCTCTCTTCTCTCCTAACACCTGGTATTCTACCACTTGCGCCAAATCTCTATTTCTGACTTTTTAACTGGTATTTGAAGCTAAGAGTCTTAAGAATTTGTCTTCCCGTGCTAGGAATGGCAATACTCAGATCTCAGCCTCCTGAGCAGCTAGGATTAAGGTGTGAACCATCAGTGATCATCTGTGTTTTAGGATTTTCAAATCTAAAATCAGCACCACAGAAATTGACCTCACAATTTAGTAGTTTTGTGCTGACCTCAAATTGCAATCCTCCAGATCTCAGCCAAGTAGGCAAATTTTATTAGAAAAGCAAACAAGCATCTTTAGCCTAACTTCCAACAAATTCTTTAAAAAACTTTTTTCCAGTGCTAGGGATTAAACTGAGAGCCTCAAGTATTCCAGGCAAGTGAGCTCTACTTGACAGCTCAAATTTCAATAAATGCTTTTTGAAGAAAGCTTACTTGCTATCTAATGGAAAGAGAACATTATATCTATATGTGTGTGTACACATATTATGTATTCATTATATATTTTAATTAAAAGTTAATTTTAACAATCCATATGATAAATATCATGCAGCATTTATTTAAGAAGGGATGGGAAGAGAAAAACCTTAGAAACTTTTCTTAAAAGTCTGCAAGAATAAGAAATCATTCAACACTCCAAGAGAATCTCAGCCTATCTGGTTTCAGTTGAACTATTCACAAGGTTAAAATTTCATTCTTCTATATGAGTAAGCCTGAGAATTGTCAAGAGAACCAGAGAATGAGAAGTGAGGATATAGTTTGGTCTCAAAGTTGGTAGGTAAGACTTCTAGTAAAAGAAAAAATACTGTTATGATACATAAATGAATACACCTTGTTTTTAAATGCGAAACCTATCTCTACTAAAATGAGAGAGACTGTTTTATAAATAAGATCTACAATTAATTAACTCCTAGGTTGATCTACAAATTCTGTTAAGATGTGATTAAATCTATACAATACCTTTTTGTCTCAATCTAATACAATCAAGTGTATTACAAATAATATTTGTTGCTACTATTTTCAATGTAACTAAACAGGACATTTAAAAAATGAAAATGAATTACTTTTCATCCATGCGGCTTCTCATTTTCTTTAGTTTCTGCATGATGCTGCTAGTTTCACTGCTGGAGATTGAAATGGGAGAAGGACTGCGGGTCTCTATATCTGTTGGACCAGGACTAACTGCCTTGATATCCCTTGCATTATCATCACTGTGAGAGTCCTGAAAAACAAAGAAAAAAAAGAAAGGAGCAAATTTTCACTCTTTAGAAGGATCTTAAACACATTCAATTTAAAATTAAACTGAAAACAGTGTTTATAATAATAGGTGCAATTACAATATTGACTACTCAAGGAAAAAAAAAATCACATAGTTAAAAATGAGCCATGTGGCAGATACCTATAATCTTAGTACCTGGAAGGCCAAGGCAGGAGGAGGATCACAAGTTTGTAGCCTGACTGGGCTAACACAGTGAGATTTAATCAAGGGAAAGAAAGTACATTTTATGTTTTATATATTTTTACCACAGAGAGGGAGGGCAAGTTGTAGAGACAGATATAAACTAACAATGTATCACACATAATAACTTTAAAACGTCTAAAAATTTAGAAAAAGAAACCTAAAAAATCATCTACCAGAAGGTCTCTAGTATTCACATGTGCTGACTTTCTCAAAAAGAGTGACACTATAGCTATATAAAACATAAATGTTCGACATACAAAAAGAATAAACAGAAGGAATACACTTATTTGATGGATTTTTTTCTTTCAATGCAGAAAATAGTAATTTCACATACTTGCTTAAGCATTATATTACTTATGATTAAAAAAAATTTCAAGGCCCACGACCCACCAAAAAAATAAATAAAATAAAATTTAATTGCTTAGTATTTCTTTTTCCTACAGTCATTTATGCACATAACTTTTAAGGAAGATAGATAAGGATAATCATGTCTTTTTATTTCATGTCCTTTTGCTTTGAATTTCCCTTAACTGAACAAGCCCATCTTAAAGTTATTAGGTGGAGAACAAGACAGATGTTCATGCAACGGGAAAGAAAAAAGGGGCCAGGAGTGGTGTGTCAGAATCTGAGAAGGGTGAAGAAAACAGGAAGCTAGCCTGTGTAGGAAATCAGAGTCTAGATGGAGCAAAAATAATGTTCACAGGGATGTGAGCCAATATTGGTCATGAGCACAGACACAGTAAGGATAGCCTTCCCACAGAGAACTTCCTCACACAGATGTTAGAGCCCAAAGGAAAGAGAGGGAAAGTATAGAGAAGGAACGTGGGGATGGGGAATGATTTAACTGAAGAGACAAGCTTAAACCAAGATTGAAGGATATCCACAAAAGGAAAGAGTATCAGTGGTTATACAAGATGGGTTACATAGAAGGAATGATCAAATCTCTAATTTTCTAAGGAAGATGTTAGCTAATTACCTACCAAAGAAGAAAGTTAGACTCCCTCTGTTTTTCTCCCTTTCTTCTTTTCTCTCTCCCTCTCCTTTCCCTCTTTCTCTCTCTCCTATACTAGGGCTTGAACTCAGGGCCTGAAATGCAGGCCCTTAGCTTTTTCACTGAAGCCTGGCACCACTTGAGCCATAGCTGCACTTCTGGCATTTTGGTGGTTAACTGGAGATGAGTATCTCAGGGACTTTCCTCCTTGAGCTGCCTTTTAACTATGATCCTAAGATCTCAGCCTCCTGAGTATTTAAGATTTCAGGTATGAACCCCACTGGTGCTAGGCGATCAGCTGATTTTAAATGCTAGGACATTAAAATTATCCTGAAATATCCTTTTGCTCTAGAAAGCATGAAAATGCTTAAGACAGATGAGGTACCAAAAGGACACAGAAATGTATGTTTAAGGAACTCTTAATGGTTCAATATAGAAGAAAATGAACACCAAATAAATGATGACAATAACTGACTATAACTCTGATTGCGACTAATTAGATAATATCATGACATAAACAAACTAAACTTGAAATTGAGAGGACATTTATGCAGTTTCAAAATATTCCCATGTAAAATACTTTTAATTATAAGGGAGGAAAGACAGTAATTTTACAATAAAGGCCAGTAAATGCTACCTTAGTCAAGTGACCAGGACACTATCAATAACAGGATCAATCAAAATCAAGTGCCATCTGATCATATGCAACAATAATATAGCATTATCTCTCTGATATTCTGGCACAGATGCACGAACTGAATTTAATCATGAGGAAACCAAAGTCCAGATAATGACTATTTTACTCACACACAAACATTAAAAAAAAAAAAAAACAAAAAAGGAAAGCAAAACAAAAACTGATATGTAAAGTTCTAGTCTCAAGATCAAAAAACTTCTTCCAGAGTGAAGACTAAAGAAACATGGAAACTAAATGCAATATGTCACTATGTTGTAAAAGGAGAAATTTAAAGGGTTTGTAAGCTAAATGGTCATAATGTACCAATATCAATTTACGGGCAACTTACTGTCACATGATAACTCAGAGAAACAAAATTCTTCGTACTGTTTGAAAATTTCTTGTAACTCTGAGATTGCTTCAAAATTTAAAGTGTATTTTAAAAATCAAAGAAAATATTAAATATTAAAAATTATGCTGGTTTATAGTCTGGTATTTTTCTTTTTTCTTTTTTTCTTTTTTGGTCAGTTGTGGGGCTTGAACTCTGGGCTTGGGCGCTGTCCCTGCACTCTTCAGCTCAAGGTGAGCATTCTACCGCTTGAGCCACAGCACCATTTATGGTTTTCTAGTGGTTTACTGGAGATAAGAGTCTCACGAACTTTCCTGCCCGGGCTGGCTTTGAACTTCAATCCTCAGATCTCAGCCTCCTGAGTAGCTAGGATTACAGGCGTGAGGCACCGGCGCCTGGCTTAGTCTAGTGTTTTTCATACTGTCAACTTCACAGTACTTTAGATCTAAATTTGGTTCTTGTTTACGTATCTTTGAATCTTGTATCATTATACTACTAAGATTAGATAGCTGAAATAAGTATCATAGAGAACAAACTAGTTTCTCCTATTAATTTTGAGGAATATAGGTAGATTGATAAGCAAGACTATAGTTTTCTGCTAAAGATAGATTTATAGAACTTCATCCTAGTTCATTATCATATCACACTGTTAGAATGAACATATACTCATCACACAAGAACATGAGGTGGGATATGGCATTGGTAAGCAACAGAGTACAGAAAACAAACTAGTAATAATTTCATGTAATTTACCAATTTATTCTCCCCTGCAGACTTCAACTTTTCCTGCAATTTTATGGTGGTCTGTCGGATCCTTTCTATCTCTTCTTGCTGCTTAAGAATGAGTTGTCTTTCCTTACGAGCTGCCTTATTGGCTTCTTGAAGACGTTTTATTTCTGCCTAAAGTTTAAAGAGTTAAGAGAGGGATTAAGATTTGAAGGAGGCAAGCCCAAAGTTCTATTTTAAAAGGAAAAAATCCAATGTCTTACAAATAAGTACATACATATACATAAAGGCATATATATATATATATATATATATATATAGTATTTAAAGGTAACTAATAATACTAAAAAAAATTAAAAGTAGTAAGGAAAAGTATCACATACAATACACTGGAATAATTCACAATATCTTTTAAATTGAAATAATTGTAATTAAAACATACTAACTTAATAGTAGCTTGTGTGTGTGTGTGTGTGTGTGTGTGTGTGTGTGTGTGTGTGTCTGCGTGCGTGCACGCGTGCGTGAGAGCTAGTACAGGGGTTTGAACTCAGGACCTATGCCATGACACCTGGGATTTTTGTTTTTTTTTGCTTAAGGTTTATGCTCTACCACTTGAATCCACAGTTCCATTTTTGGCTTTCTAGGTGGTTAATCAGAAATAAAATATCGACTTTCTTGCTCAGGCTGCCTTCAAACCCTGATCCTCAGATCTCAGCCTGGGATAATAGGCATGAGCCACTGTCTCTTACTATTTTTGTTTCCTTAAGAATATGTATGGCTGGGCACCAAAAAAATTTTGTGTGTGCTTTAAAAGAAAGTATTAAGAAAATATGCTGGATGTAGTAGCTTATGTCTATAATTCAGCTAAGTCTGAAGGACTGTTAAGGAGAAGAAAAAGGAGTTTTGACAAAACCACATAATCGAAAAAACAAATTCATAAATCTAGTATTCCTTCTACTTTCCAGTGTAAAAAGTTAGTAATTTTAATTTATTTCAAGTTATTTAAGACTAAAAAGATGTAACTTTTCTCAAGAGTAAAGTTCAGACTTAAATTCATACAATCAGTGATGTTTTGTTGGTGAATTTCTTTTTCAAAAACTATGCAAGCCAGCCAGGCGTTGGTGGCTCATGCCTGTGATCCTAGCTACTCAGGAGGCTGAGCCCCAGGCAGGAAAGTCCATGAGCCTCTCATCTCCAATTAACCACCAGAAAATCAAAAGTGGTGCTGTGGCTTAAGTGGTAGAGCACTTTGCTGAAGAGCTCAGGGACAGTGCCCAGGCCAAGAGTTCAAGCCCCACAACCAACAAAATAACAAAAACAACAACAACAACAAAAAAAACCACGCAATCCTGGCACCAGTGTCTCACGCCTGTAATCATAGCTACTCAAAAGGCAGAGATCTAAGGATCATGGTCCAAAGCCAGCCCAGGCAGGTAAGTCCATGAGACTCATATCCCCAATTAACCACCAGAAAACTGGAAGTGAAACGGTAGCTAAGAGTGGTAGAACACTAGCATTGAGCAAAAGAGCTCAGGGGTAGTGCCCAGACCCCAAGTTCAAGCCAACTGACAAAAAATAAAACAAAACAAAAAAACGAAACTATGCAAGTAATCTAATTATAACTCAAATAATCAAGTTCATAAATCATCTAATGTAATAGCTAGTATCTGACAATAGATCAATATGGAAAAAGAACATTTGAATATTGACCAATTACTGTGAAATACATTTAATTCCTATAACCACCATATGAAGTACAGTAAGTCTCAAAGAATTACTTAAACTAGACCATGATTATATAGTTGAAAGTGACATTGATTACTCACGGTTGTATCAAGGTCAGCTCTTTATTTAAATTATGTATCAACCCAATCTTCCTAACAATGCTATCAAGTATGTTACTATTATCACCCTCATTTTACAGATGAGGAAACTGAGATGGAGAAAGTTTATTTGTTCACGGTTATATAAAACTCATAATTTTGTAGTAGAGTTGGAAGTTAGCCTAGGCAGGCAATCTAATAAGACTCCATAGCCTGAATTCTTAACTACCATACCACCACACTGTCTCTCCAAGATGCAAAAGCAAAGTCTAGGGCCATTATGCCAAAATATTTGTCAATATGTAATTAATATGCCCTGAAACCTTAGGGAAAACAATGACTAAAAAGTTAACTCATACATTTTCTCTTCCAAATTATATTTTTAAGACATAGATTTCAAAAGATTAAAAAAGGCAGAAAATGACTGCATATTAAATTAGCAGTGACACTACTCTAAAGTAAAGAATACATTACATTACCAAGATTCTCTACAATTTTAGTACTGTATTTATAAACCATAATAAGTATCACATAACTCGTATTTAAGTTGATAAGAAGTGGTTAGGTAAAATAATAACTTTCACAAATTAATTTGCTTTAAATCACCAAGATGTTTTTTTTTAACATACCTTTTCTTGCTGTAACTTTAAAAGCAATCCACGCTGTTTCTTCCTGAGTGGGGGCATTTTATCATCCTCTCCTTTGTCTCTTAGATGTCTGCAAATAATATTTTTTATTGAGACAAAGACTAGCTTTCAAGAATTCTTGACTATGAAAAATATATAAACCAATTTGACACATTCACATGTCAAAAACAGGTATCATGTTATCAATTCATTTGCATATAATAGATGTATATGCTGATTATGGTCCTTTACATCCAGAAGAACTATAGAGGAATCATATATAGAATGAAAATAAAAATGAGTCAGTTATAGCAATCCTAGAGAAATTAAAATGTTTTGCAGGTAAGATGGAGGTCTTGAAAGTAACACAAATCGAAGATCACTGCCATAACCTGAAAGCCAAATTGATAAAATCAAATAAGATGAGGGGAGACAAGGGATGGAGTTAGGTGGGTAGAGATTATGCTTAGAATGCCTCGAACCCTAGATTTGAACTTTAATAAACACTTATATACATGAAAACAAAAGTATCTCAAAACATAAGGCAATTCCTTTTTATGGAAGAAAATAAACAGTGAAAACTATGCTTACTTAAAGAACTTACTTTTTTTGATGTTCTAGCCAGGCTAATTCAGCCTTAGTTTTTTCCTTCAAGGCCTTTTCTCGGAGCCGCAAAAGTGAAGACTGGTGAGCTGCACGCATTTCCTCTTCTTTCATATACTGTCGAACCATTTCCATAGTAAACTTAGAAAAGCTATCTTGTCCTCCTGAGAATGGCATACTCAGATCCTAAAATAGAGTTTACTTAGTTTATCATCTTCCTAACGTTTTGGTAGTTAATGTTATTAAAAGAAATACACCTTTGTAAGTGTGCATAGCTAAGAGTGGGTGAACATGCCTATAACACCAGCTACTGTGAATTCTGAGGCAGGACAATCACTGCAGCACAGGAGGTTTGAGCCTGACCTGAGCAACAGTGAGATTCAACTTCAAAAATAAATAGGTAAGTAAACAAATAAGTAAATTTACAAAGCTATAACCACATAGGAAAATACTCTTAGATAAAAACACATGAGACCGGAATTTATCTGCTTATTTATTCAGTCGATGAAATCTTAACAATGAATGTAAAATATGTGGACAGGTAGTTCATGCCTATAATACTAGTTAGTCAGGAGGCCAAGATCTAGAACGGTAATGCAAAGCCAGCCTGGGCAAGAAAGTCCATGAGACTCTTATCTCCAATTAACCACTAAAAAGCTAGAAGCAGAGCGTTGGTTCAAGTGGTAGAGTGCTAGCCTTGAGCACAAAAGCCCAAGTCCTGAGTTCAAGTCCCATGACTAGCACTAGGGGGAAAAAAAAAGTATTGCCCCTGGAATAAAATGGGTAAGAATTTGATCCTAATATACAAAAGACATATATATTGGCAAGAATAAATGTAAAGTTTGAAATAGGACAGTGTTAAAAGAATGAAGCAGAGATAGGAAGACTGATTTGGAAGCTAGCCCTGGCAAAGTTAGTGAAGTCCTATTTCAAAAACAAAATACAAACATGGCATGGCTCAAGTGGGAGGCTTTAAGTTTAATCTCTAATACTAAGAGGTGAGGGAGAGAAAGAAGGAAAGGAAGAGAGAGAGGAAGAAGGAAAGAGAGGGAGGGAGAGACAGAGAGAGGGAGAGAGAGACACAAAGAGAGGGAAGGAAAGAGGGAAGGAGGAAAGGAGGAAAGGAAGACAAAAAAAATAAGAAAGGAGAAGAGGGGAGGGGAAGGGAGGAGAGGAGAGAGGATCAGGTGAAAAAGCTATGAAGATGTTGGCTCAGATATTCAGAAGCCGTATCTTGTTTTAAGGAATGTTTGTATTCTACTTGGAAAAAATTATAACATAAAACTGATCTTGTGGAAAATAACTCTGATAGCTGACAAGTGAGGTGAAATACAATATGTATTCTCATACTTTTGAGAATACATCCTCAACCATTTACCTCCACGGGTAAATAAAAGCACACCTTGGCAGAAGACAGTGTAGTCTTTTCTGGGGAGGCTTCTTCATCAGAGTCATCATGATGGCTTCTTTTCATTTCCATGTTAAATCTGCGATGGCTCTCAGAAGGTAATAAAGATCGAAATGATTTTTCTTCTATTTCATCTTCTGTCATGGATTCATCAAATTTCAGAGAATATTCTGTTGCAATAGAAGTTGAATCTAAAAGAGTAAGAACAAAGGAGATTTTATCATCCTGTTTTTGGTAGGTGTCCAAGTGTAGCCCTTTTCCTCTTTCTGAGCTAATTCAACATAAATCCATAAAATCAATCACAAACAATTACTAGGCAGGGAAAATAACCAAACTTCATTTTTCTTCTGAACAACAAAAACCTCAAAAACTGGGGCTGGGAAGGTGGCTCAGTAGTAGAGTGCTTGCCTTCATCCTGGGTTTGATTCCTCAGCACCACATAAGCGGAAAAAGCTGGCAACACACACACACACACACACACCCCTCAAAAACTACCCAGACACACACACACACACACACACACACACCTCAAAAACTACCCAGACACACACACACACACACACACACACACACACACACACACACACACACACACACACACACACACACACACACACACACACACACACACACACACACACACACACACACACACACACACACACACACACACACACCCTCAAAAACTACCCAGAAATAAAAGGATGAGAAACATGATCAAAAGTTAATGCATTTCATATTTTAAAAGTTAATTCATTTCATATTTAAAAAGCTCTTTCTAACCAATTAGAAAAATCACTACTACACTATAGAAAGAGGAAATGATTATAACCAGATACTTCACAAAGAAAACAGAAGCAACCAAAATAAAGATATGTTAAAAAATGTTGAACAGTACACATCACCTTCAAAATAACAATTTAAAAAATTAAGATAACTAAGGAAAAAAAGAATTGAAATTTTAAAAAAGAAATATTTTAACATTACTAGACAGGAAATAACTAAAATCTTATCTCCATACTTTATTAAAAACAAGACAAATCTTTCAGGTTGGTCTTTGTGTACCTCTGGCACACTCCCAAGCCTTTTTTTTTGGGGGGGGGGGGGTCTGGTCATGGGGCCTGAACTCTGGGCCTAGGCTCTGTCCCTCAGTTCTTCAGCTCAAGGCTAGCACTCTTACCACTTGAGCCACAACGCCACTTCTGCCTTTTTTCTTTTTGCTTATGTGGTGCTGAGGAATTGAACCCAGGGCCTCAGGCATGCAAGGTAAGCACTCTACCACTGAGCCACCTTCCCAGCCCAAGCCTTTTGTTTAGTGAATGTTGCTTTACTTTCTGTTATCACAAGATGCTTCAGACTCACTTTGTATTTTTTCCTGCAACCCTAAAGTCAGCAATTTCTCCAAAGAACAACGGTTTCCTTCATTGGAGAATGAGATTTAGGAATCATTATCTGTATACCGGTTGTCACTATTACCAGTAAAGTATCAATGCTTCTGCACTTGCTCACTGGCCAGTACTAAGCATCATATGCATGCACATTCACCTGGGTATCCATGCAGACACACATTTACCAAAATTATTTTTGTATCCATTTATACAATAAACCAAACAAATTCATACTGATGTGACTCAAAATTCAGTATCACAAGAATTCAATCTTGTCTTCCTTTTTTGTATATTTGCAATTTTCCTCACCAACATGAGAAGCCTGGCTTCCCCCATTCAATACTCAGTTACTTGTTCATTCAACTACAATATGTAAGTTAGGAACAATTAACTTGTATCTCAAAAAAAAAACTTACTGGGCTGGGATGTAGCTCAGTGGCAAAGCGCTTGCCTAGCAAGTGTAACATCCTGGGTTCAATCCCCAGTACCAAAAAAGAAAAGACAAAAAAAAAACAAAAACTTACCAACTAACTACAGACTTCTATACAATTCCTTTAGCATTAGACTTACAATTTTTACTCAAAATAACACTTTCTAATATTTCCTATGTCAGCTCTCTCTTCTCCTTATGATAGGTCATCTAGTTGTCAATTTGACTAGACTGATACTTAAAATTGTTAAAGTAGACCTCTGGGTGTGGCTACAAGGGTATTTACAGAGAAGAAGGACATCTGGGTCAACAAACTGAGTGAGAAAGATCTGTGGGAGGCACTGTCCAATAGGCTGGGAGTCTAGATATAGCAAAAAGAAAAAGGGAAAACTTGTAAGATCACAGGTCTTCAATTGCAGATTTGCACCTGCTACTCTCCAGGGAGCCTTCAGTACCATACTGAAGCTGTCTCATTGGTCCTTATTCTGAGGCTTCCAGATTCTTTATCTGAGCAGGTTTCACTGCTTGCCAGCCTACAGATGGCTATTGTGGAGCTATGTGTCCACTAAATGGATAAGCTAATCTAATAATACTCTCATATTCATATATATATCCATAAATACACATATTCATATGTGTGTGTATATATATACATATATATATATCCTATTGGTTCTGTTCCTCTAAAGAACTTTACTTAGTACACCTCTTCAACATGGTTATGCCACATATCTGTAATACAATCAGATTCATTATTCACAATCATATTCCACCCTGGGATTCCCCAAATCCTGGTTGATATGTGTGTACATGTTTAGTTCATATACATTAAAATTGTCTTTGTAATACACAGGGCTTGAGAAATGTATAGCAGTATATAGAAAATATAAATGCCATAACTGTTCCTCCATTCTAAAAGTGTATCCCTCCTATGGTCAACTACTTCATTTTTCACCATTTGCCTGGAAATCAATGTTTTCTACCTTTATAATCTTCCCTTTCTCCAAATGTCATAAATACAGAATCATACAAAAAATAACCTTTTGAGAGTTCTTCACTTGGTAAAATCCATTTAAAATTTATCCATGTTATTGCAAGAATCAATAGATTTTGTTGTTGTTGTTGTCAGCCTTGAGCCTGAACTCTGGGCCTGGGCACTGTCACTCAGCTCTTCAGCTCAAGGCTAGCACTCTACCACTTGAGCCACAGCGCCACTTCCAGCTTTTTCTGCTTATGTGGTGCTGAGGAATTGAACCCAGGGCCTCATGCATGCAAGGCAAACACTCTACCACCTTCCCAGCCTGTTGTTGTTTTTTAGATTAAGGTTTTACTATGTCGCCAAAGATGACCTTGTACTCTCTATGTTGCCCACACTGGCCTTGAACTCACAATCTCCTGTCTAAACCCCCAAGTGCTGGAATTACAGGAATGTATTACCACACCCAGCAGCTGTTCCTTTTAATAATATTTCACTATATGGAATGAAATGCTGTTCTCCTTGGTTGTATCCAGTTTTTAGCAATTAGTTATAAACATTAGTCTAGTGGGTTTTTTTGTTTTTTTTTTGGGGGGGGGGGTCTGGTCGTGGGGCCTGAACTCTGGGCCTGGGTGCTGTCCCTCAGCTCTTCAGCTCAAGGCTAGCACTCTACCACTTGAGCCACAGCGCCATTTCAGGCTTTTTTCTTTTTGCGTATGTGGTGCTGAGGAATCGAACCCAGGGCCTCAGGCATGCAAGGCAAGCACTCTACCACTGAGCCACCTTCCCAGCCCTAGTCTAGTTTTTAATGTGGACATAAAGTTTGAAATCACTGGGCAAATGCCTAGACATGTGATTGCGGGTCACCTGATAAGTCTTGTGAGACACTATAAAACTCTTCCATAGTGGCCACACCATTTTGCATCCTCACTAGCAATGAATGCAAGCTCCGGTTGCTCTGCATTCTTGATATCCAATTGTTATTGTCTGGGGTTTTTTTAGGTTTTAGCCTTTCTAATAGGTATAGTGTGGTATGGCATATTGTGGTCTCTGTGTAATTTTTCTTTTTCTTTTTTTTTTTTGAGAGTCTATATTGCCCAGGCTGATCTCAGATCTCCTGAGTTCAAGCGATCCTCCAGCCTTAAGTCACCTGAGTGCTGGAAGTATATGCCCACTAGGCCTGATCTTGCATGGTGATTTTGTTGTTGTTGTTATATCTATTTATTATCGTTAAGTAGTTGTACAAAGGGAATTTAGTTCACATGTCAGTTTGTGAGTACAATGAATCTTGATCAATGTCACCCCTTTGATAATTCTCCTCTACCTCTCCCCACCTATTTCAATTTACCTACTTCCATTTTCACATAGAATAGACGTTTTAAACTCATGTTATAACTGAATTGACCCAGCTATTTGGTAAAGTTATCTAAGCTGATCTGTGTAAATGTGAACACCTGCTCAAAGTCAGTGAAAGGTTGATAGGTCTTTAACTTTTCCTAGTCCAGAAAAGGAGAAAGCAAAAGAAACTAGAAAATGATGTGGTAAAAGAACAGCCAAGCAGTGGAACAATCAACAGCCGACTTCTAAGTACCAAACACAATGCTTAATTTAACAGCAACTCCTCTCTGTCCTGAGTTCTTCTAAAATAAAAAAATACTGAGTGGAAACAAGATGAAAATTAAGAAAAAGGTTCCTTCAAAGCTAAAAATGAAAACAGCAGCACCTAACGCACTATTCATAGATTAGTTGCGATGTAAAAAATTACTTTTATCCTGAAGTTTTATAGACAGACATTAATGCTAACATTTAATATAAAGCAAAAGAAAGATTTCTGGGAAAATGTGTGTACTTATTCCATTTTACTTCATTGTAAGCATGGACAAAAAAAACTCCCCCTCTACCCCCTCAGGGCCTGGGCATGGTCCCTGAGCTTCTTTTGCTCAAGGCTAGCACTCTATCACTTGAGCCACAGCACCACTTCCAGCTTTTCTGATTATGTGGTAGTCAGGAATTGAACCCAGGGCTGCATGCATGGTAGGCAAGCACTCTTACTACTAAGTCACATTTCCAGTCCTACAATCTTATTTTTCTTCCTTAAAAAAGTAAACTTTCTTAAGGCGACTCAAGGAAGGGGTGGCAGTAACCCATTTGTACAACTAATTATAACAACAACAATAATAATAAAATAAAGGAGCTGTCTTAAGAAATAAAAAAGTAGACTTTCCTATTACTTTAAAATTATTTATTTTTTTTTTTTTTTTGGGTCCGGTCGTGGGGCCTGAACTCTGGGCCTGGGCGCTGTCCCTCAGCTCTTCAGCTCAAGGCTAGCATGCTACCACTTGAGCCACAGCACCACTTTCGGCTTTTTTTTTTCTGCTTATGTGGTGCTGAGGAATCGAACCCAGGGCCTCATGCATGCAAGGCAAGCGCTCTACCACTGAGCCACCTTCCCAGCCCTGAAGTTAAATCAATTTTTAACTTCCCCTATTATAAAAACAGATTTCCTATTGCAATTTAATTTTGTGGTTTCATTTACTACCTTATCTACAACAATTTAATATTAGTGCATAGTTGATGACAAATATTTGTAGCATGAATGGACATATAGCAATATATGACAAGAAATTACCTGGTAATCTTTCTTGCCTACACAGAAAATCTTTTTTAAATTAAGGCAAAATGATCAAAGTAACTACAAAGAGGATAATAACCAAATAACCAAAGAGGATAATAATTTGAGCTTCAAAGGAGGTTTCAGAATCAGAAGGCAATACAAGAAAGAAATGCCTGTCTAGGAAATATGAGTTGAGACTATGGTAAAAGACATACTCCCACACAAATAATTTACAATCTATAAAGCAACATGAATTCACTTTATAATGATCTAAAGTAAGTAAATATTATAGGGGATTTAACCCTTGAAAAAAATTGAACACTTGAAAATTTAATTCAGACAGAATTCATCAGGTACAATTTGAGCAGTAATTTGTTATTCTAGAATCTTGAAGTAAAAGATGACAAAGTTTGATTGCACTGTGATTTTGATGCTCATTTGTTTGATAACATAGGATGTTGAAGAACCTAGGGCCTCACACTCTTGGCTTTTTCATTTAAGGTTAGTGCTCTGCAATTTGAGCCAAACCACTAGTTACAGTGTGTTGGTGGTTAATTGGAGATAAAGGTCTCATGGATTTGTTTGCCTAGGCTGGCTTCAAACCTCAAGTCTCAGAACTAAACCACTAGCACCTGGCATTTAATTCTGTTATCTCAGGGAGATCACTGGATCATATGCTCTTGAATCTAGAAAATCTCTAGGCAGTAAATTGGGACAGTTGTACTATCTCATTAGTTTCTAATCTCTCATAAGTTAACATCTCTTACTGCCCAACATACAATATTTTTTAAAAGTTATTTATCTGCTACTTTAATTATTTTAAGAAGTAACTCTGGTCTCTGCTCCTCCATAATGATTAGTAGTCCAAATAATTTAATATTGTTTAAAGAAGTTACATAAATAAGTCATAGTTCATGACATTTCTAAATAGTCACTTGATAATTATTTATTCTTTGCTATTGGAAGCCTGGCACTATGGTAAATGCTTGAGATACAACCATAAATAAGCCACCCATACGTTATTAACTATCATAATATTCAGACATTATTGATAATTAAATTTACCCTCTATTAGTACTTTAATTACAAGCACCATTATTAATGATATAAAATTTAGCAGAGGTTAAATTCATCTTATAGGACAAACAATAATAATAATTTCTCTATTACTTTCGTATATTCTTTATTTTCCCATTACATCAGGACTGACTCCAAAAGTTATTTGCTAGCTGTTAACAAGAATCACCTTTCCTCAGTTATACACGTGTGTGTGTGTGTGTGTGCATGTGTGTGTGTGTGTGCGTGTGTGTGTGTGTGTAAGGAAACTTACCTTTCTCATCAGGAAGAGATGGAATGCTATCACTTTGCAAAGAATCATCTGCAGCAGTCTGAAGATGTTCATCAATGGAACTCTCCATCTTTTCACCGTGAAATTTCTTGTCATTTTCCTTACAAGATGGAACTGAAGGACTTTCTTGAAAGCTGCTACCATTACTACTTCTATTTCATGGGTATTATGGAAATAAACATATAGAAAAGCAATTAAGGATCATAATTTCAAAATAAACTTATCTGACCAAAGGACTGCTCCTTATGATCAACATTTGAAATAAAAATGTAATATAAAACACAAAAAAGTCTGATAATAAACCATTTTTAAAAGCTAAGTATAAGAGGAAAAGCTAAGTATAAGGAAGTTGCAATCAAGGCAATCTTAGCAGTTAACCACTGCTAGAACTATCACTATCCATGCTGCTCCTCCCTCTTGATCTCTTTCAATTCAAAGACAAACTGGGAAAGATGGCATCTACTCATAATTCCATTTTCCTTACTTAACACTAAATTCATCATAATCTGATTCCATTGGAATTATTATACTGGATCTGTTCTTCAAAAACGCTAAATCCCTAAATGCAAAATTCAATAGATATATTTTTGTAACATTACATAATGTTGATCTTTATCTTAAAAGATCTTGCTAGCCATAGCCAGGTGCTGGTGGCTCACTCTTGTAATCCCAGCTACTCACAAACTGAGATCTGAGGATCATGGTTTAGGGCCAACCTAGGCAGGAAACTCTATGA
Source organism: Dipodomys spectabilis (assembly GCF_019054845.1). NCBI lineage: Eukaryota > Metazoa > Chordata > Mammalia > Rodentia > Heteromyidae > Dipodomys > Dipodomys spectabilis. The sequence goes on from NW_024870696.1 coordinate 14,606,741, forward strand.
GACACAACTCTAATCACCAAAAAAAGCCAGAAACAGAGCTATGGCTCAAATGGAAGAGTAAAAAGCTAAGGGACAGTGCCCAGGCACAAAAAAAACAAAACATACTCAAAACTACTTGATTCAAGTTTTGAGGCCTCTGTACATGCCTGTCTCCTCCTTCCCCCCATCCTTTCTTCCTTCCCACTTAGTGAAGTACTACTTGGAGACTTAGTTCTGTAAAGTCTTCCTTGACCCTTCCCCAGCCCTTAAAATGAACTGGTCATTTTTAATCCCTATATTCACTGTATTTAGAAGAACATAATCCAATTGACCGATTTAATAAATATTTTTGAAAGGATATATATTATAATAACGCTGTAGGAAAACACTGAAGGGATATTTAAAGTACACTAGAGTACCACAGCTCTTTTTTCTGTACTGGCATATAAATTGAAAGTATTATCAGAGTAAAAGCCTGATAGAAATATCATGTGGGTACTTCTACTTGTAAACACATGAGACATGAAAACACAAATCCACACAAAAAACTTGTACATGAACATGCAGTATAATTCATAATAGCCAAAAGGTAGAAATGACCCAACTGTCCATAAACTGATGAACACATTTAAAAATATGGTATAATTATGCAATAGAGCATTATTTGGCCATAAAAATGAAGTGTACACTACTATAAGCCCCAGAAACAGTGTGCTAAGAGTACAGTAACTCCTCTGTGTATCACCTTTATAATAAAAACTTAAAAAAAAAGAATACATACTGCATATTTATACAAAAACCTAAAAGAGACATAATCTATTGAGGACAGAAAGTAGATTAGTGGTGGTGGTAATAGTGCAGGGAAGGAAGTCACTGTTTATTAAAATTGTGGGTATTTTTTAGTAGTAAAAATAAATGAAGCCATAGGTGGACACTGTGGCACATGTGTTATCCCATGGTCTCGGGAAATGTAGACAGGAGGACTACAAGCCGGAGGCCAGTTTGGGGAAACTAATCAAGACCTTCTCTCTGAAGCAAAATATTATTTTTAAAAAGACTGGAGGCATATTTCAAGTGGTAGACCATTTGCCTAGCATGCATAAGACCCTAAGCTGAACCCCTATCACGCGCGCGCGCGTGCGCGCGTGCCTGTGTGTGTGTGTGTGTGTGTAGAAAAGAAAGCCCTCAAAGAAATTAAAATCCAAAGTTCATGAACAAGTACAGAAAAAGTACACACAGGGTAGGGGAGCCACAGTTATATTAGAGTGCTGTAGAAAAACACTGAAAATATACTTGAAGCATACTAGGGTAACACAGTTTGGTTGGTTTTTGTTTTTGTTTTCTTTTCCCCCCCCAGTACTGGCATTTGAATTCAAAACCTCATTCTTGCTAGGCAGGCGTTCTATTATTTGAGCCACAAAGCAATTCTTTTTCTCTTTGGTTACTTTGGAGATAGTGTCTCAAGTTTTTGCTCTGACCAGACTAGAATATCCTACTTTTCCTGTATAGCTGAGAGGACATTCTACCTTTTTGTGAAAATTGAGATGGAGTTATTTTTGCTCAGAGTTGGCCTTGAACTTTGCTGTCTCTATTTTTGCGATCTGTAATTCCTAAGAATCTGAGATTAAAGGCACAAGCCATCCCAGTCCAGCCTAGCCCAACACTACTTCTTGAAGAGCAAATAAAGGTAAACTAAATGAAATATGCAGAAAGGTGTAGAAAGAAGGTACATATAATAAAAGACAGCAAAGTTCTTTTCAGGAATTAGAAGAAGTCAAAATTAATATGAAAAGAGAATTATTAGACTGGGGATGTGGATCAGTGGTAGAACACTTGCCTTGCTTACATGAAGACCTGGGTTCAATTCCCAACACCAACATATAAACACAAACAGAGAGGAGAGGAGACTAGAGGAGAAAAGAGAGGGAAGGGAGAAAAGAGAAAAGGAGGGGAGAAGGAGAGAGATGTTTAAAAGATAGAAGTGAGCCACCTATAATCCTAGCTACTCAGGAGGCTAAGATCTAAGAATGGTGGTTCGAAGCCAGCCTGGGCAGGAAAAGTTCATGAGACACTTATCTCCAATTAATCACAGAAAAATCTGGAAGTGGTGCTGTGGCTCAAGTGGTAGAGTGCTAGTCTTGAGCTAACGGAGGTTAGGGACAGTGCTCAGACCCAGAGTTCAAGCCCCAGGACTGGCAAAGAGAGAGAAGGAAGGGGAGGGAGGAGTGGAGACCAATGAATCATAAAGAATACTTTTAAGTTATCCTAAATCATTTGGATTACATCTTAAATGGTTTGAAAGAATACTGAAGGTTTTAAACATGTGAATAACTAAACTGGTTGCAAATTTCAGAACAAACTGATTACCATGTAGATAATCAATAGAGAATAGAAAGGGAAAGAACAGAGGATGAAGAGATCTATTAGGAGTCCAATACAGTAATCTAGTGGCTTAAATGAGTTATCAGTGAAGATAGCTTTTGGTAAAGGTTAAGTAAAAGTCATAGAATTTCATATACACAGGTGTCTGACAGTACTCAACACTTGTTAGAATTTATCACACTGTTTCATGATTTCGAATTTTACAATTTTTAAAGTGAGATTCATTATGCTTGACAATGTGGGTAATCTACCTATAAAAATGCTAGGACATACTCTTTAAAATCTAATCTAGGGCTAGGAATCAGACTTAGTGGTAGAGTGCTAGCCTAGCATTCATGAAGAGACCTGGGTTTGATTCCTCAATATCACATAAAAAGAAAAAGCTGGAAGTGGCACTGTGGCTCAAGTAGTAGAGTGCTAGCCTTGAGCAGAAGCAGCTCAGTGACAGTGCCCAGTCCCTTAGTTCAAGCCCCAGGACCGACACACACACACAAAATCTAATCTAAAGGCAAAACCATAATTGAGAACTATAGATACTAAATTGTGCCAAGACACAGTGACAAACTATTCAATATTATTCATAATGGTTTAAATTACTACAAGGTAATGTCAAGAAATATTGATGAGCCAGGTGTTGGTAGTTTGCATCTGTAATCATAGCTACTTAAGAGGCTAAGAATCACAGTTTAAAGCCAATCTAGGCAGACAAATCCTAAAGATTGTTATCTTTAATTAACTAGTTAAAAAAAAAGCCAGAAGAAGAGATGTGGCCCAAGCAGTAGAGTGCCAGCAGAGAACACAAAAGTTAAGCAAGAGCATGAGGCCCTAGTTCAAGTACCAGTATTGGCACAAGAAAAAAGAAAAGAGGAGAGGAAAAGGGAAAGAGGAGTGAGAAGAGCAGGAGTGGGAGAGAGATTCTGATGAAGCAGGGAAAAGTTATATGGCTGTAATTTCAGGTACTTGAGAGACTGCGGCAGTATTAGCAAGTTGAAGGCCAGCCTGACCAACATAGTGAAACCCTCATTTCATGAAAAAATAAACAACAATATACATGTTAGTAAAAAAAAAAATGTGCAATGAACACAGGCTTTGGGACTAGATAAATCAAGGTTCAATTTTATATCACTACCATGTGATGTTAGGTGAATTTCTTAACCTCTCCATAAGTATCTAATTCCCTAATCTGTAAAATTAGTATGAAAAAAAATTAGTATGAAATGCCTTGGTAGACTGCTGTGACAATTAAAGAAAAGATGATATATGCTTAAGTAACTAGGCTCTCAAGCAACAGTGACTGTATTATTATTACAAACTATTTTATACAATGGCTAATTAAACAGGGGAACCAGGAAGTGGAGGTGTGGCCCAAGTGATAGAGTTCTAGCTTTGAGTGAAAAATGGGGAAAGCCAGCCAGCACTCTGAAGGGTTCCAGACATTGGTGGCTCATCCCTGTTGATCCTAGCTATTCAGAAGGCTGAGATAGAAGGATCTACATTCAAAGCCAGCCCAGGCAATTATCCCCAATTAACCACTAAAATGCCAGAAATGGAGCTGTGGCTCAAGGGAAAGATTGCTAGTCTTAAGCATAAAAGCTCAGGGACAGTGAGTGCTCAGGCCCAACAGTACTAGCAGCAACAACAACAAAAAAGTCAAGGACAAGCAATGTTTACACTATATGTCAGAGTTTATCAAACTGTATTGATAAAAACTGTTCACCTTCGATCATGACTCTTGTATCTTGAAGACTCAGAATAGTTATCATATGAAGGGGAATATTTCTGATGTTTTGAATCAATGGTTCCTCCTTTACTCTGAGAGACTGAAACAGACTGACTTATCCTACAAAGAAAAAATTTTAAATACAATTAAACATTCAGTCACCAGTAAGAGAAAGGTTTTAAAGACTGTTTAACATAAAACCAGAAAAAATCTTGAATGCATTATGAACTGATAAATTATGAACTGTATTAGAAAGCATTTGAGAGTAAAAGGCATTCAATAGAAAAAAACACAAAAATAATATTTTTTTTTGTTTCTGTTTTTTTGTCCGGTTGTGGGGCCTCAACTCTGGGCCTGGGCGCGGTCCTTCAGCTCTTCAGGTCAAGGTAGTGCTCTACCACTTGAGCCACAGCGCCACTTCTGGTTGGTTTTTTTTTCTTTTTTGCTTATGTGATGCTGAGGAATCGAACCCAGGGCCTCATGCATGCAAGGCAAGCACTCTACTACTGAGCCACCTTCCCAGCCCTAAAAATAATATTTCTTATGGGAAATAAACGCATCATCACTCCTGATATCAATGGATATAAATCAATTAAAATTTATGATCAAGAAATGTTGAAATATACACAAACTGGTCACTGGTGGCTTTAGTATTACTTGGGAGAGGCTGACATTGGGAGGATCATAGTTCAATTTCAGCCTGGGAAAAAAGTCTGGGAAACTTCATCTTCAATATAACTAGCAAAAAGCCAAGCTGAAGACATAGCTCAAGTGGTAGTTAAGCTCTGAACTCAAATCCCAAGAGAGAAAAATGGGCTGAAAACTACATACACAAATATGATCGTGTCACCCAGTTCTGTCTGAAAACTTCTTTAATAACTTTTCGTTGTTCTTAAATTAAACTCCAAAATCCTAGTCTGCCAGGTCTTACACTGATACATCAGGTCAGACTATTCTCAAAACTCCCACCAATCACATTGGTCTTTTTTTAATGTGTCATGTTCCTCTTCCTTCAGTCCTTTCAATCTGTCTACTCTTTCCCTCCCTTACATCACTGATTGATTCCTTATCTACTAACTCTCACTGTAAGCTTTACTTCCTCTTTTCTTCCTCTTTAACTCCTACTCTGACCTTCTTGCATCCACAGGCTATTCAGATTCCAGTTGTATCTCTGAGACATGGGTTTCTTTCATAACACTTATTTCTGTTTGTAAGTGTTAACTCACTTAACTGAATATGTGCCTAATGTTTATCTTCCCTATTGAACTATATACCTACAATTGTTTTGCCAGTATGCCCAGAATGGCTAAGACATAAAAGATACTTCATTATATTATTTGCTGAATGAATGAGCACTAACCTGTCTGATTCAGCTCTGGTTCTAAGCTGTTTCATGAAGTCTGGAAGGTGGTGCCGCTGGTGGTCATACAGTGTCACTAGGGGAGCTCCAGAAGAAGTGATGGCATCTGAGATATGAGTTCGAGTTAATTCTGCCATCTAAATACAAATGCAGAAAAGAGAAAGAGATGGAAAAAGACAATGCCAGAGTAGAACTGAGAAGAAGTACAGTATTTATCAAAGTTCACTGGATCAAAAGCAAGCAAATTCTGGCACTAATACGAAATGTTATGGGCAAGTTTTAGCCTCTGTGAGTCCCAACAGGTTCATCTTATGAAATTCAAGGATTAAATACATAATTTTTAATGTTTTACCAATTATATCAATCTAAAAAGTCTTCCTGTAATAATCAATTCAATTAGCTCTTCTTTTCCAAATCTTCTCTGAGTAAGTAATAGTGAAACATATTTGTCTTATTCATAATCACTTTTACAATTATTACGTGCATTATGCATTTGGTATTATTCAATTACTACTTGTTATATTCATTCTACTGATGACTTAAAAGTGTTTTTGAAATCTTCTGTTACTGTTTCCACATTAAAATTTTGAGAAAGGACTCAAGAAAATAAAATTAAAATTAAAAATGACTTTTAAAAAAGCATAAAGGGAAGCTATCAAAGGATATGAGTGGTTCATGCTTGTAATGCTAGCTACTTGGGAGATTGAAGCTGTTGGGTTGAGGTTTTTTTTTGTTTTTATTTTTTTGTTTGTTTGTTTTTGTCGGTCGTGGGGCTTGAACTCTGGGCCTGGGCGTTGTCCCTCAGCTCTTCAGCTCAAGGTGAGCGCTCTACCACTTGAGCTACAGTGCCACTTCCGGTTTATTGGAGATAGGAGTCTCACAGTCTCTCCTGCCCGGGCTAGCTTTGAACCGCGATCCTCATATCTCAGCCTCCTGAGTAGCTAGGATTACAGGCGTGAGCCACCAGCGCCCGGCTGGGTTGAGGTTTAAGACCAGCCCAAGCAGAAAGAAATTTGAGAGAGACTTTATCAAGTAAGAGCTGGACTCAGTGGTATGCTTCTGATATCCTATTTACCATGAAGCCTAACATAGCTATATATCCAAACAGGATGCCAGATCCAATGTCAAAAATAAGGAGCAGGGCTAGGATGTAGCTCAGTGGCAAAGTGCTTGCCTAGCAAGTGCAACATCCTGGGTTTGATACCCAGTCCCCAAAAAGACAAAAAAAAAAAAGTTAAAAACAAAAATAAGGAGCAAAAATTAGGACTGGAGGTATAACTTCATGCTGAGAATTCCTGCTAAGCACAAACTAGAGCCCCAGTTCAAAACTTTTAACACTGAAAAAAAATTTAATTTTTCATAGTTCTCGCAAGTGGCTCCTACCTCACAGATCTGGCGAGCTGCATCTGTGGTAAGGCGAGCAGTCTCAGTTTGCTGAGCTGCTATTTTACAAGTTGCTTCTTGGAGGACTTCAGTCACTTCCCTCTGTGATTTAACCACCTGCTGTAATGATTCTGCATGGACCTAGCAATAAAAGATTAAAAAACAAAACAATGCTAGGCTCATTTTCTCCTCTACCCAACTAGTTTCAATTTATAAAACTCTGACTCCTTGTGAAAAATACACTTGACTACTATCTGAATTTCATATTTAGTCTTAACTCCGTAATTCATAGTTGATGTGTCTGCAAACCAATAACTACTATGTATCTCAGGTGCTAGTTTTTTGAATTGGAAATAATGCTTGACTATTTATTTCATAATGTTGTAAGAAGAACCAAATGATATGAAACTTACACAAATTTACATAATACTATTTATACTCTTTCTTTTTACTCTTAAAGAATGTTGTAGTGAATTTTTTTTTTTTTTGTCAGTCCTGGGGGCTTGAACTGTGGGCCTGGGCGCTGTCCCTCAGCTCTTCAGCTCAAGGCTAGCGCTCCACCACTTGAGCCACAGCACCACTTTCAGTTTTCTGGTTGTTAATTGTAGACAAGCGTCTCATGGACTTTCCTACCCAGACTGGCTTTGAACAGCAATCCTCAGATATCAGCCTCCTGAGTAGTTAGGATTACAGGCATGAGCCACTGGCACCCAGCTTTCTAGTGAAATTTCTAAGATAAAAATTCAGAATTAAAGAATTACACAGGAGGCTGAGATCTGAGAACTGCAGTCTGAAACCAGCTGGGGCAGAAAACTCCCCATGAGACTCTAATCTCCAATTAAACCATTCAAAAACTGGAAGTGGAGCTGTGGCTCAAAGTAGTATAGTGCTAGCCTTGAGAAAAAGAGCTCAGGGACAATACCCAGGCCCTAAATTCAAGCCCCATGACCAACCAAAAGGAAAAAAAAAGGAAATAATTAGTATCTGCTGCAAAGTAAGTTACCTGAGCTGCTTTATTTCGAGTTTCTTCTAACTGTCTCTGACACTCTAGAGCTTCTTGTTCAGCCTTCAGTTTCAATAGAGCCAAATCTCTCTCATGGCGTTGCTGTTGAGCCTTGAAATTAAAGAAATAGCCAAATATTAATTCTAGCTAAGTAATTTTTAACACAGTGAATATAAAACCCAATGTTATATTTCTTTGATTGTTTTCTTTGTTTTTCTACTTTGAGGCAAGATCTGCCTATCATGTATAATACAGACTGTAACTGGCCATCTGAATTTATGGTGTTTTCAGACATGAACTACTCAGCTGATTCACAATGCTAGCTTTCTAACACAAATGATCTAGATCATTTTAAGCCTAAAGAAAAGATGGTAAACAGGGGGCTGGGAAGATGACTCAGTGGTAAGGCGCTTGACTTGCATGCCTGAGACCCTGGGTTCAATTCCTCAGCACCACATAAGCAAAAGAAAAAAGCCGGAAGTGGTGCTGTGGCTCAAGTGGTAGAGCGCTAGCCTTGAGCTGAAGAGCTGAGGGACAGCGCCCAGGCCCAGAGTTCAGGCCCCACGACCAGACCCCCCCCCCAAAAAAAAATAAGATGGTAAACAGGATAGTCAGCAATTGTTCATCATTTACCCTAGCTACTCAGGAGGCTAAGATCTGAGGATGTCCATTCAAAGCCAGCCCAGGAAGTAAAGGCCCCATGCGAGATTCTTTCCAATTAACCAACAAAAAGCCAGAAGTAGAACTGTGGCTCAAGTGGTAGAGTGCTCACCTTGAACAAAAGAAGCTCAGGGAAAGCACTTAGATAGGCCTTGAATTCAAGTCCTACACTGGGACACATATATATAAAAAAATTTTAGTAACTTTTCATAGAAACATTAAAAAAGTTAAGGCAGCAAGATTAAGAATTGCTACCAAAAAGCTGGCTAGAAAAGCAAAACTTACAGCCTTAAACTTGTTCATTAAGATAAAAAAAATTCCTATGTAAAAACACAAAGATAATTCCACACATCTGACAATTTTGTTTTATTTTGACTGTAAGAACCAATGTCATTAAAAATGTTGTCTTTGGCTGAGCACCAACCTGTAATTCTAGCTACTCAGGAGGCTGAGATCTGAGGATGGTGGTTCAAAGCCAGCCTGGGCAGAGAAGTCACTGTGAGACTCTTGTCTCTAACCACTCAAAAACTGGAAGGGAGCTGTGGCTCAAGTGGTACAGCACTAGCCTTGAGCACAAAGAGGCTCAGTGACAGCGCCCATGCCCTGAGTTCAAGTCCCACAACTGACAACAACAACAAAAGTTGTCTTTGTTCTCCTTTTAATCAAGATTTTTTTTGTCATTATTCCATATAACAGTAGCTACAGACATAAGATGATTTTGCTTCTTCTGTAGTATCAAATAATGTAAGTTTTCTAGAAAACTGACTCAGTTATATTTAGAGCAAATTTGGAAATCCAGAATTATAAAGTAACCTAAAAGTATCATAATGTCTTACTACTTATTCAGATTTCAAGGTGAATAGCTCCACTGCATTAAGACCAGTTTCCTCAATATGGTGATTTGCAACAAAATTGACATTAATCCCTTCCCATCTATTAGTAGGGAGCATTTGGAAATGTCTATACAGTTTCTGTTGTACTGCCAGTGTTATCCAATCACTAGTACTTAGTGGAGGCGTACAGGATGTTGAACTCTCTGCGAAGTATGGAATAGTCCCACACAAAAAAAATTGTCTTTAGGTATTTTTGGAAGAATAACTGGAAAATAAAATTGATCAAAAGAAACACATTCACAATAGTATAAAAAAATAAAATATTTGGGAATAAAGTTTAAAATCAATCAGTCAGACCTCTATGTCAAAATTATACTTCTGGATTGAAGTATTTAAACAGAAAGATATTAAGTTCATAAATTTGAAAGATACACTATTGTTGTGATGCGAATTCTTCCCAGACTGATTTATAAATTCAATATGATTTTCTAATCAAAATCCCATTAGGCATAGTTTGTTTTCACTTTTTTGGGGGGGAGGGGAGAGCAAGGGAGGTAAAAATTGACAAACTAATTCTAAAAGTTATGTGGAAATGTAAAAACTCTAGCATAGCCAAAACCATCCTGAAAAAAGAACAAAGTCTATATTTAAAATTTACATGAAAGTGATTACTTAAAAGCATGATAAATACTAATATAATTCAAATGTTTTAAAGGAAATAATGTTAAAACAACTGAACATTCATATAAAGGAAAAATGAAATTTTGACTCCTTGCTCATTTTAAATTCCCAAATTAACCTGATAGGATCACACACTTAAAAGTAAAAACTGAAAAACATTTGGGAAGGATAAGAATATCTTTGTTCAAACATCTTAACATCTACGGTAGGCAAAGAGCTCTTAGAAAACAAAAGGTTCAGCTGGGCATGGTGACCCAGATCTGTGATCCTAGAGCTTGGGAGACTGGGGAAGGATGATCAAGGTTTCCATGCCTTCCTGGGCTGAATATGAACAGTGAGACCCTGTCCTCAAAACCCAAAAGAGAAAAAGGTTATAGTTACAGAAAAAAAGTTAAAAACAAGATTATATCAAATTAAAAATTGCACTATAGAAAGTAATTTTAAGAATGGAAAAAGTAAACTTGATTCAGAATTTATAAAGAATGCCTATAACTCTGCAATTAAAAGAAAATAGATTTGAAGTTAAAAAAATGTAAGAATGGTCACTAAAATATACAAAAAAAGGGGCTGGGAAGGTGGCTCAGTGGTAAAGCACTTGCCTTGCATGCATGAGGCCCTGGGTTCGATTCCTTAGCACCACATAAGCAAAAAGAAAAAAGCTGGAAGTGGTGCAGTGGCTCAAGTGGTAGAGCACTAGCCTTGAGCTGAAGAGCTGAGGGACAGCGCCCAGGCCCCGAGTTCAAGCCCCATGACCAAACCCAAAATAAATAAATAAATAAACAAACAAACAAAAAAGATGATCAACTTCATTATTCTTAAGAGAAATAAAAATTACAACCTTAACAACACTACTTCACACTCAGAATGACTACAGTTTAAAAAGACTGACAATACTAAATGATAGTAAGCACTGTGTACAACTGAAATTCTTACCTACTTCTATATGAGTATGTTACAAACATTTTGGAAAATGGTAAGGCAGCTTCTTGCAATCAAATATTTATACTGAACAAGCCATTAAAAAGCAGTTATTTTTGTAAGAAAAATGAAATATGTTGTATACATAGAGCTATAAATCAGATTCAGAGTAGAAACATGTGTATCAACTGAATAAACAAACTGTGACATACTGATCCTTGGAATATTACTAGGCAAAAATTAAAAAGCGCTAAGTGCCTGTAATTCCAGCTGCTCAGATCAGGAGGGATCATGCTTCAAGACAAGTGTGAGGCGAGAAGTTAGCAAGACCTCTACTAATCAATAATTTGGTCATGATGGTACATGATGCCTGTGATGCCAACCATGTCGAGGTAAGAGGACAAAACAGGCAAAAGCAGGAGACCCTACCTTAAAATAACTAAAGTAAAAAATGGCTGAAAGCATAGCTCAACCCTAATATGACAGGGGGTAGGAAGATATGATGTGGATAAATATTACATTTATACCAACTAAAATAGGCTACCCACAAGAGTTCAAATTATATTTTAACTTACATGAAGTTCTAGAATAGGCAAAAATAAACTCATTGTGCTAGAAATCAAAATGACAATTTCCTGGGCAGGGGTGGAGGGAGTAACTGCAAGTGGGCATGTATCAGCTTTCTGGAGTAATTGAACCATTCTGTATCTGGATTAGATGAGAGAGAGAGAGAGAGAGAGAGAGAGAGAGAGAGTGTGTGTGTGTGTGTGTGTGTGTGTGTGTTTAAAAAATCATCAAAACTGCATACTTTATTGAATGTGTGTGTGTGTGCGTGTGTGTGTGTTTAAAAAATCATCAAAACTGCATACTTTATTGAATGTCACTAAAACCTCACTTAAAAAATAAACGATGACAAAAAACAATAGCCTACCACTGAGGAACATGGCTTAGACCTCTAGATTTTTGCCTGCTAAGCCAAAGTCCTCATTTGTCTGATTTTATCAAACACCTGGGTCTCAGAAACAACCAAAGCATTTAAACAAAATAACTGCACTCATCTCTAACAGTCAATGAAAACAGAAAATATTAAGAATTTAATTTTCACATTGTCATTAAAACAAAGCAATACTTAATGGAAAACAGTGTTTGAGAAAGAATGACTACACAATTGTTCTTTTACCAAATGTTCTTCTACCATATGTTCTATTTTAATTAACAAAGAAAAGATGAAAAAAAAAACAGAATAATAAAGAAGACAATCCCACCAATACCTTTATGATCTGAGCCAGAGAAACACTCTCCTGCTGAGCAAGTGAAATGCCTCTAACTCTTTCCACATCTGACAGCTGTCGCACAGACTCCTCAATAGCACTCAGATAATTGAGTTCTGCTGCCATACGATGCTGGAGGCCAGCAGGAGAAAAACGCTTAGAACCTAGAGGGCATAATGATTGTCAAATAGAAAAGTTCACATGAAATTACACTTCAGATTTCTGAAATTTATTTCTTATTTTAAGAACTGAAATCATTTCTGCTTTCCTCTGTAGCAAAAACAGTGACTTAGTAATACAATGTATTTTAATAGTTATTTTAGTATCTCCTGATGCACCTGTGTAACACACACACACACACACACACACCACACACACACACCACACACACACACACCTATAAGCACTTAGAAATACATATATGGGATATATCTTCAGGTAAGTTTTGACGAATGATGGCAACATGGGAAAAATTGCCACTATTCAATCTCTCATGCTTTTCAGTATTTAAGTTCCTATACTTTTTAAAAAATAATTTAAAGAATAATCAAATTGACTTGAAATAACATATCCTTATGGCTCAATTGAAAGATAAAGAATTTTCAGGAAAAATTCACAGTTAAAAACTTCTAAGTGGGGCTGGGAAGGTGGCTCAGTGGTAGAGCGCTTGCCTTGAATGCATGAAGCCCTGGGTTCGATTCCTCAGCACCACATAAGCAGAAAAAGCTAGAAGTGGCACTGTGGCTCAAGTGGTAGAGCACTAGCTTTGAGCTGAAGAGCTCAGGGACAGTGCCCAGGCCCAGAGTTCAGGCCCAACAACCAACAAAAAAAAAAAAAAAAACTTGTAAGTGCATGAATCTACTTGCCTGGTGTTGCAGCCGCCTCTGTTTTGTTTGTATCAGTGAAAGCTGCAGTGGACTTCAATCCTGTTGTAGTTGTAGGTATCACGACTGGAGACTTAGATCTCTCTACTGAAGATCCTGGAAGGTCACACTGTAACAATTTCTGAGAACTTGGGGATAGAGGTGAAGTTGGAGTTTTCTGAGATCTTCCCTTGTCTGATGAGCCACTAGAAGTAGTTTTGTTTCATAAAGACATTAGAAAAAGGAAATGACTTCAAGAACCAGCTAAAAAAATTATAAGAACAATACACAATACACACTTCTTTCTTAAGCAACATTTCCAGGACCATATCCATACACACAATACACACACACACACACACACACACACACACACACACAAAATCAACCTAACTAAAATATATAGTATACTCGAATGAATTTCCACGGTTTAACCCCTTTCAACAATTAACAAAATGAATACCAGAAAATCTGAAAATGTTTACTGAGATAGGTTAGAGTTGGGGGGAGGGAAACAAATGGAAAATGGAATCATGGGTGAAAAGTCCTAACACTCAATGCACATATGTAAAAATGGAACTAGGAAACTTGAGGATACAGGTAGGATTGAGACAGATGGGATGGAAGAGAATGCTAGAAGGGGTGACATTGATCAAGAAAATAATTGTAAGTAGTTGTACACAGAAATTGAGATGCTGACTGGAAGCCCCTGTGTACAACTACTTACAATTATTTTCAAAATTATATTCACCAAGGACAAGAACTACATGATTATCACAATAGACGCACCAAAAAAGCCTTCAACAAAATGCAACATCCATTCATATTAAAAACTTTGGAGAAACTTAGAAGAAACATTCCTTAAAACAATAAAAGCTATACATTACAGACCAATAGCCAACATCATACTAAATGGGGAAATACCAAAGCTATTTCCCCTAAAATCAGGAATAAGGCAAGGATGCCCACCCTCTTCACTCCTCTTCAATATAGTTCTGGAATTCTTAGCCAGATCAATAAGGCAAGAAAAGGATATAAAAGGGATTCAGATTCACATAAGGAAAGAAGAAATTAAACTATCCCAATATACAGATGACTTGATCTATAGATGACTTGATCTCATATCTAACGGATCCAAAAAATTCCACTCCCAAACTCTTAGAGCTGATCAACCACTTTGGCAAAGTAGCAGGATATAAAATTAACCTACAAAAATCTTTCTGTATGCTTCAGAGAGACAAATGGTGCACATCCTCTCTGATGTATGGAAGATAATTCTAAAATGCACTAGCATATGATAAATTAGGCTGGATTCTAGATACTCACATAGTGAGACCAAAAGAGGATAGTCTTAGGAGATGATCACAAAGGTGCAATAGCCAATACCTCTTCATATGTTTACACACACATGTTTACATAATATACATACTGAAACAAACTGCCAAGAAAGGGAAACAAAGGACTTTTTTCAATGTTTTTTCTTTTTCTGATCATTCTGTATTCTTTACCTTATCTGTAGAAGGGTGGGGGGAGGGCTCAGAATCTGAGGAAAAAGGGTTAAAAAGTGCAGCTGTAGAGCACACTGGGCACGGATGAAAGTGAACTATGCAACTCATGAGTGGGAATGGGAGAGAGTGTGGGAACAGATGACACTATGACGCACGTAAATGTAAACCCTCTGCATATCATCTCTTTAACAACAATAAAGTTAAAATTATATTCAATGATGAATGACTATGAGTGCTCCTTTCATTTCTAGACGTTCAGTGGTAAACAAATTGGGCACAAACTGTGCCTTAAATAAAATGGGAAAGAGGGGGTCTCAATTAAATTGTTACTTCTTTCCTTCTACAATGTACAGGTATCACAAAGTCTTCTAAAATAACCATTGTGTATCAATAAAAACACAAATATATGTAAAAGACATTATCCTATAAGTGTTTTAAAATATAATTTTACAAGTTATATTTTATATATCATTTTATATTTACAATGTAAAAATGGTTGATTCTCTCCACTGACCCAGAATCACATAAGAAATATTTTCACAATATCCATATCTATTTCACATATATTCACCTGTTTATATATAGCTTGTAAGACTATTCCTTTTCCCTATACTTTCTATTAAATAGCCTCTCAAAACAGTTAATAGTAACAACTTCTAAGGCATTTAGTGCAACATAAGTCACATGTGTAGATAGTGTTTCTCTGTCATTTGTAGATAGTGTTTCTCTGTCATGTGTAGATAGTGTTTCTCTGTCATGTGTAGATAGTGTTTCTCTGTCATGTGTAGATAGTGTTTCTCTGTCATGTGTAGATAGTGTTTCTCTGTCATGTGTAGATAGTGTTTCTCTGTCAGACAGTAAACTCATTAAAAACTTGATTTCATTATTTTTCTGGGCACTGGTGGCTCATGCTTGTAATTCTAGCTACTCAGGAGACTGAGATCTGAGGATCGAAGTTCAAAGTCCTCCTAAGGCAAAAACTCCATGAGACTCTTATCTCTAATAAACTATTCAAAAAAAGCCAGAAATGGCATTGGCACTGTGGCTCAAGTTGTAGGCAGCTAAGCTTAAGAAAAAGAAGCTCAAGGACAGCACCCAGGCCCCAGGACCAGCAAGAAAAGATTTAAAAAAAAGACATTATTTCTCATCATATCAAGCATGTTCCCTTACACTAAATTTTTATTTATTGCATAAATTATTCAGATACTCTATATAAAGTATTTGGCACAATTCAGTGATTTCTACTGGACTAAAACAAGTTTTCCTTTAGCTTCTGATAAAATTATGAGATAAAATTTAAGAAGTTTTTCCTTATAACTAGCATGAATATTTAAAAAGTAATTTTAAAAGTAATCCAGTCACTTGTTTACAAAGCCTTTAATTTTCTATAGAAAGCTTGTAGAAATATTACAGTAGTGCTACCTTTTATATGTGGATGTTATGTTCCAAGAACTCCACTGAATGTCTAAAACTTTGGATAGTATCAAACTGATACATATTGTGATTCCTCCTATACATAGCTTAACTAAGTACTTTTCACATAGTACAGTGGCAATTTTTGGAATTTGCAAATTTTGCAATATGATGTGCATGGATTTCTCTTTCCTTTATGATTTTATACAGAAAATAATTCTTGTTACAAGCAGATCTTAGCGACCTCAGCATGTGACTTTTTTTAAGTCAAAAACTTTTACCTCTTTACTTAAAGGAAGCATATCCTTACTTTGGGGCCACTAGAAAGTAAAATAAAGTTTAGTTCAATACAAGCACTATGAAATGCAGTGACAGCCAATCTAGTAACCAAGAGGGCTACTGACAAATGGGGAGTGTATACAGCTTAAGTATACTAGATAAAGAGATGATTCACATGGGAGAAGATGAAGTTATATGGTGTGAGATTTCATTATGATACTCAGAATGATGTGTACTTTAAATTAAGAATCATTTAATATTTTTGTACCACAGCTGATCATGATTAAATTGAAACCCCAGAAAGGAAAACCACAGATAAAGAAACATTACTATATTTTGAACAGTGTCTAAATTCATCTAGGGACCCTAAAAAGAATAATCATTTTAAATCACAGCACTACAGCAGACAAAGTAAGTTCTCTGTATCTCATTCTATGGTTTTATACAAATTTAGTATCCTTTGTATAGTTTATAATTGTTTATTACCATTGCAGAAAAGATTCACTTTGACCAGCATTTCCAAAAATATGTTTATAGTGATTTCAATCACATTGTGGCTTGAGGCCAAGTCAGACAAAAACTGAATGAGACTCTATTGCAGCTAATGGCTAGGGGCAGTGACAGGAGGAGGCACAAGTAGAGGTTCACAGTCTTGGTTGGCCTCATCATAAAGGAGCCGTGAAAAGTAAACAGGGCACAAAGGGGATGGCTCAAGAGGCAGAGTGCCTGTCTAGCAACCGCAGGGCCCTGATTTTAACACCTAGTACTACAGACAAAAAAAAAAAAGAAGGAGAAGAGCAAGGGAAAAGTAAGGGAAGAGAAAAAGGAGTAAATGAAGAAAGATGATTTTTTTTTTGGGGGGGGGGGGAAGGGGAGAATCCGGTTGTGGGGCCTGAACTCTAGACCTGGCACTGTCCCTCAGCTCTTCAGCTCAAGGCTAGCGCTCTTGAGCCACAGACCATTTCAAGCTTTTTTCTTTTTGCTTATGTGGTGCTGAGGAATCGAACCCAGGGCTTCAGGCATGCAAGGCAAGCGCTCCACCACTGAGCCACCTTCCCAGCCCTGAAGAATGATGATTCTGTTTCCTTAGAACCTCAATTTCTAGAAGGACAGAATCAGTGCATACTTAAAAGTCATGTGAACAAAAGAACAGCAACTACACAGGAAGCAATGACTACAGTTCATTTGTAAACAGCAAGGTAAGTAGTAAATAATGTTAAAAAGATTTGAGCAAGTGTTGAGGTCAGCAATAAGAGTGATATTTCAAAATCCGGGTGTTTTTTGTTGTTGTTGTTGTTTTGTTTTGGTTGTGGGGCCTGAACTCTGGGTCTGGGTACTGTCTCTCAGCTCTTCAGCTCAAGGCTAGCACTCTACCACTAGAGCCACAGCGCCACTTCCGGGTTTTTCTGCTTATGTGGTGCTGAGGAATCAAACGCAGGGCCTCATGCATGCAAGGCAATCACACTACCACTGAGCCACCTTCCCAGACCTCAAAATCTGTTTTTGAGTGGTTAGTCAGCAGCACAGGAGAGAAAAGCTCAGAGGAATAAATAATATCAACCCTATGACAAAAAGATACTAAGAAGTTGTATTTAAAGAGTTGAAGAAACAGCTGAGAAGAAAATTTTGTAGACAAGGAAATAAGATACTTTATGGTAGTTCAGTGAAAACTCTTCAAGTTGAATTAGGTTGTTTGAGTTGATGGGGTAATTGTCTTTTCAAAGCACTTCATTCTAGGAAAGTACATGCTTTTGCAAAAAACAGTCAAGTATACCATGGCAATAAAGGGCTTTCAGGCACAAAACTAGTCATATTTGAGGCACAAAATTCCTAGAAAGATTAGAGCAATTAAAGTGAAAGGTGACCACATTCTAAAATATAGTCTAGAGCTATGAGCGAAGTCATAAAGTCTACTATTTACAACATACACAATCTACAGTAGCTCAGACATGCATAGTTAACTGTTAGGTTGAAATTTACCAAATAGATTCTTCACACTATTATGTTAATACTATTATGTTAGTTATATGTGAATCAAAATATAAAATACTATACCTCACAGAATGCCCAGAAAGTTCTTCTAAAGTGCTTTCAGTGTCAAAAATCTGCTCATAATCTTTAGCAGAAAGTTTACCACTGGTCCTAGATTTCTTTCCTTGATGGGAGCCACCTTCTGAACTAGATTGTACTTTTTCCTCATCAAGTAAGTTCTGAACATTTCCAGTGAATGAATCAAACCCTGGAACACAAATTTCTTATAAATATGACTGACATTAGAGACACTGAGCTATATAGCTAACCTATAGATTTTAATAAAATACTTGAAAAATATGGACAAAAATACTTGAAATTTTAACTTATTTTAAAATGTGTTTTCTAGACCTAAAATAAAGCACTTAATCTTTCTCATTTAAGAAAGTGAAGTCTTCCATCAATACCTTCTACTTGATATTAATAAACAGCTCTTTATTCAACCAGTAATATAACCAAAAAATAAGGATTTTTAAAGATAAAATGCTGAGGTAAGAGAAAAATAGTATTAGTTCCCAACATAGTTACACAATTCTTCTTGAAAATTCCATAATAGTAAAAACTGTGTAGCCAGATTCATAAAAAATGTTTATATTCTCTGATTAAGAATGAACTTACTTTGCCAATTACTGATGGCTCACACCTATAATACTAGCAACTCAGGAGGCTGAGATCCAAGAATCATAGTTCAAAGCCAGGCCAGGCAAGAAAGTCTATGAGACTCTTATCTCAACTTAATCACCAAAAAGACAAAAGTGGAGCCGTGGTTCAAGCAGCAAAGCCCCAGTCTTGAACAAAAAAGCTCAGGGTTCAAGCCCCAAGACTGGCACAAAAATAAATAAATAAGTAACCTTACTTTGTAGGGATATATCCTATTGAGATTATTGAAAAATTATTTTTTGCCTCAGTTATATTTGGATAGGGTCTCACATTTTTTGCGTAGGCTATCCTTGGATCATAATCCTTCCTATGCTTCCCACACAACTGGAACTATAGACATGCACTAATACATCCAGTTTGTTTGTTGAGATGGGTTCGGCCAACTTTTTACCCTGTCTGGCCTCAATTATAATCATCTTGATGACTACCTCCTGAGTAGCTGGTATTACAGGAATATACCACCATACCTGGCCTACACTTCTTTACTATCATGAAGAAATTCCTCTAACTTCTTATAGAATCAAATCATAACTTTAGAGCACTACCATCAAATCACTGGTAAGAGAAAAAGTCACCATGCATAATTCCACTTACATTCCATCTTTTCCTTTTTTCCCTTCTTTCCTTTCGAAGTAGATGAATGAGATGATGCAACAGACAGGGCTCCTGATGAGTGCTGAGAAGTAACATCCGTAGAAGAAACATCATAGGCAAGTTTTCTGCTAGAATGGCCCTCTTGAATGCTTAAATTGCTACCAATAATACTGTAAAGAAAAAGTAAAAGTGGCTGAAGAAAAAAATATGGAGTCTGAGTGAGGTTACAATTCTATTTTTAAGCAACTTTGAATGTGTAGAATAGACACAATAACCAAGCCTATCCCCGACAAGAAGCTGCTAAAAGGAAAAGGAATGTCCAAAGAATATTGTGAGAACTAACTCCCTTTATGAATTTTGTGGTAGTGTATAGAGATGTCAACTAGAGGGCAACAGAGTATTGAAATAGAGCAAATACAAGAAACAGGATCGCTGGGAAGGTGGCTCAGTGGTAGAACGCTTGCCTTGCATGCCTAAGGCCCTGGGTTTGATTCCTCAGCACCACATAAGTAAAAAGCCGGAAGTGGTGATGTGGCTCAAGTGGTAGAACACTAGCCTTGAGCTGAAAGAACTGAGGGACAGTGCCCAGGCCCAGAGTTCAGGCCCCATGACCGGACCCAAAAAAAAGAAAACAAAAAAGAAAACATTTAAAAGGGCTGGGAAGGTGGCTCAGTGGTAGAGCGCTTGCCTTGCATGCATGAGGCCCTGGGTTCGATTCCCAAGCACCCATAGCAAAAAAAGAAAAAAGCCAGAAGTGGCACTGTGGCTCAAGTGGTAGAGCGCTAGCCTTGAGCTGAAGAGCTGAGGGACAGCGCCCAGGCCCAGAGTTCAGGCCCCAAAACCGGACCCAAAAAGAAAAAAAAGAAAAGAAAAGAAAAAAAGAAACAGGATCATCTTGTTAGAAGCCTTAAAATAAAGGTAATGACTTTGAGCACAGAACTCTATGTGTCTTCTTATTTTTACTGATACAAAAAGTGGTTCGTGTATATTTCGTATTAAACTTTTTATTAAGTAAACTTATAAAAATCAAGAAAATAAGAAAAAGGTCTTAAAACGTGGTTAAACTAAAGACATTTAAAAATCTATTTAAGCCAGGTGCAGGTGGCTCACTACTCAGGAGGCTGAGATCTGAGGATCACGGTTCAAAGGCAGCCTGGGCAGGAAAGTCAATAAGACTCTTATCTCCAATTAACCACCAGAAAACGGGAAATGGCGCTGTGGCTCAAGTGGTAGAGAGCACGCCTTGAGCTGAAAAGCTGAGGGACAGCACCCAGGCCCCGAGTACAAGCCCTATGACTGACAAAAAAAAAAAAAAAGAAAGAAATCTACTTAATCACCAGAAGAATTTAACTATAACCAAAGGTGGCTTCCATTCTTCTTTTTTCCTTGTCAGTATAAAGCCCAGATTGTTCTCTATGGCTCAATTTATTATTCAGAAAAATGTCAGGTGAATTGTTTACTAAAGCTGAGCCAATATAAATAAACTAGTATTTCAGATGTGGGAGAGAAAAAATAGGATGTTGAATACCACGAAGTTTGGTCTCTATTTCTACACAACTTTGTAATTTTATACAGCATAACTATTTCTCTCCAGTAAGTTTACAGAGAATACTAACATTAACCTGCAGATAAAATGCATTAAATCATATTAATTGATGATGTAAGTGTCACAGCATTAAATCTTTTAAAGTATTTTAAAGATCTTTTCTTATAGCTCAAAAGTTAAAACTATACCTTTCCTGTATAATTTTAATAAGATTTGTTTTTCTTCTTCCAATTATATCTAATTTTTGTGAGCTCATCAAATAATTTTATGTGGACTATAACTTTGGTGTGCAAAAAATATGAAGAATCGCATGTTAATTTTAATTAACTAAATATACTAATGTAATTAGTATTTTCATTTGTTTATTTATTTATTTACTTATTTTGCCGGTCCTGGGGCCTGAACTCTGGGTCTAGGTGCTGTCCCTTAGCTCTTCAGCTCAAGACTAGCACTCTACCACTTGAGCCACAATACCACTTCCCGTTTTTTCTGTTTATGTGGTGCTGAGGAATAGAACCCAGGGCCTCATGCATGCTAGGCAAGCACTCTACCACAGAGCCACCTTCCCAGCCCCCTATTTTCATTTATTTTAACCATTAAAAAAAAAATTCTTTCCAGCAAAGTCTAATTCACTTAATAAGTCATTTCAGTTTCTGCTCTAAAACAGGAATATTATCAATATCATACCCATTCAGGCTATTTAAAAAAATAAGTTAATATAAAGTCTTGCAGTTCTATGCCTTGCATTTATCTGATGGCCAGGCTCTGGTGGCTCATGCTTACTGTAATCCTAGCTACTCAGGAGGATGAGATCTGAGGATCACAGTTCAAACCCAGCCCAGGCAGGAAAGTCAGTGAGACTCTTATCTCCAATAAACCACTAGAAAACTGGAAGTGGCACTGTGGCTCAAGTGGTAAAGCACTCACCTTGAGCTGAAGAGTGCAGGGACAGCACTCAAGCCCAGAGTTCAAGCCCCACAACCAACAACAACAACAAAAAATTATTGGATGTTGCCAGGCACCAATGGCTCAAACCTATAATCCTAGCTAGTCAGGAGGCTGAGATCTGAGGATCATGGTTCAAAGCCAGCCGGGGCAAGAAAGTCCATGAGACTCTTATATCCAATAAACCACTAGAAAACCGGAAGTGGTACTGTGGCTCAAGTGGTAAAGCGCTCGCCTTGAGCTGAAGAGCATAGGGACAGCGCCCAAGCCCAGAGTTCAAGCCCCACAACCGACCAAAAAAAAAAAGAATGCTGGGGGCTGGGAAGTTGGCTCAGTGGTAGAGCGCTTGCGTTGTATGCATGAGGCCCTGGGTTCGATTCCTCAGCACCACATAAACAGAAAAAAAAGCCGGAAGTGGTGGTGTGGCTCAAGTGGTAGAGCGCTAGCCTTGAGCTGAAGAGCTGAGGGACAGCGCCCAGGCCCAGAGTTCAGGCCCCACGACCAGAACCCCCCCCCCCAGAAAAAAAGAATGCTGGGATGCAGGCAGATACTAATATTTTCTCCATTTTAAAATAAAGGAAACTTACACATAAAGAGGTTAAGTGATATGCACAAATACTAAGCAACTAATAATGAGATTTTAAGGATTTAAAACCAGAGTCCATGTTCTTCTACATATAGCCTCTAAATGTATCATTCAACAAGAAATTTTGGCTTATTCTCAAGCCATAGTTCTTATTTGTACGTTTATTTTACTCTTCAGATTTTAGTCCATGTTGCTTACTTAGATTCAAGAGTTGACTTTTTTTCTGTCAAAGTTCCACTCCCTGGAGAGGAGACAAAATCATCTTCATATGAAACACTGCTTAAAGGGGTTGTGAGGGCACTCAAAGGCTGTGATGCTGATGTTCCTCTTTCTAATCTGTCTTCAAAACCAGCTAAAAGAAATAATTGAAGCATAGTTAAAAACTAAAATTTAAAAAAACTATCAGCAAAGCAAAGCATTCTAGAAAATAGAGATTAATGATATGTAGAGAGAGTCTTGTTTGCTTTTACCTGGGCCTATTTTCAATTTACCTTCTTATCTAGCAAGGTATATTTTGAACATTTTATTAGGAAAATTTTCAAATATAAATGAAAATAACACAATATAGGGAAATCAAAGTATCCATTACTCAATTTCAACAATGACCAATACATAAGCCATCATTAAAACTCCTATTCCTCACATCCATGTCTCAGATTATTTTGAAACATCCTATATAACATAGTATTTCATATCTCAACATTTCAGTATAACTATAAAAAAAAATAGCCGGGCATCAGGGGCTCATGCTTGTAATCCTAGCTACTCAGAAGGTTGAGATGTGAGGTCATGGTTCAAAGCCAGCCTAAAGGAAAGTCCGAGAGACTCTTATCTCCAATAAACCATTCAAAAAACCGGAAGTGGCACTGTGGTTCAAGTGGTAGAGCGCTTGCCTTGAGCTGAAGAGCTCCGGGAAAGTGTCCGGGCCCAGAGTTCAAGCCCCACGACTGATCAAAAAAAAAAAAAAATCGAGCTGAGTGCTGGTGGTTCATGCCTATTATCCTTATCTACTCAGGAGTCTAGGAACTGAGGATTATAGTTCAAGGCTAGCTCAGACAGAAATGTCT
Source organism: Dipodomys spectabilis (assembly GCF_019054845.1). NCBI lineage: Eukaryota > Metazoa > Chordata > Mammalia > Rodentia > Heteromyidae > Dipodomys > Dipodomys spectabilis. The sequence goes on from NW_024870696.1 coordinate 14,630,423, forward strand.
GTGAGACTAAGTCTCAAAAAAACAACAACAACAACAAAAAAAAAACAGGCCAGGCACTGGTGGCTCACACCTGTAATCCTAGCTACTCAGGAGGCTGAGATCTGAGGATCATGGTTCAAAGCCAGCCAGGGCAGAAAACTCCATGAGACTTTTATCTCCAATAAACCACTAGAAAATCAGAAGTGGCACTGTGGCTCAAGTGGTAGAGCGTTCGCCTTGAGCTAAAGAGCACAGGGACAGCACCCAAGCCCAGAGTTCAAGCTCCATGACTGACAAAAAAAAAAAAGAGAGAGAGAGAGCAACATTATATAAAAGATTATACAAGATCATAAAGAAGTAGTTAAATATAAACATAAATCCTAGGAAATAGCAATGTAACAGCCAGTTGAGCCTAAGAGATACAAATGAGAGATCCATTTGTCATAATTTGCTTACTCTTTAGAGTAAAAACTTCCAATAAGTTCTAAAGCTGTGGTAGTATAAGCTGGGTAGAATCCACCAAAATAAAATAGAAAGAGCCAGGCGGGTGGCTCATGCTTGTAATCCTAGCTAGTCAGGAGGCTGAGAGCTGAGGATCATGGTTCAAAGCCAGCCTGGGCAGGAAAATCCATGAGATTCTTATTTCCAATTACCACCAGAAAACCAGAAGTGGCACTGTGGCTAAAGTGGTAGAGTGCTCGTTTTGAGCTTTCTGAAGAGCTCAGGGACAGCATCCAGGGCCACAGTTCAAGCCCCATGACTGACAAAAATAAAAATTAAAAAAAAAAAAAAAGAGAAAGAGACTTAAAAGGAACTAAACCTTCACCAAAGAGGGAAGTTGGGATGCAGAACTACATAATAAAAAGACAAATTTAGAAGCTAGTCTTAGAGAAGATGAAAACATAGCTCAATGGTAGAGAACCTGCCAAGGATGTACAAGGATTTACAAGGCCCAGGGTCCAACCCCCAGAACTATACACATATACACATACATACATATGTATCTTAAGCCTCAAAAAATATACATATAGCTACATTGTTCTTCAAAGCCTAAAATTTGTTTTAGCAAATAATATTTCTGTAATTTCTATGTAATTGCCCTTTTCAATTCTTAACCACTATATTATCAGTAGTCACAAATCACTGGTTTAGAAACATACCTGAGCCAGGTACCAGTGGCTCACACCTATAATACTAGCTACTCAGGAGGCTGAAATCTGAGGATTGCAATTTGAAGCCAGCCCAGAGAGAAAAGTCTGTGAGACTCTTATCTCCAATTAACCAGAATGGATGGAAGTAGAGCTGTGACTCAAGTTGTAGAGCACCAGCCTTGAGCCAAAAAGCTAAGGGACAGCGTCCAATCTTTAATATAAATAATAATACACACACAAAAACAAACATATTTAACTTGTCTAAATATATAAGTATGGCCACAGAAAAACTAATATAGGCTTGATATATATCCAATACTCAATACAACACGTATGAATTTCTCTAAACTATATCAAAATTTCTGTAACTACCTATTTTATGACAACAAAAACTACAAAATAAAAATTTTAAGATTCAACTATTAATGCTATAGTTAAATAATCTTGCAGATACTCTCCAATATTCAAGTAATGAAAATGAAAAATGTTGTGGGCTTAGTACAAATTTTGTATAGAAATTATAAAAATAAATAATTAATCTTAAGATAACATCCAGATAGTACCCACCTTTACTTTTCTCTCCTTTTCCATATAGCTGATATGATTTGGTAAAAATATTAATGACACTATGTGGGCTTCCCTTTGCCAATTCTTCCCATGGTCCTTTGCTATGCATCTCACCCAGATGCCCAAAAAGTGGCAAAAATTTCTCAGCTTCCTTCTGAAACTCTTTGATGGGCTCATAAGGATTTTTTTCTCCAGCACAAAATTCTTTCTCTTTTAAGATTTCTGCTACCTTCAAAAGAGGCTGTCTATCCTGGCCACCTTCTTCTTCAGAGAGACTCCCTTCACTAAGAAGAGGCCCTTCACTAACTGAGTCTGTGCTGGAGCCAATAGATCTTTTGGCTTTTTCTTGAGAACCAGCTTGTACATCAGAGCCAGAAGAGTCAGTCTGTCTCTTACACAACTGTGCCAGCAGCCCTCCTGGTTTGGGACCAGGGGATCTCATTCTGAAGCTTGATATGGCACTCTGAGGTCTTATCATCTCAGGAAGCTTTTTAAATTCACTAAGGTTGCCTACACCAGGAAGATCATCATCAAAAGTTGCATGAGATACACAGGTTCCTAACATCTTTTGAATTCGGGCCGAGAAAACATCTTCTGTATCTTCTTTCACAGGTGGACTTAAAGCTTTGGTCCAAGGTCCATCTTCTTGAGGTGCTTGCTGTACATCAAACTCAGCGTTCCAAACTGATCCATAGTTAATGTTGGCTCCAGCTAATTTTTTGGCTTCACTTTCAATCCTGCTAGACAAAGAAGCAGCTGTTGCCTTCAAGGCTTCAATACGATCCAGTTTACTCTTATATTGACTGGCACTAGGTTTTAACAAGGCATCTGGATTTACAGCTGGTGAGGTCAGAAACGGTTGAGGTGTAAAACTTAATGGTCCTGAAGCCATATTATGACTCTTCTTGGCTGGTAAAATAGATTCAAAATCCTTGTGCAAAATTCCTACATGTTCTAAATTCAAGAGATGGGAGAGTAAATTTCCAGCTGTTCCAACAAGAGGCTGTGGTTGGGAACTGTGAATTTGTGGGCTCAATCTGTCAGGCTGCATCCATGTAGGGTCCACCAAGTCTCTTCTGTAAATGGAAGTTACAATTTGTTATTTAACACAGCAACTCATAAAGCATTTTTTTTTCCTCTGTTCTTGCTGAGGGGGGGAACAAGTCCAGGGGCTTAGTCAAGCACTCTACCACTGCAAGACATCCCAAGCCCAAATCATCATTATTTTATTAATTTTATTTCCCTCTAACACCTCAAAGTAATGCATATATACTTGAAACAAATGGACTAGGGTAATTATAGCTCAAGTGGTAAAGACTGTTTGCTGTCTAACAAGCACAAGTCTCTTAAAAGTGTAAAATTATTCATAGCTAAACAATGAAAATGAGCCATTAATATGTTTGCTTATATTTATACCCTTCCTAACCATCCATCTATCTCTATCTATCTATCTGTCTGTCTGTCTGAGTCTATATCTGTATCTATGTTATGCTTTGGGTAGTTTTGTTTGAACAAAAGTAAGATTACAGCGGCCACTGGCGGCACACATCTGTAATCCTAGATCCTCAGGAGGCTGAGATCTCAGGATCACAGTTCAAAGCCAGCCAGTTTATCTCAATAAACTACTCAAAAAAGCCAGAATCAGAACTTGGCTCAAGTGGTAGAATGCTAGCCTTTCAAAGAGGCTCAGGGACAGCAGCTAGGCCCAGAGTTCAAACTCCTGGACCAGAGAGGGGAGGTGGAATGTGGCAGGCAGAATCGCATCATAATATGGCTTAGCAAACTGCTTTTTTTTTTTTTTTTTTAAACCAGTCCTAGCGCTGTCCCTGAGCTTCTTTTGCTCAAGGCTAACACTCTACCATTTGAGCCACAATGCCACTTCCGGATTTTTCTGTTTATGTGGTACTGAGGAATCGAACCTAGGGCTTCATGTATGCTAGGCTAACACTCTACCACTAAGTTACATTCCCAGCCCTATAGGTTATTTTTGTTTTTGCTTTTCCTTAAACTCTGGGTCTGGGAGCTATCTCTGAGCTCCTTTTGCTCAAGGTTAGTGCTCTATCACTTAAGCCACAGCTCCACTTCCAGCACACTGCTTTTTTTGTTTGTTTGTATTTTGGTCAGTCATGAGGCTTGAACTCTGGGCTTGGGTACTGTCCCTACACTCTTCAGCTCAAGGCCAGCGCTCTATTGTGTGAGCCACAGTGCCACTTCTGGTTTTCTAGTGATTTATTGGAGATAAAGAGTCTCACGGAGTTTCCTGCCCAGAATGGCTTTGAACTGTGATTCTAAGATCTCAACCTCTTGAGTAGCTAGGATTACAGGCATGAGCCACCGGCGCCTGGCAAACACAGTGCTTTTTATCAACCAAGATATTAACTATTGGGGCTGGAAAGGTGGCTCAGTGGTAGAGTGCTTGCCTTGCATGCCTGAGGCCCTGGGTTCGATTCCTCAGCACCACATAAGCAAAAACAAAAAAGCCGGAAGTGGTGCTGTCGCTCAAGTGGTAGAGCACTAGCCTTGAGCTGAAGAGCTGAGGGACAGTGCCCAGGCCCAGAGTTCAGGCCCCACAACCGGACCCAAAAAAAAAAAAAAAGATATTAACTATTAAAAGAATAATATCAAGCCCAGCACCAGCGGCTCATGCTTGTAATCCTAGCTGCTGAAGAGGCTGAGATCTGAGGATCATGGTTCAAAACCAGCCCAGACAAGGAAAGTCCGTGAGACTCTTATCTCCAATAAACCACCAGAAAACCGGAAGTGGCACTGTGGCTCAAGCAGTAGAGCGCCCACCTTGAGCTGAAGAGCTGAGGGACAGCGCCCAAGCTCAGAGTTCAAGCCACATGACCAACAAAAAAAAGAATAACATCAAGTTTTGTACTTGGTCTTATGCACTATTTTTAGTTGATGACATGAAGATACACATCAAATCTGCAGGTGACAGAAAACTGGGAGCCATAGCTGCCACAAAAAAAAAAAAAAAAAAGACCAAATTTGATTCAAAATCATTTATAAAGGCTGAAAATTCAGACTAAACTAAAATGTTAAGTACCACCTGGAAGAGAGTAACCAAAGTGATAAAGAAACAGGTAAGTATGTCAAACAAGATTTGGTTGACAGTTTAGTTATAGCATTCTTTCATACTGAAGGGCTACAAAAAAAAAAAAAAGAAACAACTAAAAGAAAACTAGAAGCTGGGTGCTGGTGGCTCACACCTGTAATCCTAGCTATTCAGGAGACTGAGATCTGAGGATCGTGGTTCAAAGGCAGCCCTGCAGGAAAGTTCGTGAAACTCCTACCTCCAATTAACCACCAGAAAACCAGAAGTGGCGCTGTGGCTTAGGTGGCAGAGCACTTGCCTTGAGCTGAAGAGCTCAGGGACAGCGCCCAGGCCCAGAGTTCAAGCCCATGAGGGACCAAAAAGGAAAAACAAAGAAAACTAGAATATAGATTATATGTCACAGAATACAGGCTGTTAAAAATGAAAGACATTAGGGTCTAAGCTAAGCTACTAGTAATAGGAATACAAAGGAAATTATAGCATCCTGAGATATTAATGAAGGCTAGCCAAGGCACATATGTATAACCCTAGTGAGAAAAATTTTTAAAAAGTTCTGGAAGTTGGCTCAAGTAGTAGTATGCAGGGGCTGGGAAGGTGGCTCAGTGTGTGTACAGCACTTGCCTTACATGCCTGAGGCCCTGGGTTCGATTCCTCAGCACCACATAAGAAAAAAGCCAGAAGTGGCGCTGTGGCTCAAGTGGTAGAGCGCTAGCCTTGAGCTGAAGAGCTGAGGGACAGCGCCCAGGCCCAGAGTTCAGGCCCCACAACTGGACCCAAAAATAAAAAAAAAAGAAGAAAAAAAGAAAAGTAGTAGTATGCATGCTAGCAAGCAAAAGTCTCTGAGGTCAAAAAAAGAAGAAAGAAAAGATACCAAAAGTGTTTTAAATTCAAATATTTAAGAGAGGCAATTTTATGCAAGTGCTATGTTGACAGAAAAACAGGGGAAATAAAAATAAAACACTTAGTCCAGTTAAGATTCAAACTTTTCCTGATGGTTTTAAGATCTAGCAAGGCTGACAAATTAATAAACAACTGAAGTACAAGATTATACGACTTTTAAAGCAAAGATATATGAAGTTCAATACGATGTAGATGGCTGGCCTAGCAAAGTGACTTTTTAGTTGAATCTCAAAGTGTTCAAGGTCAAATATATAGTGTGGAGTTTTCCAGGTAGGTAATAAAATTATAGGGCATTGAAAAGTATGGAAAAGTAGCTCAGTACCAGTGGTACAAATGTATAATCGTAGCTACTCATGAAGCTGAGAATTGAAGAATCATGACTAAAAGTCAGTCCAGACTCTTATCTCCAATTAACCAGCAAAAAGTCCAAAGTGGAACTGTGGCCCAAGTGGCATAATATTTTCAACTTGTGTGAAAAAACTAAGAGACAGCACCCAGTCCCTGAGTTCAAGCCCCAGCTAGGCACAACCTCACCTCTCACCCACACAAAAATAAAAGCTTGGAAAAGAAATGCAATATTCTAAGAATAAAATAAAATGGTGGTAAACATCAATAATCCTAGCTACTTAGGAGGCTAAAAATGAAAGGATCATAGTTCAAGACGAGGTCAGACAAAAAAGTCTATGAGACTCCATCTTAGCAGAAAGAAGGTAAGACATGATGAGTATCATCCCAACTATGATGAATAGCATCTGTGGCTATGTAGGCAGAAAATGAGACAGTATCAAACAACAACCAATAGAAAAAGGGCTAGAGGCATGGCATAGTGGTAGAGCACATAAGTATATAGCAAGCGTAAGATCCTGAGTTCAAATCCAAAAAATAAAATGATTCTTAGAATGATGTAAACAGGAAAAATGAAGTAAGAAAATGAAAGCAACAAGTAGGTACCATAGGTCAAAGGATTGATAGTAAGAGGAAGGAGACACAATGTATATACATATTAAAACATGACACACAATACCTTCTAAATTGTATGTTCAATTTTTATGTGTCAGGTTTGGTTTTTGGGGGTTTTGTTTTTTAAAGCTGGATACCAGTGGCTCATGCCTATAATCCTAGCTACCCAGGAGATTGAGATCTGAGGATTGCAATTTGAAGCCAGCCAGGGCAGGAAAGTTTGTGAGACTCTTAACTCCAATTATGCACCAAAAAACAGCCGGAAGTGGGGTGACTAAGAGGCTAAGGGACAGAGTACTAGCCTTGAGCAAAAAATCTCAAGAACAATCCCTAGGCCCTGAGTTCAAGCCCCAGGGCCAGTGCATACACACACACACACACACCAACAAATTTAAAAGGAAGGAGGGAAAGTTGGGAGAAACAGGTACTAGAATCTGACAAAAGATTTCTGTTTGGAGTGCTTCTAATACTGGGTAACTTGTTTAGAATTATAAAACATCTCAGAGAAAGGTAAAAATTAGAGACATGAATCCAATAAGGTAGGTTGACAGCAATAGTGAAATGAAGAGAATTCCCTACCCAGAAAGTATTTACAACTTATAAAAGTTTGTGTTTGATTGAAATTTACAAATTTATTTGTAACAGTAAACAAATCATTTGAAACATTTTACTTATTAGAATGAAATGCATACCTTTAGCATTAGCTAAAGCATTAGCTTTTGGAGTCATACTGCCCAAGTTCAAAACTATCTCCACCACTAATGTTTTGACTTTGAGAAGACACATTTAATTCTAAGTCTCAGTCATCTCTTCTATGAAACAGAAAAGACAATTATGTCTGTACTAAATATCTGACTCAGTGGTAGATCTCTTAAATGGCTACCATCCATGAGGCTCTGAGTTTGAGCCCTAGCCCAAAATACTTGAAACCTAAGAAATGTTCAATAAATATTAGCTATATTATCAATCTTATTTTCTGGGTGAGAGAAAAGAGGATGGTGTGCATTAACCACAAACTGTAAAATGATTTGATTTCTATTTGTGCATTCTTAAGAGTTTCAAAATCTTCCTCTTCAAAGTATAATGTGTAACCATGCAACTTTATGCTGTGATATATCCACCTAACAAAATTTCATTATGTGTTTGGTTCAGTGAAGACAACAGTGTTTCCAACTAAAGAAGGAACTGACACTGACAATGGATTATACCCTGCACTGAAGCTTTTAAAATTGTGTGTAATACCTGGTATACATTCAGTTCTTATTCTTAAAACACACCAAAATAGAATATTTTTTACTTCTGATAAATACATAAAATTAAGTTTTTCAGTAATGTATTCTAGTTTATATTACATGACAACTAGTGAGAAATATAATAGTAGAGGAAACTTAATTATACGAGGAACGTAACTTAAAGGGCTGAGGATACAGTTTGGAAAAGCATTTGTCTAGCATATGCAAGGTCCTAAATTCAATCACCAGCACAATCAATCAATCAATCACAGCTAACATTTGAAAACCTAAGTAAGGCATAGGGTAAATTAACATAAGACTACAATAAATTTAATTAAATGATAGAATCTTAATTATCTTTCATTCTCTTTTTTACCTTGCAAGAGGCTGTGGTGGTTCTGACAGAGACATGTCACTACTGGAAGATGCACTTGGGGGACGCTCCTGTACTTTGTTTTCTTTATCAGATTCCCCAGATGGCTGATACCCTGGTCTTGCCTAGAAGAAAAAGCCATCTCATCACGAAGATCTCTTCAAGTAGCACATAAGGAACTCATAAGTCATTTCAGTATAACTATCAGAATGATCTTAACTTTAATGAATCGATAAACCAGAGGATTTTTCCACATAATAAAACAATCAAATTCAGTTTGTCTTAAAAACAACTATTATAATTAACAGCAAACATCATCTAAAATCCAAGCAGGACATCTAATCCTAACTGCATAATTAGGATGAAGTAATATCCTTTTTACCCTGTTTTTTCAAAATAAGTAAAAAATGTAGTTTACCTAACCTTTGCAGGGTTATGATTTACTAAAGCTTAATCATATTAAACAAAGCCTTTACAACAGTGTGCAATACCTCAATGCATATTCAGTTATTCTAAAAACATTAGCACATCAAACGAAAATGTTTTCTAATTTTGAAAAATATACCAAACTAAATATTTCATTAACGTAATCTAGCTTACATATTATAGGCTAAGTATTTACTCAGTACTATAATGACAACTAAGCAGGAATATAATAGCAATGACAAAGAACATCAGTAGCAATCAATGCTATTCTTCATCTCTTTTTTTCCCATCATATTGTCCAAATTTTTCTTCATATGTAATAAATTTCATAAAAGACCATGACTGTTAAAAATATTATGTGAGCATTTACCTGAATAATAGGATGGTGGGTAATTTTTAAATAACATTGTATAGGAAATAACTTTTTTCTGACCTTCGTGTTTCTGCTACTATTACCTGTGCTTCCTGTGTAACATGTTGATGGGCTGGCTCTTCCAGCAAAGTCTTTTCTATTAGCAGTTTGGAGTACGTTTCCTGAAGTCGCCTAGCTGTTGATGGATCAGATGGAGGCACATTTTTTGCTTTAGTAAAGGCTTCTTTCTGTTTCCGGTAGAGCTCTTGTAATCGTTTGTTTTTCTGTTCAGTAGCCTCCTTTTGAGCCTTCTTCTCTTCATTTTGTTTCCTTTTCCTTTCCTCCTGTTGTCTAACAATGTATTGTCGTACTTCATCTGTGTCATAGTGGCGCTTTTTGGAAATGACAGGGGGATCTTCATTAGCTGTTATTTTGTCAGGTTTTCTTTTCACTAGGCTATGACTCCGAGAAGCTGGTACAGATGCGGATAACTTTGGATTCTGTATCTCTCCAGTCTCTTGCCTCACAGTCTGAGCTGTGGAATCCAGCTGCAGGTCATCAAGAATTCCACGAATTTCAACAGGTAAAAAGTCCTTGTTTAAGGCAACATTATCCTCTTGCTTATTGTCTAGAAGAGACGGCGCAGATTTCTTTATATTATTTTCAGAGCGAGTTCTACTTCTTGAACGTTCTGAGCTGCGAGGAAGATGTCTATGTGAAACATCCAACCTAGGATCGGATTCTGCTCTTCCAATATGAGCCCCTGGAATGTATGAATTGTTGGTGACACATGAAAATTCTATATTCACTCTTAAGATTTATTTTAATAATAAAAAACCTAGCAAATACCAAAGGAAGAATTTCTTTCTTTTGATCAGATGTTTTATAACAAAAGCATATAAAGTATAAAAATGAAGTAAGGGAAAATTAAGAAAGAAAATTAAATTGTAGTAAAAGCATGTAATACGTAAAAGAAAGAAAATTAAATTGATCTTAAACCCAAATTTACATATCCTAGTCTAAAGAATGCTATAAAAGGAAGGAAAATTCCCTTTTTTAGCAGTAAAAGAATTTCAGTACTTTGAAAAAGCCTTATTTCCTTGGATTTCTTTTAATGTTCCTTATGGTTAATATGAATATTTAACATTATTATTTCTATCTCACATGCATATTTCCCTTTTTAAAAAAAATGTTGCTTAGAAATCAGTAATTTTTAAGCAAAGGCATATTAGTTAGAACCAAAACATATTAAAAAAAAGTTGTTATTTTTTTGTGTTGCTGTTACTGGGCCATGAACTCAGGGCATGGATGTTGTCCCTTAGCTTTTCTGAAGCTGGCTCTCTATCACTTGAACCACAGCTCCACTTTCAGCTTTTTGCTAGGTAACTGAAGAGTCTTTCTCAGACGTTACTGCCTGGGCTGGCTTGAACCTACAATCCTTAGATCTCAGTCTCCTGATGCTAAGATTACAGGTGTGAGCCACCAGTGACCAGCCCACATTTATATTTTAATAATATCTGTAAAACACAGTCCAGGCATTACCCAGGTATGAAGTGAGATCTTTTTTGCAATCTCAAAATTAAGACAGTCCAAAAAGGGGCTAGAGCTATAACTAATCAGTATAGGACCTGCTTAGTTAGCAAGCACAAGGCTCTGAGTTCAAATCCCAGTATCACTAAATACATAAATAAATAATAAACAGCATATATAAAAGCAATCACTTTATCATCTCAATATTTGTTGACATGGCTTAATTTATAATGCATATGAGTTAGCTTATTTGAAAAAAGATGGAAAAACATGAAGAGGAAGAAATATAAAGTACATTATTGCAATTATGACTGCATTACTTACTGAATCTATTCCAGAAACACAATTAGCTAAGGCAAATTTTGCTTCTCAAAAGAAAAGCTGGACAAGTGTTTGGTGGCCCATGCCTACTGAAGCCAGAAAGCTTACAGTTCAAAGCTAGTTTAGGCAGAAAAAGAAGATAATTCTCCTATGTCCAAAATAACCAATAAAAAACAGGGTTGGAAGCATGGCTTAAGTGGCAGAGTGCCACCAGAGCAAGTAAACTGATCAAATGAAGGCCCTGAGTTCACACCCCAGGATCAACCCTTTCCCCAGAAAGAAAAACTGGCCTATAGGTATTAATAGTTCATTTCTCAAACTAGCATTAATGTGCTAGAAATGGATGGCTTATCCATGGGGTCATTCATGGATTGTAATCTTAGATATGAAAGATCTAAGTTTGAAGCCAACTGGAGCAGAAAAGTCAGTGAGAATCCATCTTGAATTAACCAGCAAAAAAAGCAGGTTGGAGGTGTGGACCAAATGCTAGTGTGCCAGCCATGAGCAAGTAAGCTGAAAAAGATCACAGTTCATGCCTTGATACCAGGGAAAAAAAGAAAAAGTTAGTATTAATGAAAAAAAAATAAGTTAGTCAAATAGCAGCACTCAAGGTACTACAAAAAGAATAAAGTAATGACCAAGATGGGACACGAGGTGGGGAACACAAAGCCTCTCACCAGCTCTTTATGAGCACAAAAGCTACCAATACGACAGTTCATGCTGTGCCATGAACTGTAGTGGTCACTAGAGGGTGACTTGCAAGTGAAGGGTATGGTTACTCTTGATTGAACTTGGCAAAGGTCATTGTAAGAGCCTCTAGAGACCAAAGGAAAGGCTCATATGCAAATGAGGTATAACTTAAAGATGGTGCAGCCTTTGAGTTGAGGTTGGTTGAGAGTGAATGGAGTAGAGGAGATTAAGGAAAGAGCCTTACAAGGTGTGTACCCAGCTTTTCTTCCCTGCTCTTTGGCCTACATACTGAACTCGTTAAGTCTGGAATTTCTTTCTGAGTAAAGTAACAAGTTCAGGAAAGTTCCACAAACTCAGCAATACTGCAGTAGTCCTGGAATCTTTTCTCTTGGCCTAGCTCCCCCTGCTTTGCAACAGTTTTTGTCAAGGGATGGTATTCTAAGTATAAGACAGTGTAGACAGGAGTCTTACTGTGCAATCAAAGTCCTTCTTTCCTGATGTCCCTACCCCCTACTAAGTGTGTAGTTTGGAGTCTCAGAGACAACTGTAAAATTAGCGTCTTGAAGCATATGGGTGTGTAAAGCCTTTGTCTTCTTTTAAAAATATGTGTTAAAATACACATAAGCACACTTGAAAAAAAAAGAATAAAGCAATGGATTTCAGGGTCAAATTTTTTGAGTTCTAGATCTTACATCAAATTTTGCCATCCTTGATTATATATCCCAGAAAAAAAAATCACTTGTTTTCAGGGCCTGTTTTTTAAACTGTCCAAATTATAACAGAATAACAAAAACAAGAAGAGTAACAGTAATAATATGTAATCTTTTGAATGCTTGCCTGTATATGAGACCAAGTGGCTTGATTCTAAAGCCCAAAACATATTTGATTGAAATAATACACTGATAGTCACAATGACAGCTAAAGTAATTAATGTAATTTAAAACTGAATTCTTAGTAAAGATGAACATTAACATATGTAGAGATTATCCGGACAAGCTTAACAGCAAATTTTCTCCTTTTTGAGCTGTAATCATAAAAAAGGAAAAAAAAGGACTGGCTCAGTGGTAGAGTGCTTGTCTTGTATTCATGAGGCCCTGGGTTCCATTCCTCAGCACCACATAAGTAGAAAAAGTCAGAAGTGGCGCTATAGCTCAAGTGGTAGAGTGCTAGCCTTGAACTGAAGAGCTGAGGGACAGTACCCAAGCCCAGAGTTTAGGCCCCATGACCCACAAAAAAGAAAAGAAAAAAAAGAATGAGAAGTCTTAAAGTCTTAAAGCATTCCTATTAGTACTTTCCTAAGGTCTTACATGGCATAGGGGTGGGGGAAAAAGAAAGAAAAGAAAGGTTGTATGTGCATGTGTGTGGTGAAATCAGGGTCTTGTGCTTACTCCACATGCTTGACTGGTATTTTAACCACACCTCTAGCTGACTCTTTACCAGTTATTTTGGAGAGAGAGTCTCCTAGGCATTTAGGCCTAGGCTGCTATCAAACCACAATCCTGCAGGTATCAGCCTCCTGAGTAGCTAGGATTACATGTGGGAGTCATTGAATATTTTTTGCAACAATGTTAATTAAAGCCACCCACCAGATTTATTAGCTTTTTCTCTTCCACTTCTGTCACTTGATGCTGTTCTTCGTTCTTTTTGCTCCATTCTCGGTGCAGGTCCCAGAATCTTCTTTACTAGTTTTTGTCCATCTCGCCAAGAAGAGGTGCTTATCAGATGACTATTCCCTAAAATATATATAATGCATTGAAATCTAAAACTTATATTTTAGCCTTAAGTACACTGACTTAGCTATATAGATGTAATAATTTACATTTACCTCTCATCAAAATCAAAAGGCTCACAACATAAGTATATTTTAACTCTAAGACATTACAATTGGATAACAGATTGTTGGGGGGTTTTTTTGGTTTATTTGGGTCCGGTCGTGGGGCTTGAACTCTGGACCTGGGCGCTGTCCCTCAGCTCTTCAGCTCAAGGCTGGCACTCTACCACTTGAGTCACAGCACCACTTCCGGCTTTTTTCTTTTTGCTTATGTGGTGCTGAGGAATCGAACTCAGGGCCTCATGCATGCAAGGCAAGCGCTCTACCACTGAGCCACCTTCCCAGCCCCTAACAGATTGTTTATATCTTGCTTTGCTACATTTCAATGTCAAATGCTTTGAAAATTAAGTACCAAATCATAATTATTTCTGAAACTTCAAGGAGTAGGGCCCTGAATTCAACCATGGTATTCAGTACAGAATAAAAAAAGAACTGTATTCATTACCTGACTTATGAAATGGTAACCCCTCTGTACAACATCTTAATAATATTTGTTGTTTGTGAGGCTTGAACTTACGAGCCTGGATGCTGTCTCTGAGGTTTTTCACTCAAGTCTAGCACTCTTACTACTATGGGCTACAGTGCCACTTCCAATTTTCTGGTGATAAATTGGAAATAAGAGTTTCACAGACTTTCCTGCCCGGGCTGGCTTTGAACTGTGATCCTCAGTTCTCAGCCTCCTGAGTAACTAGGATTACAGGTGTGAGCCACTTGCACCCCGCTAACAATAAAAAATATTTTTTAAAAAATAACCAATGCAAAAAAGGGGGGAGGGTCTAGAGGTGTTGTTCAGTGGTCATTGCACAGGAAGTAAAGGAAGTTCAAGAGAAGAAGGGAGAGTGACAGAAGGAGGGAGAGAAGAATAAGCCAGCCAGGTGTCTTTTCAATTTTAGCTCAACTTTCTGAGTTAAAAACAAACAAGGGCTGGGAATGTAGCTTAGTGGTAGAGTGCTTGCCTAATATTCATGAAGCCCTGGATTCGATTCCTCGGTACCACATAAACAGAAAAGCCAGACATAGCTCTGTGGCTCAAGTGCCTTGAGCAAAAGAACATCAGAGACAGTGCCTAGGCCCTGAGTTTAAGTCCCAGGACTGGCAAAACAAAAACAAACAAGTACACTGGGTAGCCATTCATAAATGTTAGCTTCTCAATATGTTCTGTGATTGTTTCTAAATTCTGACTACCTAAAAAGTCTCATAGAGTCAATGGAAGATAACTTTCACTAGATAAACTATTAATATAGCTTTATCACATTTAATGATTTTTCTGTCTGGATCCACAAAACTCAGACTACTAGAAAACTGGATAAACATGATCTAAAGTTAATGTTTGCAAGTTACACTGTTCCCTGGTTTCACTTGAAACTATGATCCTGACAGCAGTATTTTACATAAATACTAAATGAAAATAATAGTAGTTTTAGATTTAAGAACTAGTTACTACTGAAATACTGAGATTATTCATGTTCTTATAAAAAAAAAGTTTTTTGGGGGGGAGGGTTAGTCATGGGGCTGGAATTCTGGGCTTGGGCACTGTACATGTGCTCTTCAGCCCAAGGCTAGCACTCTACCACTTTGAGCCACAGCACCACTTCTGGTTTTCTGATGGTTTATCGCAGATAAGAGTCTCATGGACTTTCCTGCCCAGGCTGGCCTTGAACCGTGATCCTCATATCTCAGCCTCTGAGGAACTAGGATTACAGGCGTGAGCCACTGGGGCCTGGCTCATCATTCTTATTCTACATCCCTGATGACCTTGTGATCACTTAACACATGTAACACACTTTATTGTAATTTATATCTACTCTACAAAAGAAGGAATTGTGCATCTTCATGATCATTGCTTAAGTTTAGTACAGTATATAGTACAGTGCCTCACATAAAGCCAGGGCTTTTTCTCCATGTATGGATGTGTTTGTATGTATGTACATATGTATCATTACTTTAAAATACTGATATTTAACCTGGTTGGTTTCTATTAAAAATAATGATAGAATTCCAGGAAAGGGAGACATGGGTTTTTTTGTTTGTTTTTGCTTTGGAGTTTATTTTCTTTCTTTGGGAGGGGGGTGCTTAAAGAGTGTACGCAGGAAGAGGAGGAGGAAAGTGGGAGAAAACAAAGGATGGGATGACACTGTCCAAAACAGAAATATACTCATTACCTGACTTATGAAATAACCTCTCTATATAACACCTTAATAGTAACAATAAAATTATATCTTTAAAAAATGATAGAAAAAGACTTGGAGGTAGTGTTTAGAATTATACACATATGAATAAAATTTTATGGATATACACAGATATGAAACCTTTCAAATTGTACAGCTGTAAATAAATATGCATTATCCTGTCAATTATAATTTAAAGGACACATAATAATGACATATATATCAGATTTTCATATTGCTAAATAATGAAAACTCCTATTAATAGATATTTATATCCGTATAAATTCGATTTGAAAAAGTGAGAGAAGGGATGGGTTAAGAGAGATGGATGCCAATGTTGTCAGACACTTTGTACTCACATACTGTTTTGTAGAATGGGAACTTCTTTGTACAACTACTTAAAGATAATTTTAAAAATTTTTAAAAAGTAAAAGAATAAAACTATTTTGAATTGAAAATAGACAAAAGTTATGCCTTGCTTGGCTTGAAACCATGATCCTCAGATTTCAGCCTCCTGAATAGTTAGCTAGCTTTATGATTCTTTTACATTTAGGTCTATAATTCACATGAATGTATTGGGTTTCACCTCATTCCCTGCATAAATAATAAAAGGTATACAATTTTTAAAAAATTCGATTTCAACAATATATAACTTTAGGATGAACATGCTATTGAAAAACTAACCTGTTTTGCATTCTGGACTTGATAACTGTGTTACCTTTTGGACTTTTCGTACTGGCTTGACCACTTTCTTCTCTTTAATTTTTTCAGCAGGTTTCTCTCTTAAAGAGGTATCATCTGAAAACCAGAAACATTTACAGCAAATCATTATGCTTCCCTCTCATCTTCCAATCCTCCCCTACTAAGAAAACTATTATCAGTATAATATTCCCCCCATATCAGTGGTTCGCTTTCTACAGTTTCAGTTACCCAAGTACAAGCGCAGTCTAAAACACTAAACGGAAAATTCCAAAAATAAACAATTTACAATTAGTAGACCGTACTTCATTCTGAGTAGTATGATGAAATCTTTCATTAACCAGTTCCATCCATCCCAAAGCAAGCCATCCCTTTATTGAGCATATCTATGCTGTGTATGTTACCGGTCTATTACTCACTGATTAGTCACTCTGTAGCCATCTTAATAATTGGACTGTGCCTATTATGGTACTGTAGAACTTGTATTCAAGCAAACTTTATTTTAATGACCCCCAAGCTCAAGAATCGTAATGATGGCAATTTGAGTATGCCAAATAAGAGAAAGTTGCTGATTTAATAGAGGCAAAGAATTACATGCTGAAAAAAACTGCTACAATCTACAATAAGTCATAGTTAACCTCTTACTATACTGAATTTATATATTAAATATTATCACTAGTATGTATAGGAAAAAAACTGAATAAATAGGGTTTAGTGTTATTCAGGCATCCTCTGGGGTTCTTGGAAGTATTTCCAGTGGACAAGATGGAATACTACTAAATTATAAAACACAATATTGACGATGGGACAAAGAAACTTTCAAAGTGAACTGTTATTACGACAAGCTAATATATATTACTATGACCAATGTCAACTCCTCCTAGAAAAATCTGGAAATTACCACTCCACTATTTCATTGTTAGATTCCAACTATTTGATTTTTCTTCCATCAGAAGACCTGTTAAAAATTTACTTCAGGGCTGGGAAGGTGGCTCAGTGGTAGAGCGCTTGCCTTGCATGCCTGAGGCCCTGATTTCAATTCCTCAGCACCACATAAGCAAAAAGAAAAAGCCGGAAGTGGCACTGTGGCTCAAGTGGTAGAGCGCTAGCCTTGAGCTGAAGAGCTGAGGGACAGCGCCCAGGCCCAGAGTTCAGGCCCAGGACTGGACCAAAAAAAAAAAAATTTTTTTTTTAAAATTTACTTCATTCTCACAAATAGAAAAAAAGCTACAATAATGTTTTCAAAGCCAGGATCATGTATAAAATTTCAAAGCAAGTGCTTTCATAGATTCCTATCTCATTTTAAAAAATTTTTGTGTGTATTGGTACTAGGACTTGAATGCAGGGCCTCATACTCTTACATAGCTGGTTTTTTTTGGGGGGAGGAGGGGGGTCCGGTTGTGGGGCCTGAACTCCGGGCCTGGGCGCTGTCCCTCAGCTCTTCAGCTCAAGGCTAGCGCTCTACCACTTGAGCCACAGCGCCACTTCCGGCTTTTTTCTTTTTGCTTATGTGGTGCTGAGGAATCGAACCCAGGGCCTCAGGCATGCAAGGCAAGCGCTCTACCACTGAGCCAACTTCCCAGCCCTTACATAGCTGTTTTGCTCAAGGCTGGTGCTCTACCCCTTAAGCCACACCTCCATTTCTAGCTTTTTATGGTTAGTTGAAGATAAGAGTCTCAAAGATTTGTCTGCCCAGATTGGCTTTGAACCATGGTTCTCAGATCTCAGCCCCTTGAGTAGCTAGGATTACAGGCATGAACCACCATGAGTGCTTGGCTCATTTAAAAAATTCTACATAGTCAATAGTCTCAAAGTAAAGTTTTTTATAATTAGATTTGTATATTTCAAATAGATATTTGTGTGTTTTGTGTATTTCAAATAGGTATTTGTGTATTTCAAATAGGTATTTCACAGACAAATTACTGCTCATTTTTTTAATACCGGTCTGGGGAAAGATACTACTATACATAAAAATTTAAAAACTTAACCTCAGTTGTATGTATGAATATATGCAATTTGAAAAGACATGTAGAGCTCTGCATTATAAGCAGGTAAATATAAGTAAAAGGCCCTAAAGCAGAAACAAACTGTGAAGAAACACTAAGGAAGTCAGAGTGAGTAACCAGAGAATAGTAGGAAATGTTATAATAATTGAGTCAGATTAGGCAAGGTTTATAGAACCGTAAGAATTTCAGCTCTTCTGAGAATATGTACATTGATACAGGCAAGATGGTATATGCAATACCCTTAGTGTCCCCTGGCCCTGACTACACTGGAGAAATTACGATTTCATGGAACTTTTGGAGTTTTGTATTTTATTCTACATGAGGGAATGTATTACTGAGTTAAATGGATTCAGTGGGTTAATGTGGTGATTTTTTTTAATATTTTTTTCTTTGTTGCCTATACCAGGGTTTGAACTCAGGGACTTGTGCTCTTACTCAGCTGGATCAGTCATGGCTGGCATCTACATGAGCCAAACCTCTGGTCTGGTATTTTACTGACTGGAGATGTAAACTCAAGGAATTTTCTGCCCGGGCTAGATCCTTCAAATCTCAGCCTCCTGGGTAAATATGCCTGCTGTTTAGTGTGGAGTTAGTAAATACTATACCACATCTGTAATAACAATTAAGAAGGGTGTGTGTGTGTGTGTAAGAATTTTAAGGGTGTATGTGTGTGTGTGTGTGCTTGAACTCAGGTCCTGGGAAATTGTCCCTTAGATTTTTAGCTTAAAGCTGATACTACCTGTGTGTGTGTGTGTGTGTGTGTGTGTGTGTGTGTGTGTGTGTGTGTGTGTGTGTGTGTGTGTGTGTGTGTGTGTGTGTGTGTGTGTGTTCATATTCTGGGAAATTGTCCCTTAGATTTTTAGCTTAAAGCTGATACTACCGTGTGTGTGTGTGTGTGTGTGTGTGTGTGTGTGTGTGTGTGTGTGTGTGTGTGTGTGTGTGTGTGTGTGTGTGTGTGTGTGTGTGTGTGTGTGTGTGTGTGTGTGTGTGTGTGTGTGTGTGTGTGTGTGTGTGTGTTCATATTCTGGGCTTGAACTCAGGTCCTGGGAAATTGTCCCTTAGATTTTTAGCTTAAAGCTGATACTACCACTTGAGCCACATTTTTACATAGGGCTTTTGGGTGGTTCATTGGTAATAAGAGTCTCAGATATTCCTGACTGGGCTGGCTTTGAACTGCAGTCCTGAGATCTCAGCCATATGAGTAGCTAGGATTACAAGCATGAGCCACTGGCACCTGGCTGTGTATTTATATAGTTTTGCTATATAATGTGGTTTTCAGAAGGCAAACAAAATACAATATGGTCAAATCCACAGAAGTATGTACAAAATTGAATCTGTTCACTATATTTTGTTTTCTAGTGTCTAACTAACACTTTTCTATCACAGATTAAAATTTATAATTAACTTTAAAACAAAGAAAAGAACATCAGCTCTTAAATGTGGGATGAAAAGATTCTGGAAGCTTTGAAACAAAAAGAGTTACATGATTTAAATTAAACTTTAACAAGCTTACTCTGGCAGCTATGATAAAAATAAAAACTCATGAGACAAAGGAAAAAAGAAAGGAGACCCGTTAGGATTATCACCCCAATAATAACAGGGAAGAAATTGATTGTGGCTTAGGCTTAGATACTGGATAGTTACAGAGGAGTAAAAGTGGTTATATTATCAATATATTTCAGAAAAATATATTGATATAAGGTATGAGAGAAATAGGTAGGGGAAAGATCTGAGTCTGAATAAATGAAAGGATTAGATCAACTAATATAGTACCAGATAGATATATCAGCACATGCTAATGCTAGCCACGTGAAGGTGAAGATGGGAAGATCAAGGTTCGAGTCCAGTCCTGGCAAATCAGTAAGGCCTTACTTATTTCAACAAGCCAAGTCAGGTTTGATGGTCCACTCTGGTGGACAAGGTATGCAGGAAGCAGAGGTCAAAATACATCAGCCCTGGGCAAAAGTGTGAGGAACTATCTGAAATAAATCTAAAGTAAAAGGACTGCTGGTATGGCTCAGTTACATAGTAAGCAAGAGGCTCTGAGTTCAAATCCCAGTATTGAATAAATAAAAATAACTGACATGGAGTGATTGTCAGTGTAGCAAGTGCCCAGTCCCTGAGTTCAAGCTCCAGAACTAGCATGCAAAATAAAAAAAGGTCACAAAATTAAGCATCTAGCATCTTGCTCGATAACACTACATGTTGTAAGTAGCAACATTATTACTGTAATATTTCTATTTCTCTTTCCATCTTGCATAGGTTCCTCTTATTTCCAGTTCTCTAAATACACTTCATCTCAAATGTTTATCTTTCTTTCATCTATTCTGCCTCGATTAGGCTCTCCCATCTTAACCTTCAAACCAGACAGTCTTTTTTTTTTTCTTCTTTTTTTTGTTATTGTGAAAATATTGTACAGAGGGGTTACAATTACATGGGCAAGATAATGAGTATATTTCTTATCAAGCATTGTAGCCTCCTCCTTTGTTTCCCCTTCCCATCCCATCCGATCCCTACCTTTCCACCCAAACCTCCTCCCCTCCCCCCCCCCAGACAGTCTTAATTCCAATAGTCCCTCCTTTAAAAATAGCCTAGTTTCTGTTTCACCAACCATGTAGGCCAATTTTAACCTTGGAAGAGAGCCTAGAGGCTAAATTGGCCTCATGACTCAAATCACTACTACTTTAGTTTATACAATGCTGTTAGAAAAGGGAAAATTTTTAACACTCAATAAATACTTCAGTAATATTTTCATGTTTAAAATTATTAGATAAGTTGTATGATAAAATTTAAAAAAATACTACTCTCACCTGCAAGGTGAAGTGCTAAGTCTCGGTACAGTTCTCTACTCAGGTGCTGAAATTCTGCCTCTTGCCACACTTTCCCATCAGGTGTGCGAATCTTAGTCTCTGAAGGGTTGAAACCTAACACAGGCCAACAATACAGATTATCAAAATTGCTTTATAACTTTTGTTTGTATGACATCACTATCAGTTCTCACATTGAATTTATACACTACCATATAGCAATCATTTTCTAACATTAATTTCTGCGTGAATTAACAGTAAAAAATATTGTATGATTACAGAGAAAAGTTTGTAACTCTGCAACATAGAAACATCACTAGAATCCCTGCATCAGCTGCTTCAAACAACAAAAACAGCAAATAGCAACTTTCAGTTTATACAAGGCTGAGTTATGACTGACAAGTTACTGTCCATCAAATTTTCCTTCTTTCGGTGAGAAAAAAAACACAAGAAGCAGTTAAGCAATTGGGAAATAGCACCTCTAGAACGAAGAAGCATTCTTGTGAATGCCTTTTTAAGATGTTTTGATATGCGGTTTTTTTTTTCCCCAGAGTCACCTACTCATTAGCAAATTGTGTTAAAAATCATTCCTTGCCTCTGCTTTATAAATTGACATGATTTATTTTAGTTATGAATACACATTGCTCTAAGTCCTCCAATAAGCACATCACGCTTATCAGTACAACTACATTTTTTTCTGCAGTGTTAACTTCACATCTTCATCATTGCTATTGTCATGACCGCCATGTTTCAGAATCATTTTAGCTATTTCAAAATTAGTCAACAAATTATGGCCTCATTATTGATATTCAAAACCTCAATCTTCACTTCCTCCAGCTTACTGATAAGACTCCAAAGGTTTGCATATGTGAGGTTGTACATCTTTTTGTCACTTGACACCACTGTGTTTAGTACCTACAACTGAACAGCTGTAGGCCAGACGTTCCAAGCAGTGACAACAGCATAAGTAAGTGTCCTCTTGTTATACTTTGAAAACGTTCCAAACTTATACCTCTGATGACTTTTAGCATGCTATTCCAGAAAGTATTTTTATTCTCTTCATTGATCTGAGGACATCCTTGTCACATAGTTTAATTAACAGTCATATTAATTATGCCACATTTATTCACAATATGGCATAAACATCATTTGGAGGGGTTGCTGGGGGGGGGGGGGGCACTGCTTTTAGGTTTAAGTTTTTCTGTGGTGCTGGAGATCAAATCCCAAGGTTACTATGAGCTCCTTAGCACTGAGCTATATACCCTTTTATACTGTAAGTAATATTTTTTAAGATAAACTGAACAGTTGTGAAGGAATAACAAAATCTTGTAGTGATCATACAATCCAGCTTCCCAGCAGTGAAAACAAGCTGCTAGTACAAACGTTTGTGAAATCAATCAGAAAAGATGTTCTCAGTTATCCATGCCTTTTGTTAGGAGTAATAATAGAAACTATGCAAGCTTTTGCCTGTCACAGCAAGTTCACACCAAGCACGTGCCTGCTGCATTAACACCTCCCAGCATGGTTATTCTGTCCTTTGCATCCTTAATTTCTGTGGTGGCTGTCTCATCAGTTGTAGTTAAGATCTTTCTGGGGCAATAATGCCAAAATAGTGATGTTTCATCAGTATTATAGACTGACTAGTATCAGATTTTCAACAGCAATGACTTTGGCAAACTAGACATTGAGTATCTGTGGTTCTGTAAATAGCAGATGCTTTATCACCACAAATCTGTAAAAAATTAAAACTGGGTCTTTCTTAAATTTCTGAAACCAGCCTTTGAATATTCATAGTTCTCTTCAATTTCAGCTCACTGTGATAGATCTTTGTTTCATGATTAGTATACCATTCATTCAATGGTATGTGTTCTGTGATGACAGATTCATTCTTGCAAAACATAATCAAGACCTTCATCGTTAGCTTTATGTAGTATTTTTATATTTTTCTGTTTATCACTTTGAGTATAGAATTTCAAAAGCTTCTGTTTCTTCAGGCCATGTATGCTGATCATTCCAACATCACATTCTACTATACATTTACATTGCTGTCCAGCTTGACTTTCAGTGCTACTGATCAACATAAATGCTTCCACTTTTTAAAAAATTATTGCTACTCATAAGGGCATATGTAGAACATTTAAACATTTTCAGCACTATCTTTACACCACAAGCAGAGAATAAGCAAAAGGTATTAAGAGAAATGTACATGGGTCTTGGTGCCATGTACACTATTATGGGTAAATACTATTCAGAGTCCAGCCTACATACATGCCATTTTATTAACCATTGTGAACATGGCTGAGCAGCTGAGTAGGGGAATTTGAGTATGTACTATGTAAAGACACATCACAGCTGAAAGGGAAAGGCTAGAAGAGTCTCTTTTTTATCTCTTGGAGATTTTGAATAAACTGTGTTGTACACGTGCATTTTGACTGTAAAGTACTGCATGAGGTCAGGTATAAAATCTTCCACCAGTGGTTCCATGTTAGTGCTTCCAACACAGGAGGCTGAGATCTGAGGACTAAGGTTCAAAGCCAGGCCAGGCAGGAACAACCGTGGAACTCTGATCTCCAATTAACCACCAGAAAACCGGAAGTGGTGCTATGGCTCAAGTGGTATTGTGCTAGCTTTGAGCTGAAGAGCTCTCGGACAGTGCCCAGGCCCAGAGTTCAAGCCCCATGACAGACCAAAAAAAAAAAAAAGGAAAAGAAATTGAGGTATATAAATACAAAATAGACATTCTGAAGCTGGACACCGGTGGCTCACACCTGTAATCCTAGCTACTCAGGAGGGAGGATGGCAGTTCAAAGCCAGCCCGGGCAGGAAAGTCCGTGAGACTCTTATCTTCAATAAACCACTAGAAAACCGGAAGTGGCCCTGTGGCTCAAGGGGTAGAGCGCTCACCTTGAGTTGAAGAGTGCAAGGACAGCACCCAAGCCCAGAGTTCAAGCCCTATGACCAACCAAAAAACAAACCAAAACAAAAAAGACATCCCTCAAAATCAAAAAAGAACTGGCTAAAAAAGAAAAAAGAGAGAATGAGAATGGCATTGTCCAAAAAGTAAAGTACTCATTACCTGACTTATGTAATAGCTATTCTCTACATCACCTTTATAACAATAATAAAAAATTCAAGAAAAAAATTAATTCAGTAAAGCAAAACTCAAAACTTGAGTTTTAATGTCAGTTCCAAAATAATGTTTAGCCAAATATTTGAATATTCACTAGAAACTAGAAACTGATTTTTTTAAATAGTTTTTATTTTCAATACTGGTTATTAAATTCAGATTCTTGTACACGCTAGACAATTGCTCTACTACAAGCTATGTCCCTAATGTGTTATAAAGTTTTCATTTTCAGACTGGGTCGTGCTTGTCTTACATAGCCCAAAATGACCTTGAACTTACTATTTAGCTCAAGATGGCCTCAAACTTAAAATCTTCCTGTCTCAGCCTTCAAAGTAGCTTGGATTGGGCTGAGAAGGTGGCAGAGTGGTAGAGCACTTGCCTTGCATGCCTGAGGCCCTGGGTTCAATTCCTCGGCACCACATAAGCAAAAAGAAAAAAGCCAGAAGTGGCGCTGTGGCTCAAGTGGTAGAGCGCTAGCCTTGAGCTGAAGAGCTGAGGGACAGTGCCCAGGCCCAGAGTTCAGGCCCCACGACTGGACCCAAAAATAAATAAATAAATAAATAAAAGTAGCTTGGATTATTCACATATATTACCACAAATATTAAATTTTGAAATAATTCCTATTAATTACAAATATTAAGCACAGTATTCTTTGTTCTCTCAAAATAGTACTAATCCTTATTTCCTGTTTTATATAAACTTATTAGACATTCATGAGTCTCAAACTTTAAGAATCCTCTAACTTGTTAAAAATTATAATTCTGGGAGCTGGGAAGGTGGCTCAGTGGTAGAGTGCTTGCCTTGCATGCCTGAGCCCTGGGTTCGATTCCTCAGCACCACATAAGCAAAAAGAAAAAAGCCGGAAGTGGCGCTGTGGCTCAAGTGGTAGAGTGCTAGCCTTGAGCTGAAGAGTTGAGGGACAGCACCCAGGCCCAGAGTTCAGGCCCTATGACCGGACCAAAAAAAAAAAAAAATTATAATTCTGGATCCCATCCAAGAAACTTAGTGGTGAATCTAGGCATCTGCCTTTACAACATTTTTCTTGACATAATTTTTTTGGATTATTAAGTTATTGTACAAAGACATCACAATTGCATTAGTCAGGTTATGAGTACAATGCACTTGATCTATGTCACTGACATAATTATTTTGTGCATCAAATCTGAGAATCACAACCTGTTCTAAAGATGGTCTACTCTATTAAAGTACATACTAGGAGAAAAGGGAAAGAAGAAAGGAAGACAAAGAAAGATACAAAAACTAAACAAACCTTTATATGTTGGAGCAGGTGGTGCTGTTGCCACTTTCCTGACTTTTGCTGTCACTGAACTATCAACATTAACAACCATTACTGGATGGTTAACATGATCCAGATTCTGGCCCCGGCCATTTATTTCTTCTGAGTGTTCCCACTGTTTCCTAATTCGCTCCTTGAGTTTTTCCAACTTGACATCATGTTGTCTTCGCTTTAAAATGTCTAATCTTTGGGAATTACAAGTACTTGTAGATGACGGAGATGAGTCTGTTAACCATAACACTTTTGGATCAACATCAAGGTCCATCTGACTCACCGAAGGCTTTGAATTGTTTTCATTTCTTTTTGCTCTATTAGGTATTTCTTCTTCAGTTCTCATAGCTCCCATTTTAATTAAACATTCAGAATTGTGCAATGCATCAATTGCTGGTCGATCATTTAAAAACCTAACAATCGTGTCACTCATGACAGATGATTTAGAGCTCTCAAAATCACAACGTATATTCTGTTGTTCTCGATTGCATAACATCTGGTTACCACTCTCAACCGTATCTTCATTAACATCATCTATACAATATACATGCTTTGACTCTACATGGCTGGGACTTAAGTTGGAAGGTGTACCATGGATTTCCCTGTAACAAAAAAATAAAAAGCTTTCAGACTATAGCTAAAACAATATATTATACACTTGAAATATTATTGCCAAGAATAGATTTTTAACTTTTACACCACAAAAAAGTAAGAATGTTAAGCAATGTACGCAGGAATAGGTTGTGTGAGCAGGGCTGGGAAGGTGGCTCAGTGGTAGAGCGCTTGCCTTGCATGCCTGAGGCTGGGTTCAATTCCTCAGCACCACAAAAGCGAAAAGAAAAAAACCAGAAGTGGCGCTGTGGCTCAAGTGGTAGAGCGCTAGCCTTGAGCTGAAGAGCTGAGGGACAGCGCCCAAGCCCAGAGTTCAGGCCCCACGACCGGACCCAAAAAAAGAAAAAAAAAATTTATCCAGTATAGTGTTTGGATATATATGTGTATTGTAGAATTGCTCACACACCTATTTTTTTCTTTTTTTGGGTCCAGTTGTGGGGCCTGAACTCTGGGCCTGGGCGCTATCCCTCAGCTCTTCAGCTCAAGGCTAGCGCTCTACCACTTGAGCCACAGCACCACTTCTGGCTTTTTTCTTATGTGGTGCTGAGGAATCGAACCCAGGGCCTCAGGCATGTAAGGCAAGCGCTCTACCACTGAGCCAACTTCCCAGCCTGGATAAAATATTTTTTTATAAACATAAATGATGCTGGGTGCTGGTGGTCTACACCTGTAATCCTAGCTACTCAGGAGGCTGAGATCTGAGGATCATGGTTCAAAGCCAACCTGGACATGAAAGTCCATGAGACTCATCTCCAATTAACCACCAGAAAAGTGGAAGTAGCTCTGTGGCACAAGTGGTGTGTGCTCACCTTGAGCTGAAGAGCTGAGGGACAGCGCCAGACCCAGAGTTCAAGCCCCATGACCAACAAAAAGTAAAATAAATATAAATGATTTTTACTTGTCATATTAATAAATTTATTTTTTAAAGCAAAAGCTTTCTAATACAAAAAAAAAAAATCAGTAAGAGAAACTGAATTGAGAACTTAGAGCTACCAGTAGATGCCACCTCCCAATCTAAAGAAAAAAGAAAAGAAAAGAAAAAACCAACAAAAACAAAAATTAGAAATTCCTCTAAGTTAAAAGTAGTAAAATAGCCAGAGGTAGTGTAGTGATGCACACTTGTAATCCCCAGCACTCAATAGGAACAGAATCACAGGATCATAAGATTATGATTTTGAGGCTAGCTTAAACTATGTGGTGAGATCCTGTCTCAGGAAAAAAAAAAAAGTTTAAAATAAGGAAAAAAAAACTGCATTTGGGAGGTTGTGGCAGGAGGTTCATGAGTGAGTGTGAGGCTAATCTCAGATATATAATGCATCCCTGTCTCAAAAATAAACTATGACTAATACAATGGTACTAATCCTTATTCTCCTTGCTTAATCAATGCTCAATGCCCTTTGCACCAAATGGAAAATAATCAAAATAGCAATCTGTATGTTATAAAATGAGAAATATGCAAAATACTTGTGGAAAGTTTTCTTTTTCTTTTTTGGGTCTGGTTGTGGGGCCTGAACTCTGGGCCTGGGCACTGTCCCTCAGCTCTTCAGCTCAAAGCTAGCACTCTACCACTTGAGCCACAGCGCCACTTCCGACTTTTTTCTTTTTGCTTATGTGGTGCTGAGGAATCGAACCCAGGACCTCAGACATGCAAGGCAAGCGCTCTACCACTGAGCCAACTTCCCAGCCCCGAAAGTTTTCTTTTTAAACTACAAAGAGGGGGGCTGGGAAGGTGGCTCAGTGGTAGAGCGCTTGTCTTGCATGCCTGAGGCCCTGGGTTCGATTCCCAGCACCACATAAGCAAAAAGAAAAAAGCAGGAAGTGGCGCTGTGGCTCAAGTGGTAGAGCGCTAGCCTTGAGCTGAAGAGCTGAGGGACAGCGCCCAGGCCCAGAGTTCAGGCCCCACGACCGGACCCAAAAAACAAACAAACAAACAAATAAACTACAAAGAGGATTATAATCTGACTGTAGGTATTCATTTAATGTTACCAAAAAATATATAATTTATTCCTTATTACATATGAAGTATTAGGGAAAAAAAGTTCTCAAACTGGCATCTCATAAATGTAACTTCTATGTAACATTCCAGATTAACAAACAGATTGGGAATAGAACAAAATGGAAAGATAATGGATATTAAAGAAATGTGGTCAGTAAATTAAACCTTTCTTAACCACAGAGTACATTTTGATAGCTTTAAACCACGTAAAGTATATTTAGAAACTCCAGAGTAAGCAAACTGGGTAGAGCCAAAGTACTACTATAGTCTATATCCTCTGTTCATAAGAACACCTACGAAAGTCTTCTTTCTTATACTATTTTTTTTTCCTGGTCTGGGGCTTGAACTCAGGGTGTGGGCACTGTTTCTGAGGTTCTTTTGCTCAAGGCTAGCCACTCTACCATTTGAGTCGCAATGCCCCTTCCAGCCTTTTCTGTTTATGTGGTACTGAGGAATTGAACCAGGGCTTCATGTATGCTAGGCAAGCATTCTACCACTGAGCCGCACTCCCAGTCCCTCATATATTACTGACACACCATTCTAACAAGGTTTTTTTTCTGTGTGTTTTTTAATAAAGTAGATCATTAAAAGAGAAGTCAATGAAGATAAATAAGATAGCTATAACACAAACATGAACAAGGAAAAATACCCAACATATATATTAAGTCTTAACAGTTTGGCCAGGCACTGGTGGCTCACGCTTATAATCCTAGCTATTCAGGAAGCTGAGATCTGAGGATCACAGTTCAAAGCCAGCTCCGGCAAGAAAGTCGGTGAGACTCTTATCTCCAATAAAACCACCAGAAAACTGGAAGTGGCACTATGGCTCAAGTAGTAGAGCTCTAGCTTTGAGCTGAAGAGCTGAGGGACAGCGCCCAGGCTGAGTTCAAGCCCCACAACCAACAAAAAAATAAAATAAAATAAGTGAGACTCAACAGTTTGGACCACAAACAGACTTAACAGTTTGGACCTGCAAAGTCTAAAATTGGCTACTGAGCAAATGAGAGACATGATTAATCCAAACTAAGAAGTGCTGAAATAAAAGTTTAATATTAGATTACAAAGCTTCAGGAATATAAAACATTTTTTGTATACCTCCTAAAAATGTTTAACTTCTGTATGTGCTTTACTAATCTATTTCACATCAAGACATAAAAACACTAAAGATCATGAAAATTCCTAAAACATAAAACACTAAAGATCATGAAAATTCCTAAAATCATGAGTCTAGTACAACATAATTTGGTAATTATTTCTATAGTGAGTACATATGAACATTTACATTTCCTACAGCTTTCAATAGACTCTTATGGGATGCAAACTCAAAAACCTTGACAGCCTGTTTGGAGAGGATTGAGCAAAATAGGATGAGAAATTGTTCTATTACTCTACTACTATCAGAGACTAGGACTAAGTACAGTAACAATTCACTGCTAAAACTATTTAAGACTAAAATTACCACATGTAGAAAATAAAGCATAAAATGACAGGTTATAAATTACCTTTCAATCTCAAAAGGGAAAAAAAATACAAAGACAAAGTAATTTCAGTCTTTCAATCACTAAATATTCACTATGTAATTTCTCTACTTTTCTATAAATTTTAAATATTTCATATTAAAATATTAGATTAAGTATTGAGTATGTAGTGCATCAGACATTAAGCTACTGCTTTGGGAAGAATACAAGATTTAGGCTTTTATAAAGATTAGTGTAATGGACAAACATGAGATCAAAATATATAATGTATAAATTCTGTTTTGGGGGGTTTTTTTGGTGCCAGTCACAGGGCTTAAACTCAAGGCCTGGGTGCCATCCCTGAGCTCTTTTGCTCAAGGCTAATGCTCTACCACTGTAGCTACAGCTACAGTTTTTTGTGATTAATTAGAAATAAGAGTCTCAAGGCCTTTCTTGCCCAGGCTAGCTTTGAACCACGATCCTCAGATCTCATCCTCCTGAGTAGCTAGGATTACAGGCATGAGCCAAAGGCACCTAGCACAATACTATAAATTCTGCAACAGAATTCTCATAATATTATTGGAACAAAGACTAATTTGGTAGGGAAAATGAAATGACAAAGTATTATGGTTTCACTATGAAATGCCCCAGAAGCTTATGTTAAATGCTTGGTCCCTAGATAGTAGCACTATTTCAGAAGACTCCCAAAACTTTAGGATGTAACATCTCACTAGAAGAAGTACGTTATAAGGGCCATGCCCGTCACGTCTGTATCATCTCACTGAATTCCACTCTCTTCCTTGGTGGTTTCTGTCTACCAAGAAGTAATCAGTCAAAACAGCTGACTACACTAAACCATGCTAGTAAAAACGGAAAGATTTGTATTTTCTATCTTATTAAATGTATATATTAACCTTGAATACCTAAGCAGAATGGAGCTGTGGGCCCCAAATGAAACAATAACTAACTTACATTCATAATGAGACAAAATTCAGATGGCTGAATACAGCTATCAAAAAAAAATTATCTGCAAAAACGGATAAAGGGCTTGGGAAGAGCCAGGTCCTCTCAGTGATAGTACTTACCTTAGGTTTATTCCCCAGCATGACAAAAAATAAATAAAATAAAAGAGGATACTAATTTATAATATGAAAATATTTTTGTACCATCTTTTGTGGGAAGTCAATAACACTAAAGAACTACTGGGGGCTGGGAAGGTGGCTCAGTGGTAGAGCGCTTGCCTTGCATGCCTGAGGCCCTGGGTTCGATTCCTCAGCACCACATAAGCAAAAAGAAAAAAGCCAGACGTGGCGCTGTGGCTCAAGTGGTAGAGCGCTAGCCTTGAGCTGAAGAGCTGAGGGACAGCGCCCAAGCCCAGAGTTCAGGCCCCACGACCGGACCCAAAAAAAAAAAAAAAAAAGAACTAGACTATTACTACTTCATATAGAGCAAGTACTATACAAGACAAAAATAAATCATGTCGCTATCATAAATACTATAAATTCACACAAAGGGCTACCTTTTTTATAATACTGACCTGTAAGAAGCCAAAGGTTCACGAAATTCCACACGATTGTTTTTCTTTACATTACTCTCCAGGGTGGTAGCTCTAAGAGGACTACGAGATTTCTCTTTTCTTGATTTAGATTTGGAGGCTGGAGCATTACTCCAAGAATCATCCAAGTATCTACCATCTGAAAGAAAAGGAATATGGTATAAAACTTGACAATTTCTACCAAAAAAAAAAAAAAAAAAACTTGACAATTTCTGGATTTGATGAGTAAAAAGCTGTATTAGAGAGGCTAGGCTTGTTGGGCTCATACTTAATAAATCCTAGCTACTCATGAAGTAGATGTTTGATGGATTGAGGGTCAAGACTAGCCAGGAAAAAAATCAGCAGGACCTTATTTCCATCAGTAATTTGGATATGGGAGCGACACCTGTTATTCCAGCTACATGGGATACTGGACTACAAGAATTGAGATCAGAGGCTGGGAAGGTGGCTCAGTGGTAGAGCACTTGCCTTGCATGCATGAGGCCCTGGGTTCGATTCCTCAGCACCACATAAGCAAAAAAAAAAAAAGCCGGAAGTAGCACTGTAGCTAAAGCGGTAGAGCTCTAGGCTTGAGCTACAGAGCTGAGGGACAGCACCCAGGCCCAGAGTTCAGGCCCCGTGACTAGACCCAAAAAAAAAAAAAAAGAATTGAGATTAGAAGCTAACCCTAGGAAAAGATGTCATATGCTACCTGAAAAATAACTATAACAAAAAAGGGATGGTGTATGACTCAAGTGGTAGAACCCCTGCCTAGCAAGCATAAGGCCCAAAGTCAAACCCCAGTATCACAAAAAAAAATTTATACATAAAATTCCTTACTCATTCACTTAAAAGTATTAGATTAAAACCAAAAAACTGATAGGTTTTTTTTAAGGCCAGTTTAAATAGAGCATATCAACTTACAACTTTTAGCCCAACAATTAAGAAACCACACAATCAAGCTAGGTGTTAATGTCTGAAGCTTGTAATCCTAGCTACTTGAGAGGTTAAGACCTAGAGGACTGTGATTTGAGGCTAATCTAGGCAGAAACGTTTAGGAGACCCTTTCTCAGCACAGAGCTGAATGTGGCAGCACATACCAGCTATCCTAGTTACAACAGGAAGCCTAACAAAGGCTGATTGCACCTGGGCACATGCCTAGGCAGAAAGCAAGACACTATTCTCAAAAAATAATCAGCAAAAAATAGGACTTGATAAGTTCAAACCCCAATACTGCAAAAAGAAAAAAAGAGAAGGAAATCACAAAATCAAGTGTCACTGGGTGCTGGAGGCTCACACCTATAAGCCTAGATACTCAGAAGGCTGAGATCTGAAGATCACAGTTTGAAGCCAGTTCAGACAGAAAAGTCCTCGTGACACTCTAATCTCCAATTAGCCACTCAAAACCAGAAGTGGAACTGTGGCTCAAAGTGGTAAAGCACTAGCCTTGAGGAAAAAAAAGTACAGGGACAATGCCCAGGCCCTGAGTTCAAAGCCCACAACCAAAAAAAAAAAAAAAATGTGATAAGCAGCCAACTATTTACACGGTATTACTATCTGTAGGAAAGATATTCCATTTACAATTTAAAACTCCAATAAATACACAACTTATTATGAGTTTTGTTTGGTTTTTTCTGTCGGTTATAGGGCTTGAAATCTGGGCCTAGGAGCTATCTCTCAGCTCTTCAGCTCATGGCTAGAGCTCTACCACTTGAGCCATAGTACCACTTCTGGTTTTCTAGTGGTTTATGGAGATAAGAGTCACAGATTTTCTTACCCGGGCTGGCTTTGAATCTCTATTCTCAGATCTCAGCCTCCTGAGTTGCTAGGATTACAGATGTGAGCCACCAGCACCCAGCCTTATTAAAATGTCACTTTCAAAACATACCTACAAATTTTATGAAATAGGACTATATCATCTCAAAAAAATACATCAGTAATACAAACAAATGAAAACTTCCTGTCAAAGATGCTACAATAGTGCTATGGTTCCTGATCAAATGATAGTGAACAGACCATTGACAATCACTGACCATGAGCTAATTCATAACTAATTCATTATTATAAAAGGAAAACACTCAAATGCTAATGAAGTTCAGTCTCCAACAAGAAAAGCAAGCAAACACATGGAACTATCAATAAAATATTAAACTGAATCAAAGCCAGCATCAAATAACCACATTTAATAGCTGTATCTTTGGGAGTCACTTCATACATACCTTTTCTACTTATTTTTCGGGTAGCACTTGTAGACTTCTTGGCATCCATGACAGAATCAAACACAGCCGTACTTGTAGGAGCTACTTCTAATTTGTTTTCAATGTGCCTCAGCTAAAGTTCAAATAATGTCACAATATATTAGTTAATTCTGAAAAGAGTTCACATTGATTTACACAGTTATTGAAAACTATATTGCCAAAGTATATTCTCCAAAGCAGAAAAACTCAAATGCTTTCTTTTATTAATAGCATTTTTCTTCCTTCTCTGTTACGGGATTCACAATATGATAACATGTTGCATCTTATTTTATTAGTACTAGGTTTGAACCAGGGACTTGTGCTTAGTAGGCAGGTGCTCTACCACTTTAGCCAAGCCTATATACTTTATATATATTAGTTTTATATCACTTATTACTTCAGTTGTAACCATGCTTTGAACAAGAATATCAAATTTGAACATAATATCAAAAAGACTAATGAAGAGTTTCTAGTCAACATTGAAGGGCTAAGTCCTGCCTTATTTCCCAGGGTCAAGCAAAGCACCAAGTATGTGCTTATCCATAGGCAGGTCATTCCCACCTTGGCCCCCAGGAGACAATAGCCCCCACACAAAGCATTCCACTGTAGGCCTGGCCAAGGACATGACCCTTGATTCCAAGGAGACCATAGCCTATTTTTAATTCTCTGCTTCCCTGTTAAGCCCTATATAAGCCCACTCCAAAATCCAGTCCCTTGCACAACCTCCAAACCCATGGGAAAGTCTGTATCCCTCGTTGTTCCTCAATAAATAGTCCTTGCCTGTTGACGATTAAGTCCGGCCTATTCCTCTTCCATTCTTCTCCATTTTCCCAACAAATATGATATTCAATATTTTTAGTTGATGAGTTTTTTTGAAGCAGTAAATTATATGATATTGTATATTCCATATAATTAGATTAATAAAATATTATATATTTTCATGCAAAAATGAGGAAAGAATAATTTAACTGGACTAAATACATTTCTAATAAAGACAAATTCACAGGATAATAAACAGGTTTCATATATATTTTGCAAGATAACTCAACTTTTGGTATAACTGCCATGTTCAAGAAGCACTTTATCCTAAACAGTAAAGTTTAAGAGAAACTGAACTCTAGAAGCCTGTATGATAGGCTTATAGTAGAATATTTAAAAACAGAAAAAATATGTATATATAATAAAAATTAAAATCAAAATTCTACCAAAGCTAACTGGGGCAGGAGATCATAAGTTCATAGCCAGTCTAGGATACATAATGACTGTTTTAAAAAGCAAAAAATAAAATATTCTATCACTTTGAAATATTTTGTATAAAACTTACCTTCTTTCACATTTTTACAGTGTGCTATGCTAAAAATAAATTGTACTAATCCTTTACTATTTCTGTATCAGACTGCCCCACAACCTACACTAGTAGTCTCTTGAAAAACTCTTCAGCAGGGCTGGGAAGGTGGCTCAGTGGTGACTGCTTGCCTTGCATGCATGAGGCCGCGGGTTCCATTCCTCAGCACCACATAAGCAGAAAAAGCAGGAAGTGGCGCTATGGCTCAAGTGGTAGAGCACCAGCCTTGAGCTGAGGAGTTCAGGGACAGGGCCCAGGCCCAGAGTTCATGCCCCATGACCGACCCCCCAAAAAAACAAAACAAAAACAAAAACAAACTTTTCAGCAATATCGAATAGTTTTGAAAAACAACTACTAATAGTTTAGCTCTAAGTTAAACTGAGGAATAAAAACTATCCTGACATGGCAGATGTATAATTTCATATAGAAAGAAGACTTTACATTGATTATTCATAAGGCCAAAACTTGACTCAACACTGAGACCAAATATACACTATAATTCCTTTACTCGATTCCTAACTTCTCAAGAGGCTGGGATCTAAGGATCACAATTCAAAGTCAGCCCAGGTAGAAAAAGGCTGTGAGACTCTTATCTCCACTTAACCACCAAAAATAGAAAAATTTAAAAGCCAGAAGTGGAGCTCATGTGGTACAGTACAAGCTTTGAACAGAGTTCAAGGTACAGAGTTCAAGCCCCATTACCAACACAAACACACACAGGAAAAAAAAACAAAAACAAAAACCCCAAACCTCAGACAATGAAGAAGCAGGTGATATGACTCCAGGTGACACACAAAATCAAACAGGCATATCAAAAGTGTATTGAACCCAGAAAACAAATGAAAATAGGAGTATATAAAGGACTGTATGTTATTTTGCAAAATTTAGATTCCTAATATCCAGACAAGACTTGAAAGAACACAAATGGGAACAAGTTGCCTACATAGTCCTTCAGTAGTATAACAAAAAATAGCCTGTTACTACACAAAAAAGAGGTCACTCACAGTTCATTAAAGGAAAAGCTGGTTCTTTCACTCCTCCCTTACAATAAGCCTTCTATATAGACACAGGCCAACCTCCCAAATTCATTCTGTTTAAATCTTCATTTCTCCATACAAAAGAAACAAATTAATTAAAAGTGAATCAGTATAAGTTCTTTTAATATTTATATACCATTGTGTTAATGCTCCTGATTCCAAAAGTAGGGTCTTGTTTACTCCTTTATTGCTTAAAAGTTGTACTTTATGTTCACTATATAACATATTTAACTTCTTGCCACAATGATTACCTTTATTTTCCTTTTTTAAAAAGTGCTAGAAAAAAATGTTTTACTCAACCAAATCTTAACAAGGTGTCAATTTTAAAACAAATAAATAAATGGAAGCTAAACTTTCTTACAGCAGCCTTGGTCTGAGAAAGTGCGTCCCACGATGTGGTTCTATCTGCTGGAAATAGTGATATTTAAGAATTAGAACCTCTGAAGATCTCAGAATGAAAGTTTTAATACACTTCCAAATTGATCATAAGTTTTGAGAACTACTCTATTATGCAGAGTTATTCCTCAGCAAATGCCTTATATTGATCCAAAATAGGTTTTTCTCTGTCTCCCTATCATGTTGTAAACCATATCAACAGTTTAATAAATACCAACAGTACAGCATTAGTTCTTAGGACAATTGGACTGACATTCAAAAATAAACAGTATCCTCAGTTTACACCAATTGGCTGAACAAATACAAAACTAGTCTTTTTTTAATGCTGGTCCTGGGGCTTGAACTCTGGGCCTGGCTGTCCCTGAGTTTCTTTTGGTGAGTGCACTACCACTTGAGCCATAGCACCACTTCCAGCTTTTTCTGAGTAGTTTATTAGAGATAATTCTCACAGACTATCCTGCTCAGGCTACAATCCTCAGATCTCAGCCTCCTGAGATGCTAGGACTACAGGCGTGAGCCACTGGTACTGGGCTCCAAAACCAGTTTTTCCATGCAGCCCAGACTGGCCTCCAACTCATGATCTACCTGCTTCAGTCTCCCATGTGTTGGGATTATAGATGTGCACACATGTCCAACCAAATAAAATATTTTTCACTGTTTTATAGTTAACAATATAATATGAACAAGATTAGAAAATTATTGCAGATTCCAATCTATAGGTAGAAACAAATCTAATTTTTCACTTTCAGATAACAGCCCTTCAAATAATTTAAAGCAACATCTTTCCTATGAGTCATCCTTTACTAGAATATTTTCATTTCCTCCAAACAATCCTCATGTGACTTGAACCCTAGTTCCCTCACAAACTCAAAACTCTTTCACCAGATATAATCCAGTTTTTTTATCTCGTCTTATATCATACCTTAGTTATCACTAATATTAGAAATGCATTCAATAAAATTACAATTTTGGTATCTGTATAGGCTTATAATTACATCAGAAGCTATATGATACTAACCATATTAAGATCAGAATTTCTGGGAAAAAGGGTACAAAATTCATTTTATGCATACTAATGTATTTTATTAAAAGATGCTTCCGTACAAAAGTTTATCAGGGGCTGGGAAGGTGGTTCAGTGGTAGAGTGCTTGCCTTGTATGTATGAGGCCCTGGGTTCCATTCCTCAACACCACATGAACAGAAAAGGCCAGAAATGGTGCTGTGGCTCAAGTGGTAGAGGCTAGCCTTGAGCTGAAGAGCTGAGGAAGAGCACCCAGGCCCAAAGTTCAGGCCTCATGACAGACCAAAAAAAAAAAAAAGGATGCCTTTGAAAGTAAAATGCTCTGTATATTCAATTTGAAATCACAATTATACATTTTTTATAAATCAAAATATATGTATAATCTTCATTTACACATCAGCCCAGAACTTAATATATAAGCCTAAAAGTTTTTCGTTTTTCTAGAACAGGGCTAAAGAGAAATAGAAAAAGAGAACCATTTCCTGTTCCCTATGCAGAAAACAAGACTTCTAAGTTCAGTTTTAAAAAAATCATACCTTGAACAGTATCCTTGCTTTGAGAGTTCCTTGGATTTAGTAAAGGCACCTCTTTTGATTTGCTGCTCCTCATTTTGCCAATTTACCTGCAATTATATCATTAGTATTCACTAAATACCAGTACAGAAATGTCCTGACTTCTTGACCTTCATAAAAGTTATGAAATAATTTTGTCATGTCTAAAATATATCTTTAGGGGCTGGGAAGGTGGCTCGGTGGTAAAGCACTTGCCCTGCATGCATGAGGCCCTGGGTTTGATTCCTCTGCACCACATAAGGAAATAGAAAAAAGCTGGAAGTGGTGCTGTGGCTCAAGTGGTAGAGCACTAGCCTTGAGCTGAAGAGCTGAGGGACAGTGTCCAGGCCCAGAGTTCAGGCCCCATGACCGGACCCAAAAAATAAAAAATAAATAAATAAATAAATAAATAAAATATATCTTTATATGCTCATAAGTATTCCATAATTCAATAATTTTATCTTTCTTTAGAAAAATAAACCAGTAAAAATAACCAGTAAAAATTATAAAAATTATATTGTGACTATCTCACAGTATATTGTCAACAGGTGGCTACTATTTAAAACATAGGAAAAAAAAGTGCTAGCAAAGATGTGGAAAAATTAGAGCCTTATAATGTTGGTGGGAACTTACAAAGAAACAATCAAGACAAGTACTAGTGGTTCATGCCCATAATCCTAGCAATTCAGGAGGCTGAAATTCAAGACTGTAGGTCCAAGCCAGGAAGACAGAGAAGTCCATGAGACTCCATCTCCAATTAACCAGCAAAAGGCTAGTCTAGAGATGTGGCTCAAGTGGATGAGCACCAACCATGAGTAAGTAAGCTGAATAAAAGCATGAGGCACTGAATAGCATGAGGCACTGAGTTTAAGCCCTAACACTGGGAGTGAAAACTCAACCTCCTGTGTAGCCATGATTAGAGGGATGAACCACAGAAGTCTAGTAACTCTTACTATCTTTAAAGTGTAACTCTCAATCTGCAAAATGCCTTTTTCTAGCCAACTGCAAATCACTACTTGGGGAATAAAAAAACTACCTTCTCAGACAACTGTATTAAGAAACTTCATGGCCACAATTTTATTCTACACCTACATAGAAATTTGAAGTTACTTCTTGGACATTTATAGATTGTCTTTTGCTTATAAAATTATTCAAGATGATGGATGGACAAAAGCATATGTCAATTGACTTTTTCTCCACTTGTCTTTATATTTCTAAAAGTTAACCTTTCCCCCTCTCTACATCACCATTACAATAACAATAAAAAATTTAACCTTTCAATAACATGTTATTTTATCATTACTTGGTGTAGAAAAGCTCAAAGTTGTTGTCAGTATAGATTTTATACTCCATCAGTAAAACATTATTACTTTGTCCCCAGAGAAATGTATTTTAGTATTCAATTCTATTTTGTATGATTTATTTTATCTTATTTTATGGCTTTTTTTGGGGGGAAGGGGCAGCCCTGGAGCTTGAACTCAGGGCCTAGACACTGTCCCCGAGCTTCTTTTGCTCAAGGCTAGTACTCTACCACTTGAGCCACAGCACCACTTCCAGCTTTTTCTCTTGATGTAGAACTGAGGAATCAAACTGAGGGTTTCATGCATGCTAGGCAAGCACTCTACCACTAAGCTACATTCCCAACCCTGAATCTTTTGTATTTCTTTAACTGAGAAATATAACAATCGGGACAATGACAGAGGATATATGTATGATTATAATAAAGGATGCATTAATTCTACTAGGGAATATCCATTAGGTTCCTGGGAAGAATATTCTTAAGGATGCCATATTAATGTCTAAATGAAGAACAGAGAACAGAACAAAGACAATTTTGATTCAGGAACACTAAAGTTATCAACATATCAGGTTACAAAGCTTGCATTCTGTTATTAAGTAATAAACTTGCCATAACCCTCAGCTTTCATACTGATAAATAACGTTGGTTTTCTGTACAAATGCTTCTAAGTTAGACCAGAATATCTAGTTAATATTTTGTGTGTGTGTGCGCATGCATGTGTGCAGGTCCTGAGGCTTGAACTCAGGGCTTGGGCACTATCCTTGAGCATTTGTGCTCAAGGCAAGGACTCGATTACTTGAGCCACAGCTCCACTTCTAGCTTTTTTGGTGCTTAACTGGAGATAGAAGTCTCATAGACTGGGCTGGGAAGGTGGGTCAGTGGTAGAGTGCTTGCCTTGCATGCATGAGGCCCTGGGTTCATTTCCTCAGCACCATATAAGCAGAAAAAGTCGGAAGTGGCGCTGTGACTCAAGTTGTAGAGCACTAGCCTTGAGCTGAAGAGCTGAGGGACAGCACCCAGGCCCACAGTTCAAGCCTCATGACTGACCCAAAAAAAAAAAAAAAAAAAAAGAAATCGTCTCATAGACTTTCCTGCCCAGACTGACATCAAACAGCAATCCTCACATCTCAGCCTCCGGAGAAGCAAGGATTACAGGTTAGAGCCACCAATGCCTGGCCTAATTAACATTTTTAAAGCAATTTTATAAATTTTATTCACTATGGAATAAAAGCTAA
Source organism: Dipodomys spectabilis (assembly GCF_019054845.1). Taxonomy (NCBI): domain Eukaryota; kingdom Metazoa; phylum Chordata; class Mammalia; order Rodentia; family Heteromyidae; genus Dipodomys; species Dipodomys spectabilis. Next base: position 14,670,612 of record NW_024870696.1, read on the forward strand.
GAAACATTTTGTCAATTATTTTGACATTAAGGAAAAGGATGACAAATTTTCAACAGCTTTCTAGACTGCTTTATATCTTGAGACTTATTGTCTGCAGGGTATAATTAAATGTTCCTCAGTTATCCACAAATAGACTTTCCTCTTCTTTATACTTCATTATGCCTGGGCACTGTCCTTAAGCTTTTTTCCTCAAGGCTAGCACTCTATTACTTGAGCCACAGCTCCACTACCAGCTTTTTTGGTGTTCAATTGAAATAGTATCTCACAGACTTTCCTGGCCAGGCTTGTTTCAAACTTCAGTTCTAAATAATCTCAGCCTTTTAAGTAGCTAGGATTACAGGCACAAGCCACCAGTGCCCAACTTCTTCATTAAGTTTTAAATTTACTATGCATAGTTAAGGTATACAACTATGTACTCAACCCTCAATTTAATAAACTCTTACAAATTTGACAAAAGCCTCTTATGTACCTTGACTCATATCTATCTCTTACTTTGACTAAGATATAATACTAGGACTGAGGAGGTGGCTCAGTGGTAGAGCACTTGCCTTGCATGCATGAGGCCCTGGGTTTGATTTCCCAGCACCACTTAAGCAAAAAGAAAAAAGCCAGAAGTGGCGCTGTGGCAAGTGGTAGAGTGCTAGCCTTGAGCTAAAAGAGCTGAGGGACAGCGCCCAGGCCCAGAGTTCAGGCCCCACGACCGGACCCAAAAAAAAAAAAAAAAAGATATAGTACTACTATCGTAAATCTGGTATCATGTACATTGTTCTTTTCTTTTTTCTTTTTCTTGGGTGGTTGGCCATTTTTTCTGGTGGTTTATTGGAGATAAGAGTCTCATGTATTTTCCTGCCCGGTCTGGCTTTGAACCAAGGTCCTCAGATCTCAGCCTCCTGAGTAGCTATGATTACAGGCATGATCCACCAATGCCCGGAAAGTACATTTTTCTTTAACTCTATTTTTCAAAAGCTGAAAATGACATCAGGTATGTTACCTCAAGTCTATAATTCTAGCTACTTGAAAGGTGAAGACTGGGGGATTGTGGTTCAGAAAGGCCAATCTGGGGGAAGAAAAAGAAGTTCTTGGAACTCTACCTCAACCAAAGGCTAGGCAGTGGCACATGCCTGTCAATCCAGCAATACAAGAAAACTTAAACTGGAAGATCACAATCTAGGCCAGCCCAGGCCTACATCAAGACACTATCCCAAAAATAGCTAATGCAAAAAGGGGTAGCAGGTACAAATCACAATGGAAGAGTACCTGTCTACCAAACTTGAGGCTCTGAGCTCAATCTCTAGTACTATCAAAAAGAAATTTTTAATGGATATCCTTTGTATTGTGCTCCAAACAACTGATCTCAAATTATGTCCTATAATGTTCTCGAAAAGACTTGTTAAATGAAAATCCCTATGAATCTAGTATGTATGTCAGTCTGCCTAATCCACAAGACCCTCACCTACTTATAACTGGCAATATAGAGTGAGGAACTGACTCAAGAGAAGTCTATCTAGTCCTTGGAAAATAAGATCACACAGAATTTTGGAAATGAAAAACTAAGCAACTGAACTGATTTGTGAGAAGCTAAACCAAAAATTCATGATGAAAAAGCAAAAGAAACATCAAAGAAAAATAAATGATAAAACATGTGCATCAGAGAAAAAGTCTTGTTCATGACAATTTTCCAGGCCCCCTAGTATCAATACTTTACTTTTTGTCCTTGCATTCCTTAAGACTTATTTCACGGAAGCCTTCTAAAAAATTTCCTATTAATTGAGCTAACTTAAAAGGTGAGGAGGAAGCCACTAAACCATATACTTGGAAAAGATTTCTAAAAAAAACATTTATTTGGATGTAGGTGGTACATGCCTCTAAAAAAACATCTTTAAAAACAAGAAAGTTGCTTTTCTAATTTATCTCTCTCCACTCCTTATCTCTGATCAAAGCATCAATTTTTGGCTAAATTACTGTTAAAAAAAAAAACAAAACTTCTTATACTGCTCTTAACCCATTCTCCATACTGCAACTAAAGTTACCTTTCTAAAACAGAAACAAACAGTTCAGTGTTTATAAATGTTTAGTAACTTTCCTCTATGGGATAAAGTTGCAAACTGCTTCACATGACACTTAAAATCCCTCAGGACATCAATTTACAGTCTTCGCCTCTTGCAATCTTCACTGTTTACCAACTGTTCCTATCATATATAGCCATATCTAGTAAGCATTTTCCAAAATGCCGGAAAATTATGCTATTTCTGTATTTTTTTCTTAAATTTTCTCTACAAAGAATGCCCTTCAAGGCCAAACTTCAATGTCTTCTCCCATAAGAATTCTCAGACTGCTCTAATGAATTACTATTTCATCTTTCCTACTGTTTGCTTTTTAACAGTATATACATACGTATATACATACGATACATGTACATATATAACTTACTCAATGACTATTCATTGAGCATTTAATGCTCACAATCTATTAGATACACATAAATTAACAGTATACATCATGATTAGGGCCATAGTAAAGTAACAAATAGAAGATATGTATCAGTCTCCCCCGCACCCCCCCCCCCAAAAAAAACCCAAATTTAATTTAAAAAATATAAGTGCTGGGACTGCCCAGACAAAAAGGTGAGGCAGCCAGCTAGTGGCTCATGCCTATAATCCTAGCTTCTCAGCAGGCTGAGATCTGAGGATCATGGTTCAAAAGCCAGCTCAGACAAGAAAATAGTGAGACTATTATGTCCAATTAATCACCAGAAAACTGAAGTGGTGCTGTGGCTCAAAGTGGTAGAGTGCTTGCCTTGAGTGAGAAAGCTCAGGGACAATGCTTGAACCCTGAGTTCAAGCTCCACACCAACCCAAAAAAAAAAAAAAGAAAGAAAGAAAAAAGAAAGGAAGGAAAGGAAAGAAAAAGAAAGGAGGCCAGCAGGCAGGCAGAGGCAAATGATGGCAAGTCTGATGGCAACCTGGGCTATGTAGCAATTTGCCTCAAAGAGACAAAGACAGAGAGAAAAAAGGGAAAAGGGGGAAGATGGTCGAAAGAAGAGAGGTAGGAGAGGAAGGAGGGAGGGAGGAAAGGAAGGAGAAAGGCAGGCAGGAAGGCAGGAAGACAGGAAGGAAGGTTCAATCCTCAGATCCCAACCTCCTGAATACCTAGGATTACCGGTGTGAGCCACCAGTGTCCAACATCAAATGGAGTTCAAAGCCACCCTGAGCAGGAAAGTCCATGAAACTATTATCTCCAATTAACCACACACAGAAAAAAAAAAAAAAAAAAAAGCTGGAAGTGGAGCTGTGACTCTACGCTCTAGCTTTGAGCAAAAAAGTGCCCAGGCCCTGAGTTTAAGCCCCAAGACTGGCACCAAAAATGAAAACCAAAAAAACCCTCCTTCATCCTCGCATTGCTGGATCAGGCATTACCCTCCTTCCACAATCAGGATAACCTTTTCTTCAAGGTCATCTATGTATCTATGTCTTTCATTTATTTAACAAATATCTGGTGGGTGCCAAGCATAGTGCTAAGCAGTGGGCATATAGTAACGCCAAGAACAAAACATAGTTCTGGTCCTCAAGAAGTCTAAAAGAGGGCTGGGAATGTGGTTTAGTGGTAGAGTGCTTGCTTAGCATGTATGAAGCCCTGGACTCGATTCCTCAGTACCATATAAACAGAAAAGGCTGGAAGTGACACTGTGGCTCAAATAGTAGTGTGCTAGCTAGCCTTGAGCAAAAGAAGCTCAGGGACAGTGCCTAGGCCCTGAGTTCAAGCCCCACAACTGTCACCAAAAAAAAAAAAAGTCTAAAAGACTACATTAAACATGTATTATAGTATTATAAATGGGATGAAAGTAAGATTAAAAAAATAAAAGGGTCTCATAGTACCTGCTATGCACATAACAGGTTCTTAAATTCAAATTTAAGAATAGCTTTATTGTTCATTTTATTTTATTCTACTGTCCACTTTACAATGATGTCAACTTGCATCTTGTATAGAAACAAATTGTAGCCAGGAACTGGTGGCTCAAGCCTGTAATCCTAGCTACTCAGGAGGCTGAGTTCTAAGGATCATGGTTCAAAGCCAACCTGAGCAGGAAAGTCCATGAGATTTATCTCCAATTAACCACCACTGGATGTGGAGCTGTAGCTCAAAGTAGCAGAACACTAGCCTTGAGCACAAAAGCTCAAGGAGAGTGCCCAGGCCCAAGCCCCACAACCAACAAAAAAAAAAAAAGGCAAACACAGATAAAAAGCAGACACATCAAATAAGGATATAACTTTAAAAACTTATTTGACTATTTAATAGACAACAATGAGCTACACTTCAAGAACCACCATAACATTTACCTCATAAAGATGGCATGAAATTAACAGCAGCCAAGAAATACAAAAGGATTACATTTATTGCTTAACTTTCTTTCCTATCATGCAGGTTTTGAATTTACATATGCAGAGAATAGGAAAAGAATGAAGCAAGTAATTATTAGCAAAATGGAGCAATAAGTATATTTCACCTGTTTCTAATTTCCTCACCCAGGTTCTCTCAAGTAACCTCACAATCAACTATATTTTTCTCTTGTTTCTCCAATCTCCTCCCTTTAGGAGATGCCTTCTAACAACATTTATATTTTATCACATCTTCTTACTTTAAAAAAGAAAAAAATCCCTCGGGGCTGGGAAGGTGGCTCAGTGGTAGAGCGCTTGCCTTGCATGCATGAGGCCCTGGGTTCGATTCCTTAGCACCACATAGCAGAAAAAAAAAGCCGGAAGTGGCACTGTGGCTCAAATGTTGGAGTTCTAGCCTTGAGCTGAAGAGCTGAGGGACAGCGCCCAGGCCCAGAGTTCAGGCCCCACGACCAGACCCAAAAACAAAAACAAAAAACAAAAAAACAAAACAAAAAATCCCTCAAACACTCCTCTCCTTTACAATCTGTCCAAAAAGATTTCCTCATAAAGAATGAAAAAACTCAGTATTCATTTAAAGATAATTTTCAGTCACACTTCAAGTAACTACAGTATTGTTACTACCCCCATTTCTCTACCACAACCAAGGACCAAATCTTCATTTCCAAATCTAATTAATATTTTCAGTCTTCAACCTACTTGACCTCTTTGTCAACGTTCAGATGACTCTCAATATAGATCAAATGAACAATTTCCCTCTCAGATGTATTCAATTGAAGAATGTGTCCCTGATATATGCAGTAAAAGGAAAATCATACTACTCAAAACATCAAATTAACAGGAAATTGTTCTGGCATATGTAATAAAAGAGAACTAAAAGCATCATTTCCAAATGTATCATACTATACAAATTTGGCTAAATATGAGTCCATATATTGTGAACTCTTTTCATGATCTTGCACTTTGTTTTACACTTGTTGATGAGGGAATACATGTAAAGAGGTAGAAATAAAAGGTGGAAACAAAGGTTGGAAACAAAGGAGAAGCTGAATTATAAGCAGCCCAGCAAATCAAAATACACACTAGATCCAGTCTGAACTATATATTGTAAAATATGCAGCAAAGTTTGAACACACTGGTCTTTAACAATTTCCAAATAACCAATAGCTAGTTGATTGGTTAATGCCTATGGTATCAAAACTTTTATTTCCTAAGAGGAGAAAAATTTGAGGAATTTGACCTGCAGAGACAAATTGTTCCAATTGATTTTTCAAAATACTCTTTTTTCCCCCTGGCTTTTATATACTATACTCTGATTTTCCTACTTTCCTAGTTCTCTTACTCAAGTCTCCTTTGCTGGCTAGTCCTTCTCTAACTAGCTTTTATATCTTGAAGTTCAAGGGAGTTTCATACTGTTTTTTTGGGATTTTTTTTCCTTTCTTACACTATTCTCTCCCTGGGTAAACATCTTTGCCCAAAGGGGGAAAAAAATACCATAAAGCATCTATGTATAACAAGATTACCAAAACTTCAGCCCAGATCTTACCTCTAATAGCCTTACCTGCATATCAAACTACTTATTCAGAAATCTCAAAGGCACATCAGATTCAAAATCTCCAAAAGCCAACTCATGATGATTCCCTAAAAAACAAACAAGCAACAACATCCAGTTGCACAACTGGATGACTGAGATATTCATAAGCCAAAAACATCTATGACATTTCTCACTCTGAACTTATAATCTACACCTAACAGTTCTCTAAGTGTTTCCCAGAGATTTTTGAGGGTGTCTTAGATCCTTTCAGGGGTATTTTTTAAGTCAAAACTATTCACATAATAATATTAAACTGGCTTTCTCTTTTTCACTCCATTCTCTCATTAGTGTATAATGAAGTTTTCCAAAGACACATAATATGGTATTACAGCAGATTGAATACAGCAGACATGAAAATCCAGATGTCTTCCATTAAGCCAGATATTAAAAAAGGATTTGAAATATGACAATGTTTTTTTCACTAAATATTTATTTTTAGAAATCATTAATATCAACATCAAGAGAAGCTCTGTTGAATCCTCAGTAACTCAAGTGTATAAAGTGGTATTGACACCATAAAGTCTGAACACTGATCTACACCTGTGGCATATATACAATTAAGATATAAAATGGCATTTTTTTAATAGTCAATCTTGGCTGGATGCCAATGGCTCACGCCTGTAATCCTAGTTATTCAAGAAGCTGAGATCTAAGGATCCAAGTTCAAAGCCAGACCAAACAGAAAAGTCCCCTTGAGATTCTTATCTCCAATTAGCCACTCAAAGACCACTTCAAAGGCAGAGGGCTAGCTTTGAGCAAAAGAGCTCAAGTATAGTGCCCAGGCCCTGAATTCAAGCCCCACAACTGACAATATATAAAAAAATAAATACTCAATTCTTGCTGGGTGTAGATGGTTCATGTCTATAATCCTAGCTACTTAGGATGCTTAGATGTGAGAATCACTCAGAACAAGCCCAGACAGACAAATCCATGAGCCTCTTAACTGCAAATGGCGGGAAGGGAGAAGAGCCAGAAGTGGAGTTACACTGCTCAAGCAATAAAACACTGTGAGAGGAAAAAAAAAAAAAAGCAAGACCAAGAGGCTCTGAGTTCAAGCACCAGTTCTTAAGGGCCCTCTGATAGCAAATTTTCCATTCACAGGAGCTATTCCACATGAATTTTGCATAGTACCTGATTCTTAATGACAGCAGCTCCCTCAACCTAGCATTTTGTCATCAAAATAAATGCACCAATCTCATGAATACCACACGAAAGTGGTAGCTTCTTCAGGGTCTTACAACTGTCAAATATTGCTAAGTTTCCCTCACATTTTTTCAAATATTCTACAATGTCCATGTGAGTTTTCTGTAATACTCTATGGTATCTCAGTACAGTTTTTGAGAACCCTGGATAGAAACAATAATCTGGACAACTGGCTTATTCTATAAACTAAGTAATAAGAGTGGAGGTCATGCCGGGCGCCAGTGGCTCATGCCTGTAATCCTAGCTACTGAGGAGGCAGAGATCTGAGGATCACGGTTCGAAGCCAGCCCAGGCAATGAGACTCTTACCTCCAATTAACCACCAGAAAACCGGAAGTGGTGCTGTGGCTCAAGTGGTAGAGAGCTCTCCTTGAGCTGAAGAGCACAGGGATAGCGCCCAAGCCCAGAGTTCAAGCCCCATGACCAAAAAAAAAAAAAAAAAGAGTGGCAGTCATGAAGCTACTTAAAAAATAAATACATATTTTTAGAAAATTTTCATACATTAACTTCAGTATTCCAAAATTATATTTTGTAAACATGATCTAATCATATGATATTCTATAAAAGCTGTAGATCTCTGGAAAACTGTATTAAGAATACATTTATATCACCATATAATAAAACTTACTCATCAAGTTTTTTTAGAAAAAAGCTTAAAGGCTGGTAAAGTGGCTTAGTGATAAGAGTGCTTGTCTAGCATGCTTGAAGCTCTGGGTTCGATTCCTCAGTACCATATAAACAGAAAAAGCTGCAAGTGATGCTGTGGCTCAAGTAGTAGAGCACTAGTCTTGAGCACAGAGAGGCTCAGGGACAAAGCCTAGACCCTGAGTTCAAGCTCCAGAACTGGCAAAAAAAAAGAAGTTTCAAAAAAGTATAAAAATAGCTGGGCACCGGTGGCTCACGCCTGTAATCCTAGCTACTCAGGAAACATATCTGAGGATCTCAATTCAAAGCCAGCCCGCGCAGGAAAGTCCGTGAGACTCTTATCTCTAATAAAAACCACCAGAAAACCAGAAGGGGCACTGTGTCTCAAGTGTTAGAGCACTAGCCTTGAGATGAAGAGCTGAGGAACAGCACCCAGTCCCAGAGTTCAAGCCCCAAGACCAACCAAAAAAAAAAAAATATAAAAATAGGGCTTGGAATAAATAAAACAACACAAAGGTAAAGGAAAAGCATCCACTCCCCTCAGGGATAAAATCCTGACAATGGATAGAGACAGACAGACATATAATATATAATAAAAACAGTATTTCTTTCCCTGTGTCTACTTTTTATAACTCAAATAATATTACATTATGTAGTACAACTTATGACTTGCATTCAAAGAACAATGTTTCATGTCAGTACATAACAGTAACAGCATACTGATACATACTGTCCTTACTTAGAGAATAAATACTGATTTACTTCTTCAAGTAGCCCCATAGTCATGTTATAGATTTATTTAAGTAACTAAGCTAGCACAGCAATTAGGATATGAACCCAGAGTGTCTGCTGTGTGGTCCGTGAACTAAAAGGACAGGCTCAACTAAATTCATCAAGTAAACTTAAATACACCCAAATCTGTTAACAACTGAAAAGCACCTCACAGCATACAAAGACTGGAATTTTAACTATTCCTTTACCAACAGACATTTACAGCATGTTTTGTTACTTATAAATGCTGGTACTTATTTGTAATAATGCTAAACAAACATGCTTACAGATTTATTCCTGTACCCTTGTGTTAAAATTTACAAAAGATAAACCCCCAAAAATGATGCTTATTTTTTTAATGTTGAAAGGCAATGCCAAATTCTCCCAGAAAAGTTGTTCCACTTGCACAATCATCCAGTCGCCAATGACAGAAAAAAGGGTTCAAACTCATTTTTAAGTTAGCAAATGTTTTTTATTCATGAAAACAAGGCACATTTTGACTTTTTAATTAATATATAGAATAGACTGTCAAGCTGATCATAATTAACCTCTCATTTAATAATTATCTAGCACATTAAAAATGTAAACTTAGCAGGTATATAGAGGATTCTTCTACTAATGAATCCAACTATGAGTAAGATATTTCCCCTATATGAACCTGTTTTCTTAAGTATAAAAGATGAAAATCGGACTGGCTGGCCTTTAAGATTTACAAGACCCAATGCTGTGATTTAGAAGTGACTTAAAATTATTACAAGCCTATAATTATAGTGATAGTATAACAGATCAGGGTCTTAAAGCTTCTTTTTTCTTTAAATTACAACTACTGCCAGAACACCTAAGCAAGTTATTAAAATAGTCAATAAACTTTTTGGGATCCATCTGTTGCTTTTTCTCGGTGACTTTTAAATCACAGGAGATTATTCCCCTGCTACCTAACAAACTTGAACAGACCTCTAGAGTATATTCCTCAGTAGAGCTGAGATGTGCCTAGGAACTAAGAACCATTTTGTTTTGTTTTGTTTTTAAAGCATTATCGTGAAACTACTCTTTAGTCAATTAATCACTAATATTTATTGGCTATCTTACTACATGCTAAGAACTGGTTTCACAACAGTAAATAGAGAATCCGTGCCATCATGGAAATTACAGGCCAGATGAAGAAATGCAAATATACCACAATTCCCAAACATAGATGTAAAGTTACTCTTATAAAAAGAATGAATAGGGGCTGGGAAGGTGGCTCAGTGGTAGAGTGTTTGCCTTGCAGCATGAGGCCCTGGGTTCAATACCTCAGCACCACATAAGCAGAAAAAGCCAGAAAGTGGTGCTGTGACTCAAGTGGCAGAGCCCTAGCCTTGAGCTGAAAAGATGAAGGACAGTGCCCAGGCCAAGTTCAAGCCCCATGACTGACAAAAAAAAAACAAAACAAAACAAAAGGAAGAAAAAAAGAAAAGAATGAACCAAAAAAAAAATCAGTGCAGAAAAAACCATGCAGTCCTTTTAATCTTAACTATAACAGTTTTTTAAAAAAGTCAATAAGGAAAACTGTATCACAACTTGCCCCACATGATAAAAATAACAATCACAAGAGTTAACTTTTTTCTGGTTGTGGGGCTTGAACTCAGGGCCTGGGCACTGTCCCTGAGCTCTTTTGTTAAGCCACAGCTCCACTTTCAGTTTTTGAGTGGTTAATTGGAGGTAAGTGTCTCATGGGGACTTTTTCTGCCCAGGCTGACTTCAAACCTCCATCCTTAGATTTCAGCCTTCTGAGTAGCTAAGATTAAAGGCATAGGCCACCAGCACCGAACTTAGAGAAAAATTTTTACATCAATTGTTTCTATAATAAAATCAGCAAGATATTAATACTGTTCAGTTATGTTACTACTGGTCATATGGCTTGAACATTTTTTTTTGGGGGGGGGGTGTCTGGTCGTAGGGCCTGAACTCTGGGCCTGGGCGCTGTCCCTCAGCTCTTCAGCTCAAGGCTAGCTCTCTACCACTTGAGCCACAGCGCCACTTCAGGCTTTTTCTTTTTGCTTATGTGGTGCTGAGGAATTGAACCCAGGGCCTTGAGGATGCAAGGCAGGTGCTCTATCACTGAGCCACCTTCCCAGCCCGAACATTGGTTTTACATAATAACTAAGAGTATAGGGGCTGAGAAGGTGGCTCAGTGGCAGAGCGCTTGCTTTGCATGCCTGAGGCCCTGGGTTCGATTCCTCAGCACCACATAAGCCGGAAGTGGCGCTATGGCTCAAGTGGTAGAGCGCTAGCCTTGAGCTGAAGAGCTGAGGGACAGCGCCCAGGCCCAGAGTTCAGGCCCCACGACCGGATCCAAAAAAAAAAATAACTAAGAGTATAAATGATCTGAAAATTCAAAGATGTCAGAATTGTGTAACCAAACAAACTTAAAAACAGTAAATTCGGGGGCTGGGAAGGTGGCTCAGTGGTAGAACGCTTGCCTTGCATGCATGAGGCCCTGGGTTCGATTCCTCAGCACCATATAAGCAAAAAGAAAAAAGACGGAAGTGGCGCTGTGGCTCAAGTGGTAGAGCGCTAGCCTTGAGCTGAAGAGCTGAGGGACAGCGCCCAAGCCCAGAGTTCAGGCCCCATGACTGGACCCAAAAAAATAGTAATAATAAATTCACAGCTGGGTACCAGTGGCTCATGCCTGTAATCCCAGCTACTCAGGAGGCTGAGATCTGATGATGAGGGTTCAAAGCCACGAGACTCTTATCTCCAATTAACCACTAGAAAACCAGAAGTAGCACTGTGGTGCTTGCCTTGAGCTGAAGAGTACAGGACAGCGCCCAAGCCCAGAGTTCAAGTCCCAAGACTGAGCAAAAAAAAAAGAAGAAGAAGAACACAATAAATTCACTACAAGTTTGTTTTTTTTTAATCCTGGGAATCAAATCTAGCTCCTCAGGTATACTAGGCCAGCACTGTACCACTGGGCCACACCTCCACCACCCACTACAATTTAAGAACCTTGTTTAGCTGGGCACTCATGCCTCACACCTGTAATTCCAGCTACTCAGGCTGAGATCTGAAGATCATATTTCAAAGCCAATCCTGGCAGCAACATCCAACTAATCATGACATGCTTGAGTGGAAAAAAATCTAAGGGACCTGAGTTCAAGACCCAATACTGGCACAAAGAAAAGAAAAAAAGGCAAAGAAAAAAGAAGCAAAAACTAAAAGAAAAAAAAAATGATACAAGATAATTCATGACTTCTTTATAATTAAACTGTTATGAAAATGCTAATACTTTTGAAGAATTAACTATCAACATAAGATGTAAATGGGGCATGTAAAAGAAACAAGGGCCGGGTGCCAGTGGCTCACACCTGCAATCCTAGCTACTCAGGATGCTGAGATCTAAGGATCACTGTTGAAAAGCCAGCCTAGGCAGGAAAGTCCATGAGACTCTCATCTCCATTTAACCACCAGAAAATCAGAAGTGATGATGTGGCTCAAGTGACAGAGCACTAGCCTTGAGCTGAAGAGCTAAGGGACAGTGCCCAGGCCCAGAGTTCAAGCCCCACAACTGACCAAAAAGAAAAAGAAACAAGAAACAAGAACAGAATTTCCTTAGTATTTTGAAATAAAAGCAAATGCTAAATTTATCTATTCTAATATTTAATCTAAAATATAACAAATTCTAGATCATCTGCAGAATTAAGAGCACTAGTTATTATATAAATAAGTGGTTTCAAATGTCAATTTCCACAACTGCAAAATAAGATTGTATGAAGACCAAGTAAAATAATGTATGTAGAAGTACATACATACAAAAAAATAAAGACAAGATACACATTTACCAATACGTTCAATGTCAACTATTTCAGGCTGCATTCTCACTATAAGTTATAACAATTTAGCAAATGAAAGTACTTATACCAGGACTTCATTGCCGTTTTTCTGTCCATAATATGGTAGAAAGCTAAAAATGGTTGTAAAAGACTGGCAATCAGAAGCAGAAGAAAAAAAAAGATAACTAATAAATAATAAATTGATAACACAACAGAAAGATGACTGTCCCAAGTATTAACTTTCTTACATAACATTACACTATATACTTGGAAATTGTTTAAATCTCTCACATATGAATAAAATCACTCATATATATGCTATATCACATATATGAACTATATATCATATATAATTTCACATATATCATATTATCATATGTATCACATTTCACATATGTGAAATATCACAATATACCATATAAATGACATATGGTATAACATATATATTATACTTTAAGATGACAAAATACACATCCACACATACAATGTATTCTAGCTCAAGCATTAAAGTATCTCAATGTAATCAGTGACAGTTCAGATTTATTACACTGAATAGTTCGTCAGTTAAGCATAACAAAACTATTATAAGTTCATGGGTCTAAGCATGGAGTCTAACTAACCCCCCAAAGTCACAATCTCATGTTATTAGCAACACAGTACCTTGATTAAAACCAATGTAAAACTGAGACGTTTTTTCAATGGAGAGTAGCTTGTAGTATTTGTTACTTCTACAAAACTCAGTTTGTTAAATAGGTCTGAAACTGACTCTCCTTAAAATACAAGCCAGGAAGAAAGGTTAACATGGCAACAACAACGACTCCTCCAAATTCAAAACAGGATCACTACCAAAACAATTAAGAGTTCATGGTTACAGACTACACTACCTACTTTTTTTTTTTTCCCCAAATGAAAAATCTGTTACCCCATCAAAGCCATATTAAAATCTATACCTCTGTGCAACTTCCTAGTTGAAAAGAAAAATTAAATCTGGCAAACTTCCAGTCTGTATGTGTGACATTAGCTACACATTATTTAAGCACACTGGACTGCATTTAAAAGAAGGGGGGGGGGGGGACAGCGACCACTTCCAAAGCGAACCTCAAACCCCCCTCCCCCGAATCATCTGTGAATGAACTGGGAGGCTACATTCAGCAACTGCCCGACTGGAGCGGATTAAAGTTTTCCCTGTACTGCATTTGAGAACGTTACCCCCGTGGAAAAGAGGAAAACTGATCATCCACTGAAACCAGCCCCGGGAATCTCCCAAAATATGCTACATCTCCAACCCAAGAAAGGACGGTCCCCGGGAGACCGAAGGTGAGCGGCACCTCACCCACCGGCAGGGGAGAGGAGGGGCGAGGCAGAGAGCGGGGGACACACGGGTAGGCGAGGAAAGGTGTCTGTGACACCGACGAGAGGGACCCGAAACCCACGTCTCAGGATGACCTCTCCCAACAGCCCCGGGACCCAAGCAGGTTCCGAGGGAAACGCCAGGCCAGGCCAGGCGGCCCCGCCCCGCCTCTCTCGCCACCGCCCGGGACCGGGGACCGGGGAGCGGGGACCGCGGACAGAGGCAGCCGAGGCCGCGCGAGCGTCCGCAGTCTCCGCCGGGTCCTGCCGCAGCTCACCTGAGAATGTCGCCTCCGCCCTCGGCGCCCACGGTGCATCCCGCGGGGCCTGGCGGAGGGTGCAGTGACGCCGCCCCGACCGGCCCCAGGGCTGCCCGGCCAGGCCTCCCCGCTCCGGGGACGCACCGGGCGTCTGCCTCGCACCGGCTACCGCGATCCGCTGGTCGGCAGGGAAGGAAGGAGAGGCGGAAAAGCTTCCTTCCCCTCCCCCGCAGCAAGCCACCCCCTCGAGCTGCGGCTCTCTGCAGTTCTCTCCGGCGCAGGTCCGTCCCCACTCCCCCGCCCGGGAGTCACTTCGGCAGCGCCGGCCCAGTCGCCATTACAGACCAACAACTGACACGGAGGAGGAGCGGCGCCGGCGGCAGCGGTGGAGGCGGCGGCGCGAGGCAGGGCGGGAGCAATCCGGGCGGGGAGGCGCGGCGCGGGGGGGGGGGGGGGGGGGAGGCCCCCCACACCCTTAGCCAAACCCTCGCGAGAACTGTCCGGAGACGGTTCCTTAGGAATGCGACCTTGGGTTCGTGCCATGTTGAGTGTGGCGTGAAGGTGAGCGTGAGCTACCCAGAAGAAAAGGAAGCGGCAGGAAGCCATGTTGAGTGTGGCGAAGTTTGAGCCTGGCCGAGCTCGGGAGGAGCCCGAGTACATCCGCAGAGGAGACCACCACCCCCTTTCCTTCCCTCGGACGCTAGTGGCGGCGCGTTTCACCCCCAGGAAGAGAAAAGACGATGGAGGGGGGGGGGGGGGGATGAAAAGGATGAAATCAGAAAACTGCAGCTAAGAGTTTGCGATGCGACAGCAGTGGAGGGCCGGATAAACCCTGCTCCAGCCGGCCTCGGAGCGATCGCAGCCCGCGGCTGCTGCAGCCAGCTTGCTGTCACTGGGGCAGTTTGGTTCGCGGGGGTCACGGCCGGTCCTGCGTACCCTCCCTCTGCCTACTGGCGGAGGGGTCCGCAGATGACGTCCCCTCGCTGTCAGCGCTGGCATTGACACTCGTGTGCTTTGAGAAGCCCTCTGGGTCGGTCGATTTTCTCACGTCTTTTGTCTTCTTTTTTTTTTCCAGTCTCTCCGCATGGTGAAATCTGTCATCTGTCACGATTTAAAGGACAGCCCTGCTGCAAAGAATGCCTTCCACTAGGCGTTCGCTGCGCACAAAAGCTCGCCTCATCACTTTCCTTCACCTCCTCGACTCCCAATAGTTTATGTACTCAGAGGTAGTTTCTCATTTTGTAGTGCCCAGTAGGACCTAACACAGTAACGAGGACTTTGTAGCTACTAAATAAATATCAACTCGATCGTATCAATCAAAACAGAAGGCAGGAACCGCTTCCTCTTCCTATGCCTGAATGGGAGCTAGGGAGATGTCGACCAAAGTCCGGCACGCATAACAACAACTTGTACTGTGGGAGCCTCCAGGAGGGAAGAGGAAATGGGACTAGCCCAACCACACGGATGATAGCAAGGAAAACAACGTCAAGGATAAAGTACAGTTTTCCCCAACCTCACCATGTATTTTTTTTTTCCTTGAATGTAGAAATCATGTTATTAATTATACTTTTTGTTGGTGGTGGTGATCGTGGGGCTTTAACTCTGAGCCTGGGCGCTGTCCCTCAGCTCTTCAGCTCAAGGCTAGCTCTCTACCACTGGAGCAGCGCCACTTCTGGTTTTCTGGTGGTTAATTGGGGATAAGAGTCTCATGGACTTTCCTGCCCGGGCTGGCTTTGAACCATGATCCTCAGATCTCAGCCTCCTGAGTAGCTAGGATTACAGGTGTGAGCCACCATCGCCAGCCTTTACTCACTTTTTTTTTAAAAAAGAAAAAATGGGCTCTGAAAAGCTAAGTTATTTGTCCAATACTGTACCATCAACAATAAGGAGACCTAAGATGTAATGACTCCTTTAGTCTAAATCTAATGTATGTGTCTTACCACCATCGTACCTCCTGGGCAACAGAGTCAATAGGAAAAATGTCTGTTAAGGTGTGAGCTGCTGGTCTCAACCTATGTTCACTGTCCATCTCTGTATACTCTGCTGATCTGTCCTCTCCCTCATCTCCCAAATAATCCACACACGTCAATGTCCTATTTGACACCTTAAACTTACTGTTTTTGGTCGGTAGTGAGGCTTGAGCCCTGTCTGGGCTTGGGCTCTGTCCCTGCATTCTTCAGCTCAAGGCTAGCACTCTACTGCTTGAGCCACAGTGCCACTTCTGGTTTTCTGGTGGTTTATTGGAGATAAGAGTTTTAAGGCTGGCTTTAAACCATGATTCCCAGATCTCAGCCTCCTGAGTAGCTAGGATTACAGGTGTGAGTCACCAGCACCGGGCAACTCATTGTTTATATTCTAGAGTTTGGCCTTGAGTATTTTAAGGCAAAATAATTATTTGCTCATGATTTGATGAGAGTAATTAATCTTAGGAGCAAGACTGGAAGTTCAGTGCAGAGATCTGCACTGAGAGAGATCTGTCCAAGATTAGGGAAATGATATATGTTCAATGTGGCATCTTTTTTTCCTCCTACTTTTTTTTTTCTAAGACAGGGTCTCCATATAGTCCGATACCTGGGCTCAAAGATCATTCACATTAGCCTCCCAAATAAGCAGGGCTACAGACACACACCACAAGTGGCTTTTCTAATTATTGATAAGTAGATGGATAGGTGGATAGATAGATTAATAGGTTTACATATGTTATCTTTAAGTAGTTGTACAAAGGAGTTGCCATTCAACAAAGTATGAGTACAATGCATCGTGATCAATGTCACGCTTCTAATTTTTTTGGTCAGTAATAGGGCTTAAACTCAGAACCTAGACACTATCCCTGAGCTCTTTTACTCATGGCCAGCTCTCTAACACATTGAGACACAGCACCACTTCCAGTTTTTGTGTGGTTAATTGGAGATAAGAGTCTCACAGAGATTTTTCTTCCCCCAGCTGGCTTCAAACTATTATCCCCAGATTTCAGCCTCCTGAGTAGCTAGGATTACAGGCATGAGCCACCAGTGCCCAGCTTGTAACTGGGTCTTGATCACAAACTTAATCTCCAATTAGGTGATATCCATTTTCACATAAATAACAGAAGTCATCAGCATCTGCATTTCCCAAAAGTAATTTTCCCTTTGTTCAATCTTAGAAAGCCAGCTCTTCCTCATGCCCTCTGTGTTGCTGTTAAAACTATCACAGAACATCCTTCTTAGAAGAGGCTCAAAAGCTCATGGATATTATATATTCCTCTGTATGGCTTGCTCCTATACAACCATTTATTAAGTTTCTAAATACCATATGGAAATGAAGGCTTTCTACCCCCATGGGGTTGCTAAACCTGATAAGTAGCATCTGTCAAGCGTCTGACAATAACATAGAAATAAATAGTAAAATAAATAATGACTATTATAATTTCCCTTAAATTATAAGGGAAGTGATACATTGAATAGGAACTTTACATTTGAGCCAAGAGGATCTCAGACACAATCTACTCAGACCTACCTCTAGGCTTTTATTTTTCTAACCTGGAACACGTATTACACTGGCTCAGAATTTCTGCCACATTCTTTAATACTAGCCCCAAAGCTACAGGAAAAAAATTCCATGATTGCTCATACTTTGTAGATGCTCTTCCACCCTTACTTTTCATGATATTGTGCACCTACCATTAGAGAAATTCTACTATTGAAAGTTCTGCACATACAAAGATCCTTTGTCCCCATAGTGGAACCCTAGAGTCAAACAAGCCTAGGTTTAAAGTCTGGATGAACCACTTACTAACTATATAACTTGGTCATGTTCTTCATGCTTCAATTTCCACCATAGAATTTGTAGTGATATGTATGTTATAGGGTTATGCAAAAATTAAAATAAGACATCTAAAGGACTTAATAGCAATGGCTCTTAACACACGTAATAGGTGATCAAAACATTAGTTCTTTTTACTTCTTATAAACTGAATTAGTACCTTATGTATACCGAGCACTTAATATTTGGTTAATTTAATTGACCTTTGTTTAATTTAAAGTGAACACAAAATGTAATATCTGTCTCTCCTAGATAACAAATTGAGAAATGTAGAAATACAAGTACAGTGAGTGATGACATCATTCACACCTTGCAGTTCATTGAATAAAATGATGCATCAAGAATGACCAGAGGATTAGGAATGTGGCTTAGTGGTAGAGCGCTTGCCTAGCATACATGAAGCCTTGGGTTCAATTCCTCAGTACCACCTAAGCAGAAAAAGTAGGAAGTGGCTCTGTGGCTCAAGTAGTAGAGCGCTAGCCTCAAGCAAAAGAAGCTCAGGGACAGTGCCCAGGCCCTGAGTTCAAGCCCCAGGGCTGGCAAAAAAAAAAAAAAAAGAAGGAAAAGAAAAGAAAAGAAAAAAGAATGACTAGAGATACTCCTAAGGATATGTCAAGTCTGGATGTCAAACTTAGCTCTAATTGTGTCTACTACCATTGCAATAATAAATGCAGCCAGTTAAAGTATGTATTTCTTTTTGTTCTAAGAAACCATATCAGCACCACGTTCATAGATTTGTTTATTGGTTAGGGTCTTCTGCGGTTGATGCTGCTTTTTTCTTTTTCTTTTTTTTTGGGGGGGAGGGGTCCAGTCATGGGGCCTGAACTCTGAGCCTGGGCACTATCCCTCAGCTCTTCAGCTCAAGGCTAGTGCTCTACCACTTGAGCCACAGCACCACTTCCGGCTTTTTTCTTTTTGCTTATGTGGTGTTGAGGAATAGAACCCAGGGCCTCAGGCAGGCAAGGCAAATGCTCTACCACTGAACCACCTTCTCAGCCCTGCTTTTTTCTTTTTCTATACTTATGAATTGGAGGAGAAGCTCAAGCTATAGAGTACAATTTACGGGTAAGAAAGGCAGAAAGCTTGAGGACCAGGAACTCAAATGAGTTCAAGCTCTGGTACCATCATCACCACCATCACCATCACCACCACTACCACCACTACCAACAACACACACATACTTATCTTTTTCTGGGTTCAGTATTTTGGCTTAGCTTGAAGTTGTCTTGAACTTTTCTAGGGTACTGGTGTTCTGATGGAATTAAGGAAAAACTAAATTTGCCAATAAGGAAACTTTGTAAGAAAATAGCTTCTTCTTCAAATATAAGTGCTATATGCATACATGTGCTTACATATATGCATAAACACACAAGCCAAGAAAATACTGGTCAGCCGGGCGCCGGTGGCTCACACCTGTAATCCTAGCTACGCAGGAAGCTGAGATCTGAGGATCAATGTTCAAAGCCAGCTCAGGCAAGAAAGTCCGTGAAACTCTTATCTCCAATAAACCACCAGAAAACCGGAAGTAGCTCAAGTGGTAGAGTGCTAGCCTTGAGCTGAAGAGCTAAGGGACAGGGCTCAGGCCCAGAGTTCAAGCCCCACTACCGACAAAAAAAGAAAAGAAAAGAAAATACTGGTCAAAGAAACTTGTGACATTAAATCCAGAAACCAAAAGAGCAATAGGAGCATTTAATCGAATCAGATTACAACAGAATGTTAAAATTGGAATTTGTTATTTCCAAAGGCAAAGTGATAGCAGTAGCCACATGAAGTTGAGAACCAGGCTCCCAAGATGCACATTCTAAGAGAATAAATATGAGATCAGGTATGTGATTGCTGAATTCCCTAGGACATAGATATAAAAAGATAACTTGTAGATTTGAATAATTTGATAAAATGATTTCTTCCAAGAGCATAGGCAGCAAGATGAACATGTTGCTTCTTATCTCAAACTAGTAATAAGGACTTTCAGGAGACAACATAGAGAGCTTAATGTGTGTGTGTGTGTGTGTGTGTGTGTGTGTGTGTGTGAAAGAGAAAGACAAACAGAGACAGACACAGGGACACAGAGACAGAGACTGAAATGGGGGAGACAGAGAGGGGAGAGAGAAAGACAGAAAGAGACAGAGACAGAGGTAGAGAATTTGTAAGAAAATAGTTGGAATTTTCCTGTCTGGGCTGCCTTCCAACAGTGATCCTCAGATCTCAGCCTTCTGAGTAGTTAGAATTACATGTATGAGCCACCAGCATCTGACATTGCCATGTTTTAAAAAAAATGTAGTTTTTAATTATTTCTATCACTGAACTTTTTTGGACCATTGCCACTGATCTCAACTTTTTCTTTATTCATTTCTTATTCTGTGTTCCAAAGGTGGACCGTGCCTGCCTATTGTTTTTTAAAATTCCCTCTTTCTTCTCTCCTTCCTCTCCCATTATTCCATTTTTGCCTGTGGAATGTTACTTGTGCTTTTATAATTGACTTTCTACTTTTCTGTCTCCACAGTCACTCTGCTAGCTCCAGGTTTGTTTGTTTGTTTGTTTTGCTCTCTACTTGGGTAAAGATCATATTTATACATGGTGGATAACCAAGACTCAGTGATGTAATAATAAAAACTACTTCCAGATCACTTCATTGGAACAATCTTTCTCAGGCAGACCTGATAACTTTTCTAATCAATTTTAATTAATAGTCTTATTCTACATTAGTTTCCAAGCTGATCATTCAGTTATAAAGCATTGAACTTGATATATGAATCAACATTTGAATTTTTATTAAAAGGTACACTTGCTACTCTCCCATCAGGACTTCCTTACTGACTCCTTCCAGAGAGACTTTTTTTTTTTTTTTTGCTTATGTGGTGCTGAGGAATCGAACCCAGGGCCTCAGGAATGCAAGGCAAGCGCTCTACCACTGAGCCACCTTCCCAGCCCCGACTTTTCCTTTTTTATTGTCTGGACTATATTCCTTTTCTTAAGTTTGTTAGTTTTATTAGTTTATTCATTTATTGTGCCAGTACTGAGGCTTGAACACAGGGCCTTTTTTATTCAAGACTGGCATTCTACCACTTGAGCCAATCCCCCACTGCTAACTTGTTTTAATTTGTGCTTTTTCTATGGAAGAAGGCATGGAGAGGCAGGAAATAATTGTGTGGGATACAAGAACATTCCTACCTGACTGACGATCTAAGGTTGCTTTGCTATCCAGACTAGGGATATGTTCAAAGACTTTTTTTTCTCTTAAAGAATGTCTCCGGCTTCCTTTTCTTTGAACTTAGGGCCTTGCACTTAATAGTTAGATTCTCTACCCCTTGCACCATTCTAAGTCCTTTTAGCTGTTTCTCAAATAGGGTCTTAGACTTATGACCTGTCTAGCGTAGACTTTGATCCTACTATGCATAGCACCTGCTATGGATGACCATTATGCCCAGCTATCAGTTGAGACAGAATCTTGGGAACATTTTCCCTGTGCTAACCTTGAACCAGATCCCCTGAGCTCTTCTTCTTAAGCAGTTAGGATTACAAGCATGGGCTACTATATGGTTTCTTGGTTTCTTTAAACACTTTCCTGTCCAGCCTCGGCAGTTACAACTCTCTACTCTTCTTTAGATGGCCATCCCCAGTATTTTCACATCTTCTGCCCTTAGCAAAAATTGCTCAGGGTCGGGCGCCTGTAATCCTAGCTACTCAGGAGACTGAGATCTGAGGCTTACGGTTCAAAGCTAGCCCAGGCAGGAAAGACCGTGAGACTCTTATCTCTAATTAACCACCAGAAAACCAGAAGTGGCACTGTGGCTCAAGTGGTAGAGTGCTCACCTTCAGCCAAAGAGCTGAGGGACAGTGCCTAGGCCCAGAGTTCAAGCCCCATGACAGCAACAACAAAAAAGAGCTCAAGAACAGTGCCTTGGCCCTGAGGTCAAGCCACAGATAGCACAAAAGAAAAGGGCGGGGGGGGGGGGGCGGGGGGGAGGGGATGCCCCAGAGTAAGATGCTCTGTATCACTAGCAATCATGGAAAAACATGGTAAAAACCCTAATAAGAGTCCATTTCATGCCTACTAGTTTGACAAAAATTCCAAAGTATGGTAACATTGCAAGTTGGCAAAGATATGAAACAATGGGAATTATTTATTCACTTCTGATAATGGTATAAATGGTATAATGGTGTAAATGGTGTAAATTGCATTCCCAAACCTTTTATCCCTGGATAAACAGCTTTGGCAAGAGTGTAAATACTGAAGGAGTAGAAGGGAAATTAATATGTGCTAGAACAAAACACAAGACTCTTCAACTGTGTTGATGTTTCTTAAACTAGGTTTGGATACTTTTATAGCTTAGGTTGTTTTTGTTGTTGTTGCTGTGGTTGTTATGCCAGTCCCGGGACCTTGAACTCAAGGCTTTGGCACTGTCCCTAAGCTTCTTTTGCTTAAGGTTAGCACTCTATCATTTGAGCCACAGCGCCACTTCCAGCTTTTTCTGTTTATATGGTACTGAAGAATCAAACCCAGGGCTTCATGCATGCTAGGCAAGCATTCCACCACTAAGCCACATTCCCAGCCCACTTTTATAGCTTTTTAATTCTGAATATGTTAGATAATATGTTTTAAAAATAGAGCTGGAATATGTAGCTCAGTGGCAAAGTGCTTGCCTAACAAGTATAACATCTTGGGTGCAATCCCCAGTGCCAAAAATGAAAGGACCAAAAAAAAGTAAATAAATAAGAAAAAATTTAAAATACATTTAGGGAAGGAGAAGAAAAGCAGCCGAGATAGAGAGACAAAGGGACCTAAGTCTGTGACTAAAGTTGAAATGATATCCTGCTGATTTGGGGCTCAAGAAACTTTTCAACTTTGTTAACACTGGAAAGAAAAATATAGTAATTATTTTTTTCTAAGTTAAAGCCTACTTTTCTATCTAAAGAGATTCAGTAGCAAGTGAATAGTAGAACAAGCCAGGGGGGAAAAAAGAAACCAAGAAAGAGAAAAAGGGAAAGAGGGAAGAAAAGAAGGAATGAAGGAAGAAAGGAAAGAAGGAAGGGAAAGAGGGAAAATAGAAACCAAGAAAGAAAGAAGAAAAGGAAGGAAGGAAGAAAGGAAGGAAGGAAGGAAGGTAAAGAGAGAGCAAGGGAAAAGAAAAAGGAGAAAAGAAACTTTGAGGGTAAATTAGCTAAGTAAGGAAAGTGTGCGGAAAGGTAGAGTAGAATCAATTGTATTCTTCATGTCTCTAAGCTCCTATTCCACAGAAGCACAGAAACATCATCCTTGCCTCATCCCAGCCCCTCCTCTACCTAGATCCCTAGAGAGGAAAGTATGCTACTGAAAAAGCCATATAGGTGGCTATAAATAAGAATTACAGATGTAGCTCAGAGAAAACATTTGTGTAGCATCAATCAAAGCCCTGGATTCAGTTCCCAGCATGGGAGGGGGAAAAATCCTATAAGATAATGTTAATATTGTCCAAATTTTGAGTTATTCAAGACAAACAATGAAGCAATTTTCTTTTCTTTCTTTTTCTTTCTTTTCTTTTCTGTTTTTTTTTTGTGTGTGTGTGTGTGTGTGCCAGTTCTGGGGCTTGACCTCAAGGCCTCGGGACTGTTCCTGAGTTTATTTTGCTCAAGGCTAGAACTCTGGCTTTTTCTGTTTATGTGGCACTGAGGAATCAAATCCAGGGCTTCATGCATACAAAGCAAGCACTCTACCACTAAGCCACATCCCCACAACAATGAAGCAATGTTCTAGCCCAAAGAGTCGTGTGTGTGTGTGTGTGTGTGTGTGTGTGTGTGTGTGTGTGTATGTATATGTCAAACTCCTTTACTTTGGACTTAATTTGTGACTTAGAAAATCCAGATACTAAAACTTAGGGAGTTTAAAATTACTCCTCAATAATAAGATAGCTGTTTTTACTCAAGAAAGGGTGGGTGGGGCCGGGGGGGAGGAAACAGGCCAAAGAAGTGTATCTACTCTAAAAGTAGAACACTGAGCCCAGAACAGTGGTTTATACCTATAATCCCAGTTATTCAGAAGGTTGAGGCAGCCAGTGCCAGTGGTTCATGCCTGTAATTCTAGCTACTCAGGAGGCAGAGATCTGAGGATCACAGTTCAAAGCCAGCTCGGGCAGGAAAGGCCGTGAAACTCTTACCTCCAATAAACCACTCAGAAAACCAGAAGTGGTGCTGTGGCTCAAGTGGTAGAGCGCTAGCCTAGAGCTGAAGAGCTGAGGGACAGTGCCCAGGCTCAGAGTTCAAGCCGTTTGACAAAAAAAAAAAAAAAAAAAGAAAAGAAAAAGAAAAAAAGCATCAAGTATTAGAAAATGTATTTTCATTACACTTTGAAAACATTTTGTGAGCAGTATGATACTTCCTAAAGATGACGATATGTCAATATATTTTATCCTGTTTGATCTTGTGTGATTATCTCTAATCATCTCTTCGGAGATGAGATCTCTATTCTCTCTTGTGGAAAGTCGATAGGCCTTGCTACTGCTTCAAACAATAGAACTCAGCAGAAGTGATGCAGGGGACCTCAGAGATTAAGTCAGAAAAAGCAACACAGATTCTGATTGTTCTCTCTCTCTCTAGGATACATACTTTGGAAGTCTTGACATTAAGAAGCTCCCTTGAAGTAGCCATGCTGAGAACAACCCAGAAAGATAGAGATGCTCAAGAAGACCCTGTACTCCAGATGCTTATTATCTAAGTTTTAAACACCTGTTTAAACACCACCAGACACTAAGGCAAGTGTTGGTGGCTCATGCCTGTAACCCTAGCTACTCAGGAGGATGAGATCTGAGGATCTCAGTTTGAAGTCTGCAGAGACAGAAAAGTCCCTGTGAGATTCTTTTTTTTTTTGGTCCGTTCATGGGGCCTGAACTCTGGGTCTGGGCACTGTCCCTCAGCTCTTCAGCTCAAGACTAGCGCTCTACCACTTATGCCACAGCGCCACTTCCGGCTTTTTTCTTTCTTATGTGGTGCTGAGGAATCGAACCCAGGGCCTCAGGCATGCAAGGCAAGCGCTCTACCACTGAGCCACCTTCCCAGCCCCCCTGTGAGATTCTTATCTCCAATTAACCACTCAAAAACTAGAAATGGTACTGTGGCTTAAGTGGTAGAGTGCTAGCCTTGAGGACAAAGAGGCTTAGGAACAATGCCTAGGCCCTGAGTTCAAGCCCACTACTGACAAAAAACAAAAACAAAAACCACCAGACACAAGATGCATTTCAGAAGGTTGGTTCTAGTCCCCAGATGCCTTATCGTCCTCTAGAGAAAAGATCACATAACTGTGGAAGCTGGCAAGTCCAATATCTGCAGATTAAACTGGCAGGTTGAAGATCTAGGCAAGAGTTGCAGATGCAGGACAAGTCAAAAGGCAGTTAGCAGCCTTACAATAAAAAAATAAAAAAATAAAAAAAAAAAAAAAAAAAAAAAAAACAAAAGGCAGTTAGCTAGGACAATTTGTTCTATTTTCTCTTGAGAAATCCACATTATGGAGGATAATCTGCTGTATTGAAAATCTTATTGATTTAATCGTTAGTCTCATCTACAAAAAAAAATAAAAAAATAAAAACTTCACAGCAATGTTCAGGCTGGTAAATAGCATGGTCTAGCTAAATAAATACATAAGTTAACTATCATGCCAACCAGCTACCCTAACTACCATGAATTGGAACAAAGATAATCTACATCACTAAATCTTGGTCTAAATTGTAGACTTTTCAGTAAATACAGTGTTGAGATTTGAACTTAGGACCTTGTATTTGCTAGGCAGGGGTTCTACCACTCAAGCCAAAAGTGTTCCACTACCTGAGCCATGCTCCTATCCTTGCTGCTTTGGTTATTTTTGAGATAGGTTCTTACATTATGTCTAACCATCCTGAACCAGGATCCTATTTACTTTTCCCATGTAGATGAGATGACCTACAAGTGACACTCTGCCTAGTTTTTTGTTTTTTTTTTAACTTGGTTTAGATGAAGCCTCATGAACTTTTTACCTGGGTTTTCTTCAAACTGCTGTCCTCCTCAATAACTAGGTGAGAGCATGGACTCTCTTTTGTTTTTTTAATAAGTTTATGATTATTAAGTGGTTGTACAGAGGAGTTACCATTACTTAAGTCAGGCAAAGAACACATTTCTTTTTTTGGACAATGTCACCTTTCTTTGTTTTCCAACAGTTGTCCCCTGGACTTTTATACATTGTTATTTTATGCCACTACGTTTCAGGATATCTAATTGTGCAATTTGATGCTGGATCTGTAAACTATAGTTGTTTATTTGATAATGCATTAGATGATTTTTATTTACTTCTGTCTTAGGCTGGAGTGATACTAAAATATAACCAGAAGTAAGGTTGGGAGCCAATCAACAGGATCAGAGGTTGCCTGTTAGACTTTTGGGAAACAGGAAACTAAGGAATGGAAGGTCTTTACAACCAATGTGGAGTTAACATTTGAATAACCAAACCAATGTAGATTAGTTAGGTGTTAGCAGAATAAAGTATGACACCTTATTGTAGTGGGCTTTGCTCCATTTGTTTAGTCACCCCAACATTCTGAGAAGAAAGCCACATGTCAAGAATTTGCTTTTGGTAAGAAAGCACTCGATTGGCTAAGTCTATTTTTCACTGAACAAATCTCCAGGTATAAATCTCAACAACATTGTGTTTGTCTTGCACTGGGTGCTACTCCGTCCTGAGACCATGACTCAACCGGGAAAAATGGCTTGGAGATTTTGAGATTCCATCATGGTAGGATAATGATGGGGCCTACTGCTGGTCAGATAGCTCCAAACAAAACCACAACATAGAATGTACCTTACAGTTCTTTGAAGACTTAGTCATTCACAGTGACAAATAAAACATATCAATAAGGCAACAACATCTGCCTCACAGAAAAAGAGAAATTTAAGAACTGAACTCATCAGAAACTCAGAATCTCATTTTTCTTAAATGGAAAGTTACCTGATCATTATAGAAAGTCTAGAATGGAAGAAAAGAAAAGGTAATCAAATGGCTCTATTAAGCCAGGTACTAGTGGCTCATGCCTGAAATCCTAGCTGCTCAGGAGGCTGAGGATCATGATTCAAAGCCAGCCCTGGCAGGAAAGTCCATGAGACTCATCTCCAATACATCACAGAAAACCAGAAGTGGTGCTGTGGTTCAAGTGGTAGAGTGCTAGCCTTGAGCTAAAGAGCTGAGGGACAGTGCCCAGGCCAAGAGTTCAAACCCCACTATTGGAAAAAAAAAAAAAAAAGGCTTTAGTAAAACAGCTCAGATGAATGGGGCTGTAGCTTAAGGGAAGTAGTAAAATGTCTGTCTAGCAAGCCTGAGGCCTTGAGTTCAAATTCCAGTCTTCCTCCCCAAGAAGCAAAAAAAAAAACCAGAAACCAAAAAAACCCAACAGCTAAATTTGGTAGTTCATACTTATAATCCCAACTATGCAGGATGGAAAGGTCAAGCTGATCTTGGTTCAAGGCCAGGTAAAACGTTAGTGAGATTCATCTCAATAAGCTTGGAATAATGATGCATGTCTATGCTACTAGCTACCTGGAAGATATACATAGGAGAATCACAATCTGACAACTGCCATGGAAAAAAACATAAGATCCTACCTGAAAAGTAAAAAAGGGCTGGGGCCTATAGCTTAAGTGGTATAGTGCCTACCTAGTAAGCTCAAGGTCTCCAGTTAGACCTCAATAGTGCCCCCCAAAAAAGAAAAAGAAGAGGTAATGTCTTCTTTATGATAGCCTCTTCACAAATATTAAAACAAATTGAATTTGACTTACTACTAGATAAAAGACTATCTTGGGGCTGGGAAGGTAGCTCAGTGGTAGAGCGCTCGCCTTGCATGCCTGAGGCCCTGGATTTGGTTCCTCAGCACCACATAAGAAAAAAGAAAAAAGTTGGAAGTGGTGCTGTGGCTCAAGTGGTAGAGTGCTAGCCTTGAGCTGAAGAGCTGAGGGACAGCACCCAAACCCAGAGTTCAGGCCCCACGACAGGACTCCCCCCCTCCCAAAAAAAAGACTATATTTAGACTCTTCAAATTCCCACTTCAGAGACTATATATCACTGAACATTAATTTTGCACAAATTAGTTACTAAGAATGAAATTCTTGTGATAAAATTACAGGATTTATAAGGGCTTGAAACTCGGATATTTGAGTAGTAAGGCATTATTAGTCTAATGTACAATTCCATATCTTCTACTCACAGCCCTAGGACTCCATGGGTCTAGTATGAGCAGCAATTTAAAAGTATAAATCTTTTCCTGAGGAATGAAATATGACTTGATGACTTGGTGGAACTAGAGTTAAGTGTAACACATTTTCTCCCACCACTGTTTTCTGAGGTATTTTATAGTAATTGAAAAAGGTATGTAGAAGTGGTGCTGTGGCTCAAGTGGTAAAGAACTTATAGAGAAACTCAGGGACAGTGCCCAGACCTGAGTTCAAGCCCCAGGACCAGCAAAAAAAAAAAAAAAAAAAAAGAAAAGAAAAAGGTATGTAGGATTTGGGAAGTATATGAAAAGGATAAAGATGTATTTCACAAAGTGTGTGTTGTGTGTGAATGTGTGTGTGTGTTTTTGTTTGTTGCTGGAAATAAAACCTAAGGTTTTGAGCATTGTAGGTAAGTATTTTGCCACTGGGCTACATCCCCAGACCCACAGTGTGAACTCATAACTAAAAATAAAACATAAATGTGTAGCACAGTGCTATGCATTTAGCTATCAGCTAATGAAGATTTATCAGATGGTTAGATGGATTCATTTAGTCGATCAGTGACATATACTAGGAGGAAATAGCTGGAAACCCAAAATAGAACAAAATCCACTCTGTAAATATCTAGATCAAAGTAGCTTTTGGTGATTGAATTGGCTAGAATATTGCTTCAAATCCACTCTTCACTTAGGGTGACTAATCCCTTAAGAGGACCACTAAGATGCTCTTGGAAGAGAGCCAGGCATTGGAGGTAGTTTCTTTCTTCTTTCTTCCAAGTAAGGACAAAAGCATACCAGAACGTTATACAATCTAAGACTGCCTTTTAAAAAAAAAAATTAGAGAGTTAGAATCATAAATTTATCTATTGTGTCAATTCTCAAGCATCATAAACAACATATCTGAAAATACAATTTAAACAAAGTATTGTTGAGTGGGGAAAAATCAACTTTTAGTGTTGTGTGTATAGAAATAAAATAACAAAAATAGGGTGTGAATTAAAAAAACAAAATGATTCCAGATACATGCAAAAACAGTTAACAATGTATTAAAATGGTAAACCCTGGCAGGTAAGAAGACTAAATTAGATTGAGGCCATTAAAAAAATTACATCTATAATTTGCTTTCGTTTTCTTAAGATTTCCTCAAGATTTGGAATGTGACAATCACCATATTTAAATCTAAGCACCGTCTTTCCTATTTTCTCCAAATTGAGGTATGAACAAAATAATGTTACTTTTTTCTATACTTAGGCTTTTTCTATATTTAATCTGTATGAATCTTCAAAGATTAGTTTCTTTTAATGTTGAATACCTTCTATAATCTTTTCCCTATTGGTATTCCTTCAAATAGCAGAGCTAAGAAGACATACTAATCCATTTAACTATACAATGGCAATCCCTTTGCTTGGACTACTCTTAAAAGGAAGAGAAGAATTTCTGTTTCAATGTTGCTTTGTAGCTTAATATTACAAAAGAAGTATGCAGTGGAACATCCTATAGCAGGACAGCTGCAAGGAGACCAGGCTGAAGGGTAAATGGGACCACGTTATATGTAACCAAACCAGGTTCCTTTGCAAAGGGGGAATGAGCTACTCTGCTTATAGGCACTGGAAAGTTTTAAAACTTTTGACAGATTTTCAATAGCCCTTCCAAAAATAGAAAAAGGCAGCTGGGGTGCCTCCAGCCTAGAAGAAGACTACAAGTTTTAATGAGGGTATCAGCCACTAAAAGCATTACCCACCTGTTACACAGGGAATGAGAACGTGTGAGCACTTGGTAACTAATCCTACCACTGTAACAGAAGGCTTACAGGGAAAAGGCAGCTGAACGTAGAGTGATGGTGAAGGATAGCAGAATATATAAATATATGAACTGAGAAACTTGCACGAAGTAAACAAACTGTCCTAACATGCTGACAATGTATTTAACATATATATATACCTTCTAATTTCTTTATGATACATATACAAATATATTATAACTAGAGTGTAGATATCTTACATAAAATGTATAATGAATATTTGTACAACCTCTAATAATCTCTACATTTAGATCCTAAGTAGTTAGGATTATAGATAAGTGTGAGCTACCAATATCTAGCTGTCATGTTTAATTCTTATGAAAATTGGTGACATACTATGGTCATTCCTCTCACAGATGAGGAAACTGAAACTTGGAAAGGTGAAGTGATTTACACATGATCACAAGGTTGGAGAATGGTTAAGCTAGATTTGAGCCTCCGTGTTTTGACTTCAGAGCTGCTCTTATTCTAGTTTGCCAACACAGATACACAACACAGTTAGATCTCATTAGGCAGACCCATGGGATGTGGATTTCTATTGAGTACACAAAAAGCAAATGTGATGGAGTGAGAAACAGTTTTATTGGTCCTACTTTTCCCCAGACAATCTAAGCCAGAAATAATGACAATGTAGGGCCCAGAAGTGATAAGGAACATGGTATGAAATCTATGGATGTTTACATGCAACTCTCTGCACTGAATTAACTTGATCTCTTTTTAGTGAATTCTAATCCTGAGCTCAGGTCAAAATGAAGAAGTAATGTATTAAGTTTCTATTTTGAAATATAATTATAGCTTACATGCCATTACTATTATAAGATTTCTTTTTTTCTTTTTTCTTTTTGCCAGTCCTTGAGCTTGAACTCTGTGCCTGGGCTCTGTCCCTGAGCTTCTTACGCTCAAGGCTAGTGCTCTACCACTTGAGCACACCACCACGTTCTCACTGACTTTCCTGCTCAGGCTGGCTTCTGTGATCCTTAGAGCTCAGTCTCCTGAGTAGTTAGGATTACAAATGTGAGCCACTGGCACCTGGCTTCTAAAGTGAATTTTTTTTGTTTCAGTTTTCTTTTGCCAGTCCTGGGGCTTGAACTTAGGGCCTGAGCGCCATTCCTGAGCTTTTTGCTCAAGGCTAGCACTCTATCACTTGAGACATAACACCTCTTCCAGCTTTTTCTGTTTGTGTGTGCTGAAAAATCAAATCGAGGGTTTTATGCAAGCTAGACAAGCACTCTACCACTAAGCCACATGCCCAGCCCCTGAAGTGATTTTTTTAAAGGTAGGATCTCACTGTATATTCCAAACTAACCTCATATTTGTGATCCTTCTACCTCCTGAGTACTGTGCTAGTATTACGGGAATGTATTATCATGCCTGGCTCTATAATGAATTAAATAAACTAAAGCTAATATGCATTATCTTTTAAACATATAAGAATTTATTTTGTAGATCACTTCTTCAATTTCTTCCCCAAAAGATTTACATGAGGAGGTGGCACCGTGGCTCAAGTGGTAGAGCTGAAGGACAGCACCCAGACCCAGAGTTCAAGCCCCATGACCGACCAAAAAAAAAAAAAAGATTTACATGAACTGGGCATTGATGACTCACACCTGTAACCTAGATACTCAGGAGGCTGAGATCTGAAGATCATGGTTCAAAGCTAAGTCCAGGCAGGAAAGTCTGTGAGACTCTTATCTCCAATTAATTAATAAAAGGATGGAAGTGTAGCTGTGTCTCAAAGTGGTAGAGCACTAGCCTTGAGCACAAGAACTCAGGGACAGTGCCCCGGCCCCAAGACAGGCACAAAATCAAAAACAAAAAACAAAACAGCAACAAAAAATCCCTCCATGACCTTACAACAAAAGTACTTCATTGTTTATAGAAGATAATAATCATTTTAAAAGTACATTTAATAAAAAATATGTTGTTCAGTATCTGTTGGTATCTAGAAAGCTGACCTAGTGATTCAAACAGAAAAGTAGGTTAGATACCTGAAATTTATTTCTGATTCCATCACTGACTCATTGTGCTTGGTTAAGCAAGTTATTTAATCTCTTACTATCTTAGCTCCTCCACCTATAAAATGGAGGTAATAATATTTGCTATTAGATAATGTCAGCAAAGCACTTGGAGAACCTTAGATGAAAGGCGCCAGAAGTATTTTGCTATCTGAAGAATGACCTCATACTGTCTGACAAATGGACTTTTACTAGGCTTGCTGGTTAGACTAACACCTTAATTTGTGAACATTTCTTTAAATTACTTTTGCCTTATTTCTATTTGTATTCATTATGTATTTTCATTGTGCTGTTTGTGTTCTTTTGAGTATAAATGATGCTTTGAAGAAACTATTAAACTCAACTTTAACTTTTTGTGTGTTTTAAATTCTTACGTTGAACATTTGGAGCAAATAAAAAAGCTCTTAGAAAACCTTTTAAATTATGGGTGTGGCTACAGTATCAGCCTTATTCATTCCTCTTGCTTATGTTTTTTTTCACATTACAAGATAATTTGTACATATATGTTTATGTCCCTCCCTGTACACATTATGATTTAAGACAGATGTTGAGGCTGCTGTAAATTTGGATGTTCATGTCCCTTTTCTAGAGGAAGAAGATAACAGATCAGGACAAAGAATTTGTTGATTGGAACTAAATCTAAGCTTGGCCTATAGTCCAACTAGCTAATACATGTATATCTCCTTGGGAAAACCACAAAGGTCACAGGGGTACCATGGGAATAACCAGATAACTAAAAAACAGAACTGCTGATTCAATAACAGAACAGAGGTAAACTCACAGTGAGGAAGTTGCCTGTGTTTCTCAAGAGCAAAAGCACTGTTCTACTCTGTGTCTGTCAACATGCTTATCCAAAGCCCATAAAAACATTTCAGAGGAATACCTCTGGCCTTTGGAATCTATGAGTTAGTAACAGAAAATATTCTACTTAGAGGTTTCTAAGTAGAATGGAAAAGATGTCCCTGGAATTTATCTACTAAGGTGTTATTTTTGTTTCTAGCAGCAAGTATTACAGTATGTAAACACAGCTTAACATATCTGTTGAATGTTGACAGATCATGGACTATAAGAAATCAAGACTGATCAGAAGTAGTATTGCGGGCTTTATAGTATTTTCAGCTATTATAAAACCAGCATTGGGCTGGGAAGGTGGCTCAGTGGTAGAGCGCTTGCCTTGCATGCCTGAGGCCCTGGGTTCGATTCCTCAGCACCACATAAGCAAAACCAAAAAAAGCCGGAAGTGGCACTGTGGCTCAAGTGGTAGAGTGCTAGCCTTGAGCTGAAGACAGCGCCCAGGCCCAGAGTTCAGGCCCCACGACCGGACACACACACACAAAAAAACAAAACCAGCATTGACAAAGACTAAGTATCATTGAATCCAACTATAATCAAATTAAAGAATTAATAACATTAATTTTTTTTATTAAGGCATTCTTCCTATCAGAATTCCAAACATTGTCAGATTTTTATCTCTACAGAGAGGTGTAAATTCCATCAGATATTCCAGTGATCCAATGGGTCAGGCACTATGTTTCCTAAACATGGCTTAATATTCTTTGCTCCTTAATAAGTAGTGTCATGGGGAACAATGTAGAATGATGGTTATGAATATTAGTTCTGAAAAAAATGAGTTCTGGAATTAGATTATCTGAGTGCAAGCTAGCTCTACAGTTCTTAAGTTTTCCATCTTTATTTCCTCTTCTGCAACAAGCAGATGGTAGGGGTACCTACTTCAAAGGTTATGATGATGAGAATCTCTATGGTTATTTTCTAGTATGTGCCTGGCACATATTAAATGACCACTACAGATTAGCAATCACTGCCAGGGTGCTGGTGGCTCACAACTACAATTTAACTGCTCAAGAGGTTGAGATCTGAGAAATGAGGTTGGAAGCCAATGCAGGTAGACAAATCCTTGAGAGTCTTATCTCGAATTAAACAGCAAAAAAGCCAGAAGTACATGTATGGCTCAAGTAGTAGACCACTAACTATGAGGGAAAAAGGCAAGGGAGAACACAAGGCCTGGAGTGCTACCCTCAGTAATGCTACTCACAATTAGCAATAAATAGGGCCTATTTATCTAACTAATGTATCTAACTCAGGGCCTGGGTACTCTCCCTGAGTTTTTTTTTTCTCAAGGCTAGTGCTCTATCACTTGACCTGCAGCTCTATTTCTGGATTTTTTTGAGCTTATTGGAGATGTGTCTCATGGACTTTCCTGTCTGGGCTGGTTTAGAACCAAGATCCTTAGATTTTAGCCTCTTTAGCAGCTAGGGCTATAGGTGTGAGACATTAACACCTGGCTTGTATGTTGATTTTGTATCCTAGAAGTCAGTTGAATTTAAGTTTTTTGTAGGATATACATATATATATATATATATATATATATACACACACATATATATATATATAATGCATATACATGTAAAACACCTAATACACACACACACACACACACACACACACACACACACACACATATATATATATATATATATACTATATGCACATATAGGTATATATGCACACTATGCTTTAGTCGTGCTTCATACTTTTTCAAAACAGGGATAACTTGAACTTCTTTCCCTTTTTAGATGTCTTTTACTTATTGCTCTGAGTGGCGCTGTGGCTCAAGCGGCAGAGCACTTGCCTTGAGCTAAAGAGTGCAGGGACAGCGCCCAGGCCCAGAGTTCAGGCCCACGACCAACCAAGAAAAAAAAAAAAAGACTTTATTGCTCTGGCTAAGACTTCCAATATGATGTTGAACAACGTAGTGGAAGTAGACGTGCTTGTCTTATTTTTGATTCAAGAGAAAATTATTTCAGCTTTCCCCTCATTCAGTATGGTGCTGCCATTGTCATAGCCTTTATTGTGTTGTTGTTATTGTATTGAGGTTTTTAGAGTTTCTCCATGAAGAAAGATGTTGAATAAATTTCCTCCTCCTTCTCTTCCTCTTCTCCCTTTGATGCCCATTGATGTCCACTTTCTCCTTGATCTCTCACTATATTGCTCCCTCTAGCATTTAGATTGGCCTTTATTTTTTCCCCTCTAGTACTGGGGTTGAACTTGTGCCTCAAACTAGCTAGGAAAGCTACTGCTGAGCCATGACTTAACATTTTTTTGATGGTTCTTTCTGAGATATGGCCTTACTTCCTGTCCAGTCTGTGCCTGGACTCTACCACCAATTTTAGGCTGAGTTGACAGATACTTACCACCTCATCCAGCTTCCCTCCATTGAGACTAAGTATGGTAGATTTATCTGCCCAGGCTTGTCTCAAACCGCATTGGTCTCAATCTCAGCCTTTCATGTTGCTTAAGATGGTGGGCATGTCCCCACTGTGTCCACCTCTGAACTGAGGTCTCACAAATATTTCTGACTGGGTTGGCTTCAGACTGTGATTTTTGCATTCTGAGCTTCCCAAGTAGGTAGGAAGGCATGAGCAACTGGTGTCCAAGCATGGCCTTTATAATGATCTCAGGATGAACAGTTGTGCTGTTTTTAGTTCTAAGAATAATGAGGAAAAAAATTGAAATACAGAGAAGGGTGCAATTCACTTTTTTAATTCAATATATTAAAAACATCTTTCTCAAGAGACAAGATCTTAGCTGGGCACCAGGGGCTCATGCCTGTAATCCTAGCTACTCAAGAGGCTGAGATCTGAGGATCATGGTTCAAAGCCAGCCAGGGCAGGAAAGTCTATGAGACTCTTATTTCCAATAAACTACCAGAAAACTAGAAGTGGTGCTGTGGCTCAAGTGGCAGAACACTAGCCTTGAGCTGAAGAGTTGAGGGACAGTGCGCAGGCATAGAGTTCAAGCCCCACAAGCACCAAAAAAAAAAAAAAAAAAAGACCAAATCTTTTTTTAATTTTTTTTTATTTTTTGGGGGGTCCGGTTGTGGGGCCTGAACTCTGGGCCAGGGCACTGTCCTTCAGTTCTTCAGCTCAAGGCTAGTGCTCTACCACTTGAGCCACAGCGCCACTTGCGGCTTTTTTCTTTTTGCTTATGTGATGCTGAGGAATCGAACCCAGGGCTTCGTGCATGCAAGACAAGTGCTCTACCACTGAGCTACCTTCCTAGCCCCAAGACCAAATCTTATGTTATTGCCCAGGCTAGTTAGTGTTGACCTCTTGGGCTCAAGTAATCTTCCTGCCTCAGCCTCCTGAGTAGCTAGGGCTGTAAGTATATACCACTTTGTCCAGCTCAACAAATGTTTACCATCAATATAGTTCTTTTCTGATCTGGCGGTAGGAGTGTGCTAATGATATGACAAGTGCAATATAGGATAAATGAGACCCATTAAGGAGCAACCTAGACAGTTAATCAGTTTAACAATGTTTAGAACCTAACTACTCAGGAAGATGAGATCTGAGGATCTCAGTTCAAAGTCTGTCCAGGTAAGGAATTCTGTGAGACTCTCATCTCCAATTGACCACCAGAAAACCAGAAGTTGTGCTATGACTCAAAGTGCTAGAGCACTAGCCTTGGGCAGAAAATCTCCGGGATAGCACCTAGGACCTGAGTTCAAGCTCCTGGACTGGAAAGTTTAGAAAAGGCAGAAAGTTTAGAAAAGGCTAATCTCCCTTCATCTGGGAAATTCATGAGTCATTTGATCCCTTTGGAGTCACCTTCTCCTTCTTGACTAGTTTGGGTATGGGCATTACGAGGCTTTGGATAAGTTGGTTTCAGCTAGCAGCTATTATAGAGGTCTTTTACCAGGGACTTTATGCTTGTAATTTTTTTTTTTTTTTGTGCCTGAACTGGGGCTTGAACTCAGGGTATGGGTGCTGTAGCTGAACTTTTTTTTTTTTTTGGGGTCCGGTCATGGGCCTGAACTCTGGGCCTGGGCGCTGTCCCTCAGCTCTTCAGTTCAAGGCTAGCGCTCTACCACTTGAGCCACAGCGCCACTTCTGGCTTTTTTCTTTTTGCTTATGTGGTGCTGAGGAATTGAACCCAGGGCCTCATGCATGCAAGGCAAGCACTCTACCACTCTACCTTCCCAGCCCCTAGCTGAACTTTTTTGATCAAGGCTATGGCTCTACCACAGCTCCACCTCTGGCTTTTTTTTTTTTTTAATGGTTAATTGGAGATAACAGACTTTGCTGCCAGGTTGGCTTCAAACCATGGTCCTCAGATCCCAGCCTCCTGAGCATCTAGGATTCCAGGCATGAGCTACAAGTGCTTGGCTTTTGTGTGGTGCTGCCTCTTGTGGTACTTTTTTCCAAACTCCAAGTCCCTTAACCCAGTAACTTGCCACTTCATGCATGGTTCCTCTTCTTTTGTGTGATCATAGAAAGCTGTTTAGGAAAATTTAGGGATGATTTCACTTAAGTTCTGCCTAAAAAAACAAAACAAAACTAAGGCCTTAAGAGCAAATAGGGGGGCTGGGAAGATGGCTCAGTGGTAGAGCGCTTGCCTTGCATACATGAGGCCCTGGGTTTGATTCTTCAGCACCACCTAAGCAAAAACAAAAAGCCGGAAGTGGCGCTGTGGCTCAAGTGGTAGAACACTAGCCTTAAGCTGAAAAGCTGAGGGACAGTGCCCAGGCCCAGAGTTCAGGCCCCATGACCGGACCCCCCCCCCAAAAAAAAAAAATAGCAAATAGGTATTAGCTAAGTAATGAGATTGGGGAAAGGGAAAAGAAAAAGAGTATTCTGAATCTAAGAATATACAGAAGAGCACAATGTGTTTGGGAAAGCTCAAGTTGTTCATTCCACAAAAGGTTTTTACTCATTTATGTCCAGGTGACAAGCTAGACTTTCCTATCCATAAGGGTCCTTAAGTACACAGGGTCTTCTCTAACCCCAGGCCAGAAAGATACAACCAATGAAGGGTATTTTCCTAAGCATCCCTATGGCAGCATTCACGGTTTACTTTTTTTTTTTTTTTTTTTTTGTCGGTCGTGGGGCTTGAACTCTGGGCCTGGGTGCTGTCCCTCAGCTCTTCAGCTCAAGGCGAGCGCTCTACCACTTGAGCTACAGCGCCACTTCCAGTTTTGTGGTGGTTTATTGGAGATAGGAGTTTCACGGTCTCTCCTGCCCGGGCTGGCTTTGAACCGCGATCCTCAGATCTCAGCCTCCTGAGTAGCTAGGATTACAGGCGTGAGCCACCAGCGCCCGGCTTTCACAGTTTAGTTTTTCAGGGTCAGTACTCACTTTATCTTTGGTGGTTAACATGCCAATAAATCTTCCTTAAAGACCCGACACACTCACCCACCAGATTTATCTCTGTGACCTTGATAAAGAGAATATAGCTAAACCATACAATAAGAACTCTGTTTACAAAAAGGCTACTTTCTGTAGATCCAAAATCATAGGGAACTGGATCTCTACATCTTTAACTTAAGACATCAATGTATGAAATATGCAAACCTTTCATCTTGTCACAATTATTGTCAGCGAAAATATTCACTTCCAATTTTTAAGGATTTGGGGTTTAAAAAACTTAACACGAGACAGTCACTGAAATAAGGGATGTAAATCAAGTTTCGACAAATATTAAAACTGGTCAGGGTTAACTGCGGTGTTTTCTGTGCCACGGTTGTTATAATGTGCTTCATTTCTAGGGACTAATTTCTATTTCCAGGTTGATGACTTACTAAGTTTTTCCTTCTAAAAAGATTACAAAACATAAACAGAATTTTAGGTAGTTACTATTTAAATTTGTAAAAAAATTTTTTTGTGGTGCTGCAGATAGAACCTAGAGCTTTGCATAAATTATTAAGTGTTTTATTACTGAGCTACATCTATAGTCTTTATATTTTTTTCTTGTGGGTCCTTGGGCTAGAACTCAGGGACTGGGCATTGTCCTTGCTCAAGGCTAGTGCTCTACCGCTTGAGCCACAGCATCCCTTCTGGCTTTTTCTGTTTATATAGTACTATTTAGGTATCGAACCCAGGACTTCATGCATGCTAGGCAAGCACTCTACCACTAAGCCACATTCCCCAGACTCTAGTCTTTGGTTTTTTGAGAGCCTGGCTATGTAGCTCAGGGTGCCCTCAACCTCTTAAGTATTGAGATTACCAGCCCGGCCACCATACCTATCAAATATTACTATTACCATTGTGATTCTGAGGATTGAACCGACCATTGTGATTCTGAGGATTGAACTGGGCCAGTTCCTTGTGCATAATAGCCAAGTGCTATACCATGGAGTAACAACCCTCTAAAATAGACATTCTTGAGCATTCACTCTTAATCGGAGTGAAAATTGGTTCCTGAGGGGCAATATATACATATATTTTTTTCCTGCTTCATACTGCATATATATAGTACTATATATATACTATATAGTATACTATGTATTTTTTGCTTTATAGTATATATATATATATATTATAAAGCAAAAAATACATAGTATACAAAAAATACATAGTATACTATATAGTATATATATAGTAGTATACTACATATATACTATATACTAAATAGCATACTATTTAGTATATAGTATATATGTAGTATACTACTATATATATACTACTATATACTATATAGTATACCACATAGATAGTATACTACTATATATGTAGGATATTACGACTATATAGTATACTTATGTGTAGTATACTCTATAGTATATACTATATACTAGTATATACTATATACTACTATATACTATATACAACTATATACTATATAATATATACTATATAGCATAAAATATAGTATGAAGCAGAAAAAATAGTCTGTAAACGTATGCCATGTATAAAGTGTATATATGGTATTTATACATGGTATTAACATTTTATGTGACGTGGGATTAGGAAAAAGAAATCTAAAGAGGATTTGTGGGCTGGGTGCCTGTAGTTTATGGCTATAATCCTAGCTACTCAGGAGGCTGAGATCTGAGGATCAAAGTTTGAAGCCACCCTGGGCAGGAAAGCCTCTGAGACTCGTATCAAAAAGCTGGAAATCCACAATTAATGCCCCCCCCCCCCATGAAGGGAATGATAGTTATCAAAAGCCTATTGAAGAAGTCACAAATACCCAGAATAACTCCACTTGAAAGATAATTCTAAAGCAATGGTACTTACTAGACTCTATGTTGAAAATGAACTATACAAGCTGTGGGTAAGGATGGGAGGGAAAAACTAGGAGAGAGCAAGGGAAGGAGTGACATTGTTTAAAAGGAAATATATATATTTTTAATATTCCATCTTTTTTTTCTTTCTTTTTATTGTGAAAATACCGTACAGAGGGGTTACAATTACATGGGCAAGGTAATGAGTACATTTCTTATCAAGCACTGTTGCCTCCTCCTTTGTTTCCCCTTACTATCCCTTGGAAATATACTCTTAATCTGACTTATGTAACTGTAAACCCTCTGTACATCACCTTTATAGTAATAAAAAAAAAATGCATGAAAGGAAAGAATGCACTTGTAAGTGGCTCCCATTCTTTGGCCTATTTCTCCTAGCTAAAGACATTAACATTGTTCAAGTGTAAAGGAAACATTTGAACTAATTAAAGAAAAAAAAAAGGGTTATAAATAAATTTACAAGAGTACAAATCAAAAGGTAAATTTATTTAAATTACTAAAATAGCTTTTAAAGTCTTTACACATCAATTGCTACAATTATTTTTTGAAAGATATAAGGTATTACTTTAAAATTATTTAGGTCAGTGAAACACTTAAT
This sequence comes from Dipodomys spectabilis, assembly GCF_019054845.1. Classification (NCBI taxonomy): domain Eukaryota; kingdom Metazoa; phylum Chordata; class Mammalia; order Rodentia; family Heteromyidae; genus Dipodomys; species Dipodomys spectabilis. The sequence continues at coordinate 14,711,098 of NW_024870696.1, forward strand.
AGAACATTTCATTTTCCATATAATATGCATGTACAAAATAAGCTTCTTCAAAACAACTGTTTTACAATCCTTTATAAATCAGATGATCTGAGTTCTGGTAGGAACAATACAATAAAGGGCATACATTTATGAATATTGGTAACTTTAGTGGTAAGAAATTTCTACCACTAGTTCTAAGACCCTCAGAGGGTAACTTGTGAAGCCAATGACTGGCTCTAATACTCTAAAACAGTATTTTCATTTAAATGCCTATAGACACAATTTAAAAAAACAAAAACAAAGTGAATCCGTTATGGATTGAGCTCATGCATGCTATTTCAAGTGCTTGACCATTGAGCTACATAGAATAAAGCAAACCAAAGCAAGTAGCAGACAGAAGGTTCACTATAGATGCAAAGTCACAACTAAAATACTATAGGAGTACAAAAATACAACTAACACTCTATGTATGTGGTAAAGTTTGCTCTCTTTTTGGCTTGAGGCACTCTTAATGAAATTTATCATGTGCATAGTTAGTCTTTATATTTGTTATGGAGTGTCAAAACCAAAACCACAATCAAATCAGACTGTAACAAGTGAGCAAGTAGAAAATTAGCTCAGGATAGCTAAAAAATGGCTTATCAATATGAGAATGTATTTCTTTAAAATAGTAACTTTAGGTTATATACAAAGTAAACTGAATTTACCTGTTTTAAGAGACAAATCAGGAAATACATTAAATCTTACCATAGATAGGTTTTAAACCCCCCTGGGATGATGAAAACTTTCTTAAAGGAAAACAAAAAGATCCTTACAGAATTTACCACAGTAACAGTTCAGATAGATATTTTGACTAACTTACCACTCAGTTGCTTATTGTAACATTTTATCTTGGAAAATATATTTTTCCTTTTTCCTTTCCAATTCTACAATTTCGCTTTTTTCCTCCTCCCCACCCTCCAAAAACAAAGGAAAAAAAAACTAAACACACATTCAAGATAACCTTTCATTACTTTTGTTCCTATAGCAGAGCTGCTAATACAATACTTAAACGGTATAGAAGAAAACCTATGGTTACAATGAGGAAGCTGCCTTACTAATAAAAAAAATCTAAAAAATAGGGATGATTCAGAAGAAAGGAGCTTAATCTTTTCCACTGGTTACATCAAACCAAGAATGATTCAGCCCAGAATCAAAATAGATCCTCTATGGCATTGTATATAATTTACACTCTCCTAAGTACCCTTAACATAGCTCTTAACAGAAACAGAGAAATAATTTTCTCATTACAGACAATTAGGTTGAATAAATGATTTAGTTTCTGTACAAAGAAACTAGTTCTCAAAAAAAAATGCTGCGAATTCTGTCTGTAGTTAGAAAGTGTAAAAAATTCTCAGAACCTGAGACATGATTTTTCTCTCCTTTTCTCCCTTATAAGCAGATACCTCTTTTCAGAGCATTTTCAGGTTGCACAGGCAGAACTAAGTGAGAAATACGGCTCCAGAGCCCATTCAATTTGTCCAGGTCCATATGATCGTAGGAGCTGGGTGTGCTAGAATCGGTGAACTTGACTTTGAGGAAATCTCTCACTTTTTCTTCAATTTCTTTTAGGCCTAGGCTGGTTCCAAGTGTTTTGTCTTCTAACAAGACAGTTAGGACTAAGGCTACATCTTTGAAGGCTGCATTTTCGTGGTCACAATATTTGTAGAAGATCAGAGCAGAGCCTGCAGGCAACGACTCAAAGCGGTGTACCACAGCTGCAGTCTGGCCATTTCTAAATCCATTGGTCAGTTCCCGATCTACTTCTAGTTTGACAACATCACTGTCCTGAGTAGCTTTGCCTGTTCCATCAATTCGAATGGCACGGACACTACGGAAGGAAGAATAGGCATCAGCAATTTGTTCACTCAGACACTTAAGTGCTTCTTCCGCATCTTGGGCAGCCGTGAGAAGCAAGATCGCAGGCTGAGGCCGAGGATGGGAGCTGTTAAGATGTTTTTGCAGGAACGTTACACTTCTTTTCCACAGCTTCTCATCTTGACCTTGATACTTAGTCATAAGTTGGTTCATCTGGTTTTGGAATTCTTGAGCAGCAGTGGTTTTTACCTCAGGAGTATGAATGAATGGAAACATCCAAAAGGCAAGAACAACTACTGCACAAAGTAGCCACCACCGCCATTTCTTGACAAAAGATTCATTTTGGGGTTGTTCAACCACTTCTGTTCACAAAAGAAAGAAATGACAGATAAATATCATTTTCTAAGATTCAAGGGTAAGTGGCTTGTCATTTTCAATCACATAGATGGAACTGAACCAGGTACAGAAAGACAAATACCACATGAACTCCTCACTTGCATTCAGAATCTAAAACTGTTGCTGATCTCAGAGTTGAGAGTAGAATAGACTACCAGAGGCTTGGGAGAGTAGGAATATAAAATGGGTGGGGAAAGGTTGAGCAACAGGAGTAAAATGTTCTGGTGTGGTAGTGTATAAAAGGTGTGCCCTAAATAATGTTCTGGTGTAATAATGTACTATGTATTTTATTATATATTTTAACAAATTAGAGAAAAGATTTCTGAATGTTTTTTATTATAAAACAATGATAAAATAGCCTGCTGTTGGTGACTCACATCTGTAATCCTAGCTACTCAGTAGGCTGACATCTGAGGATCACAGTTCAAAGTCAGCCCAAGCAGGAAAGTCTGTGAGACTCTTATCTCCAATAAAACACCAGAAAACCGGAAGTGGTGCTGTGGCTCAAGTGGTAGAGTGCTCGCCTTGAGCTGAAGAGCTGAGGGACAGCGCCCAGGCCCAGAGTTCAAGCCCCATGACCACCATCACCAACAACAAAATACCTTAGGAGACAGGTATGTTTAGTCTTCTAATATACAAGTATCAAACACCATATGTATCTATAAATATGAATGATTTTAATACTTTTAAGTACTAGTGAAAATTGATTTAAATTTAATTAAAAAAAAAAGAAAAGCTCTTTGGGAGTACTTAACCTTAACTAGTTTCAAGGGGTCTAAAGACCAAAAATGTGAGAATCACTTTTTTTTTTGGGGGGGGGGAGGGGGGTCAGTCATGGGGGCTTGAACTCTGGGCCTGGGTGCTGTCCTTCAGCTCTTCAGCTCAAGGCTAGCACTCTATCACTTGAGCCACAAGGCTACTTCTGTTTTTCTGATTGTTTTATTGAAGATAAGAGTCTCATGGACTTTACTGCCCGGGCTGGCTTGAACCATGATTCTGAGATCTCAGCTTCCTGAGTAGCTAGGATGTCAGGCGTGAGCCACCAGCACCCGGCTGAGAATTACTATTTAAAAAATTTTTTTTGCCGGTCCTGGGCTTGAACTAAGGGGCTGGGCACTGTCCCCAAGTTTTTGTTCAAGGTTAGCACTCTGTCACTTGAGCCACAGGCTGAGGAATTGAACCCAGGGCTACATGCATGCTCGGTACCACTAAGTCACATTCCTAGCCCTCACTATTATTTTGTAGTACTCATTCAGGAGATGTAGGCTATAGGAATAAAAGAAACTTGTCTTAAGGCAAGGTACATGAGGTAAGTGTTCCTTACCTGTGGATTTCAAAATCCATAGCCATCCTCTTAAGCCCTGTTATAAGCTATTCTTCTAATTCAGTATGGTTTAGTTAATGGTTATTTACAGATTTAGTTATTTTTTTATTTTAGGTCTTAGAAACAATAAAGGGAAGGGGAAAACTAGTTGCTGTTTCATGTACTTAGTCCACAAAGAATTTCACTGTTAGTAAAATACATACTATTTCCTTTGAAGTACTTAAAAGTATGATTCTTCAAACAGCATTAAATCAAACTGTTGTAAACAGACATTTAAAACAATTATGGATCACCAATTCAAACTTTTTTTTAAAACTTTTTTTGTTACTATAAAGGGGTTACAGTCAGTTAATGAGTACATTTCTTTTTGGACAATGTAACCCCCTCCCTGCTCTTTTCCAGTCCAATTTCAAATTTTAAAAATCAGTTACTGAACAGATAAAACTTACGTTGGGTAGAGGCTGGTAAAGATTGATTTCTGGGCTCCAATTTCTGCCTGCTATCATCTAAGATAGAAATAATTTTAAAAGATGGTCAATTTATGTTCTTAATTTGAGCATTTATTTCTAATGTAGAAAGAAAATAGAAATTCTATAAGGAGAAAAAGCAGAGCTCAGCTACAAGCAGAAGAAAGGTCCATTCTACTCGAAGTTCCTTGAGACACAAGATCTATTTCTTTCATGGTTATTCATACCATGTAGTGATCTAATACAAAGCACACATTTAATACTCAAAGTTGAGAGAAAAGCCTTGAAGCTTATTTAATGGAATTAGTACAATAAATAACACCATCTAAACAATGCTTATAGATTCTGTAAAGAGGAGGGAGGTGAGAAAAGGAACACAATGTGGACTATGGATTAGTAAACTATCTGGGTATGATATTTGCATATGAAATCTTTTTTTATTTTATTTTTTTTTGGTCCGGTTGTGGGGCCTGAACTCTGGGCCTAGGCGCTGTCCCTCGCTCTTCAGCTCAAGGCTAGCGCTCTACCACTTGAGCCACAGCGCCACTTCCAGCTTTTTGCTTATGTGGTGCTGAAGAATCGAACCCAGGGCCTCAAGCATGCAAGGCAAGCACTCTACCAATGAGCCACCTTCCCAGCCCTGCATATGAAAATCTTAATCCTTAGTATTTTCTACCTTAAACTGATTCAAATACTTTTCCTGGAGCTTCTGACCATCTCCAATATCAGTAATAGCTGAAAAATCATATCAGAAAGCATTTCCTAAGTAGGAACTGGTGGCAGTGTTTGAAATCCTAACTACTTATGGACTGAGATCTGAGGATCAAGGTAAAAAACCAGCATAGCAAAAAAAAAAAAAAAAAAGTGTGAGACTGTCTCTAAAATAACCATCAAAAAGCAGGGCTGGAGGTGGATGCTGGTGGCTCATGCCTGTAATCCTTGCCTGTGATCCTCACAGTTTCCTGTCTAGGCAGGAAAGTCTGTGAGACTCTTATCTCCAATTAACCACCAGAAAACCAGAAGTGGAGCTGTGACTCAAAGGGGCAGAGCACTAGCCTTGAGTAAAAAAGCTCAGGGACATCACCCAGGCCCCAAGTTCAAGCCACATGACAAAAAAACAAAAACAAAAACAAACAACAACAACAACAACAAAACAGGGGCTGAGAAGGTGGCTCAGTGGTAGAGCGCTTGCCTTGCATGCTCAAGGCCCTGGGTTCGATTCCTCAGTACCACATAAGCAAAAAGAAAAAACCTCAAGTGGTAGAGCGCTAGCCTTGAGCTGAAGAGCTGAGGGACGGCGCCCAGGCCCACAGTTCAGGTTCCATGACCGGACCCCAAACAAAACAAAACAAAACACACACGCACACACACATATAAACAAAAAACAGGGGTGGAAGAATGGCTAAAGTGGTAGAGTACCAGCTAAACAAAGAGTAGAGGCCAAGTGAGTTTGAGTCCAGAACTCCAGTACTGCCACCTCTCCATGATTCCAATTTCTGGTAATAGTCTAGTAAGTGTGTTTTAGGTTTGTGGTTAGTAAAATTCTTAAGTATTTTTCTCCAAGTCCATCAAAACTCGTCCATTATTACTTTAGAAAATAAAAACTACCTTAACTTTTCTCTTTTTCCCTCTCATGCAGGTTTTTTAATGTCTAAGAGAGAGGAAAAGGAAGGCGAATGATCACATTGGTATGACCTACATTTACTGGTATTGCCATCCATCTGGAGTTTTGTAACTTTTGTATACATAAATGATCTTCCTGGTGGACCTTCCTAGTGTTTATCAACAACTTTAATGTGAGAAACATTGGACTAAATTGGAGGAACAAAATTAGCACTACCAAGAAACAGAAATAGCTACATTTTTTTGGTCATAAGATAAAACCCCAAATAAGACAAAATGACATCAACACTAATTCTAGGAGACATATTGGTTTTCAATTACTAATTTTGCTTAGGATACTTCATTATTTAGAAATTTCTAAGTTAGGCCATCAAAGTTGCAACTGTATTATTAAACAAATACTAAACTATAAAAAAATTCCAAACTTATCAGATTATCATATTACATGCCTGCAAAGAACAATGATAAAAATGAAAATGCTATGAAGTATTATTTTACAACACTTGATGAGACAATATGAATTATGCATCATCAGTCATAAGTAATTTATGGTACACAAACATACCCTTAGCACAGCATATACACTGCTGAGGCAAGACCCTGGTGGCGGATCCTGGCCTATAATCCTAGCTCTCAGGAGACTCTGAGATCTTCAGATTAAAGCCAGCCAAGCAGGGAAGCCATGACACTGTTTTCTCCAATTAACCAACAAAAAGAGCTAGAAGTAGAGTTATGGCTCAAGTAGAAGAGTGCTTGCCTAAAGAAAAAAAGCTCAGGAATATGGGCTGGGAATGTGGCTTAGTGGTAGAGTGCTTGCCTAGCATGCATGAAGCCCCGGGTTCGATTCCTCAGGGCCACATACACAGAAAAAGCCGGAAGTGGCCGTGTGGCTCAAGTGGTAGAGCACTAGCCTTGAGCAAAAGAAGCTCAGGGAACAGTACCCAGACCCTCAGTTCAAACCCCAGGATGGGCAAAAAAAAAAAAGTTCAGGGATCATGCCTAGACCAAGTTCAAGACCCAGAAACAGCACATAACACCCCGTCCTCCCCACTGCTAAAGGCACTGGAAAGTAAATTCTATTGCTCTTATTAAAATTAGTATAGCCAATAACAAATTCTGAAACCAATATTTCTGTTGTTTTTTTTAGACAAGATCTTGCTGTATTACTCAGGTTGCTCTTGAACTCACAATCTTTCCTATCCCCGAAGCCAGGATGGCAGGCACATGCTGCTACATCCAATTGAAATAACTCTTTTTTTGTCAGTCATGGAGCTTGATCTCAGAGCATGGGTGCTGTCCTTGAGCTCTTTTGCTCAAGACTAGCGCTCTACCACTTCTTGTTTTTGGTGGTTAGTTGGAGGCAGGAGTTTTATAGACTTTCCTGTCTTGCCTGGCTTCCAATTGTGCTCTCAGAGATCTCAGCCTCCTGAGTAGCTAGGATTACAGATGTAAGCCAACAAGATAAAAGACCAGTTGAAAAATATGCAACAATCGCTCTACAGAAGTCAAGAATAGAGAACATGAATCCTTCATAGTTACTAACTTTTACCAATATGTTAAGAGTACATAAATATTAATGTGTGTGATAGGTCTTAAAAATTATGTAAGCATTATAATAATCTAAAGGCACTAATGTTTATAAAAATAAGAAAATTGAAGTTCAGGGCTGGGAAGGTGGCTCAGTGGTAGAGCGCTTGCCTTGCATGCCTGAGGCTCTGGGTTCGATTCCCCAGCACCACATAAGCAAAAAGAAAAAAAGCCGGAAGTGACATTGTGGCTCAGGTGGTAGAGTGCTAGCCTTGTGCTGAAGAGCTGAGGGACAGCGCCCAGGCCCAGGACTGGACCCCCCCCCCTGCAAAAAAAGATTTGATGTTCACAAGAGTTAAGTGACTTTACCAAGCTTTTTCATTTAATAAGTGGAAGAGCTAGGACTGGAGAAAGGAAGACAGACAGAACCTGGAGTTAGAAGATTGCCAAGAGTTTAATTTCATCATCAAATATTCATTGAAATGCTATAGGATTGTCAAGCCTATTACCTATCTTCCATTGGTTTTCCCAGACCACTTTTTTTTTTTTTTTTGTCAGTCATGGGGCTTGAACTCTGGGCATGGGCACTGTCCCTGAGCTTTTTCAGCTCAAGGTGAGTGCTCTACCACTTGAGCCACAGCACCACTTCTGGCTTTTTCTGCTTATGTGGTGCTGAGGGATCGAACCTAGGGCCTCGTGCATTGCAAGGCAAGCACTCTACCACTGAGCCACCTTCCCAGCTTCCCAGACCACTTTCTATACACTATGACCAGTCCTCTGTGCTAGTCCAAGCAAATGGAAATGACTAAACCAAAAAGAAGTCATAGCTCTTTTATTAGTGAAACCACAAGTGACCCAAATGCTTATTTGAAATACTAAATATTTTGATATGCTAGAAAATTAAGAAAAACACAGCAAGTAACAGCAATTTAACTACTTACTTGGGATCCCACTCCTCATTCTCGTGGTTTGTTCCCTCCATTCCTGGTTTTTTTTTGGATATCCTGAGCCTGAAGCAAATACATATATATAAATATCATTTTATATTTTTGAAAAGTCTATACACATAGTCTTGAGTAACATAATAAATCTGCCAGAAAGAAAGAAGGAAGCAGGGAGAAAACCAATGAAAGTAGTAGCTTCCCAAGTAAGAGACTTTTTTTTTGGTCAGTTGTGGGACTTGAACTCTGGGCCTGGGTGCTGTCCCTCAGCTCTTCAGCTCAAGGCGAAGAGCCACAGCACCTCTTCTGGTTTTCTGGTGGTTAATTGGAGATGATGAGAATCTTATGGACTTTCATGCCCAGGCTGGCTTTGAATTGCGATCCTCAGATCTCAGCCTCCTGAGTAGCTAGGATTACAGGTGTGAGCCATTAGCACTCAGCTACAAGAGACATTTTTTCACAGGATGTGAAAAAAAATCACTAAAAATGCACTCTTCCCATAACAAAACAGCTAGCACATAAATGTATCAGAAAAAACTGTTTATAAGTCCTTTGATCTACAAGACTAAAGATTTCAATATTATTTAAGAAGTTACCCATTTACCTTTATCCGTAAATTCCTTATGGTAAAACAGACCTGAATAAATTATACATCACAGCACTACTATGTGATATTAAAAAAGCAAAGAGCCAGGCATTGGTCGTTCATACCTATAATCCTAACTATTTAGAAGGCTGAGGTATGAGGATAATGAGGTTTCTAGCCCTAGCAGGAAAGTCAATGGCACTCTTATCTCCAATTAATCACAGAAAAAGTGATGCTGAAGCCCAAGTGGTAGAGTGCTAGCCTTGAGCAAAAGGAGTTTAGGGACAGCACCCAGCACCAGAAACAAAAAAAAAAAAAGCAAAAGGGGAAAAAGAACATATTGAGTTTTTTTTGTTGGAAGGCAGGGTTAGAACTGACTGACAAAAAGAGAACAGACTACCAAACACTTACTCAACACTGAAGGTTGTTTATCAAGAGTTGTAAAGTTTTGACCTGAAACAGAAAAGGGAGATCACAGATCATTTGAAAATGAAAACAAAAAAGATGTTGTAAAGACATTTTGCTTACCACAGACACTATAAATAAAATCAAACATTCTTCTGACCAGCCACAAATATACAATATAGTTAATATATTTTTCCCCTTTACTAAAAAATATCCAGAAATTAGACAATGACAAGTATTCAGCATTAAGATCATTACCAGCACAATGAAAAATTATAGATGATGGATATAATAATGGCAGAATACCTGCTTTCTTAGCATGTGTGAGACATTACATTTGAGCCCTAGGCAAAACAAAAAATGGAAAACAACAAAAAGCCTCCATGAAGTGTAACAAAACAAAAACAGGCTAAGGATATTCAATATTCACACTAAATGTTGTAGATCCTATTTTCCCTATTTTTTTTTTTTTTTTTTGTCGGTCGTGTTGAACTCTGGGCTTTGGCGCTGTCCTTCAGCTCTTCAGCTCAAGGCGAGCACTCTACCACTTGAGCTACAGCGCCACTTCCGGTTTTCTGGTGGTTTATTGGAGATAGGAGTCTCACAGTCTTTCCTGCCCGGGCTAGCTTTGAACCATGATCCTCAGATCTCAGCCTCCTGAGTAGCTAGGATTACAGGCGTGAGCCACCAGCGCCCGGCCTATTTTCCCTATTTTATAATTAAAGGTAAACATATTGTTAATTTTTCCTAAATTACTTCTCTGAAAGTACTGAGGTACAAATCCAGGCAGCCCCAAACGATATATCATATAAAGTACAGAATAGTCCATATGATATATGCAAAGTAACAATGCTACTTTAAGTTCTGAAGTGGTATTTAAGGATAACTCTAAGATAATGCAAGGGGATAATTTAAAAAATGATATTAAAATTAATTCAGAAATATCTATCTGTTAACCTACTAGAAACAAAATATTGACTGTAAGAATGGCATGTACCTAAGACAAATGAACACTTCTTAATTTTTTATTGTGAAATGAACTTGAGAAAAAAATGGCACACACGCATTTTTATATATTCTTTCATAAAATACTATGTTTTTAAATATCTGATTTATATATGAAGTTTGTGTGTGTAAGTGAAGATTATGGTTTGAAGCCAGATTCTGATCTCTAATTAACCACTTGAAAATGAAGTGGAGCTGTGGCTCAAAGTGGTAGAGTGCTTGACTTGAGCAAAAAAGCTCAGGGATAGTATGTAGATCCTGAGTTCAAGCCTCACAATTGACAAAAAAAAAAATGTATATATAAAATAAAATAACAAAAAATAAAGTTTGGGCATAGAGAATAATAACTCAAGAAGTGAAATCATGAATTAGATATTGGGTAGCATTTGCTTTACTTCATTTTTTAGCATTCACTAGACCTCTTTTATTTATATTAAACTGTAAAAGATATTAAATATTAATAGTTCTACTATGCCACAGGTGACTTACACTTACTTTGTGATAACCTCCAAAATGATTCTGCATATTGATCTGATGACCTGGTTGGAACTAAGAAAATAAATGGAAAAGTATAAGACATATTTAAGTGCCTATCTTACAAGTGAAAAATGAATAATCAAAAGAGCAAAAATGAACCACAGGGAGGTCAATACTCAATTTTTTTTTTGTCGTCGTGTGGCTTTAACTCTGGGCCTGGGCACTGTCCCTCCCTCAGCTCTTCAGCTCAAAGCTAGCACTTTACCACTTGAGCCACAGCGCCATTTCCAGCTTTTTCTGTTTATGTGGTGCTGATGCATGCTAGGCAAGAACTTTACCACTGAGCCAACTTCCCAGCCCTCAAGTAAATACTTTTTCAAAGTTTTTAAAGAATTATATTTTATCTAAAAAATTAGCTAATTATGGAGCTGGTCACTGGGGGCTCATGTCTGTAATTCTAGCTTCTAAGGAGGCTGAGATCCAAAGGATCAAGACCGAAGGCCAGCCTGGGCAGGAATCTGTGAAATAACATCTCCAAAATCACTAGTAAAAAGCAGGTCTAGGGGTGTGGCTCAGGTGGCAGAGGATCTCCACAAACAACAAAAAAAACACATAATTATGCTTTTTCACTAACTTCCAGGTAAAGAAAAACAAAAGTCAACGTAGCATATATGCTACGTATATAACGTAGCATAGAAATAATTAAACCTTTGGGATGAAAAAAATCTCACATTTACAATAATGGGTCTTCTTAAAATTATTTATTTACTTATTTTTGTGCTACTCCTGGGGCTTGAACTCAGAGCCTGGGTATTGTCTCTGGGTTTTTGGGCTCAACATAAGCACTCTACCACCACTTGAACCACAGCTTTATTTCCAGTTTTTTTGGGGTAGGTAATTGGAGATAATCTCCTGGACTTTTCTGCCGGGCTGACTTTCAACCACATTTTTAGATCTCAGCCTCCTGAGCAGCTAGGATTACACATGTGAGCCATCAGTGCCCAGCTTAAAATTATAAACATCTATTTTGCATTAATAATTTTGTAAGTGGGAAATACCTTATGTACTTTAGTCTACTCTTCGTAGAAGCATATTTTTTCATATAAATGTGGAACTTATTTGTTTCAATGTGGTTAGATTGTTACTTTACAAACAGAAGCATTTAACACAAAGTGTGATGGCTAATTGCCACTTTAACACTATATATTAGGTAATGTGTTGTGTATATTGTAGAACAAAAACAGACACTTTAAATGAAATATTTTCTTTAGTGCAATCAATGCAAACAATGGATCTTCTGCACTTTTTTGGCAATGACTGGTCCAGAAAATAGCCTTGGAAGACCAGGATTTTCCCAAATATGCCTCAACACTCGATTCTTCATCTTAGATTTTCTTCTTTATGTGGGAATGTAGACTTCAATATGTCACTGGTACTTATTATAGAAAAGAGATCCCAAGACCTAAACTTTATGTAGTTCCACATAGCTTTATGGTTGGTAGCAATAGTAGTGAATGGTCACAAGAATGGCTTAGTGTCTAAGTTTTAGAGTTTTATATATATATATAGTATTAGTAACAGCACTTAATTTGAACGTTTACTATGTACCAGGTACTCTCTAAGTTCTCTGTATACATGAATTAAGTTAATCCTCAAAATAACTCAGATGACCAAGGAAAACAGAAGTTACACAGCTATCTGAGGGCATACATCTTAGTTGAGAGAGAAAATTGGGGGTTTCTGGCTCTAGAGGTTGTGTTGAGGTATTAACCACTATACTGGAGTTGCTACCTATCTCCTTTTAGATTTCTCTGTCATAAAAGACTGGAAGCTGGGTGGGATGATGCAGGAAGGCCAGATTGGGCAGCATAGTGAGAACTGTTTCAAAAACCAACTCTCTGGCTGGTATGGTGGCTCACACTTGTAATCTTAGCTACTCTGAAGGCAAAAATTGGGAGGATCACTATTCATGGCTAGCTCAGACAAAAAGTTTGAGAGATCCCACCTCAATGCACAACTGTCATCTCAGCTATGTATAAAGTGTACATAGAAGGAATATTAACACAAGCTGGCCTGGACAGAGAGCAAGACCTTGTTTGAAAAATGATAAAAGCGGGGCTGGGAAGGTGGCTCAGTGGTAGAGCGCTTGCCTTGCATGCATGAGGCCCTGGCTTCAATTCCTCAGCACCACATAAGCAAAAAGAAAAAGCCGGAAGTGGCGCTGTGGCTCAAGTGGTAGAGCACTAGCCTTGAGCTGAAGAGCTGAGGGACAGTGCCCAGGCTCAGAGTTCAGGCTCCATGACCGGACCCAAAAAAAGATGATAAAAGCAAAAAGTGAAGAGGTAGCTCAAGTGACAGAACACCACAGGCTAAGGAGGTGTTCTACCACTTGAGCCACTCCATCAGTTTTTTTAGGGAGATTGGTTATTTTTGAGATGGGGTTTTAGTTTATGTCTACGCCAGCCTGGGTGGTTACCCTCCTATTTATGTTTCCCTGGGTGATTGGACAGGTGGTTGCCACTGCACTTAGCCATTCTATTTCCCCTTGCTGGGATGGCAAGTCTTGATTGAGAGAAGAGCTAGCTGTCCTCAAGCTTTCATTCTTGATCTCTGCATCCCAACTAGCTAGGATTATAAGCTTAAGCCATGCTGTATGGCTCATCTAGAATTCTAAGCTTTAAATGAGTATTTTTGCCTCTGTTCAGTGAACACTTTCAACTGAATAAGTTTAAAGATAAGTTCACATATGAAATTATGAATTTTGCTAATCTAGAGGAAATTAAAGAGTACTAAAACATCCTAAAAACTAAATAGCATGGCTGATAGTTGTGACTAATGCCAATATGATCAGTTTCTCTATAAATTAAAAACAACAAATAACTCTTCTAAGAACAAAAATATTCTACTTTTCATAAATGGTTGAACAGATTTAAAGTAATTTTTCTAGCTATTGTGGCATTATAATATATAATTATACATCACAGAAAGCAGCCATTTTAATAAATATTAAAAGTATATAACATAAAACATTTTAATTTTTTTGATTGGTCATGGGGCTTGAACTCTGGGCCTGGGTGCTGTCCCCTGCGCTCTTCAGCTCAAGGCAAGCACTCTACTGCTTGAGCCACAGCACCACTTGTGGTTTTCTGGTGGCTAATTGGAAATGAGAGTCTCATGGATTTTCATGCCCGGGCTGGCTTTGAATTGCAATCCTCAGATCTCAGCCTCCTGAGTAGCTAGGATTACAGGTGTGAGCCATTGGTGCCCATTTTAATTTTGAAGGTAACTTTTTTTGTCAGTTGTGGGCCTTGAACTCAGGGCCTGGGCACTGTCTCTAAAATTTTCTGCTCAAGGCTAGTGCTCTACCACTTAGAGCCCACAGCTCCACTTCTGGTTTTCTGGTGGGTCAATTGGAGAAAAGAGTCATAGGCTTTCTTGTCTAGGCTGGTCTGGACTGCGATTTTCAGATCTCAGCCTCTTGAGTAGCTAGGATTACAGACATGAACCATCAGTGCCTGGCTTAAGGTAATTTTTTAAAAAGAAAGCCCAAGGATATTTTTACATTTTAACTAAAAAGATAAGTCTATAAAAAATCATATGTACATAAAGTAATATTACCTCTAGACTCAATCGAATCCCTGGATCTGACCTTTGAAGTAGTGGCATCACTGTTAGAGCTGTCTTGGTCATCATCTTCAGTTTCTCCTAAAAGGAAGTAAACAAGATACTAGTGTCTTTATTCAAATGCTCAAAAGATCCATATTAAAAAAATAACCCAAAATTAAAATGAAGGCTCTCAAATTATTAATATAGAATTACTATGCATTATTGCTTACTATTTTGAATCACATAGTTCTAAATGTATCATAATTGAATTCATTTATTTGGTGCTCTCCAAGGCATATAATTACTTTCTAAACAAATATTCAGAATATGTAAAATATTGTATTCCAAGGCTTTAATATAGAGTAAAAAATGAAAAGCATATTCAACAGTGAGAAACTTTCCTTTATGGGTTGTAAACTACATATTCTGTGCAATTAAAGTTAGATACAATTAGTGTAAAAGTATGAGTCTCTGTGTGTCCACACAGACATTTCTGTATAAGTGACTAATCTCAGATCATGTTGTTTTAAAAATAAACTAACTTTCCATCTGTACAAATGTAGACTAGTTATGAAAAGGTGGAAAAGCAGTTATTTTAATGCCATTATTAAAGGCCAGTACATGTCACAAGCAAAAAATATTAGCCTTGCTTAAGATTAACTCAAATAAACAAAAAGATGTTTGAAATGTACACAATGGCCCCCATTACGCTTTGTATCCAATTTTATTCTGACTTATTGTAACAAGATATGTATATCTTTTTTCAGAAAAAAAGATAACATTTACCTGCCAAAACTGCTTCAATGAAAAGAAAAAGACTTAAAATATATTGTCTGATAGTTAAAATGAAAATACCTTCTTCAGAGAAAATGACCTTCTGTTGGGCACTGGCATCTTCTAAAAGACAAAAATATAAACCAAAAGCTAAAACTTTGCAAGAAGAGCATCTTCTTTAGAAAGATACCATAAAGCTCTAATAACATTTTTCTTTTGTTAAGCCTCTAAAAATCTTTATTTCCTTTTGGCTATTTCAGAAGTAAATTAGATACAAACTAGAATACAAAATATTTTCCCATCAGTTATAGATCTGGCTTGTACGGTAAAATTTGTGTGTACAGAAAACATTAAAGTCTACACCAACAAATACCCCAATCCTATAGGTTTATATTCTCATTTTCCTATGCCAGATTTCTCAAAAGGGAGAAAAACAGACAAATCAGGCCTCCTGAGTACTATTGTTCCAAAGAGTAAACTTTTTTAAAAAAACATCTTGTTTTTTGTTCTACCAGGGCCATCAATATAATTGTTTTTCAAAGCAACAGAGAATGTGAACCAAGAGAAATAAGTGAAACATATGAAATTTTAAATTTTTCCATCAATACTTTTTTTGAAGTGATAAGATGGTAAATCTAGAATAAAACAAAAATTCATCTTAAAACAAAATAAGGCATTAGAAAAAAGTATGGCAGAGAAAGAGATTACATGACATAGACCTGACCCAATATTGTCTTTAGTCATCTTATGCTAAGTAAAAAGAAATATACTCAAAAGCATCAGTTGCACAAATTGGGCTAAAATACTGATTTATCATTGTATAGATGTAATATAAGTCCTAATTTAAGAAAGTGAGAGTGTTTTTCAGCTTTTGTCCCTACAGGTTTTAACCTCTTTGCTTCTTAAAATGGTACAAAAATGGAGTCACTAAGCCACTCAGGTGGCTGAGATCTGAGGATTGCGGTTCAAAGCCAGCCAGGGCAGGAAAAGTCTGTGAGACTCTCATCTCCAATAAACCACCAGAAAACTGGAAGTGGCACTGTGGCTCAAGTGGTAGAGCACTTGCCTTGAGCTGAAGAGTTAAGGGACAGCGCCCAGGCCCAGAGTTTAAGCACCATGACAAAAAAAAAATGGAGTCACTTATGTGAAGGCTAAACAAAATGAACACAAAGGCCATGAAGCAATAAAGAACCCTCATCTCATGCATGTGTGTTATGGGAAGTACTATTATAAGGAGTCTCTAAAACCACCAAATTTCTAGATTATTACTTTTTGTATTGCTGGGAATTGAACTCAGGGCCTCTTGCATTCTAGGCAAATACTTAACACTGATCTATATTCCCAGATTAGTCATATTCTATACAAGTATCTCCCTATCAAAAGCTGGTAATCACTAACTCTTGCATTAATTTTGTAACCAATCGCGGTTCAAATGGACTTTGACTTTAAAAGCTTCCCCTTGCCCTGAGCTCCTTGGATGCATTTATGATATGATATAAACTATGTGTGTCTTGCATTGTAACCCCTCATCTTGAAAAAACTTGTATTCATAAACTGCTTTGTTAAATGGAAACTCCTTTTTTTTTGTCAGTTGTGGGGGCTGAACTCTGGGCCGGGTGCTGTCTTTCAGCTCTTCAGCTCAAGGCTAGCATTCTACCACTTGAGCCACAGCACCACTTCTGACTTTTTTCTGTTTATGTTGAGGAATCGAACCCAGGGCCTCATGCATGCGAGGCAAGCACTATACCACTGAGTCAACTTCCCAGACCAGGCAATTCCTTTCTTAAAGAAAAAAAAACAAACAAAAAAAATTTTTTTTTAAATGCCAGTCCTAGAGTATGAACTCAGGGCCTATGTGCTGTTTCTGAGCTCTTTTGGTCAAGGCTAGACCTCTACCACTTGAGCCACAGCTCTACTTCTGGCTTTTTGGTGGTAACTGGAGATAAGTCTTACAAACTTTCTTGCCTGGGTGAGCTTTGAACCATTATCCTCAGATCTTAGCCATCTGAGTCGCTAGGATTACAGCATGAGCCACTGGTTCTAGGGAGGAAATTCTTTTTTTGGAGAGTGGTTCTAATTGCTGCTCATTTTCAGTTGACATGGGAAACCAGAATGTGGAAAACAACTGCCTATGCATTACTGTATTTTTTAATTTATTTTTATACCAGTACTGGGATGTAAATTCAAAGCCTGGATGCTGTCCCTTATTCTGCTCAAGGCTGGACTCTACCACTTCTGACTTCTTGGTAGAATCTCCAATTAACTTGCCTGCCTGAGATGGCTTAGAATGATCCTTAGATCTTAGCCTCTGGAGTAGGTAGGATTATAGGTGAAAGCCACTGGTGCCCCATTTTTTTACATACATTAAAAAAAAAAAATTCAGCCGGGTACAGGTGGCTCATGCCTGTAATCCTAGCTACTCAGAAGGCTGAAATCTGAGGATCGCGGTTCAAAGCCAGCCCGGGCAGGAAAGTTTGTGAGACTCCTATCTCCAATAAACCACTAGAAAACCGGAAGTGGCACTGTGGCTCAAGTGGTAGAGCACTGGCCTTAACCTGAAGAGCACAGGGACAGCACCGAAGCCCAGAGTTCAAGCCCCATAACTAAGAAAAAAAAACAAAACCAAAATCAAAAACAAAAAAGAATCATTGCTATAGCTGGGCACTGGTGGCTCATGCCTGTAATCTATCAACTCAGGAGACTGAGATCTAAGGATCACACTTTGAAGACAGCCAGGGCAGAAAAATCCATGAGACTCATTTCCAGTTAACCACCAGAAAACCAGAAGCGGTGTTGAGGCTCAAAGTGTTAGAGCGCTAATCCTGAGTGAAAAAAAAAAAAAACCCACAGGAACAGGGTTCAGCCCGAGTTCAAGCCCCATGACCAAAAAAGAGAATCATAGCTAATGTGTTGTCTCTAATATGAATTTAATTTCTCACATTGCATTATCTTCTGAAGATAAAAAAGATTTTCACTATAAGATAAGCTATAAAATTTGAAAGTCTTTTCACTTTGTCTATTTGAAATATCAAAATTCAATTTAAATGTCTTTTCTAACTTATAAAATACATTGGAATTTCCTTTTTAGGGTTCTTCTCTAGGTTCAATATACACGTGCTACTATTTTAACACTTACAAAATTACAATAATTTTTTTCCCCTGTTGGTTTTTGTTGTTGTTGTCATGAGGCCTGACTCTGGGCCTGGGTGCGGTCCCTCAGCTCTTCAGCTCAAGGCGAGTGATCTACCACTGGAACTACAGCGCCACTTCTGGTTTTCTGAGTGGTTTATTGGAGATGAGTCTCATGGACTTGCCTGCCCAGGCTGGTTATGAACCATGATCCTCACATCTCAACCTCCTGAATAGCTAAAATTATAGACGTGAGCCACTGGCGCCTGGCTTCAACTTGTTTTATATTTTTGACCTAAGCTGCAAAAAATGCAGACAGTTATTTAATCTGATGATGAATCAGTAACATCTACGACTTCCTGCTTTAAGTTTTACTTCCCTCTTTTGTTTTTCAGCTTCTTTCATTTTAAACACAGCTGCTATATGCAACAGGTTAAAACATTAGTAAGATGTTTCTTTTTTTTTTTTTTTTTGTCGGTCGTGAGTCTTGAACTCTGGGCCTGGGCGCTGTCCCTCAGCTCTTCAGCTCAAGGCGAGCGCTCTACCACTTGAGCTACAGCGCCACTTCCAGTTTTCTGGTGGTTTATTGGAGATAGGAGTCTCACAGTCTTTCCTGCCCGGGCTGGCTTTGAACCGCGATCCTCAGATCTCAGCCTCCTGAGTAGCTAGGATTACAGGCGTGAGCCACCAGCGCCCGGCAGTAAGATGTTTCTTAAAAGCAGATAATATTCTTTCTTAGGTTCTTGCCAAAACTTTGAAAAATGTAAGCCCTAGATGGACAAAATTATCATGAATGAAAAAAATGTTACAAGCCATGTGCCGGTGGCTCACGCCTATAATCTTAGCTACTCAGGAGGCTGAGATCTGAGAATCCCAGTTCGAAGCCAGCCAGGGCAGGGCAGGAAAGTTCTTATCTCCAATAAACCGCTGTGGCTCAAGCGGTAGAACGTTTGCCTTGAGCTGAAGAGCGCAGGGACAGTGCCTAGGCCCAGAGTTCAAGCCCCACGATCGACAAAAAACAACAACAACCACAACAAAAAAACATGTTACAAGAAATTATAAAGGTCCTGGATTCAATAAATAATACACAAGTAGCTAATAAACCAGGCTGTTGGCCTTTGTTTACTTTATGTTTTTTTCTTTAAAGAGACAACATCTTGCTATATAACCCAGGCTGACATGAAACTCATAATATTCCTGCTTCAGTCTCCTGAGTGCTAGAATTAGATGTATGCTACCATAACTGGTTAAGAACAGATAATATAGTGCTGGGTACCGGTGGCTTGCACCTGTAATCCTAGCTACTCAGGAGGCTGAGATCTGAGGGTCACACTTCAAAGCCAGCCGGAGCAGAAAAGTCTGTGAGACTCTTATCTCCAACAAAGCACCAGAAAACCAGAAGTGGTGTTGTGGCTTAAGTGGTAGAGTGCTAGCCTTGAGCTGAAAAGCTGAGGCCCAGAGTTCAAGACCCAGGACAAACAAAACCAAACAAAACCAAAAAAGTATCATTTTTTAGTATCCAGACACTATAAATCCTGAAGTCTCTAAAGGAACCAGCCTGAGTTTAAATAAAAAAATTAATAGAGGAAGAAGTTATAGCTATGTACTTATAAAGAAATTGAAAGTGGGCTGGGAAGGGGGCTCAGTGGTAGAGTGCTTGTCTTGCATGCATGAGGCCCTGGGTTTGATTCATCAGCACCACATAAGCAAAAAGAAAAAAGCCAGAAATGGCACTGTGGCTCAAGTGGTAGAGCGCTAGCTTTGAGCTGAAGAGCTGAGGGACAGTGCCCAGGCCCAGAGTTCAGGTCCCACGACCGGACTCAAAAAAAAAAAAACAGAAGAAAAAAAAAAAAGAAAAGTTCCCTTTTTTGTAACCTTAAAACTAAGTCTAGGGCTGGGAAGGTGGCTTAGTGGTAGAGCGCTTGCCTTGCATGCATGAGGCCCTGGGTTCAATTCCTTAGCCCCACATAAGCAAAAAGAAAAAAAGCCGGTGCTGTGGCTCAAGTGGTAGAGCGCTAGCCTTGAGCTGAAGAGCTGAGGGACAGCGCCCAGGCCCAGAGTTCAGGCCCCACGACCAGACCAAAAAACCAAAACCAAAACCAAAAAAAAAAAAACTAAGTCTAATCATTCAGTAGGTCTGCTGAAAGCCAGATTTGATACTCATGTCCTATTCCATGGTAAACACTAAAAAGAATTTAAACTAGTTTAACAAATACAGCAAGATGGTAAACTCTTTTTGAAAAACATCTTAAATTCACTTTCTAAATCAAGGCAAGAACCTCAATTTGTAAGTTGACAGCTCTTTTCTTTCAAAAGAATTTAACAAAGCCTAATCAGACATTATTTGGATTATATGTCCGTATATATTATACATGTAAGTGCATGTACTCATATATATCATGAGCCCTCAATAAAACCTGTAAGAATTGGAGATAAACAAACCTAATTCAGTCGTTTTAGTATTTCCATTTGTTTTGTATGTTGAATCTGTAAAAGACACATTAAAAAAAACAATGAGAACTAGAAAGGAAATGCATTATATGGTTCTTTATCACAGGTTCAAAACCTTAACACATCTATATCATACTTAAAAAGATAACCAAGTTTTATTTAAAAAAACTGAAAACTATGACTCTTAAAGGGAACAACTAAGGAGTAGTACCAAACTAATATAAAGTAGGGATCTTTAAGGACTAATAAACATAGAAAATGAAATATAGGTAAATTATGTGGAGTGATCTCACTAGTCTTCTTTTATAGTTATAAAACCAATTTAAGGTGTTTTGACAAAGTGTCAGCCTGGATTTTTTTTTTTTTCCTGTATTTTGTGTTGGTACTGGGGCTTGAATTCAGGGCCTTGAGTTCTTGCTTAGTTTTGTCACTCAAAGATGGTGCTCCACCACGTGAGCCACACCTCTACTTAGTTTTTTGATAGTTAATTGGAGATAAAAAGCCTCTTGGATTTGTCTGCCCAGGCTGGCTTCAGACTATCCTCAGATTTTAGCCTCCTGAGAAGCTAGGATTTATTAGGTGTGAGCCTGTAAGCTTAACCCCGAATTTTATTAGCAATATACTCGAAAGTCCATGACCTTAGTTTGAAAACACCATGTCAGCACAAAAAGCCCACAGCAACATAAAAGAAACAGCCTCTTTAAAAGAAGGGGGAAGCCCTTTACAAATAATCTTGTCATACGTATAAAGTGAAATTAAAACAATGTGCCAGAAGTATGTATCAAGCCAAAATTTGCACAAAAGGGAGAAAAATCAAAAAGATGCCCAGGGGTGGATCAAGTAGCTAGCATGCATGTGCTGGTCCTGAGTGAGTCCCAATACTGTATACAAGTAAAGTGGAAAGATGTGGAGTGGAGAAAAGCAAATATTTCTGGAAAAGCACTTCTGAAACTAACATTAGTTGCTTCTAAAGAGGAGACTGGGTGGTTAAAAGACAGTGGCAGTGGAAGACTTTTCATTATGGGCCTATAGTACCATTTGAGGTTTAAACCATATAAATACATGTACTATATGCCTATAATCTTAGCTACTCAGGAGGCTGAGAGCTGAGGATCAAGTTTAAAGTCAGATGGGCAGAAAAGTCCCTGTGAGATGCTTATCTCCAATTAACTTCTCAAAAGTCAAAAGTGGAACTGTGGCTCAAAGTGGTAAGAGCCTTGAACATAAGAGATCAAGGACAGCACCCTCAAGCCCTGAGTTCAAGCCTTGCAACTGATCCAAAAAAAAAATAAAATAAAGAAAGCATTTATAAAAATAAATTAAACCAACAAATAATCTCTTACCAGATCTTGGGCTTCTTAGAGGGGGTCTACATAGGCTAATTACAGGATCTTCACTTGTCACTGCTATAGGAAAACATTTTTAAAAGATATAGATTATACAATCAGTCCTTTATTTAGTCAACAAAATTTTATAAGCTTTTCAGTATGCCAAAGAACTAAAGACAAGTTTTCTGTAAGTGACCACCACTTATGAACTAGTTACAATGGTGAATTAGAGATAAATTTTCTGCCACATAAAATTTATGTTCTTGGAAACATTTGTAGAGTTTTTCAGTAGACATACGGTATAAAAGAAAAGGAATAGTAAATAAAACTCAGAAGTTATCAATTAAAAGCCAAAATCTGGGCTATGTTACCAACTTAATTATATCTTTTAATTTTTTTTTTTTTTGGTCGGTCGTGGGGCTTGAACTATGGGCTTGGGTGCTGTTCCTGCGCTCTTCAGCTCAAGGCAAGCACTCTACCGTTTGAGCCACAGCGCCACTTCCAGTTTTCGAGTGGTTTATTGGAGATCAGAGTCTCATGGGCTTTCTTGCAGGAGCTGGCTTTGAACCCTGATCCTCAGATCTCAGCCTCCTCAGTAGCTAGGATTACAGGCATGAGCCACCAGCGCCCGGGTTTTAAAAATTTTTTTTAAAAATTATATCTTTTAAGAGTCACTTACCTTTACTGTGATTTTTTTTTTCTTTTTGGTAGTATTGGATTGAATCTAGGACATCATGCACATATTAGGTCAAATTTCTACTACTGAGTTTCACCACGAGCCCTTTTAAAAAATGTAACTTGAAATTGGAAGTCCCTTTGTACAAGATAATAAAATACATTTTAAAAGCTTAATTTGAGGTAGAGTCTCACTACGTTAGGCTGGGGCTCCTTCTGCTTTAGTCTTCCAAGTGCTGGAATTATAAATGTGTTTTATATCTTGTTTATAGAGTATTTTACTTTTAAAAGAGCTAATCTCTCAAGAGTAATAAACACTATCCAAGTATTTAACCTTGTGGGTGCCTAAGAAATATAAAATCTAATTTAAAGTAAAATGTTAATGTTAGCCATCATTCTTCATTTCAGACTGTCAGTTCAATGACAAAGGGTCTGTGGTAAAACTAATTCCATTAAAGAACATGCTAGTTTTAATCCAGAAAAAAAAACATATATAAAGCTTCATAGAACTCTGAAACCTAACAATATACCTAAGCTTGGACGTTATGTTTTATTTTTCTCTAATAAAGAAAGCATTATGTTTTGGCTGTGAAAACTGCAAAAACCACTTTCTGGAGTTTTGATGGTTCTCTTAAGACATTTAGCTCTAAGATTCAAGGAAATAACTATCTCAGGTGTTAGCATTTCACGTATCAAGTATTTAGAATTTATGTGTCTTTAAAAATAGTTTAGTAAAACACAGCGGCTCATAACTGTAATTCCAGCTCGTTGGGAGGCAGAGACTGGAGGAATGTGCTTCAAGGCCAGTCTGGGCAAAAAGTTAGCAAGATCCTATCTAAAAGAACAAGCTGGGAATGGAGGTGCACACCTGTAATCCAAGCAACATCCAAGTCAGAGAAAGGAGCATCATGGCCCAAGGCCAGTTCAGGCAAAAAAGTGTGATCCTACTCATAACACAAAAGGGCTGGTGGTGTGGCTCAGTTGGTGCAGCACAAGGCCCTGAGTTCACACCCTGGTACCACAAAAAAAAATAAAATCTAATTTTTGCTTAAGTATTTTTTTTTAAACTCTATAAACTTATAGATACTACTACTTCAATCTTACCTTTTCATTTAAGAAGTTTGAGTGCATACTTGAGGGCCCACCCTCGTCTATGTGTCAATACATATATTAATTCAAGGAATAATTGATAAATACTTATAAAACTGAATAAGGTGTGATTTGGGATACTTGATGAACCCCTGGTGAATTTATACTTTTAAAAAGTTGGTGAAGGGGCTGGAAGGTGGCTCTGTGCTTGCCTTGCATGCACGAGGCCCTGGGTTCGATTCGTCAGCACTATATAAGCAGAAAAAGCCAGAAGTAGCACTGTGGCTCAAGTGGTAGAGTGCTAGCCTTGAGCTGAAGAGCTGAGGGAAGGACAGCGGCCAGGCCCAGAGTTTAGGCCCCATGACTGGCAAAAAACAACAACAAAACAAAAGTTGGTAAAGCTAGGTGCTGGTGGCTCATGCCTGTAATCCTAGCTACTCAGAAGGCTAAGATCTGAGGATTGGGTTCAAAGCCAGCCCAGGCAAGAAAAGTCCTTGGGACTCTTAGATCTCCAATAAATCACCAGAAAAACAGAAGTGGCACTGTGGCTCAAGTGGTAGAACCCTCACTTTGAGCTGAGGGACAGCACCCAGGCCCAGAGTTTAAGCCCCACGATGACAACCACCACCACCACCAATAAAAAGTTGGCAAGTAAGGGAAACAAACAAAAAACGAACTATTCTTACCTGGAGACTCATGCATTTTCCTGACAGTTTTCTTTGTTTGGCTTATAACATTTTGGGAAAATGGTTCATCTTCTAAAGAAAAAACATAAGAATTAAAATACAGGATATATAATCTGGGAGATCATGGCACAAAGAACGAAAAATTAACATCATCATATGAGCAAAAACAGGCAATTCATTTCTTTAAAATGTACAATTTGGAACCAAGTGTTAGTAGCTCATTCCCATAATCCTAGCTGAGACCAGGAGGACTGCAGTTTGAGGTCAGCCTGGGGAGAAAAGTCCATTAGACTACATCTCCAAAATAATAAGCAAAAAGGAGTGATGGCACGGTTTATCTGGCAGAGTACTAGTCTAGAAAGGGTAAGGCCCTGAGTCCAAACCCCAATACCACTACTAAAGAAAGTATAACTAGGTTTACCAAAACTTCGTTTTTACTCTTAAGAGTATAACAAGTTTATCAAAATGTTCACGCTATTATAACAAAATATATTATTAAAGATTTACTAAAGATAAAATTTTACTTTAAAAAGCCTATGTAACTGCACTAGTCAATACAATGTAGCATATATGTACATTGCTTTCCATGTGCAAGCACTTTCCCAGGTATTGAAAGAGATATAGAATTAGCACAAGTAAATTACTATCAAGTATCCTAGGCAGGATTCTTTAAGACATTTGTCATCTTAAAAGAGGTAAGACTTAACATATATATGGGCGAGATGGTCTAGAGTTGTTACGTCCAAAAGTAACGCACATATATTTAACATAAGGTTTCCAAAATCAAGCCTTCAAGCGTTGGCAGGTAAACTTGCAGCCTTTTCCTGTGCTCTAAACCGAAAATCCAGTCGTTTACATATATCATGTCCACCATTAACTATGCCATCCCATTGTGACTCTAAGACCCAAATAGTTATCTCATAGGTAGGTACTTTCCATGAGGCTAATATGAAACTGTCTGTGACTTAGTGTTGGATGGGGTGGGGGAGAAGGGGGGAAACGTGAGGAAGAATGGTTTTAAGGAAATGTGATTACTTGTGGACTTATGTAAACACAGTACACACACCGTCAATATTTTTGGTCCTTTAGAGCAAAGTGTCTTAATTAACTGGGTCTTGACTTGTCAGGCTATGAGCTCCAAGGTGAATTTTTTGACAGAAGCCAATCATCACAGGTGAAGTGTATGTGATAATGGAGATCTTCAGTTCAGGATAATTAAGTTACCCCATGTCAGTATAAGAATTTGGTAAAGTCTCAAGTCAATTCACTAATAATCCCTCGCAGGTCTCCCTCGCAAAAGCATCCCCTAGTAGGGATGGACAGGGATCCAAAGGCTGGGTTAGAACTATGTCCCTCAGTTGGGGACTTTGGGCACCCCCCAAAAAAAAATGAAAGGAGGAAATGGACGTGGTTTCGGTAAGAGCATCTGCAGAGGGAACGGAAATGGAACGGGGCCTGCAGGGATCCAAGGTCCCGACTATCACCCTACCTCTCGGTCCCCACTTGAAAGCCTGCAGAAAGAGACCCAAACTCCGCGAAACGGATGCCCAGGGGTGTGCGGGCTCTGCGGCTCGGCCCGGGTAGCTCCTCACGACCATCTAGGCCCTCCTTGGGGTCAGCGCCTTCTTTCCGTCTGCGGGATGAACTCGGCGCGGGAGCGCACGCCGAGGGGTCGAGGAGCCCCCGCGATCCCGGCGGGGTCGGCTGCACCTCCGACTCCGCCAGCCTCCAAGTGGGCCCGCCCGCCCGCCGCGCGCGCTCCGCACCGCCCAGTCCCCGCCGCCGGGCTCACCTTCCGACGACAGCGACTCGCGTAACCTTCTCCGGGTCGTAACCGGAGACGACTGGGGCGGAGGAGGCTGCTGTGAGTGCTGCTGCTGGAGAATGGCAGCCGCCCTTCGCATCTTCATCTCCTCCGTTTCCAGGGCCCGCGGCTGCCTGGGTGGCCGAGACCGTAGGTTGTACACTCTTTCTCTCACTTCCTCTTTCGCAGAATCCGGCCGGAACTTTTCTGGCGGGGTTCGTCTTCCCACCGGGGACCTTTCTGCGCTCACCCGGGGCTCGAAGTCGCCGTACACTTCCGGAGGCTCTTCTGAGAACCTCACTTCCCGGCGGCCCTGGCGCGACGTAGGAGTTCCGTACGCAGACGCGTCACTGCCGCCGCCATCTTGAGGGGCGAAGCGCAGCCTGGCCTCCCGGATGGGAGCCCTGGCCCTCACGTACCTCCCCCAGCCTTCCCCCGCCAGCTCCGGCCGCCGCCCCTCGTCCGCCATACTTGTTGACGTAGCTGTACTAGGTGGCCAAGGTAGCTCAGCGGTTCCGCCGATTGTCCGCGGGTAGTGCGCGATGGCTTCTCGGGGCCGTTGGGCGGTGGTCGCTGTGGTCAGGGAGGCAGTTGAGAGTCGCCGGGCCCGCCGCCTGCGTCGTCGCTATTGTGCCGCAAACCTGCCTCTGTGCCCATGGTGTGTCCTGAGGGCTGTGGGAGAGGCAGTGCCCGGGCCGGGTCAGCTGCCGTGGGTCACCCCCGCCTCCCCTGGCCGGAGGCCCCAAAGAGGAGGAGAAGGGAGGACCTCGGCTCCTCGGCCTTGAGGGAGGGAGGGAGGGCGGAGAGGGGGACGGCCGAGCGTGGCCGGCCGAGGTGCTAAGTAGAGCCGCTCCTGGCAACTAGCAGGCACGCGGGAGGGGCCGGCCCCGGCCCGCAGTCCCGCCGGCGCGGAGGGAGTGAGCTCAGCGCGGGCCGGTGAGCTGAGCGAGTTCCAGGCCTCGCGCCCGCGCGGTTGCGCACTTTCTCCCGAGCCTTGTTGATCCTCGGCTACTTAGGCTGTGCCTTTCCAACTGCCCCTCGTAGGAATAAGAATCGTATCTATTGCACGTCGCATTTTTAAATGGTGAAAGTTAGTTTCAAAGCTCCTAATAAAGACTGTTTACCCGTCCTCACAATTTAAATCACCTGTTGAGAGTGTAATCGTTACGGACTCGGCGGGTGGATTTCCCCTACGAAGTGTACCCTGAACAAACCTGATTCCCCTTCCTTCACGTAAAGGTCCTGTTCCTGCAGCTCAGTCAGCGAGACTTACTGGTCGGTGTTGCGTTATACACATAAATGAACAAATACTTTGACTAGAGGCAGTACTGTGATTTTAACATTGAGATCTGTTATTTTACTTTGACTCTGATCATGATACTGCTGTATTTGGCTTAGGACTTCGGCGTTCTTTTCACAGAATAAGGTAAGATAAAAGGAGTTTCAGTTCTGCTCCCGTATTTACAGATGTGGGCAAGCTGCAAATACTTAACCAAATTTAGACAAACTAAAGGAAAAGTTGATTAACTGGTGCAAAGTCTGAATTACTATTGCAAAGATACATGGACGACTTTCTATGATTTTAATGGATAAATTAGAAAAAATAAATGATTCTGAAACTTTTGAAATGTTTATTGCACCGGATATTTTAATCAAAATTATTTTGAGCAACTCATTTGTTACATAAACTGGCACAAATGTCACCACTTTAAATCATGGGATTTAGCCGGGTGCCGGTGGCTCACGCCTGTAATCCTAGCTACTGAGGAGGCTGAGATCTGAGGATCGCGGTTCAAAGCCAGCGGGGCAGGAAAGTCTGTGAAACTCATAAACCACCAGGAAACCGGAAGTGGCGCTGTGGCTCAAGTGGTAAAGCGCTAGCCTTGAGCTGAAGAGCTGAGGGACAGCGCTCAGGCCCAAGAGTTCGAGGCCCATGACCAACAAAGAAAAAGAAAAATTATGTGATTTTAAAAAGTCAGGTTTTAGTTTCTCTGGAGCTTAGTTTAACTAGGTTGAATATGCACAATATAATCAATTTGACTCTAGCCAAAGAAACTGGATGAACAGTGAGAAGGATGCATTGCTACTTTAATTTTTTAAGACACTTTTTTCTTGTCAGCCTGGTGAGATGGTGTATTTGGAAGATTTTTGGGGGAGGTGTTGCTCGTGGGTCTTGAGCTCTGGGCCTGGGTGCTATCTACCCGAGCTCTTCAGCTCAAGGATAGTGCTTTACAGGACCACAGCACCACTTCCGGCTGTTTCTGTTTATATGGTGCTGAGGAGTCCAACCCAGGGCCTCATTCATGCAAGACAAGCACTCTACCACTGAGCCACCTTACCAGGTTTTAAGAGGAATTCTTTTCTACCAAATGCTGAAAAATAATCATACTTGGTAATGCTAGTTTTTACTTATTTTAGTAACACTTTTCTCTGTGAGGTGCTTGTTGCTACATTACTCATTAGTAACACCTAACAGTAAAAGTTCTTTTAATAGATGCACAGTAATCATTAAAGGACATAAGCCTTATAATATTCATATACTAAGCTCCTATTAACGACATTAGTATTAAGAGCCTCATTAGAACATAGACCACAACAGGTGACTATATGGAAACTTGGATACTGGCTTGTGCATGGTTTCTTTGGAGGACGTATTAAGAAAGTCAAGAAACTTAACTGTCAGGGGTCTATTTTTGTGATTCTAGCTACTCAGAAGGCTGAGAACTGAGGATCTGGGGTCAAAGCTAGCTGAGATATGAAAGTCTATGAAACTCTTAACTAATAAACATCAAGAAACTATAAGTGGAACTGTAGCCCAAGTGGTAGAACTGCTAGCCTTGAGCACAAAAGCTCTGGGCCAGTGCTTAAGTCCAGAATTCAAGCACCAGGAAAGCAGAATAAATAAATAAATCCCTGTTTATAGAGACTTAGGAATGGAAGTGGCGCTGTAGCTCAAGTGGCAGAGCGCTAACCTTGAGCTGAAGAGCTGAGGGACAGCGCTCAGGCCCAGAGTTCAAGCCCCACTACCTACAAAAAATAAAAATAGAGACTTAGGAATGATTTTTCAAAGAAATAAATGAGAATGTTAAATGGAGAATTATAGGCATGGTAACTTAAGTATTAACACATTTGCTTAGGAGTTTCCCTTTTTTATCTAAGTTACAAGAACATATTATCTGTAGGGCGCTGGTTACTCATGCCTGTAATCCTAACTACTCAAGAGGCTGAGATCTGAGGATCGTGGTTCAAAGCCAGCCTGGGCAGGAACATCCATGAGACTCTTATCTCCAATAAACCACTAGAAAACCGTAAGTGGCACTGTGGCTCAAGCGGTAGAGAGCTCACCTTGAGCTGAAGAGCGCAGGGACAGTGCCCAGGCCCAGAGTTCAAGCCCTATGACTGACAAAAAAAAAAAAAACAGAAACAAAAAAAACCACATTATCTTAATTATAACTTCCTCTAACACCTAGCAACCTTACAGATACCAAACCCTTTCATTACTGAGTTAAAAATGAACCCTTGTCAAACCAGTATTCTGCTGTAGATGTTTTCCAAATGGTAAGGGTGGCCCAAAAGAGGTAACTACAGACTGTAGACTTACAGCTGGTATTATAAGGGATTTTCTGAGCCACCAATGTTAAAATGAGACCTAGCTCTGGTCTTTAAAACGTTACTTTACAAAATACAAAGAAGAGAAAAAAATTAAGGAATTTTAGAAATGAGGAGTTCTGTGAGTTAATTATGCTGCATTTATTCATAGATTTATTAAATATCTATTCTGTGCTAACAGACAATTTTATTGCGTGGAAAATTTGCCATATGTTGGAAAAGACCGGTATATCAGTGCATATGCTTAAACTATTAGGGCTAGGTTTAGAAATCCTGGGCTGTTGATGTGTGTGTGTCTTGAATTCAGGGTGTCTTTGTCCTTGCAAAGCAAATGTTTTACCACTTGAGTTACCAACTCCTTTTTGTCTTGGTTATTTCCTTTTTTTTTCTTCTATTTCCTGGAGTTCATTTCACTATGCCTGTTATTTTAAAGGAAGGGTTGGCCTGTCATTGATAATCTTGATTGAACTTTGTTGTATTGCTTTGGGTTAACAGGTACAGTCATTGTGCTTCTCCAATAGCTGGGATTTCAGGCAGGAGCCATCACTCCGGGCATTGAGATACTCTTATGAATTTTTATACTCAGGTCATATTGAACTTGAGATTCTCTATCTCTGCCCCCCCAGAAGCTACAATTACAATCTTTAGCCACCGAGCCTGACTTGACAATGGATTTCTAAATAAATGAAATTTATTTTTAAAGTAATTATTGTAGGTGAGTTTAGGGTATGCAGAAATCCAGTTATTTAAAGGGCATTACAACAGCCCAATAGAGAGTGCTTCGGTTTTTTAGTAACTCAGCTTTAGGAGCACCTTACAATTTTACTACATCTCTTTTGGTTATTATTTATTATTACTTATTTTGCCAATCATGGGGCTTGAGCTCAGCCTGGGTCCCATCCCTGATCTCTTTGCTCAAGGATAGCTCTCTACTACTTGAGCCACAGCACCACTTCTGGCTTCTTCTGTGATTAATTGGAGATAAGAGTTTCACCTACTTTCCTGGCTGGCTTCGAACTGTGATCCTCAGATTTCAGCCTTCTGAGTAGCTAGGATTACAGGTATGAGCCACCTGCATGCACTTCTTTTGGTTATTAACACACCTAGAGGAATCCTTTCTTGCACATTCATCCATGTGTTTATAAATATTTTTGGTGGGTTTTGTCAAGCATTTCTAGGCAATGTCGTGGGACAGTTGTCACAATATCTTTTTCTTCCTGTATTATGAGAATTAGAGGTCCCATCTCACCCTCAAAAAAGCCATGTTATTTTCCTTTCATAAGAGATGAAAAATTTGGAACCAGTATAAAAGTGTTTGGAAGAAATGAAAATTACTCATATTATTACAACTAGAAAACTACTACTAGAAATGATCACTATGTGTTTCTGTATTAGGTATGTAAATTTATCTCATATATACACTTGTGCAGTATAGATACATACTGAATAACAATTCATAGTTTCACATGTTTGTCATTTTCACCTAATTTTTAATCTCACAGGATTCTCTAACAGGATAGAAGCTTAAAGTTTACTTTGTAAACATGATATGAGACTACTGTATTTTCTTGTATCATTAAAATTCACTAAAATAAATAAAGGGTATTACATAAGTTTCTGGTGAAATAAGTACTTCCCTAATTAAAGGAACAAAATTGTTAAAGCATCAAAATATATAGAGGAAGTAAGGACATACCTGACTTTAGTCCCTATTCTAAAAGTCATATAAAAAATATATTTTGCTTTTCAAATAGGGTCTCACTATGTAAGGTAGGCTAGCCTGGAATTTATTTTATAGCCAAGGTTAGCCTTGAATTCTTGATCCTCCTGCTTCTTTCCAAGTTTGGGATTACAGGCATGTACCATCAGGCCCAACAAATATTTTGAAGACTGCCCAAATGAAAATGTATAGCTGGAAATGTTAAATTAAAGGGCACTAGTTGCTTATGTCTGTCTGTAAGCCTAGCTGCTTAGGAGGCTGAGCAGAAAGAGTCCATCTCCAATTAACTTACAAAAAGCTAGGCTAGAGGCAAGGTTCAAGTGGTAGGCCATCTGATATGAGTGAAAAAAGTTGGAGAGGACTGAAGTTCAAGCCTAGGTATCAGTGCACACTCATATACACAAATACTTAAGTGCAGTGAATAGAAAGTTACACACTTTACTGTTGAATTAGAAATTGCAATCAGTTAAACAGCATATAAGAGACTTCCCAAATCCTTTTTTTTTTTTCCAAATAAGGTTGAGAGTTGAAGGTTTTCAAATTCATGTTATATAAGAAGTATTTGCAGGTTTTATGTACAGTCCCTGTTCTAGAAGGTAGGATTACAGTAGTGAACAAAATGTCCTAAAAGGTAACCCTTCCTGTTTTTTTCAATGGAAGGAATAAAAAATGTGTTGGTCAGGAATGTTAGGGGAAAAACATGGAAGAGGAAGGAGAATTCTATTATCTTGAATTGCTATAGGCTAGAAACAGGTGTGTTAGACTTTTGACTTTGCCCCTAATCAATGATTAAGTTTTTGGGGAAATGACTTTCAACCTCCCAATCTTCCGTTATATTAGCTGAAAATTATAACTACTTTTAACTCATTGGGTTTGCTACTGTCACTCAGCAGACATCTCATTTACAGCTTTACATATTTGTAGCCTTTTCCCCCTTGACACATGAGCAAACGGTTTTAAAGACCTGTTTCTAAGTCTTAGCACAGGCTGGATTCGAAGTCATGTGTGACTGGTGCCTGCCATCATTCGTACTACCTCTCACTGCTAGTCCTGGTGACTCATCAGCTCAGGCCAGGCCAGGCCGTTAGTGGCTAGGCCTAGCCTTCGAGGGTCGGGCGCAGAATGGGCCAGGCAAGGAGGGGGCGGGGCTTGGGGAATACCGATCCCAGCATTCCGCGGGCGCCTCCCTGCAGAAGTCGTGGTCACGTGGGCGGGGCGGCGACATTCTGCAGCGGCGGCCGTGGGGTGCAGCTTGCGTCGTGGAAAGGAGGCACACCCGAAGAGCTCTCCGGTTCCGACGGTTCCAGGGCCTGGAGCTCCGCTAGAACTTGTAAGTACGCAAAGTGAAGAAGATCCAAGGCCCTCGGTGGTTTTCGTGTCTGAACGGTGTTTTCTTCTTTCAGAAGGTCTTTCCGAACGGCCTCTCCCCGCCCCCACCTCCCCACGGCACAGACCGGACGAGGTAGGCTGGGGTCTGTTTCTGTTTGTTAGAAACGAAAGAGGAACGAATCTTAAAAACACTAAGCAGGTTAAGGTGAGAGTAAAGTTTCGGCTTGGGCTGTAAGATGAGAGGCAGAATTTCTTTAACTTTCGAAATTAATTACAATTACTCCCCTTGAGTCTGTGACTGGCAGGATCCAAGCTTTCTATCGTGTTAATCCGCAGAAAATAGTGGCTTGAGTTGTTTAGTATTAAAAGGGAAACGTTTGAAGTTTCATAAGACTTCTGTCTGTATTTTGCTTACGTATTTCTATACTCTAAATGGTATTGCAGACTCAGTGAAAAAAGTTCAGTCCTTTTCCTTTCTACAAAATCTGTAGTATTCTACTCTCAGTTGTGTTAGACTTTATACTGTTTTGCAAACCCGGAGGCGAGTTAACTTACTCAGATTAAATAAACCAGTTTTATTTACTTTACAAGCCCTTAGATTTTAAAATATTTTATTTTAGATCTCTATATAAACAATAATTTCTTTGCTATATTATTATTTAAAGAATTTACGTCTGTGGCAGCCACCCATATTTGTGGGGTTTAGTTTTAAGCACATGATTAGTTCATAAATGGCCAATGGAAGAATTATTTAATGGAAAAAAAAAACTTTTAGTTTAGGAACTAAAATGTTCCTGGAAGCCTTTAGATTATAGAACAGTTTGGAAAAACTAAAGTTTTTATGAAAACTTTTGAGTGAGAGCCTCTTAAGTAATGTTTTAGACTTTGCAGAATGCAGAGTCCACAAGTTGATAAGCAGTTTTGCTGCAGGGTTATCATGTGACCCTGGTTGACTCATTTAGGATCTATTTTATCTAGTGTCCTAATGTAGATATACTAGCCTTAGAACTAGTAACCAGAATTAGCTAATTGGAAATTATTAGGTATTTTAATAAAACATTTTTATTCTGTAAATAATAACTTTTAATCTAGTCATTTAAAACTATATTTTGTAAAAATTCATGTTTATTTGAAGTAGCACTTAAATTTCCCAAAGGAAATTTGCTGGTCACTTTGAGCCCACTGTGAAAGCAATTAAACTTTGAGTTCTACAGCCTCCAGTAAATTTAAAAGAGTGAAGAATTTTATTTTGCATCTGAGTATTTGTCTTATGAACCCCTTATTGTGTCCCATAATAGATACATCGGTGTAATGTTTATACTTCATTGTAATTTTACACAGAAAAATCAAACATTTAGGAATGAGTAAATCTTATCAGCCACTATAGTTACACAAGTAGACTTTGGAGTCATAGCTGCCCTTCACAGCTCTGAGCCCATTTTTCTCATTAGTAGAGATTGGTAGGGGTAGGGTCATTTGGAGTACTAAGTGGGATAATGTAAGAGTTTAGTTAGAAACTGCTGATTGATTGGACTATTTTTCTTTTTTACTAATTCAAGAGGAACTACATGATTTTGGTAATCAAACTTGGAAGTAAATTGTATTACCTCAAGAGATCAAACTGTTGTTTCTCTTTAGCCTTTATCTGTAATTGTATTTTTAAAAAGTCAATTTTAAAACATCGGTTTGTTAACTTTTGAAAGCTCTTTCAACTAAAGCTGTCTTGTTTTCCCTTAATTTTGATTTCCTGGTAAAAAGTGGCAGAAGTTCCCTTTAGGGCATTGCCCATTCTTCAAAATAAAACCTCTAGTTGCATTTTAATAGTTCAAATCGTAAGTTTTTGGGAACTTAAGTTTTGGGCTCTCTCAATGATCTCAGCCTCCATTTGGAGGTTAAGAAAACCAAAGGTGACCCACTACTGCCCAAAGAACAATCAATAACAAAAAACCCCAACAAAACCTAAAAAACCCCCAGACAGACAATTCGGGCCTAGACACTTTGCCTTTAGAAGAGAGTACTATGTTGAGTTCCATATTTATAGATTGACTGTGTGAATGTAAACAGAAATATTAAGCTTGGAAGATAACTTAGAACTTCTTTGTATAAAAATAACATAACAGTAGTGAAATAGAAAGTGGTTAAAAAATAATAATAGGGAAGTATTGAGTGCCTTAACAGTTTTAGCGCACACACACACACACACAAAACACACACAGGAGTTTGAATTCAGGGATAAACAGTTACTCTGTTACTGGAGCCACACCCTAGCTCTTTTTCTGCTGTAGTTATTTTTCTGGTGATGTTTCATATTTTTGCCTACAGCCATTCTCAGATAGAGATCGCCTACCCCTTCTTCCCTTCATCTTGGATTACAGGCACTTGCTACAACACTCAATTTATTTGTTAAAATGAGGTGTTACTACCCTAATTTTGCCAGTGCTTGCCTCAAACCAACATCCTCCCAATCTCTGCCTCTCAACAAGAGCATAAACTTGATTTTCTTGCCCATCTTACCCTATGGGTTTATTAGTTCGGACAATAAAAATAAGATTTATATACCAGTCCTTAGGACTAGATTTTCCTTTTTTTAATGAGAGATAAATTAAGCATTAATTTTATAATAAAGGAAAATTTAACTTCCTTAAAGAGGTATTCTTTAAACTATACTATGGTTGTCTGGCAAACTTGATAAAACAAATTCTGACAGGAGACCCTCAGAAATTCTGGTCTAGTGAGTCTGAGCGGATGGTATGCTCAAGAATTTGTAGTTCTAACAGGCTCCCAGGAGGTGATGCTCATGATTCCCAGCTAATTAGTAAGGAACTAAAATAGTGATACGCTTGGCACAGTGCATGTAATCCCAGCTACACAAGAGTCTGAGGCAAGAGATTTGTAAGTCTGAGCCTGGCTAGTCATACCTAACAAGACTGTTGTCTCCAAAAACATAAGAAATTAACAGTTCTAGTCGCAATTGTTGGCTTGACAGTGACATCCCAATACAGTGATCATTCCAGATCGTTGATTTTGAAGGACCAGGACTGTTTAGAGAAGTGCTTGAGCCCATCGCTGGAGCAGAGGAAATACAAAATGATCCTGGAGAATCTTAGGATGGTTGGAATTAAAGAAGTTGGAATCAAAAAAGTTTGGAAGCTTGTTGGAAGGACAGAAGCCAACTTCAAGACATTCCAAAGGACCAAGTTAAATCAATGCGAGCAACAAAATGATTTATGATAGTTGAGTTTTAACATTTAAGTAATCATGAGTCTGTACTGATAGAGCTGAGTAGATAAGTAGGGAAGGAATAAAGCATTTTTATAGGAGAACTCCAATTAATAAACATAGAAGGGAGAAGGAAACAGCAGATAATAATTAGGCAAGCAGTACTAGAGACATTTATTGAAAACAATATGCTGATGATGCTAGTGAGAGAATGTTTTAGGAAAATCAAGATAACTAGTTTCAAAGTATATTCTCCGTGCTAATTATTAACTACAAAGGAAAAATAGTTGACAGTAGAGATATCAGGTAAAGTGGTCAAAGTTTACATTGCAGAAGATAGGACATAAACCCCATGATATAATACAGTGGGAAGGATACATTCTTTCTTTCATGCTTATCTTTGCTCAAAATGTAGAACTGTTGGTAGCTTTCTAGTCATGAAATATTATGCAGACCCAAACTAAGGGATGTTTTCCAAACTGACCATTACTCTCAAGAGTCAAGGACAGAAAAGACAAGTTAAAACTGCAGAACTGTCACTTAACTGAAGACTAAGGAAAATAAACTAACTGCCATATAGGATCCTGAATTAGACCCAAGAACAGAAAAAGGACATTAGTGGAAATTTGAACATGGATTATTTCATTAGTTTTGTACAAGCTAATGACTTCTTTCATCAAAGCACCTACTAAAATATTAATTTCTTGATTTTAATATGTGCTTGGAAGAAAGAAGTTGGAATCAATTACATATAGTACAGATGAAGAATATAAGGGAATTCTGCAACAGTTTTACAAATTTTTTGTAAGTCCAAAATCAGTTAAAAGTAAAATTTTAATAAAAATGTTGACTGCAAATAGATAGTGATTTGGGAAGTTGAGCTAACATTAGGGTTCAGAGATTTGGGGAAGGTAGTGCTAATTTGTAATTACAGCACTTGTACTTCTAGCTGGGGCAGGAGGATTGTGAGCTCAGGGTCAGCCTGGGTTACATAGTGAGACCATGCCCCAAAATAAAAAAGGGAGGAGGGAGTTTGTTGTGCCACCACCAAGTATTAGAAATTGTAACAAACTCATATATATATTATATATATATATTTTTTTTTTTTTGGGTCCAGTTGTGGGGCCTGAACTCTGGGCCTGGGTGCTGTCCCTCAGCTCTTCAGCTCAAGGCTAGCACTCTACCATTTGAGCCACAGCGCCACTTCCAGCTTTTTCTGCTTATGTGTTGCTGAGGAATCACACCCACGGCCTCATGTATGCAAAGCAAGCACTCTACCACTGAGCCACTTTCCCAGCCCTTTTTTATTTTTTGTATGATGCTACTCTAAACCAAAGTCGAAGGATCTCAGAGAAGGGAGGGAGAAAAGTAAGAAAATTTCTCAGTACTAAGAAAACATTTATATTGTCTAAACTGTTATAAGCATTTAGTTTCTGTGTGAAAAACTGTTCTTTAAGAAAGTAATTGGAGTGTTTTTGTTCATAAATTTTCCCTTTTCAAATTCCCTTTCAGAAAGCTGAAACAAGTCAAGAGTTAGTGAAAATACTGGGAAACAAGTGGGGAAATTCATGAAAATAATAACAAAGCTTACAAGACTACAAATATAGGGTTTTTTGGATGTGTGAGTGTGAATGTGTGTGTGTGTATGTTTATATATGTGTATGTGTACGTATGTGTAAACACCTGTTTCTGGAGTGAGAATTTTGTGCAGCTGTTTTCTAGTGTAGGCTCATATTTTTGGATTGGCTTATCTGTTCTGCCAAAGAAGGCAGTTTGTGTGCTAAATATTACTGGAGATTGCCATCTGTATGCCTTCTTTTAGTGATCTGAAGGCTTTGCCAAATTAAAAACAGCTCCTCACACACACAAAAATTGAAGACTTTTCTCAAGAACGTTAGTTTTATATTATTTTTTCATTAAAGAATTGTTTTTGATTATGTAAATTTTAAAAAGTGACTGCTGTTTTACTATTTTCTAATCTTATCTAAATTCAGAACATTAGGAAATTCAAAGTTCTTATGATTTTACTTTGTATATGAAATTTATCAGAGAAACTTGTTTAATTTTTTGTGATATACAAGGACTTAAACTGAGGCCTTGTCCTATGGTTTGGCTTTCTTGCTCACAACTGGTGTTCTACTACTTGAGCCAGGCTTCCAGTCTTTTATTTTGCTAGTTAAGTGAGGATGGCATCTCAACAGATTTTTCTGCCTTAGCTGGCTTCAAACCTCCATCCTTAAGGCTCAGCCTCTTGAGTAGAATTATAGGCATGAGCCACTGACACCTGGTTTAGACAAATTTATTTTATAAAAA
This sequence comes from Dipodomys spectabilis, assembly GCF_019054845.1. Taxonomy (NCBI): domain Eukaryota; kingdom Metazoa; phylum Chordata; class Mammalia; order Rodentia; family Heteromyidae; genus Dipodomys; species Dipodomys spectabilis. The sequence goes on from NW_024870696.1 coordinate 14,749,417, forward strand.
ATAGACACAGTTATTAGAGTATAATACTTTATGGAAGAAAACATTTAACATGGGAATTCAAAGGGACCAATGGATCATTTTTTTGCGGGAGGGCGGGGGCGGGCAGTATTGGGGTTTGAACTCAAGGCTTTATGTTTTTGAAGTAGGTACTCTACCACTTGAACTATGCCTCCAGCCCACTATTTTAAATCTGTTTTTCTTTTGATTTTCTATATCATATGAGGAGTTTGATTAAGGTTGAACTCTACACAGAATATTACCTGGAAAAGTCACTCCTGTAATCCTTAGGTTGAAACAATTGTTACCTTACCATCAGAAACAATAAGGGAATTTTTGTTTATCCTTTGATAAAGGCACATTTGAGTTTGCTTTTATTAAGAGAATAGCTAAGAATGAAATAGAATTCAGAATATTTAGAGAAAGTAGTGCTGGGCATGATGGCTCATGCCTGTAATCCTAGCTACTTAGGAGGCTGAAACTGAGGATCGAGGTTCTAAGCCAGCCCGGGCAGGAAAGGTCATGAGACTTATCTCAAATTAATCACTCAGAAAACTGGAAGTGGTGGTGTGGCTAAAGTGGTAGAGCACTAGCCTTGAGCTGAATAGCTCAGGGACAGTTCCCAGGCCCAGAGTTCAAGCCCCATGATAAAAAAAAAAAAAAGAAAGAAAGAAAAGAGAAAGTAGTTATTTAATATGTATAAGCTGTCATGGTTAGTTGATACAGATTTACTTATTTGCTTATTTATTTATTGTTTTGTCAGTCATGGGGCCTGATCTCTGGGCCTGGTCACTGTCCCTCAGCTCTTCAGCTCAAGGCTAGCACTGTGCCACTTGAGCCACAGTGCCTCTTCTGGCTTTTTCTGTTTATATGGCGCTGAGGAATCAAACACAGGGCCTCATGCATGCAAGGCAAGCACTCTACCACTGAGCCAACTTCCCAACCCTAAAATTTTTTTCATTGTTATTATGAAGGTAATGTACAGAAGGTTTACAGTTATATGTCAGGTTAAAAAGAGTACATTTCATTTTGGGGGAATGTTACCCCTTCCTTTGTTTAATTGATGTAAATTTCAATGAATGAAATTGAACTATGTTTTCTTTTCTTTTTTTTAGACAGTCTTGCTAGGTAGCAAAAGCTGACTTCAGACTTCTAATCCTCTTCCTCCTGGGTCCTCAGATGAAAGGCATGTGCTATCACATCCAGCTAGAAGTACATTTTATTTTAGTGTTGAGTTACTCTTTTTCTTCTCATAAGGTTTGTAATGTCCTAATAAGGTTCAGGAAGAATCTTACATTAGTTCTCACAAGCAAAAAAAAACCTATCAGCATTTTCTTTTGTGTCATATTTGCTATATGTAAATTCTTTAAGGTTTGTATTTTGTGTTTGGTAGGACAGTTTTAAGATACAGGCATTCTAGTCTTTTCTGTGATCTTCCTGTGACCCTACCTCCCACCCCCTTTTTTTTTGTGCCAGTAGTAGGGCTTGAACTCAAGACCTTAGGCTCTGGTATGCTTTTGCTTGTCTTTTTCATTCCAAGGTGGTGCTGCGCCACTTAAGCTGCACCTCTATTTCCAGCTTTTTGGTAGTTAATTAGTGATAAGAGTCCCATGTAGTTTCCTGCCTGGGCTGGCTTCAAACCTCTGTCAGACTCCGGAGTAGCTAGGATTGGAGGGGTGAGCCACCAGCACCCAACCTAAATTGTCTTTTTAACATCTTACAGCATATTGATTCTTAGAGAATATATCAGTTCTATATGCTTTTGAAACTTTACTTAGATGGAAAATTTGTATCAGAAGGTGTGTATAGTGGAGTTTCTTAGAGACAACGCACATCTTTACTAGATACTGGTAAATAATTTCTAGAAGTGGTTGTACTAATATACACTCCTATCATTAGAGTATAAGGAATCAGGTTGTTCTTTATTCTTTCCGTTTGTTTAAGAAATTGGTACTTGTAGCAGTAAAAATGATAAGAAGCCCTGTCACCAAGCAATTTATATTTTAGTGGCAAAAAATAGCTAAAATATATGACATAGCAGAGTGGTACATATTTTATGGGGAGAAATAAAACAAATGACTGATATTATTTCCCTGCTAATTAGTTCACTCTAATCCTCAGGTAGAGGATTAAGCGTCTAGGGGATGAAGTAAAACCAGGAAGGCTTGGGCATTTATGATTGACATGAACAGAGATGCAAATATGAGGTTGGTCTTGATGTTTTCAAGCACATAGTAATGAATCTGAATGTTGGGAGATGAGATCTTGCTAAGAGGGGTTCTGGGACCCCTCTCTCTTCACTCCTATTTAACAAATAATAAGGTTAAAGAATAAGCTCAGAGTCTGATATCAAATGGTGTTTTAAGCGTTTGGGATTTAAGAGAGCCCTCTTAACTGTTGGCTATAGTGGTTTCAAGGATATCTTGTCTAAACATGGAACAGTTGATTAAGCAGTATTTGGATACTTGGGTTCAGCAACACTTTAATGCTTGTCTGACTCTTGAAATTGGGAGGGGAATGGAGATTGGGAAAAGAGTAGAACTATTTTGAGCCCATGAATTTTAGGGTTCTACTTGACCTCCTGTATGGGGAGATGTGGAATACTAAGAGAGGCGTGGCTTTGCCCGAGTATGTGGATCTCCCATTGTCAAAATTTGTTGTTGTTTGGCCAATCTGGTAGAAAAAGTATCTTGCTCTGTTTAATTCCATTTCCTTGATTTTACTCTAAAAATCCAAAATTACCCTATTTATATCTCAGACTTGGTCACTTACTTTTATCATTTATATTTAATGAGCTTCATGATTATTGGAGTTTTATTTGCTACTATCTGCACCATAATTAGATACCTAAGATTTAATGTAGCAATTGAATTTTTATTATGGTGGCTTATGTGAGCAGATCCTCAGTGAAATCTCCTATATTGTCACCATTACCCTCTTTATCTGTTGCTCACTCAGCCTGTGGAGTTTGATTCGGTAGCCCTCACCTTTACTTAAAGCCTCCAAAACATACTGACCCTCATTCACTTCCTTCAATGCTCCCATCATAGGGCTCCATTTCATAGCACCATTAGAACCTCTTCAGTTCCTTTATCAATTTGCTATTTTAAAGTCTGAGGATCACAGCAGTTTTAGAATATACTTTGACTGATTACAACCAAGGAAATAGCTCTCTTTTCTTTTCGGGCCAGCAGTTCCTTTGTACAGTTTTACCACCTATACTGTGCTCAGTGTCTTCCTTATTATTCTTACCTGATGAAGCGTGAGAATTTACAAAAAAAAAAAAAAAATCAAAAACACTGGAGAAAGCTAAGGTACATAATGTAATTTAATAATCCGTGGCACTTCCTAGGTGGCCATCGAGTTGTTCCATATCTCCTACTTTCCCATCTTGTTTACATGTTACCTTCAGCATTAGGAGGGAGCGCAAAGATGATAGCATCTGCAAGTTCCAACTGATAGCATGCATTTCTCATGAATAACTCAGGTCTTGTTCAAGACTATGCCTTACTTGCCTTTTTAAACTGAACTGACAGGTACATCAACTAGTGAAGATAGATGAGGGTTGTGAGACCTATCCCATTAATGGTAACTTTCAAAAGGGTTTTTAACCAACTTCCTATAGTTAGCTAACTTAACTATTATCTAGTAATTTTGTAAGCCTGTGATAGAATTAATATTACTAAGGAAATACCATATATACCACTCATTCTACAGTAGAGATTTCAAAGTTTTACCAGAATAAATATACTTACGCAGGCCTTATTATTCCCAAAGTACAAAAGCAGTAGGAAAAAAAAATGTAGTCCTAAAAAAAAAAATCCTAGTATAAATCCTGAATGATCTGAAGCCTTGCTAGTGCCTATATGAACATAAAAATAACCTAACAGATCCATTGGTTTGAACTATATTAAACTGTCATGGGAAAATCATGAAGTAATTCTCATCCACTTTTACTCACATAATTTCCAAATGCATGTTTCTAATACTGTGAGCAACTGCAAAGCCCATATGAGTCGTCTGAAGTTTTATCATTTGCAGGTGTGTGACGCATTCTCAGACCCTCCAGACAACTCAACATCAGCCACTTCTTTGTGACTGGATCCAGATTCTCCCAAGACAGATTTCATTGGATCCACATTCAAGAAGACTACGGCTTTTCCACAACCTCACTACATCACTATAAAGTGCCAAGGCCTTAAGACTTGGGTACGTGTATTACAACGGCAAGAGTGCCAGCACCAACAAAAGATTATTGGACTGCTCCTCTGTTTCACCAAGCATACTAATCTTACAACACAAAGTATGCCAAGTGCCTCTATGTGACATCACCACCAGCTGATCACGCACAAGAGAAAAATAATTAGACTAGAGTGTTATCTTTTCTTGAGAAGCTGGGATTGAAGGAGCTGTTTTGAGATCTGTGCTGCTAGTAAGTGACTGGATTGGTCCCTGAGTTCAGAGACTGAGTTGCAAGTGAATGAAAAATAGACAACGAAATCTTGAAGAATTGCACTGAAGTGCAAGCCAGATTTAACCCTCTTCAAGTAATACTGTTTGAACTGAGAAATTGCTAAGCCAAACCTGTTACAGGACTGATTATTTGGGTATCTCTGTCATTGTTACCTCTTGCTGTTACATTGTTCCTTGTTCTCTCTTTCTAAGTCCAGATGTTCTCTGATAATTCACATTGCCCTGACTGTGGGCAACAGTGGTTCCCTAGTTTAGAACTAGGCCATTGGTTATACCAAACTGAACTTGTTGAAAATGAATGTTACCAGGTCTTCTTAGACCGTATTAATAGGGCTGATTATTGCCCTGAATGCTATCCTGATAATCCTGCCAATAGAAGCCTTGTTCTTCCTTGGTCTTTCCCACTTGAATGGGCTCCCCAAAATCTCACCAGGTGGACCTTTGAAAAAGCTTGTCATCCATTTCTTCTGGGTCCTCCACTGGTTAGAAAAAGGATCCATGATTCCAGAGTAGCTGGTTTTAACCCGGCTTTACAGTTAATCTTGACCAGAACAGATAAAACCTTAAATAAGAAACTTGGCCAAAACAAGTAACTTCTTAACAGTCAGAATCATGGAGACTGTAAAGGATTTGTGTTAGTAGCTCAGAGAATATGAAATAAGAATTCATTTATATTTTATCTTTCTCTTGCTCTTTTTTTTCTCTCTCTCTCTCTCTCTCTCGTGTGTGTGTGTGTGTGTGTGTGTGTGTGTGTGTGTGTGTGTGTGTGTGTGTGTGTGTGTGTGTGTGTGTGTGTGTGTGTGTTGCTGGTTGGGGATTGAACCTGGGACCTTGTACATGCTCTGCAAGTGCTCTACCGCTGAGCTATACTCCCAGCCCTCTTTTCTGAATCTGACCCAGACTGTCCCTACTATTTGGGGAATTGCTTAAATAGCTGGGTCTGCTTCTGTGGTTGTGCATTTTCTTTTTTTAATTCAGTATGAGTTTAGTATTCCAGCCAGACTAACCCATAATCCTATAATCTGTTTTGGAACTAATATGCCTTTCCTGAAATTCCATAGCCTATACTGACAATGTAGCCTGGATAGGAGGCCCCATGTTGTTATAAATTCCCTTGCTTATCCATTAGTGATAATGAGCTATATGTGTTTATATGTATGTATATCTATAGAATTTATTCATATATAGCCATATATAACCATTGGCTCTGTTTGATTCCATTATCAGTCACCATCAGAGAATATTGATGTTGATAGCTGGTCACTCAGAAAAATCACATTTTATTAAGTAGTACTTAGATTACACAAAAATTTGTGAAAATGCTGCCTGTTTACACTTACTTGGCTCTGTATAACCAAAGACTGTCCTGTCTTTGTGGTGATTGAATTTAAAATGTCATCCTCTGGAGATGGAAATACCATTGTATCTATATGAAATTTATGACAAAAGGAATTATTAAGCTTGACTCCATATAATTTATGAACAATCTGTTGATGGTGTTTTTGCAGGATACTTCTGGACATTAGCCACATTTTGGCCTTCTCATAAAAGTTGTGGAACCAGAGGTGCAGTTTAGTAACTTAGAAAAAGCTTTGAAGACATCTCAGAGGACACTGAACAATTTATAAATTCTGCTTAAGACTCTAGATAATCCAGTGCTTATGTAACAGCAATGTTATCAAGGACCAGGTTCTTTCTATCTGTCCCTCTTGGGATTCTTATAATGTTTGCTTTTTGTCCTCATGGTTGTTTCTTTAGTACAATATGTTTGTTGGGGCAGATACTTCAATGTCAACATAAGGCTGGAAGTGGTCACAGAAAGTTTTCTCCTTTCAAGCCTGTCTTTTATTTGGGATTAAAACCTTCCCCATAAATCTCTAGCAGATTTGTTTTTACATTTTATTAGAAGGTACTGGTTCACAAAAAAGCCTGGGAAAACCCTTCAAAGGAGACTTGTTGGCCTTATCTGGGGTAAGGCACTTTGCCTCTACTGATAAGATCAGAATTCTTTCAGGAAAGAAGAAATGGAGAGGAGGTTGAATGGCTGTTAATAATGCAACATCATACTTGCCATGTGTTGTGAAACCTAAGAATTTGTTAATGTGTATCAAGAATGTACCCCAGAGATCCATCCCTGTATCTGCCTTATGTCTATCATGATGGAGTTTCTCTCCTGTTATACTGAATAAACTGTGTGGACTGTTAAATTGAGTAAAGACCCAGTTAGTCATTAACCTATGATGAAGAATTTCTTCACTAAATGAATATTTTCTAAGTATAAGTGTTGTAAAAAATGAAGATTTACTTTAGTGCTTTAGAGGATGGTTTGGGAATTAACTTCATTGCCCTTAAAAATTTCAAGTTATTGGAGAATGCTGTGCTCCAAGGATACATGTACTTAAAAACACTGAAATTTTAAATACTAGGAAAATAGAGAAAACGTCTTAATGTTTTTATTGTCAATCATGGGGCCTGAACTCTGGGCCTGGGCACTGTCCCTCAGCTCTTCAGCTCAAGGTTAGTGCTCTACCACTTGAGCCACAATGCCACTTCCAGCTTTTTCTGCTTAGGTGGTGCTGAGGAATCAAACCGAGGGCCTTATGCATGCAAGGAAAGCACTCTACCACTGAGCTACTTTCCCAGCTTTTAGCTGTTTTTTGTTTTTTAAATTGTACCAGGGATTGTATTTAGGACCTCACACTTGTGTTCTATTGCCTGAATCATGTCCCAAATCTTGGAGTTTTTCAAATAGGGTTTTATGCTAACTTTTGCTGGGCTGGCTTTGAGCCTTGATCCTCCTACCTCTGCCTCCAGAGTAGTTTGGATTAACAGGATGTACCATCATACCTGGCAAAGAGCTTGATTATTTTTACCAACTTCTTTAAATGGTAAGCTCAGAGTAAAAGGATTTATACCATTGATTTTTCAAGTAAATACCTAAACAATACATAGGAGAGTGTTTTTAAATTGGCCATTTCTTTGTCTATAGAAATTTTGATTCCTTAAGGTTGCTTCAGATCCTAGAAACCTACATATTGTAGTTAGCACTTGAGATTTTTATGCAGGTGTTTTATGAATCATACTTTGAAAAACACTGCAGCAACACATTCATAGTGTTTATTACTTAATTGACTTTAAAGGACAAAAGCTGAGGGAATGTTCATAATTCTGCAAGGTGTAGTAATGAACAACCCTAATCCAAAATTTTGAAATGTTCCCAACCCCAAAGTTTTGAGCACTGATAAGAAGCTCAGAAAGTTTCAGATGTTTTAGTAATTCATGATTTCAGATGTGGGATGCATGATTGGTAAATCTGCAAATATTCTAAGATCTGAAAACCTCTGAAGTCTGATCACAAGCATTTTGGATAAGGGATATTCAGCCTGTATTTATTGTGCTTTTTTTTGTTGTTGGTAGTGGAGCTTGAACTCTGGGCTTGGACACTGTCCCTGCGCTCTTCAGCTCAAGGGGAGTGCTCTACCACTTGAGCCACAGCGCCACTTCCGGTTTTTGAATGGTTTATTGGAGATAAGAGTCTCACTGACTTTCCTTCTCAGGCTGGCTTTGAATGGTGATCCTCAGATCTCAGCCTACTGAGTAGCTAGGATTACCAGCGTGAGCCACAGCACCTGGCTATTGTGCTTTTTTTTCCTGACTTACAAAGAGGTTTCTTGTTAGACTGAAGGCTCATAGTAACTCAGCCGCATTTCCACATTTTTCTTTTTAATGAGAACTCTCAATCTTCACAAACAGTTCTGTTTGGTGCATTATAAGCAGCTTGAGTATATGGGCACAAGAATGGAATGAAAAATAACTCAATGTATTAAAACTGGTTCTCAAAAAATGAGGCTCTGACATCCAAAGATTACGTGCCTGCAAACATGATAACACATTTTATATGGATAGATCTAACAAGTCAATATGAAAGAAGTAGCTCAAAATTAAGAGAAAATAAGCCTTTGTCGCTTTTCATTTGAGCTTAGGGTTTTGGAATATGACTTCATAGGGCCTAAAATATTTCAGGATATCCCAGAATATTCACTTTGAGATTGCTAGGAAAAATGACATAATAAAGTTACTAGCTGGTGTGCTCCTGCCATTGCAACTACATGGGATACTGAGATAAGGAAGGTTGTGCCAGAGCAAAAAAGATCATGAGACTTAATCAAAGACAATAGGCACGGAGATGGGCACCAGCCAGCTATGATGAAAGTGTAAAGGATTGTGGCCCAAGTGAGGGTTTCAGCAAAAAGTGAGACCCAGGAATGTGGCTTAGTGGTAGAGTGCTTGCCTAGCATGCATGAAGTCCTGGGCTTGATTCCTCAGTGCCACGTAAACAAAAAGCTGGACGTGGTGCTGTGGCTCAAATGATAGAGTGCTATCCTCGAACAAAAGAAGCTCAGGGCCAGTGTCCCAACCCTGAGTTGAGCCCCAGGACTGGCAAAAAAAAAAAAAAAAAAAGACCCAGAAACCAGTGGGGGAAAAGACTGGAGGTATGGTTTAACAGCAGAGTACCTGTTTACCAACTGCAAAAAAGCAAAGTAAATGCGAACAATCTGGGATGCTCATTATTTAAGTGAGCATGTTTCTACTTTTTTTTTTGGTCGGTTGTGGGGCTTGAACTCTGGGCTTGTACGCTATTCCCCAGCTCTTCAGGGCAGAGTGAGTGCTCTACTGCTTGCGCCATACGACACTTCAGTTTTCTAGTGGTTTATTGGCGATAAGACTCATGGAGTTTCCTGCCCGGGCTGGTTTTGAACTGTGATCCTCAGATCTCAGCCTTCTGAGTAGCTAGGATTACATGCGTGAGCCATTGGCGCCCGGCCATGTTTCTACTTTTGTAGTGTGGAAGAGTCAACTATATACATACCATGGGTCATTTCTCAAATGACCATTGTAATTACTTCCTGTTTTATGGCAGCCTTGTGAGTGCAAACGTGTTTGGGTAGACCGAGCAGATACTTCTCCGTCAAAGAGACCAAGCTCATGGAATGTGGATGACTGAGATAAGATAAATCTCTTAAGAGGAAAAGAGACACTAGTCACGTAGGCAAAAAAATAAGGTCATCCAAAGTGTATGTTGCAATCTGCCTACAATGAAACATGCCCCTTTCATCACACTTGGTCCCCCCCTAGTAACCCTCTTTTGCTTTTGCTTTTTTTTTTAATTAAAAAAAATTTTTTTTTGGTTCCAGTCCTGGAGCCTGAACTCTGGGCCTGGGCGCTGTCCCTCAGCTCTTCAGCTCAAGGCTAGCGCTCTACCACTTGAGCCACAGCACCACTACTGGCGTTTTCTTTTTGCTTATGTGGTGCTGAGGAATCGAACCCAGGGCCTCAGGCATGTAAGGCAAGCGCTCTACCACTGAGCCACCTTCCCAGCCCCCTCTTTTGCTTTTTCTTATGGTGCTGGGGATCAAATCCAGCTTTGTGCATGCTAGGCAAGGGTTTTGCCACTTAGTATCATTTACAGCCCTACCTTGGTAACCATTGGATCTCCATAGAATTGTGAGAACACAACTTGAAAACTACTTTTATGGAGACAAATAATGACCTTGCACTAGATGGGTTGTAGTCTAATTCTGATACTTTTTATTTTGAATTTTTGTTTTTTGAGTGTTTTGGTGCCAGCACTAGGACTTGATCTTAGGGCCTCCTGCTCTCACTTCACTATTTGGCTTAAGGATAGCCCTCTGCCACTTGAGCCATGTCTCCAGTTCTGATTTTAACTCATTAGTTGGAGATAAGAGTCCAGTATGTCTGCCTGGTCTAGCTTCATCAAACCTTGAAGCTCGGATCTCAGCCTCCTTATAACTAATTCTAGCATTCTTAAATTACTTGGGGCATCTATGAAATAGGCAGTAATAATAGCTACCTCATACTGTTGTGAGGTTTAAGCCTGATAAAATATATCAATTATATATCACATAATAAATCTTTAAGACCAGGAAAGGCCAAGACAACAAGGTAGAAAAGAGTCTTAATTTAAGGACAAGTATAAGAAAGAGCCAGTTAGAAGTTGAATTGTCAAATCTGACAAGGGCAAGACTGATCTTGGGGTTGATGGTAAACCTGTAGTCTTGAGTTAAACAGTCTTAGGTGTCAAGGTTAAGATGTCTGAAGAGACGGATAGCCCAAGGTTCATTTGAAATCTTAATTGTAATTGCTGAATGATTTATTACATCATCTGAGACTGTACAACACTGAAATAAACTGGTTGAGAAATGCTGAAGGATACATGTACAAATTTACCCTGGTTCTATGTCCTAGAGTCAAAGTTCAAACCCAGATCAGCTATTTCAGAGTCTGGGTTCTTTGTTTACTATGAGATTTTTGTTATCGTTATTGGTTGTGGGGCTTGAACTCAGGACTTGGGTGCAGTCCCTGAGCTTTTTTGCTCAAGACTATTGCTGTACAACTTTGAGCCACAGTTCTACTTCCAGTTTTCTGGTGGTAAATTGGAGATAAGAGTCTCAGGGAGACTTTTCTACCTGGGCTGGCTTCGAACTGTGATCCTCAGATCGCAGCTTCCTGATAGGCCTGAGCCACCAGTGCCCATCTACAAGGAGTTTTTTTGTTGTTGTTTTTGTTTTTTTAGTGTCTGGTTAAAGGTTGGGTCCTATAACCAGACTGCTTGAATTCAACTTTTGACTCTAGCCTTAGAAGTTGTGCTTTAGCCTTCTACATCTCAGTTTCTCATATGGATGATAGTAGGGATATTAAGATTCATACTTTGCATAATTGAGAAGAATAAATGAGTTAACACAAAAAGTGCTTTGCTGCCTGGTATCAAGAAGGTAATACTATTATTTGTTATAGTTGGCGTGTATGTTTTATATGTTACTTGTCCCTACAGTAGCACTGTAAATTGCAGGGTGAAGGTACCTGTTTTTGTTGTTGTTTGTTTTTTTGTTTTTTGTTTCTTATCATAAGAGCCTAAAATGGCATAGTTTATTAGAAAGGATACTTAAGAATTTTAAATACGGTAGTTACTGGAGGAGCCTTACTGCCATGCATTTGTCATGATGACATATCTAAACCACTATCTGGATTTTTTTTTTCTTGGTCTTATTAGCTGCTAACCTTTAGGTTTCTCTCTTCTCTTCTGCCTTTGAAAAAAACTTTAAGGGGGCTGGGAATGTGGCTCAGTGGTAGAGCGCTTGCCTTGCATGCCTGAGGCCCTGGGTTCGATTCCTCAGCACCACATAAGCAAAAAGAAAAAGCCAGAGGTGGCACTGTGGCTCAAGTGGTAGAGCGCTAGCCTTGAGCTGAAGAGCTGACGGACAGAACCTAGGCCCAAAGTTCAGGCCAAAACTTTAAGGGGCTGGAAATGTGGCTTAGTGGTAGTGCTTGCCTAGCATGCATGAAGCCCTGGGTTCAATTCCTCAGTACCACATAAACAGAAAAAGAAGCCAGAAGTGGTGGTGTGGCTCAAGTGGTAGAGTGCTAGCCTTTAGTGAAAGAAGCTCAGGGACAGTGCCCAGGCCCTGAGTTCAAGCCCCAGGACTGGTGGGGGAAAAAAAAAGTTTAAATACTATTGATCCCTGATACTTACCCTTCCCTTCTTCCCATGTCTCCCTCAGGTCTCCATCCGCTTGGCCAATCAGAGGTTTTCAGGCTGGAGTGGAAAATGGGTAAGTTCTATTGTTCTATCTGACCCAATTTTTCTTTGTGTTCTTTCTCTTTTCAACTGGTTATGATAAAATATGTAAGAGGCTGTATATGAAGCTTAATTTTATGGTATCATTGAAAAAAATCACTAATTACATCAGAGAAAAGTACAAAGAATAAATGCCTGTGTACCTGGATACAAAAATACATTAATATTTTGTTACATTTACCTGGGTTCCTTTTTTTGTTTAAGAAATTTTAGGAGATGTGATTCAAGTGGTAGAGTGCTAGCCTTGAATGAAAAACCCAAACGAGCATGATGCCCTGAGTTCAAGCCTCACTACTGGCACAAAATAAATATATAGGAAGGAATTTTACATATGTAGTTAAAACTCACTCTTGTTCCTGCAAGAAGCAAAAAGTAAATCAAAGCTGATGTGTACTGTTTCCAGTTATATATATATTTACCATATATATGCAAATTAAAAAATAAATACTTTCTAAACAAAGAGCTTCAAACATTAGCTTCAAATTTAAATATAATATATGATAGATAACAATTTTTAGTTACACTATGGAACTTAGTTTTTATGTTAGAATCTTCTAAACTTGGTTGTGTGTCTTCAATACAAAGGTCATTTGGTATACCTTCAAGATTGTGGTAGCATTTATCATTTTACCATGAGATCAAACAGGAAAAGTACATCTTAAAAGAATACAAACTGGCTTAATATGGTGGTAGTTGCCAGTAACTACCATTCAGGAAACTGAAGCAGGAGGATTGTGAGTTTTTGGCTAGTGTGGGCTAGTTTGAGACTCAGTCTCAAACAAATAAGGCAGCCACATTTGCAGAGAAAGTAGGGAAGAAAATCAGGGTTCCTCTGTGGAGAAACTCCAGGAAATCACAATTAAGCAAGGCTTCCCTCTGCCTGTCATCTGATGTATTCTTTATAAATGGAGAATGGATCTTAATAGTTTCAACCTGGCCCATGCCCTGATGGGAATAAAGGTAACAGTCAAGTTCTGATACTGATTCAAGGATTACAAGGAAGTGGAGATGAGGTGGTAAAATTTATGTAAATAGAAAAATGAATTATCTTCACTTACGGAACACTGAAAAACATTTCATAATTGGACTTATGAGGAACCCACAAAAAGCAAATGTCTTGTGCCATATGAAACCCATAGATCTATCAGTCTCTGCTGCAAAAGATACCATCAAAAATCTATGCTTATAGATTGGTTTTTCCTAAAGCTGCAGCAAGTCAACAATAACCTGTTTTGTTTTGTTGTTTTTGCTTTTTACTAGTCCTGGGGCTTGAACTCAGGGCCTGAGCGCTGCCCCAGAACTTCTTTTGCTCAAGGCTAGCACCACTTCTGGCTTCTTTTTCTGTTTATGTGGTACTGAGGAATTGAATCCAGGGCTTCATGCATTCGCAGCAAGCACTCTACCACTAAGCCATATTCTGAGCCCCTGTTTTGACCAAGATGAGACTGTGCCTTTTTTTGTTTTGTTTGTTTTGTTTTTTAGTACTGGGATTTGAATGTGGGGACTTATATTTGCTAGGCAGCTCTGTCACTTGAACCAAATCCCCAGCCCTTTTTTTTGTAGGTCATGGGCTTGAACTCAGGGCCTGGATACTCTCCTTGAGCTTTTCTGCTCAAGGCTGGTACTCTACCACTTGAGCTACAGTGCCACTTCCAGTTTTCTGGTGATTAATTGGAGATAAGAATCTCAGACTTCCCTACTGGGGCTGGCTTTGAACTGTGAACCTCAGATCTCAGCCTCCTGAGTAGCTAGATGTGAGCCACCAGCACCTGCCCTCTACTCTACCCCCTACCCTCCCCACCCCCTGCCCCTGACTTTTTTGATTTCACTAAAGCTCAAGTAGGGCCTTATTGTGCCCTGTTGTCAGCCTGGATAGGGATCCTCCTATCTAAAGTTTCCTGAGTGAGTAGGACTGTACAACCACATCTTGTTTATTGATTGAGATGGGTTCTTATTTTTTACTCCCAATCAGTGTCCTCTGAGTATCTAAGATTACAGGTATGAATCATCATTCTCAACTGTGCCTCATTTTTGTTATGACATTCCCAACAAACACATTTCCCAACACTGCTCAAAAGATTGTCATGTCTCTGAAACAGTGGCTTTCAGATCTCTCAGATAACAGCCATGTGACTTTTTGAGAGGATATGTCAAGAACCTCCAGGTATCTCACAGCTGGAAGGAAATGCCATTTCAGTTATGCACAGAGGTGATGGGTCACAAAGGGACTAAATGAAGCTATATAGTTGATATAACAAGAAGGATATTTATTAAGAATTTGCAGAAACAGACATCTGACACCTGTGATAGTTCCTTTACTGATTCTCTTTGATTGCAGTGTTGTTACATTTTTACATGTTACATGTTGCATTTTATTTATTTATTTATTTTTTTTGTCGGTCGTGGGGCTTGAATTCTGTTCCTGGGTGCTGTCCCTCAGCTCTTCAGCTCAAGGCGAGCGCTCTACCTCTTGAGCTACAGCGCCACTTCCCATGTTACATTTTAAAGCATTCAATGATTTTATTAAGAAAATGTAATAAAATAAACGTAAAGACTTGGCAATACTTTCATTTCCCCAAAACTTTTCCTCATACTGTTTTCCAGTCTAGAATCCTACCCAAGAAACTCTCATCTGTTTTTTTACCACTGTAGATTGTATCATTTGTCTGTTTGTAATGCTCATTAAGCTCAGGGCCTCATGTGTGCTAGGCAGACACTCTACCACTGGGTTATACGTGAGCCCTGACAAACTCTTAATGTTGGCATCTTTGACTTATTTCTCCATATTGTGGCACGTATCAAATTAATTTTTAGCCACTTGTTCAGGGTTGTTTTTTTTGTCGGTCGTGGGGCTTGAACTCTGGGCCTGGGCGCTGTCCCTCAGCTCTTCAGCTCAAGGCGAGCGCTCTACCACTTGAGCTACAGGGCCACTTCCCAGGGTTGTTTTTATTTAAATCATTCTTCTTATTTTATTATTATTACTATTGGTCGGTCATGGGACTTGAACTCTGGGCCTGGGCACTGTCCCACAGCTTTCAGCTCAAGACAAGCACTGTACCACTTGAGCCACAGCACTACTTCCAGTTTTCTGGTGGTTTATTGGAGATAAGAGTCTCACAGATTTTTTCCTGCCCAGGCTGGCCTTGAACCATCATCCTTAGATCTCAGCCTCCTGAGGATTACAGGCGTGAGCCACCGGCTTCTTATTTTATGCTTCTTAAATTTTTGTATAAATGCTGTAGTGTTATACAATGTCTTAAAATTCATTCATTTGAAATGCTATATATTAATAACACCCTATGAGGACGTGCCATAATTTTAGCCCATTTATTAATAAATGGTTAGATTTTCTAATTTTTTCTCATTTTTAAATAATGCAGCAGATATCCTTAGACAAGTTTCTTGAGTATATATCTAAAAGCGATTGCTGATATGTAAAATGTATGTCTTCACTGTACTTTACATCTTGCTCTCTGAGTATGTAATAACACTTCACTGCCCACAGGTTGAAGAGCTTTCTGTATTTCTTAGTCCTTATCAACACTTAGTGTTATCTGACTTTTATCTTTTTGCCTGTTGGTTGTGAAATAGTATTTCATTAATTTATTTCTATATTTTCTTGACTGTTTATGTTCTCATTATGCTGTTAGATTTACTCTTAGTTGAATTCTGTTCATGTCTTTTGCCAACTCTTATAGCATATTTGTCTTTTACTAGTTTCTGGGAATATATATATATATATATATTTTCATTTATTCATTCTGGATGTTACTGTCATATTGGTAGTATGAGAGCACATATTTCACTAGTAAGTGACTTTATGTGTTAACTTTGATGTCTTGTGTAAAAATTAAAAAAATTTTGTAATATGATCAAACTTGTCACAATTTCTTTCCTGGTTTGTGTATTTTCCTGGTTTGTGTTTTTTGAAACCTTGAGGTTGTAAACATATTTATAGCTATTTCTTTAATCCAGAATTGCCTTTTCTTTTGATGTATCTGTGAGGTGGGAAGAGGAATCTTTATTCATTTGACTTTACAATTGTTTATAAACTATACATTAATCCATTTTTTAAAATCTTTGTGTTAGCCAGTTTCCCTCACAAATATACATATGTATTTCTTGGCAGTATTCTGTATATTCTGCTTGTCTATTCTTTAAATCAGTGTTTTCTACTCTTCTTAAGTATGAGGAAAACATTCTTTTCTTTTTTTTTTTTTTTTTTTTTTTTTTGCTCGGTCTTGGGGCTTGAACTCTGGGCTTGGGCGCTGTCCCTCAGCTCTTCAGCTCAAGGCGAGCGCTCTACCGCTTGAGCTACAGTGCCACTTCTCTGCTTGTCTATTCTTGAGTACCCTATTGTTTTTCATTATAATGTTTGTGATAAATATTATTATCTATAGTGATAACCACTCCCTCCTTTTTCAGAATTGGCAGAATGTTCTTGCTATTTGTGAATTTTAGGATCAGTTTATTCAGTCCAGTCTAAACCAACAGTAGTTAAAAAGTATTTTGAGATTGCATTGAACTTATTACTTTATTTGGATAAAATATGGCACCAGTGGTTTTGATTCTGTTTAGGTATAGGATATATTTTTTTGTTATTTATAAGGACTTATTTATTTATTTTTGGTCGTGGGGCCTGAACTCAGAGCCTGGGCACTGTCCCTCATCTCTTCAACTCAAGGCAAATGCTCTACCACTTGAGCCACAATGCCATTTCTGGCTTTTTCTGCTTATGTGGTGCTGAGGAATCAAACCCAGGCCCTCAGGCATGCAAGGCAAGCCTTCTACCACTGAGCCACCTTCCCCGCACCCTTCAATAAGGTTTTATACTTTAGCTTTAAAGATGACAGTTCTATTAAGGCCCCCCCCCTTTTTTTTTGTTGGTCGTGGGGCCTGAACTCTGGGCCTGGGCACTGTCCCTCAGCTCTTCAACTCAAGGCTAGTGCTCTACCACTTGAGCCACAGCGCCACTTTTGGCTTTTTCTGCTTATGTGGTGCTGAGGAATCAAACCCAGGGCCTCATGCATGCAAGGCAAGCACTCTACCACTGAGACACCTTCCCAGACTATTAAGGCCTTTTGACCTACAAGTCGTCAAAAAGAGGCCTGAAGTGAAAGATAAAAGGGCCACACTGATGGGTTACAGGGTGGAGAGAGTATCCAGCCTTCCTCCAGAAGGCACTTGGGGCCTTGCTGACAATGTGTTTAGATGTACTAGGAAGAGATTTATTTGGGGAGCCTTTAAAACCTCACTTTGTATGTATTATTTCTATGAAAGAACAGGATTTGTAAACTTTTTTCCATTATAGGACTGTTCTCAGAAGTGGCCTGAGGAGAAGCTAAGTATAATGATGTCAGTGCAGGCCACACTAGTGGATGAGGTAGGGAGGGGACAGGAGGAGCAGGGCCAGATGGGAAGAGGGCAGTCAGCTGAGGCTGACATGGAGACACATTCCTTCTTCCCTGAAGGCATAAGTTTTAGAATTCTGGGAAGATGTGAAGGTATGGTAAGCAAGTACCTGATCTGTTGGAGTCATTATACTTGAATTTCAGTTTTTGGCAGCTGATTTCAGCTCTCTGATTTGAGCTTCTTCAGAGCAATATTTTTATGTGTGAAGTATAATTTATATACTAGTCTACAAAACTCACCTCTCTCCAAACCAATTGCAAATCTGTTTATCTGATTTATCACTGGATTCTTCTTATTTTCTGTTACTAGATACCTTATACTCACTGTGAATGACATCTTTCTAAATTTGTTTCACTAGTATATTAGAAGCTTGACTCGTTTTCTTGGTTTTAGCAGTCAGTAATTAAGAAAAGAACCAGAAGAGACTAAAAACATTTTATTTTCTGTCATGTATTAGGATAGAAGAGAGTCTCTCCTTGTAACATATGATCACAGTTAAAAAAAATGCTGAAGGTTGAGGATATAGTTCAGTTTCTTAGCAAACCCAAGGCTTTGGGTCCATTCTCAGCACTGGAGAGTAAAAAAAGCCCAAACTTAGGAGCCTGAAGAAGATAAATAAAAAGGAACCCTTCAAATCAGAGCCATGTTTTGTGTTTACACCAGTAGAAAGAAGGGCCTGACGTTAACCTCCTTTCCCTTCTAGTTTATACTGCATCACTCTTTATACATTCTTTCATTTTCATGTGCTTTTAAAATACATACATATTTGGAATTAAACATTTTGATTAAATTTTTAATTTTTTTTTTTTTTTTTGATCGGTCGTGGGGCTTTGAACTCTGTGCTTGGGCGCTGTCCCTCAGCTCTTCAGCTCAAGGCGAGTGCTCTACCACTTGAGCTACAGCGCCACTTCCTTGATTAAATTTTTAATTTGAAGATTTTTATGAGTGCCATGAAAAACCACAAAAAAGGCTAGTTGAACAACTTTGGGGGGAGTGTGGGAGGGAGGAGGGAGGAGTTGGGGAGATGGGGAGAAAAGGGATGGTAGGGGAAAAATAAAGGAGGCTATAACAATGCTTGATAGGAAATGGACTCATTACCTTGTGCATGTAACTGTAACCCCTCTGTACAATATCTTTACAATAAAAAACTATAAAGAAAAAAAGGCTAGTGATAAGCCATTCAAATAAGCCATCAAAAAATGTAACATTTTAGCTGGCGCTTGTGGCTCACACTTGTAATCATAGCTGCTTGGGAGACTGAAATCTGGAGATCTGAAGATCGAAGTTGAAGCCAGCCAGGGCAAAAGAAGCACGTGAGACTCTTATCTCCAGTCAACCAGCAAAAAGCTGGAATGGAGTTATGGTTTAAGTGGTAGGGCACCATCCCTGAGAAAGAGCTAAGGGAACAAACCCAGGCCTTGAGTTCAAGCCCCTTCTATCAGCATATGTGGGCATGTGTGCACGCTCATGCGTGCGTGCGCGCACAGCACACACATATACTCTTTGTAGGTAGCATCTGTGGCATGGTTGTCAATGAGTAAAAGCAGCTGGTAGGCAAACTAAGAGAAAACAAGGTGAGACATTGAGGTCATAAAGGAAATCTGCAGTGATTGCTTCAGTAGTTTTTCTTTCAACTCAAAACGATGTCAATTTCTGGTCACTTGATCTCAACCTTTTCCACTCTTCCAATTACGTGTTAGTCTGGAGCTTTTTTCTTTCAGTGGTCTAGAATTTGCAATGTTTCAGAGAGGAAGTACTACTCACACTTAGTTTTAATCAGTAAAGCTGAAATTGGTATTTTGCCCTTGGATAGAAAAGTAATTAATTTTTTTTGCATTTTATTTTAGTCCCTGTGTATATGCCATTTTTCCTGGGTCCATGGGAAGCATGACTCCATTGGAACTTGGCAGAAGAAAAAAATAAGACATCTTCACAAAGAAAACCAGACACTAGAAAAGTGTGGCCAAACCCTGAAGAGACAGAAACATGACTGACAGTGGACTTAGGGACACTCCAGAGGGTAAGACTAGTTTGGAAAGCACTGAATTTGTGCTTTAAGAAGCTAACATTGCCTTTAGAGAGAACATCTCTTACGACTAAAACTGAAATTGTGAAATTAGCCATAAATACTGGAATATATCTCTAAAACATAAAGGTGAGCCAGTGGCTTTATCCTATAATCTTAGCTAGTCAGGAGGCTGAGATCTGAAGATTGAGGTTCTGATCCAGCCTGGGCAGAAAACTCTGTGAGACTCTCATCCCCAATTAACTAGCAAAAACTTGGCAGTGGAGATACGGATCCAGTAGTAGACCACCAGTTAAGAGCAATAAGCCCTAGTACTAACAAACCACCCCACCCCCAAAAGATAAAGTGAGTGGTACTTTAGTATCATTGACTACTTGGCATGTACATTTTCCTGATTGTCTTATAAATTCTTTCTTTCCGCTTCTCCCTGCTCCCCCTCTCCCCCCACTCCACTCCATGGGGTAGAATTCAGACCCAGGGCCTTGTGGATGCTAGACAAATGCTCTCATCACCAGGAAACATTCCCAGACTTATACCTATTTCTTTAGAGATTACCTTATTCAAAACCGCATGTAACATTGTGGTCTGTATATTGTATTTGGTTAATGTGTCTTTTAAGAGTAGGTTTCTTGCCAGGAGTTGGTGGCTCATGCCTATAATCCAAGCTTCTCAGAAAACTGAGATTTCAGGCCAGAAAGTCCATGAGACTCTTATTTGAAGTGCAGTGATAATTATTGCATTTCATTATTCCTTTGGTTTAAAATAAACTAATCTCCAAAGAAATATTTACTAGTTTCAGTGGTAGAGTACTTGCCTACTATGCCTAAGGCCCTGGGGTTCAATCTTCAGTACTGAAAAAAAAAAAGAAGTAAATGTTTCAGATAATCACCAAATGTTTGATGATACTAAGAAATTATTTTTCAGGCTGGGAAGGTGGCTCAGTGGTAGAGTGTTTGCCTTGCATGCATGAGGCCCTGGGTTCGATTCCTCAGAACCACATAAGCAGAAAAAGCCGGAAGTTGTGCTATGGTTCAAATGTTAGAGCGCTAGCCTTGGGCAGAAGAGCTGAGGGACAGCACCCAGGCCCAGAGTTTAGGCCCCATGATCAAAAAAAAAAAAAAAAAAAAGAAATTACTTTTAATCTGTCAGGTTTGATAAAGGTATTGTCATTATGTTTGTAAACAAAAAGAATCTTTATATTTTAAAGATTTAGGTGTTTATGGCTAAAATTACAGGATGTTGATAAGTTGCTTTAATTAAATGATATAAGACAGAAATGAGAGAGTACAGAGGGCATATATTTATATAAATTTTATACACACATTTTCATTTGTAGCCCAGGCTGACCTAGAATACTCTTTAAGTAGTCAAAGCTAGCCTCAATCTCCTTTCCTGCCTTGGCCTCTGGAGTGTTGAAATACAGACGGATGTCACCACACTTAGCCTTGTATTTTAGCTCAGACTGGCTTTGAACTTTCAATACTCCTGTTTTAGCCTCTGCTGTGCCACCTTTCTTGGCTTAAAGAAGGTATATTTAACTTACCTAAAGTTTTATCATTTAGGGTTGTTTTACATTGTTATTAGTTATTAGATTTATTGACATGATAAGTTTAGTCAGCTTTAGTGGGATTAAAGGAAAGTAATGCTGAGAAAGAGTACTTTGTAAACCATTAATCTTTTTAAATATTATTTATCAAGGGACTTTGTTACAATACAAAAACTTAAAGGGAATATTTTAAAAATAAAGTGTACATTTTTATCCCACTAGACTCTCAAAAGGATTTTGAAAATGATTCATCAATAAATTCTCAGGCACCAGAGATTACAGTCACATCAAGTAATATTGAAGATGAGACTCAACAACCTGTCTCTAATCTTAATGAAGACTTCCAAGAAGTAGAGGATTTAAAAGCCTTTGAGGAAAAAAGCTTAGCAAGTGCTCAGGCCCCAAGTTCAAGCCCCAGGACTGGCACAGATACAGGTGATAAATCAGCAAGCCCAGATGAAACCAATTTTAGGAAACATCCAGAAGATAAAACAGAGCATGAGAACAACCCAAGTTTTCAAGATGGAGAACAAGAGGATCACCTCCCTTCAAAACGTCTGAGTGAAGAACACTTGGATCTAGATCCTAGCCATTCTCCAGGAGATGAGATAGGAAGAGTGGATGTGCACTCAAGAGGCAGCTCTGCAGACCTGCCTGTGGGGGCAAGTGGCGGAAACAGAGCTTCTCAGGAGCCACCTGCAGGTGCCTTGGGGGGCCAGAGTCTTGTACATTTCAGTACAGGACCAGAAAGCCAGGATTTACTAAGGAGGCGATTGCCTGTGTCAGGTGAGAGAATAGTAGTTACTCTTTTGTATTGCCTAAGTCCAGGGCCTCCTTTAAGAACTTTGGTTTATCTTTCATGAAGTAAGGCATTTGGCCTTGTTCACTGACATCCAAAGCAATTAGATACTGGAATAAGGCTTCCAATTTCTTACACTAGCTTACTCTATTATATTAAGTTGCTTCTACATAAACTGCATTTTAAAACACTTGTAGAGTAAATGTAATGTTTAAGCAGTATGACAAAAAGAATTGGCTTTGGGGAGGTGATAGCCAACGTCTCTACATTTCTTACCTTCTGGTTATGTATGTGGATTTATATTTTATAAGTACCTTGACGAGCTCAATTGGAAATTCCTATTTGACAGTACAAAGAAGTATAAAATACATGATATTGTATTAGTGAAACTTAGAGCTAGTAGTTGATATTTTACTACAATTCAGTGACTGATGTATAAGAAATGTTTCATTTGTTTGTCATTAGAATAGTCTGAAGGCAAGAACTATGTCCTTTTTTCATTGTTTCTATAGCAACTGGGACATAGAAACAACTTTATAAATATTTATTGAATGAATGAGTTGAATCAATGTTATTGTATCTGTGATTAGAATTTCACCATTGTTCCAGGTCTACTGTAAGTAGAAGAATAAACTTCTTTTTAAAAATGAAGTTTAAGCTGAGGATATAGCTTGCTTAGTATATAGGAGGCCCTAGATTTAATCCTACTATCATAAGAAAGTGCAGTGAGAATATTTTCCAAAGTGTAGAAATCCTCTCAGTCACATAATTTGGTAAAGGGTATGCTCTTACAATGTATTGCTTAAAAATAGTATTATTCTTCTCCCTTCTCCCCCCCCCCCCCCCCCCCCAGAGATTGGAAGTCAGGAAGAAGAAATACATACAGCAGAAGAAAATCAGAAGATTACAGAAGATTCCAAAAGAAAAACTGATAAAAAGAGTTCATGTAACTATGGTGAGAACAGACCTGGTTTTATTGCATGTGTAAATCCTCAGTGGATGTGCCTATAGAAAATAAAACACTTTTAACATTGTGTTAATATATTTAAGACATAAAGCAATACACTTTTAAGTGTTTAACAGTAGAACTTTTTATAAACAAGAAACTGAAAGTGCCTTTTCAGTAAGATATCACTAACTTTTCAAGTGCCATTTTTAAGTTTTCATTTGTATGGTGTGTGTGTGTGTGTGTGTGTGTGTGTGTGTGTGTGTGTGTGTGTGTGTGTGTGTGTGTGTGTGTGTGTGTGTGTGTGTGTGTGTGTGTGTGTGTGTGTGTGTGTGTGTGTGTGTGTGTGTGTGTGTGTGTGTGTGTGTTGAGGATTGAACTCAGAGCCTTGTAGGCTCATGCTGTACCACTCAAACCATACCTTCACTTCTAGTTTTTTGCTGGTTAATTGGAGATGAGTTTCATGAGCTTTTCTGCCTGAGCTAGCTTCAAACCACGATCCCAAGATCTCAGCGTCCTAAGTAGCTAGGATTACAGGCATGAGCTTGTCTTTTTTTTTTTTAGATTATTTTTGTTTTTATTTTGAGACAGTGTCTTGCTATATAGCCCAAACTTGCAATCCTCCTCCCTCAGCCTCCCAAGTACTGAGAGCTAGTGTATCACCTTGACCAGTTCCTTTTAAAGTTTAGCTCCTAAAAAATGGTCTGCTACAGTAGTAAGTACTTTGAGGAAGTATAAAGAAATCCCAGTAGCTCACTTATAAAGCACATTATTAGTTACAACAAAAAATACATAAACTCACCTTTTCCCTTTTAACAAAGATACATAATCTCTTCAAATAATTGGAGAAGAGATTTTTTTTTTAAGTATTTTTGTTAAACTTTAAAAGTGAAAGTAATCTATTAAGGCCAAAGGAACTTAACACTTTCAATAAAGCCTAGCTACACAACCTACTTCATTTCAGTTTACCAGAGACTTTGTTTCTGACTCATGTTCTCTCTCAATTTTTGGTTCTTTGACAGGTCCCATAGTTTTTGGCTGCATCATTGGGGCATTTGTGCTAACTTCTGTTGTTAATAGCTACTATTCTTCTCCAGCCCAACAAGTGCCCCAAAATCCAGCGCTAGAAGCCTTCCTGGCTCAGTTTGGCCAATTGAAGGATAAATTTCCAGGCCAGAGTTCCTTCCTGTGGCAGCGAGGACGTAAGTTCCTCCAGAAGCACCTCAATGCTTCAAATCCCTCGGAGCCAGCAACCATCATATTTACAGCAGCTCGAGAGGGAAGAGAGACCCTGAAGTGCCTAAGCCACCATGTTGCCGATGCCTATACCTCTTCCCAGAAAGTCTCTGCCATTATGATTGATGGGGCTGAGAGAGCCTTGCAAGACAGTGACACCGTCAAGCTGTTCGTTGACTTGGAGCTGAGCTATGGATTTGAGAAGGGCAAGAAGGCTGCTGTGGTACACCACTTCGAGTCCCTTCCTGCAGGCTCCACTTTGATCTTCTACAAGTACTGTGATCATGAGAATGCTGCCTTTAAAGATGTGGCCCTTGTCCTCACTGTGCTTCTGGAGGAGGACACATTAGAGGCAAATGTAGGCCCAAGGGAAACGGAAGAAAAAGTGAGGGATTTACTTTGGGCCAAATTTACCAACTCTGCCACTCCCAGCTCCTTCAACCACATGGACTCAGACAAATTGAGTGGGCTGTGGAGCCGTATTTCACACCTGGTGCTGCCCGTCCAGCCTGTGAAGAACATAGAAGAACATGGGTGCCTTCTAGAAAGCCAAGCACAAGGCTGGTCCCAGAAGAAAGACAACCTGGGATTTTGAAAAAGCCACTTAAAAGGTCTTCCATTTCTGTGGCAGGAGGTTGATAAATGAGGGGGAATAGCCTGAAAAGGTACTTGTGAGCTTACTTTGGAAAAGATGCTGTCATTTTTCTATCAAAATCTTCAATGAGACCAAACGTGGATGTAACCTTTTCTTTGCCTTTTCAAGCAGATCATTTAGAACATAGCAATGGTATTTAACACTGAGGAAAAAAAATTTTAAAATCCCAAAACACAATAGCATAATCATTGCACAAGAAGTTATACTTCTAGAGAACGATTTTTGTTTTCTTATATGTCATTCTCAAGAGCCTTTTGAATAACATTTGGACTTGAACTAAATTAGTTAGAAAGCTATGATAATTTGTAGGAAACTTATCTAGCATATATTGAATATTTTATAACCTGTAATTGTGGGATTATATGTTATACTAATTTGCACTTTTTAGTATAGAAAATTCAACACAGTAGAACCTTAGCTAGATACTTGCTGTATGTAAGGCACTATATGCTTTCATTCCATTAGTGACCTGAGGCAAAAAAGTTCTTAAATATTGGAATCATGGAGAAATTGTAATGATTGGAAAAGAAGAAATCCCAGTGGTCTGGATCTTTACTTCAGCTTTCTTGATTATTTAAAGCAAAGATTTTCAAACTCTTTACCATCCTCTCTCCCCTGTGTATCAGAGGAGTCTGCTTTTCAGTTTTTATATTGGGATTCTCTAAGATTTCATGGGAACAGAGAGTTTCACTAATAATGACTAAGTTTGAAACCATTGATTAGGTGAAAAAATATCTTAGAGATAGGAAATCAGCAAAAAAAGATTAAGGCCTGCAAATGAACAGCAGAATATATAAGCTAGCATTTGTGAGCATTGTGTGAAGGTTTTATTCATTTCTGTTAATCTGTCTTCTTGAGATGGAATTTATAATTGTTTAAGATGAAAGTTTGAATGTCATTTTAGACAAGATTTTCATAATAATTTAACAATAGCTTTTATAAGAACACATTGGCATAACTTTGCCGAATAGCTTATTGGTTGTGCTGTGATGGAACACTATGTAATGTAGATCATTTCTTGACACCCAAGAATCAAGGTTAAGAATTAGAGAAATGCAAGAAATCTTATAGTTAGTAAGATGAAACAGAAACCGCCCATTTTCTGAGGTTTTAATGGCCAATATCAATTGCTGGTCCATAGTCCATGATTGTAAGGGAGATTGGAAACAGTATCTGTTGATTTGCATTTGAGCTCTGAAAGCAGAACTCCAGTAAAATCATGACCTAACAAGGATCTGTTCTATTATATGGACTATTGTCAAGTCTTAGAATGTTTTTTTTTTTTCAGTCTTAGAATGTTTTAAACTAGGTTTTTGCCTCTTCTATGAGAGCATGGATGCATATATAGTTAAGTCATATAATTAAAGTCTGGAAGGATTTTAGGAAACACTAAGAAGGTATAAGGATTGAAGATACTTAAAAAGATCACAGAAGCCTGGGATTGTGAACCTATACTCCTAGCTACTCAGGAAGTTGAGATTTGAGGATTAAGGTTTGATGCCAGTCCAGGCAAAGTCAAAAGCTGGAAATGGAGGTGCAGCTCGAATGGTTTAACACTAGTTATGAGCAAAAAAGCCAAGCAAGAGCTTCAGACCTTTGTTCAAACCCCAGTATAGGCAAAAACAATAAAAGTTTAAAAAATCAGGCACAGGGAAGAGACACCTGTTTGAAAATATCTGCCTCAGAAAAACACAAATTTATTTTTAGTGAGACCTTTATTGTGCTCAGTTGAGTATAGTTGCATGTTAAAACAACACTGTACATTTATGATTTTGAAGGAATCTATTTGAGAAAAGACTGAACACAAGCCTAAAGCATGGTGAATTAATGTGTCAGTCCAATATAAAATCAGAGGAAAATGAAGACAAATTTATATGCTACATTTGATTTTTCCCCCTGTATTTTTAGATCATAGATGGTAGCATTTCATCACATAAAACCAATGGTGCCTTGTAGAACTGTTATGTTAGCCTACAGGCCTGTGCTACCTCAGACCTACAAAGGAACCAGTCTAAAATACAAACACTTGGTCTCTATCAGTGACTCAGATTGTAGGTGAAAACATAGGCAATTGTTTTTTCATTCATTTGAAAAAGGTTTTTCATCATCTTCTCTCTATAATTTAGAAAAATAAGGTTTAAAACTTTCTTTGTTTTTTTTTCTTATTTGCTATTTTGGCTTTGTTAATAGACTTTCTCTCATTTGTAAGTGTAGCCCACTGAGAATGTTTTCAGTTTTTGGCCTGCTGTTTTTTATGGTGTTGGGAACTGAACTCAGAGCTTTTGCACATATTAGGCAAGTGCTACTTGCCACTGACCTACGCCCCCCAGCCCTTCTGTCCACTATTCCAGAAATCATTTTAAGAAGAGACAATGTCTGTCTTCTCATGAGTAAAATACTTTGTTTTTCTTTTTTTTTTTTTTGAGATAAGGTCTTGTTATGTAGTACAGGTAGCTTCAAACTCACTAACCTTCTGACTCAGCCTCTTGGTGTTGTAATTAAGAGTCATACAGTCACACCTGGCTGAAAATGATTATTTTTAAAACATAAAACTTTAAAAAATGTACAAATAGTCTGACGCTGGTGGCTCATGTCTGTAATCCTAGCTACTCAGGAGGCTGAGATCTTAGGATCTCGGTTCAAAGCCTCTTATTTCCAATTAACCACCAGAAAACTGGAAGTGGCACTGTGGCTCAAGTGGTAGAGCACTCGCCTTGAGCTGAAGAGCTGAGGGACAGCGCCCAGGAACAGAATTCAAGCCCCATGACCCACCAAAAAAAAAAAAAGGACAAATAATGAAAACCTATTATCTAATGTACTCTTTTAAGTTAATTTCTAAACCATCATTTGTTATTTTACATTTGTCAAGCTTTCAAACTTGTATATCAGTTCCTCTTTCATTTTTATTGTGATACTTTTCTTTTTGACATTGAAAAATTATTTGTGGGCACATGATAGCATCCGTAATACTTAAAACTCACCATTTAGTTATTATCACAGCCCAACTTCCATTGCATAACATATCAATGTATATCAATTCTTCAACAATGCTGGAATTTTAGGAGCAAGTAGGGGAATCAGAAAATGTTTTTGGATTTGGATTTCCTCCTGACCCCTCTTAGGGTCAAATTTAGGTTTTTCTGATTTGTTTCCAGGGTTTGGAAGAAAAGTTCCAGAGATTTCATATCACTAAATGTAGTAATGCTATTTGTGTTTTGTCTTTTTTTAATCAGTAAAGTAGTTGTAACACATCTCATTTGAATGCCTCCAAGCTTATGGTAGTTAGGTAGGCTCAGAACACTTTCGGTCTATTGTCTCAGCAGTGGCCCAGCAGAACACTCTAGCCACTGTACAGCTTTTGTTTGACTTAGTGTGTGTGTGTGTGTGTGTGTGTGTGTGTGTGTGTGTGTGTTCTATAGCTTGAAGTCAGGGCCTGGGTACTACGGTCCTTGAGCTTTTTTTGCTCAAGGCTACTGCTTCAACCACTTGAGCCATAGCTCTACTTCGAGCTTTTTGGTGGTTAATTGGAGGTAAGAGTCTCACAATTTTCTGCCTGGGTTGGTTTCAAACCATGATCCTCAGATCTCAGTCTCCTGAGTAACTAGGATTATAGATGTATAGATGTGAGCCACCAGCGCTTGGCTTGAGTTACATTTTAAAGATAGGACACAATAAGAACATGGATGTTAGGGTATAACAAATACAGCATGTGAATGAGAATCCAGCAAGATTTCATGAGACTTATTTGCATCTTTCTAATACCCATTTTTGAGTCCTGCTGAATTTTGCCTTTATGTACTTAATGAGTGGGCTTTGCCAGCATTGATGTCTAACTTCTTGGCATATGACCATGATTGTTTGTGCATCTGATTGGTATGAATATTGAATGTGCCTTATTCAAATTTTTTGATTATAAAAAATAAATCTTAATTTTTCTCAGCCGACTGGTTCTTGATTTAAGCTTCCAAAGTAGCAAGTTTAGAGAAACATGTGGCCATTTGTGGTCGGAGAGGAAACAGCCTTTATTTAACAGTTAGCTGAAGAGCCTTGTGAGGGTCAGGTGGCCTTCATGGCACCAGTAAAGAAGAAATCGTGAGCATAGCACTGAGAGTTGCTTTTAACCTGGTGTCTTGGGATGTACCAAGTATGGACACTAGTCAACTTGTACTTTGGAAGTGTGTGTGTGTAGACTTTGTCTCCAAATATTGCCAAACCAGAATTAAGAGCAGAAGCACTAGGGCATCCCTTATTTCCTCATGCCTTTCTCCATGTTCTCCCCTCCTCTGTATTCCCCAGTGGCAGTGGGAGGATAGCTCAGTTGGAAGACTTATGACCTCTAAAGAGCAAGACAATCCATGGAGGCAGAGTTAAAGGTGACAAAAAATTTTATTTACACTATTTACACCAGAAAGGGGTCCTGCAATACTTTGTCCTGGGCTAGATCCCCAGAACCAAGAGCAGCCTCGACCACCAGACCTCCAACCCTCCAAAAGGCAGCCCCAACCTTTATTAGTTGGTCTGCAAACCACCAATTAGTCTGCAAACCTGCAAACCTCAGACCTCCAAAGCTCCAACTCTCCAAAGAGGAAAGCCTTTTCCTTTTCTTCCCTTCCTCCTCTTCAGGCCTTTCCATTGTCCACAGGCCTGCCCTGCTCTGCTCCAGGAAGCGCCTCTTCGCAGGTCTCTCTAGAGGAAGGTCCCAAATGGCCTCCAGGGTAGGCCCCAAAGAAGAAGCCTCAATGGCAGCCAAGTCCAGCTCCAGAGCTGAAAGGTTAGAGGGTGGCAGCAACTTAAGACTCAGTGTGCCCAGGTGGCTGCTCCAGGCTCCGGAGCCTCAGAGATGGGACATACTCCCACGTGTGTCCCTGAGAGACTTCCCAGCGTGGCTCCTCATTCTTGGGCAGAAGTTGACTTAGAAAAATCATCTTGTTGTAATGTAGCTTACAAAAATCAAAATAAGCTAAAGCATGAATTGAAAAAGCCTTGTTCCCCTCCCCTTGTCAGTTCCTATCTCCTCCCAGAAGAAAACTTTTTATCAGCTTTGTGTGTGTCTCCAATGTAATATTTGATATTACAGCTTTCATCTTATTTAAAATCCTCAATTCTTAATTTTTTTTCCCTTTCTTGTCAGTTCCTGACTGCTCACCTGGGGCCTCAGGTGTGGGGCAGGATGAGAGAAGGATCATGAGAAGGGTAGGGTGCTGGAGAGGCCTTGAGGAAGGGGATCTTTAGATCAATCTAGAGCCTTCTGGTTTAGGGAAGGAGCTTGAAGGAGGGCAAGGCCTGTGGTCTAATTTCAACATAATTTGACCAGAGTGTAGATCCTCCCTGATGAGCGCTCCTTGGTTGGTTTTAGGAGCACAGATGTAATTCCCAATAGGTAGCACAATTCCAAGTCCAGGCAAAACATTGGGCTGCTCCTATAGGGATGGGCTGGATGGCTGTAGCCCTGGCTTGCACTAGGGGGTATGTACTGGACTCTGCTCCTCCACATGCTCAGATACCTGTGTCTTATGACCAGATGCAGATGGGAAGATGACCTCATATGTCCAAGGTGGTCCAGCCACCAAGCCTTAGGCAGTTCGGAACTGACTTGTCCACTGGAACCCTGAGGTGACTTCTGCCCATCCCCCACTCCTATTGTGACTGGGGTTCCCTCTGCTGTAGATTGTAGGAGTTGTGGGTGATTGGTGACAGAGAAAAGTGAGAAGGCCAGGTGTTCTTCTGAGGCCTGGTCAAGCCTCCCCCGGGTACTGGCCAACCAAAGGGTTAAGAAGAAAAACCTGTACCAGTGGCTCACTCCTGTAATCCTACCTATTTGGGTAATCTGTTGGCTGTCTTTCTAGTTTAGTAACCATGTCCTTTGCTGTGGAGAAACTTTATATTTTGATATATTCCATTTCTCAAGTCTTTCTCCTCTGCGCTGTGCCCCTGGGATTCTTTTTTGTTGTTGGTTGTAGGGCTTGAACTCTGGGCTTGGATGTTGTCCCTCAAGGCAAACAATCTACCACTTGAACCACAACACCATTTCCAGTTTTCTGGTGGTTTATTGGAGATAAGAGTCTCATGGACTTTCCTGCCTGGGCTGGCTTTGAACTGAAATCCTCAGATCTCAGCCTCCTGAGTAGCTAGAATTACAGGTGTGAGCCACCAATGCCCGGTGGACTCCTCAAAAAATTTCTGCTTATGCCTATGGGTTCTAGTGTTTCTCCTTCTTGCAGTCAGTAATTTCAGTTTCAGGCCTTGACATTGAGGTCTTTGGTCCACTTTGAGTTGATATTAGTGCATGACAAACAGGGATCTAGTTTTAGTTTTTTGCTTCTGAATGCCGTTTCCCCACCAATAATTGAAGAGGCTATCTTCCCCCCCCCCCCGTATATCTTTGGCTCCATTATCAAATATTAGATAACTATAAGTATATGTTTTATTTCTGGTGGTTCTAGTCTGTTTCATTGAGCTTCAGGTCTATTTTTGTGCCAAACCAAGCTGTTTTTGTTACTATAGCTCTGTAGTATGGTTTGAGGTCTGGGATTGTGATATTACCAGCATTACTTTTTTTTTTTTTGCCTAGAATTGTGTTAGCTATTTGAGGCCTTTTGTTGTTATATATGAATTTTTGGATTTTCTCTCTATTGGTAAAGAATGTCATCAGAATTTTGATGGGGATGACATTAAATTTGTAGATCATTTTTGGCAGTATGGCCATTTTCACAATATTAATTCTATCCATGAATATGGTAGGTCTTTCCAATTCCTGATGTTGTCTTTGATTTCTTTTTTCAAATTTTTATAATTTTTGCTATAAATGTCTTTTGCTTCCACATTTATTCCCAGAGATTTTTTTGAGGCTATTACAAATGGAGTTACTTTCCTAATTTCCTTCTCTGCTTGTACATTGTTGGTATACAGAAAGGCTACTGATTTTGAGGGTTAATTAATGTATTGCTGCTTTGCTAAAGTTATTGATCAGCTCTAGAAGCTTGGGGATGAAGTCTTTTGGGTCTTTTAGATATAAGATCATGTCACCTGTAAATAAAGATAGCTTGAGTTCTTTCCTTATGTGAATCCCTTTTATGTCTTTTTCTTGCCTTATTGCTCTGACTAGAGTTTCAGAACTTGATTGAAGAAGAGTGGAGGGAGGGGACATCCTTGCCTTGTTCCTGATTTTAGAGGAAATGGTTTTAGTTTTTTCCTGTTCAGTATGACGTTGGCTGTTGGTCTGTCATATACAGCCTCTATTATTTTGAAGTATGTTCCTTCTATTCTTAAATTCTGCAGAGCTTTTAACATGAATGGATGTTGGATTTTGTCAAAGGCTTTTCTGCATCTATTGAGATGAGCATGTACTGTCTTGTCTGCAGTTCTGTTAATGTGATATATTATGTTTATTGATTTATGTATATTAAACCAGTCTTGCATCTCTAGGATGACCCACTTGATCATGATATATAATTTTTTAATAGTTGCTGAATTCTGTTAGCTAGTATTTCATTGAAGAACTTTGTGTCTACGTCCATCACAGAGATTGGTCTATAGTTTTTTGTTTTTGGTCAGTTGTGGAGCTTGAACTCAGGGCCTGGGCACTGTCCCTGAGCTTTTGTGCTCAAGGCTAGTGCTCTATCACTTTGAGCCATAGCTCCACTTCTGTTTTTCTGGTAGTTAATTGGAGATAAGAATTTTATGGTCAGTTTCTCTGTGTTTGTTTTTCCTTCTTGTACATGCTTAAGTCTTCTTGGTTGGGGCCAAACTCTGATTATTTCTAGATTGTTTGGTGTGGTTTCTTGAAGTGGAGTTTTGTGCTAGAGCCCCTGTCCCTCTGTTTGATCAGAGGGAGCTTGGTTAATTCCTGTCATTACTCTGCCATCTTGATTCATCTGACATGAAATTTTTGATAAATCTCTATGTTTTAACTTCTCTATGTTTATACTTTAACTTCCTTTAGTTGTTTCAGAAGGCCTATCAGAGTATCTTGGTTTTAGTGGATATTTTTCTCCAATTACATGGCAAGTATAGTCTCATGTTTCATACCCAAAGCTCATTCTCCACATCCTGCAATTCAATTTATATGTCACTTAAGGAAGTAAGAATCAACTATGTGACAAAATCAGGAAAGATTTTTTCACTCATCTACTACTATTAAGTCCACTGAAGAAGAATCAGCTTGTTCTGAATTTGATAGTACATGCCCATAATCCCAGCACTCAAGAGGATCAAGTTCAAGGCTAGTCTGGACTCCTTGAGAGATCTTATCTCAGAAAAAGTCAGGGGCTAGGAATGTGACGTAGTGGTAAAGTGCTTGCCTAACATGCACAAAGCCCTGGGTTCAGTTCCTTAGTACCACATAAACAGAAAAAGCCAGAAGTGGTGCTGTGGCTCAAGTGGTAGAGTGCTAAGCTTGAGCAAAAGAAGCTCAGGGACAGTGCCCAAGCCCTGAGTTCAAGCCCCAGGATTGGCAAAAAAAAAAAGTTAGCCAGGTCCTACAACAATATAATTTTAAAAACTAGTAGTACTGTAGTGCTCTCATGCCTGATCTACATCTCCAGTGAAAATGAGAGCATCTTCTATATTCTGTTCATCATTATTTTAACAGTTCAAGAATTATTTTTATGCCTCAAGTAGTATTACTCTTTTAAATAAAAGCAAGTGAAGCAGCCTGTATAAGTAAGCCTAAAGGTAACTTAGAATAGTTTTCTTAAAAAAAATGATCAGAGCCAAGCATGGTAAGACATGTCGGTAATTACAGTTTCTTGGGAAGTAGTAGCAGGAAGATCACAGGATTGAGGCCAGGTCAGGTGAAGTTAATGAGATCCTCCTATCTCAAAATGAAATACAAACAAAAGGGTACATACAAACAAAGGGGCATGTCTCAAAGTGTCGTGTTTGCCTCGCATACTTCAGGCCCTGGGTTCCTTCCCCAGTCTCCCCTCTCCCCACAATCTGAGTAAGAGGTAGGGATGTAATGCTTGGTAGAATGCTTGCCTATCATATATTAGGCTCTGGGTTAGATCCTCAACGGGGAAAAATAACTAGGGATTTTCATTAGATTAGGAAATAGACATTTCCTTTTTTTTTGGGGGGGGGGGGGTCCAGTCGTGGGGCCTGAACTCTGGGCCTGGGCGCTGTCCCTCAGCTCTTCAGCTCAAGGCTAGCGCGCTACCACTTGAGCCACAGTGCCACTTCCGGCTTTTTCTTTTTGCTTATGTGGTGCTGAGGAATCGAACTCAGGGCCTCAGCACTTGCAAGGCAAGCGCTCTACCACTGAGCCACCTTCCCAGCCCCAGGAAATAGACATTTCCTAATGTTAGAGAGAAAAACAGGAAACGGCTGGCAACATTCTTTTCTTCACTTGGGTAGTGGTTATAGAAGCATTTATTATTCATTAAACTGCCCTTTCTCATTTTTTTAATTCTAAAATTTAAGTTCAAATTATTCTCATAGTTTGCTTTATTTTCTATAGCTTCTTTGTAATGCTGATTGAAATCCATGTATTTTAGAACTATAGATTGTGACTTACAGTTTCAAAAACACAGAGTTAAAAGCATTTGAAGGCCTTAAGGGTGTTTATTCCAAGGCAGAGATATGGCTGGGAGAGATGAGGAATGTAGCTTGCTTGAGGAGTCTGCTAAGATAACCAGCAGAGACTACCTTTTACAGCCGTGACTCATCTCAAAGCTGCCTTCTAGCAACATTAAGACATTTTATGGAAAATGTGTCAAGAATGCCTGCATGTTTGAAGCTCAGTTTCCACATTCACTTCAGTAACCCAGGAAGAAAACAACAAACTATCAACATACATTTAGTCTATACCATGATAATTCCTGTCCCAGGACAGAATTATTTCTAGATGTTGCAGTGTTTTCATTAAAATTAATTTATTTTTACTGGGGGTGAGGTGGGGTGGGGAGAGAGTAGCAGAGAGAAAAAAGAAAGTATCATCCTTTATAAACTTATGAAAACTGTCTCCTGTACAGACACACATGTATGTATGTATATACTTATATATGTTAGAATATACTTACTGAACTTATTTATTCACAGATTTGCAGAATCTTAAGCCTTTTATTTTTGTGCTATTATTGGGGCTTGAACTTAGGGCTCTTGAACTTTTGTTTGACTTGTTCACTCATGGTTTGCATTCTTATTTGAGCCAGTCTGGCATTTTTCTGCTTAATTAGACATAGAGTCTCATAGTCTTTTGGGCTGGGTTCGAACCCAGATACTCTAACCTCAGACTCCTGAGTAGCTAGGATTGCAGGTGTGTGCCTCTGCCTGGCTAGGTATTGAACTTTTTTTCTAATGGCATGTAGCTGTTTTCAGTGATCTTGCATTTAGGGATCAGGCAGTCTTAAGAAAATCTACCTTTCACCTTCTTTCCATCCCTCTATCCAGGAGAGTGGGAGGGTGGTTACAGATTCTGTTGCCTGGTTAGAGTCCTAGCCTCCTTAACTTTCTGCTACTGTGGTGACAGTATAAACTGGTCTTCCAGACAAGGCCTTTCCCTTTGGTTGGACCTGTGTGTTTGGAGGGGATTCAGACTGTGAAGCAAGGCCACTATTTAAGCCTGACTTGTTTAGATAGAACCAGAACAAATACTCTCATGACCAAAATGCTGAGGAGCATCCTTATGAGGTTTATTTCTTCCCATGTAAAAAGTGCCCTTTTTGGCCCATTGGGCAAGGGCACTGTGACTTGCTCTGATGAAGCCTCTTCACTTTCAGCACGGCATAGATGGAGATGGAGGCAGCAATGTACAGGTGGTTGGTGGCGCTTGGTGGGCAGTCTGCTTCCTGCCAGCCACAGTGCAAGTAGAAGGTACTTGGTAGTCTATACAAATTGGGGCCAGAATTGTATTTATAATTTTGCCACCGTGAGCACCACTAAGCTGCTTCAACTCATCTTGCAGTAGAAGCCGGTGGATAGACACCCTCCAAACAACCAAGAATCACAGAGAAAAGCTGCTGCAAATCACACAGTAAATAGTTGAACAAAGCCAGTACTTTTCAGACAACCAGGATTACAGCAGGTTTTGGAAGCTGCATAGTAAAAGGTACCCTGGGTTTTATTTGTTAGGAAGTTTCTATTTGTTGGAAGGAGGGCATGTTAAAGGGCCAGATGACAGTCAGGGAAGTTGAGGCTGCTATGACTCATGGCTTAGTTTACAGCTGTGCTGATGCTTCCTGCCCTTCTCCCTGGACTCTGATGGCTCCTCAGGGGGACGATTCAGGAAGTGGGAAGGCGGCCCCTGCACATCCAGCCCCATGGCACATCCAGCCCTCCAGGTGGTTCTCCCTCGCTTTCCTAATCCTGAAGATCCCGATGGCTCTGCATGAATGCATTCTCTTCCCTCCTGGCCAAACACTTGGGCCTCTTCCCTCCTGCCCTTCCTCTTTCTTTACCCCCTTCTGGAACACCTGGAGTCCCTAGGCACTTTCTGGTAGCCAAGAAGCCAGCACGTGGAACACATTCTAAGTGAAGTCCAGTGGAGCGACGGTTGAATAAGCGAAGGAATCCAGGCTTTAGATGAAGGCTGGAGGTCCTTCCAGAAGCTTTTTGCTTCCCCATTCCAACCCAAACCTTGAAGTTGGGAGCCAGTGAAAGAAACACACAGTCAAGCTGAGCACTGTGCTCTTGGGTTGGTTTATGTATTCATTCATTTGTTCATTCATTTCTTCATTATTGGGATAAGATGCAATTCCAGGTTGATGGATAGTCCTTCAAACAGCTGTAGGCACTTTATGGAAGAGAGGTAGTGAGTGAAGTGGTTACGGCAAAGGCAGCCACAGGGAGAGGTGGTGAGGGGAGTCATTTTGGAGAGGAGATTGGTGATATATATTTGTTTGCTTGTTTTTCTGGTACTGAAGCTTGAACTCAGGACCTGGGCACTATTCTTTAGCTTTTTGCTTAAGGCCAGAACTCTACCACTTGAGCCACAGAAATGAGTCTCATGGATTTTCCTGACCAGGCTAGCTTTGAACCAAGATTCTCAGATTTCAGACTTCTGAGTAGCTACGATTACAAGCACGAGCCACCAGTACTGACTCTGTGATGTACCTTTTTGTCCTGGCATTTTTTTTAAGTTAAAAGGGAGGTCTTTGCTGGGCACCTAGCTACTCAGGAGGCTGAGATCTGAAGATCACAGTTCAAAGCCAGCCCAGGCAAGAAAGTCCATGATACTTTTCATCTCCAATTAACCACCAGAAACCTGCAAGTGGCGTTGTGTCTCAAGTGGTAGAGTGCTCCCCTTGAGCTGAAGAGCTCAGAGACAGTGCCCAGGCCCTGAGTTCAAGCCCCACAACTGACCCCCAAAAATGGAGGTCTTAAAGGGGAAGTTTAAAGAGCTTTTTATTAATTTATTTACACAGTATCTATTTCCATTTTGGATTAATATTTTGCTTTTATGGAAAAAACTTATTTATATACAAATCCTTATCTAAAAATGCCTGAGTAGCTAGGATTATAGGCTTGAGTTACCAGTGCCTGGTTTAACTTGTCTTTACTAATCCAACTATATTTAATGACAAAAGGAAACAAAAAAGATTATCTGTCCATTTTTGGCTATAGATAGTATGTAAACTTTTCGGATTTTGATTTCTATGCTTTTATGGAATTTTTCTCTTTGGTCTTCTATGCGTCTAAAAATTCCAGAATGTAACATTCCAGGTAAATCTGGTTAAGATAAAACTAAAAGAAACCAACAGATGGATAATTCATAAAAAGCCCCAATCTTTACAAGTTAACCCTGTTAACTTGTCAGTCTAGTATACGATGATTTGATCTTCCGAGACACAGGAAAGAGAAAGAGTAAATTCCTTTGTCTTTCACAACACTGTGGGGCAAGTTTTTCAGGAGAATTGTCCAGAATTAGAGGGTAAAACTATAAAGGCAGTCTCCCCCATCGTGATAAGGAATCAGATCTGCTTTCCAGATTGAAAATGAAAGGAGTTTTCTTGAGTCTCCTAGGATGTCTTGCCCAAAACATGTTGCCAGATTTGGGTCACTGATTCCTGGGGTCAGAAAGTTCAGAATTTCTTCAGAGAATTCAAGGATGGATATGGAAAAGACTTAAGCAGGAGCAGGTTTGTTGGACAGTGGACAGGCTCAAAAGGGGGTACTGTGCTAGAGGTCCCAAGACCTCATGCTTTATTGAAATCTGCAGATCTGGGGGTGATCAGTGCTGGAAAAGTGGGTTATGTGTTATTAACTTTGAAAGCTGGGCTATGGATGATCTATTAGTCTCTTCTATATGTTGGGAGTGGGGAAGTTTTTAGCCTCAATCACACTTGGGCTGTTATTTGCTGTGGACTTTAGGGACTGATTCAGCAAGCCCCTGCTGTCTGTTGCAAGTCATTCCATCAACATCAGTAATCCACGATGGGATTCCTTACAACATCCAAGTCATCTTTCTCAGTGTTCCTGACTCCCTGCCTAACTCTGATATCTCGGCAAGTCCTCGACAAGGTTCATCTTTTGTGATCTTCTTCTTGGGATAATCAGTGAGCTCTGAATAGCTCTTTTAAATTTGAATGTAGAAAACTGGATGAGAAGATTCCTCTCTGTGAAGTCCCTGCTAAAACTTAGGGACAGGATGACAGGGATGAATTTGGGCCCTTTGGTTGGCATGATGCAACTTAGAGGTGTAGAGCCAATGGTATCTGGGGCACCAGACCTCTGTTGCTCAGAGAAGCCTCGGAGGGTTAGGGTGAAGGCCTGAGATCTTGATCACTGCTTCCCCCTCTTCACCCATCTTCCCTTTCATACCTGGACAGTGGAATGGCCAGAGGCTGAGACTGGGGAGGTCAAAGGCCACCAGGCAAAAGAGCTTGGCCAGGGCTGGAGTTCCAAACCAGGCTGATGTGTCATGGGGAGCCCGACTTTAGCAAGGTATCAAGTGGGCAGGTGGAAGTAGAGGTGAGGCGGGTGTTGGTTTGAGGCTGGGGTGGGTGGGTTTCTTGCTAAGCTTTGCCTCAGGGTCTGACTTCTGTTGCCAGAGGAGAACTACAGTAGTAAAACAGTGGCACCTCACTGCCCCCTGTGCTGGGGGTGAAACTCTGCTCCCTTTGGCACCAGGGAAGGCGTGCTGTTGGGTCAGGGGCCTGGCAGGCTCTCCAGGCTGCCCTCTGGGTGCCCAGCTGTGTGGTCACCACCGCTATAGCCCACAGTAGGGAAACAGCCTCTCTTTCAGTCTTGTGTGCATGCACATGCGGACACTCTCACTCTTGAGTTTTCCTCTCACGCACAAAGCTATTTCCTGGCCTTGCATTCCCCATTCCACACCACTCATTTCACAGTCTCTACCCGACTCTCTTAGCTCGTGTCCCATGCAACACTGGGCTGCACAGTTGACTCTCCCTAGGCCTTCGGAGTGCTTGTGATCTGACTCAGCACTCCACACGGGGGGAAATGGCAGGCCTGAAAAGTGAGGGCAGGCAGGGTAAAGCCACTGACTCTGATGAGTCTCCCCATTGTGGGCAGGACCACTTCCACCTGAGGTGGGACAACAGCCACTCCACTTCAGTGCCCCCTGCCAAAACCCAGTAACTCCGGCGACACCCGCAGTGAGGGAGGGCTGTGCGGAGCTGTAAGCAGGAGAGGAGGGGAAGCAGGTGGATTGTGCTGGTGGAAGGGAGCATTAGCTCTGAAGTCCATGCCCGGTTGCCCCCATTCCCTGGGTGAAAAAAAATGAAGGACCCTGTGGTGGTTTCTATTTCAAATTTCTCATTTATTTTGACATTCACTTGGTTGAGACTCCAAGTTATCAAAGATGCAAGACAAGAATTCTGCAGCAGGAGTAGTGACGTGAGGTGGAGGAAGATGGCAGAGAGGACTGGATGTTCCCCAGCTCCTCCTCCTCCTCTTCCTGTTCAGGGTTCAGTTTGAAGAGTGTACAAAGAGTGTCCCATAGTAGAGATTCCACAGCTGCAAGGGTGCTGTTTGGTGGAGTGAGCCGCCTCTTCCACAGGGTGGCGCTCTCACAGCTACAGTGAAGCAGGCAGATGATGATCTTGAGTCTGGGCCCTGGGCCATGTAGGCTGCATGAGGAAGGGTGGACCCATCTTTCTAACACCCTGGACCCAGATTTTGACTTGTGTGTTAGCAGCATGTAGGCTGGGGAAGCTACAGAAAATGCAAT
Organism: Dipodomys spectabilis; assembly: GCF_019054845.1. NCBI lineage: Eukaryota > Metazoa > Chordata > Mammalia > Rodentia > Heteromyidae > Dipodomys > Dipodomys spectabilis. The sequence continues at coordinate 14,789,294 of NW_024870696.1, forward strand.
GGTAGAGGGTGCTTTGTACTCAGTCCCCAACAGAAACAGGGGCAAGAAGCCGGTGGTAGTAACCTGGGTTGTCCTAGTTCTTTCAGAGGCGGTCAGCGGATGGTATTGTTTTGGGTGAGGAAAGCTGAGCTGTGGGATGGGCTGGCAGGAGAGCAAGGCACTGGGCTGGTCATCAAAAAGGGGGGAGGGCTGTGAGGCCCAGCAGCTGGTTCAAGGGGTTCCATGTGGCCTTATGAAGACAGATGGTGAGGTGGTGTGCAGTAAAGCTGCCGTCCAAACTGCCTCTCTGCACGAGGAGAAAGATCTCACTATCCCTCCGGGAGTAGCTTCCTGACACAAGAACACGGCTTCCATTGGAGATCACTGGGGGATGTGTGTGTGTCCACAGACATACTTACTTTTCACTGACAAATGGAGTTTTTTTGTGTGAGGAGACTGGGTTAAATGAAGATGAACGATGACGAATATGGTTGTTAGATATTAAGTTTAGTTTGCAGCTATGGAAAATATAACTATGAACGCTGTTGAGATTGTTTTGGGAAGAGAGGAAGGGAAAATGATGGAAGGAGATGAGTTGTGATCAATTGTCCAGCGGGAAATGTGTACAATTATCACAGTATCTTTCCTCCCATCTAGCTAATGTAAGGTAGTAAAAGAAAAAACAAGGGATTGTTTATTGGTTTCATTCCTTAACAAACATCTTTTCTGAAGCCCAGGATTAGAAAGCCGGTGAGTCCTATACCTACCTCCCATTCCAAGTTGGGATGAGAGCGGGGGGGGGGGGGGGGGGGGTGGGGGGGGGGAGGGGGAGGGGGAGGGGGAGGGGGGAGGGGGAGGGGGGAGGGGCAGGGAGCACAGCCAGGACAGCAGAGGTTTGAGGAAGTCCTTAGTTTCATGGCGCACTAGAGAGCCCTTAGAATCTGTCTTGTTTCCCTGGAGAAAATGGAGTCTCCAAGAAGCTAAGTGGTTGGTCCTTTCTATATATTAACAGTAAGCAAAATATGGCTAGACACTGACTTCTGGTTTTCAACCCAGTGTGTGCTAAATCCAAATTAAGATACAAGGTCCTGGGGCCGGGTGATACAAGAAGCAACGATTCCCCTTCCCTCCCCACACTGGAAATTGCACCCTGCCCTGTGTCCAATGCAAAAACCAAGATGTCAGGGAAAAGCCAGTCTTGCCTCTGCCTAACCTTTGCAGCATTCAATCAGGCATACTTGCAAGAGAGGGAGAGGAGAGAGAGAGAGAGAGAGAGAGAGAGAGAGAGAGAGAGCGCAAGCATAAGGCCACAGTTGGGTTCTGAGCCGGAAGTGAGCCTTGGACATGGGGCTGGAATGAGATGGTCATAAATGCCCCATTGCAATGAGACTGGGAGCCGAAGGGCCAAGGGAGGGCACAAGCATGGAATCCAGTTCTTAAGACATATCCGATCCTGTGGAGCCCTCTAATGCTCAGGAGTCAGAGCTGTTGCTCCTAGTGGGATAAAGAAAATCTGCTCAGTGATGGGACAAGTGGATGTTGAAGTAGAGCACCTGACCTCTAAAGGATTATATGCAGGTGGGCAGCATAACCCCCTGGGGACTCCAGGCTTGTCCTGTACCAGTGGTATTGGCCACTTCAATCGTCTTTTCTTTCTTGCCTCCTTAAGGGTCATTTGTTTCTATTTAGTTGATATCCCTTCCACCCTGCAACTTCTAATGGTAGCAAAGCTCTCATGGCTGCTGGTAGTGGTGTGTGTGTGTGTGTGTGTGTGTGTGTGTGTGCATCCTCCTAGGACTGCATCCACATGTACTGCTTGCTCCGCAAAGAGGACCAGGCTCAAGGCAAGTTACTAGAATTCTGACAACAAAAGACAGGGAATGCTTCTCCAGCAGGGGGCGTCTGGTTCCTGAGGCAGTGAAATGATTGTGGAGGAGACCAGGTTATACAGTGGCTTCTTGGTGCAGTCACCATAAATACCTCTGTGCCCACTCATACGGTACTGGAGGAAGGGGAAGATACTGTGGGGCCGTGTTCAGTAATCAGTATCTCTTTGGAGCAGCTACAGTGACCATACTGTCTATGATAGCCAACGTCTAGACTTAAATTGGTTCTTGATGAGTTTTAGCAAGCAAGTCCTGAGAAAGTCCCTTTACCATAACTTCCCTGTCCTCTCAAACTGTGATGTCCAGTCCTCACTTCTCTCCTTGACCTTCATCTCCCTTTCTAACAGGTACAACTTCACCTCCCAAGGACGCTGGAAGCCTACAGAACTTTCTCTTAGCTTTCCTTTGTGTTCCTTTGCACAGCCTAGCAAAGCCAGGGGTTCGGGGTCCCTTAAACGGTTGTGGTGACCCTGGGGCAGGAAGTCCCTACAGAAACTGGCAAAGCTGAGGACTCAATCTATCAGGCCCCACGGCTGAGCCTCGGGGTAGGAGCCAGGCCACGCCTTGGTTCTCCTCAGTAACTTGAATCCAGGTGAACCCTCTGCTATGGATCGAGAAAAGCCAGAGAAACTGAGATGGTCTTTGAGGAGCCATTGGAGAGCCATCTGCTGTCCAGCGTTCCTGCCAGGGCGGCAGCGATGGTGTGTGTGCAGGTTGGGGGAGGGGGTTACACATCTGTACTAATAGCCCTTGGATTGGTGAAGGCCTCACGCCCAGAGCCTGGCCAGGTCACCGGGTAACTCTGGGGTGCTGCCAATTTGAGAGAGGGGGGTCCCCCCTCTTTGTAGTAGGTGGGAGCAAAGGAGAGCCTCTCACTTCCACCCCCATTGGGCACCATGTCAGCCGTCCGTATGTAAAAGGGGGAGTGGTATGGGGAGCAAGTGGTGCAGTGGCTGGCTGCCGCCCCACATGGCTGGCTGCAGGGCTCAATAGTGAGAGGTGCCAGGCTGCATCTGCCGTCCAGGGCTTGGGAGCTGCAGGCATTGCAGGTAGACACTCTGGGACGGGTGGGAAAGTCGTGCTCCTCCTCCTCGTCCTCATCTGCATCCTCCACGGTGCTCTTCCTGCAGCAGTAATACTAGGGGGAAGACAGAGGGATGGCTGAATAGTTGGTTATCTGTGCTTCCCTGCTCCCAGCCCCAATGCACTCTGTGTGTGTGTGTGTGTATGCAGGTACTGACCCTGGAACTCAGGACTTTGGCCAGTGCTCTACCACTTGGCCACACCACCATTTCTAGCTTTTTGCTGGTTAATTGGACATAAGAGTTTGAGGATTTCTCTGCTTAGGCTGTCTTTGAATTGTGATTTTCAGATTTCAGCTTTTTTTTTTTTTTTTGTAGGTTGTGAGCTGCAGCGCCACTCCCAGCTTTTGAGTGGTTAATTGGAGGTAAGAGTCTCACAGGGACTTTTCTGCGGGGGTTGGCTTTGAACTGTGATCCTCAGTTCTCAGCCTCCTGAGTAGCTCAGATTACAGATGTGAGCCACTGGCATCCAGCAAATTTCAGCATCTTGACTAGCTAGGAGCCTGCTTTAGAGCACTTTTTTTTTTCTACAAGAGAAACAGAATTTCATTTCTGATTTTTATATTAATCAGGTAGGAATTTTAAAATGGAAATTTTACATATAGAAAAAGTTTTCAAGGGCTGGGAAGGTGGTTCAGTGGTAGAGCGCTTGCCTTGCATGCATGAGGCCCTGGGTTCGATTCCTCAGCACCACATATGCAGAAAAAGCCACAAGTGGCGCTGTGGCTCAAGTGGTAGAGTGCTAGCCTTGAGCTGAAGAGCTGAGGGACAGCGCCCAGGCCCAGAGTTCAGGCCCCACAACAGGCAAAAAAAAAAAAAAAAAAGAAAAAGTTTTCAAAGGTAAAGAACATCCATAAATACGCAGATTCCTGTATTACAAACGCTAGTATTTTGTAGAACCATGCTCTTTGAACCTTCAAGAAGATTCAGGACCTAAATATGTTGTCATTTATTTATTTATTTATTTATTTATGTCGATAGCTTGGGTGCTATCCCTGCGCTCTTCAGCTCAAGGCAAGTGCTCTACCACTTGAGCCACAGCACCACTTCCAATTTTCTAGTGGTTAATTGGAGAAAAGAGTCTCACGGACTTTTCTGCCTGGGCTGGCTTTGAACTGTGATCCTCAGATCTCAGCCTCCTCAGTAGCTAGGAGTACAGGCGCAAGCCACCGATGCTTGGCTAAATATGTTTTTAGAATGATTACATTTAATTATTCTTTTTGTCGGTCATGGGGCTTGACCTATGGGCCTGGGTGCTGTCCTTCAGCAGTTCAGCTCAAGGCTACCACTTGAGTCACAGCTTTTTCTGTTTATGTGGTGCTGAGGAATGGAACTCAGGGCCTCATGCACGCGAGGCAAGCATTCTACCACTGAGCCATCTTCCCAGCCCCTAAAAAAAAATTTTTTTAGTGTACTTTTGAGTGTGCACAGGTTCCCATGCAACACTTTGTTGGTGCCGGAGTTAAAACTGAACACCACATCCCACAGTATGTGGTTCAAGCTTTGCTAGGTCAATACCTCATACCTCCCGTTTCTTTCTCAGTCTGGTTGAGAGGAGTGGGAAGTTGGGGTGGGGGAGATACACAGCCTGCTGAGCATGGTACTGGGGCTGTTAGCAGCAGCTGTCAAAGTACCCCTAAATCTTGGTCTTGCCACCTGTCCTGTGAGGGTGAACATACTCTCTGGGTGTCCCCAAAGGGACCAGGGTGTGAGAAGAGATGCACAGCTCCCTTCTGACCACCCCAACTCCCAGCCCTTGATTCACCCCGCCCCTCTTCCATGACCTTGGGCTGAGGCCTGAGTGGAACTCTGGTTTCCGTCCCGCTCTCTGCTATACAGAAGTGGTTTGCTGGTGGCCAAGTGGCCTCTGGCCCCAGGCCCCAGGGGCTGACCTGGAGCCTGCAGTAGCACAGGACCGCGATGATACAGAGGAGGATCACAGTAGCCAGGATTCCGCCGGTGATCACAACCGTTCCCGCTGTCATCCGCCCGACGCCCCATCAAACTCTGCAAGATGGGTGCCTAGTGAGCAGTCATGGCAGGATACCTTCTGCGTAGCTGGTGGCAGGGTGCCCTGACAGTAGCAGTAGCTGGGAGGGTCCTAGCCCCTAAGGACTGACTGAACACTGAGCATCTGCTCAGGACCTAAGCCAGGTCTCAGGTACCTGAAACCAGGAACTCTAAGTCAAGGCAGGAGGCTTAGGACTACTTTGTTGGGGGAGAGGGGGCAGAGTGCCAATTCTCTTCCCTGTCTCTGTCCAGCATCAAAGGTTCTTTCTGTCTTTCCTTTCAGTCCTCTACTCCTCCCCCTCTTTCTCTTTTCTTTTCGAAGCCTTGTGATTGCTATTTGAGCATTTTAAAGTGAGTATGTTCCCAGTCCTTTTTGCATCCTTCTTGATCTCCTCTTCTAGGGCTCCTCGACACAGTGCACACTAGATCAATTAGTGCCATGGACTGAGGGCTTTGTCTATGGGAGGCACCGTGCTATGCACTCCCTGAGTGCTCTCGTGCATCCTCACCATCACATTTTGGGGATAGCTACAAATTATCTCGACATGTGAGGAACTGAAGCTGTGATGAACTTGGCTGGGGCCAGGCTGTCCATTACTGCTACCCGGAGCACAAACTGCTGTCCTGAGCACAAACCCAAGTGTGTTGGCAGGGGAGGGGAGGGCCCCAAACTCAAACCCACACTCCTTTTGGGTATATCTCTCCTCTTCCCCAAACCACTGTGGAAAGCAAAGATGAGGTGAGTCCAGGGAGAATGGGTAGCAGTATTCTGGCTCATAGATGGCTATGGCCAGTCTGGGGAGATTGATCCTGGCCTAGGGAACCAAATAAATAGGACAGAGACAAGCAGTAGGTACAAGGCTACTTAGGTCTCAGGCAGGTCAGTGGGCAGGGATTTCCCAGCCTTCCAGGCTGATGGGACCAGGGACCAAGGCAGTGGGCCTTGACATCTGGAGGGTAGAATGAATGAATGACAGTGATCACTTACGTTCAGTAAAGGGAATGGTGACCTGCAAGACAACAAAAAGAACAAGGGTATTGAGAGAACAGTGTGGCTGGATGGAAAGCCCCCAAGGATGCTGTATTCTCTAATCTCCACCCTACTCTCCTCTCTACTTCTCACCCAAATGTCCCGCTTCCCATTGTTACCTCAATATAAACAGGCTAAAGCTGTTGAAATGGAGCTCAGGGGTCCTCTCAGCGCTCTATCTGTGTAGTTCCACCAGGGCTGCTCTGAAGGGCTTTGTAGGATGTTTGTTCCTCAAAGGGCAAATGCAGGCTGAGCCTCAGCTCTGCACCTTGTGCCTTCACCCGGAGGAAGAGGCACCTTGCTCCTCATCCCAAGACACCACCTACCTGCCATGGTGCTCCTGGAGGATTCAACTGTCCAGTGACACTCTTCTTAATTCACAGGTGCGGGGCAGCCTTGCTGGTACTGACTGGTCTGGGTACCAGACTTATGGCATCTGTTCACTATGTTAGTTAAGACCTTGCATCTCAAGCCTGCTAGTACAATGGCTTCCTCAACTATCCTCTCTGGCTTTGTCTCTGGGCACCTTTGTTCCTACCATGGTTTGATCTTCCATCACGCCCCTGGGCCCATCAGTGCCTGCGGGATACAGCCATCTGGGCACAAATCTTCAGACTCTGCTTCGAAGGCATTGCCTTTCCCCACTTCCTTGCATCTGCACCCTTATCGTTTCCTCCCCGCCTCCCATAGTTCTCTGTGAACTTCCCCATCTGGCAGTCCTGTTCTTGGGACTTCTAGCTCATCAGTCTTATAGCTTAGTGATGAAGCACACTTGGCATACTCTGTGAGGCGGTGGAAGACTCGCAACTCCAGCACAGACTGGAGGACTTGGGACTTGGGGGGGGGGGTAGCTCATTATAGGGGGAGCTGTTCCATAGAAGGAGTCCTTTCTCAGCTAAATCCCACAGGAGACAAGGTAGGGAGGGGAGAATATGGGAGTTAGGAGAGCAGGAAGTGTAAGGAATCTGGAAGGCTTAGACAGGCTTGGGGTAGGAATGAAGCTGGAGAAGCTGGAGGCCAGACAAAGAACTGGGGTTTTGGAGGTTTTTTGGGCTTTCAGTTAGGGAAGTTCCTGAATTTTCTCCCTCTATCTATGCAAATCCAGCACATCCTTCAAGGCCTTGACTACTTCATCTATGATCTTATCCCTTAATTCTGGAAACTACTGTACTGTCTTCCCACATTTCACTTTTCAAATCTTATCTTGGTGAGACGCAAGTCAATTTTTCACTGAGAATATCTTGATTCCTCTATTAAATCATAAAACCTTTATATTCAGGGATTGTTATACTGTTTCCCAATCCCCTGTCCTCTAGTAGCATTATACAAGATGTCTGGCATACAGCAGGCACTTAGTTAATAATACTAAATTGGGGTAGTCATTTCATTCTGTAATGCTTTCATGGCAATAATGACTTGAACTGACCACCAGAGGGCAGCAAGTAACAATGCTCAGCTAATCCCATCTGCACACTTGCGCATCACTGTAAAAGACTTTTGATTTGACTTTGCTCAGGTATATGGTAGACCATGCTCCTGGAGCTCCAGGGAGTTTCTGGTGAGGGAAGATGAATGTGAGGCTGGGGAGGATTTATGTGATTTTTATGTTGTCGTTTCAATCTCCCTGATTTGCTAAAAGCTCACCAAGGAGGGAGACACAGTGAGATGACCCACGTTACTGAATATCCGAGCCTAGCCCACTGACAGTTCCCAGCCTGTTTTAGGAGACAAGGGATCGTGGAGAAGTCATGTAAGACAGTGCCCTCATTCCTCCCAGTCTCCTGGGCCTGGCCTCCCTTCTTTCCATGCCAGAGAGGCTGTCCAGCAGATGTGCTCTAGAAATGAGCGACCATGGCACTTAGCAGAGCCATGGCTATGAAGGTGCAAGTTCAAGCCCAACTGTGCCAATTAGCAGCTGCTTTGCTTTGGAAACTGACCTTTCTTGCGTAAAACCACATTAACATACTAAACACTATGTTGAAAATAAACCATACGACTTGTGGGTGGAGATGGGAGGGAAAAACTGGGAGAGAGTGACATTGTCCAAAAAGAAATGTACTTATTACCTGACGTATGTAACTGTAACCCCTCTGTACATCACCTTCATAATAACAACAATAAAAATTATAAAAAGAAAAATGAAACCTTTCTCTGCTTTGCCAGCAAAAAACAAACCATATAAAGGAGGAGGAGGAGGAGGATTGTGCCAGGTACACTGGAGGCTGAGATCTGAGAATCATGGTTCAAAGCCAGCCTGGGCAGGAAAGTCTGTGAGGCTCTTATCTCCAGTTAACCACCAGAAAACCAGAAGTGGTGCTGTGGCTCAAAGTGGCAAAGTGCTAGCCTTGAGCAAAAAGACTTGAGTTAGCACCCAATAATTTAGAAGATCCCACCAGATACAGTTATCATGGACGCTAAGGTCTGGCCTTGAAATCATAAGCCAGGAAGGTACACACTGAGGACTAATATAATTTAGCATTTAAATTCCCACTGTTAGTGGCTCCATATGATGTCAGGTGAGCTCATCGTCTTTTTATAATGAGGTGCAAATGATGACAATAACTCCTTACATCTGAAGAGCATCCTTCCCTCTTCAGGTGGCCAGGCTTTAAAGTGGCTCCAAGTGATTCCCCACCTCTGAGCAGTGAAGCCCTGTGAATTGCCCTCCCTCCCAGTGTGGGGGAAGCCTATTACATGCTTCTAACTAGAGAAAACAGAAAATCTGTTCCCAGACTCTTGCAATGCCAGACCATTTGGTGACTTGTCTAAAGTCATCAGACTGCATTGGTCTGAGCCAGGACTGTAGGGCCAGAGTGGAGAGTTTCTGTGATTCTCACTGCCTATGGACTGCCCGCCATGCTCCCAAGAAAAGGTCCTGTGTTGCCACCCAGGTCCAAGCAGACATGAGGCAGAATGACTCACTAGTGGGCAGCTTGGATAAGGGGGCAGTTAAAGGGGAGAAACTTGTTCCTAAAGAACCCCTACAGTCTGGCCTTTGTGATCAAGACTTCTTGAAGCTCCCCCTTTCCCTATCTTCCTCTCACTCAGAGCCCAGTCACTTAATGAGGTGGGCAGGGGGGAGACAGGGGAGAGGACTTAGCCTTGGCTTCCACTCACGTGAAAACAGCTAGAGGAGCAGAGGCTCGATCACACGGGTTGTGCCTGAGCAGATAGTAGTTTGGACGGTGTCATGGTCCAGGGCGTTGCTCCCTGCCAGAAAAGAGAGGGGAAGGTCAGAGAGAGCTGGACACGGAGTCTGAGAATACACACAGGTCGGAGTGGAAGCTGGACTCAGTTACAGTCCCAGGATCGTGTGCGTTGCCTCTTGTCCTAGGTGGTTACCTGGGCTTCTGAGACGCCCAGCCTAAGAACTTGGAGACAGGCTTGCAAGGTCAAATCTGATCCCATCCTTGTTTCCTTCCTTCCAGTGCTGTCTGGAGGCCTGTGCCCAGTGCTGCGGCAGGAGCCAGGCAGGAACCCTGGGCGGTGAGGCTCAGTGCCCGATGGGGTCAGCAGCTCTTTCAGGCTCCCCTATTCGGATCTATTCCCATGTGCTGGTGTCGTGCCAGCCTGCATGACTGACCCCGCCCTTTATGGCTTCTTTCCGGGCCCTTCTCCCACTCTTCTTCGAATCAGTTTCTTCCAGTACTTGGAGCCACACCTCCTTCATCTGATCCAGTATCATGTCTTCTCTCAGGCCAGACATGCCAACTGGACAGTGGGATGAACACGTTCAGGCTGCCATGTTGAAGGAGGAGGGCAAGCAGGATGCTGCCAGACATCTAGGAAGCTAATCACTGGGCTCTCTTCAAGTGCCTTAAACATCCACTCAAGATTCCTTAGGCTGGGCATTGGTGGCTCACACCTGTAATCCTAGCTACTCAGGAGGCTGAGATCTGAGGATCACCATTCAAAACCAGCCAGGGAAGCAAAGTCCATGAGACTCTTATCTCCAATTAACCACTCAGATAACCAGAAGTGGTGCTGTGGCTCAAGTGGAAGAGTGCTACCTCTTCAGCTCAGGGACAACACGCAGGCCCAGAATTCAGCCCCATGACTGATTAAAAAAAAAAAAAAAAAAAAAAGATTCCTTAGAAGAATCTAAAAAAGATTCCTTAGAAGAATCTAGTGCCTATATGGGAATCAGAGAAAGGAGAGGCAAGGCCCTGTGTGGTGTGGTTCTCAGCCTTTGTTCAGTTGTCCCTAGAGCTATTGTACTGGGAAGGGAACCACATCCACAGAGCCACCTTCTGAAGGACAGGGCTGAATGTTTCCAGGTTCTCTGCTCAGCCAGAAGCAGAGATCAAGGGACAGACATTATTGCCTCATGGACTGGCGCGTGTTGGAGACCAGCAGGTCTCAGGAGCAAGTCTCTGGAGAGGTTGAGAAGAAGCCCAATGGCCGTCTAGAAAGTAGTCCTGTCCACCCATTCACCTTCCCTTTCCAGGCAGTCTTTCATCTGTCTCCTGGCGACTGCGTGCTATGCTCTGGGCCCAGGCTGTCTTTTCTCAAGGATGCTGTCACTTGTGTTGAACTCTAAGTCCCACCTGACTGGAGATTTTATCAGGGCTCCTCCTGCCAGGATTTGAGTGACATTCCAAAAGGTAGAAGTCAGAGGACTACAGAGAGTTGTAGAACACACAGTGGAAATAATCTGAGCCATATGTTAAACACACACATACACACACACACACACACACACACACACACACACACACACAAAACAACAACAACAAAACAAGCAGCTAGGCCCATACCTGCACTCCCAGCTACTGAATCAGAGATTGGGAATTCATGGTTCAATATAGCTGGGCATGGTGGTGCACGCCTGTGATTTCAGCTGCAGGAAAAGGGCAGAGGCAGGGTGTGGTGACACACGCCTGTCACCCTGGTTATTTGGGGAAGCGCAGATAAGGAGGAGTGAGGTTCAGACTGACTTGGGCATGAAGTAAGACCTTATCTCAAAAATAAATGGATAGGGGCTGGGAAGGTGGCTCAGTGGAAGAGTGCTTGCCTTGCATGCCTGAGGCCCTGGGTTCGATTCCTCAGTGTCACATAAGCAGGAAGTAGCGCTGTGGTTCAAGGGGTAGAGCGCTAGCCTTAAGCTGACCTGCTGAGGGACAGCGCCCAGGCCCAGAGTTCAGGCCCCACGACCAAAAACAACAACAACAACAGCAACAAAAACCCAAAAAGGATAGAAAAATGATCGGAGAGGTGGTTCAAGCAGTAGAACACCTGCCTACAAGCACAAGGCCCTGAACCCAATCCCCGGTCCCGCCTGAACATCAACAGCAGTCCCAAACACAGACTCCCAGGCCTCCGCCCTCGGGGCAGCATCTCCAGTGTGGAGCACAGGAATGTGTGTTGCGAGCAAGACTGCATCTTAGCATCTGGCCCTTTGGGGAAATGCTGCAGGAATGAAGGTCTTTGGGAGGATCTCAGTGTGGAGACACAGAGGTGGCGAGGAAGCAAGTCTGAAAAAAGCCAAGGGCCCATCAGCCTGGGGAAGAGCAAAGTCATGGTCAGTAAAGAGGTCAGCATGAGTGACCTCAGAGGCCATTCTTCTAATAGAGCCCGAGGAGGGCTGCATTAAAAGCCACTCTGATAAAAGGTCCCCCACTCCCTGTGAGGTCAGGGGTCTCTGCTGTTTCTGAAGAACCCCTTACCCTCAGTGACTTTGAACTCAATGAAGCAGAGAGACACACCACCTCACTACTGGGTGAATGCTGGCAGGAAATGCCTGCTACAGCTGGCACGGGCACACATAACCAATGACCACTGCCCCCTCTTCCTGCTTGTCCCTCTTAGCAACACAAGTTAATTGAGTGGAGTCCAAGCACCAGCTGATCTCCATTTCTTCCAATGCCATTAAGCCTTCTCCGATCGTTTATTAACTCGTGAAACCCAGCCAGCAGGTTAGCAGCTCCAGAGGAACTGCTTTTTCCTCGTCTCCTCTCCTCCTGAACTACAACCCTCAGGCAGAGGGCCATGAAGGAGAATCCTTTTACTCTGTGCTTATTTTTCAAGTCCTGACTTTCAGAGGGAGGTCTGCAGAGTTGGTGATCAGCAATAACTGTAGCTGCACAGATGCCCTATGAAGCCCTGCCCTGTATGAGAAGGGGTCCCTCTCAGATATACTCAAGGGGCAACTCTAAAATCTACAAGAGATGAGGAAGAGGAGCAAGATGGTGATGAAGGACCCTGTGGTGACATCTCCCCCCAAAATCCAACAATTAGTCACCCACCAAACAACTTTCGCAAGAACTAAGGAAACTGAACAAGACCCCAGTGCCCGCTTTTAGTATGGTGAAATGAAAAGCTGTATGAAAGAAGGCAGGAAGGAAATAGTGGCCAACACTATCCTAAACGCTAACTTCAAACCAGTCCAGCCTGGAGAGTTAGTCCTTCCTCTTGGTGGAGGGAGAGGGAATGAATTCTAGGTCTTAGATCTGACACAGTGAAGCTGGTTCTGGATAGAGCCCCAGAGATCGACCCCTATGTCAGCAGGAGCCTTGGGCTGGGCTGAGGGCTTCCCCCACCTTTTCCTGAGCCCCAGGTAGCAGATCAGGGAGCAGGATTTCACCCTCTGAAGAACAAAGCTTCTAAGGCTTTGTCTAGGACCCCAGGGTCAGACCTACTGCAGCAAGTGAGACTGAGCCTCACCCCCACCCATAAACAGGCCAGAGCTCACCGATGGAGCCTCTAAACTAGGCTGACACTACATAAATCTGTGGGCCAGCAAGATACACTTGGGATTCAATCACATCATATCCAGCTTGGAAGTGAGTACCAGGCACACCTGCTTTCCTCCTGAGATGTTGTACAGGTCCCTGCGTCTATGAGACTCATATGCAACTCAGCTTAGTGTCGGTCTTGGTGGCCAGGGACCAAGCGTGGGCAGCACAGCTGTAGCCAGGCCAGTGGTCATAAGGCTCTCGAACTGTGAGTGCACTTAAAGCCTCTTAGCAGTTTTCAACTATACAGTACATAGTTCTGAAGTATAGATTTCTTGAATTTATTGTTCCTCTCTCAACCTATTTTCTTTCTTTCTGGATTATATACTCTCATTTTTTCTGGCTGAATCGTGTGTGTGTGTGTGTGTGTGTGTGTGTGTGTGTGTGTGTGTGTGTGTGTGTGTCTGTCTGTCTGTCTGTCTGTCTGTGTGTCTGTGTGTCTGTCTGTCTGTGTCTATTTTACTGGGACTTGGAACTTAGAGCTTCTTACTTGCCAGGCAGGTGCTCGATAGCTTGAGGGACATCTCTAGCTCTTTTTTCTTTTTTTTTTTTGGTCCAGTTGTGGGGCCTGAACTCTGGGCCTAAGCACTGTCCCTCAGCTCTTCAGCTCAAAGCTAGTGCCCTACCACTTGAGCCACAGCGCCACTTCCGGCTTTTTTCTTTTTGCTTATGTGGTGCTGAGGAATCGAACCCAGGGCCTCAGGCATGCAAGGCAAGCGCTCTACCACTGAGCCAATTTCCCAGCCCCATCTCTAGCTCTTAAGAGTAGAACCTTGGTCACTTTGTACTGGATAAGGGTAGTCTGCATGGGGAAGACTTGCGCTGATTCTAATCTGAAGCTTCTAACTCTTCCATACCCATGAGGAAAGCTTCAGAACAGGATGATCCAAGTAAACCTGTGCTCTAGAGAACAGTTGAGCAGGGCTAACAAGGGAGCCCTTCACATTTCCTTCTTAGAGCAGGAAAACATCTCAGGGTAAGATACAGTGGTACAGTCTTTCCTTAACAGTCTTTCCTGCTTTTGCTCAGTTATATCTACCTGCTCATCTTCTGGCCTGGACACTATAGGGTAGGAGGTAAATTTGGGATACCATGCTGTTTGGATTGATGGAGGTTAGCAAGATCTGGGCTTAGACAATGAGAGGAGAGGGGATCTTAGGCAACCAGTATGAGACACAGTTGCAGAACATCATGGAAGTAGAACTATATGGGAAAAAAGATTTTCTCTCTCTCTCTCTCTCTCTCTCTCTCTCTCATGCCTCCAGTTCCAACTTTTTGCTCACAGTAGACATGAGTCTCTTGGATTTATCTGCTGAGGCTGGCTGTGAAAGGCAATTCTCAGATCTCAGTTTCCAGCATAGCTAGGATTACAGGATTGAGTCACTGACCCCTGGCTGTGCTGTACTTTTGTATGGCAATAGTTCATTTTTACCAGCCCCACCTTGAGCATGTGAGTGATGAGTTTCACTATGATACTAGAATGGCCAGTGTCACTGGGTGTGCAGTTCCTTTATAATTTTATGGGACCACCACCATATATACCTGGGCTACAATTGGCCGGAATGTCATTCTGCAGAGCATGACTGTAATCGCCAAATTTTAATAAACATTCATCAGCAGACAACTAGATAAATGAATTAAAGTTCTTCCATGGAACAGAACGCCATTGCTTGAGAGAATGGAGTAGAGTAAGATTCCAGTGATATTAAAAATCATGCATGAGATGAACACCTAACCTAAAGTAAGATTCAATATTCCTATTTCAGGACATGATCCCAAATAAGGAAAATGTTAGTATCAGAAAAAAGGAGGGCTCACTATAGTATTTGTAGCAGAAAAAGAAAAGCTAAATATTTGATAGGGAAAACATTGATGCATAATATAGGTGTCCTGTGACTCGCTGTAAGTTATGATTACAAGGAATTCATCATGAGAGGAAAAATGTGTTTGGTTTTGTTTTTTGTTGTTGGTCATGGGGCTTGAACTCTGGACTTGGGCGCTGTCCCTCAGCTCTTCAACTCAAGGCAAACACTCTACCACTTGAGCTAAAGTGCCTCTTCCCATTTTCTGGTGGTTAATTGGAGATAAGAATCTCATGGACTTTTCTGCCTGGACTGGCTTTGAATGGCAATCCTTAGATCTCAGCCTCCTGAGGAGCTAGGATTATAAGTGGGAGCTATCAGTTCCCGGTAGAAAAATGGTTAAGTGGACAAACTTGGACACAAATTCCCGTAAAATGTGATGACAGGGGCTGGGAAGGTGGCTCAGTGGTAGAGTGCTTGCCTTGCATGCATGAGGCCCTGGGTTCGATTCCTCAGCACCACATAATCAGAAAAGGCCGAAAGTGGCACTGTGGCTCAAGTGGTAGAGCGCTAGCCTTGAGCTGAAGAGCTGAGGGACATTGCTCAGGCCCAGAGTTCAGGCCCCACAACCAACCAAAAAAAAAAAAAAGATGACAAAGAATTAAATGTTAATGGTGGAATGAAGGAACAGCTAACTTGGGTGTGATATAGGAAAATTATGACTGGTTTTTCCCCCGTTTTTAACATTATTTCTTATTTCTTTTTTGTCAGTCCTGGGCTTGAACTCAAGGTCTGGGCACTGTCCAAAACTTGTTTTGCTCAGGGATAGCACTCTACCACTTGTGCCACAGTGCCACTTCCGGCATTTTCTGTGCATGTGGTACTGAGAAATCCAATCCAGGGCTTCATGCATGATAGGCAAACACCCCACCCCTATGCCACATTCCCAGCCCATGTTTGTTTGTTTTTTTAACCTTATAATTCCATTTATGTTCAAATGTTTTTTACCATGTAGTAAAATTCTTTTTTTGTACATTGTTTACTTAAAAATGATGTACAGAGGGGTTAGAGTTACATGAGCAAGGTAATGAGCACATTTCCTATTGAGCATTGTTGCCTCCTCCTTTGTTTTCCCCTACCATCCCTTCCCTCCCACCTCCACAACTACACCCCCCCTGCCTAAATTGTAATTGTAAAGTTCGTTTTCAACATAGTGTCTTGTACATCTCATTGTTACAATGGGTCAATCTGTATCCCTATTTAAGCATTTTGTTTTTTCCCGTCCTCTCCCCAAATTACAGAAGTGTACATACAAGATGCAGGGCACTGACATCAAATACAGTAAAAACAGGGGTTATACCGTGGGGGAGGAACATACAAAGAAACAAAGATATCACATGGTTCATTATAAATACTTTAGAAACAATAGAAAGAAAGAAAAAAGATATTTGTGTCCCTATCTTGGGGTTCATTTCGCTTAACATCATCTTATCTGGTCATATATACATAGCTTTTGGCTTTTTCTGCTTGTCCTACACATGTACTAGCTATTGCAAATAAGGGAAACCATGGGACCTATGTTTCTTTGGGCCTGGCTTACTTCACTTAATATAATTTTTTCCAAGTCTTTCCATTTCCTAACAATGTCATTCTTTCTGATGGAGGCTTAGAATGAATATATATATATATATATCTATATATATATATCTATATATATATATATATCTATATATCACATTTTCTTGACCCATTCATCTACTGAGGGGCATCTGGGTTGGTTCCATATCTTAGCTATGGTAAATAATGCTGCAATAAACATAGTTGTGCTGGTAGCTTTGGTATGGTCTTGTTTGTGATCATTCAGATAAATGCCCAAAAGTGGGATTGCTGGGTCACAGGGGAGCTCTATGTGGAGTCTTTTGAGGAACCTCCATACTGCTTTCCAAAGTGGTTGAGCAAGTTTACACTCCCAGCCCATGTGTTTTAAAATAAAAATTTCTGAATTTCTTTTTGTCCCATGAATCTTGAATTTCCCATTGTTTTTTCACTAATTCTTGTCACTCTGATAATCTCCTCTTTCCCCACCCACCTCTCACCACCTCGCCAAGTGCTTCTCTCTAGCATACTTCACACTGCTTTCTGGGTTGCTGCTGGTGGTGTTATGGGCACATGTCTTCATGAAGACGGTGCCAGACCTCAGAGATAGGAGGCTCGGGTAAGATTCATGGCTTAGTGGGACTTGGGATAGAGGTACTCAGCCTTTTTAGATCCCAATTTCTTTTCTTTTCCCACCTCCCCCGCCCCCACCTCCCACTCCTAGGACTTAAACTCAGAGCCTAGGCTCTGTCTCTGAGCCTCTTTGTGCTCAAGGATAGCTCTCTACCACTTGAGCTACTGGCTTTTTCTGAGTCGTTTATAAAGAGTCTCATGGACTTTCCTGCCCAGGCTAGCTTTGGAACTGCAATCCTCAGATCTCAGCCTCCTGAGTAGCTGGGATTACAGTCATGAGCCACTGGTGCCCAGCCCCAATTTCTTAGTATTGCCTTCCTACTTTATACAGCATCACTTGGATGTCAGTGGCCCTTTAGAATCTCTCTGTTACTCAGCTTTCCCTTCCAGGCAATCTGTCTGAATCCCTTGCTAGACTTAAATTCCTTTGATGGCAGGACTTGTCTGCAATGGGATCTCAAGTGTCCTCCAGAGGCCGTGTGTAAAGGCTTGGTCCCCATAGTGCTATTGAAAGATGAGGGTCTGGAGGGAGGGCTTAAGTCACTGGAGATGTGTTCTTGAACATGTAGGACTCCAAGGTTCTAATTCTTTGCTGGTGGGAACCGGGTATCTTTCCCCAAACTCCCTTCACTTCACAGGGCTGAGCAGGCAGCTACAGCTGCCATCTTTATGCTGAGCAGAAGCAGGAGTGGGCCAGAGAGCGAAGGCAAAGACAGTTAGGACTCCAGCCAGGTCCTGGCAAGCAGCCACCTCCTGGCACCATGGGAAATGTTGCCTGTGACCACTGAATGCAGCTGCAAGGGATGTGTGCTGGTGTCTCCTCCAGCTTGCCTTCAAGGACTTGGCTCTTAACTCATGGATGAGCATTAAGAGTAGGACCAAACCAATAATAGCTGTCCTTAATAGCTAGAAGGAATACCTGGGTTGATTCAGGCAGCTAGGCCAACAATGGCAGCTCAATATGTGACGATGCTATATTCCGACTAGATGTCCAATGTCATTTAAGTGTCATTTCAGATGGCAGTAGAGTCCCCATGCCAGTGCTAGGGCTCTTGTTTGCTTCCAGGGAAGCATTCCTTCCATTCACTTTGCTTTTCTTTTAGATTGACAGTCATGGAAAAGCACCCGCTCCATCAAAGCCAATTCTGAGACCTTTGAACCAAAGTGAGCTGTGAAATTGGAACTGAAACAGGTCCCAGAACCATCGCACCAGGATCCCTTGAGATTTACTCTGACAGAGTCTAGAACTGGGGTTTCACTGTCTCCTAGAAGCACTGCACCAGCAGTGAACACTCATGTGTACACACCCACTACTGGCTTTTTGCTGGTTAACTGGAGATAAATCTCTCAGGTTATTCTGAACAGGCTGGCTTCAAAGAGTAGTTAGGGTTACAGGTGAGAACCACCAGTACCTGGCTTGTTAATTTTTTTTAAGACAGAGGCAAGGATCTCACTGTGTAGCTTAGGCTGTTTGATCAACCATAATCTAGCATGTTTCTGCAAGTACATGAAAGAAGGGCTGTGCAGTGTTGGGTTAAGATATGGACTTGGAGTCAAGAGATAGTGGCTCACACCATCTAATCTTAGATACCCAGAGGCTGAGAACAGGAGGGTTGAGGTTTGAGGCCAGGTAGGACTGAAAAGTTCTCAAGACCTACTTCTCAATCCAGAGCTGTGTGCAGTAGCATGCACCTGTCACCCTAGACCATGTGGGAGTCTGAGACTGAAAGGATCATGGTGCCAGGTCAATGCAGGCAGAAAAATCCACGAGCCTGCATGTCAGCGGAGGGAAGCTGCGTAGACGGCCTGCACCTGTGATTCAAGCATGGCGGTTTTCATTCTGTAGCATGGGGGCAGTCATCTTACTGCTGGCTGCCTGAAGATCTAGCCCTTAACAGTGATCTAAAATGGAGGAAGGCAGAAAGGATGATAGAATACTCTTCTTTCTTTCTATCATCTTCTCTCTGCTCTCCTGGGAATGTATTTAGAGACTTATTTCAAGCTGTGGATTGTGTGTATATGTATGTATGTATGTGTGTATATGGTGTGTGTGTGTGTGTGTGTGTATGTGTGTGAATATAGGGCTTCATGCTTGGCAGGCAGGTACTCTACCACTTGAGCCCAGCCCACTGTCTTTTTTTGCTTTTGTTTTTCAGAAATCTTTTATTGTTATTATGAAGGTGATGTGCAGTGGGGTTACAGTTATGTAAGTCAGGTCGTGAGTTATATAGTTCATTTTCAACAGTGTGTCCAGTCAGAACCAAGGCTGCATTTTTTCAGTCTTTGTCTCTCCATTTCTTATCCTCCAATACATATAAATGAACAAACAGAACAAAAAGAAAAAAAAAACAAAAACAGCAAAAGAGAAAAAAATACCCTCTTGTTTTCATTTCCTGGAGTTCATTCTGATAAATATTATTTTGTATGACCAGATGCACACAGGCATTGTGCCTTTCTGCTCTTTTGTTAGTTTCCATGTAGAGTCTTGAGGCTTTCCTCAGCTGGCTTGGACCATAATTCCCTTTATATAATTCTCCTTATGCATAGCTGGGATTATAGACATGAACCACCACACTTAGGTTACTGCTTGAGATGGGGGTCCCACTAACTTTTTTGCCTAGATGGGCCTCCAATCACGATCCTCTTGATTTCTACCACTCAAGTATCTGGCATTACCAGCTAGGAGGCAGAGTAGGTATGGGCCAGAGTAGGCTTTCCCTGTAAGGTGCAGGTCAAGGATACTCCTGTGGGAGAAGGTAAATGGACTCTGGAGAATTCACATGGATAGGAACTAAACTTTTCATTTCAAACCAGATGAATTTCATTTGGATTTACCTCATCTAGGAGCAGGTGAGTGGGTGGGAGGAAGGAAGGGAAGATTATTTATTTTCAAAATGCTTCCCTGCCTTGGCCAGGGAAACAGAGATGTGCAAGACTGAAAGTCAAACCCCACTGATTAACATCGAGAAAAAGTGATTAGAGGCTGGTGGACAAGATGACTTTGGGAAGAAACCCTGAGAGACACATCACTCATATCTGCCGAGGATTTTTACAGCCTAGAAAGCCCATCCAATAACTTGTCCCTAACAATCTCTAGTCTCTGGGCAGGAGGACTTTGGGAGCAGTGTGTCCTGAGCCTGGCTGCCCTCAGTGCCATCCAGGCCCCTGGAGGCCCCCTGACCCATGGAACCAAGAAGCTGCTAGCACAACCACTGTGGCTTTTTACTGCCTCTCCCCTGGGGCCCTGCACAGAGCCCTCCCTGGGCTCCATCTTTTTGTAGTCAGGCCCTCCTCCCCCCTGCCACGAGTCTAGGCTCCAGGAAGCACATCTGTGCAGGACAAAGCTTGGCACTCTGGGGCAGAGTGGATCCTCTAGACCTGGCTGTGTTCATGCCCCGCCTATATCGTGTGCAAAGCTCCTGTGAGAGCTTTCTGTTCTCACCCGCCTGTATATCAAGCAGGTGCTTCGAATCTTCTATTAGAACTGCTGGGGGCGGGGAGGGGAGCTGAGGCTGGAGTTACTTGATTACAGGCCTATTTAGTTGCACAAGACTGTGGGTAAAGGGATTCTCTGGGAGGTGGGGCAGAGGCTGTGTTGTTTACTTTTGTATCTTTCATGCCTGGTCCTGGGACCAGCGTGCTACACAAAGCAATGGAATGAATACATGCACACTGGTACTTCCATCTGTTATTTATGTCAATTTTAGAACAAGCGAGTCTCAAAATAGAAGTGTCTAGGGTGAGCTCTCCTTGCGCAAAGGCCTAATAGCTCAGCTAAATAGCTTTAGTCTCTTTATTATAAATTAAGAAGACCATTGGGCTAAAGAGATTGCTTAGGCACTTGGAAGAGTCTGCTTTGTGTTTGATAAACCCTTGTTTCTTGGTGGCTTAATGCTTTTGAAATAATCTCATTGCAAATGTTATTATGATGCTGCTTTGTATGTCAAAGGATGTCAAGCTTGGCCTAATGGACTTTATCTAATTCATCTTTCTTCATCTGCCATGGTTAGGAAGAGTCTTTTTTTCCTGGCATTAGGCTTCTGTGGCCAACATGCAGGCAGAGCTGGTGGTGGGGAACCACAGCTGAGTCCTGCAACTTCACACCCTCCTCCCCAGCCAGACCCATACACAGCCACACCCTCAGGAATCTCACACACTCAGAGGCCCTGGGAAGACACACACTTTGTCAGGTTCCTGGGTAGTTCTAAGGGCCTTTTAAGATGGTTAGGTGCTAGGTGGCTTTTTAATTTTATTTATTTATATATTTTTCATTACTGTACTGGGCTTGAACTCAGGACCGTACGTTCTTGCTTGGTTTTGTTGTTCAAGGCTGGTATTCTACCACTTGAGCCATACTTCTACTTCTGGCTTTTTTTTCCTGGCTCTTAGATTTACCTGCTCAGGCTGACTTTGAACCTTGATCCTCAGATCTCAACCTCCTTAGTAGCTGGGAATACAAACATGAGCTACCAGTACCTGGCACTTGGTGACTTTTTAGATTAAAGCAAGATGACATCTTTTTTGAACACAAGTTGGTCAAGATGAAATCATATGGCTTTTGGCCATTGGCTCTGTAATCCTAGCTACTCAGGAGGCTGAGATCTGAGGATCCCAGTTCAAAGCCAGCCTGGGCAGGAAAGTCCGTGAGACTTTTTTTTTTTTTTTTTTTGGGTCCGGTCATGGGGCCTGAACTCTAGGCCTAGGTGCTGTCTCTCAGCTCTTCAGCTCAGTGCTAGCGCTCTACCACTTGAGCCACAGCACCACTTCGGCTTTTTTCTTTTTGCTTATGTGGTGCTGAGGAATTGAACCCAGAGCCTCATGCATGCAAGGCAAGTGCTCTACCACTGAGCCAACTTCCCAGCCCCTCTGTGAGACTCTTATCTCCAATAAAATCCACTAGAAAACTGGAAGTGGCTCTGTGGCTCAATGTAGAGCGCTGGCCTTGTGCTGAAGAGCGCCGGGACAGCGCCCAAGCCAAGAGTTCAAGCCCCACGACTGACCAAAAAAGAATGACCTCTCTATTTGGCAATTTGGCAACATGAACTAGTCTTAAATATCAAGGATTCAGCCACTCCAAGCGTTTACCTAAAGGAAATAATCATGGCTGGATGAAAATCTGAAGTCAATAAGGTCCACTGCAGCATTCTGCATGAGTGAAAACTTGGAAGCAATCTAAACATTTAACAATGGGGAAAGTTACATCATAGAACATGGAGAGTACTGTGCACACACATTAACAATACTGCTGAGCAAGCAGGCTACAAAAAAAGTACCACTGAATGACTCTTTAAAATGTTTCTATAAAGAAAAGAAAATGTGTACACATACAGCTTTGAAAAAAATCCCTAGAATAATATATCCTATAGTTTTAATTGTTTTGGCTTATTTGTTTGAGACAGGGGTCTTGCTAGGTTGCTCAAGTTTGCTTTGAACTTGCATTCTTTCTGTTTCAGTCTCCCAAAGGCTAGAACTACAGGGATCCACATCAGCAGGCTTGCCTACCTGCCTGCCTGCCTGCCTGCCTTCCTTCCTTCCTTCCTTCCTTCCTTCCTTCCTTCCTTCCTTCCTTCCTTCCTTCCTTCCTTCCTTCCTCCTTCCTTCCTCCCTTCCTTCTTTCCCTTCCTTCCTCTTCTCTTTCCTCCTCCCTTTCCTTTCCTTCCCTCCCTTCTTTCCTTTCCTTTTCTTTCCTTTCCTTTCCTTCCCTACCCTTCCCTTCCCCTTCCTCCCTCCCTCCCTCCCTCCCTTCCTTCCTTCCTTCCTTCCCTCCCTCCCTTTTTTTGGTGCCAGTACTGGGGCTTGAACTCAGAGCCTGGGCTCTATCTCTTAGCTTTTTTATTCAAGGCTAGTGCTTTCTTCTTGAACCACAGCTCCTCTTTGGTGGTTAATTGGAGATTAGAGTCTCCTGTACCATCCTACCCAGCTGCCTTTGAACCTCGGTTCTCAGATCTTGGCCTTCTGAGTAGGTGAGCCATTGGCACCCAGCCAGGCCTTCTTTTAAGGGGTAAGATCTTGAGTTCTTATTTCCCTATGGTGCTTTTCGGTGTTTTCCAAGTTTTTGCTTTTATACCCGAAGAAATAACTTCTGAAAAGAAAAATCCAAACAACCAGAACGAAACATGAAGTGCAGATTGGGTATTGAAGGCATACAGTCTTGTCGGAGGCTCAGAAGGCCCAGGTTCATCCCCGAGGGCAGATGGCAAAAATGAAAACCCAAGGAAGGTCTTTTTGATCCTTGGCTGGAGGTTCTCTCATTTTATCCAAGGAAAACCTCAGCTGGAGAGCGGGGGCGAGGAGAGCGATGGCTTTATAGCCTTGCGCACCCAGCTCCCAAACGCCTGTATCTACAGCTACAGCATGTGCAGTGACCTTTCTGGTTGATTGCAATTTATGGGATCTTAATTGGCTTTCTGGAAACAAGCAGTGGTAACTTATATACTCAGCAAGGGAGGACCAAATCTCATCAGAGGGAGGGCTGGGAGGAGGGGACCTTGCCTCGGGGGAAGTGCGGACTTATCCCTCCTCCCTGCTTCCCTGACACACTGAATTACTGTGCCTTTAATTGAGCTGTGAATCACAGTGCAACATCGCAGAAGCAGGGCTCTAAATGAGTAATCTCTTCGTGTTCTATATTTATTTGTCCTCCCACAGTGACGTCCAAGGCCAATTTCTAAGGTTGGGAAGCATTTCTTTGACGTTTGGGACCACCTGCCTGGTAACCAGGCAACAGAACAGTCCAGGTTGTCTGACAGCATTGAAGGGACCAAATGGAGAGAATGAAACGCACTTGTGAAGTTTGTGAAGTAAAATAACAAGGGAAGGGCCTGGAAGGAATACCCCAAACCCAGAGCATTTAGCTTTTGAATATTATGACATGTCACCATTGTGGGGCATCTTCTCCATGCGTCTCTGGACTACAAGAATTCAGCAAATGTTTGTCTAGTTTTCCTTTTGATTCTATGTTTCCTTAACAAACTCTCTGAAGGAAAAATTGCACACCCGTTTTTTCCCCCTGGGTCTGGGGTTTGCAGGGGTAAGGGGCAGTGCTGGATAGGGTAGGAAGGGAACTGCTTAACATTAGTCTACATGGATATGTGCCGTGGGCTAGGCACTATATTAGCTGTGAGTCTAGCTCATCTTCATGACAAATTCTGTAATGCAGAATTGTATCTGATGCAACACCCTTGAACTAACAGTTAAAAAAAAATACCAAGAAGCAAAAACACGTTTTATGGGGAGGGAAGCAGATGAATGGAAACAGGATGGGTGAACAAACACAGTCAAGATCCTCAATACACACACGTGAACCTGGAACCAGGTAAGTTGAAGCTCAAGATGGGGGCTCAGGCATATTTAGCTATGGCTAGGGCCTTCTCCAAAGAAGACAGAAGGTTCTGGAAGGCTCAAGTGCATGTGTATTCTCAAACATAAGCAATTTATGTACAACCTTGAACTGCCCTAGCTTTCCAGGAGTCCTGAAGTTTAGTCACTATAGACCGGAGCCGATCTGAGCCTCATGCACAGACGCACTGGACATTTAATGGCCATGAGGCAGGAATCTCACCTGCACATCTCTCCTTAGGGAATTCTATTCCGGATGTGTCTCCTGTGGGGATGGTGGTATTGCAGCAGATGAGGTATGTTCAAGGAGCTATTTCTTACAGCCAATAGCCTATCCCACTGCCAAGTGCCATTTATATTGGGGTTGTATATGGTCAGTTGGAGAAAATTTGGAAATACAGCAAAATACAAATAATGTGGCCGTTCTCCCAGTAGTTGATGGCTCAGGAAGATTTAGGACCAATTCTGGATGTTGGACAAGCTTTTTATACTTTTCTGGAAAACTAATGTGATTATATTTCTCCATTCCTTCTATTATTTCAACTGGATGTGTTTGTGTGGGGGCGGGGTAGATAAACATAGGTGTTTGGCCAGTTATTTTGAATTACAATTCTCTCTCTCTCTCTCTCTCTCTGCCCCCCCTTCCCTTGGGCTTGAATTCAGGACCTGGGCACTGTCCCTGAGCTTTTTTGTTCAAGACTATAGCTCTGCCACTTAAATCGCAGCTCCACTTCCAGATTTTCTGGTGCTTAAATGGAAATAAGAGTCTCACAGACTTTCTGCCTGGGCTGGCTTCCCACAGTGATTTAGGTCTCAGCCTCCTGAGTGGCTAGGATGACAGGCCTGGGCCTCAGATGCCTGGATGAATTACAATACTTTCTACGTTTAAACGCTGTCAAACTGTTTTCCCAAAGGACTTATGAAAGCTCCTAGGGTGGCAGCTGAATCACAAGGTCAACATAAGACCATTGCTTGGATGAATCCTAAAACTCCTCAATCATCATCATCATCATCATCATCATCATCATCATCATCATCATCATCATCATCATCATCATCATCTTTTAACAATAATCACTCCATCACACAGAAACAAATCTTTCCTATTGTTTTCCTTAGGTAGTAGAGGCTGTGCTGTGCTGTGTGTGCACTCTGGTATGCTGTGCGTGCAGTCTGGTATCCAGCTTTGTGAATGAATGCTTTGTATATAAATCGCCAGGCTTTGCGCTTGTGTGCGCGCCTGCGCGCGCGCGCGCACACACACACACACACACACGGAGGCTGAGGAACACGAGGATGGTGTGATGGCGCTGCTCCAATTAGTGGTAGGAGGCTGGATTGCAACTTTGACCCCTAAGGGTCAAGTTCTAACCTTCTCTAGGAAATGGTTTCCCTCCTCTGAAAAAGGCCCTTCAAGGGATGCTCTGGCTCTAGTGCCATCTATTCTCCCTCCCCGGGCGGCATGTTGAGGTGGGTCTGGAACTGAGGGTTCTGGAAAGGGGAGGAGAGATGGCAGCAGGTGCAGGATTCCTGATGAGGAAGGAGAACTCAAGAAACTGCCCAGAAGCCTGGACAGTGGCCTTGAAGAATCCAGATCCCCACAAGCAAAGCCCACCAGGCCTAGCTGACGAATGCCGCATGCTGCTTGCAGCAAGCTTCCCAGTTCAAATATAGCATTCCTGCGTCTTCACTGACCAACGCCTCTGGGCCTCCTTCACCCCCTCCCATCTCTACCCCAGGAAACCTTCCCTTCTACCCTGCTCTTTCCCTCCACAGGGGCTAATTCAATGAGTCCCGGGTCTGTTGAATTAAGCCCACTGCTGCCCCTGCCAGAATCTTCTAACCGCCCTAATTGGAAAAACAGTCTCAGCGACTGCTCATCAAAGCTGATTACATCCGGGAGCAGAGGGGCCTGGACCTTGTCCGGGGTGCGTTGCGCGGGCTGTGCACGGGCTGTGAGCTCATCCCGGATCCCTGGGGCTGTCTGCGGCTGCTGAGGAGTCAGCCCGGAGGGGCGCCCCGCCTTCTCCGCATCCAGGGGCACCAGCTGGCCCCCCAGCTTCTCCTTTGACGGCATAAACACTTTCGTGCTTATCACAGGCAACTGGAAACAACTCATGCGCAAGGCCAGAGGTCCTTCACCTCCCCGCCCCCCAACCTGCACTAGGTCTCCCCACCGCAGAGTGAGGGTAAGGAAATCACTGCAAGGAAAGCTATAGCTTGACCCCCCAGGGAACCATCCCCTGGGAGCATGGCCCAATCAGGACGCTTTCCAGGTGCCAGCTTATTCGAACCCCTTCCTTGGCCATCAGAGAGGTCAGCCTACCAAGAGCTCACTGAGTTGTGAACTGCAGCTAGATGTGGCAGGAGAGAAATTAAAAGTATGATTCTGCTTCCCCTTAGGGCCTAGGTTATAGAAATCGTTCTTGAGATAACATTCACAGCACATAAAATTCAAATTGAAACATGTTGAACCAGGCAATCCTTACCAAGTTGGGCAGTAGCTTGCTTGTTCTGGAGCAGTGTATTACCCCCAAGAAACACTCGATGGGTTACACAGTCATTTCTCCACTCCTGTGCCTCTGTTGCAGGCCTAACAATGATCTACTTTCCAGCTCCATGAAATTACTGGGGTTAAAAAATGATCTCCTGTATTTTCTTTTCTTCCTTCATCTCTACATTTTACATAACCAGATACCAAAGAGCCTTTGTACAAGGCCTCTGGGATCTCATGTACTTAAACCCCGCAGCTCCTCTTTTCTTGCCACACATGTGCCCTTTATCTTCTCATAACATAACGCTGAGAACATTCTGGTCCTTTGGTGTAAGCCTGGGAATATAGCTCTCGGGTAGCTGCTGGAACTGGGAAGTGTTAGAAGTTACACCAATGCCAAGGATGTTAGTTGTTTCGGTTTCATTTCAGCAAACAGAAGAAATCACTGAGACAGTTTAACACAAACTATCTGCGGTCAGGTACCTGTAGAGGAGTCAAACAATCTACAGCAAGCATCAGAATCACCTGGGGAGCTTATTAAAATGCAGCTCACTGGCCAATCCAGCCATACCTCCATTTCTTTTTTCTTTTTTCTGATTAATTAGAGATAAGGTTTGGGGGATTTTTTTTTTTTTTCTGCCCAGGCTGTCTTTTAACCTCAATCTTCAGGTCTCAGTCTCCCAAGTAGCTAGGATTACAGGTATGAGCCACTAGCATTTAGCTTGCTCTGTTTATTTTTGAGATAAACCTGACATTTTGCCTAGGCCTGCCTGGATTGTGGCCATCCTATTTGAGTGTTCTGCATAGCTGGGACGGCAGGTGTATGCCATAATACCAGATTTTTCTGTTGAGAATGAACGTCTTGCCTGGCCTTGCACCACGATCCTTCCAATGCTTATCTCGTGGTGGGATTACATGCATGTCCCACTTATATCCCCCTCCTTTTTATGGGAGTAGCAGTGTTTCAACTAGGCTTCATTATTGCAGGGCAGGTGCTTTATTCTTGAGCCACTCTGCCAGCCCCTTTTTGTGTCCAGTCATTGTACTTCCCCCATACTTGGGATGACAGGCATGCCACCACACATACCCATTGGTGGAGATAGAATAATGAGGATTTTTTTGTTTGTTTGTTTGTTGGTCGTGGGGCTTGAACTCTGGGCCTGGGCGCTGTCCCTGTGCTCTTCAGCTCAAGGCGAGCACTCTACCGCTTGGACCACAGCACCACTTCCGGTTTTCTAGTGGTTTGTTGGAGATAAGAGTCTCAAGGACTTTTCTGCCCGGGCTGGCTTTGAACCATGATCCTCTCCCAGACTTATGCACACCCTCCAGGCCTGAGTTTGCAGCTTGTGTGTCTAGCTACACAGACCCACACACCTTCCTTCACATCTGTTCCAGCTGTAGATAAGGGATTCTTCCTGCTTAGAATGCTACCCTTCCCATGTAACTCATCAGAAAACTGATCAAAGCCAGCCGGGGCAGGAAAGTCTGACTCTTATCCCCAATTAAGTGCAAAAAAAAAGCACCAGAAACAGAACTGTGGCTCATGTGATAGAGTGATAGACTTGAGCATAAAAGCTCAGGGGGGCTGGGAAGGTGGCTCAGTGGTAGAGCGCTTGCCTTGCATGCATAAGGCCCTGGGTTCGATTCCCCAACACCACATAAGCAAAAAGAAAAAAAGCCAGAAGTGGCGCTGTGGCTCAAGTGGTAGAGCACTAGCCTTGAGCTGAAGAGCTGAGGGACAGCGCCCAGGCCCAGAGTTCAGGCCCCATGACCGGACCCAAAAAAATAAAATAAAATAAAATAAAAGCTCAGGGATAGTGCTTAGTCCCTGAGTTCAAGCCTCAGAACCCAAATGTAGTTTCACCCCCTCCCCCACCTTCCTCCTGTTTCCTCTGGGCATGTGATGCTCCACCCAATGCAGAGTTGTTGGTGAGCATCTTGCCCTCTGGGCCTGAAGTCATGCTTATTTTGCCTTTCTTCTGTAAGCCTGAAGCTGATAATGGCTGTATGAGGCCTCAGCTTGCCCACTTTCCCCATAGTCCTGGGGTGGTATTCCCTCCTTGGAACCAGGACCACGCTGTGGGTGAGGAGAGCTGTTCTTATCTTCCTCCCGGGCTCTCTTTCTGGGCCAGGGATCAGTGTTAGTGGTGTGGTGTGCAGCCAGACATTAGGTCAGTTTGCAGAATTGCTAGACATGGGCTACAAAGGTAATTCTGAGTCTCTTAGTAACCAAAGCAAAGAGAAGTACAGTCAGTTAAGACAAACACAGTTTAGGAGGAATGGTTTTCCTTTCCAGCCTGGAGAGGCATTCACAGGAGGTTGAGAGGTAGGGAAAAGGGCGAACTACAGCATTGCATACATAAAAAGCAGCTTCTTACTAGAGACTGTATCTCATGGGTTCTGTCTGAGGAAACTCCCAAGTACAACCTGTAGAGTGGGAGTGTCCCGGCGCACAGTGGCCTCCAATGACACTGCAGCTCTCTGACAGATGGGTTTCTCAGGAACCCAGGGGTCTCACACTGATGTGCACCTCAGGCCCACCTGGGAGGTCTGCTAGGCCTCTGGGACTTTGAAAGAGGTGATGAAGAGTAGAAGCTGAGTTCCCGCAGCTCCCCCCCCCCTTCAGCCAACTCCCTTTTCACACAGAGAAGTAGCCATCTCTGCTTTCCTATGCTTTATGAACATATGACGTCTGCGTTTCAATGTTTGGGGTCAGCTGTCTAACAAAAGGTGTGTGTGTGTATGTGTGTAAAATGAGTAATATTAAGTATCCGCTAAATGATACATTTGACAAATGCTAGCAGTATTTAAGTTTATATTTATCTTTGGGAGCAAAAAAACTTAGAGGATTTACAACATTACTTATTCATAACCCAAATTTGCAAATAGTTGATTTCCAATGTTGACGAACTGAATGGATACCTACAATGGAATACTGTTCAGTCATTAAAAAGTGACAGATGTGATATATAGCATAGCTGAGCCTTCAAAACATCGTGGTGATGGAAGCCAGAAGCAAAATTTCATACATTGCATATACAGACAGGATAAAGATTGGGGAAAGATTCTTAAATGACATAGGGTTTGATGCTGGAGTGACGGAAATGTGGAACTAGGAAGTGATCATGTTTGTGCAATGTATTCAATGCCCCTGAACTGTACACTTCAGCATAGTTATATAAATTACACTGTGAAAAACAAAACAACCATATATAAGCTGGGCGCCTGCAGCTTAGCTCTGTGGATTCCAATTTGAAGCCAGACAGGGCAGGAAAGTTTGTGAGACTCTTAACTCCCGTTAACCACCAAAAAGCCAGAAGTGGAGGTATGGCTTAAGTGGTAGAACACTCGCCTTGAGCAAAAAAGCTCAGAGACAGTGCTGAGGCTCTGAGTTCAAGCCCTAGAACCATCACAACAACAACAATAAACCCACATATAAAACAACTATGGAGGGCAGATCATTGTTGGAGCATCTTACTGTAAAAAGGGGATTCTATGGGGTATAGCAGGTGGGGGAAGGGGGAAAGGAGGTGGAGACAGATGGCGACTATTATAAAGTACATTACCTATTATATATAAAAATAGCACAATGAAATCTACCAAAAAAAGAAAGGAAGAGGGAAGGATGATTAAGAAAGAGCAATAGAAAAAGTAAATTCAATCAAAGTACATTATAGGCATGTTGTAAACTTCACAATTTATGCTAATAAATAGCTAGTCCTGAGACTTGAACTCCGGGCTTCTGGGCCCTACAACTTGAACCATGCCTCCAGTTTTGGCTTTCTTTTGCTGGTTAATTGGACATAAGAGTCTCTTGGGTTTGTTTCAAACTGACATCTTCAGATCTCAGCCACTTGATTAGGTAAGATGATAGAAGTAAGCCACCAGCAGCCAGCTCAATAAAAAATTTAAGCCGGAAAAAAAAAAAAGAAATGTACTCTTCACCTGACTGATTTAACTGGAACCCCTCTGATATCTATAAGAAATAGATAAATAATAAATAAAAAGATTCCTCCCTTAATTTTTTTAAACCAAGTATAGTAGCTCATACTTGTAATCCTAGTTACTCAGGAAGTAGAGATCTGGCAGACTGAAGTTCAGGGCCAGCCTCTGCAGAAATGTTTACCAGATCTTTCCATTAAGAGCTGGGCTTCAGAGAAGTTTCTCTTTAAGTCTTTAGCCCACTTATTTATTGGGCAGTTGTTTCTTTGAGGATTTGTTGTTGGGGGATTTAATTTTTTGAGTTCCAAGTATATTTTAGATATGAGACCCTTGTCTGTTGTATGGCTAGTGAAGATCTTCTCCCAATCCGTGGGCTTTCTATTGATCTTGCTAGCTATGTCCTTTGCCATGCAGAAGCTCTGCAATTTCATGCAATCCCATTTGTCCAACCTTTCTTTGATTTGTTGTGTTTCTGGGTCTCTATTCAGAAAATTTCAGCCTGAGCCAAGGAGACCGAGGGTTTCTCCTATTCCATCCTGTAATGTTTTCAGAGTGTCTGCTTTGACTTTGAGGTCTTTGATCCATTTGGAGTTGATTCTGGTGCAGGGTGAGCTGGGCATGTTGGCAAGCACCTATCATTCCAGCTATGGTGGGAAGTGAAAACAGGAGGATCATAGTCCAGGTGCTTATCCAGTCAAAAGGTGAGGCTACATCTCAAATAGGGTTGGGGTTGCAAGTGTGGCTCAATTGAGTTTAAGTCCCAGTCTTGGACAAAAAAAAGTAAAAGAATAAGGAAAAGAAACAGTGTAAAATATGTTGGAAGTGTGGCCAAATGATAGAGTGCCTGCCTACAAGTGTGAGACCCTGCATGCAAACTCCCCTATCATCAAAAGAAAATACCTTTAAAGGCCACCTTATAATGTGATCATTTCTGTTGCCTGTGATTCCTGCCCACAGTGTCCGCCATTCTTATCTCTGCAGCACGTGGCCCACAACAATCACTCTGGATGCTGATGCTGAGTAGACCTTGCCTGAGCAGAGACCTCCATCCCCCGGTAAGTCTGAATGCCTGCTTCACTATTTCACTAATACATGTCTAATTCATGTGTAACCACTTCTCCATCTGATCCATTCATTCAGCCTCAGTTGCTTTTGAAGTTATAGCAAAGAATTTGTGAGGATCAATCTCGCCTGCCAAGGAGCCCAGCCTAGCTGTGTCTAGGATTTGGCTTGCCCTCCCTGGAGCTGGCTCATAGTGCCTGTCTTTGCTGATAGGTTAAAGAGTAGCCCCAACTCAGTCTCTGAGAACACTCAGAATACTCCCTGTAATGTCCTCACCAGGACATAACATATTGCTTTATATTTTCATCTACCCAATTAGATGCCCAGCATCTTGTCCATGCTGGGCACTGGTGCCAGGCCACTGCTGAGGTGACTTCTGTGAATTAGCATTACATTTGAATGACAGAACCAGCCACAATGACACATGTTCTGGGGAAGAACTATTCAGCGGGTCCGACAGGTCTGGAGGGGTCGGGGAAATGTCTGGAGTTTAAGGAAGCTGTAAAACTGGGAAACAAAGTTCAGTCAGCCGAAGTCTACATGGAGAAGCATCCTGAAACTGGCTGCCCTGCCCACAGGCAGTGTGAACAGATGAGGACATAGAGTCTCTGGGACCTAGGAGGATGAGAGTTGCTGGTCCCACTGAGCTCACCACACTAAGCAGAGAACTTCCTCATAGACATCTCCACTCTGGCTAGCTCCTACCCTACCTGACCCCTTAGCTTCTGCTCCTTCCCTCCCTCATCCAAGCCTTCCCTCAAACCCCTCTCAAATTACTGGGTGTCATTCATAGCTCTTGGGGTTCACCTTGCCGTTTGAAAATCTGATGCAAGCCGTGGATACACTAATAAGGAAAAAAAAAAGCATCCTGAGAGGATCTCACCTGTAAATTCAGGGGATTCACAGAAGCCCTTAGTTCCCTTTCTGCATCCCCAGGGAGTCCATGGGCTCAGAGCTGGAAAGCTAGAGAGACTGTGAACTCTACCAGGTCTGGCAGATGCCCTTAGTGCCCTCGGGGCCTGGGCTGGCCTGGGCAGCTTTTGGGGCAGTGCTCTGCCAGGCTTCTCTGTCAATATGCTCATTTTCAGCAATTCAGGCACAGTCTCTGTCCATGTGCTCACTCACAAGTGCTCCTATGCCTGTTTACTGTTACCCTCTGACCCCTGTGCTTTGGGACTTTTTCCATCTCTCTCTCCTCAAGTTTTTCTGCCACCTTAGCGCTCCCTTTCCACTGTGTGGTTCTACGCCAGGCCTTCATGCGTTCCTTCCTTTGCAGCCCCTCCTCAGCCTCCCCTGGAGACATCTGAGTGTCAGAAAGCTATGGGGAAAAGCCTCTGGGCAGGATTCTGGTTGAGCAGAAGCTCCTGACAGGCGGGCTAATTCCTTCCCCATGGGGCACAGTCAAGTTCAGCAAAGCTGCTCGGGGATAGGCAGCAGCTGGCGCTGGGGAATGCTTTAAGGACCAGAGCTACGAACTTTACAATTTAGGTGTGTGTGTGGGGGGGGGGGGGGTAGTTGTGGAGGTGGGAGGGAAGGGATGGTAGGGGAAAAACAAAGGAGGCAACAATGCTTGGTAAGAAATGTACTCATTACCTTGCTCATGTAACTGTAACCCCTCTGTACAGTATTTTCACAATAAAAAAACTTACTTTAAAAAAGAAAGAAATGTACTCTTTACCTGACATGTAACTGTAACACCTTTGTATATCACCAATATTATAATAACAATAAAAATAATTTAAGGCCAGAAAAAAAAAGACCAGAGCTCCAGAACACAGAAAAAGATGACCAGGTGGAAGTCTGTGACTCATTCAGAAATGTGCCTCTTGTACGGTGGCTTTGGGGTCCCTATAGCAGGATGTGGGGCTCAAAGGTCCATCTTCTTGCCTCTTTTAGTGAAACAAAGGGCATTTTTGTTCTGTGTCGGGTGGGCCACAGGTCTGAGAGTATTGGTGTTTTCTGGGAATGGAGGCTTCTGATGGCAGGAAAGGTACCTACTTCCTTGCAGCCCTTCAGGGCTGGCTGTACGGGTGAAGAGTGAAATGTACTAAAAGTGCAGGTGGCACCTTTGAGGCTCACACGCCCCAGGGGAATCATTTAGTGGCTGGCAAGCTGTGGGCTGCATGGGAGGTGCCCTGCTGCTCTGCCATGCCAGCTTGTACTGGCCATCCCAGAGGACAGTTAGGTGCACGGCAGAGACTGCGTTGCTTATCACACACGTGATTTTAGTTTTCTTTACTTTCTCATTTGGAAGCAAGTATACATCTACATCGGTTGCAAGAAAGAATGTCAAACCAGGAACCAGTGGCTACTCAGGAAGCTGAGATCTGAGGATCACAGTTTAAAGCCAGCCCAGACAGAAAAGTCGATGAGACTCCTATCTCCCATTAACTATCCCCTCAAAAGCTGGAAGTGGAGCTGTGACTCAAGTGGTACAGCACTAGCCTTGAACAAAAAGCTCAGGGACAGTACCAAGGATTGTAGTTCAAGCTCTAATACCAGCACATATACAGATTCATTCTCTCTCTCTCTCTCCTCTCTTTTTCTCCCTTTTTTTCCCATCCCCCCTCTCAAGAATGCTGAGAAATCCCATATGCCCTTCATCCTGTTCCCTGGTAATACCCGGAAAAACTACAGCATAAAATCATAGCAGGACAATGATATTGATATCACCCACTGACATTCAGATGTCATCAGTTTTACATGAACAGGAGCAGGTGTCAGTTTTATGAATTTATAATCACAGGTAAAGATATGTGTGACCAATACCACAGTCAAAATGTATCACAATCTTTGATATCTGTATTCACATCCCTTCTTATTTCCCACCCCTTGTATCCATTGATATGTTAATCTTTCATTCATTCATTCTTTTGTATTGGTACTGCAATTTGAACTCAGGGCCTCATGCTTTTGCTTGGCCTTTTCACTCAAGGCTGGCACTCTATCCCTTGAGCCACATTGCCACTTCTGTTATTCATTTGTATCACTTGATCATTTTAGGAATGTTCCAGAAAGCAAATCATTTACTTTGTTGCCTTTTGATGTTCCAGAAAGCAAATAATTTACTTTGTTGCCTTTTGAGAGAAACTTAATTTTTAGCTGGGCATATTGCCATTCAAAACAACAACAAAAACTATTTCCCAGCTTCCCTTGTATTGGTGTGGTCATGTGACCAAATTTTGACTGACTAGATTAAGTGGAAGTATTAAGCAGCAATGACTTAGCTAAAAGAGTCCCTCTTTTGGCTCTTGTGCTTTTCCTCCTTGTCCATAGTAGGATGTGCTGGCTAGAATTCTAGCAGCCATGTTAAACCTTGAGGCAAATGATGCTATAAAGAGCCTGCATCTAGGATTTGAAATAGGAAGCCAGGACTCAGAGATCCCAATGACACCATGGGACTTCTTTAAGGGTAAAGAAAAACAACAGATTTCTATTTTGTTTAAGCCATAGCTTTTTGGTTTTTTTTTTTTTTTTTCACTTGTTCTATCCAGCTGAATCAGCCTAACTAGAACAAAGTGTTTTAGGATTTTAAGCAGAGGAGAAATGTCCAGAACAATGTTTCAGAGTGGTATGTCTTAGTGTCTACCCAAATCACCCAACACAGACTGCACTAAAGTACTTCTGAATCATAGGTGTGGGCGGAACCCAAGAGTGTGCGTTGCGGACAAGGCCTGGGGTGATGCGCAGCTGCTGGTGCAGGGATGTATCTTGAGAGCCTCTTCTTTGGATGGATGGGCTTGGCAGAAGAGTGCACCGTGGTCTGCAGGCATAGGAGTGGAAAAGGTCCAGAGGAGAGTGAAGGTGATCAGATGACTGGCTGGGAAAACCAGGCCCATTGAAACAGGCTCAGTAGCAGAGCTGATAGATTCAGCAGCATTGGGAAACTTCCCTCAGTGATCATGGGACCTGGGAATGGACGGGATGGCCCTGAAGGATTGGGGATAACTGGGGACACCTCGGGATACCACAACCTGCTTGTTATGATGTGTAGTTCTGTGTTCTTTCCTTTCCTGCAAATCAACTATATCCCATCAGTTCCAAAGCTATTTGCTGAACACTAAGCATCAAGGGGCTAAGCACTGAGATGGAGGAATTTCAGGTGAGCACAGAGCAGTA